>NC_140088.1:27060663-28260663 GCF_964237585.1 Gallinula chloropus | reverse complement strand
GATCATTTCACCTTTGTCCTCATTTTGCCTATCATTATCACCAGTTGGTACAAGCTTTCTACTTAGAACTCCTTTTGAAACATTTTAGTAGTCCTTTTTATTCTTTAGCAGGCTACTCCACCAAATTTCTTGATGAGTTTAATTGGTAGTTTTACATTTTTTTCCTGATTTAGTTATGTATTTCAGGTATTCCAGTCATGATCTCTCCAGTGAACAAATATCGAAGATATTTTTATATCAAAGGGACTGTATATAGTCCTATTAAATTTGAGTGCGTGTCTTAAAACTTGTTCATACATCCTTCTTGGCATGCAGCTGTGCCATTAGAAGTGTGTAACTGTTATCAGCTCTTCAAACTTCAGGCCAGCTATACTATCCAGAAAATGTCAGGAAGCTTGCATGTTGTATAGCTTTAGTTTTACTTTTAGAGACGGTATTAGTAGGAACTGATATTGCAACCGCATGGTTTCTGCTTGATATAACCTTAGTACTAATTCCTAGTAAGAAGAGCAGTCCAAATCTGAATGCGTGGATCTAGTTTAAGTTATGAATATCTTTGTATTACTTAGCTGAACACTGAGTATGAGTTGAAAGAACTCATAGTTCTTGGTTGGCAGGTTCTAACGTGTCTTTCAGCCAGTAGCATTTTCCTTCTGCCTTAGCTTTGAATGTAAATAAATAGATCCAAAGAGTTCATTTTTTGTTTTGTACACACAAATTGGAAGTGGCCCTTGAACATATGACGTCGTAGGCGGCAGGGAGGAAAAACCCCTACAAGAGGCGTATCCAAAACCAGCCAATGTGTTCAGGGAGAAGAATGTATGTGTGTTTTAGATCTTCTTGCAGTTGACTGCAGTGTCAAGGTCTGTACATGTTCAGTTTTTATCATCCAATCCTTTTCATCCCTTTGTGAGAGTCAATATTGAAGAGGCCGAAGTCAGTCTCCTTCACTGAGGAACCAGAAGAAGATACCCTCTTGTTTGGCTTCCCAGTTGTTTGCCTCACTAGGAGGGAAAGCAGGCTAAAGCCCTGATGCTTCCAGTACTGACTAAAGTGTGTGGAACTGAGAGCTGGAAAATAAATGGACTACTCATTTTTCAGTTGATTTTACTCTAGTGGACTTCAGCATGATGGGAGAAAAAAAGAGATTTTACTTAAAAACTGTAACAATATCAAAAATACTGATGCTGGTGGCTGAGAGATTTTGGGGTGTTTTGGGGGGGTTTTGTTTCTTTTTAAAAGATTTTGGACTCTGCTTTCACTGCCAGATCCCATAAATTTTGCACAAGACTGCAATTTCCATGCAATGCTTTCTATTACAGTAAAGATTATCAATAATCTCATCTCAAGAAGAATTAAAATGCTTGAGGTCGTGGTCCTAATCCTTGAAGCACCATAGGCCATAATTAGAGTTGAGATTAATCAGTGTGACTGAATGAATATGTGTATGAATATATCTAAAGTAAGCATCTAATGGGTTTTTCACAAATCCCTTATTTTTTTAGAACTTCTAGGCTGTGAAAAAGAGGGTGACTTCAAGAGTTATTGACTTTTCACTGTGGTTTTTCAAATGCATGTTAATAAGTTCTTGTATACTTTAAGTGGGAACAAGCATAAATGCAGTGAGTGCTGTTTACTATTTTTATCTTGCATGATTTCACAGAATCACAAGGTTGGAAAAGACCTTTGAAGATCATCAAGTCCAACCATTCCCATCCTATGCTAAACCATATCCTTAAGTACCTCATCTACCCTTTTTTTGAACTCAACCACCTCCCTGGGCAGCCTGTTCCAGGCCCTGACAGCACTTTCAGTAAAAAAATTTTTTCTAATGTCCAATCTAAACCTGCTCTGGCACAGCTTCCTGCCATTTCCCCTGTCCTATTTCACTCCCTTCTTCCCCTGTACCGTGGCGTGGGGGGGGCAGGGACTGGGAAACTAGGGGCCTCGGTCAGTTCCTTGCAAGTTGGTTTCCTTCTTGACCAGGGCAGGGGCATTCATTCCACACCCTCCCCCTGTTGCACCGTGGGGTCCCACCCACAGGAGACAGTCCTCCACGAACTTCTCCAACGTGAATCCTTTCCCACAGGGCTTTATCTCTTCCTCAGCTGCCCCGCTGTGGATCACTGCTGTGGCAGGCAGTAATAAATTACAATCTGTTTCTCTTCATAGGCTGCAAGTGCTGGCAGGGGCTTGCTCCAGTGGGGGTCACAGCATCTTCTCTCTGTCTCTACCTGCTCCATCCAGCGTGGGGCCTCTCCACGGGCTGCAGGTGGGGTCTCAGCCTTTTCCATGGGCTGCAGGGGGATACCCGCTCCACCATGGGTTTCTCCATGGGCTACCGGGGCATTTTTCTCTCCGGCACCTGCATATACTGACTGTCTGAATATCTTGTATTGAATTAATGTGGTAATGTTCTCTCGTTTTAGTAACAAGTAGCTAATCTTTTATAGGTGTTGTCTTATTTTGAATCAAGCTAATGTTTTTCTTAAATTCTGCTTCACATAACTGTTTGTGTAATACTTTGTTTGGGGCAGGGGGAAGAAACTTGTTAAAGGCTGTTAAATATTGGCATACATTTCTACAAGTCTTTGTGAATGCTTTCATGTGGATTCATTGGAAATGACAAGACAGATTATTTTTCTTAGATAATTTTTTTCCTCCTTTCAGTTGGCAGTATTTCCATGTAAGGGTCTTTCAAGATTTTCCTTTACTAAGAATACTATTTTTATATTATAAAAATGAAAACCTACTGTCTCTGGAAACAATTATTTTAGATGAGAAATTAGAATTATGCACAAATATGACCACTTCAGGTTTTTTTCTTGACTATTAACACTTGGTAAATAACTGATTCTGGGGTTTGAGGAGTTAAATATCATTAGTCCCAATATGATAATGTCTTTGCAAAACAATCTAGAAGGCCTTATGGGAGTCAGGCATGAGTTTTGCAAATTTTTGTATAACTTGTAGTGCAAAAATACACGAATATTGTATTTTATCTTGTTCCTTTTCTTCTTTTGCTGCTGGCATTAAAAGAATATGTTTAGCCAAGTATTTACTATTTAGGGGTATTTTCACAGTCTTATTACAAATATCTGACATTTGGTGCTCCACACTGTGTCTTTGTTGAAACAACTTGATTTTTTGTAAAACCCCTTTGTTAGCCTAACCAGTAGAAGTTGGTTAGCTTCAGTTACATGAGGAAACCACAAGTATCTGGCTTCCAGCAGATACTGGAATCTGTGAATAGAAGATAGGTGGGGCGATAGACTCAAGGCTGGGACTGCCATCCATAGGAACCTGTAGAGGCTGGAGGAATAAGCCAATGGAAGTGTTATGAAATTAATCAAGGAAAAATGCAAAACCTTGTGCTTGGGAGGAAAGAAATACCTGTAGTGTTTCAGGTTGGAGACTGACTGACTGGGGAACATCTCTGCTGAAAAGGACCTGGAGTTCTTGCTAGACAGCAAGCTGAACATAAGCCAGCAGTGTGCCCTGCCATCAGAGATGACCAACAGCAATCCCAGCAATCCCTGAGCACAGCCAGGAGCCTAGGAAGTGATTATTAATGTCCTCTACTCAGCGCTTTATAGATCCCATCTGAAATACTGCATCTTATTTTGGGCCCCCCAAAACAAGAAGGATGTCAGTCAACTGGAACTTAGGTTCTAGAGAAGGGCAACCAAGATGGTCTGATCAGGGCCCAGAGCACTTGCAGGAGCTGGGCCTGTTCAGACCAAAGAAGGAACAGGTTTGGGGGAACCTAACAACAGCTTTCCAATACATTAAGGCTATTAAAAAGGTGGAGCCAGGCTCTTTTCGGTGGTACATGATGGGAGAAAACGAGGCAACCGGTATAAGTTCAAATGAGAATTTCAGCCAAATAAGGGAAAAAGCTTTCATCATAAGGCAAAAGAGAGTCAGACTTAGTCCAAGAGACTTTGTGTGGTCTCCATCCTTGGAGATTTTCAAGACTGACTTCATAAGTCCCTGAGCAATCTGGTCTCAATTCAGTGTTTATCATACTTTGAGCAGGAGGCTGGACTATAGACCTCCTAAAGTGCCTTCCTCAGGACCTCCTGTGATCAGCACCATCTTACATAGTAGATACGTGGAGATGGGTGATGAGAAGGAAGAACTATGCAGTGAGACTTCATCTAAGTTAAAGCTTCATCCCACTTTGTGAAAGGTGACTTCACTGAGGTACAGACAGTATAAGAGAATCCCTGTCGCAAAGTTAATGTGGAGTAAAAAAAAACCTATTTCTTCCACACTAAGTTCTTCCAATTCTTGCAAGTTACTGTGTATTTCTACATTTCAGTGTATCTTGGGGTAAAACCTTTGAGTTCAGAGGAAAATTTATTTAAATATTTTAGAAATCACTGTCTGATTTGAGGTTAAAGTAGTTTGAGTTTGTAATACAGTGAATTTGTTTGCCATTTCTTTTGATATTACCCTTAATACTTAATTTATTGGTAGTTCATGTGTAATTTTTGGCTAAACATTTTCCCATCATCTGTTATTGATCCATATTTCTAATGTTTACTTTTAGTGTAAAGTTTAGAGGAATAGAATTATCAGCTGTTAATATTGCAGAGAGCAAGGGCTGACATGGATTTTTCTGGAACTTAAGTTAGACAGTGGTTCTCCATATTGAACCTTTTAAAACTATTTTAGTTGCTATTTCCTAGTATTTTTCAGTTGTGGATGTTTAAAGAAACAGTGGATGTTATTCTGAGTAATATCATTATATAGTTCCTAGTACACATGTAACTGTATTTAATTTTACAAAACGTTCTGCCCTTCTGCATGGTATGTGGTGACATACTTCATAGTAGTATGTTTAACCTTGGAATTTTAGTGGTTTGTTGGGCAAAAGCTGTATTTAGGAAATATATCCTGCAATTCAGTTAGCTTTATCTAATTTGTCAGGGGGTTCTTGTGTGTGTTAACTATAGTAAAGCTGTCTTGGAGAAAATGGACTGTCTACATATTTGTCTTAGTATGTTTTTAGATCTGAAGTGTTTTGAAGTAGATTAGCTCAGTGAAAACATCTGCAAGGTTACTCTGCAACTTGCAGTTGCACATACCATAGCAAATGAGTGATGTTTGTTGATGCATAAAAAGTGACGCAGCAGATGCTGTAGTCTAGAAAGAACTTGTACAGAACAAGATGGAATTATTCCATAGACCCTGGAAAGTATTTTCTCACTGGGGCATAGAGTCCCACTGAGTGCCTTTCAACATGTGGAGGTTCCAGCCTGTTTCTGCTGAACAGGCCTCCGGCAACAACAGTCCTACCAGCTGGTCTGTCAACCACTCCCTCCTCACCCCATCTGGTATCATCTGTGTCCCAAGTTATCAGGTGGCTTAACTGAACCAGTGACATAAAGTAAAATTACCAAGATGACTGTATTGGCAGATCCTTTCACAGATGCAAATATTTTAAATGTCTGCTATATTTTAATATTCTGTTTGCTGCACAGATAAATATCGTTGCCTTAAACATAGAGAAATGCAAATGGTTACAGGGAAAATATTAGACTTGCATTGTTGATTTTTTTTAAAAAAAATCTTTTTTCCCATGCTTTTTCCCTAAATAACAGCATTACAGGAATGCATCTCTCTTCGTTCTCTTTGGTTTCATTTGGTTTCATTCTGTCAGTTATCTTACAGGAGAAGTTAGTCCTTCAGGCAAGGGGTTTTCTCCCAGGCAGTATAACTTCATCTAGTTTTGTGTTTGCTTTTATTGATTTATTTATTTTTCTCCAGGATGTGAAAATACCTAAGAAACTGAAAACAATACTTGAGAAGTATAGGGTGTGCTTGCCATTGTGGCTTGATTTTTTTAATGTTTAAAAAAAAAAAGTGCAACTACTGTATTGCAAAATGGCCCTTGTACTGAGCAAGGAGGGCAGAGATGAAGCCAGTGTGTAGCTCACTGAATGACTGGATAGGTCACACAGATCATATGATTAACTTTGTAATTGGTGTCTTATAAGTAATTGTTCAGAATTGTTTTCCAGCTCCCCTTGCCCAACACGGGTTACTTAGTCTGGGAACTAGTTCTGGCTGCCATTCTTCAGTCTGGCTGTTGGTACCATCTGACCTTCAGCTGCACAGAACAAACAACTGCAATTGCTGCCGTGACCTGTTAATGAAACCAAGTGCATGTTCAAGTTCAAAAAATACGTTTTTTCCTTCTTAGTATTTAAGTTATGGATGGCTTGTTTGAATTTTATTGTAGTGTTGTTTTCACTGCTACATTCAGTCGCTTGTTTTCTGTTTCTCATGTGGAACCAGATATGCTGTATGTTGGGTTTAGTAATTGCTAGGCTTTGGTTTATAGCATCGATTTTATAGCAGTGTGCAGTGTTCTGGAAACCTGTAGAAGGCAGAAGGTGGTACCACTTCTGCCTCACCAAATCTCTTGGTCAAAAGTTATTAGAGGCCTGGAAGTTCTTCTATGAGCCCTAGCTATAACGAAATCCGTGCTTCATTACAGAATCACACAGAATCACAAGGTTGGAAGAGACCTTTGAAGATCATCGAGTCCAACCATTCCCATCCTATGCTAAACCATATCCCTAAGTACCTCATCTACCCTTTTTTTGAACACATCCAAGGAAAGTGGCTCAACCACCTCCCTGGGCAGCCTGTTCCAGGCCCTGACAACTTTTTCAGTAAAAAATTATTTTCTAATATCCAATCTAAACCTGCCCTGACACAGCTTCATGCCATTTCCCCTTACCTCAAGGTAGCTGTTCTTATGATAAATAATTTTGAACAGCAGGCAAATGAGGTGTGTGGGGGGTGTGTGTTAGGAATTTTGTAGGTGAGCATGGGTGTCTACTGAAAATGCAATGAAGTTTAAAAGGGCAAACTTAACAAACAGTGAATTTGTTTTTGCATTTTGTTTTGGTAGGAGTATACAGGAGGTGAGGAAGGCTGTTGTATACAGAGCGGCCTTTCCCTTGACCATACATATATCACTTGTATCGACAGTGCTTAGAATGTGAGAAACAATGGCTGTGCAGACTGAAGAAATAGATTCACCTGCTTTATTACATAAACATTTTATTTTCAAAAAAAAAGTAACCCCTAAGCAGAAATTAGTTTCCTTGTCAGTGTGTCAACTTAATAGTTTTCTTACCTCTTCTATCACAGATGTTTAATTGTGGCCAATAGGCAAATATGTCTTTTAATTTTGTTTTCTTTTGAGCTTTAACAAGCCTGATGGGCATAATAATATGATTATTATTTTGCTTTTTAATTTTCTGAGAAACTTTTTGATCACGGGTGGAACTTTGAACTCTGTAGTTCTGATTCTGCAACATTATTTGTAAATATATATTTAATTATGTGAAAGACAAAGCCATAATGCTTTACAGTTATCTGTGGTATCTATATGTGGTATTGTGGGTTTATTTGTAACTAATTTTTCATATAAAAAATGACTCCACTGGAAGAGCTTTTAAATTAAAGTAACTACGTTGGCAAAGTGGGTATTTTTCTCTATTTAAAATTCCAGCTGTTTTCATCTTTAATATCGGTCTGCTTTGAGTTTAAAAAAACCCTATTAAAAATTTTGTGGGAATTGTTTGAAAAATACCTAGATGCCTTGAAGAAGCTACTTGTGAAAGTGTGTCTTCACATCTTATAGCTGAAATGTCATGAAACTGATGTTTTCTTCCAGTTGAAAATAAGTGACTTTTAATCCTGAAAAAGTGTTATTGAAAAGTTAAGCAAAAAATCTGTAAAATATCTGTAAGTTTATTAGGAGATTTAATAGGGAAAGGGAGTTCTCAGACAGCTTTTAGGCTGAGACTGTTTTCCAAAGCAATTTGCTATTCAGTAACTTCCATGAATAAGTTCCACGACAGAAATGAGAATGAAATGTAAACCCATGTCCCAAACAAGAATGTGCTACCCATAAAGTTGTCCCTATCTATAATCTGCAGTTCATAGATGTATCTTTTTGACATCTGTGGTGTTTCTTTGTTTTATTTCATGTGAGGTTTGCAGGGCAAACCTGACTTGGGCTTCGCCAGATATCTGTGCTTGAAGATATTTATCTGTCAGAGACTGCTTGACTTTTTAAACTCTTCTCATTGTTATAATGCAGTCCCAGCTGTAATGTGGAATGCAGCACGAGCTTCCGGGAAGTACTCAAACACTGCTTTAAAAAATAACTTCGTAGGAGTATCATCAGTTGGTGACTAAGGGTAACTGAGCTCAGCTTACCAATTCTGTAATTCTTTTGTTTTCCTGTCTTGCAGCAAGACGAGGTCTTGGCATGGATGTTGTGGTAAAGGAAAGGAAAGGTGAATGCTTCTTATTAAGCAGGAACTGCAGGAGGCCGTGTTTGTTTCTCTTACTTGTTTTGTAATGAAATCTGTTGTTTCAGTGAATAAGCAAGAGGCAATGACATGCAGAATTGCACGTTCTAGTGAGATTCTAGCCTGCCAAGATTCCTTTCATTTACAACATATTCCAGAAAAAACTTGACCAGAAGCATCATGTTACTACTTAGTAAGCTCATCTTAGAGCGAGGGAATCCAGGATTTCTGAAACTATAGTTTAACATCTCGGTGTAAGAGGTTGGTGTGATTGCAGTTAATAGCTGTGCTTTGCCGATGGTAAATTAAGTACTGACGTCTTTTATTTAAGTGAGCAGCAATGTTCTCATGACACAAATTTATGGCTGTGTATACTAGCTGCTTACATACTTCTAGTAACACGCTTACTGCTTACATATTTCTAGTAATTAAGAACACAAAATCTTGCAGGAAAATCATAATTACTACATAAAACCACACTGATTGATCTAATAAGTACTGCACATGTTGGTCCTGTAATTGCACAGGTAATTAGAACTCTGTATGGAGAGTGAAGTGGACACATTTTTTTAGAGATCATCTGATGTATCCCTTTTGTATTAACAAAATGGAAAGTAGTATCAAATCTTTCCAGTGTGTGCCCTGAAAGCATGGTGGAATTTAACCGAACAACTAATTAAACAGCAGATGAGGTTTTTTTTAAAGCAAGAAGAACAAGTTAATGGTTCCACAAAAGAAAACAGTGCCTCGTGAATCAGTTCATGTTTGGGCACACATTCGGAACTGGATCCAGCTGTACTGCAGATGGAGAGGCTGCTCAGCCCATGAGGCTGATCCCCCCTTATCTTGTGACCTGGAGTGTGTGACACATCGGATAAGGGATTCATTCCTCTCTCCAACATTCCATTTCAGTAAATCCTTCCGTGCCTGTCACCTCATCCTAAGCCTGGCTTTGGAGTGGTGGTTTTTGTTGGTTCTTTTTTGGTTTGTTTTTTTTTTTTTTGTCGGTTCTGTAGTTATTTAGGGAAACCCCAGAAACAACGTACGCAGTCAAGAAGGATGCATCCTGCTGACATTCTCTTCCTTTTCCAGGAACCGACGTTCTCTTCACCTAGACTGATAAACACAAGGCATATTAAGGTTTTAAAAGTTGTGTGAAATAAATAAAAAGGGAGAGAGGGACTGCAGTATTTGAGAATCTGAAGATTAAATTTACTTACGGTCTCAGTTGGTTAATTTTGTAATTAGACTAATTACAATGCACAGTTCTTTAAAAAAATTACGTAGATGAACGAAATACAAAACAAAATTCTTATGGTTCCACAAAGGAAAACTATGCCTTGCTTATCTATTAATATTCTCTAAGTGCATAAACCAAACAGTGGATACAGCTGAAGTCAGTGACATCGTTTATTTGAAGATTCCAAGTCCTTTGCCAAACCCCTGTAAAATAGGTCAAGAAAATTACAGGCAAGGGGGCAGTCAGGAGTCAGGTAGTGAGTAACAGAGCTGAAATAAAACAAAAGGGTAGGACCCGACTGGATGCCTATCTGTGCAATATGAGCTAGGGAGCTGCTTTGACAGGGGGGTTGGACCCAATGATCTCTCGAGGTCACTTCCAACCCCTACAGTTCTGTGATTCTGTGAAAGTGTTCACCACAGCAGAAGTGTTCCTTGTTAGGCGTGGCAATGTTTACGTGCAATAAGTAACAGGAATAGGATTAGCAAAATTGCAGATATTCAAAATGCTTAGGGTCAGAGAAAATGCTTGGGGAAATTTTAGGGGATACAGTGGGATGACTAGAAAGATGGCAAATAAAATTCAATGCTGATGAATGCAGGAGCATGCATGTTGAAGTGATTTGAACTGTGCATAAACTTTACCGAGTTGTGGATTAATTTTGCAAATTAAGAAGACATCTGAGCCACATTTCGGACAGTAGAATTGAGGAACTCAGGCTCAGTAAGCAACAGTGGTCAAAAAAAGCTAAAGCTAAGATGAATTCAAAGTAGCATTATGGAAACAGCCTGGAACCACAGAAACAAGAAATTTGGGAATGACTACTGGAATGATGAGGTAGAGTAAAAGCTTGCTGGAGGTGCGTGTGGGGCAGACTGAACATTTGGACCATTTTACCTTGAGTAGCTGTGTGAATTTTGGGAAATGTGTGCAAATTTTGATTATTGGGAAGTTCTGATACAGTACAAAGACAACTTTCTGCTCATGTTGAGCAGGGGCAGTCTTTAGCTGCTGCTCTGCAGAGCGTAAAGCTATATTCTGACAGGTAGGACAAGGGCATGGCTGCAAGTTCTGCTGGGGAGGTTCAGGTTAGAAATTAGGAGAAATTTTTTCTCAGAAAGAGTGTTTAGGCATTGGAGTGGGTTGCCCAGGGAGGTAGTGGAGTCAGTGCTTAGAGAAACATTTTTGAACAAAACAACATAATTGATCATATGTTGTGTATGGGAGAATAACAAGTTCTGTCTTTTCACCAGTAGATTCTTTATTTCCATTTTTATGTGAAGAGGTATTTTTCATCTGTCTTCTCAGCATTGAGAACATTTATTATGGAGGGGGAAAAAAAAGCCCAGCACCTTCCACAGCAACTACATATGTTTCTACTTCAAGGTCCTCACTTGGCAACATTGCCAACAAAAAAAAAATAATCACAGATGCACGTGATACTGTCTTGCTTTACTAAATGATGCAGACCATTCTAGATGAAGAACATAATTAACAGATCAATATATCTGTTACTGATGATTCTGTTGTACGTAGTTGTATGGCATAGGTGGAATAAGCATTGGTCTGTTTTCTAGAAGTTGTGTGTTTTGGAGGAGAAATTGGCTTTACAGTTGTGTCTGCAGGAATTACTTTGGAATCAATGTGATTGACAGATTAGATAAATACTGAAGACTGACTTTTTTTAGAATTTCTCATTATTAAAAATAGGTATTCTTCATAGGTTTCTAGCTGGTAGAGGATCTTACTGTTTGAATTTCTAAGTTGTGTTGTAACTGGAAACTTTTCATGTTTGGTGTGTGTTGGTGATATTCCTATGCTTGAAGGTATAACCAGTGCAATGAAAGCTTAGAAAAGCTGCTGCTGCTGCTTGGTTTTGATCCAAGGCTAATGAAATGTTTGCCAACTTTGCTTTCTGAATGTGTTTTTTTTTCATCTAACATGTTTCACTTTCCTAATTAATTTTAATTTTCATTTTGCTAACATTTCTTCTCTGTGAAATTCTTCTAAAGAAGTTAGAACTCAAAGGCTTTGGTGCTAGGAGTGTAGCTCTTGCATGCACACTGTACAGATGGCCTTCGCTGTTCAAATCCATTTCTAATACACTGAGTAGCTATGTAAGAGTGACTGCTAAAATTTTCCTGGTAGTTAATGTGGCAGGGTGGGATAGCAGACAAATAAACAGTTTCATATAAAACTGGATGGAATGAAAATACCATCCTAAAATATAAACCAACGTGTTGTAACCTTTTCTGTTCTGAAGTCAAGAAAAGGAGCAAGAAGGAATGCCTCAAGGAAACTTGCATCAATCATCAAATGGCTCTGATAGTTACACAAATACCAGAGCTCTGTATTATCTGTAAGTAAGTGATGGTTGGAGGATATTGTCGTATCAGATGTTCTGGCTGTGAAAGAAGAGAGGTGGGTAGCGGGCAGTATCTGTCACAGTTCTGCTGTCCTGGTCATTGGGTTAATCTTCCAGTTCCACTATTCTCACATTATCCTAAGAAATCCAGAATGCAGTTTACTCCAGGAAGGGTGGATAACATTTAATGAACACGATTACTGTAGTTATCAGGCGTGATGAATCCCTCTATTCAATGTTGTATAGCTGTATTTGATATCCCCAAAGTCAGGTTAATTTTCAAAATCTATTTCCTGCATTCCACAGCATGGATTAACATATAGTTTACTGACATGTCTAGAACATGTTTTTCTGAGAAGCAAAGACTTCTTATCCTGGATAAAAAGCACAAAGTATTAGCAAGTGGAGAGATTTGCAGTTAGGGCTTAATGTTCATGGTTGTTTATAGAGTGCTCAGCTAGTATAGTATATCACTTTCCTTTTTCAAGAGCTGTCGACTGTCTCTGAGCTCCCTGAATGCTTCCATAAGCCATCACCACTTTTCATCTGTAATTAAACTGTTTGACACTTTGTGTCTCAAGCAAGCAGCAATTCTAGCAGCTTCCCATGTTCCTCATTAGATATCATTCACTGCTTAGCTTGTCATGACTTTCCTGAGGAAGATAATGGGTCTGCCTCTTTGTGCCTAAAACTAGATGTCTCTAAAATATCAATCTCTTTTAATGTTGATAATAACTATAACAAGGCAAGTTTTTATTGGGAGGGGGGAGAGAAGTTAATGCCAGCGTGGTACTGACCCAGAGGCTACAAGTTAAAAATGGAACAAAGATCTATTATCATCAGCCAGAAAACCCTTAAAAATCCCCAACTTTTCCAAGCCTCGTTAGGCTTGGCAGCAGTAAGTGAACTTAAGGATGTGTATGTGTAACGGATGTGCCAGAACAGTAACTCATAGCTAAGTGTGAAGCATTTAACAGTTACCGTCTCTGTTGGGCAGTACAAAAGCATTGGTAAGCTATGGGTAGCAGGTTAGATCAGTCAGTTGGTCTTCTGAAGTTTGATATCACTTATGTGTTTGGATAAGAGTATACAAGCAGCTCTGTTTGCTTCTGTGATAAAGAAATTCTTTTGCTTATAGAGCTGAATTCACTCCATATATGCTTAAATGTGTTTAAGCCATGCAGCATTGATCAGCTTTTGTGAACAGCTGCCTGGTTTTAGTTAGAGGAAATCTAAAGTTGTCTGAAGTTACATGTTTTCAGGACTCATTTTCTTTGGCAGAAATGCAGGCAGGAGATGCATATTCTTCTGTCTCAAGAATACTGACTTGGTTACATTTAGACATCTTCTTACATTCTTGTGTATGTAGTATTTAACTACGAAGTAAAAATTTCCAGACTTCATTAGAAGACTAAATATGTTTCTCTAGGTAGCTGGTTAATGTCTTGAAGTTGTTGTGAATGTGTTAATTTCACTTCTGTCATCAAGAATGTTGCTTTTTGAATCGCGTTCAGATGAGACTATCATATACTAGCTTTGATTCAGATGACAAATGTAGGGTATGAGAATACATACGTGTGCGTAATTTGACTTATGTCTGCCTCTTCGATCCAGAATCTTACTAACCTTTATCAATGCTAATAATTGATGGGGTTTTAAAATCATTATAGTTAAATTAAAAACCTCCCATTTATCCTTTCTGTATTGTATCAATTTCAGGCAGGAGTAACCACTACTAAAAGTGCTCTGCTAATGAAAAAAGACATCTCTCTCTAAATGCTACAGTACATTATCTGTACAGACTACTGATTTGCATTGAGGTGGTCATATTAACTTATTCATGCCAGTAGCATAATTTCAAGCATATATGTTCCTTGGAGGATTATGTGTTCCATATATTATGGAACTCTTCATAAAACAAACAAACTATCTTCGAGGTTTGGACCGTAGTCTCTAGTATCACATTGCCTATTTGTCTCTGTACTGCTTATGCAACTGCTTATGTATTGTGCTTTTTTTACTCAGAGGAATGTATGGTGGTTAATTTCAACGTTTGTTTTCAATTTATTTGTATTATAAGTATAACCCAGTTATTTGCCCTTCTGAAAGAGAAGAAACTCAAAATCAATAGACAAACGTTAGAACTATGCCTTCAAAGATCTGACATTACATTGTAAAATCTAGTAAAAATCAGTTTAGTGAATTGCACCATATATCTCTATTTTTGATGCTAACATTTGTCAGTGAAGATACCTGTTGACTGGAGAAAAATATATATTGTAGCCATCATCAAAAACATAGCAAAAAAATGTCTGGTGGAGGAGGCAGACCGATAGAGAATCAGATTTGCAGATGATGTTAAACTGAGGCATGCAGTTTGATGCATGCAAGAGCAGATGTCATTCAGATAAACCTGGATAGCCTGGAGGAACAGACTGACAGGAACTTAAGGAAATTCAGCAAGAACGTATGGAAAAACTTATGTGTTGGTCATCTCCATCTGTCTGAGTTTGTGGAGCTAAAAGAAACCACCACCATTGTCCAAAACGCCACTAAGTTACAGTCTTACACTGCTTCCATGATATATTTAAAGCTTTTAGAGCAGCTTAGCTTGGCTTCTCTCTTCTGGGTTTGGTAACACCTGTAAGCGTCCTACCAAGCTCCTGTTTGTTTCAAAACAGCCATGCTTGACTGATCAGCAACTCCCAGAGCAGGGACAAACAGCTAAAGGTGCAAACTCTGAAGCTCTCTGTGCCACTTTGATAAACTATCCTCTGATAGCATGCTCCTTTCCTGTGCACTGTTTCACAGGGACCCAGCTTCTTTACCTCAGCTGTGTTTGAGTTTATTCTTTCACTTCAGGAGCGTGAGGACCGCTGACCAGGTGTGCCTTGTATTCTGTGTTTTGTCACTGATAGAAGCATAGAAGAGTTTTATGCGCTCAAGACTGTTAATGCAAACGAGTAGAGATTTCGCTGTAGCTATGAATGGTTCCCATTAAGCTGAAGGACTTTTGTTTCTGCTGGGTTTGACTAAAAATAACTGTCTGATACGCAGAATTTATAGTGGTGGTATAATTTCTGTATTTACAATACCTCTCAGTACTAAAAAAAGAAGTTAATTTTCCATTTATACTTGCTGAACTTGAAAATTGTAGAGTGTAGTAAAGATTACAGGAAGACTATGGTGTGCTTAGTCAGTATAAATATGCATCGTGATGGTTTTATGCTTTAATAAAGTCTGTTAAACCTTCAGCAGCCCATTGAGAATCATCCAAATTGAATTTTCATTACACTTATCCAAACTATTTTTACAATCATAGCAAACATACTCCATCTTGAGGTTTATTTAGATGAATGTTTCAAATGTAGCTGCTCAAGATAACTCCTTGGGAAAAAGTAGCTCTTTGTATGGAAAGATTGCTGTCCTTTTCAGTGCTTGTCTCTATATATTTACTGGTACTGGGCTCAATAAAAATAACTTTATCAATACACACAGGGTAGGTGTGTATTTCAGAGATGCTTGCAAGTCCAGCTCCTGCTGAGTGCAAGTTCATTTGTAAGACTGCATGTTCTTCTGGCTCATGAGAAGTTCAGAGCAAACTGGATAATCTTGCTGTCTGTTCAGTGCTTTCTAAATCATAGCAGGAAACTTTCCCATCACTGTTGGTTTTCCAAGGTCCATGTGTGGAGTGCTCAGCACGCTTTATTGAGGAAGGCATACCATTGCTTTAGCCTCTTGGCAGACTCAAACTATGCATGATTTGTAAGATTATTTTCTATAGGTATTTTTCAAAAGAGAAGAATACTCTTGGGAAAGGCTGTTGTTTCAAAGCCTTGTGCCTACAGGACTTTAAAGTGTAATGGCTAGGATCACTTGAGAAGGAGAGGTGGCAAGCTGGAAGATTTGAGGAAATTGGACCCTGTTGAAATCATTATTCTTTCAGGTGGTCTGCTTTCCTCTGCTGAGATTTAAGATGTGATAGGGACAGTGTTTGCTCCTGGGTTACTTGCCATTCAGGGTGCCAGACACTTGGTCGTTCTTCCTCTCTCTTCTGGTGTGTGAGCTCAAAGACTTAACCTGTGCATTTCTGCATTACCATGAATCCTGATGTCAGCTTTAGCAATACACTAAGCTATGTGCATCACCAAAGGTCAATGGCTTTCCAAAATTATAATTTGAATAGTGGAAATGTGGCCTGTAGTGAAATTGTAGGTTTGAACTGTGCTGGGGACCTGAAAAAGAAGGCATCTTGGTTTAATTCTGCATTCCATAAAACAAATGTGGCACAGGGACCAAATTTGCATCCTCAGAGGTTTTGTCTTGCTTTCACTTTCGTTTTGTTCTCAAAAGAAAATATTTGAATTCTGATTACTGTAACTTAGACTAGCTAGAGTGTTGAGAAGTTGAGATTCTTTTGTTTCGTGTTCTTTAACTGTCTTTAATTTCTTAGATGTTTAACCTACAGCTACTGCTCTGTGTGGTGATTAGTGACAAGAAGTAGGGTGTAGGAGCAGGATTGTGGTATCTGCCAGAAGGAAAGCAATTTGGGATGAGTGCAAAAGGATATAATGCAAACGATATGGAGGGATTCAAATGTCCTGCTTTTTGTAAGAGAAAAAAAAATAACAGAAGGGGATGAAAGGATGTTTGGACAGTTTCTTACAGTAACTAGAAACGCAACTAAAAAGAGTTCATGTTTGATAAGAGTTAATGGTGCTACCTGAGATTTATCAAAAAGATGCATAACTCTCTATCTGCATACAGCTTGCGTACTCTGGCAAGACCTGTGCTGTGCTTCCTGGAAAGGCAGATGGGGGCAGTTTTTGCTTTCTTACCTTGCTTGTGTCTAGTTATTTGGGCCGTGGTAGGAGTAAGGGCAGTGGGGAAGAAGGAAAGGGGGGAAAGCGGGAAGTAGCAAAGTAAGAATCCTTTTCTGGGCTGCACAGCCACTCTGACATGAAACAGCCAGCTCCCTACTCAGAGCTGTCCATACTTTGAGTGTTTGAGTTGCAGATGAACTATGGCCTTCATAGGGTTCCATGAGGATGCTACTTTCTAGCTTCTATGCTAGCCTGCTTTAGGAAAGAGTATCACCCTTTTCTGCTTGCATGGAGAGGAAGTGATAGTGCCTTGGGGCTGATTCTGCCTAAAATCTGATGGGAAGTCTTGAGAATAACATTTTAAGAGCTAGAGCAGTGGTGAATGTGATGCAGAAATTATCTCAATGGTTCCTGCATTGTCAGCTGGAATCTCGCTGGATTTATTAGCTTCAGATAGGAGCTCAATCCCTGTGAGATTTCCCATAATATTCACTGTCCAATGCTCAAATTTGGGTGTTCTTTCTAGAACTCTGGTTGTTACGGTCACTCTTGAGCTGAAATTAGTAAATTCTACCCTGAAGATCATTTAAAAGTTCTTCCTTAATGGCAATATATGTTGTGTAGGTTTATTGATCTATAACAATATTTCTTACCAGTTTGTAACCTGACAGAGTGAAAAATAGAAAACCTGAGTCTCTGAGGAGAGTTGAAGGTGGGTTGGTTTTTTGGTTTGGTGGTTCAGTGTTTTTTGATTCTTTCTTGTTTTGTGGTGGTTTGTTTGGTGATGTTTTGTTGTGGGTTTGGTCGTGGGTTTTTTGGGTTTGGGTTTTTTTTTTTGCTTTGTTTCTGGGCTTAGAAAGGAACGTACTTGATTGAATTCACATCTGGTTGGCTGAATTTCTGCATGGAGAAACTCCAAATTCATTGTGAAGATTAGAGTAAGCGTTTATGGGTTTTCAGGATTTTGAATGGAATTTGAAGTATTGTGTTTTCAAGCAGCGGACAACTTAGTTTTCTCATAGGTATTTGTTCATGTTCTAATTTTGGCATTTCTTTGTCTACATTCTAATTTTAAAAATTGTTTTATACTTCATGTTGTGTCTTGGGACTTTGTAATGTACTCACTCTTATTCAGAAATGTACATGAATTCATTGAAGTTCCTCATGACAAAAAGTTCTCATCTAGAAGACATTGCCAAGTTAGTTGGAACCAACTTATTTATCAAAATAATCTGCTTATTAATGAGAGTGGAATTTGCAAATAATGAAAAAATTGATTTGTATATTAATACGTGTGATGATTTGTTTTAAGAGTACAAATATGCTATCTTAGAGTTGCCTTATTTTCTTCATAATAATGGTTAACAAATGTATTTGTATCTGAAAGAGGTCTCAAGAGCAAGATAAAGAAAAAATGACTGGCCTGTAAAAAGTGCTTGCCAGCTAAAAATGTCTTTCCTCTCAAACTTCACGAATTTCACACACACACATACACCCCCACCCACCACAGCCCCCATTTAACATTGCAAATTATGTAGCTTTTTGGTGTAAATTGCTCTGGATTTTTTGAATGTCCAGCATTGCAAAACTTGAATTTTACATCGTTGACTCATTTCTGGCGTGCCTTTTCATTTTTATACATGTATATTACTTATAAGCATATTGTATTCCAGAAAGCTCAGAAACTAGAATCTCCTGATAAATGTTTCTTCATCTTTTCTGTTTGAAAAATTGACAGGTTTTTTTCCCCTTGATTAAAAGGAATTCAAACTAGTGCCTAGCTGAGATTTTCTTGTGTTTCATGTTTAGATATATTGTTTCTAAAGTGTAAGATTTTATAGGATTTTTGTCCTGTCTATGCATCAGTCTGCTTACATGGTAGCCTAAAATTGTGTTTGAACCTTTGTGCCATGTCATACAGGCAGACCAGTTTATCTCCACTATTTCGTATTAAAAATCAACCATTTTAGTTTGTCAGATTGATAAAAATATCATAAGTGGCTTTACTTGACTATAAACAAACATTTGCATGTTAAAGATATACAAGCGTAGAATGCAGGTATTAGTGAAGTACTTTAATTACTCATTTTGATAGTTCTGATCCAAATAGCAGCCACATAATATGTGGTCATATTTGAGATTTGAATTAATTGAAGACATGGTGTTTATTCTGTCTGAAGAAGAGGATAAAACTTCAGATTGGAAGTTGATGTTCTGGTAATATTTTGGGTTTTTTCAAACTTCAACATCTTCGGTTTTAGTGGAAACTTGAATATTGTCAACAGCTTGTTGCAAAACATCTGTGGACCAGGAATCGAAGACCAAGTTCAAGAAAAATGTTTGCTGCCAGTTCCAAATGTTTTTATAAGGAAGACTTGAGGAGGTTTAATTGCTGTAAGATTTTGGAAACTTTTCCTCCAAGTCTTCCATGCAGATTATACAATGTCATTGTAGGAAGCACCTCTCTAAAAAGCTGTCCTCTTTGGTTAACCTTGTCAAAAGAGAGAAACTCTCCTGAGACTTCTGTTACAATATGTTAATTTTGAGGCAGAACTGCCCCAGTCAGTCAGTGGATTGTCTTTTTAATTTCATATTAATTTCCATACTATGTTGGAAAAAAGATCTTCAAACTTGTTTAGCCCCTTAATTGGCTCAAAGAGATGGATACCAATAGGATGATGCTGTTCTGAATTGATGGCCATCAATTCAGTCCATGTGGTACGAATTCTCTCTCTGGTGTTGATCTGGTGTCCTTAAAGTATTATTGCCAAACCCCACCGTTACACAGCCCCACCCAGCCTGGCCTTGAACACTGCCGTGGAGGGTGCAGCCACAGGTTCTCTGGGCAGCCTGTGCCAGGGCCTCACCACCTTCACAGTATAGAATTTTTTCTTCATATCTAATGTAAATCTGTCCTCCTTCAGTTTTAAGCCATTACCCCTTGTCCTGTCACTCCATGTCTTTGTAAACAGAAAGGCTGCAGTAAGGTGTCTTAAAAGGCCTTCTCCAGGCTGAACAAGTCAAACTCTCTCAGCTTGTCTCCATAGGAGAGGTTCTCCAGCCCTCTGAGCATCTTTGTGGCCTGGTTTCAAGAGGTCCATGTCTGTTTTCTACTGGAGACCCCAGAGCTGGATGAGATAGAGCAGAGTAGAGGAGCGGAATCACCTCCCTTGAACTGCTGGTGATGTTTCTTTTGCTGCAGCCCAGAATACTGTTGGCTTTTCGGGCTGCAGGCATAGCCACGTTTTTCCTCACAATTCTATTGGTATGTAAAATTTTCATTCCAGTAGAGGCAGAGAATCTATTTGTGTGATATTACTGTACAAAGAGGGACTTAAAACATAACTGATGCTGTAACATTGTTATAGAAATAGTTGTCATCACTTTGCCCAGTAATTCTCACTTCAGATGGTTTATTTTGTTTGTGGGTTGGTTTTTTTCTTCTGAAGATGAGTATTGGAAAGTCTTAACTTTTTATTGATTAAAATAAATTGTAATTGAGTACTCAAACTGAAGTAGTAAATACCTTAGAGATTATCAGGAACAGTTAGGATCACTCGAGATCCTGGTTCATGATCTCCTACTGAAGGCCACTGTGGAAGGATATGAAGTCACTTTCTTTGCTGTGAATGGGTGTTCCCTAACATGGGGCAGTTGCCTAGGACTGCTGTACCCAAGGCTCATATCATATCATCATATTTCATTCAGCTAGCAATTTTGATTACCAAATCAACTTTTTGATCCAAGTTTTTCAGAGTAGTAGCAATTAGGGAATACCTGTAAGAAGTAACTTTGATTATCACACAGAAAATCAGCAGCTGAGACACAGAGTTATAAGTTACTTCCTGAGATAGCAGTTGGTCAGCTGTGTGACTGGTCAAACACATGCACTGCTGACTGGACAAACACTTCCCTTGATTTCTGCTTATAATTTCCCATCTATTACAGCTGTTTTTTCCCTCCCTTAGAAGCAGTTAATGTCCTTTGGTGCATTTGTGTGGTTAGCACTGGAAATAAGAAATCACTTTTAAATGTCAGTCATGTTAAAAATGAGGCTTTTAAACTTCCTTATTGTAACAGTTGGTTCACAAATGCTTTTAAATCAAGGATTGTTATACAATGTGCTTGGGGTTTTTCTGGTTTTAATCCTGATTGTGTGGTGTTGTGGCCATGCACCTGTCTGCATTCATGGCAGGTTTTGTGTCATTCTTAACCGTTTCATTATGTAGGTTGTAAGTGGGGTGTATCCTTCAGTGGTCAGCACTGCACATCAGAATGGTTCTTCCGTAGCGGAGCTGGCTAAAATCCACATTAACTGGCAGCAGGAACTTCCCTGCTGTACAGGAAGCTCAGTGTGCATTTTACTGTCACTGTTTTCAGTCCAGCTTATCTCACTTTTTTTAACAGATATCCAGAGCTTTTCCCTGCTCCTTTTTTTTTCTGATGTTCCTTTTGCTCACTTACAGGTGACACATTTACAGGTGATGAATTTGCTACTAAAATTACTTCACTGTGCAACAAGAAATTGTGAAGTCAGCTTTATATTCCATCTGAATTTGCTCATTTCCATAAAGTGTTTCTAGTAAACTCATTAGCAAGTGGCTATAGCCAGTTGTTCGGGGAGATGAGTAATTTCCTACTCCCAGCTTTCTATTTCTGGAAAGTACTAGTATCAGTTTGTACCTCACTTTTTGGACTTTGGAACAGTTTCTAAATCAGTGTGGAAATAATGGATTTGAAATAATTCTCTAGTTTTGGACAGCTTTCTTATGTGCTGAGAGATGCTGAAGTATGTAATTGAGTAGGTCTCCTTAGACATGCTTTGAAGAACAGTTTTGAAGTGTAACAAAAAAAGGGGGGGACAGACGGGGGAAGACATTTTAGAAAAGTGGAAGGCATTATCACAATTGCAAAAAATTTTTTTACGTTTAAGAAGTGTAATAGGTTGATGCAAAGTTGATTAGTGATAATGTTAAATAAGGTGAAAATACTATGGTGCAACTTTTAAATAAATCTTGAAGGTGTATTTAGTGTTGCTTGAAGATTTAGAATTTTTTAGTCCTGATAATGCTGCCATCCAGTCAAAGAAAGTGCATTATTACTTCTGCATTTCACTCATTAAATGTATCTGGCATTTATACAGCTGTTAGCAAGTCATGGTTTTTATAGGAACAAGGATACGATCCAAGCTTTCTGTTAGTAGCGTTTCTTTATTCAGCTAACCTGTGTGCGAAATGTTCCATTGCAAGCTATTGTTCAGAGATGGACATTTGCTTTTTTTAACTCATAGTATCAAAATACTTACAGTTTTATCAGTAATTTTCTTTCTCACATACAGAGTTAGACACTGTTCTTGATCTTTGTTCTGTGCTGTACTACTTACTTTACCCTGGAAGCATAACTTAATGTGCTGTGTAAGCTGCCGTTGTGGCTGTTGTCGGATTTGGGGATTTACATTAAATTGAAAAGAGACTCATTTTGGTTGGGAGAAAGAAGAGCTGTGTGTACTGTAAGGTGTGATCTGCTGACATGGCACCGGTAGCTGTGAACACACCTGTTAGACTATGCCACATCCTCAGTATGTTGTTATATTATTTTTTTACGATGGAGTAAATCAGAGAAATAAGGAAAAGTTTTCAACAGCTGAAATTAAAGATGTTGCTGAAGATCTGAGTTGTTTCATCCCAGAACATTAAACAAGTGTTTTAATAATATATAGAAGTCTTAATGCATTTAGCTAAGCACAACTGCACCGTACTAAATGCACAGTCACCACAGCAGTGGAAGAACGCCCGGATTGTTCAAATCTCGTCATATCATTCCAGAAATTGTGATCACTATTATTACGGTTAGAGGGTGGGGTTAGCACTTCAGGCAAGGAGCCAACAAGGAACGTATTGCTGTGCCAGTTTTCTGTAGATGGGTTTGCAGAAGTGGACTGTGGAAAGCCGTTCAGTTCCATCAGTTTAAATTATACATACTTTTGTTACTAATGTTGTGTCTAGAAAAATCTTTGTCTTGTAATTTACAACTGAAGAGCTAAAATGTGTAATGCTATTTGTACCTTATTTATATTATTTTATGTTTAGGAAATTGATGATAGATTACTTTGTTTCTGAGGAAAGGTCTGAGACTTTCTTTTTGCGGTCTACCCATTTCAATGTTATAAGATATGAATTCTATCAAGGAATTTGTTTATCTCAGACTCCTCGGGGTAGGGTACTCGATATATACAAAGAAGCTTCAAATAAAATGCACAGCGGTACAGGAAAAAACAGACAATTCTCTTAGGATTTGAGTCATGGCTACAGCATTGCTGTCTCTTTGTGGTTTTGAGATAATATTTTTTGGAAAGGGCAGCTTTTGGTGAGACATAAATGTGAAGTCGGTCCACTATAAGCACTGAAGATCCACATCCATGCAAATGTGGTAATGTTATCCACTTTGTTTTCTTTAAACTTCTGTCTTGAGTAATGACATACAGTCTGTGTTTCTCCAGCATCTTTCCTGTGATGGAGTGCATTGTGTCCAGCTTTGGAATAGCTTTCAAATTTCCTGAATGGAGGAAAAAGTTTCAAAAAGGGCGTATTACTCTTCATGAATGGGATGCCACCAGAGTATTTGATCAAAGTGAGCACTGTTGAAAGCCAAGCCGAATTGGAAGGTAGTGAAGAGAGAGATCTTTAGCTGTACAAATGGCTACAAAAAGAAATAGCAGGACTGTTACTGGATTAAGCTGAAATACCTTTGTCCCAGATGAAATTGTCTGGTGCAACAGCCTGTAACTGCAGTGAACAACATGGGTTCAAGGCAAGATGGTTAGTGGGAAAAAAATTGTGAAGTAGCATTGCATTTCATACCGCTCTATTAACCAAGATTTGATTTTAAGATTTATTGCACTGCTGTTGGTAGTAATTAACAAAAGCAAGTATTGCTGCAAAAAATTAAGGAATATAATGTCTAGAAGTCTTAATTTAACCAGACCATTTCACAGACCTGCAGCTCAGAGATATGGAGGTTTAAGGCATGTCTGAAGGCTTGCCAGTGTATGTTGGTTTTGGGAAGTGTTGAAGAAAAGTAATACTTGTATCAGAAAAAAAGTATGTTATTCTTAAAGTTGTGGTTAAATAAGGGAAAAGTGTGTGGGAAAGACCATGTGTAAGGTAAATTCTTGGTCTAATTTTTAAAATCGTGACATTGCTGTGTAAGAGAACACAAAAAATAGACCTGCAAAGGACCTGATGTTTTTGGAGCAAGGAAGAAGTGGTTGTTCAACAGTTTTTTTTTTAAATCAGTTAAAATGAGAATGCTTTCTTATTTAGTATTGTGATCAAGGGATAGTGTATTGCAAGTCATGTACTTGTCAGTAAATTGTAAAAGAAAGGTATTTATTAGAGGTTATAAAGGCAATGGTTTAAGATAAAGGTAAGATTAGAGTCAGAGTTAAGTGAAGAATGAGTCAAAAAGAAGCAAGTCACTGGGCAACAGGAAGAGTAGGTGGTCAGCTATGGTAGAAAATTACATTTTCCTGGATGCTGGTGGGAAGACTAACTGAAATAGATTTTGTGGATAATGATTCAAGTTTTGGTCTGCCACTCAGTCTGTAAACATGTTTATATATCCAGTTCTTACTATGAAGTGCTGATAGGTCTTTGTATATTGCTAATTTCTTTTGGCTTCATGATAATGAAAGAAATGACGTCTTTTTGTTGACGTTTCCCCTCTCTCACTGTTGTGGTTGGTACCTAATTGGTTTTCAACCATAAAACATCTGAATCAGTTGGTGAACTGAGGGCACCGGGATGTCAGTTCTATTACTGGCTGGGGAGGGGGCTGTTTGACAGCTTTGCCATTACATGTGGCCATCCGATGGCAACCTCTGTGACGTGGAGATACTGTTTAGCTGTGGTTTACAAATTAAGAACACCAGTCTGTGAGCACTCTTAAAACCTATAGTTTCAGATAACATTGTCTAGATCCTGGCAGAACTGTTCTTTCCATTCCCTCTGCTTAACTTTGACCTCATATTGTGGTGTGTTTTCTTTCCTGTATCTGCTGCTCATCTGCTTAAGTCACATTTCTCTTGTATTCACTTGTCTATTATCTTTTTTTTAAAAGATATGTGGAGGAATGTTTTTAAAATGTGTCATTGTTCCATGGTAATACAAATGAGAATCTTTAGGTTTTGAGTTATGACAGTTTAAGTTATGAGGAGAGTTTAAAATTTTGCTGGTTTAGTAGATTAAGGTAATTTCTTGGGGAAGGCTACAAACATTTTTTGGTAGGTTTGTGTATCTGCCTGTGTTTACTGTAGTGGATCACTTTCCATTGCAGGGGGACAGAAAGTTAAACAAGGTATTTAAAAATCACTGCATAGGAACAATTAAGGAAATGTATTTGTATAGTTTTCTTTTGAGAAATTCCTCCCCAAGTGCAGGACTTCACATTTTGTTTTGCTGAACTTGATGAGAAGTTCTCCTGGAATCATGTATAATGAATTTTTGGGTGTAAGTCCTTTGGATCCAGGTTAAATATTAAAAAAAAGAAGTTAGTGTAGAACTATTACTGGTGTCATCTAGCTGGCATTTTCAGTCTACACATATTATAGTATAGGCTATCTCTGACCAGTGTAAGCTTCAGTCTTTCAAACCAACAGGGACAGCATGAAGATTTTGCAGTAATACTAAGAGGAGCTGGGATCTTTTAAATATGTTTATTTCCTAGCCCTAGGCAAAATTTTGCAAAAGATGACATTCATTAGACATTTGACTTTCAGGCTTAAGTTCATGTATTCAAGATTTGAGCTCAATTTGAAATAAATTAGAACACAGTTCTGGCATTAAGTGGATATATTCCTCCCCTTCCCACCCCACTATTCCCCCAGTGAAATGTAGTCTGTGAAATAAAGTACAGTAACTATATGGCGACTAGCAGAAATGTGTAGGCCTGTATTTATGACTTGGTCTCTACACAGCCAGTGTTTTCAGGTTGCTGAGGCTCAAGATTTAAGGATATAGTTACTATCTTGAAAATCTGGAGGACCAGAGGATGTAATTTCTTGAAAAATAGTCTGTTGGTTTCTATTTTGGTACAGATCTGTGCATAATTAAAAAATCACTTTGGCAATCTGCTCTCAGTTTATCTGTGCGGGCCAAAACCATTAGGTGGTATCTCCTTCCTGTTACGCTTTTTTGTAAGAAAGAGAAATTATTTCTTAAATTGCATGGTGCTGACTAGCAAATGTGAAAATAGTGGAAAATTTCTGAAATGTTTTAAAGGGTCCTTGAATACCCAAATACATGTAAAAATTGCTTTTCTTTTGTGCTGTTGTGAGCTGAGTGTAGGACAGTATCGTCAGTTGTTCAAATACTGTGTGTCAGCACATTTCCTAGTTGAAAGGGGGGTTTTTGCTTGGTTTTCAGTTTGTTTTTTTAATGTAACCCATACACATATTGTCAGACCTCGTATATTATTCTTCTAATGTTTGTCCAGGACTGCATAGTTATTTTCAAATTCTCACTTAATTTGTTTGGAGTTTACAGCAAATACTTTTTCTTATTATTTAGTATGATCTGTTTCATATTTTGGAAACTCAGGAATGTAGGAAACATTGATGCATCAGGAAATGCTGCGTGCAGTAGAGTATTTCTGCTCGTCTTGTCTCATTACTCCTGAGACGAAATGATGAATACACTGATATATTTGTAGGCAGCTGCAGTCCTTGCTGCTCAGACAAGACCATCATGTCTGAGGTGGTGTCATCTTTGACACTTGTGACATAACCATCGTCTGACCGGCATAGATTATGTGTTGTAGTGGCATTTTACAAACGTCTTCCCGACATATTGAATTTTAGTTTTACTATGAGTGTACATCTGAACTAAATGTTATTATTTCTTTATTGAAATGTTACCTGAAATCTGTTTACAGTGGCTTCACATTTTCATGGCCTTGAGTGTCACTGCTAACCACTAATGCATTTTAGACCTCAGGTTTCATTCTCCTTTCAAACTTGACCAGAACAACAGTGGTTTACTTGACTGTAGGTAGCTTCAAACAGTTTCAGAATCTTCTAGAGATGGTTTGTGCCAATATAGCAATATTTTATGCTAAATGAGGAGAAACATAAAAGAACTAGTAGTTTAGTGTTTCACTGGAACACTCCATAATTTATTCCTAGTAGTTAAAGTCTGAAAGTTTTCAGGTGATTCTTGTTGCCCGTATCACGAAAGAATAAGTAGTCATTCTTTTAAAAGAACATGCTGTCCTTTTGGATAGCTGTATTGCACAAGTGATGTCCAAGTCAAAAGTGTGTTGGATTTTTTGGTTTACTTTTTAGTTTTCCTGCAGATGGCTTCCTCTTGGGTATAATTTGGAATAAAATTCAGTACTGTTAAGTGTTTTGGCTCTTTATTTTATTCAAAGTATTTAAGACATTACAGATGCCTTGAACTATTTCTATTTCCTCTCTATGCTTATGGGACAGTAGAAGGGAACCCCCCACGGTTGACTCTTGTTTCTATTTTTATATATAGGAGTACCACTAACATTTAATGAATTTTGGGAAAGAAACAAGTTAGTTATTCAATGTTTTCAACGAGAATGTGATTTTTGCTATTTCATTTCTATGTATTAATTCATACTGTTCAATAGATTCTTGTGTTGTGTAATAATAATTTGGTAATTTAACATATAACAACAATATATTTTCCCTGTCTTTTGTGCAGTTTACATGAAAAAAATGTGGCTTCTCTTTCTACTCCCTGTATTTTATGAGATGATCTATAATTGATGGTGCTCAGTGATGTTCCATTTGAAAGAATGTCTGGGGCTGCCCAGGTGCCTATGGAATTATCCCACCAGAGAAGAGCTAAGAGAAGGCGCTTTCTGGGCATGCTGTCAATTCAGACTGCACTTGTATGCAGTTGAAATGTGCAAGTGTGCTTAAGGGAAATGCTTTTTCTGCACTTGTTGGCTATCTTGAGATCAAGGTGGCAAGTGTTTTTTTTTTTCCCAAGCAGTAAACAGCTCACATTTTTCATTTCTCTAAACATTGCATTGTTTTTGTTGATTATTGATAACTAACATTTTAAAGCAGTAAATTATTGTAGAAGTATAGAGCATGACTAATTATTTTGTATTAAATTGTCAAGCTGTATTAAATTATCAAGGTAAAATAGAATTATCTAATCCCTACCAACCCACTTGAAAAATATTTATTACTTAATATCCAGTCCTAGTCAGTACTTTCCAAGAACCAAATTTCACCATATAAAAAGGTATATAACCTTTTGGGTATGTTGCTCATAACCAGTAAACAGTCAATTTCCTCTTTAAAACTCCCACCCCCCTTCCCCTTTTCCCTTTTCACAGGGAAGATCATACATAATATATCTGTTTGTTTAGTCTGACTGAAGTCTGTTAATTAGCATCACTGATTTGTGATAGTGTCCAACAGTTCTAGTGAACACCAGCTAGTACCAGGTCTGGAGATTAGGATGACACCAGAGCATCTCTTGATCTTAAGGGAATTGATAGGACTGATGATACCAATGTGCCATAGACTACAAAGGAAAACAAACCAGCAGAAGAAATCCATGAATCCCTCTCAGCTTGATTTGGTAGAAAATTCCTTCTCAGCCCTTAGTCTGACATACAACTTTTAGTCACGTAAGCAAGGCAGACCAGCCAGACTTCTCTGAAGTAGCAAGGCAGACCAGCCAGACTTTTCTGAAGTACCTGCCAGCTCCATGAGGTGCTGGATTGCTGTTGCTGGCTCTTTTGCAAAAGCTCTGATGCCCATGTAGGCATTCAGGTGGAAATTCTGTCTAAATCTAAATGCTTGACCAGTTGAAGCTCTAATGTAGATCTGATTATAGCCATATCATAATGTAGCGCTTCAGGTGTTATGAGCATGTTCAGGCCCTGGTTTCATACCCAGATACCCAGATCCCACACCAATCTGGGCTGATGAATGCCGACACACACGGAGTGAATCATTTCTTCCAAAAAGCCCTTCAATTTTACATGAAGGACTCAAACTGGAGTATGCTTACCCTGATAACCTGTTCCAGTTTTCTGTCCCCTTCACTGACTCGGGAGTGACATTTTGAGTTTTGAATTGATATGATTATGACTTATGAATCTTGTAATGCACTGGATCTGGAACAGTTTTACCTGAAATCCTGTTACTAGCAAATAGCTTGTCTGCATGTAACTACTGTATAAAGTGCTTCTCAACTGTCTGTGCAGTAAACTGAAAAAGCTAAGCTCTTTCAAACTCATGACATGACACTTGATTTCCAGCCCCAGATTTACAGCTTCTTTAGTTTGTTTTTCTTTTTAGTGTCTTATTTGGAAAACTGTTCTGCATTTTCTACACTGTGTTTAAAAGTGACTTTCTATCACTGCCCAGTAATGACACATGGGAAGGATGAGGCTTTTTAGTTGGGAGGAGGAGGAGAGTGGGGAATTAGCTAATACTTCTTCAGTAGAGGTGTCATCATCGATGTGTGTCTCTACTAATGGCTATCTTTTCCAGGCTGTCAGCAAGCTAGCCTTTTAATCCGTGGAAATTATGCCATACTAATGCTATCCAATGTACTTTTAAAATGTAATTGTCACAAAGTATCGAATTAAGTGTGTTTAAGAATTAAAAACAAAAATTCCAAGTAAACCCCATGGTTATGGTTGCATTGTATTTCTGGTACCCCACACCCCCAAAATTGCTTTAATGGATTGCTTGTTACAGAAATGTTCCAGTCCTCATTCTATTTGTATCATTTGGTTTTGGCTTTGATACAGCTTCAGATTGATGCCTTTTAAATTACCTGAGTTGACTGTTCTGCTGAACTAGTCTACGTTTTCCTATGGACTTTCTTTTTACCCTTTTAAAGCACAGGAATAATGTCTGCAGCCCCCTTGGATTTCCCCCTTTTGGAAAACTTGTGGAATATGGACTGTCATGGTGAAGAGCTCCTCAGTTTTTCTGTGTTAGTTGAGCCAGTCTGTTTAAAAATCTTATCAGTTTCTCATATTTTTCCTTTTTCTTTCTTTTTAAAGTCCAGTTAACATTTTATGACAGAAGCATGCTCCCTGTAAATACTTTTATGCTTAATTTTGCTCTTTTTACCATGTGTGGAGAATGCAGAACATACAAGTCTTAGCGTGATTATGCAAAACTCAATTTTAAGATGCCTTCCAAAGATGGAGTACCCTGGAGAAACACCACAAGGGAGGAAAAGCAGTTGCTGTTATTAGATAGGAACTTACAAATACAAACTTTCTCAATGCCAAACCACTCTGAAGTTTCATTTTGTCACATTTTGGAATCTCCTAAAATCTTCTAATTCAGAAACTACTGAATTCTGCAAACCTACCTGGAGGAAATGCAGTCAGTTCCTCAAACGAACTGTTTACTGGAATGCCAACAATGCACATGAAAACATCTACAGTGGCACAAAGCCGTTTTGTTTATACCAGAGCTTTTACCAGACAGACCCTCCTACTACACCCATTAAAGAAATCCTGTAATGTTGTCTAGTAGTAATGTCACCTGGTTATATTACAGGCCTCAGTTTTGTTGGGAAGAGAGGACAAGTATGTCTCATATTGTTGATCCCATTTTTCTACACAGGAAATTGAAGGCTCAGTGGAAAGCACCAAACTTTTCAGCTGTCTTTTTTTTAAAAAAACTTATTTTACTGTGTTCTTGGTGAGAGTGCTGACAGGAAACGCATTTCCTATTTTTCTTAATGAATGCTGTGGGAATGTGAAATTCAGTAGTAGCAGCCAATGTACAGAACTTCTTTAATGTGGTACATTCATACCACAATCCAGTAATATTTATTTATTTATTTCAGGTCCTAGTCTGGACTTTCACACGAGAAGATGTTTTGTTGTGAGATTTTTAGCCATGTTTCATTTGCCTATCTTTATATGCTTCCTCTTCTGTTTCTTTGTGGAAGCTTACACTTGCAAAAGAGGAAATTGATTCCGACTGTAAGTCGGAAATAGTAACACCAGGCGAAGTATTGTTAAATCTCCAGAATGAACAGACCAGAAATATACTGCTTTTTGTGTAATTTCCTTTGCATATTTTTAATTTAAGTTTTCTTAGCTGAAGAAAGCTGTTGGTGCAGTGACCTGTTGTAGTTACCTCTGTCCCTTGCATCTCCAATTAATTTGAGGGTGGTGGTGAGCATGAGGTATAGTGTAGCGGCTGATAGGAGTGGTTGTTGTGACCATGCATTTAGCAAGCTGTGGGACGTGGTCCAGGATGTGCTCTCTTTTCAGGCCTTCTAATATTTAGATGACTAAAGGGACACATGCTGGGCTACATGACGGTCGACCTGTTTAAAAAACTTAAAGGCTTTCCAAAAGCCACTTCTCCATGCCAGCCCCCCTGCCACCTCCTTTCCCCTGATTTCTCCTTACTAGGTTTAAGTGTTTGTGTTGGGAGGGACATGTTCTCACTGGGCTAAATGGACCATAAAACAGTATTTGGATTTGAAATAGAGTAACACAGGGTAACTTGATGTCTGGTATCCATAATGATTAAGAGAGTTGATAACTCACTAGAATAGATGGCACCTCCATTTTTCTGGCATTATTTCTAGAGGTTGGTTAGACCAGAATACTTAGATCTGGTCTTGGGAAACCCATTTGTTTCAGTCTATGGAGAGGAGGTAATCAGGCAAGGCAAGATTTGGATGTTAAAGAACGTCACTTTAACATCAAAAGTTAGCTGAATCTGTGTGGGTTGAGTCTGACCTGCCCAAACACATGGAGATTTTGTGTAGAACATGGAGCTTTTGAAGAAACCCCAAGAGCCATATCTAGAAGCATATATCCCTTCCCTGTATTACACTTGCTAACTTGCAGCCTGCTGCTTGTGTTGATCTGGTTTCCTGTTAGTCATTCTGTTGCCCCTCTGGACACCTTGTGGAACTCGAAGTGAGGTTGAGAGTTGCATTATGAAGGGGTAGATTTCAAAAAGAAATTACCATTTTGTTTGGATCGTATGTATTTCATTTAGGGGTTTTAAGGTGTGTATTACCCTTTTTGTGGTTTGTTCTCTATGTTCTAGACTTTCTTCTCTCTTTTCAGAGCAAATTCTGACTTGTTAATTACTTTTAATATTTCAAGACTTTGTGTTCTACATTTTGGCATCTTGAGGCTGTTGGCATCTCTTTTAAATCTTTTAAGTCTATTTTGCCGCAGCAGTCACAGGTCTTCTAGTTGCTAGGCCTCTGTCAATTTAGATTGCTGTTCTTTTTGATATACACTGCCTGACCACATCCTTACTCTCCACACATAACACCCATATGCTTTTTTCCTAACTGTTGAGTATTCAAACCCTTTTCTGGTAGATACATTTTAAAGAGATAGAAGGTAATGAAGGCAAAAATCTTAAAACAAGGCTGCTTGCATTTTTTTACAGTTGTAGAGAGCAACAGACTGCATCTTCAAACATCATAGGCTGGATAATGGTATTAACTGTCATTTATTATCTGATTGTGTGGATGTAAACTGTAAAAACAAGATAAATGAGGACTTTGTGTGTTACAGTGCTATTTTATATAACATTGACTGGTTTCTCTGGATGAATATTTAATAATTAAAATGTCAAAATCAAAATTTGTCATCCTATAAATAGTTTATTGTGCACCAGTTGTAATTGTTGAGTGATGTACATTAATTACCTCGCTGTACTTTTTTTTTTTTTTTTTACATTCAGCCAATACAAGAATTATACTTGTGCATGCTGTATATCTTTTGGAAAATAGTTTATAACATTATCTAGAAAATTAGTTGGGAAGTCATTTAAGACTTGAGAAGTTTATGGCTGTTGTTGTAACACACTGCTACTACTGTCAAAAAATAACGCAGGGGAGAGAGGAGGAGAGAATAATGTGTATTAGGTAAAGTAAATGTTTTATGCTTGGCTGATACATACGTATAAAATTCTCTTTTATGTTTCTAAATGGAAACTGCTTCTAGGCCTGCGGACCTTAGATGAGTACCAATCTCCTCAAGTGCATAGACAATGTTCAGTAAAAATAGAAAAATAATCCCAAAATAAATCAACCATTGTTTTAGTGTGTGGTGGTTTAGGCCTGACTGGAGGCCAGATGCCCACCAAAGTCAGTTTATCGCTTGCCTTTTCAGTTGGACAGGGGAGAAAATATATATTGAGAGGCTTCAGAGTCAAGATAAGGACAGGGAGAGATCATCCCATAATTAATGTCATGGGCAAAACAGACTCAACACAGAGTGAAGCAAAGAAAACTATCTAATTTATTACACTACACTACACACACAGTGAAACCAGAGTCAGATAATGAGAAGCATAATGAGATCTTAAAGCACCTTCCCCCCACCCCTCCCATCTTGGCAGACTTTCCTTTAGTCATGATTTTGTTCCCTTCTTCCACCCCCATTGTGGTACAGGGCGGGGCAGGGACTGGAAAATGGGGGCTTCGGTCAGTTCCTTGAAAGTTGGTTTCCTTCTTGGCCAGGGCTGGGCATTCATTCCACCCACCCTTCCCCTGCTGCACCGTAGGGTCCCACTCATGAGACACAGTCCTCCACGAACTTTTCCAGAGAGTGTCCTTTCCTACAGGGCTTTAGCTCTTGCCCCGGCCTGGGTCACTGCTATGGTGGGCAGTCATAAACCACAATGTCTCTCAGTCCCAGGCCTCTGTGGGGTGTCAAGCCTCCCCCCAGTAAACTTGTTCTGGCGCGAATCTCTCCCTTGCTCATCTCTGTGTCTCTGCCTCTCTCCATGGGGTGCGGGTGCTGGTAGGGGCTTGCTCCAGCGTGGGTCACAGCATCTCCTGGATGTCTCCACCTGCTCAAGCATGGGGCCTCTCCACGGGCTGCAGGTGGGGTCTCGGCCTTTTCCATGGGCTGTGGGACACCTAATGGATTTGTATTTGCCTTGGCAAACTGATGTGTGTCTGAGAATTTCTGGTTACTGTACATATGTGTCTTCCTTACTAGACTTGATTAGAGATGCTGGAAGTCCATTTTGAGAAGAAAACCCCATTCAGAATGTCACCATTATTCCTGTACTATTTCTGAAATAAAAGTATTAGAATACTATAGGTATTCTTAAGTCACAACATCTGTAATCTAGGTTCCTTTTGTTTAGAAATAGTCAGAAGATTTTTTTTTTTTTTAAATTTAAATAAGCCACTGGGATAGTAGGGGGTTGGACTAGGTGGTCTCCAGAGGTCCCTTCTAATCCCTACGGTTCTGTGAATCTCTAAAACAGTCCTTGTAGAAATGATTTTTGCAAGCTTGGGTTTTCAGTATACTAGTTCCTCATGGAAAAATGTTTGAAATTACATACTATTACAAAGTTTTAAAAAGGCAAAGCAATGAACTTGCATTTTATTTATTTTTTCAGGTGCAAGTGTAGATATATACACACAGTCTAATGTACTTGCTAGTAAGTAGGGAAGGTTAACCCAGTTCTTGATGAATTTCAGGAAAAGAGTTCTCTCTGTGACTTTAAAGGATCAATTAGCTGATTTTTAATTGAGATGTTCCCAATTATAACTTTTCTTCTTTTATTGGACTTTTGCTGCATGGTCTCTGTTACAAACTTGAGCACCAGATTACTGAGGATCCCTTCAGTCTGCAACTCAAAGTAAAGAATATCTCATTTGTCGTATGTGCAGTGTTAGTGCTGTTGAGAGATCTTTCAGCCTTAGGAAGCCCAAGAATGTGGCTGAGGATCTTTCCACTGAGGGGAAGTGCTTTTTGACATGTTTTTTATGTTTGACTGAGGATCTGCCTACTGAGGTGGAAATGCCCAGGGTATGTGGGGACACTCTGTCCCAAGCGAGGAGTCACCTGTAACTCTTCTCAGCCAGTAATGTTACCTGTAGTAACAACCCCCCTTCGTGTCACTTCTACCGTGATTCCTCAGTGTTTCAACCAGTTCAGTTGTGAGAAACTAAGGGGTGGGTAATATCCAGTAACACCAGTATGTGCAGGTATGTAAGTGTGGTTTTTTTGACTTAAGGGGAAAAAGCAGTTGCTTAGTTTCAAAGGAACAGTGTGTATTAGCAATCCTTTTGCCTTTCCTCTGTCTCTGATGTCATTAGTTAGAAAGTCTGAAATTAATGAAACATATTAATGTTGGCTTCTTAACCTCTGACTGGCCTGGTCAGGAGAGATGGGTAGCTGGGTTGTACACACCTGTCATAGTTTTGCGTGTCTGGGTTCTGGTGAAGAAGGGGAGGCTGCAGGGGGGCTTCTGCAAGAAGCAGACAGAAACTCTCTGCAGGCCCAACAGAGCCAACACCAGCTGGCTCAAGGCCAGAGTCCTCGCTAACCAGGGCTGAGCCCATCAGTGATGGTCACAGTGCCTCTGGGAATCACATTTAGGAGAAAAAAAACACAAGCAGCTGCTTTTTTACTCACTCCCTTCTCTGGTGGCAGATATAAGAAACTGTGCAGACACAGGGAGATCCTGGCACCTGGTTCTGCTAGTTCACTGGTGCCCCAGGGTGTGACTATGTACAGATTCATCTTGGGGAGCTCTTCAGTGGTTCCAGGGAAGAACAGGCCTTTATAGTTCTTTTATGATTAAAAGCTTGCTTTTTTTTTTTTTTTTTTTGAGTGCATTTAGTTGTTTATGGTTGATCATCAGAATATTCTACATCAGTTCAAATGGGCTTTTACCTGGAAGTAATTCCATGTACACTTTTAAGTGCACTAGTTTTATTTCAGACTAGGCTAAAGATAAACATGCAGTTTCTTAGATACAAGAGGTTGAAAAGCAGGACGATGTTATAAAATTCAGTGTATATTTTGTATTCTGTTTACATTCATAGATATCCCCAAAGCTCCAAGCATTTCCTCAGATTTACAACTTCATAACATTGCTTTTTTATTATGCCAGCGAGCATTGTAATTGTTTTGTTTTGTTTTAAGTAGAGGTATGCATCTGAAAAAGAAAATTTCTGTTGCCAAAATTCCGTACATAAGTGAATGGTGAAATGGTGAAATACTCAACAGCTGGTGCTAGGTCATGCAAGTCCAGATGGAACAAACTTCCTTCACATAATGTCCAGAACATGGCCCTTTATTTTCAGGGAGGTTTGTAGAAAAGATGATGATACAAGTAAAAAACAAAGCACAGTTATTTGAAAAGTAAAAGAAAACCTACAGAAGCAGACTTGATAAAATGAAACTTCATGTCCAGAGTGATCCGAGGGAGAATCAATTATTTGTTGAAAGAGTTAAACGAGGAAGGAAGATAGATATCTATGTCAGATGTTTTAGATTCTAAAGTCATTTTGGGATCTTTTCATTCAAGTCTTGTCAGTACAGTTCAAATGTTTTCTATTTTATGTGCAACCAGATAGCTTTGGATTTTATTTAACAAGAAACAAGTGTGGAAATATATTTAGAAAGAAAATATATAGTGTGAGAATATATTTTAAAATAAATAATTGTGTTTAGTGCAGGATTCTGTAATGGCATATCACAGACCTTGTCTTCTGTTCCATAGAAATTCTTCAAAAAATGCAGATGACTTGCAAAGAATGTATCATGCCGTAAACTTTCTTAACAAGCTTTTTCCCCTTTGCACTTAGGTAGTGCCACCAGTCATAGTGGATTTCTGATGGAAAGCTGACAAATCAGTGACACAGAAAACAGTGAAAAGTGCAGATAGTGCAGTCTTCTTGTCTGTAGCTGCACAGACCCAACTAAAATGTTTATTTGAGGGTTTTGATACGGACTTGGTTGTGCTTGGGGTGCAAACCCCGAGGTAAATGACCAAGTTCTATCATGCAGTTTGGCAGATGAGTAATTTCTGATCGACAGGTATGGACAACATATAATCTAGTTCTGCCACACTAAGGGTACAAATGACTAAAATTTTTCTCTAATGAACCTTGAAAAATATATAATTACTGTTGAGTATAATAATACCATTTTATCTTCACTTCCACAGTATGCAGTAAACCTCTTCCTACATCCTAATTCTTTCAATGCTTTAATAGAAATTGTGACTTCTTTACAATTTTCTTAAATTTTTTACCGGTCCTCTAGAGTACTTCCGAGGGAAGTTGTCATTGACTCGAGCCTGTTGGTGTTCAGAAAGTGCTTGGACAAAACTCTTAGATACATGGTTTAACTTCTGTGTTGCCCTGTGTGGAGTCAGGAGTTGGTCTCTTCCAGTTCAGGATATACTATGAGTCTGTGACTTTAGAAACTAAATCTGTATGCAGTATATCTAAGATAAATGCTGATTTATGCAAATGATTAATTTTAGCAGAGAAGGACAAGGCAAGGAATAGGTCTACGGCTATGGTTTTAGGTAGGAAAGAAAGAACACATTCACGATTCAAGCAAAGGCAACTGTTTTGGCTTATAAAAATTAGAAGAAACAAACGTCATGTTTAAATGTTCATTAATCACATCTAGACTTTAGAGGGAAGGCTTGTAAGGACATAAAAAATGTTTAAAGTAACAAACCCAGCTACACAGTTTTAAAACACTGCGTCATTTTAAAATGTTTGGTTTCATGTTTAGTCTGAAAGCATTTATAGGAATACTTAAGAGAAACTTATTTGCTTCAATGGACACCTGCAGTTTCTAACAATGCTTGAAATGTCATTTCAGCACCTTGAATATAAGATCTCACATGTTCTTCAGCACAACTTCTGGATATTTGTACCAGGTTTTAGAAGGCAATCAAATGTAACGTGGAGTTGATTTGAAGCACTCACCACCATTAGAGGCTTATTTCTCTAAATAGTGTGCTAGACAAGCTGATTCTTTGTAATTCTCAATGTCTTTGATAGATGCTATGTTCTGGTTCCAAGAATTCTGGCAAATAAATGAAACAATATGGGAGTGTGTTCATTTTTAAAAACTTCTGTTTTTTTTTCTTGTTTACTGAAGGAGCACATGGCCTTTGAATTGTATTCACAGTGGTGCTTTTGTCTGTTTTGGTATAGCATCTGGGTTGGTAAGGAAACATTTTCCTGCTCTTACTGGCCTGACTATGCCGGTAATCATACTGGATAGTAGCTTGTATTTACACTTAATTTGGAAAGTTTTTCTCAATCTTGTTTGCATTTCAAATACTACACTAACATTTATTACCTTATTGTAAGGAAACTCAGAATCATTCATTGTTTAAGTTCTTGGAGGAGCATGTTGTCTTTATCCTCAATCTCTATATTTGTAAATTCCTTCCAGTTTATTTTAAAACACAGATTTTCTGTGTAGCCAGTGGATGTATGCTACTGCAGTTGTTTTCTAGTAAATCCAGATCTAGAAAGCATAACTTAAGCACAAGATCATTTTGAAATCCAGAAGTCATCTCACTGACATGAGTAGGGTTTAGACATGCATAGAGAGGTAGGTATTGAGAGCAGGCTGCCCAGATTGACAGTCACTTCTGATAACTAAACATTTAGTTGTTGATTTCCCTTTGCATTTTTCAGTTTAGAGGACAGATGTTAGTATAAATTTAATGCAAGTAGGCACGGTAGTAATGGCTTATTACAATAAAAAGAATTAGTTTTAAGTACACTTTATTTAAAATAAATACAAAAAGTGTATCTGAAGTCAGCCTACTAATACTTTAAAGTTCAAAATCGGTATATTCTGTGTATACAGTGTGACAACCAGCTATGTGTAAGCCACACATCCCAAGCTCATGTATTTGTCATTTGGGTGCAGAATATATTGTGGATTGATTGACTGTGCCAACTTTTCTGTGCCTTTAGTAGGTTGGTGTTTTCTGCACATGGGATGGTTATTTGTCCAGGAATTCTGGACACTTGGAATCTGTTGGATTGTCACTGCCAGGTGTGACATGGGAAATTACCTGTAAAGTTAAAGGGCACTGTCACCAGAAAGGATCTCCCGTGAGCAGTGGTAGCCTTTGCAGATCTGAAAAAGTGTTAAAATTGTCAACTCAAGTGTTCAGACCTTAAGAAGTGCCAGAACTAGAACTGCATAAGCAAACTTAATTTAGCTCATATGCATTGAACAAACATCTATTCAGAGTTTTGGGAGTTTTATCTTTCTTGGTCTACAGTTTCATTTACTACACTACACCTAAACTCTTCAGTACATGCAGAACTAATGATTTTATTGTCAAACTTCTCAATGAAGCTTTTGTTACAAATCCTGTATGTATCAACTATATTACATTATCTTTATAGCAGTTCTGCAAGATTAATAGTCATATCTTACAATTTTTTTTTAACTGGCATGGGATCAAAACCAAAGGGAGATTAGGCCAGTATTATCAAAGTCATGGACTAATACTGGATGCTTAGCTTGGAATGACTAGGATGTCGTTTCTCAGAGTACTTTTGATGTTCAGAAGTTATTTTCAGCTGCAGGACGGAGTGCTTAGCACTTCTAAAGACGCAGACTCAGAAGTGTTAAGCTTACTATCTAGAGTATGAAGAATGTGACATGAGAGAACTTTGGTTTTGAAAATTTTCCCAGGATCATAAAATAAACTGTATATCAGAGGCAGAGTTTTAACTGCTGTTCACCTACAAGACTACCCAGGTTTTATCGTAGAGGTTCTAAAGATGAATCTGTAGGAAATGTTCGTTTATAACTTACTCTTCATCCTCTCAGTTTTTAGCAGCTGTGCAGGGGAAAGAAGCAATTGCTGGAAACATGGCATTTTGACCTATCTCTCTGGTTTCTTTGCTATCTGCATTGTTGAACAATTCCAGAAATGTGATGGTGGTGGTGGTGTTTTGTGGGTTTTGGGATTTTGGTTGTTGGGTCTTGTCCCCCCACTAATACATACAGTGGCTATTACCTTCTCCCCTTGTAAATTTTTTATAGTTTTGCTAATAATTATGTACTTTGCGGGGTTTTTTTGTGTATGTGACTTCAGCGTTAAGTAAAAGAAACAGTGAATATGAAATTCCACAAAGGCCATGTCAAGAATCTCCAGCAAACTGGACTCTGGTCACTTAAAAAAGAAGAAAAAAACATACACTTTTCCCTTTGCTCTTGAGCTGTAGTTCTCTTGTTCATATTGCTTGAGCATCTATGTTCTAGGGTCAGAATTGCTGTCTTTGGTTATAATCACTTGCGCTGCCACAGCCCTGAAAGGACTTAGATTTATATGACGTGTTTTAAGCCTTGCACACGGTTAGTCTGCTCGCTCCTGCAAGAGCTTAGAAATATAGTTTTCTAAGTACATATGAAGTATTTGGAGAATTGCAGCCTTTTTTTAGTCTGAGAAGCAAGTAATTCTCTTTTACAGACTTACAAAGTAATGAAACTTGAACATATTTTTCACAGGTGTCCAAAACTCATATCCCTGGTATGGGGATTTAAGAATAAAATTCCAAGTGTTTAAAATGGGTGAAAAATATTGCTCTACAAATAGTCTTTTGTAGGTGTACATTGAATGGCTTTGCAGGTAGGTACAAGTGGAGCATCTGTGTTTCATTATATAAATTAATAGAACAATTAAAAACGTAGAGATGTTCCAAAGCACAGCAATTTTATCATCAAATTCTAACCTGTTCTCAAAATGAAGCCTGCATAATGTGACAATTTATTCATCCTTTTGCCTGTTAAACCCTGCAAAGATGATCTTGAATATTGAATTCAAAGGAACACATCTTCCATTAGTAGAGTTTATTCTATCTCCCTTCATGTGTATAGGACTAGATTTATATCAGTCTGACCAACTTCAAGACCTACTGGATTTTCCCTATTTTCTCTAAATTTTGCAACCTTGCATATTTGCATTTTAAAGGAAAGGAGCTTCTCAATTAAGATAATGTTTTATGAAAAGTTTTTTTAAACAATATTTCTTGACATTTATATTACTGCTTAACTATATGTTTCTCTTTTTTTTTCATTTGTTTCATTAGTTTTGCCAGCCTGGAGGATGGCAGCTTTCGAAAGAGAGAAAACAGCCAACCTTCTTCGTGGTGGTTCTGACTGATATAGACTCAGAGAGACACTACTGTTCCTGCTTAACTTTCTATGAAGCAGAGATTAACCTGCAGGTAAAAACTTTACAATAAGTAAAAAAATGCAGAAGGGTGCCTAGAAACAGTAGATTAATGTCATAGAGGACAACTATATTAGGTATGTTGCTGTTTGTGATAAGGATGTATTTTTCTGTTATGCAGAAAGGCACGTGTGTTTGTGCAAAGGTAAGGTCAGTGTGCTTGTTTGCATTTTGTTTGGGTTTTTTTTTAAATCTGCTCTGTAAAAAAACAACCCAAAACACTTCACAGAATTTCTTTTTCTCCGCTGCATGTTTTTGTAATGGGACACAAGATGGTGTTCCTTCCATTTACTTCCCTGCTTGATATAGCATGAATGAGTCTCATCTTTGTTCTAGGAAGGTTTTTTTAACTTCTGCTCCCTCTTCTGGCCAGCGCCACCAGGCCAACACTCTACAAATGTGTACAAGTATGCTGTAATGTATGTTATTTCTGTAATTGCATTTATTGTCAAGATTTGTGTGGGTGTAAATAGCAAGATTTAAAAACTGATAGAATAATTCTTCACTTCTTAGGTAGGTCAGATTTTGGGTGTCAGCTACTTGGCAGCGTTTGGTTTTAAACATGTATTTAATTATTTTTGGGCAACCTCAGTCTTTCAAAAATAGATATTTTGTTTCCCATTTTATGTAAAGTACTTCACAGAATCTCTACTATGACATAATACTTGGAATCTTTGGAAGCTAGAAGCTAGGGAAAAGCTAATCCAATCTGTAATTGCAGACTGTCATTGTTAGGTTTTGAAACATTTTCTTCCCCACATGAAAATCAGAAAGTAAGTAAAACTTTGGCATTAAGAGCATTAAAATTAGTTAAGATTAACTAGATGACTAAGTATTTTTTCCTCTTTTAGTGAAGAACTTTAACATCATTGATTATTTTTAAAAAATGCTTTTAGTAGTCCAAGTGTACTGTGTTTAATACTGGAGTTGAAATCTTACTCTCTTTGCAGAGTAATTAAAAGATAGGGTGTAGTGCTTTTCTAGGCACAACTGGAAGCCAGAGAGTAATAGTTGTTCTTATTTTATTAACGTTACAGTTTAGGTGGATTTTTTTGTAGGTTATTAAAAAGAGGAGAAATGCAACCAAAAATTAGATGTATTTTAGTCTTCAGTTTTAATGTAGATCAACTGACATCTTCCCATTAAAAACTTTGTCACTATCAAATATCTATCATCTTTATTTTATAATTAGAGTGAAATACTCTATAGTCATTCTTTTCCAGCTGATAAAAATTCCTCCTTCTCTCTATGTATTTCATAACATAGACTAAATTTAGCAAACTTGTAATTTATCCTGTGGTTTCTAGCAGCTGCTTTTGATTCACTATCCACATCTTTCAAGTAAGTCTCATCACAAAACATCCAATATTAGCTAAGAGTTTTTTCTTAACATGCCTAGGTATAAATTTAAAAAAACCCAAAAAACCTAATACCCCCCCCCCCCCCCAAAACACACACGCACACACAACCAACAAACCTGAGTGCCGCAGGATGTTGGTTCTCATAATGCCATTCCTGGCTGTGTTCTAAAGAATGCATATTTTTCAGATGAACTTGCTGTGGTGAAATTTATTCTATGACTGCATTGTTTATAGCCAAACTTCCTGTTTCTTTCTAAAACCCAACGAGAATAATTGAACGTGCCCTGTTACATGGTCATTAGACAAGAATTCGGCACATGTACAATCTGTAATGAAACACGAGCTTATGAAGCACTGGGCTATGAAAGCAATACTGATTTAACCATTCAGATGCATGCCTCATTAAACAAACAGTCCATAAAACATAGTGTCCCGGACCTGAAATGAAATCTGGACAGTACTCTTCACAATTAAACACAGTTCAAGGTTTTGTTTTGGTTGTTAGGGTTTTTATAATTAAATGATATAATGCACTAAGACAAAAGTAAGATTAAATTTCAAAAAAAGAAGGGTTACTTCTTTCCCTTCACCAGGTAAACTTTACTGATACACAAGATTGGTCAGAGTTCAGCTAGAGCAGATTAGATGTTTGGCTTGGCAGAATCATCTTCACAAAAAAACTGGAATGAACCACTGGGAAGTTTCTGTGGTTAATTAAACTGCAAAGTGAAACCAAACTGATTTCTCAGCTTGTGAATGCAAGAAGAGAAGTATCAAACCTTTTTTGAACTTCCTGCTTAATAATAGAAACACCTTTTTGATACTGTTGATCAAGGTGGGTCTAAGAAGGCTTACTTGTATCATTCCAGTTCCCTTCATTCCTGCTTCAGCTGTTTGTTACAGGATAACTTGTAAAGGCTACCTGAAAATTTATGTGACTTGCGCTCACATGGTGTATCTAGGTGGTACCCGTGATAACCTAGGTGCAAGATGTATATAGCAACTGTAAAAGCTATATAGTCTGCAGGAAAAAAGTAACCTCCCTGGTATCTCTGAAAGCCCTGGATTCAATTTAGTCTCTTGACACTAGCATGTCACAAAGTCTTCCAGAGAAAAGAACAGGCTCTAATAATCAGGTGATGGCCTATTTTCAGCTTCATTACTCCTGGGTAGAAAATAAAATACTATTCTATTTGTTGCCATCTATAAATGGTACTTTTTTGCAGTACTGTCATCCTGAACTGACCCAGATTTTATTATCTGGATGAATTGATGCTGGTCAATTTGATTGGTGGTAAGCTCTCATAAAGCTGTGATAGTATATCAAAGTTCAATGTTACATATAGTCTTTACTCACGAGGAAGGTGAACACATCTTGTTTCTTTAAATGTAAGAATAGACATCACTTGATGCTCTGAGTGCAGGTGACACAGTTTTGCCATTTATAGGCAATTCATGAATTGTTCTACTTTATGATGCAAGTCTTACTTAATTGTTCCCGTAATGTTAGTTAAAGCTATTGTTTCTCATCTGAGGTGAAAATGAAGCATTTGAAAGTTTTACTTAACAGTTTGAAACGTGTCTAGACTATTAGAGACAGTCTAATAGTGAATTAGCAATAGTAATGCTGGTGTCATGTAAAAACTTCCTTAAGTATGTTTCAGGGCAGTTCAATGTACAAGATTTCTCTCCCACCTCAAGTTCCTACCAGTAAGTGTAAAGAAATCTGAGATACACTGGTTTCTCCTTCCAGCTTTTTATGTTTCCAGCACATGCTTGGACTGATCCATGTTTTTGTCTGGCTTAAGGTGCCATTTAGCTGCTCTAGCAAATAAAGCTGGTTGCCATACTGACGTACATGGATCTACAGGAATTAGGAAGTGGGGACTAAGTCAAAACCTTTGAATTTCCTCTTCCCTCACAGTGCCTTGAAGGTAGTGGGGTTTTGTTGTAGTTGTTGTTTGGGTTTTTTCCCCCCATTACTATATTTTGATCATTGCTGTGGACTTCAAATTTTATTGATTTGAAATCTGCTTCAAACTTCATTGATCTCAAGAAAACCCTGACCAGTCAATTTAAAAAAAAAAAAAAAGAAAAGGAAAAAAAAGAAAAAAGTCTACTTAGCTTATTTTTCTGGCAACTGAAGCCAGAAGCTGTTGAGCAGCCAAAGGGGTGGTATTCAGCAGAATCGTAACTTACATCTACAGAATTTATCCATAAAACTCAGTTACTCTGTGTAACTTTGTTAGCCATCAAAATAATGCATCTCTGTATACACTCATGCTAAAATGAGGTTCTTCTAACAGCAGTTTTTGGATGTTACCACTTAGTGAACAGAGACTTGATTTAATACTTTTGAGTCAGCAGATACTTCTACTGGCTTCAGCTCTGCTTCTTACCAATTACGCAGTTAGAATTTATACTAACAATGCTTGGAAGAGCACCATAGTTAAATTCTTTTTAAAAAATGTTGACTCACAGTGTTTGGGAACTTAATGGTCAAACTGTATGTTGCTTTACACTTTGAAAAAAAATTATCCTCTCTCCCCAACCCCGCCATCAACAGATTAAAGAATGATTTATGCCAGTAACTAAGCCAGTGCAACTGTATTTCTTGCATTACAGTAAATTGGCTTGATGAGATTAGCACAAAACCCCAAACACTTGTTTATAATAATCTTACTACAAGATTGTATCATTCATCTGTGTTGTCTTAAGCATATGTACATTAAAGCATTTGATCATGAATTTAGTAAGATTAAATATAGCGCTCTGGAAAGCGCACATAAGTAATAATTCACAAATCTTCCATTTCCTGCCATTCACATTCTCTTCCTCTCTCTGCTCCCCTTGCAAAAAGAGGAAAAAGAAATTGTAAAAATCCCAAACCATAAAATGGCAGATTCACAACATTCACAAATATTTCCTGAGTCAAGGGAAAAACTGCCAACAAGTGACTTCATGCTTCATAAAGTTTTAATTTTTATGCTTGGACTGGAGAGTTGGTGATCCTACTGTGTCAAAGTATATGCTGCTTGAGACACTGATGTTTGGTTTTTAGCAGAGGATGAGAACACTCAATTCATTTGTACCCTTTTTGAAGTGTGAAACCTGATGCCCCTTTGGATATTGTATTAGTGTGTTATCTTTACGATGAAGTCTAATAACTTTTGTGAATATCACAAATGTTAAATTTGCTCTGAAAGTGACCCTTGACTGTTAATGCCCCAAGACACGTTTTGGGGAGGGGGGGCAAGGGAACCTATTTGAAAAATAATGTTTTATGTATTACATCATCATCTTTCTAAATTTGCGGAAAAATGCATGGCATGATAGCATACAGAGATTTAAGTAGTGCTTTATTTCCTTTCTGCTCCTGTGTAAAGAGAAAGCTGTAGCTAATGTTCTATATCATAAGAAATTGACTTTTATTTTTAATGTCCTTTTATACATTTAAAGTCCTCTCTAGACCAGAGTTCGATGTTAAAAGGTGGGAACAGTTGCATATTTCCACCTTCCTACCAACTCTAGCAGTAAATTCTCCTGCCTGGTTTATCCCTTGGCTCATGTATTCACACGCACCCAGTATGAACTGGTGCAGGTGCAAAGGCTTGTTCTGGGTAAAGGTCTCCTTTTCCTCTTCACTCCTGTGCTGCAACTCCAAAGTGATCCCAAGTCTTACCTCATTGGGTAGGATGATGCTATCTTTTAAGCAGAGACTTTTCTTTGTCATCAGATAATTTACCTGACTTTCAAACACTAATAATACCTACTCAGCCATTCATTCAGTGTCTTTTCAATGTGGTTCCCCATATGGACTTTAAAGGAATTGACTGTATTTGAATTAAGGAAAACAAAAATCCATGTCTGTAAAACTTTGCCTTGGTGTACTTATGCACATACTGTCCTGTATTATATAAAACCCATAATGACTGAGTTAAAATAGAGTATGAATCCCCCCATTTCTTAAGGTAGAGTGATTTTTGCCATTTGTTCAGCTTATCTTGCTTAGGTCTTCTTACCTTAGATGAAGTACGTAAAGCTTCAAAGGGTGGAATCCATGGATTAAGTTTGTTGCCTTTGGGAAAGTTCAGTAAACTCCAAGATCTGAAATTACTATTTGCATATGCATAGTTCTTGGTAGGGACTTGTTACTATAGCTCTTTTTCTTCAAGCTAAGGGTAGTTCTCTTGATTATTGATTATTGCCCCCTGGAATTTCAGCATTTGTAGGGCAACTGGATATGCATTACCCTGGACTTTCCAGACCTTCCAGGATGTGCATAGCCTAATGGCCTACTCCAGAAATGCACTTTGGCCAATGGCTGCATAAGCTGGACAGAAAGGTGGAAAGCACAGGCGCTAGATCACTTTTGTTCCAAAGTTCTTTCCATGCATGTAGATGATAATGCATATCATAAGCACCTTCTGGAGTTTTCAAAGTGATGTGCATTAAATGGTAAACATCTAGTTGATGGTGGTGGTGTAAATTTTGTGTAATGCTGAAAGGTGCAATGAAAACTCCTCATTGTTATGTATGAGTACTCTGAAGTGTCAGTAGTATTTAGGGAGTGAATGAGCTGACCTGTTATGGAGGCTTGAGGTTACTCTATTTGATAACTTTATGATCTTCAAATAATTTTCTGTCTTTGGTCCTTTTTTTAGTTGATAGAATCCCTAGTATGCATTACTACAGCTTATTATCATCCTGTTTTGAAGACACTAAATTGAGATAATTTCTATTATGCTGGTATAATCAGTGTAAGTTTAACTGCAGTTGTATTGTTCTATGCATGTATACAAGTCATGAAGTATATTTGTTCACCTGTGGTTTTTAGTTCAGTATAGCAGATTGGAGTATAGCAGGGAAGATACAAATTTGTCTTCTGGAGGCAGTCAGCAAAGTTTATTTTAACTTTTGTACGTGTGTTATAATTTATTGGATACATGTGTTCTGTAGAATCTGAAAAGTAAATTAAATTAATTGATGCTGAATGTATTTTGGTCTTTGATTGTTAATAAACCAACTAAGAGTGTATTGGGCTTCAAGTAAGACTAGCAGAGACTAAGTCACGTGGAGAGAAAGGGATCTATCCCAAACAAGCCATTGGCACAAGATTACTAAAGCAAACTTCAAATAATTACTCTTAAAATGAGAAATCATGCATGGTCTCTTAAGTCTTCTTTGCTAAGCAGTTCGTAGAAAAACAGTGGGCTTGCTGAGCTTGGCACAGTTTTGCTGCAGAATTTTGTACAGGGTAAAGAGTTTTTAATACTTCTAATGAAGTACTAGAGTGAAAGTTTTTTAATGAGAGATGTTTTTTTCTATTAAGGATTGGATGAATTAATAAAAGTACAATTCTGATTTCACTTTCTGTTAACATTTGGTTTCCTTTGAGTTTCAGATAATGCCTGCCAGCTCTCACCTTCAGAACTGTAAAATTACATCTACTGCTTTGTGTTTTCTGACTTTTCTATCAATACTTCAGTTTAAATTGATTTTCCTCACTTTGACATGAAGATAAACCTACTTTTTCTCTGCTCAGTGTTAATCAGAACTAAACACACTGACTTCAGTAGCATATGCCCCTGGAGATGTACGGTCAGCATGCCTGGGTTGTCCATGTGTCTGAAAATGAGTGGCATCTCTAATAAAAGCATGTCTCAGTGCTGCCTGCCACAGTGGTTCAGAGACCCAGGAGGGCATTGTGACCCAACGAGGGGCAGCTGATAGTCTTGGAGAGTTGGATAATGGTTCGGAGTTGGTTTATCTAGGAGCTTTCAATGTTTGAGAGTTGATAAATGGCAGAGGTGGGCATACTTATTCAAGTCTGGGTTCTGAAGATGGGGGTGAAAATACATGAGAGGAGGGATAGTTACAGTTCACGTGTGCAATAATTCAGCTGTATGTTGATGGAGCAAATGCTAATGTGTTCTCAAGCTGTGTAAGTCCCTTTACATTTGGCAGTAGGGATTTTTTTTTAACTCTGTTACTAGGCTATTTTAATCTTTAAATATTACTTCAGTTTCTACTGTAAATTTTGTCTAGATTGTTATTTTTAAGTAAAATACAATATTTAAAGCTGACAAAATAATCTCATTGCTAAGGCAAAATTAGATGCATACAAATAAAAAAGGAAACTGTAAAGTTTGAGGGCTGGAGCAGAGCAATGTATATCCCTGTTGAATTAGAAAAAGGTATGGTTATTATGAGTGAAGTTGGCTGCTGTTATTTGGTTTTATGTCTGCCACATCTGTTGCCTTTGAATGAGCTGTATTTTTTCCCTAAAATAGCACAAATCAGTCACCTCTTTCTACTAAAAGTTATAACCTAATTTCTGAAGATAAAATTGAGGCTTAGATGAAGGTGTCTGTTGATGTGCTGACTTTCTGTGGGCAATATTTTAAGTGCACCCAGTGTCTGTCAAATGTGACTGACAGTAGAGATCTTGAACTTGAAGGAGCTTTTGTGTATGTGTCTGGGTAGGAAGCAGAGAATTTCGTAGTCCACTGCCACATGAGCAAAAATGTGGGGAGTGAGGTCAACCCCCTCAGACATCAGGTAATCCACAAATGTTTTTAATTTAGGCATAAATCTACAGGAAATGAAATTAATTTGTTGCTACAGAGGGTTATCTGCTTGTTATGTGGATGGTATAGTTCTTTTTCTTCTCTGTTCCACATACCTGAGGCCAAGCATGAAACCATGAATGAAATTAAGTCTGTTTACGTTTTAGATTTGTATAAAAGGGTTTTGTGTGTGTGTGTCCTCAAAGTTTGTTCAGTCAGAAAGAAAGAGGAGACTAAAAAAAAATAGGTCTGCAATTACTTGGACATCATCCCCATATTTAATAAACTATTTGAAGTAGGCTTAGTCCTACATTAGTACTTTTTGTGTCTGTCATTTGTTTATCAGTGAATGCTGAATATAATAAAATACTGGAAAAGCTATACTGTTGAATAATCTAAATAGTATTGTGAGGCTATGTCACTATATGTTCAATTATGTTGCATTAAATGCTTGGAAGAAAATAAAGGTTGTCATTTTGGATCAGAAAGAAAAGACATTTTGCATAGTATTTGGTCCCTCTGGATGGTTAGAAGTGAATGTCTGGAGACCAGGGCATAGATAATAACTTCATGAATCCTATACCTCTGCAGTCCAAGGACCAACTGAGCCAGATATGACTGGTACATGTTTAGTAACCTCTGTGAATGTCATTAACTGGTCCAATTTTTTATGACTCTGTGTACATTCTTATTTACTGCTGTTCTGTATCAGAGGGTTCTGTGGGAGGTTATTGGTGTTAGCAGTAGGAAGTGTATAAAGAGTAGAACTAAACAGTAAGACAAGAACCTGATGTAAAGGACTTTATTTTTTCAATATAACTGATTTTATCAGTATAACCAATCGGTTTGATCAGCTGAGCTTTTGTCATGCAGCATTACCACTTCTGTTTTGGCAAGCCAGCACACAAAATAGCGCCTGTGAAATTTCTTTCTTACACTCCTTTGATGCTAAGCACAGAAACTAAGCACGCTCTTCTGGGACTTACAAGATGTTATCTGAAATTCATACTTTTCAACTCTGAATATTTATTTCTGATCTGAAGCCAACAGATTGTATTGGACAGAACATGTAGCGGGACCACTTCACATTTGCCCTTGTACCTCCTTAAGCTTTGCAGAGTAGGGCATGTCATGTATTCTGAAGAAACAGGAGACTCTGGTAAAGTTTTGAAACTGTGTCAGTCATGCTGTGTAAGCCAGGCCTGTGCACTCTGTATTGTATGCTTTCATGGAGTCACAGTGTTCGTTACATTCTCCTCAGCATCTCCCTAGATAGACTGGCATGGGTCCTGAACTGGGAGAGTTATGTGACTGCTCATCACTTGCTCCATTAGAATGTGTAAATCATTTTTCCACAGTGCCCTTGTGAAGCATATGAAGACAGCATTTAATGTAGAATTTCAGTTTTAAGAAAGTCTTAATCTACACCAATTTATTTCAGGAAAATATGCCTTATTCTATAATTGTTTTAATACTTGAATTTTTCTTTTAATAGCAAGCTTTCAAACTCTTACCTCATTACAGTGTGCTTGATAAAATGCTGCAAACTGTGCTCAGTTCTTAGCACTTCTTTATAAATGTAGAGGGTTTTTTTAAAGCGAAAGGACGCCAATTTAAGGCAAAACAATGCCTCATTTAATAGTCATGTATCAAGCCTGAGAGTGTTTGATTTTAACTGCATCTAGTAAAAATGTATTAAAGCTTTTTCTAGTCTGTGGATCTGGGATGTCATACCTGATCCATTGGTGGGTAATTCCAGTTGTCAGCTAATCTTCCTTATCTAAAAAATGCTTGAATAATTAGGATAAATTTGTCTAGCTTGGACTTAATGCTGTATACATCCCTTGGCTAAACTTGAGGAACAAATTGTTCTTGGAAAACAAGTAAACAAATAAGTAGCAGAGTGATGATGAACTGTGCTAATCACAGTTAATTCTTCTAAGATATTGGTCATTAGTCAGGGGATTCATGCTGGTTTTTGTTTCGTTTGTTGGGGGTTTTTTGTCACATGAACTTCTATTTTTTGTGAGGGTTTTTTTTTTTTCCAAATGCTCACACAAATGTATTTCTTAATTTAGTTACTTTTATTGACTAAGTTAACTGTAAAGTGATGCTGTCAGTTTGATAAGTTGGTTGTATGTTCCAGTTTACCCCATCACTTTAGGTCACAAATATGTTAAATGGGTACTGCCCATGGTGGAAGAAGAAAGGCAAACAGTTGAAATATATGTGCTCCTGTTCTCTCTAGCTTTGTATTCTCATTTTTGTGAGACCCTATGAAACTCATTTCTAGGTTGTGTCAGGAGTTGGATGTACACTCATATATATATATATATATATATGGTGTAGATGTGTGTGTACATTTGTTAAAATACATGAAAAAATCAAAGTATATTGGTCTGCTTTAAATGTACAGGGGAGAATTTTTGGGACAGTCTCTTAAAAAACCACTCTAAAGCTATAGCAAACAAATTGAGCAAACTGAAATTGCATCATATGTCCTTCAAAAGAAGTTTCCCCATTTTCTGAGTTTGTTTATTATATATTTATGCGGGAAAAGAGGAGGGAGGGGGGAAAAGTCAAATAAACAAATCAAACACCCTCCTGTAAAACCAGACAAGATTTTTCCATTTAAACTTACGATATGTTCTCAACCATGTTCTTGTAATGTAAATGTTTGTTTAACCGGATTTTAAAATTTTAAGAAAGCAAATCAGTATCCAGTTTTAAAATTAGTTATCCTGATTTTTCCTGAACTTGCTTTGTTCTCATGGGAGACACGAGTGTTAACATTCATTACCATGGTGCATCTGTGTTTTTGTTACAGTTTGGACGATTTAAAATTTGCTTAAGAAATATTTAAATTTAATAGTTTGTCAATGCTGTTTCTCCAAGAGATGCAGTGAGGGGCTAGAAGTAAAAACGCAGCCAAAATCTCTTATGTCCCTTCCGTGTTTCAGATGTCCAGGTTGGCACAATCATATGGATGTGACTTGGGAACCTTCACAATGAAGGTTTCTGCAAAGACACTTTTTGTTAAATAAGTGATTTGTTGGATAAAAGTTTTGCAATTAAGATATTGATAATTATGGTATTAGCTGGTAGGTTTTGTGAACTTGAGTAAGCCATAAGTTACAGATCTCTGCACTGTATTTTCTTTATAACTTTAGACACCAAGTCAAGATACAGAAGAAAAGAAGAATCTGGGTTTGACAGGCAGGGAGCTGGACCCTGATGGGCTTCAGCCAACCGCAAATGTAATTCCAGGGAACCATGTGTTTTAAGCATGGTGAAATCATGAGCCATCATAGATCGTCATCCAATTTCTTAGATTAAACAATTAGATCAGTCTTTGTTACCCATTCCTAGCCTACTGAAGAGTTTTTCGGAACTTTATTAAAAATACATCCCTTCATTTCCAGTCTAAAGGCACAGATATTTCTGAATTAGATTTTAAATGTATATCATCTTTTATACTAAATGGATCTCTAAGCATCTGGAACACCATTTTTCTCTCTAGTGGTACATTTTTCCCATTTCAGCTGTTTTCAGAGTCTGCATCTATACAAAAAAGGGGGAAAGAAAAGTAATGTCAATATTTAATTGAAATTAAGAAACAACTTCATCTGTTCTACTGTAGTATGAAGGGCTGCTAGACAGCACTCTTGATGAGAGCTATGGGGGAAGCTCTATAGCAATGTACAGAATAAAATTATCATCATCTTCCAACGAATGTGAGGGCAAAAGGAGAATTCTAATCATCAACTACATTTTAAAAATATATAATTACATGACAGTATTAACTTATTTAACCTATTTAAATTTATCTTGAAGTGCATGTATTGTTAGCAAGGCTTTCCTTAACATCCAGTTGTACTTAATTTACTTGTAAATGGAATGCTATGTCTACAGAATAAACATATATTGAGCAACCCCCCCCCAAATGCTTTTATTTTGTTAGTTTTGATTAAAGAACACTGTTTCCTGAGATGAGAAAAGGGATAAAGAAAGATGAAATGTGCATGTGTCTGAGCAAAAGTGTAACCAGAAAGAATTAAGTTTGTGGTTTTACCACTTTGTATTTAGTATTGCTACAGAATGCTTGTGTTGTTAATACTTCACTTGAAAAGTAGGTTAAAAGTCATGTGTTTGAAATGATTATCTACTTAGTCTACTGACTCCTAATAATGTGTCTGCGTGCCTGTCAGAACGTTTTGCTGTGGAAGAAATATGGCTAGTCTCGTTACATTTTTCCTTAAATCTTTTATGGAGTAAGAGAGTGTTTTTATAGTGTATATGCTTTATCAATTCAATGTCATGCTGCTTTTGTGCCCTTTAAGTATTAAATTAAACCTAATTAACAATTAATTCAAGACTTGATCTGGAGTGGATTTTTTCAAAATGGTTTTTAATAGAAATCTCCTCCTTGTCTATGTACCCTGAGTTTTCATTATCATAGTACTATGTGAATCTAGAGCAGCTCTATACTTCCTTGCCTATAGAAATGTGGAATATGCTTAAATGTTGTTTATCAGATAGCCAGAATATGTTGCCTTTATGCCTAGAATTCATAATTGCTTTTTAGAATGGTGGATGCAATAATTAACAGAAGTTTATATGTTTAGTGGTGTATAACCGCTAAGATATAATTTTAAAATTCTTGCATTTCTGGGGGCAGGGAGAGGGAACTGCAATTAATGTAAAAGCTCTCCCTCTCAACGTTATAACGGATGGAAATAAATGAACATGTGTGAGACATGTGAATGTTGAGTTGGTCTGTGAATTTGTGAATCACAGTTTTAACCTAGAAATGAGACGCAAACTAGACTAAGCGTGTACACTGCACGTGTATTGGTTGTTGTTCAGGTAGGAATTAATGTATGAAGCCAAGTATATGACCATACACACGTGTGTATGTGTTGCTGTGCCAGTTGGTTTTACTTTGGTATGAAAATATACGTATCTCTTAACTAAACCAGCTTGGTTCATACAAACAGAAGTACTCTCTTCGTAAACCACTTTTACTTGAATGCTGAACTGTTTTTTAGAAAGGAAGCTGTCCTCGGGTCAGGGAGTTTGAGCTGTAGATTGCTAGAGACAGGAGAATAATGCCTGGAGGAATGGCCTCACTAAGCTTACCCTCTGTTCAGGGGGGCTGCGGGCACCAAGACTGAGTACTAAGCTATAAGTGAACCTTTTCTCTAACTTAGTAAAGCAATGCTTATACTTACTTAAACAAACTCTCTACCCCCCCTTCCTTTTTTTTTCCTTCCCCTCTCTCTCTCTTCTTGGACAGGGGATGGCATAGCATAACAGAATATCATTTAACTGTCATGTCCTGAAGATTTGCTGTTTCAGTTTTACATGAACCCCAGAATCTCATTTAGTTCACATATAAAAAAGCATCAAAATACTTTGTAGCATTTGTGTCTCCTCTGGTATGTATTTATGTCTATATAGTAATGAAAATAGAGCACCAAGGTGCACGTGCACATGCATATACATCTATTTCATTCTTTAGGGGGATGTGTGTGAGAGAGGCTTTAGCACAGGTTGACACAGAGCTTGAGTGTGGTTGAGCAGTTTCCAGGAGACACGCGCCCATGTTTGGGATACAAGCCTGAAAGGCCAGGTCTGGCTTTGTGGGTGGAAGGGCAATGGCCAAAGGTTCTGGTGTAGATACCTTCACCTGCGGGTCAGGTTAGGAGGTAGATCTCCATTACTCTAGGGCTTTCAGTGCAGCTTCTAGCTGATACCCAGCTACTGGACCTTTGCAGAGTGCTAGAACTGAGGAGAGCTTTTATATAATGAAATGCAGGTCTTGGTGTGGAGGCAAAATGATGTAGTTCACAGAGAAGGACTGCTGCTTGACAGCTAATGTCTTCAGCTGCCACCATTTTGCTCTGATCGAGGCACACAAGACAGGACTGTTAACTGTAAATAGGTTTGGTTAAAACACGCTTTTGAAGGAATCTTTGTTTTCTACTAGAAGAACAGTTACGCTGTAAGGTGATGGTCTCCAAGCCTTTTTGATCGTGCACCCCTATCAATAAAATTCTGACTTGAAGCTTGTTATAACTAAACATTTTCATAATTAAAAGCATTTATTAAGTCAGATTTTTAAGTACTTCTAATATCATTATTTTAACTGCTTTTATTTGGATACATGCACTTGCTTAAAGAAACCGTACATTTGGAATGGAGGTAGTGAAATGAAGCTCATGAACTTGCAGCATTCCTGGCATTTAAGAGCATTTCTATCTGTTTTCTTCCATTTAATAGGAAAAGTGATGCGTTATTACTTTTTTTGCAATAAACTGAAATAATAACTGATGTAATAACTAGTAATATGACAGAAATAGAAAGCAGATATTTCATGTTGTCATATGAAAAGGGAAGTAATTTTTCTTGTATTCCTAATTAAGATAATACAGTGATTTTTGCTTAGAAGAATGCTTGGTTAGAGGAACAAATGAAATACTTAGAAATTTGGTGGGTGGTGTGGGTGTGGAGAGAATTACATGCAAAAATTGGAAAACATGGACTGTCTCATTTAAAAGCTTAGTTAATTCATTTGTCAAAGAATGTGTGGAATTTTAGAAATGAAAGGATTCCGTTATGTCTTTAGTTTGGGCCACGAGTAATAATAAAATATTTCTGATGGAGTAGTAAGTGCTGGCAAGGAGGTTATAGCAGCTTGCACAACATCATGAAGAACTGCAAGTTAATCTCAAATTTATCTGCGTTCTAGTGGAGCGTAAGTTGAGGATTTTTTTTTTAAATCTGGACTAACTTTTTTGTGAAGAAATTCCTTTAGATTCCAAATTCACTGGAATGAAAGGGTCAGGCTGGAGAAGACTTTATAGATATTAACTGTAATATCCATGCAAGTCCTGTAAGGAATTGAATTATATGAATATGAGTAGAAAAACCAAACATTTTTTGTAAGATTTTTTTTCCTGTATTTGGAGTGTGGTTGATTGTAAATCCGCTAACACTGAAAACATGTGAAAGGATCCTGTTCTGTAATCCACTTCATTATCTAAAATATGTAACAGGGAGTATTTAATTGGAACTATTGTTCTGTTAAACTGGTGTGCCTCAGAACTTTATGCTAGGTAAGTTGGACATGACTCTCCCAGCTGAGTCGAACTACATCTAGAAGCTTTGATGGAGTTCAGGCAACCATTGGAATGTGCTGCTGTTAGTTGACTTCATTATCGGCCTCAAATAACGCATTCATTTTCTTCTCTGAAGTTGTGAGAAATGTTATTTTTTTATAAGAATGCTAACATTTAAACTTGAGGTTTCTTTCTGCTTATTAATTGAACTGTTTCTGTTTTTCAGGGAACAAAAGAAATTGAAGGTGAAGAGGAGTCTGGTTTAATTCCACCTGCAGAAGTATTTGCTCCTAAAAGTCTGGTGTTGGTGTCCAGACTAGATTATCCAGAAATTTTCAGGGTGAAGTACTTACAATTGCCATTTATAATACATGTCAACAGACAAATCTGGTTTTAATGAGTAGCAATGACAGTACTTTTGATTTAAAACATCTCAGGGTTGATTTGGGAATATAAAAGCAAAAGTAGGCTTAGATTGAACTAGATAAAATTCAGTGTTTGTGACAGTAAATAGCTCCCATAGGTTGAAACAGTGCTTTTTTTTTGTACCCTCCAAGCAGTTTTAAATCTACATAGAAGATGAAGTACAGATTTTATTTGGCTCAATTTACTGTATAATGAAGGGAATTACTAGGACAAAACCAGGCTCGCTCAGGTAAAACAAACACATTAACAGTATCTGATTTAATATATAATAGTAAATTAATAGTGAAATCCTAGTTTTCCTTCATCTGTAAGGCAAAATGTCAGAACTTCTTCCAGATGAAATGAAGATGCATGACAGAGATTTAGGGTCTTGGATTATTTCCAGCAAATGAAATATGGCTGATCTGAGATAAATGAAAAGCTTAAATTTTTATTACGCTAATACATATTAAAAGAAACAAATATAGTTCAGTTTACAGATCAAGGGAGGAAATCATTCAACAGTTAAGCTGTCATTAGACATTAAGAATGATGGTACCAACTGACATTAAGAGTCGATGTAGTGCAGTATTGTCTCTGATAGTGGCCTTTAGCAAATGCAAAACATGCAGAAAAAAATCCACAAAATACTTTCCTAATTCAGTGCGAATTACAGTTAAATGACATCCTGAGCCAGAGGTGTCAGGTTTGTGGGTTTTCTTCTTATAATTTGTCCAATTTCTTAATGCTTAGATTTTACAGCAACTCATGGCAGAGAGTTTCACAGCTTAACTATGTGTTATATGGAAAGTTGGAATTATTTCTAAGAAAAGAATTGCTAAAATATTTCCTGAATTATCAAAATTATAGAAGTAAAAATGCACAAAAAGGATGCCGTAGAACAAAGTTGTTTATTTCCTTTTTTTCAAAGACTTCTTAGAATGTGATGTTAAATCATCTTACATGAAATCATTAGTAAAAATTATAAAGTTCTGAATCTGACTGCTCAACCAAAACTGGATCCATACAAAAAACATGGAAATGTTGAAATATTAATATGCTGTTAATTTAAAAATACATTTATATTGAAATAATAAAAATGAGAATGTAAGTTAATACATGGAATCATTGATGCTTGTCTTAAAATGAGATTCAGAAGCTCATTGATTGATCAGTGGACTACTCTGGAAATCAGTTACTCTGGAAATCAATCAGGTTTAGGTCACAGAATTCAGAGCACAAATGCAGCTATGTTGACATTACAGTTTTTAAAGGTAACTTGTAGTGAAACTCGATACGTGTAATGAAAAGAGCACAAATATTAAATATTCAATTTATTGTAAAAAAAGAATATATTTACATCTCTCAGCACATATTTCCCTTATAAATGGCCAGGATGATTTTTTTTAAGTGAATGATTGCTTCTGTACCAAATTACTTTGTCTTCGCTTGGGAAGTACTTCCCAACATTAATAACTATTAAGACACACTTATTTTTTTTTTTTTAAGTATATACATAGATCTTTAAATAATTTGATATTTGCCTTCCCTGTATAGCAGTCTAATATATTTTATCTACTTTTCTAGGCTTGCCTTGGCCTGATCTATACTGTATATGTGGACAGTCTGAACGTATCACTGGAGACTCTCATTGCAAATCTGTGTTCATGCCTTGTCCCTGCTTCTGGAGGGTCTCAGGTAAATGGAAAAAAAGAGTATTTTTCCAGTTAATTTAATTTATGAAGAAAACAAAAAAATAAATTCTTGAAATATTTTTGAAGAAAAAAAGATCATAGTTCAGCTGAGTGCTTTCCCTGTGGCCTGTCTTCTAAAGACAGCAAAAATTCCTTTCCAGGATAAGGTCAAAGGGTTAATTTTGTCATTGAGTTGGCTTTTTGCAAGGCATAGTAACAAATCAAGCAGTTTGTATAAGTTTAGATTTTAATAGTAAGGTGTGTTTAGGAATACTTCTGCTTGCTGCAGATTTTATTAAAGGCTTTTTTTCTTTGCTTTTCTCCACGTGTTTCATTTTAGTTCATTTACCTGTGTTTTTTCTGTGATGCAATTAAAGATTCCATTGGTCTTTTCTCTGGTAACTCTTAAATTTCTGTTTTATGCTAAATGCTAAAAAGTAACTTGGACCTTTAAAGGTCCCTTCCAACCTAACACATGATTCTATGATTTTCAGAGGTAATTTAGTACTCCAGGTAGCTCATGCATTCGAAAATAATAAAAGAGCTTTCCAGCGACTGCACTTAGGCTTTTTACCTATGCTTTCTTTGAGCAGAAAGTTAGGTATGTTTGTTGATTTACCTTAAATAAATAATTTGTATAAGTTTGTGACTTTGTGACAGGGCAGTTGGGTCTTACTTGCTTGGCTTTCGCTTTGTGCTTTGACAGTACTGTGAAAACATAGTCCTTACTGTGACATGTACCTGAAAACCAGATATGTAAATGGAAGTATTTCAAAAGTTGGTTACATACACATTTTCTCACACTTTCCCCACACCCTATGGGTTAACAACCTTCTTTAAATTCTACAAATACCTAGATTTTTTCTGGTTTTCCCCATAGCCCTTGCTGCTTTGGAGTTTCTCTTAGGGATGTGTCAGCTTAGTCAAGATGTGCCCTACTGCTCTCCAGGCAACCATGTCTGTGTTTTTGCATTTCAAACTGTTTGGTTTTGAACGGGAATATCTAGATTGTATCTCCCTATCAGAAACCCTCTTTTCCAGTTGTATCTGAACCTCCTTATCACAGGTTTTGTTCATCTATTTGAACTTCTAGCTCCTCTTCTATATATACAATTAAGTTACTTTTTTTTACCCCCACCCATAAATATGGCTTTCCCCAGCAGCCATTTTATCTGGGGGAGGAGAATTCATGCTCCTCTGGCTATTTTCCCTTTTTCCCAAAAGGAAATGGTCTTTCAGTTCAAACTTACATTTGTTAGTGTGTAACTATTGTTTTAATCAGAAATTAAGTTGTTCTCTTTCTTAACCTTAATGCATCTGGGGCTAAATTTGAGTATATCTCTTAGAATGAGAACTCTCTCCTGGTGTTTATCTGCAGAATTCCTTGAGGAGCCTTTAGGAGCTTCCCAGGTTGTTCATATGTCCACTGTTGAAATAATCATCTGTGAAATTAGGTATTGATCAGCATGCAGATCAATAACTTTAGCACTGCTGCTAAGTTAAGTACTGGGGAAGAACATCACTGCTACAGCTCAAGGCCTCAATGCTTTGACTGTGGAGCATTTTGGTTTCAAACATCTGCTGTGCAGCAACTAGAGCTGGCTGCCTTCATGCATTCAACACCTTTGCTGTGTTACAGAGCAGAGTAGTACTACACTTACTGCTTGTACAGAAACACGACTTATGGTAGTTAGTGGTTAGAAGTAACTGCTTGAAATCACTCACTGCTTGAATGACATGTAGATTTACTCAGAGGAAAGCAGGATTGTTTTTTAGAGACAATGCTTTTTAGAAAGTGATACACAAGTGCATCCTTTCTCTCCCGTTTCCTGCCCCCCTCAAGGGAGGTATGTCCTTGTGCTGAAAAGGTAACGAGTTTTAATTCTCCTTTACTATGCAGAGCAGGAACGTAGGAATAGAGCAGAGGTGCCCTCTTCAATACCTGTATATCACAAGTATGTTCATACTTTAAACATGCATATGAACAATAGATATCAAAGATGCATTTTTCTGATTTGAATGGGTTTTAAACAGTTTTGTTCAGTTTTTTTTTGTTGGTGGTCCTTTTTGTTTGATTGGTTGATTTTCCTAAAAGGTTTTTGAATGTATTATTAAAAGTTTCATATTATTGCCTTCAAAGCCATAGCTGTTGAACTAATTCAATATAAATTCAAGGAAAGTGCTATCATGCTGTGCATTCAAGGAGACATATACTTTCCCTGAAGTTATATTTCATATTGCTGTTGAACATTCACTTATCCTCATTGACTTTTAACTAATTTATTAAAAATGAATATTTTTTGCAGGATGAATCACTTATCTGTACAACAGCTAGTTTATGCTATATAAATTAAATTTATACTTAGTTACAAAGAAATTCTTTCTACAGAAATTGTTTTCTTTGGGAGCTGGAGACCGACAACTGATACAGACTCCACTACACGATAGCCTTCCTGTCACAGGCACCAGTGTGGCTCTTCTCTTTCAACAGCTGGGTATGTCTAGGTCTGCTTTGAAAAAAAGTTATTGTTTTAAAATTACAGAATGAGCTATTTTCTGTTCCCATTCAGTTCAAATCATGTGCCAAGAAAGCTACATGGTAAATATTAATTTTGTTTTGAATGAAAGAAAGACTAATAGTGCTTTTATCTCCTATTCAGACATTCATATAACCTTTTTTCTACATCCTACCTGTGTTATCTCCAATGTTATCTAGTATCTGTAAGTTTACTGTGAGCAAAAGTGAGACTGTCCTTTGCTTTATTACAAAAACATTCATGTAAAAAGTTGTCTACCCCTTGGATACATGAGAATGGAAGAGGACTAAAAGCTTATGCCACAGGAAGTGGTATCAGGACTGATGAGCACAATGCCATCTGTTACATCTATTAAATAAGATTTAATTGTATCCTTCCAAAAAGAATACTATTACAAAGAGAATATTATTCTTTTATTCGTAGCAGTTACAACTAAAAATCACAGCTAACATGGCATAGATGTTGCTTATCCTCACCATAGTCCCTGAGCTTTTACTTGGTTTATTATGTCAAGTTTCATCAAGATACTCCTTGGATCGTACTGCAGGCAATGTTTTAAACATGGAGAGGCCCAAGAATGTTTTCCCTTTTCTGAAGACATTAAATACACTGTGAAGTACTATAAGTGTGCTATGATATACCATGTGATATGGTATGTGTGTTCAGTAGCTGCAGTATGTGGTACCTAAGTTGAGACAGTTTATTTTGTAGTGAAGGTTGCTATAAATTCATGTTTTGTCATAGGATCAGTCTGAGGGTGACAGTGAAGTCAAACTGAAAAGTCATTGTATGCATCAGAATTATAGAGGAAAACAGTAAAGACAGAGTGGGATTATAAATATGGAGGAAGAAACTGAGGACCATTTTTTCTTCTTGGATTTTTAGTAGGAGCACAGCGAGCTTGTTTTAAATTCTACTCATTGTGTATAAAACTGAATTATAAAACTTCCATATGGGAATTTAAAATAGCTTTCACACAGATAGGACTGAAGTTAATATTATTAACCACATGTTATTAATGGGTAAATATATGCAGATGAATGTTATATAGCTTCCTAAAGGTACTGTAGCAGAATACTGAAAAGTTTGGAGTGTAACCAGGACTGTTGTGCTAGCAGTGAACGATCCTTTACCTTTATATTTGGAAATTGTGTAATTCCTTACTAGGTCATGTACACTTTCCAAAATCCAGCCTGCTGATTTACTCCTTGTCTACCATCTCGTCTTTTTGTTCCCATTCTCCGCTAGCTGTCTTACTAGTTTCTATGGTTTTGGTGCTCTTCTGCCTTCTTCTAGAGTTTCACTAAATGTTTGGAGTCCCAGTCTGTCTTGCTTTTTGGTAGGTTGTAAGAAGTACAAGAATCAGTAAGCCCGTGCTTACTAGGTGCCCTTTCCAGTTGTGGTGCATAGAAGAATATGAAAATGAGCAGGAGGAGGAGAGAAAGGGAGGTACTGAAGGATAACTTGATCATTGCTCACAGTTCTGATTAGTGACACTGAAGAAGAAAGAGTATAAAGAAAGCATGTGACTATAAAACTTGAACATCTTTGCAAAGAGAAGCTTTTTTTTTCTTTTTTTTTTTTTTTCCTAAATTTTGTTTCCCTGAAAAGGTCATACAAGCTTGCAGAAATAAACGAATTGTCTTAGTACCCCTTCTTTTCTGTCATGGCATAACTTTCACTTTTACAAGACTTATCAAAACTATTAGGAAGGGCTTGTCTAGTGGTCTTGTTTAGGTCATCTTCCTTTCTGTCTCCTATTCTTTGGTGTGATGAGGACAATAGTAGTTGCTTGGCAACAGGCCTGAAATTATTAAAGAATAGGCAAATAAATTGGCGGGTAGATTATTTGGGTCTTAGTCTGGAGTTTTTTTAGCAGTTATGTGAACCCTTTGCAAAGGAGACTTACTTTTCTGATGTCCTATTTCTCACCACTTTTTTTTAATTTTTGCAAATGTACACCAGTTCCCAGCAGATAACCCTTTCACAGTTGTTTTTTTTTTTTTTTTTGGTCTGTGCAATTGTAGATATAACACAATGGTAGAATCTCTCTGTATCTCTAGGGACACAAAATAAATCTTTGCATTTTCGTAATATACATCACTATAGAATAGCACATAGTTCCTTTTACAACAACTCACAAAAGAGTTGTTAATACAGCTACATATGTCTCCAGTGGTTGTTGAATATAAAAAGAGGACCTGGAAATAACAATACACTGTATTGAATAAGTTCTCATTTATTCTCAGTTTTCATGTAGTGTTATGAAGAGTTAAAGACAGTGAGTCCAGAAGGATGTGGTAGAACCTATTTCCACCTCATCTCTTTGAAAGTTTATTTTTCTAAGATAAACCTTAATCCTTTCCTCTGGAGATGATAGTTGAGCTTGTCAGATTTTTTAATTTTTTTTTTAACTTTTTGAAATAATTTTCACACTTGCTCTTTCTCTCGTTCCACTTAAATAGATTAATGTGTGTGCAAGAGCATTCTAATTCTGTTGTCACGTGTAGTGCTGGATAGTTACTTTAATGACAGCTGTTCTCTCATCAAATACTGGTATTTAGGACACAAACATTGACTAGGCTGTTTGTCAAGTAACGACATGTTCAGTTATTTCTCTTCTAGTACAAGTCACTTAATCCTATTTAAATTATTAATAGAAAAATGAGGAGTACATAGAAAAATATTTGTGTATAAATCACCTTTTTAAAAATAGCTCTCTGTTTGAAGAAGATGGGCAGCAAGACAAAATTTACCACTATGAATAGATACAAAAGTAATTTCAACATTTATTTTGAGAAATATTGTGCAATAATAGTGTCATCAAGCTTTTTCTGCTTGGCAGGATAATACTGTGTCAGCAGATGACCCTCCCTGTATTACCAAGTTCACAGCATATCTGTAAATAGAGCTTATTTTTTACTTTGGTGTCAAACTACAATTGGGAAAAACATCCCCAAAGTTTAATAATAAGGAACATCAGTGTTTGACATGTTAATTCATACTTTTTTTTTTCTTTAAATAAAAAATAAATATATGGGAATAATGTGACAAAAGCCAGGCCTGTAGCTGGATCACTGGATTTAAAATTTCATAAGAAGGATTAGTTAAAAAAACAGTAATAATAAAGTTACTTTTAAAAATTATCTGTGATAGCTAGAAGACTTGCAGTACTCTTCTATAACTTGTCTATTAGTAAGATGGAGGGTATCCATAAAAGTTTCAAAACACGGGAGCATTTTTCAGCCTTTTCAGATGGTTTTGTTTACATTGCTCTTCTTTTGTCTCTCATTTTATTAACAACACATTCCTGTATTTCTGCCTTTAAACTCTTGTAATACCTACAAACTCCAACCCTACTTGCCTTCTCCTTTGTTTTGGCAGTATGGTTATTCAGCACTGCCATATACAGCCATTTGTAGCTATCCAAGACATCCACCTCCATCTCCTCAATGGGCAGTTTTTTTAAAAAAACCCACAGAATAATAGGGACCTGAGCAGCACAACAGGAACCAAAGTTTTAACCAGCACTTTTAGTTTTTTCCACGTTCCAGGGGCTGGTAACATGAGTCCTTCTGCTAGGCTGAGCAGAACAATTATGAAAATTTATTTTCCTGCAAAATGTTTTCCCCTATTTCCGAAATATTTACTTGAAGACAGACATGTTGTCTTGTTTAGTCTCTTATCTGGGCTGTTTTCCTATTCCCTTATTTCCTATATTGAATTTCATTTGTCTATGCTGGTTTTCTTCCTCATTTCTTTAATTCACCACTCAAATATTTTCAGTAGAACTCAGTCTGACTTTCAGTGTTACAAAGAAAATAATTTTTTAAGTGGTAAAAATGAAACTTTGAAGTAAATTCTACTTTGAATCTTCTGGATGAAGATGCAAGGCAAAGGTGCGTTTGAATCCAGCGCTATATAAAACAGAGATTAAATAGATGGAACAGGATATAGATGAATGGTAATGCTGGGTTGAGCCAGGTGGCTTGGTGAAGCTTGTCTTTCATTTTCCCAACCTAAGATGTGATTTACATGAAAGTGTAAAAGCTTGTATTTACTTCATTATCCTTCAGCCTTTTTACATATCTTAAGAGTTTGAATCTAGAAATCGTGTGTATACAGTTAGGCAGTATAGGAAGCTTTTAGCAGTAGTACATTAAAAATAAAATATTTGAAAACTGTGATGTCATTAAATATTTAGATGTCCAGATGTCAGAAGTGACTGATTAAAATTGTAAAGATTATTACAGTTGCATAAATTATAAGTACTAAGGCAGGTATGTGTGATAATGGCAGAGTACTTTTGCAGGGAAGTACTTTAGTATAAGCAGCTTAAAATATTAATAGTACTAGAAACATGATTTTTTTAATACAGCTATTCAAATACAAAATTCAGTACTATGACTTGAGACTGACAAGATTGGAGTAGCATCTGTCATTTCTCCCTATTTGTATGTTCCTACCTTTCTGTTGCACCATAGCAGCAACTTGTCTGATACTACATAGCTGCTGGTACATAAAAAAAAAAAAAAACAAACCCTAAACAGGCAAATAGAAGTGAATAATCGTTCCCATGTTTTCATGGTGGGACATTGCAGTGATGATTGGTTTAAACAGTCATAAAGGAGAAACCAGTTGCTCTTACACAGTGTGGTAAATCCATTCCTAATGAAATGATGGGATCTTTTATTAACCGTCATAGCCATGTCTAATGTTTGGGATGAACTATCGAAGTGTGCGGAAGTGAAACAAATGCTTCATTTTCATTTGATTTATCACAAATTGATTAAAAATGGAGTGTTTTTGGAAAATGTTTTTGTTTTTATAATGAGCATACACAATTGTTTTCTGCGTTCAAAAATTTGTTTGGGGGAAGATCTTAATTAGAACAGGGATGTTTTTATCAGTTTTAATGAAGGTACAACACTATCTCTATTTGGGAGTAGATGCTTTAACACACAGAGGGTTTTTAAACTGATGGAGTTGCACTTCACAGTTTTGGTTAGCTCATTAAAAACCACATTTTTTTATTATGGTTCTGTAGTTGTGCCAATAGCATTCAGCATACATTTTACTCTTGGCAGACTTGAAATCTCTGCTTAAGCTGAGTAAGCTCTGTCTTTGTTTCTTGTAAGTATTTCCTTTGCCAGCTGATGTCAGGACTCTGGGCATATCAACAGCCCCGCAAACCCTTCCTGCGGGGTTGAGTTGCCTGTGCTCAAGGTCAGCATTGATGTAGCACAGCTGTGCAACCTTGGCTCAGACTGTTGAGGAAAGAGCTGTGGGAAAGCTGTGAGAAGGGGAAGGGCTTGGTGACCTCTTTGCTTGGATGCTGCTCTTAAGCTCAGGTCATGCCTTTTGTCCTTTCCTGAGCCATGCAGCAGTGATGCTTGTGGCAGTGTACCTCTCTAACACAGATCCTCACCTGTGGACTGGACATCCTGTCTTGATCTTGGGTTGTCTTTATGACTCTGGAATTGCCTGGTGATCAGTGTGACTGACCTGGCTGCCATTGCTGGACCTGATGCTGACCCTGCCATGCTGACTTGACTTCGTGGCTTGACCTCAGACCTTCCTCATCCCTATGGGCTTGTCTGGTGATCTTGAGATTTGGCTGAACTTCGCTGCTGCCAGTGGACCTACCCAACTCATCTTTCTCTGGGTACTGTGGGACTCCACCACTTGTTAGTGAGGGCACTGCCCCTTCCCACCTTGTTTCCATACTTGGCACCTGCCTTGCCTCCTGTTGTGGAGCAGTGTTCCGTTGTTGGTCCCTGGCAGCTGCTGGTTCTTCAGTTTTCACTGTTTACCTTCTGAAAGTCTTGAGAAAGTTAATATTCAGATATCAGTTCTTCCCAGTAAGTTTTGGTCCCTTTGATACAAAAAGTCAAGTACTACAAGAGATATAATCATGCACATCTACTTACCTGGTAGTTTGATCCTGATGAAGAGATCTTTCTTGATCTTAAATTATGCACGCTGTTCAGACTTCCAGTCTTGCTTTATTCTGCAATAAAGCTGGCTTGGTCTGTTAACAGCCTTTCCAGCGTTTTATTGCTTCCCAACACACTGCCTCAGAAATTATGATGTGAGCTACTGGAGCATGATGGCTTGTGTATCACAAAGATAAACATCTCACAATTCAGCAGCTGTTGACCTATACAGAGATGCATAGAAGGCATAGATGTGTAAGAAATGGAACTGCTTGAATAATTCTTCAGTTTCAGAAGAGAGTAGACTTCGTGCAGTAACTCAGTGCTGACGTGACTGTAAGTCAGAAGATACATGTTGGCTAGCGACGTTATGTCAGACTGACACTCACTTCTAGTTTGTCTCTCCAATTAAATAGGTGTACTTGGTCCATAGTTAAACACTGGGATAATTACTCATAAAAAAAGTGTTAGGTAAGTGGCAGGTCATAATGGGTATTTTGCTGCTAATTATTTCTGTTTGTATTAACCTTAATAAAATAAATTTTCTTTTTAAGAACGATCAACTCCAGAAATTTTCTCTGTTAGTCCAGTACACAGCTGTGCTGGGGATTTATGGTGTGTGAACTGAGAGCAGTAACACTCAGCAGTCCTGGTCAGAGCCAGGTTATCTGTGCTAGTTCACGTTCAGGGAGAGTAAAGCTGGTTGTCTTGAATGATCTGGCAATTGCTCCCTCATTGAGGGGTTAGGTGCCTGAAGTCCTTGGTTCTTACCATGATGGAGCAGCTTGTATAGAACTATAAATAATATAGGTTGATAAGGACTTCTGAAGGTCTAAAGGTCTTTTCCTATACTCTTAATAGGCCTGCTTTGGAGTTAGGTCGGGTTGGTCGTGTAGACATAGATTGTGGAACAACTGGTGCATATCAGTGGTTGGGAGTGTGAGTATTTCTTCAGGCTGTGGGCAAAAACATGTGAGAAACTGTTAACTTAGTGTCTGTAAATGTAATATTTTGGCGCATGGCTTACTCTTTTAACAGTCTGCTTTGATATATAGCTCAGCCTGTTCTTGTTCAGCTTTCTCAGAAGATCCTAGAGTGTACAGCAATTGTTTCCAGCCTAATGTTTTGCTGAACCCGGATATCCATGGTTACCTATTAAAATAATTTTTGACTCTCTGTAGCGACAGCTATTATTTTATAGGTTTGTACTGTCATCTGATATAGTTTAAATAATTCCTAAGGCAGATGGATCGTGTATAGAACCCTGTCAGGAAAACAGTAATAGGAGGTTGAGCGGAACATACTACTTCTGTGATTAAGATTTTTAAGGTAATAGTTGATATTTTATACTTAAAAAAAAAAAACCACAACCAATGATTCCTTGTAATAGCTTTGTCATTGTCATATACTTTTCATGTAACTTTTGGAATTTTGTATAACAAAACATAATGAATTTTACCATGACTATTAGAAAATACCTATCCAATCAGAAAGGAAAATTTGCATTATGATGTTCATCAATTCGCTAACTTTTGCATTAGCTAATTTTTAAACTGACAATATTTGTAGGACATGCTATACTTCACATTTTTATTCTGAATTGAAGTAGTTCTACTGTTTAAAAAGCATAGCCTTCTTTACAAGACATAAATCCAAAAAATAACTCAAACTTTGAAAGGAATATTTAAATTGTTAGTCATATTACTCCTCATACTTGCTTTTAAAGGTTGCTTTTTGAATACTGTTAGGCTTTTGTGCTGTATTTTATCCTTTTATTTTGCTCTATATCATATCAAATGTGTAAGCATTTTCTGCTTTTTACATTAATACTGTTCAGAGAGTGGATTTTGTGGATATACCTGCTTAATCTACAGGAAATGGTGAACATGAAAAACTAATATAAAAAGGTAATGAATCAATTAAGGCTGGAAAGTAAAAGATAATTTGAAACCATAGGAGGAGAAAAAATCTGAAACGACTTCAGCTGTGAGTAGCAATGATAAGCAGTATCACTACATTTCAGATGAAGCTTGATCAGTTTGGGATTGTCCGCTACAGTCATGACAGCAAAAGGCCGGACTCTTTCACTGTTTGTAGACCCTTCACTCCCATATTTCTAAATCCAGAATATATTTAAAATACCCACAGTTTTTTCTTCTGACTACATGTCTTGACACTTTGAGGAATGTTTTCTGTAATGTAATTTTCTCATTATTTTAATTCTGGTTTAGTGGAGATGCACTATTCAGTCTGTCATGTGCTGTACTTCATGCCAGCAGACCTCTATATTGAATTCGTGTGTAAATGGGAAAAGACATTCCTGATAAATATGTATGTGTATTTGTATGGCTGGGAAACATTATGAAAGGGTCACTGCTCAGTCAGCACGTGAGCTGGCTTCAACTTGTTGACTAAGAAAACCCTAGGATCTTCAAACAGAGCAAGAATAGTTTATATTTTAATACTTCATTATGTTCAGAACTAATGTAAGGGCAGCTAAGCAGTGAGAGATTTAGTCTGCACAGCAATGAAGTGACCAAATGCAGCATTTTTAATACAGTAATACCTGTAACTGGGAGATGCACTAAGTGTCGATGTGGTGCCCTTTCCACATCTCATATTTGTTATGAGACTTCAGTGGTACAAACTTTTTTACATCTGTCAGGTTGTTTACAAACTTCCTACCTAACTCTATCATTGTTACTTTTCATGATGTGTCATGTATCCTGTGATGGGAACATATATACCCTCCATTGGAATTTAGCAGCATATTTGATTAAATGAAACTAAGACAGTTCTATTGAAGTACATAATCAAGAAACTTCTAATCACTCTTTGATCTTAATAAAATGTGTACTCTCCAGTGTATGGGACCTGGCACCACATGTTGCATGAGTATATGCTGCTGGCTTATGTTGTAGTTTCAGTTTAAATCCTCATGGCCAGTGAGCTGCGATTAGCTCTGTATCCCAGCAAAAGAGAATTTGCCGTTCAAGCTCTCCAAGTAGATTTGTGTAGTCTGTCAAAGAACAAATAGATTACCAAGGGATTTGATGTGGCATTTACTGCTAATGGGGCCTTACTGCTGCAGCAGCTGAACAAAACAACTGTATTCTTTTAGATACTGCTGGAAAAAAAGGGATATTGTGACAGTGAATTTTGAACAGGGACTTTTCTGGACTCCCAAGTAACTGCACTTTGTGGACAGCCCCCAAGGCTTCATTCCCCTAGCAGCATAAACTGCCAGGCAGCTAATCCCACCTGTGAAGGTCCATTTACAGTTACTCAGTCCTGCCCCATCTCCTGTGCTGAAGTGGTACTTGGCTGACCCATGCTGACCTATTTTATCTCAGCAAGAAAATATTTGAAGGGTGGAAGGAGAGAAAGTCAAATCTGTTTTGTCAGCAGTCTAAGTTTGAGGTTTTATACTCTTTTCGTATCAGTCTAATAGACAAGTGCTGCCATGAGAACAGATCCATCCCTTTTCAAGCCTGAGCTAGGTTACCTCGGACTCTTGTGAGCTTTAACACAAGTGTTAAAGCAGCAGAAGCGTGTGGGTGGGGTGAGACCATCCCATTCAATAGTAACCATTAGAGAAGCTTATGGTCATGTAATGTCAAATTATTCCTTCAGTACATGCTGCTTATAATTTTGCATTTGTTTGGCATATGTGGCTAAAGTGAGGACTCTGTTATTACCAGTATAATGGTGGTGCTGTGATCCTAGCTGGCAGTAGAAAGGATTCTGAAATGTGTTGAGAGGCAGTGACCAGTGTTTTTGGTAGTGTTCACTCTTTTGCAGAACAAGGAAGCACATGAAATAAGATGCTGGCTTAGCTTTTGTCCAGTCTGAACTTGTATTACTAATGCCTCTTTTAATGAGATAAAACATGCTGTAGCTCATTTTAAGCATATTATAAATCTCAGAAGGAAAAGTTAAATGACATAAGTAATATCACTGAAGGAACTTGAAACTGTGCATATCATAAAGTGCTGTAGTTAATGAGCGGTTTTTTAAAAGGAAGTTTTTCAATTAAGATGAAAGACAAAATTATGTATTACTGTTTGGTCTATAACAATGAGGTGAAAATTTTTAAAATTTTAAATGAAAGTTTCTTTTGATATATTTGAGAACAGAGTAAATTTTTGTTTATAGTAGGACTTCAGAAAACATCTCTCAGAAGAGTGAAAACAAATTACTGTTTTTACTCTCATAGATGAGTAAGTTGTAAACTCCAAAAAGGGAATGTCTAATAAATAAACAAATTTAGAAAAGGCAAAACAGGATTATCTCTGCTTACAGAAAATACTGAAACAGATCCTACTTGGAACAGGTTATTTTTTTCTTCTGCTTTTGCTGGTATGAATGCAGAAATAGCTTTTATCTTTATTCCAAAGCAAACTTAATACCGTTTAAATCATAAGACCTTGCAAAACTTTAAATCTTAAATTTCAGTGTTAATACTCATGAAGAGGAGAGAAGAAACCAGTTCAAAAGAAATTTAATTCCATTTGTTCTTGTAAAATCATATTTAAATTATTGCTGTTTAGTTGCTGTGTGGTGTGAATTTCCTGTCTTCCCATGATACTGATAAATCTCAGATGATTTCACAAAGAAAGAATTTTTGAAGTTTGCTAAACTTGTTGCAGAGAATCCAAATATCATCTTTTAAGAAAATAAAATTACTTGTTTTACATTTCGTGGTTGTGGTGCCTTTCAGTTCCTTTATGGAATATACTTATAGTTTTATGTGCCATGAATATCAATTGTCAGTGTCTGAAGATACCTCTAACAGAATACCCTCGTCAACCACCTCTGTTCTTGTTGTCTTTGCATTTGATTCCATTAATATAATGCTTCAGTAGTTACGTCCCTTGAGAAAGACTTTGTAGTCCTCAAACAGGAAACAGCTATGTTTGCAGCTTCTTGTGTATCCTTGACCATTTTTCCTGTGTACAGTTCAAGAATGACAATACTCTTCTCATTCTTGGATATTTTCTTTCTAAGGATCATAATGTTATTACTCTTGCTTTGCATTGTTTTGTTAAAGGACATTTTTCTACTTTAAATTAATCCAGTCAAATTATGAATGTCCGTTTTCTCCATCAGGATTTAATTTGCAGTATTTCTACTAAGAATATATTACAATCCGTTACACATGGCAGTCTTTCCTATATGTTACTCTGTTCTTTTTCATGTTGCAGCTACTCATCGTTTTTTACGTTTAATTCTGTATTTCACCTGTCAGCTTTGTTCTAAGGTACAAGTGAAATATTTGCTTTTAAAATTTAATGTAAATAAATAAGCTATGTATATAATCTGGAATCAGGCATTGTAGTTTGATTCAAATCACTTGAGACTGGTTTTATATGTAGCTGCAAAGGTGATAAAAATGCCTATCATGAAGGTAAGAAGTCATTGTTTTCATATACTACTTGTATTGCTGAAAGTGAAATAAACTGATTTCATACCTTTGGCATATACCTTTTTATTTTCAGAGATTCTTGTTTGCACACTTATGCTTGTAAATGAGTAAATAAAGATTAAGGTTTCATGGTCAGGATCTATGATACCCTGGTATCTTTAAGGGCATCACTATACCAGGTTTCTGATGACACCTGGCTAGCATGGCTAAGTCTCATAAAAAGTCTGTCATTAATGTAGAAGTTGTTCAGGCTTTATTCCAAGACAGTTCTTTAATTGTTAGGGTTGACAGTGAGAGGATAAACTTAGTAATTTTATTCTCCTTTGCTTTGAATCTGATCAGAAAAGTTACTATTTCTTTGTTGGTGTAAGTTTTCAGGTTTTTAATGTTAAATTTTAAATCCAAATTGTGATTTTTGAAAATTTTAAAATGTTCTTTCTGAAGTTTATAATGTCTGTTGGTGGCTGAACATAATTCCTCCTTCAGACAGTTAACCATATATGAATCAATTTGAAGAGGTGGTAAATTGCAGTATCTATTTTTGATTGCTTAAATCATCAGTTGCAAACAACTTCTTCACATAAAGTTACAATTTTAGATTTGCTGTCAGAATAAAGAAAGATAATTTGGGCTAATTTAATTGCTATTAATTTCTTCCCCAGTCTGTCTTTTGATGTATGTGGGAGAAAAGGTTTCACAAAGTATTTGGTACAAACAATAAATTCATGGTTTTTAGAAGGGCAGTTTTAAAGAAATGAAATCACCTCTAAAAATGTGGGGTTGTTTTAGTATCAGTGTCCTACCTCTACTTAGGGAAATGGAGCAGCATTTTAGTTCATTCATATATATCTGTTACCACAGTCCACACAAAGTTAACAAAATTATTTCATTGAGTTTTGCTTTGTGTGGGTCTGTGTGGGTTATATAGAAATTCTCTGTCCTGATACTAGTTTTGTACAGGATTACTGTTTATCTCTAACATATTACTTTCTCAAGGCTGGAATACTAGATATTTATAGGATAAATATCCAAACCAAGTAGCTTCCAGCTTTAAGAATCTCATTAGACAGCTAAATAACTAAGCAGGCGAAGAGCTGTGAAAATAAGTCAGATTTCAGCGGTGTAGACTCAAATGTTAATGCCTACATGTGTATAGGAGCAGACAGGAAGAGGACAAAAACTTCTGGTTTGATCTGATAGTTAACAGTTCAATATTGAGAAATATTGCTTGCTACCCTCCCTTCAGATGAAAAAAAATTGATCTCATATTTGATTTATGAGAGCGTTATCTTTCCTTTAACAGTCTGAATGTCATTTTTATATCCAAACCTACTTTAACTGACACGGTCTTGGCAATTATTTTATACTGGAAACTAGTTTTAACATGTCTTCAGTAAAGGAAAACAAAAATTACTTAAAACAACATTTAAAATAAAGTTACTAAATAAATTTTTAGGAATACTTATCAAGCCTGCCTGTATGAACCAGGTGTACAGTCAGTTGCAAACCTTCAGTTGATAATGCAGATTATTTTTGTATAATCCCAAATTATTACTTTCATGTAAATTTGGCATTTACCTCTCTGCCGTATAAGTAATTTTTATTTATGAACCCGTTACTTGTCTGTTTTATCTGCTGTTGTCTTTTCTGCTTTATTGAGAAAACTTACTCAACACACTGATAAATCTTGAGCGTATCAGTCTCACATCAGTTATGTATCGTTTTAAAACTGTGCATATGAAATGGTTTTGCACTTCGCTCTTTCAGGGATAAAGACCTTATTATCTAAACATTTTGTTAATAATTGTCTTTAACTCTATCATTGTCTCTGGAAGAAAGTTGCTGATCATGTTCACTCAGTATATTGACAGAGTTTTGTTTGAAGCCTCAAGAAATCCGGAGGGCTTTTGCTGCTCCTTTAAGTAGGTTCGCAGAGGGATTGAATGAAATTGGTAATAGTGAAGCAATATCAACATGCAAATGAGCATCATCACCATGTGTTGTCCCAAATAGATCGTGTGTTGTACTTAATCCCTGTTCATTTTGCGGGTGTAATTTTGGGTTTGGATGACAACCATCTGCTTGACTCTGTTGACAGAACACAGTTGATGCAGTTAGACTTTGAGGAAGAAGTAGTGGTTGGAATATTGTTCCATAAACTGAAAATATCTTGGGTGTTTATATATATATATTCATCTTCACAGTCTCTCTGATACCAGAATCTTCATGTATGGTCCTCCTTGTTCCTTACCTCTACCCACGCTTCCCAAAGGCTGTTTTGTAGAGGTGCCTCTGTTCTGCCCTGCTTCTTAAAAAAAACAGGCAACATTCATGGTTCAGATACTGAATTGCCTTCACTTCTGTTCCAAACTTTATCCCTAAAAATATGTTACAATTTCAATACTGTATGTCACATCCATGTTTGCTTCTGTGAGCTCAGGAGTTAGGACGAACACCTCATGAGACGCTTGATTCTTTCAGGGAGTCTTAGCTGAAGGCTCTGTGCTTTAGCAATTGCTTCTCTTGCTCCTTAGTCTGACAAAGACCAAATAAATTAATCTCTTGGGGTACTTGTCTGACTCATATTCTCTGTTACGCAGCCAGAAAGCAGGATAAATTAACCCTCACAAAACTCTCCTGGCACAACTAGATTGCTTCCCACTTGTGAGCAAGTTTGGCTATGATTTAATTCTGTAATGTGCTGTGCAGTCCAACTCTAATAGAACTGCATACTTTTCTAAACATGAATTTATCCTGAACTGAGGGACAAAGCAATCTTGGGGTGGTTTGTTATAATTGTGTGTACTTGATTGGAGATACAGAGTAATTTTTGGATTGTCAAATAAATGCAATTTGGCAAGGATTACCTATATGAGTATTGCATACAATTGTTGGCTCTTATTTATTAGTTAAGCTTCTATTTTCTTCAGTACTATGCAGCTACATCTAAAAATAAAAATGAAAAGAGTTTTGTTTTTCTCTACTTTTTTCCCAGTTATCTTTAGTGCTTGACACTGCCTGGCACAGAACTTGGACTATGCACTCTCCACTGGCCTTTCAGAAAGGCTTTTCAGTCTTTGTTGACCCATTTCCTGGATTAGTCTGGCTAAGTTATGGATTATTTTGTCTATTAAGCTTTTTCTTGTGTCCAGTAATTCAAGAATGGCAGATTGGCCTAATAATGTATTCAGCTAAGTTGAGTTTCCAAATCTCATGTTTATAACTCTTTAGAAAAGTCTGAAGAAGTTAGCAATAATATTTTTATTTCATGCAATGCAGAGGACAGTTAATTTGTGGAGTATGCTTTGTGTTCAGGGTTTTTTTTTAATCATGCTTAAATAAATACTTAAATTCTAGAACAACAGGAAGCAGGCAGAATGATACATTTGTTGATGTAGGATGTCAGATAATTTAGTACAAATTACAGATTCTTTAAATACTTGAAAACAGTGAAGGTCAGGAAGCCTCCATTCAAAATTTTCCAGCATATGTATAATATTTTACAGGATGTCTGTCTGTAGACTGCAAAAGAATAATCTGTAAAAATCAACTTGTTTGTTGTTTTTCATGTTGTCTGTTTATGCCCTGACAAATTAGCATCGGATGTAGTGTGGAGTCTGAAGACCAGTCTACGGTTCAAGGTTACAGACGGACACGATTGTGTCCTGTAGCATGAGGAAACTGGGCTCAGGCTATTATTTGGAACTGTTTGTTTTCAGTAAACACCACATAAGGCTTTAAACAACATCGTGGTGGCTTGTTCAAATAACTTAATCAATGTTTTAAATAGTTTAAAAAAGGAAGGTAATCGAAAGTCTTACTGTTTATAATTAGTTTGATTCTATCAAATGAAAGTTTCCTTCACAGTCATTATATTGCTTATATTCCTGAAAACAGGTATTTTGAAGTATGTGGGGAGCAATAATTATGTAATTAGTAAATGGCTATCATCTTGAAAATAAGAAAATTCCAGATTAGGTATGTGTTGTATGCTTAATTAATTAAAAAAAAAAATCCCCAAAGCAAACCACAAAAAACTTCAGAATGTCTACTTGGGTATAAATCTAATATTTCTTGGATTTTGAAGCTTTCATTTGGAAAGTAAAAGCATAAGAACCAGTGAAGCTCTCATTTTAGGCTGGCTTTTCTGAAAGGTACTAAAGAAATGGTCTTGGTTAATTTGGGAAGGGTGGGGGTGGGGTTTTGGGGGTTTTTTTTTGGTATTGCATTGGTATTTCTTGCTAGTTATTTATGTATTTTTCTATGAACTCTGATTCCATAGGACAAGTCAAATACTCTCATTGTAACATACTCATTTGTGTTATAGGTACATTGCAGAAATGAAAATAATTTTATTTGTAAATACAAGCACATAAGATTCTTAGTCTCTTTAGTTTGTTGATGTTGAAATGTGTCCGGTTTTGGGGAGGTATCTTCTGGTTTTAATACATTCAGAACACAGAAGATGGCCGAGAGAATTTAGAAATAACTTTAAGATCAAGATTCAGTTCCAGGTTTGGCTTGAAGCTAAGAGCTTCTTTAGTTACGTTGGTAACCCACACGTGCAGACAAGAGTGTGCAGGAGCTCTGTATCCTGCACATGGTTTTCTGCTGCTCTGTCAAAGTGTTTCCTTGTGCAGGGATTTTAGCCAGTGATAGATTGCTCATCAGTAATGTACAGCTACTTGTTCCAAGGACCTGCTTACTTGGACTTGTGACAGGGATTGTCATACTGGAGAGACAGTGGGTCAGACCAGCTGACCAATGTGCATTTCTTGCCCCTACCAACCCATCTCCTTGCTTTGGTGATAGCTTTCATTTGTCCCAGTCTCCTTACTGTTCGTTACACACACACACTATCCTTACAAGACCTGCTGATTTGTAAGATGTTTTAGATGCTCTCAACTTTGGTCAGAATCCTAAATTCTGCAAACAAAGCAATACTTTTCTCTAATTTGTCAAAGCTGGGGCTGCATCTGCTGCCTTAATATTACAGCAAGCATTTAGAATTTGTCTTCCATGGCCAGTTATAACATAGTGAACATCTGACAAACTAACTAGTGGAATGTAATAAAAACATGTTTGCAGTAAATGTTCTTGTGTGGGGCATCAACTTTATACATGGGCAACACTTGCTAAAAACAGTCATCTTAAATATCAAATTATATTTGTGCTGATTAAGTTACAATGAGAAATGCCTTTGTGGATTGCAAACTGAAGCTTTATCTGCAGCCACTAATACACAGCAAAACTGGACTTAATTACATTGGTGAAACTATGAAAGCATCACAAACTGTATCATCACTGCTTAATAATTTAAATTTTAAAAACCCCACCAAAAAGGCAAACCAAACAAAAATTCTCACCAGCATTGGCTTTTTTCTTCTTTTTATTCCAGTAAGTGTTGCCTGTTGAGTGTTGTCCCTTTGACCTGCACTAAGACCCTGGGAGGAAGGTAGAACTTGTGAACTCCAGACTTACTGTAGTTGAGTTTAGGTGACAAACCTGTTGTTGTACTTTTTCTCCCAGAAATAAAGAACTTCTTTTTCTGGTTACCAAGAACACATATTAGGTAGAAAAGATGAACTTCAGCACTGAGTTTTGCCCAGTCTCCTGACATAGTGTACATGAGTTTAGGTTCTTAAACTACCAGGAAAAATCAACTAAAAAAAATTCACATTGACTAGACTTCCAAAATTTTCTGTCAATTGACGACACTACCAAAATCCATTTCTTACGGTGGTAACAATAAAAATCTATCAAACAAGTTAATGCTATATAAGAGCATGAAGATTGCCTATATTAGATGCACAATAGCATGTCATTTTTAGTAGTCCTTATGAGACTGTGATCTTGTGCTTTATAGCCAATGTGTTCTCAGTTTTCTTAGTAGAAAAAAAAATCAACCATACTATTTTGTGCTGGCTTCACAGACAGGTATCAACATTAGAAAGTCGGGGTGGTTTATGCACTTCTTTTTTTTTTTAAGAAGGCCAGTGTTTAAATATTATGAAGTATTTGTAGGTGTCCTCTTTATTCTTAAACAAACAAACAAACACAAAAAAATCAGGTGAAAAATTCTTAAACTGCTTAAGTTTTAGGACTTTTAAAGGTATTGGAATTAAAATGTTCCTTCTAGAGTCTTGAGTCGTCATACTACACAGCAAGAGAATATCTTCTAGCTAGAAAAAGGACTATATTACTACACAGCTTTATTTCAGTTGAATACTTTCAGCAAAACAATATGTCTGTTCTTTGTAAAACACACTTAAAATCAATAACACACAGAAAATATTTTAGAATCTTTACCTCCCAGCCTAGGTTGCCATTTTAACATATGCAGAAAACCATGTCTTTCAACAATTTTAAAGAACTTTTAGTTACAGACATTTTGATTGCAAGAGGGTTTTGTGTTTCTTTAGAGAATCGAGTTGTACTTGTATAAAGGATTGTTTGAGAATTTGGGTACCTGATTATAGGAAAAAAGTACAAGATGTTTAAAAAAATACATATTCCTAAATGTCTTAAGATATTTATTGTGGAATAAAATGGTGTAAAAGGCTTACTTAGCTTGAAACCAAAAAACTTCGTTTAAAACGAAAAGTATACTCCAAACCAATCTTTAAAATCTTATGGGAAAGCAACAAGGGGATTTTTGCATAAAAAGGGCTGTTAAGTTTTTATTTTCTTACAGAGGCAGCAGTTTCTAACTTTCTGTTCAAATATATTCATACCCTTGTACATACGTACACATGAAAGGACAGTTTCAAGTTAGCTTCTAACCATTCATTGATGAGTGCTATTTCATTCACATGAAGAAACTATTTTTTGTGTGGTTGGTTTTTTTAAAACCACTATCCTTACATTGCACATTAGCAAGGGGTTTGTTTTATACTGGCACAATATTAATTATGCCTCTGAAAACAATAGCAAATATTTGCAATAGTAACTCAGGGCTATAACAAAGCTTTCTGTCCTCGAATCCTCTCAAGTCTCTGCCTTTGATTTCTTGAGTATGTCCTTAGGATTCTTGGAGAATGTAGTTTAAAAGCACAAGTTATTATGTTATTGTTTGACTTTTCGTCCTAAGAATTAAGTCCTTTTCTCAACAACCCTCTCCGCATCCTTGTCCCTTTATATTTATGAACCAAGCTCGACTCCTGCAAAGCAAATTCTCATAGAAGAGTATAGAAAAAAAAGATTTGTCAAAACATGTAATAGAGATTACATAAGCGAAACAAAGTGTTAATTATCATATGAAGAGACTAGCTCTCAGTAGTCCCACTTGTTGGGAAGATTATTGTAAGATAAAGAGTAGTTTTGTGAAGGTAATACAGGGCTGTCTTACTGATAACATAAGCTGTGTCCTCAGGGAAACATCATACATTCCAGCATATTTCAGGAAATTTCATAAATTTCATCATATCTCACATATCAAAGACATGTCTGCTTCTCAGGATGGGACTTTGTTTTAAAGGAAATATATTTTTAGTTTTCCCTGAAAGCACATGGCTTTGTCTCCTAGGTAAATTATATTGTCTTAAAAAACCTGCATTGTTTGATTCATGAGTCTTACCCTACCTAATTCTAGTGGGGCTTGTTTAAATAGTCAGCTCTTTAACATATCCTTCTATTGATATGTATGCTCTTACTGCCCTTTTTTAACCTTGTGACTCCTCCAATGCTCTCCATGGAAAAAGTAGGAATGTATTTACTAGGAAGTCTTTGTAATTCTAATTTTTTATATTTTTTTTTCCTCCTACTCTTGCCATAGGGGTATATAAAGGGTTAGAAGGTAAGCCTGGATCAGTGACCAGAATTGAATTCTAGAAATACAGAGGCTATGCAAAAGATATACATAATAGTGTTTGAAGTCATTATTTAAGCATTGCTGGGATTTGTGCTGCGAAGAGGAAATCTTTAACAGTAGTCTTGAAAGGAAGATGTAGGACAATATGTTTGAACTACATTCAGAGAGTATTTTAGCAACCTGAAAAATAGGATGGAAGCTGCACTAGAGAAATAACTAAGTAAAAGACAGAAAAACTTGAGGAGTGGCAATTACTGCATCTGTTGTATGCTTTTTGAAAACCCTTTCAGAAAGTGGTATGTTTTAGTGTAATTTTGATTATTCTTTTGGCACATCATTACAGTTGTTTATTTTTATTTTTCAAGGCATCCAAAATGTACTCAGCTTATTCTGTGCCGTGCTTACAGAAAATAAGGTTCTCTTTCACTCTGCAAGTTTTCAGAGGCTTAGTGATGCCTGTAGGGCTCTGGAGTCTTTGATGTTTCCCCTCAAGTATAGGTGAGTTGAGTTTTGTTTCTTTGAACTCTGACTAATTTTACAACTCTTCTTATAATTTACATTATATTGTCCTTAACAAGACGAGTCATGTTATGGTTTTTGAAAAAACAAATGTTTTCATGATCACATGTGTAAGTCCTAGTCTGTACGTATCGTTAATAAAAATCTGATTGCATCACAACAGTGGAAACAATTAAAGGAGAAATATCCTTCCTACAAATACAATAGAAATTCTATTCAGTGACAATCCATGAGTAAATGCTTGGAAAAGATGCAGGGGAGATCTAGTAACAGCCTGCCATTAAGTAAGAAGTAGTGCATGATGGCTGAAAGAGAGGCTTGGGCCATAAACCAAAATTTCTGCAGGGAAAACATTTTTTATTATGAGGATAGCTAAGCAGTGGAACACAGAGCCTGTGGAACTTCCATTCCTGTAGGTTTTCAGGACCCAACTGGACAGAACCCAGGACAACTTGATATGGATTCAGTCTTGACCCTGCTTTGAGAAGGTTGGACTAAATGATCTCCTGAGGCCCTTTACAACCTGAAAGATTCCATGGTTTTAAGATAACATCTGCATTAACTTGTATCACAGGTTTAACTCACTGACAAATGTCCAACAGAGAATGAATTTAAATAAACAAATTGATCCTCTCTAAAAAGCGACATCCGAATCCAGTGTTGTAAAATGGAAAACTGAATGTCCAGCTGTTTGGTTTTTTCATGTTGTCTGTTGTTGTCACATACCTTTTAAAAGATGCTTGTATTTTAATAGAATGGTTGTAAATATTTCAGTGGTGAACTTCTTTTTTTTTTAATATAGAATAAGACTGGGAAAAAAGAGAAAGTTTTGGGATATGTTTCTTAATGCTAAAATAGTTATGAACATACATTTTTAATAACTGTAAATTAGGTGTTAAAATGCATTGATCAGTTTAGATCCAGAGTTTCATTTTGCTCTGATGAAAACACTAATATTTTAAAAAATTATCACATCAAGTAAATGATCTGAAATAGAGTTCTCTACACAGGATTTAATTTTCATTTCAGTATCAGACCTAAAGATACTGTTTAAAGACTTCTTACTAATGATATTTCATGAAAGGCTGAATCATTGGTGTCTAGCAAAAAACTAGCCATGTTTCTAAAATGGAATTATTATCTGTAACTTTAGTGTCCCTAGTTACCTGAAAGTTGTAGACAAACATAATGTCCCTATAATCTAAATGTTACAAGTACAAATGACCTTTTGTAAAATATACTTGTTTACAGTAAATTGTAGACCCTATATTATCATGATTTCTGGGGTTTATGGGACAGATTTTTTTTAACATCATGGCACTTCATAAAGAAGTATTAATTCTTTGAGCTTTTGTATTTTTAAAATACAGGTATTTATAGTAAACTAAGTATGCAACAAGATTTTACTTTTTTTAAAGGGAGAAAGCTGTCCTGTGTGAAAGGATAGTCAGAAACAATTTATTTTATTTCATTTATTCTTTTCACAGTTATCCCTATATTCCAATTCTTCCTGCACAGCTATTGGAAGTTCTCAGCTCACCAACACCTTTCATAATTGGCGTACATTCTGTCTTTCGCAATGACATTCATGAGCTTGTAAGTATGTCTACCCAGCATATTCACAGTCACGCTGTCATTTGTGTTTTGTTGCGGAGATTTTTCGTTCTTCAATGATGTTTATGTGAACAATCCATAAATGTTTAAAATATTACTGTAGGTAGCAAGATAAGAAAAGCAGGAGGAAAATAAAGAAAAAGCATAAATTCTTTTGTAAATACACTGTGACTGTAAAGGAAAGGGAGAGAAATTATTTGATTGTATTGCAGAATAGAAAGGAATAGATCCATTTCCAGCTTTGTCATCTATTTCTCATGAGTTTGAGTAATTCACTCAGGATTTTCGAATGAATCCTCCATTATTGAATTTTAATGCTTACTTTGGAAGCACGTGCTTAGAGAAACTGAACCAAACCTACAGATAGGCCTAGATATGTGTAATTTTCTTTACAGTTGTCCTCACCATGTCCTTTTGCAAATTGCCTATTAAATATCTCAAATCACTGAACACAGACCTGGAGCATCCAGAAACAGAAGTTACTTTTGAAAGTTTTGCCTAACTTCGCTTTCTTTGGTTAGATTTGTTTTTTGTGGCTAGGTTCAACAATACGAACTATTTAGATAGCATTCTAGACATTAAAGTTAGTACCTTTTTAATTTGTTTATTGTAACTTACTTGCAGATTATGAAGTTTAAATTGCTTTTAACTGTGCTTGCAGTATGCACTAATGATAATGTGTGTGTTTGTCCCTTCCAGTTAGATGTAATCATAGCAGACCTTGATGGAGGCACAATTAAAATTCCTGAATGTATTCATCTTTCTCAGCTGCCAGAGCCACTCCTACATCAGACTCAAATGGCGCTTTCTCTAGTATGTTTTGATACAAACCTCATTTTACACTTTACTTTCAATATTAAATCACTTTCAAACACACTGGGAATGTGGGATTTAAAACTATGGTTCGTGACAACATTCCTGTTTTTAGAAGAATTTATTATCTGAAGTTAAAGTTAATATCGTGAGTAATTTACTAGTAATTTTTTTTTCACTATTAAAGAGGGAGGTAGTGATTTTTCTCCTCATAATCATTTTTTTAATGACTTCAACCTCGGTATTTGAGCAACATTGTTACTATTAAGTTTAGCTTTTCTCTGATTTTATAAATTAATCACAACTGTGCATTGTCCTGAAGTTTAACAAATTAATAATCAGTCTTAAAGTTTATTTGCACGATGACTGTATATCAGTATTCAAGAATGATTAGGGAATCACCTAAAAGCAGTTCAGTTCGTCGTTTTACTATCCATGTCACAAGTTAGAAAACACCTTATTTGGAGTCTTCTGAACAAATCTTCTTATTTTGAAGAGAATTATTTTCTCTTTGTTAATCTGTTTTGTATGATTTAATTCTAAAATCCCTAATGACTAGCTTCATTGACAGTAATAGGAACTTAGGGTAACTAGCTCATTTATAGAAACCTAAAGCTGAGAAATTAATCCCACATTTATTTTCATATGGTCTTCATGGTTTAACACTATTATTTGAGTACTTACTATCAGTGAATATTAATTTGAGATAAGAAAAAAAATAATCCTTTCCTCAGCAAAATGAGGGGAAAAAATTTTGTTTAAAAAATTCTCTAGGTTTTGCATCCTGATTTGGAAACAGCAGATTATGCATTCCCTCCCCCACGAACAGCTTTATCACACTCAAAAATGCTGGTAAGATTTCTGTGTTATGTCTGACTGTCTTAAGTAGAAAACTGCTACAATTTTAGACTAACTTTCTTTTAAGAATTTTTACTTTGTGTTTTCTTTTCCATATGCATATTCTTTATAGTATTACTAGTGAAGCAAAGAGATGCCATTGGAGTTTGCATTCTACCTTCTAATAGCATTTTAATGGGTTTGAAGTTTTATAAACATACTTGAATTAATACCAAGGCACCTAATTTTCTTTAATATTGCTGTCTATTGAGTTAAATCTGTGCCTCCTCAGTTTCATAGTTAAGTTGTGTGTTTGTGTGAATGTTAAAATTAAGTTATCTCACAGACAAACACATAAAAAAAAAAAAGAAAAAAGAACGGGTTCAGAAACATTAAAAATGTCATTCAAGATCTAAATTTTTAAAGTGAATGTGGGTAAAGATAGGAGTGGTACCTCTACCAGCAAAACATGTCACTGGTTTTACTATAATAATGATAATTATTGTACACTGTATGCTTGGACATACTGGGAAAGGATTTAGATTTTTTTAACCATAGATGGTTAAAGGGATTTAATGAACCTCAACCTGAATGAAGTAATATGGAACTGTATTTACTAAAAAAAAAAATCCATAGAAAGCTTTGTGCTAAAATTGGTTAATTTAGATTACAAGTGATTATGAAGCCATGATAACAACTTGGTAACGCTGCTGGTTTTAGCTTGCAGGAGTGTCTAGAATTGAACTTGAGTTGGTAGTCCAAACTTAACACCAAAAGGCAGTTCAGTTTAAGAATACATGGTGGATGTATTGTGTAGGTGAATTTAAAAACATAAAACTCTGATGTGGAATCGTATATTTGTTCTTATTTTTTGCTTGAAGATATTTTTTTCATTGCTGAAAACAGGAAATGTTCAGATTTCATTTAAACTACAGACAGAATTCAGATAAGGTCTCACTTTCAATAGTTAGGTTATTAATTAATTTAGCTTTGTATCAATATAAGAATTTTGTTACATCTGAGAGAAATTATCATGTTTTAAGTAGTCCCAAAACTCAGGGTACAGGTGTATCTTGGAAAGCAGTCTGGACACAAAGAAAATAATAATCTCTCAGTAAAGCAAGTTCTTGAAAAATTAAGCTTAAAATACTGTAAAATCAATTGTGTTCCAAAGAAGAATAAGCAGAAAAATATTCCAAAAGGACAGCGTTATTATTATTTCTTTTTAAAAACTGTTTCAAGCTTTAATTGCTTTAGCTTGTATTTGCTTGTTGATTTGCTAATTAGCTGTTTACTTGATCAGTTAATCCGATATTCTTTGCTGCTTGTAATTTTTAAAGTTAGAGTTCATTAAAAGGTCCTTTGAGACACTGTAAAACCCGAGGTCCTAAGACATGGCTGTGGTCTGAGTAGGTACCTGAGCTAAAAGAAAATAATATTGGTGACACAGGATTTGAAACAGTCTTTATTGCATGTGGGGCAACTGAAGATGTCACTGCCCCAGGTCTACCCCAAGCTATTCACAGAATTTCCATTAACTCTCTAGGTTTATCTAAGCATTCTCTTACACATTTAAATGAAAAAACAAATAATAACCCAAAACAACCCAGAGCTTTGAATATCTACTATTTAAAACTTTTTAGATTAACCGTGACTTATTTTGACTGCAGTAGATTGTCAAATGAAAACAACCTGAGTTAGTCCTGGACAAGTGGCTGAGTACACTGAGAACAGCCTTCACAGCTGGCAGGGCCACAGCAGATGACTCTGGTGATGCCTGTGGTGCTCTGAGCCTGGTTCCCCCAACAGCAGCAATACCAGCCTAGGCTCCTGTGCTTCCCTGCCCCCCCTCGCCCACTCCCACGGTACTGCTTCTGCAGTGTTGCAGAGCAACACTTATTTTAGGGAATAAATCCAGGCAAAAATGCTCTCTTACCTTTAGCATTGGTTTTATGTTAATGGCAGTTCCTTCATGTGGCTCACCACATGATGACCCCAACATTTGCACTTGCATGGCCCACGGGCTGTTGTGCAGGCATAGAAGAGAAAATGTGTGAATACATACTAAATCTGTCATTGCCATCTGGGGACAGGTCAGTGAAACTGTAGCCTCATGCAAGGTAACTTTGCATGTGTACAAGGATCTCCACTTCCACCCTACACTACTGCACTGTGTGTTGAATTTGTACAAAGTGTGGATTACTTTAGAACCCAAAATGTTTTGACAGTATATTCAATTCCTGCCTACAGGATAAAGAAGTGCGAGCAATCTTCCTTAGGCTATTTGCACAACTTTTCCAAGGCTATCGGTCGTGTCTTCAGCTGATCAGAATCCATGCTGAACCAGTAATTCATTTCCATAAGGTAAAAGAAAACCAGTTATGTATATTTGGTTAGTATTCTGCTGTGTCTTGTTAAATGGCAAGCTCGTGGGAATAACATATGTTAGGGTTTAAAAAGAAAATATTCTGCATGTGATAAGCATATCATTTTGACAAAGCACTGTGTCCATGTATTTTAGTGAGACCAGTTGAAGGGTCAGTGATGAAATGTGAAACAAAGCTAACGTTAAAATTTAGTGTGAAGAGGCATTTGGGTAATCAGTAATGACATTTGAAAATATGTATGTAATTAAAAGGCAATACTTGAAAGTGCTAGGTTTTTATTTTATTACTTGTGAGATTTATAAAATGTGAAATTTATAAAATTTATAAAATGCATCGTACTTGCTGTTACATCACTCCTGAATTTAGGTATAAAAAGGCACTGGGTAATATAAAAGGTTTAAGTAAAAAGAGTGGTAGTATAAGCTGGTGAAAATGTTTAACTGCAAAAATATGAGTAGTTGGTTGTAGTTTTGATGCTGATAAATACATGCATTTTTTTCTGTCTTTATTGCAGGCAGCCTTTTTGGGGCAGCGAGGGTTAATTGAGAATGACTTTTTAACCAAAGTTCTCAATGGAATGGCATTTGCTGGTTTTGTGTCAGAGAGGGGTCCTCCTTTCAGAGCCTGTGATCTTTTTGATGAGGTGAATATTCTCAAGTAAATTAAAATGTACCTGTGGTATTTCAGCATATGAAAAAGTGTTGTAATGCTTCTGGAGACCCACTATCTATACTAAACTTCTCAATTTGCATTTTCTACAAAGTACGTGTTTCCAGCTTACTTCAATAAAATCGCACCCTGTTCATATGAATGAAGTTAAATAGTTGTATAAATCATGGTAATGCTGCTCCTTTTGTCAGGTTTGGAACTTCATAATGCATCGTATGTGCAAGTACAGAATTATTTTGAGTAAATTAATTATTCTTGGAAACATTGACAAAGTAATTGAGAACTACTAAATGCATAACCAACAAATGTTTTTTTTTCTTTTAGAAAGTAATACCATATTTTTATATGCTGGCTTTAGTTGAATGTTGAGTACAAATAGAGTTTGGTATTCATTCTGCATAGTAGTAGTATATATGAGAAATATGGATTGTGATATTGGAAGTGTTAAATGATTGTTTTAGTATGCAGAACTATAAAATCTGGTAACAGAAACTCTTATTAGAAAGTGAAAATGTCTCATGTTCCAGAGCAATTTGACATTGTGCATTTTTCAGTGTTATTTTCTTTGCCTAATTTAATTTTAAGATTAAAATTTCTGAACTTAAATAGAAACAAAATAATTTTTAGTTAAATTATAAACTTACTTTGGTTCTGTTTTTCTTTGTTAAAGTTGGTAGCCTTTGAAGTTGAAAGAATTAAAGCTGAGGAAGGTAATCCACCAAAAATGATAAAGCATGTTAGAGAACTTGCAGAACAGCTCTTCAAAAACGTAAGTTTACTATACCTGCTGCGCTTCTAGAGTTGAGATAGTACATTGAAAATTATTATTCCTGAGAATGATCCAGTATATGAAAATGGAAGTGACTGCTTGTGAGTCATCATCTGCATTATGGCAAAAGACTTTGGAACTTTTAATGTCACAACTTTGTTACGTGCAAAGTAAGTTCAATATAACAATATTGATTTATTAATGCTAATATTGATTTACTTATTAACTACTGCTGTTTAGCATTCTCTGTACTTAATGTGTCATCACATAATGGATATAAACTGTTATTTTCTCTGCTGCAACCTATCCATCCCCAATGCATCTCTCTCCTTGCCTCTCAACAGTTTTCCATATGAAAACTGTTCATCCAGTTTGGCATATCGTATGCTTTCAGCAGATCTTTCCTGCTTTGCAACCCAGTCCCGATGGCTGGTATGCTCACCAAGAACTATGTAATTTCTTACATCCAGTTTGTTGGACTCCTATCACACCATTGCCACATGGTGCTTTTGTAAAATTCCTTACCTTTCCATTAGCTGGGGTTTTTGTGCACTTGTGGGTTTTTTTTGGTTTGGTTTGGTTGGGTTTTTTGACATCAGCTAATCTCCCTAGCCCTCACACTTCCTGTTGTCATTCAGGTTACGCAGAGCCACTGTGACTATTACACAATTAACACCTTCAATCCACCTTTCTTTTCTACATCCCACTTCCCCAAAATTATGGGTTACATCTATGCTTCTGTAGAAAACCCTCCAGATTTACTAAGTACTGCTAAATTTTGAGGTGTAGGGGCAGTTTGGGTTGTGTGTATCTTTTTATTCCCAAAATGAATTGCCTTTAAGCATTTTGTCAGTATCAATGTAGTCTTTATTTGGGGTAAAATGATTATATTTACCATAGGAGATGCAAAACTTTACAACCAGTACATTCATCAGTCTTTTGTGTCAGTAGATTTTTGGATGGAAAAATATGTGTATGTATTTCAAATAAATGATATATGTGCATAGTAAGGTGTGTGAAATGAGGTTAGTCTGGCTGTAATATTGTCCATTGCAGAATGTGTGGATCTCTTCTCAGACGCAGACGCTCACTCTCTCCAACTTCCTTTTCCTCTGAAATCACCAAATTACTACTATACTTTTTTGAAGGAGAGAATATCAATACACGTTTTAATCTACCTTCTTGATAGAAGACATTAGAGGAGAGATCAAATACATCTTTGTGGACTAAAACCAATTCACATTTAAAAATGCTTATGGCACGTCTCTTGTCCATATGCAGTGTAGCATATTTATTGGAGAATCTTAACACTGATATCCTTACACTGACACTTCAAATTTACTGTAAGAGAATTTACCTTGTGGAAAGTGAAGAGAATCACAGAATCACAAGGTTGGAAAAGACCTTTAAGATCATCAAGTCCAACCATTACTGTCTTACGCTAAACCATATCCCTTTTTTAAGTGCATCCAGGGATGGTGACTCAACCACCTCCCTGGCAGCCTGTTCCAGGCCCTGACAACATCAGGCATCAAAGTTTTTGTTAGAGATTCATTTAATCCACGAGATTTCATCTGTAATAAAATACTATTTATTTCATTATATGGTTCCTAATCCTATAGCACACTCTGAATGATAAGAACTGATGGAATAATCTTCTGAGTGAAAGTTATCAGAAAGAAAACCTTCTGAATAAATACAAAATTATCTGATACTAATTTAAGAGTGGTGTGGTATGTAGCAACATTAACACTGTCAGAAGGTATATTAGTTGACACTTCTGTGACTTTCAGGACTGTTGGTTTCATGAGAAAGTCTGTGGGCACTGAAGTTTCTTCAAAATCAATGTTTCTTTTAAAAGTTTTGATTTGCCCAAGAACCTGGGGCTGTAATGTTATAAGCATATGATTGTTGTGGTATTATTGCATAAATATGGGAAATTGCTGTCACTATAACTACTATTATGATACTAAATTACTCCAGGGGAAATGGCAAACATTTGTATTTGTTTTCTAGTGGATATAGATCCTTTTTGGAATAAAAGAGCCTATAAAACATACGTGAATGTGCATATGCGCAGCTTTCGGTGAAGTTATTTCTGAAAATCAGTCAAAAGAAATTCATTTTAGTTTTCATTATGATGAGACACATTTATACCATTGTGACTGACGTGCTACTTCACAGCCACTAAGTCAATGACAGCATATTTCAAAGCCAGATTTTTAGTAGTTTTACATTTAGTTATTTTGGAATAAAGCACTGTTATGAGTCACACAGCTCCTGTAACTTATGCCTAGACCTGCCTGATTTTAAACTCACTGTGTGACACATTTTGACATCATGTTTTACAGTTTAAATAATCATTTTATTATAGCTGTGACAGTCTAGATATGTATGTGAAACAAGGCTAGTTAGGGAGAGATAGTGTTTGTATTAGTCTAGCTGCTACAAGTGGAAAACCTGGGCAAGTTTTAGACATCTACAGCTGCGGTAGTTGAAGACATTAGACCTACATTTTCAATAGCATATACAGTTGGGATTAGGTTTGTCATGGCCAAGATGAAATAAACTGTCCCTGTATCTTTGTTCTGGGTCTCTCTTCTCCATGAAATGGAACATGGAATAGTTATTATCCCTTTCTGGATTTTTCTGTGCTCTGTCATCTGTTAGCCCTTTCTGAGATTGTGTTCCCTTTCTTTGCCTTGCTTCCCCTGGCATCTGCTGCTCTCATCTCCCTAGCTTGATTTTTGGCTTCTTTCATTAAACTTTCCTCTGCAGAGAATTTGTATGGCTAAGTAGCTGCTTTGTTTTGACTGCTGTTTCTCAAGTTGATGCATTTGATCTCCTTGTTGTCTTTTGCTCCCTTAAATGAAAGTATGGAGCTAGCTTTTGTTTACAATTTTTATTACAAACTAGTTGTGCTTGTACAACAGAAAGCTAATTGATTGAGTAGCACTCTTTGGCAGTGGTACATAGCCAGTAATAAGTAATAGCAGAGTCAAAATGGAAGAGAGTCAGTTTAAGTGTGATTAATGATAACCCTTGGTATATGAATGAAGAGAAGAAAATATCCTTACATTCCTCAAGACATGAGACTTGACCCTGTGAATGGTGGTAGAATCCTTGTGGATGTAGATCTTGCCTATAATTTGGAAGCAGCACAACCTTAAGCTAGGAAAAAAAAAGCCCAAACAAACTGGAAAGATTACCAATCATTTGGCGGGGGGAGTGGGCGAGGAAGATAATTTTTTATATCTTGCACTCTTCAAGAAAGTGTCTTTCTGGAAACTGTGTTTTGAACAATTTGAAGTCAGTATGGAGGCAGCTGAGTGGAACTAAGTGGTTTGTGATGTCCATAGTCTTTGTAGTTGCTGAATGCCAGAGGCAGAAGATGCATGTCCACATATAACACCACATATTGGGCTGATACTGCATCTGGTATTGACAGATACCAACAGAGCTTATTTACATGGAGCAAATCTTCAAATACCCCCCATACGGTCAAGTACCTGTTGTATGGTACAGGGCATATTTTGCTAATGTCTTCAGTATAGCATGATAATTTCAAGATCAAGGCAAATGTAATTACATAGTAGCAAAAGCAGCAGTTATTTTAGCAAAACAAGTAAGTGTTCTGTGAAATCTGTGAAAGTTTTTTTTTTTTAATTCTGAAGGTTTATTTGGGTCTACTTAGTACATTTCTTTTCAAGAAAAGGAAAACAAAGACCATAAAAGAGTGAGTGAAAAAAATCATTGTAGACAAACATTTATTTTCATGGTGGAAATTCTGAGAGTTTTGCAATAGACGTCTTTTGTACCCTTTGAGAACACTCCAAAATCTGATGTGATAGCTTGTTTTACCTTCCTTGTAGTTTAGGGCCATCATTTATTCTTTTTGATCGCTGGTAGTAACTTTTTTCGTATTTTTTTTTTAGTGCAAACAGTGAGCTGTGTGACAAATTTTTATGGGACGTGCAGAAGACAGAAAATTGGTCCCTTAATGGGGGCAGCCATGGTTTGGTACAACATGGTTCAGAAATGAATTTTCACTTCATAGTCTTGATCAAATCAGAGTATTTCTCTGTACTCCATGAAAAGAATTGTGTATTTTAATATTCTTCAACCCTGTCTCTAATGAAGAGGTTGATTGTCAGATTAATTTCTATTCAAGTCCTAAATATTCATTAAGCTGCATATAATCAACCTAATTTAAGCAGTGATTTTTTGCCCTCTTTCTTTTTGAATTTTGCATGTTGATAAACATAAATTTATAATGCCTTTAACAAAGTCAGAAGCATCACAGACAATGAATTATGTGATGGAAACATGAAGCATTTTATTAGTCAGCTGCACTAGATACTTGGCTTCTTAATCTTTCAGGTATGACAGATATGCAGACCACCAATAAAACTGGATGAGGCAGATGGTAACATTACATAACACATTTGTTTATAACCTTTTGCTTTTGACCTGCAGGAAAATCCTAACCCCCATATAGCCTTCCAGAAAGTGCCACGGCCCACGGAGGGCTCCCACTTGCGGGTTCATATCCTCCCTTTTCCCCGGATCAATGAGTGCCGGGTGCAGGAGCTCCTCCAGGAAGGTCTCGCAAGGAGTCAGGGTGCCCCTCCTGCTATCCGGGGGGACAAGAAGTGCGTTGTTCCAGCAGGTCCCCCTGTTGGTATGTCTACTTGTTCCTCAACTTACCTATTTGTTGTCCTGTCTCATGAGTTTAATATATATAAAATTAGCATGGCTGCAACGTGTTGCTCCCAATTTTGTGTTAATGCACAGTATTTTTAGTGGTCATAGTAACCTTTAGTATATAGACTTGTCTGTTTGCCTTGCAACTTTAAAAGCCCTTTTGCATCAGCCTTTACCAAGATGTCAAACATCCAGAGTGTGAGTGGCATAATTACTAACAACAAAAAAGGATTTGATCTGAGTTAGACTGAACTATTAGGTTAGATTATGCCTACTGATCTAGTTCTGATTATTTTCATCATAGGTTACTTGTAGGACTGGCTGAACCAAGCTCTGAACTGTTAGGGCTTCTCCCTTGACACTAGTGCAAGACATGTAAATTACTGGAAAAGGCAAGGAACAACCATAGCATCTGTCTCAAAATAAAAATACCTATATTTAAAGAACAGGAGTCGACATTGTAGGCCTATCAATTTAATTTTAATGCCAGAAATGTTCTGTTAGTTGTAGTCATATTCATCAGTGTGAATGGTGGCGTAGCCAAGTATGTTAAGTAACTTTGCAGGACACGTGAAGCTAGCAGAGCTTGCAAAGCTTCTGAAGTGTGGGATTAGAGTTCAAGTGAATCTTGAAAAAGTAGAGATCTACTCTCTGTTGAATTTTTGTCCTTCTCTAGCATTCTTCTTCAAATAAGGCATTGCACTTGCATAGGCGTGATCAGCTGACTAGGCAACAGTTCTTTAGAAATTAAGTTGGGGCTTATAGTTATCAGAGGGCAAACATGACCCAACTATATCAAGCTCTTGCACAAAAGACAAACATCTTAGTAGGATGTATAAACAGGAGTACAGTCAGTGAACCCCATGGAGAAATCTTTTTGTCGTACTCAATAAGACTCAGTTGGACAGTTTGTATCCATTTTAGGACACTGCAAGATTGTCCCTCTGCTGGAGGGATTCCAGAAGAAAGCAACAAGAATGACCAGTAGTCTGGAGAATGTGACCTACAAGAAAATATGGAGACTTGTTTAGACTGAAAAATAGAAGACTGAGGGAACAAATAATAGCAGTCTTCAATCACATAAGAGGCTGTTAAAAAAAGAAACGGACTAATCTATAGTGATAAGAAATAATGGGTTTAATTGCAGCACAAAAATAGAGCTGTCAGAAAAAAACCTTGGTAGAAGGTTCTTCTTGTGAAGCCATGGAGTCTCTGTTATCACAGAACTTTGGGAATGTATTAGACAAACATGAGAAATAACAAATACAGTTGATCCTGCCTAGGGACAGCAGGATGAACTAGTTGGTCTCTTGAGGCCCCTTCCAGGCCTGTTTCTCTTTGGGTGTCTGTAAGAAGAGAATAAACTCTTATTCACCTGCCTTTGCTGTTGACTATATAATTGGATCTGATATTCATAGAAGATTTAAAATGTATGTGCTTGTGTTCTGCTGCCTTTCTTTAAAAGGCTGGATGTAAGAGAATGCTTTCTTTCTTAATAAGATAATAAATTTTATGTCAAAATTTGGTTTTATCTTCTTGTTTTTCAAGGAAGAGCTTTCACACTCATGCTCCCTGCTGTCCTGTGTGTCAAAATCTTTGGATATTAGGAGCTCATTATTATCTCAAAGAAGAACATATTCTACTTTTATATTCTATGTACTTGATACTGAAGAGAAATAGAGAATGTTAGTTCTTCCATTCTGAATTTTCTTGAAAATTCAGAGCTAAACACTGTATTAAGAAAATTATCTTTAGATCTCAGCAAATTGGAATTGTGCTAAGAGACAGGTTTGTCAAGTTTTATTCCATGTCACAAAATTCTTGGCATGGCCAGTGAATTCTTTAGGAAAAAAAATAATTATCTACTGCTACAAAATAAATATTTAAGGCTACATGGTTTGCTGCAGAACACACATGTTTATTATTTTGTGTGTGTTTATATATTTCATTAGTATATTAGAGGCTAGGATCTCTTTGTGCCTGTATGAGACAAATGGAATTGGTAGTGAAGAGAATCAACTGCTCTAGTTAGAATTCAGAGCACTCTTTTCTTCAGATATTATAGGAAAATCAAATAATTAGAATATTATGTTATGTTCTTCTCTGTATATACCTACTGATAGTTTTGCTTAAGTGAACAAAATGGAAGGTACAAACGTTTTTAATTTTTTTAAAGGAACATTTTGGTATTCATTTTAGCTCTTGCAGAAGGCATATTACAGATGTATATTCTTCTTTTTCTTTGTTAGTTTCCATAATGGAAAAAGGAAGCACAGTTTTCAACAGTGCACAAAGGCTGGAAGTTGTTAGAAACTGCATCTCGTTCATTTTTGAGAACAAATTTTTGGAGACTGAAAAGGTAATAAAGTAAAATTTTAACTTTCCCAAATAAGCCTCCATTCTGGTAAAGGGCGAATGAAGACTGACCTTGTCACAAAGTACATTCTGAAGTCTTGTTTCAAATGCTAATGATTATTGTAACCATTTAAATGAGTGAAGTAAGCAACAAAACCAATCCTTTAAGTATAATACTGTGTATAACATGTAGCTAATGGATTTGAAAACCCGTTGTAATACTACATGGGCGTGTTGATGTCCTTTTTTGCTAATTTGAATCACTATTATGAATATTACTGTCCATATGATTTTATTTTTTTAAAGGGGTATATATTGGTCTAGCAGTACTGATTAGGAGGAACATAAACAAAGGCATAGATAGATATGTCAGTGTTTGTCAACCAATGCTCTTTCAAAACCTTCAGTACATTAAAGTTTACTAGTGTTAAAAATCAACATTTTGTCATGTCTGTCCACTAAAATGTACTAGTGAGCTGTCATCCTTGACATTCTTATTTTTTCACATTAAGAAGTTTGCCAGATTTTGTAGATTCCATCCAGAGGGTCTTCAATTATTGATTCTAAAAGAATCACACAGGCTTACACTCAAATCTAATTCTACATATGAAAATGACTGTAGAACTATTTGACTGTAGAATTATTTTACTGTAGAATTACTTGATTTCTCAGAAAGGTATCGCCTGTGTATCTCTGAGGCTGTGCAGCTCTAGATAGAAAATGATCACTTCTTGTGTGCACATGGGAAAAGTCCTAATAAAATGTGTAACTCTTTTTAAAAATACTTTTGATGCATGTGTAGCATGGTAGTTTTTAGCCTCTTGCAACTTACAGGCACTCGGAAAATTTCAGTAGCTCTTTGCCCCCCTGCATGGGAAATTTGTCCTTAGACAAAGGGCTGCCCTTTCTTATTTATGTTACCACCCATTAAATCTAGTCGAAAGGGCCACAGTTGATAATTACAGATGTAGCACTAGCTGCATCTTTAAAACATTGGCATGAATATTTTATTGGCACTGTTTTAGGGTAAACTTCATAAATGTCTTCTGGCTTTGTTGCTGTGAGAGGTATGCCACTTCTAAAGCCATTTGTCATTCACTGCTTATCAAAAAAACACGCTGCTTGGCCTTGATACACTAACTTGAGACTTGGCCTGGCTGGTACAGAATAGAGTGCTTGCTTTCATGCACAACAATGCATTTCTGATTTTGCATCTATACAATGCCTGTCCATATTCAGTCATTTATGTTTAATGATCTAGGTGAGAAATGCTGTTCAGTGCTTCTAAAAAAACTTAATCGCTCAAGCTAGATCGACCTTTATGTGAAAGGTTGCTATTCAGCCTAATGTGTGGTACCCAGAGTTGTACTTTAGTGTCACTTGTAGTTTCATAATAAAAATTAAACTATATTTAGTGTGAATATGTGCCACTTAATTTCATTTTCATTAAGTTAGATTTTCTTGTTTCCAGACCCTGCCTGCAGCTCTGAGAGCCCTAAAAGGAAAGGCAGCTCGGCACTGCCTGACACAGGAATTAGGCCTACATGTTAAACAAAATCGAGCGATACTGGACCACCAACAGTTTGACTACATTGTGCGAATGATGAACTGTGCTTTGCAGGTACAGTATGTGAAGGTTTTCTTCTTTTGTTGTCTTTGTTTTGTTATTATGACAAGCAAAAAATTGTTTAGAGTGATGTGGAGAAGTGAAATACTTAAATGATACGATCATGTACTACAATGATGTAGCAGATACCACTTGACAGTGTTTTTAAAATACTTTGTTGTTGAAAGGGTAAAGGACAAAACATTTAGGTCTATACAGACCTCCCTGATAGGAAGAACAAAAGAAAACTGTTCCCATTATTAATAATTTAGATATAATTCAGTTTTGGTTAAGTATTGAAGTGATTTATCTTCATGACAAAGTACTTTTTTTAATGAATGGGTGTTAGCACTCTTAAGTAATTTTCAACTCTTAAGTTCCTAAGATGTTAAAAACAACATGTGTGTCATCTTTGTCATCACTAGTGCAGAAATACTTCAGTAAGAAAGGGTACTTCTGCTTCTGTGGTTTTTGGGGGGAGTTCTACTTGTCACAATGACATCTTAGTTTGTCAGAGACTTGCTGAAGGTGTTAGCCGTTCATCTACTAAGTTATTCTAATGATAAATTAAATAATTTTCTGCTGAATAAACATCAACATATGGTGGCAGCTACCTATGAGAGTAAAATATATGTATGGCTTCTTTTGACTTCTCTTTCAGTAATTCTTCTGGTTTAGCTTTACTTGTTTTATAGACATCCTTGTTTTCAGTCTGATATCTGAGAATGTAGTGGGGTTTTTTAAATTGTAATGTGATAGAATTTGGTTATGATTTGCCTCTTGTTACCTCTGTCTTAAGTTATTGTATCAAATTACGAATTTAATTGAGGTGCTGGTATTTAAACCTCACTCTCTTCTAACCTACAGCCAGCTAAAGTTATTTTGCAGCACTTTGTTGACCAATATTTTTTAAAAAGGTGAGTGCTAAATACAGCGTTCACTTGAGTATATAAATAAATTAACATGGAACAAATGCTGCCTCAAGTCACCATCAAATGTAACTTTTGTTGTATATTGTATTTCTTGTTTATTCATGGTAGATATTTTTCTGCTATTTGGAACAAAATTGAACTTTGCCTGAGCAGTAGTCTTTGGAATAAAATTACCTGCATTTAGCAGAAGCAAAACTGAAGTTGACTGGCAAAAATTGCACAACAGGTACTAGATTGTGCTTTTTTGGCACAAGCATTGGCCTTTCCAAGCACTAAGTTTAGCCTCAGAGTTTGGAGAAAAATTGAAGCTATCTATGAAATTGTATTTCTCTGCCCAACATCATGAACAATGTAATACTGCACCTATATCTGTACTAGTTGTTCTGTTGTGGGATTAAAAAAATCAAGGTGTTTTCAGGCAATAGGAACAAAGTACAAATCCCCTTTATTTGCCATGTCTTGATACTAAACAGATGACAGAAGGAAATAGGGTGTTGAGGAAATTTCCTTTGCTGAGGAAAGCAATACCAGCATCACCTTTTAATAAAGCAAGAAAACCTAATTTTTCCCTAGGAGAAAACTGGTGTTTTTCTTCACAGTGATTTGAAGACCCAGGAAGGACCTTAAGGTTCATAGAAATTAATATGTCTTACTGAAGTGTTTTTTCAATAAAGCTAGGAAACATAAGTCAGATCATGCAGAGGAAACAGATAGATCAAGTAAGGAGAAACAGTTTTTATACTCCCCTCACCCCTAGTATTTTTATATCTTTGAAAATATGAAATGGGAATTTCCATTTCTCAGGAATTATGAAAATATCTGGACTCCTGACACTGGGTAGCTAGTTAGAAGCAAGTATTCAGTACACCTACTTTTATGACACATGAAATTATTTATTAAGATAAAGCATGATTTGTAATTCGTCTGTACTTGTTGTTGGACTGTATTATTTGCAACAATATGTAAATTGTGACATTTTGGATTTTCACTGTATTAGTTCAACAAAAAACACGTCAAGGTTTGCCCTTGCTGCAGTGGGGCTCAGTAAGTCAGCATTTTGCTGTAGAGACATGAATTCTGTTAGTTGCAGGTCATAAGACCAAGCTTTTTAAACAGCGTCTGTTGAAAAGATACAAATATCTAATTAAGGAAATGCAGTCTTAATGGAGAGAGAATCAAGCTCTAGGGAAATACCACATTAGTATGCTGCAAATTTTGGCAAAGAGTTAGATAGCAGTATTGCTTTAGGACCTCACTGAACTGTCAGAATCGTAGATGCTGTCTCAGTCATACCACCAAATGTCTTGTCAGAGATTTTTCTGTTAATGGTATTCCATGTTCCCATTGGCTTCTGTATGATACATATGGAAATAATGGTGTGGCCAGGAGACATATAAGCAGCTGGTACAAAAGCTGAGCGGAGGGGAAGTCCCCAGGCATAGTTGATAGGTTGGGTAGAGCCCTGGCTCCACACTGCACACAGTGGGTTGAGCTGTGTGTGCAGCGAGGCCCAGCCTGATGGTTTTCCTTGGGAAATACCAGTCTCTGCTGGTTCACTTGCTCATGCAGATGGGAAATCTGATGCTCCCCAGCCACCAAACCTTTGCTACTGATAATGTGAATTGTTGCAAACCATGTGTATTTAAAGAGATGCAGGTTGGCTCTTTCTGAATGTGCCTTGTGAACAAGAGGTTATTATTGGCATGGGCTGAATTTCTTTGTTTTACTGGGAATAGTGCCACATATTACAAAACCTGGAAGATGGCGTTCTGCAAGGTTATTGCAGATCCATCCATTACTATTCAAGATTTTCTTGGTTCTTTAGTGTCAAGTATTTTCTTTTAATAGAATGTATTGTCTTGTTTTACTGGAGCCCATAAAAATAAAGGTCAGATGCTTTTTCAGAGCTTCTGTATACTCTATATGCCTGTTTTGTAGGTGAGGAGCAGTACATTAACAAAGTGCTAGCACTAATCCCATCATGGGTATTGTTGCTGCTCTCGTTATATATGGTGTGATGTGTCTGCTACTGCAGTGCTTGAGAATAGATTAAGAAAGAGAAATAAAGTATTCATACCATTGCTTCATGTTAATAGTGTTTTATTTTAGTGAAAAATTACCTAGGCTGTATTTCGCCGAATACCTGATCTCTAGCAATTTTGCAACTGGTAGGAAGGGGGTGGTGGTATTTTACTGATTTCTCTAGAGATGGCAAAAGTTGGGCTTGCCAGATCTCTGGTGTTTGTCAGCTTGAGTCTTTCAGTCCAATATTGGCATTCTTTTGAACTATTCTTCAGACTGTTTACAGCTGCATGTGAAGCTTTGTGGCTCTACAGATACAGTTTAGATAAGGTGTGATACAGTAAGTCAACACCAAACTGTTAAAATCATACTTTGCTCTGTCTTGAAGTATTGACAATCTGTTGCTGCTGAAATGAAAACGAAATATTTCTGATCATTCTTAGTAGTAGGAAGATAAAAACTGCATGGAGATTGTCTTGCTCATTGATAAAAGCGGATGTCTTCTAATGAGGGCAATTAATTCCCCATTTATTTTTTATCTCTTCTAGGAGTTGTCTTTCTCCACTTGCTAAAGAATTTATTGTCATGCCCCAATTATACCAAATCATAGTACTCTGGCAAACATTTAAATCAGCCTGTATTACAGCATTAAGTTCAGTGATAGCAAAGCAGAAGCATTATGTTCTGTTCTACAATGTGATATAACTAAATTGCTGTTAAAAACCATCTACAGTATTGTGAAGGCTTAATTTATTGATTAATACATTGTAATGGGTAAAATGTGAGATCATCTCTCTAGAAACTGTTTGTATGGTGTTTGCTGCTGTGGTTACTTGAAATAATTTGCAATAACACGTAAATTCCTATTTTAAAAGGGTTTTTATTCCTCTTTAATTTTCTGGAATGAAATGCTTTTCTTGGACATTTCAGAAAAAGACTACTTAACTTTTTTTGCAACTCAAAAGTCTATTTTTTACCAGAGAAACACTTTTTCAATTGTTTCCCATGGCACACTGTATTTTGAATATTTATGAAGAAATAACGGCAAAGGCCATCTAAAGGTGCGATTTGCATACTTCATTAATTTACTGAAAACAACATGATGTCTCCAGATTTTCAAATGTGCCTGTGACTTTCCTCTGGGAGCAGCAAGAACTCTGATTTTGAAACACATTGGCACTTTAATTTGATCAAATGTCAGTAAGGGCAAAAGGAGGCCTGAAGATGGTTAAGGCTTCCCACTGTAGAGGTTGCAGAGTACTTGATAATCAGACACAACTTTTGTATTAAAAAGACATTCTAAACAATTTGTGTAAGATCTTTGGAAATGTGAGTCAAATTGGAATATGTGTGCCCTAGACATCTAGAATATTTAGTCTAAATATGCTTAGAGTGGGAATAAGGTGCAAAAAACCTGTTAATTGCATAAATACTGTCAAAATTCTGGTCTGTAGATGAGGGAAACGGGTGTGATTCAATTTGACAACCTCCATTCATCAGTGCTGGTTTTGGACCTGGTGAATGAATACACTTGCTGTGCCAGTGTAACTGAAAGAATGAATATCTTTTTAATAGTAAACAAAATGTTAGTTGTTTTAGTGTTTTAGATAATTTCTAATAAATCACTAGGGTTTTTCCCCAATGGCAATAAGCAGATGTTTATCTTTCAAATAACATATGCTGAGTATTCTAAAAGTATGCTTACAGTATGCAGTATGAAAAGTAACTGTAGGGACTCATAGTAGCAACCAGGGCAAAACTTGAAATGTAATTTGTCTTAGGTTACAAGAAAGGTACATTTGTACCAGCATCTATTCTCCAACAATCACACATAAAAGATAGTATGGTTTTGCCTTTAGAATTTCATTTGTGACTCTCTTACATCACGTTGGGGTAATGAGGGCCTTCTTCTATCACTAACTATACAGTCTGTTGTGAGAGAAACTTTAATATGCAAAATTAAAAACAATGGTAGTCTATAAATAGTAGAAAACATTTTCCCCGTGCAAATAATTTCTGCATTATAAGCTGCCACCAGATACCGTTTTAAAATTGTCAGTCAGTTCTCAGAATTCAAAGCTTTGTGAATACTGTCCAATAGTAAGAAAGATTTTATTACTCCTGTGAGAAAATCAGCTGCGTGTGTATGTGTCATATGATTCAAATTCTTGGCAATATAGAGGTTAAATGAACTAGCATCTCTCATAATTTATGTGGAAGACTGTGTTGCCAAATGTCTTTATTTTGGAGGGTTATAGTAGGTTTCTCTCCTTTCAGAGTTTTATTTCATGGCCTGCCTTTTGTTATTCATTTTGACTTGTGTTCCTGGAAGTAGAGATGCTCAGAAGTTATGTTGGAGCAGCAGCAGTATTTTAAAACATAGAAAATACATCATGAAGAGAAATCATGGAAGTTTAACAGGGCCACTCTTTTTTCTATTAATTCATTGGTTATTAACAATTTCATCCTGTTAGAAATAGTCATGGTATTATTTAAGTTAAAGACAGGAGATTCTGGTGTTTAAGGTTTGGACGTGAAACTTCCAGATTTAATTCCATATTATACTGTAGATTTATTTTTTTTGTCACAGTGGGCACATACAGTATCTCTGGTCCATGGTTTATTATACAAAAAGTAGACATAACAGATTTTTCATCCTGCTGACTTTTCAGGGGTCCATGTATAATGTTCTGAACTTCATAAAAGAAGCTGCTATTTCTCAACCTTTCTGATGATGTCATTTTCCTAAGAAATTGCGAGATATTAGGCTAGCATTGCACGTGGCTGAACTGATGGTGCTCACACGATTTCTCTAGGAAAAAAAATGGAAGTAGACTCGAATAGATAGTGTTGCTGACCTGTTTGTGTTTTTCCTCTTTGCTCTGAGGAACATACTGTTAAAGTCATCCCATCTCATTGGATGGCAACACAGCACAGTCCAGGAAAAATCCATTCACAGGCATCTTTTTATAAAATCCAGAAAACACAGTTTGTTTCCTTGCGGGTTTGCCCATGTGTGTGCATCACTCAACTTTGCAGACTTTTCAGTTTCATTACTGTTGCTAGAAGACCAGCCCACAGCTACCTGCTCTGCAGATACCAAGGTAGATGACCACCTTGACATAGCATTAGCCATTCTTCACTGGGCCAGGACCGTCCCTGTGGAGGTGGCAATGTCCGAACAATTCCTTTTTGCATCACTTAAGGACATTTGTGGTCTCCATGTAGAGGTGTCTGGCTGGTTATTGCATGTATGTCCAGGCACCAAGGTGATTGTCTGAAGCTGTGTTAAATTGCCTCTGTGGTTTTAGTGAGGAATTTCTGTGATGACCAGGCAGCAGAACAGCATGGCTGCTTTTCACACTGGCTCTGTGCCAGTGGAGGTGTTCAGGAATGAGCTTGTATATGGCTGGGCAGTTCTTAAAATGCTGTTTGCCTGCAGATTTCCAAGATCTTGTATCTGGTAATCTGGAAGTGTTTGTGCCTCCTGGTTGGACTATAGCATGAGACTGTTACTTAAAAGAGAAGGATGAACAGTAATGAGAGTCCCATGACATGCTGTTCACACATACATCTGTCTTCAGCCTCTGTCCCTCTCAGCTTCTCACCAAAATGTGTTGTGTTCACACACTTCCTCCTCCCATCCATGTATGCATGTATGCGCATGCATGAGGCACAGTGGTGATACAGAGAAATATATATACACATAAATATAAACTCAATAGTAACGTACAAGTTAAAATAATCCCCAAGTCCCCATGGGAGTATGAATGAATGTGCATCTTGAACATTCATCTTGAGGGCTCTGGTCGCAGGAAATCCTTGGTTTGTCCCAGGTCTCTTGCTGCTAATGTGAAAAGGGATCAAACATGCTGGAACAAAGATGTGATAATGTCCTCCTTTCTGGAGGTATAACTTGTGATGGATATTTTGTTTTCTAGACTGCAGGGTGTGGGGATATTGATTATGTCTTTGTTATGTTTCTGTGCAGCTATCACAGCAGGATTCAGCCTGCTCTGGGGCTCTGCAGAGTATTTTATTACAAATGATAGGTTGGTTTTGATAAAAGAATAAGCAGAAATACACCACCAACTCCTCTGCCTGGTTCAGCTTTGGGACTTGCAGTTTCCAGCTGCAGCTGGGACCGACCAGGGACCAGCCCAGGGTGCCCCACAGCCCCCTGCTGCCCACAGCCTCAGTCACTCCCTCACAGGGTACTGCACTAGAAAACAAGACCCTGGAGCAAAAGAGCAGTAACAAAGCTAGGTATGTTAAGAGATGTGATGATCACGAAGAGTTTTTAGCAAATTTTAGCAGATTTTACATGGCATTTACATAGAAACGCTGGCATTTTAGGAAAAAGAAATATAAGATACTGTATCTACAGTGCAGGGAGCTGGTCTGTGTCTGAGTTAAATTGATTTCATCCAGGTTGTTATCTGGTTTACAGAGAGGTAAGTGAACACGTAATAGCCTTTTGGTCACAAACATATGCACTAGAGCATCAGACACTGAACAAGGGTGTCACACCAGATTAGCCCCTGGCAGGCTTAGGAGAGAGATACAAATCCACTCATCCCAGTTGGGTCTCTAGCACGTTTATTAGCACAGTCCTTACTCTTCATGGGTATCTCCTGTCACTGGCTTATATTTATTTACTGTTAATGCAGGGCATGCTCGTGTGTGCTCGCTCACATAGGTACCTTATTGAAACCATGTAGCTTCTTGGACTGTTGACGTGGTAGGCTCTGACTGCTCTTAAGTGTTCATTACTGTTAATTGTGGCTTTGTGGTTGCCAAGTGTTCCTAATAACTCTGTGTTCTAAATATTTTTGTTCCTCTTGATGAAAAGCAGACATGTGCTTGTACACTACTCACTGCTGTAAATAAAAGTCTGCTTTAGGAATTGTGATTTACTGCTGTGTAGTTGCTCTCTAGCCTGCCTGTGAAAGAGGTAGACTGATGAAAGGTAGTAAAAAGCAAAAAAAAAAAAAAAAAAAACCCAAACAAACCACCCCCCCCCCCCCCCCCCAAAAAAAGCAACCCAAGAAAACAACCAATCCAAATGTCTTTGATGTTGGAAAGAATAGGCATTTTGCCAATAGAATAGGTGAAGTTCTGTTTTTACAAGTTTTTATATTTAATAGAGATATAGAAGGAACACATGGCATTTTTATTTTAAATTTTATCTACATATATAAAGTACAGGTACATATATATGTACATATATAAAGTACAGTACAGGTACATAATTCCGTATAGATTTGTCTGTTAGGTATGTGAACATGTGCATAACTTGTATTGAGTGTCACTTTACTTATACAATAAGTAACAATACTGTACAGTATTGATGTACTCTGTCTATTGTGAACATACCTCTGTGGCCACCAATATGAGTGAGTGTATTTAGTTTTATATCAGTTTTCACGGCTAAAATGAAGAAAAGAGTTTTCTCGTCTAACACTGTATCCTTGGTCCTCCCCTCCCTGTGCTTCACCCTTCAAGTAACTGTTAAACCGAGGCATAGTGTAGGAGCTGAAGTGGAATGCTTCTCTGCTCTGTGAGCGAGGCGTGTGCTTTCTTCATCACTGATGGTAATTAGCTTATTGGAATAAATACACCATGCAGAAAACCAGTTTGTTGCTTCTATAAGAAATTTTATGAAGTTGCCTGTTGTAAATTTTTTCCCCAAGAATTTGCATAAAATATGCCAAGGGGTGGCTGTAAGACCATAATCTTTCACTTGTTTTTCACATGCAGTTATTTCTGAAACAGAACACTGAAATATACCCAGAGTCTTCTAATAATTTGGTTGCTCTAATGTTTGTATAACCTTTGATCTAAACAATTGAATTTTGGGAGTTAGTATTCAAAAGTTGAAGTGTGATGTTGAGATAAATACCATAAAACACAGGCCAGTTCTGGGGTTTGTCACTATTTTGTGTAAACTTTGACAAATGCATTAATATGGCAGACATAAAATAGTGAACATATGTGGCATTTTAGAATGATTTTTAAGGAAAAAAGTGTGATAATCAATTTCATTATAGTAACAGACCTACCTCTGCTGTTGTGTTAACAAAACATATATGAAGTAATAGAACAAAACCAGAAAACAAAGGTGGAAACAAAAGAACATTTGACAATTTCCATATGTTATAAAAAATTCTTGCAGCAGTTGCCATTCATTTCCAGTATTACAGCCTGCATTTGGCTTACAAAAATTGCTTTTTAGGATGCATGGGAAAATGCCATGTAAGTATGCAGTGGGGAAGATTACTTTTAGTAGTTCCCTCCCTTCCCTGGCCTGTACTCAGCAAGGGTGGCTTTGATATGTAATGATCCAAAAAAGTATATAAAAATAACTTTACCTGATGTCTATAGATTTAAAAAAAAAAAAACCAACAAAAAAGCCCCTAAGCAAACAAATAAAAAACCAAACCACAAAACAAAAAATCACCAAAGAAGAAAAGACACCAACCCCCTTCCCTATCTCTTCCCCCAGTTCTTCAGCTCTAAACTCCACTTGGGATTTAGGAATTTAAATCTGAATTGTATATTTAACAATCTAAAATCTCACAGTGTTTGTGAGTGTACAAATAGAATTCATTTTCTATCTAGATTTTTTTTACATTTGAGGACAAAAGCAAGTTATTTTGATGCATTTTGTTATCGCATTAGAATATTCTATAGACACAGATGTCTGTAGACATCTGAATTGTGTGTTATACAAACATGAATTTAATTCTGAACAAGTTTTCTATTTTCTTCACTTTCAGTGCCTTAATGTAATCCATACTATTTTATGTATATTGGTATACTTTAAAGGCTCACAAAATTTGCTTCTGTATCTATCATGCTTCCTCTAATATTTTCCACTTACACAAGAACATTAGCTTTAGTACTGTCTAGATTCACAGATGGCACAAAACACGATACTACCCAAACATGTTTCTTGATCAGTCTCTTACCTATGTGCCAACAGAAGCTGGGATTCACACCATTAAACTGAGTAAAGTCTTTACTGAATGATTGCTTTTTTGTATTAGAATAGAGGCAGAACAAGTTGCTGTTACGGTTATTTTTACTTTGTAAAAAGAGGAAAATAATTAATGCAGGCAAAGCCAGTGAACTAAACCAGCCTTCAATTTATTGTTTTCAGTCCAAAGTCAAGAATCTAGACTATCGATTTCATTGGAATTTAGCCTGTTATATTTGTAAAGTTAAAAGGTATAATTGCTTTTGTGAAAAACAATTTAAAGGAAAATATTTATTTTAATGCACTATTTTGGAGCCTTGCCTTTGTCATTTGGGAATAGCTGAAATACTAACCATATGTGGTTCTCTTTAAAAGCCACAGGCCACAACTACGGTTATGTTAACAGTTTGTTACTCAGCCTCTGAATTGCATCTGTAAGAAAGTCATAGACTTTGATCCTGACTTGATTATGATAGATGGCTGTGTTCTTCCCAATCTGCTGTCCATTTAGCCTCCACCCCTACAGAGCAGGTATAGTGTAGAATGTTTTCTGTGAAGAAAACGTAACTGACTGTATAGGCTTGGGGTTGTCCCTTTTCACAACCTCTCAGGTACGGTCAGTAGACCAGCAGCATTCCGTGGGTCCGAACACGACAACTGTAACTACAGAGAATATCCCAACCAGGATGCTTCAAGTCTTTATGAGGATAACTACTTTGACCATCCGTATTTCAGCTAAACTTTAACGAAGTGTCTCAAGTGCATTTTACACAAGCTTATTGCAAAGAACTACTTCAGGATAATTTGGTATAAAAGTACCATCTAACAAAGATCTGAGTTCTGTTAGTCCTGCCCAGTGTGTAATTTCAGTTTGAAGATTCAACATGCGTATGACAACAAAAAGCATCAGAAGTGATTAACTTAAAATTAATCCAGCGAACCATAATTAACTATTCCAACCCATAATTATGTATTCGTGAAAAATCAACTTTATAAAAGGGTGAGTGGACCTACTTGAAGTCTACACAGAGTATCCCTTGGGTGTGTTCACACCTTGCTTCAAGTCTGAAGGCATTCTGTCCTTAGAAGTAAGAAGAGTTATACAAAATGTGCATTCCAATTAACTCTTCTGTATGAACATTCACTTTCTTCAGTAGCCTACTTGAAAATAATCTGATCTGACATCACCTAGGAGTAATCAAAACTGTGGGGAGAATTGCTGATTCTTGGATATGGTGTTCAACAAGAGCACCTTAAAGATTTTTTCAGCAGGCAGAAATTTTCTGGATATTCCAAAAACATTATTGAGGTTACATGTTGTCCATTCGGGTTTTACCAGTCTCCATAAATACTGGTTTTGGAGAAGGGGACTAGGATTTGTTCCATGCTTTCAATCTTAACAAGAAAATTAAAATCTCCTATGTCTATTCCTGTGCAATTTTCAAAATTAGAAACGTGTACTTTAAAAAATAAAATGAACAAGTGTGTAGCTCCGTTTTCTAGTCTGTAAAAAGATGACCTTAGAGAGGTCCTCAGGGGTAGTTGAAATTCTGGTGGAGCCTGTAATCTCCATGTTAGTGATGAAACATCTTTGGCTACTCAGGCAACAGTATATTAAGAAGTAAATAATGAAAAAATTCATTTCAAATTAAGTCATTTTAAGTCATAACCTAAATACTTTCAAAATTCTCCAGTAAAAATTTTTCTGAAGAAAGACTAAAAGCATCATTTTATCATGAGCATATCTAATGCAGGAAAATTTCATTTGTCCCATATTACTGTAAAGCTTGGTCCTATCATAGTTTTGTATAAATATGTAACTTTTTTAGGGAAAAAAACCAAAACTGAAGTGCTTTCTCAAAAATGAACTTTAGTTAGCCATCTATGCAAGAACTATAGTGCTTAGTAGCACACTAATATAATTTTAATGGATTTCAATATTTAATTCTAATCCATAATATTGATATATTAATTTTCCTAGTCAGCATGTAGCTCTCAGTTCAGAACAGATGGAAGCCACTAGAGCTCTGTTCTTAATACCTTCTTGGTCTCCTTTTTATTCTTGATTATTCTTTTCACAGTGTTTTGTATTCATCCTTTGGCAGCAGTTGGGGTTTTTTAGCTACTAGTAGATGTCTTGCCTTTATTTTATCATCACTTCACAACTATTTCTACACCTTTTTTTCTCCTCGTGACAGACAACCAAATTTACTAATCATTCTTGCAAAATAATTAAGTCTGACTATGCTTAGGAAATCAGTATGTCAGTAAAAGATGTGCCTGGAAACTCATTTCGACACTTTCTGCAATTCAACGGCAAAGTGTTTCCATAATTTAAGGATTTCTTTATGTATTGATTTGAGAGACTTTTGGGTTATGGGATTTTTACATATCCCAGAAATTCTTGAAGTACTGTAGACTCTGCTCCAGTCATGGCATGATTACTAGCATTACCATAGGGATTTCCCTTATCTCATGTCAGTGATTGTCAGTATGGTAATAAAAGTTGGCAGGTAATATTCTTTTCTGAATACTGTATCTTTAAATTTATTATTTTGTTAACTCTGTGTATGTGCACCTAGATGAGGTAATCATTATTTTAGGTATACAAAATTCATGTGGTGATCTTGCTAAATTCATTGCTGTTATGAGATAGGGCGATCGTTATTTTGTTGCATACTGGCTGCAGTGGTGCCATTATTAAAAATGAACAAAATAACAATGCAATACACAATGTATTTCTGTACTTGATTCAGGATGAAGTTAAAGGATTTGGGTCCAACATTTAATGACAAGGTATTTTCTAGAAATTTTAATCAAAATCACATGTGCAGCATCTCCACATTATTGTTACAGCAGTGGTGAAATTTGGCTGACACTTAGCTGTCATATTTAAGGTCACAGAAAAATCACGTACTTCAGAGGCACTGGTGAGTTCTTTTGAAAACTTGGAGAAATACTTTTGTACTTTCATACCAGATACTTTATCACTAAAAATACAAGACCTTTTTATCTTTGCATTTTTTAAATTGTAAAAATGGATCAGTTGTATTTCTTGAACTGTATCTAACTATTGGATATATACCTTTAATACAGTAAATCTCACCAGACATTTTAATTTATAATATAAAATTCTGGTGCTTATCAGCTTTTTTACTTACTTTATTTCAAAAATAAACATTTTGAGTCAGCTACCGTAAGGGAAAAATGCTTAAATTTCCCTTTATTGTTTTAAAAATATTAGCAGATTATAACTATGCAGCTATGCCCAGCTATAGAGTTAAATGCAAATCCTATAATCTGGTCTAAACTTCAGTGATAGTCAAGGATTTGGGGAGAGGAGAGAGGTTGTTTTGGAGAAGGCTCAGGTTAATGTAAGTATTTATTAGCATAGTTTATTAATTCATTAGTGTAAATGTAACAGATAAGACCAGTCACACATTGAACTGTTTTGAATGTGAAATGATGAGGTAATTTTTTAACAATATGCAATACATGTAATGTTTTTCTATAGTGACAGAGGAGCTTTGCCTGCCCAGAGGACTGTTATTAGTCCTTTGCTTAGTTGTGGTACATCAGAATGAGTTCCATTGACACGATCAAATCCTCAGAATGCATTACTGGACAAGATAGCTTATTTTCTACACCTCACTGAAAATGCAGCAAGTTTGCTGTGCCCTCATTCAGGTGGATCGAGTGGTACTGCTGCAGGTGCCATACTATGTGTGTGGTGTCTATTTATGTACTGTGTGCTCTCAGGAATAGCTTGTCTACCACTCTTCCTTATACACCACTGCACTGTCGCATTCATGGGCGTAAAGCATCAGTATGCTACATGGTAGCATTGTACTGTGCTTGTGCATCCATCACTCTAAATGTGTATTAATATAGAAAGCCCAGATCTTTATTATTATTTTCTGTGGAGAAGATAAGGTTGAAAGAAGAAAGATAAAGGTGGTAAATAAGAGTATTTCAAACTTTTATTAAATTGTTGACTGAGATCGCCTAACAGGATTTCTCACAGTACTGAATCAAAAGCACAGTGTGTTTCATTCAGTATACACACTAATGAATGCCATACAGTCCAGGAGTTACATACTGATTTTCAGAATTGTGTCTGCACTCATCTGACATTTGCTACTGCATTCTCAAGAGTTGGAGTTTTGATGTTTTTAGGATGCCAAAGCCATTTGTGCTTAGACATCTCACTTTTTATTTTCACAACCTGCGTTTTTTTTCAGCTATTGCAGTCTGGTTCATCCTTCTTAAAGCTCCAAATTCAAATTGTGTGGAAGGAATTTCAAACAACATGACTGTAGTTGGGACATAATACTTCACTAATATTTCACTGTACCCCAAGTTGCTTTTATGAATCTTTTCATTGCCATTTATTGTGCTTCCACAGCATAACTCCCCTTTTTGCACTTTTTTCCCTGTAATTTCAAGGAGGTAAGAACAAAGCAGAAAGTTGTTTGGAGTAAAACCATCAGGAAGGAAGATCAGATATAGCCTAGGAGAATATCTGTCACAGTTTTAAAATGTATTAACTGGCAATCCAAAAGCTGGCAGAGGCGGCTTTCTTTATGGCTAGTTAGCAGGATGTTGCTGAAAGCAATGATTTACAAGGCCATGGAACAGAAAAGGATCATTCTGTGATTTCTTATAATTTGTCTTAAAGAAATAGTTTTGCTGGAACCAGCGCTACAGATAAGTTCCCTACTATGTTTCTGCTTCTTTGGTCCATACAGCAAGCTCAAAGATTTCTTCTTTCCTCTAGTAGTGTTTGCCCTGCAGAACTGGTTTTACAGAGAGCAGGAATTTATTTCAAGGACATCCAAACATGCCTCTTCAACTAGATGACAAACCTATGTTTTGGAAGCTTACATACACACTTCTGTAATCAAAGTTGGAGGAGTTAATTCATGGGGTTGTAACCTTCGGATTTCCTGAAGCCATTTGAAAATCACAGAGAAAAGTATCAATAGAACCAGTTGTAAGACTGAAAGATTCAGGGGAGGGTTTTACAATTTTCAGTTCAGAATTGGTTTGCTGTTTCTTCCATTGTCTTTATTTCTTTAAAAAGAGTGCTTCATACTTGTTTTCACTTGTATTCTTGGAAAAACAACACTTTAATAGTAAAGGAATGAATTTTTAATAGAAGCTTCATAAGAAGAAGTTCCCATATCTCTCATGCAGTTATCATATTTGTATTATTGAACCACAAAAAAGTGTTAAGATTTCAAATAAAATATGTGTCCATATGAAAGAAGCTGTTGCCCATGCACTGGAAAGTAGAATCTAAACACTTAAAATACTTCATATTAGGTTAAATAAAAATAACTATGTTTTTCTACGTTTTCTTTTCCATAGTTTAAATATTTGTGTTAGAATGTATATATTTAATTGATGAATGTTGTCTTGGAGGGAGCACTTTACTAAATCAAGCAGTTCTTGAAATCTCGGAATCTCTTGGGCTTTCTGGGCTTTGCAGCAACATTCTTTCTTGATCGGACAGATTTGATGCATTAATCAAGATGGACAGTGTTCTACAACATGTTACCTAATCATGCACAACACATGTCCTTCAGTTTTTCCAAATTTGCTTTAGGTATTCTTTTCTACAAACCCTTTAACCTTTATAAGACTTTATCAGCCAGGGTTGTAAAGTCTTAAATTTGCTGGAAGTTTTTTTTCTCCAGAAAATTTCTCCAGATATTCCTGATAATGGCTTTAGTAGCATGAGTTTTTCACGATGGAGAAAGAGACTATTCTGATGTTGTTACAAGGTTGATTGTTGGATTAAGCAACTTGTAGAACAGCTTGCTTTAAAGTTGTTAAAACTGCAGCTATTCTTCGAAACATAACAGAAAATTTACATTCCAGTCTATTAAAGAACTGAGAGGTCTGGCAGCCGGGTTAGCAACAAGGGATTTTAGGTTCCATCAAACTCACCAGCACAACTTAATAGAATGCATCACTTTTGTCTAAGCATGGAAAAGCCCTTGCTGGCTCAATTCATGATTCACAACCTTATAATAAGCAGAATTACCTCAAGAAAACCCACAAAACCCCTCTTTGTCATCCTTGAAATTCTGCAGCCATTGCAGGTCATCCCAGAAATATCCTCTTCCAGCAGCTGACACTTGTTTCATGAATCCAGAAATGGAGCTGCACCAACAAAGCTGATCCAAGAAAACTTCTACCAGAAGCAGCTGGTCATTGTCATTCTTGTTGTCCTGTGGTGCAGCTGTACAGACTAACTGGTGCCTCTGCCAAAACTGTAGCAAAGCTGCTCAGTACTATCAAGGTTGGTGAAGAAAAAATGAAGCTCTGCAGCAATAAGATGTCAAAAGTGTATTGAGAAGAGACTCCACTTTTGGCAGTTTGTGAAAACACGCCTCCCTCAGGCAGCGTTACATCCATTCAAACATGTACTGCAGTTCCCAGGGGCACCTGCCAGAACCCTAAGATGTATTTGGGAGTGTGTATGTGTGTGTGCGTGCATATATAATATATATGCCTGATAAACTTGCAACCGTTGATCCCTGCCTTTTGCATCTGATGGTGCAATCAGTTTTCCACTCTTTCATCTAGACCGTATCTCCCCAGCTTGCCTACAAGGATACCAAAGGACCCTAGGTCAAAAGCACTGTTAAAACCAAGGTAAATGAGATGTGCTGCTCTTTCCTCAGCTACGGAGTTTGTTATTTCATCCTGGAGGTTGACCTATTTTTCCCTTGGTCAGCCAGTTCTTTCTGTTCTCAATCACTTTCTTGTTCTTCATGCCTCTGGAAATGCCTTCTATGAGGACTTGCTCCTTGCAGTCCAGCCTGTAGATCCCCCAAATTTGTTCCTTGCCTTTGAGGTTTTGCCCAAGGTTTCATTTCTGTTCCCCATAAAATCAGTTGTAATTGACAGGGTATCTACAAGAGATAAATTCTCTGAAGAGAACTTTGGGTTTTAGACATTCAGTTTTCTAAGATGATGTCAGTGAGGGTTCTTGACATAAATAAAAAATTATTTTGCTATCACATGCTATTGAGTGGAAAATTCTCAGTAAGCCCTACTTCCAAGTTACATTTCATCAGCCATTGTTTGTTCAATTTCTCCACAGTGAACCTGACCCAGAATTTTTTGGTAATTGATTTGAGCTAAGAACTAACTCTTTGCATTTCAGAAGATAGATGGAAAATTCCACTACTATCTAAATGTTTTTGTGAAGTGAAAAACTGATTTTTCAGTGAAAAGCTTTATGTATCCATAGAAATCTGCTATTTTAAAAAACTGTTATTTTCTGTTAGATTGTAAAAAATTTATAGAGTGTACACTAATGTGATGCATTTTTATTATGAAATTAGAAGATTGCATGAAACTTGTAGAAGAGTAAAATTAAGACAGATTAATGTATTCTTTCATGTTTGACAGTTTTGAGATGACGCTGCTGTGCATCAAATAAAGGCTAGAATGCATAAGTATGTGTGCTGTGTACTGTGACCTGATTCGCTAATGGATGCGATATTCCAGTATAGTCCCATTATCTGTTTTTATAGTAGTTCTCATATTTCAAGCATTTTCCTGTTGTTCCTTAACTCAATTAGCGAGGCTGTCTGTAAAGTGGTTTGCAGAGTATCCCGTATTTATGTTTTGTAGTCGCTGCATAAGTGCTTTGGTCTACCAGGACTTTAGGAGTACATTGCAGTTACTGGATATGAGTTAATTGCCTTTTTCCAACTGAGTTGTTAATGGATATTGATCACTCTTTTGTCATGAATTGCAATGCATTCTATCATCTGAATGTTGTTTGTCAAATACTTTTTACAAATTACTGTGCAGGACCTTGTATCACAGCTGGTGTAGTTTAAGGTTTGGACAGAGTCACTGTGAATGAAGCCCTGCTGTGAAATAAAAGTCAAAAGGCATCTTGGCATCCCAACCATTTCCTTGGGAGAAGATTACAGCCTGAGTATGTTGAACTTTATTGCCATGGGCCTCATGACAGTATTCAGAAACATGCATGGCATTTCTGTTAAAGAAACTCAGATGTGCTTAGACGCAAGGGATGGCATTCTTGTGTTTATCAGTAACTTGAAAAAAGTTAAATGTTTTTTATGCTTTTGGGGTACAGTGAAGAATTTGTAATTTATGCACATAAAAATTGAGGTTCCAGATTTCCTAAACCTAATTTGTTATGAGGAGGAGGAAATGCCTAATCTCAACCCTAGATAGAAATGTATTTATTGAGAATGCAGGGAGTGAGGGGACTTGACAGCTCTTCTGAGTAGAATGTTTCTTGTTTTGGCTTGCTGTGAGATCAGAAGTACACTGGAACTGGATAGAGAAAAAGTGCTGCATTTGTTAATTTGTGAACATGCAGAGTAAAGCAAAAGGAAATTTAAAAATTAGTTAACATTATGTGTTTGTGTCATTCCATCTAAATTTCATCAATTTAACTCTGTCCCTTATACTGCTATGTTTCAAGGACAGACAAACCTGTGAGAATTCAGGGACAGGTAAAGACAAATGTGAAACTCTCCAGGAAGTAAATACCTTCTAAAATGGAATTGGATCTCCTGCTACCTGGAATAACAGGCCTTATAGCATTTTGCAACCTGTTGTGGACATGATTTGTTCCTTACTGAAATGGTCATTATGAAGACTACTAGTCAGGCAGAAAGACCATAAAAAGTCAAAACAAATTACTAAGGATTTTTCTGGGTTGAGTGCGTGTCTTCTGCATTGGCACTTGCACGAATGTAATGGCTGTAGAGGATAAAGAATATTTCAGAGCACAGGTGAAGTCTGATCTGGACTTTATGTTGAATTACAACTGTCAGATAGTAATGAGGTAGCAATCTGAGAAGTTGCTCCTCGGAAGCCCACAGTGTGATTCTGATCAATGTTAAACCTGGAAACAACATGTGTATGGTTTTGCTCTTATCAACTGAAAATCACCACAACAATGTTTAAGTAGAACAAAAATTAAAAGTTTGTGTTAATGGGTAACGTGTAAAATGTGCTAGAGTAATTTATGAAGGAAGAGGTGGTTTGTGAGTTAAAATTTTTTAAACACTGTATCCTTATCAAAAGGAGAAGTTTTAAAAGTAATGAGAATCACACAAGCAATATCTTCAGTTTTGAGTGTCGTCTTCTAGTTCTGTTGATGTAAAAGTAGATAGATGGACAGCTAGACACGTACTTCCTAGGTATGTCTGTCTTCCATCCTATTTCTCAAGTCCCAGAAGAGTTGCATTTAACAGAATTGTAGATGTCTTGATAAGGTTTGATTTCACCTTTGATGATAAGAAAAGAAAACTTTGTTAGAAAGCAGAGCAGCAGCTTGCAGTGATGCTAACTTCACTAGGCAAAACTGTATATGAACGTTAGAGAGAAATGAACTCTGTTAATTTGCACTGAAAAAAAAAAAAATTGCTTAGGATTTCAATAAGAAGATTCCAGACTTTGTTGTGAAGTTAATTATATGCTGTTAGTAATAGTTAATGTAAGCAATTAGTGTCATACTGTCATTTATTCCAGCAAACTGTGCAATTTTGACTATTAGTGCTGCTGATGGCTTTATCTGTGTGGAGAAGCTTGTAGTTTCAATACTTTTTAAAGTTACATTGGAAAGGACAAATAGGACTATGTTTTTTTCACCTTTCTTTCAAGGCAGCATATGGTTATACTAGATATAATCAGTATATTGTGAAAGTGATGATTTATTTACTTGGATTTTTACCTCTGCTGAGATTGAATATAAAGGACATTGGCACTAGCATCAATTAATATGGAATAGCCTTGGGGTTTTTTAGTAAAAAAATTGAGTTTTTTAAATAAAATCTACTGTTCCGTTGCATTGTTGTATATTAATTTAATAATTACAATATATTAATATTGTAATTATATATTGATACATAAACCTTATTCTGCTAACCTAACAAAAAATGAACCTTTTTTCTAAAATCAGCTTCTTGACATTCAATTATAGTTTTGAATTACGTATCAGTTTTTTCTAAACTGGACTGCTCAATTCTCTTACTACCTCAGACCAAAAAAAAGTCTCATATGTTAGATTTGGCACTTCACCTTTCCAAAATATAAACTGCATCAACAATAAAAATTCTGTGATTCAGTAAAACACTGTGCATGTGATATATCTGTGACAATAAGGATTAAATCCTGGCATCACTGAAATAATCTGTTGAATTTGGAACCAATGTTTCACCTGTCATATGTAGCCAATGTAAAGCACAGAGTTTAAGTTAAGTTACGCATGCTGACTTAACAATTTTTGTGTTGGTGCTTTAAAAACACATAGGACTCTCAATTTTCTGGCATCTTTTTCTTAATTCATTATGAACTTAGTCCTGCATGGTGATGAATGCGCTCAGTCTTCATGAAAATTGACGGCATTCAATACTTTTTAAGAGGGTCAATGCAGCCTTAAGGGTTCTGTTATCAGTATTTTTAATAAAGCATACATGTGTTGTACTGTGCTGCCAACAATGTGTGGATCAAGAGCTGCTGCTGTGTTTAGCTTTTCAGTTGGAATGCACTTTCTGCATGTTACATTAATTCTGTGCGATAGCCTGGCCTGCAGGTAATTCCATTATTTATAGTGCTGTTGAGTTTAAAGCAAAATTTCGTCCCAAGTTTTCAGCATACTCTGATTTCTGTAGATTAAAAATGTGGTGTCTGTTTGAAAAGCTTACTGCCCAAAGTGGAATGTGGCTTAACACAGGAAACGTACTGTATCAGCTAGCAATTAATGAGAGAGACTATCAAGATGGATTTAAAAAGAAAATAGCTCTCTCACTGCTCTCAGATATTTAATATAGCTCTCTGAGCTGGATGTCAGGTGACAAAGAGAAAGCAGAAATTCCTTAGCATCAGTAGTTACTTAATGCAGCCTGTTCAGGAACGTATGTAAACTTGTGCTTAACTGGCACTGTGTTTCACAGACTTCGGCTTGCTCTTGTAGCGACATCGAAGTGTGCTTCAGGGCTTTCTTGAATCTGGGCCTGCACCTTCAGTAGCAGATCAAGGAGGAGCCTTTACCTGGGGTGGCTTTTCTTAGCTGTTCATTCCTAGGATCAGCTTGTGGAGGTCATCTCAACTTATTGATGACATAAAATACTTTGTTTTCCCAAACAAAAGTTCAAGTCAGTAACTGTTCTGAAGTCAGGAGTGAGGAGGCAGGTTGCCTCTCCTCTCCAGTACCAAAAGTCTAAGCCACTTACCAGATTTGAAAAGCCATTGGTGCCTCCCAAGGTGCTATCAGTCCCATATCTCCATCCAAGTGGTCAGAATCTGTAGCTTCCTAGCTGTCAGTGCTACAATGTAATGGCATTATCTAACCACCAGAGTTTTGCTGCGTACTTAAACTGAGCAGATCATAAACCACATGTATGATCAAATGTAAGAAAATGCAATATAAGGAAAAACATTCTTGTTTTATTATTAATGTCAGTTCAGTTTAGCAAAACCATTTTAAATGTACATGAATTTCTGTGATGCTTCCAATCTGCTACAGAGTTCAGCAGCTATGTGAATATAAGATCAGTATGGCCAGCATAATGTGCCAGTTCTTCTCTCACTCAGGCGTGGATTCAAGGCAGTACTCTGTGCTTGGCGTGGTAGAAGTCTGTATTTCACTGTCGTAAGACGTCTTTTTTAGGAAACCCATTTGTTAAGAATAATTTTTGTTCCCCAGATTTCTTTCATAGAATCACAAAACCTCCTGAGTCGGAAGGGACCCATAAGGATCATTGAGTCCAACTCCTGGCTCTGCACAGGACTAGCCAAATTAGGGGGAACAACTTCAATTATTTTGATTTGATTTACTTCTGTAGCAGTAGTAAGAGATATTTATCGCAATTGGTACAGACATAGTTATGTAAGGCAGCTGGATTGCTTTGTTTCAGGATTCGAAATTAATTGCATATAACACATATATGATACTTCCAGTTCTTTGGTTTGTCTGTAAAATTGAGAAGCTAAGATTTCAGAAGCCCCCTCCCTGGCAGTGCTCGAGGCCAGGTTGGATGGGGCTTTGGGCTACCTGGGCTAGTGGAGGGCGTCCCTGTCCATGGCAGGGGGTTGGGACTAGATGAACTTTGAGGTCCCTTGCAACCCAAACCATTCTGTGATTATATGATTCTGTCTTGCAGCTACAAAACAGTGGTTATTAATTTTACTATTGTTAAAACAGCAGTGTACTTTATTCCTAATTGAGATAAGTTTACATTTCTTTTCGTATGCTGGAGAAGAAAAAATATTATCTCTATAATACTTCCATGCTACAAGTCCAGGGGGTAGTGCTGACATAGAATATGTGGAGAATTTCATACTTGCAAGAAGGAATGGAAAAATAATCTACTGTGTTGTTTATGTGGTGTTGATATATATCTTTGAGACATATGTTAGCTCTTGGAATATTGAATGCTCTCTAGGTGAAGATACATTGCTCAGTTTTTATAAAGATATTTTTATGTATATTTTGGGTAAAAGCCAAAGCTCTTACAAATAATTTGAGCTAAGGGATTAAGCAGATACCTTGAAACAATGAAGATGGATCATTTTATACCTGGCTATAAATAAGCATGTACAGAAGTAAGATATATATTTCTTTGAAAAGTGTTGAGCATTCCTCGAGGTTGTAAAGTCTCACTTTAAATGGGAAGTTTTCTGATTAAATGAAAAGTACTAACAATATTTATAATGCCTTTATATTAAACTACAAATAGGTGTGCTAAACTCCAAATGGAGGTTGAGGGTACAGAGAACAATAGGAAATAATATAGAAATTGGACATGAAAAGCAGATGAGGCTATGTCTGACGTCTTATAGTTTGGGGGTATTATACACGTCATATACTGAAAGGCATCATTAAAACATTTATTGAGTTTCTCAGTGCCCGCTGTTTTTACCATTTTCCTCTACCAGATTGGAATGTGTTATGAAGTGTAAGCACTTGCACACCTGTTTTCCAAGCACAGTTAGCATACATGCATTCATGAGAGTTAGACATGGTAAAACCCTCAGTAGCTCTCTGCAGAAGTTTCAGATCTATGAACTTGTACACCTTTTCAAGGTACATATGTAAGTAGATTCCTAAATGCCGCATTATTTAACTGTGTATGAGTATTGGTATTCCTTTTAGATGAGCTTGATTAAAATAATGGGATATGAAGTATTTGTTATTGGAAAATCAAAAAAGATTAAATGGACCTTTAAATAATGAAAACCAAAATAGTCTTGTGATGAGATTTTTTGGTCTGTTGTTTTAAACCTTCAGTCCATAATTATCCAGCAGCCATTTAAGAAAGAACAGTGACATGAATCCAAATAACTGATCCTTAATATCATTGTTTCTGTAATGCAGATTTTATATTTCTGCTATCACAGTTGGCTGGTGCTGAGTTTTTGCAAGTTGCTGTGTTTTAGAGAACTATGAGATGAGATGAAGACAAAAATAAAAAGTCTAGCAGAGGAATGCTTGAGATATTTCAATTTTGGAGTTTGGTCAGATGTTATAGATAGTTAGTAGGAGTGTGGTCGGAGTTGAAGGGTGTCTGTTGTAAGACTGATCATTAAAAACATTGAAATTAATTGTTCAAATGGAAATCTTGTTTTGCCATTCATCATCCAGGGGCACAGTGCTGAAACATTTGTCTGGTAGAACTGTGAGCATTATTGTGTTTTTCAGTGTTGGCAAAAAGAGCTCATGGGGAAAAAAATCTAGTCACTAAAAAAAAAGGGGGGGATTTTTTAACTCTTTTTGAGTATTTTTTGTTCTATATTGTTAAAAAAGGTCTTAAAAATTCAAGTAGTTTGTTTGGTTTTTAAATATTGTTACATTCCAATGCTGGTTTCTTTTAAAAGACTTCCGTAATAAAATCACTACTTTCATCAGTGCGATTACTAGTTGATTTACTTTGGCATACTCTTTTCAGCCTAGAGACACACAAATGGCACACTCAACTATTGAATGAGGCATTCTGAGACTGTGAAGAGAATGGATTCTCATCTTCTTTTAAATTTAACCTTGTGCCAAACGTTTTAGAGACTGTGGAGGAGTCTATTTCTTATTAAGTAAATGTCAATTTCTTTATGTAAACTTTTTGAAAGTACATTCTTTGGTGATCATATCACTTCCATTTTTAGTTAGATTTTCTGTTGACACAAATGGAAGCAAACTACCTTTTTAATATTTCCTGAAGAAGGAATACTTCCTCTTTATATGCCAACGATGTTGGTGAAATTGTATTTCAGACATGAGAGTGAGAACCTACTATTTCCTGAAGTGAGAAGAATGATAGCAATATACCTGCCTGGCAGAACCAAGGGAAGATACATATATGTACACACACATACATACATATAAATGCGTTTTATTCTTGCATGATATCAACTGATCAATAATTGCATTGTGTGTAGGAAGGACATCAGATGGACTCCATAAGACAGAAATGAAATATAATGCATAACATTGAAAATGGTTTTGCTTATTTTCTTTGTATGTTTTTCTTGAAGGATTGTTCGTCTTCAGAAGAATACAGCATTGCTGCAGCATTGCTACCCCTGACGACTGCTTTTTATAGGGTAAGTTTTCATTGAGAATCACTCCTGTATTGCAGTTGGTTTTTTTACATTATGTACATTGCTAAAATGGAAAAAGTAATGACAGGAGATACATGGTGGGGTAGGAAGGTTCATTCTAAAATTGATTGCTGTCAATAGATTGCTGTCTTTTAATAGGCTATTACGGATATTGCTCCAGAATTACACTTCTTGACGTTGGGTGACGATGATGATCATAAGTTTACCCTGAACTAAATGCAGGCTTATATGATAGATTAGAGAATTATCATTGAATTATAACTAATCACTAAAATGAAAATAATAATCTCCCATGTTATTGTTAAAACCTGTTTATTGGAGTACTTTTTTGTTTAATTTGGCATGTTAAGTATTGGCCAGAAAGTACATGCTAAGTTTTTGGTCTGTGTCGTCGTTAGCTTTGGAGAATATTATGAATGGCTTGTTTTAGCTGTATATTTCTTTTCAATTCCTTGTGGTATTGATTTTTTTTTTCTCTTTTCTATTTTGCATAGTGTTTGATAGTAATAAAATGAAATACAGAAAATAACACAAATTCTGTAAGCAATTATTTCAAAAGCAGAACTTTGCAGTCTGGATTTAGTTATTTTAGTGTGCCAATACAGTAGTTTTTTCACTACTACTGGTTAGGTCAGGTTGGGAAATGAGTGTTTAATCATTGCTAATTGGTACATCATGATGCTGCAAAATAAAACTTACTGTGACAGTCTAGCCAGACATTAAACCGTGATAGAAATGAAGAAAAATATAACTTTCTACCCTACATATGGTGAATGAGCTATGACTACCCATAAAGAAAATGCAAAGAGTTTCCTATTTTATCTGAATAGAACCTAAAATTTCTGAAACAAAAGCTGAGAAACCAATCAGGGTTTTTTTAATTTAAACCATACTTTCTAATTGAACAATTTCTCGTTTCTTTAAACTAGGAATAAATTCTCTGGTGAACTTTTTAGAATAAAAAACTGTGGAACTTCACTGGTCATAGAACACAGAAACATCTGCTAGACAAGAGTAATTCTGGCAAAGTCATATGCATGGGTAGTTTCTTGAAATACCTTATTTAAGTTAGTATTTACTATATAGAGAGAGCATAAAGCAGTATTATTTCAAAATAATTTGAAATTGGAAAAAGTTTAAATGGGCTTTATTTTAGAGCTGTACACAGTACTGCAAGACTGCTTTCTAGAAAGAGTCTACAGAATATTTTCATTCTCTTGTATAAGATAGCATGGTGAGACATTAAATTTTTCAATCCCAGCAAATGAACTTTCTTCCATCTTTACAAGTTTATCTTTTTCTATTCCATTTCTTTTGAGTTCCTGAGTAGCAGAATCATGAGTAGTGTTTGTGATTTGTTGCTGCCACTAATACCTAATTTGGACAAAGAACTAATGAATTTATAGAGGTTTTACCATTTCCCCATTTTGTTATTGCTATTGCATTAATCCTGTATCATGAAGAAAGACTGAATTAGTTCTGGTTTATTTCTTGATTTTTAGTTGCTTTAATTAAAATGGCCAAGAAAGTCCACATAACTTTTTGCCTTGGGACGTACAGAGAGTATTTTGGGAACTTGCAGCAGTTTAGTTGGATTCCTCATTTGGTAAAGTTTGATCAAGTAGGGGGGGAAATAGCAAAGAAAAAAAAAGTAAAAACCTTTTTGTGTATGGAGTAGTGTTAAAATAAGTTCACAATCAAGGAGACCAAAAAGCTATATTGAATACAGAATATTTTGAGGTAAATTCTTCTATACACTTGGATTTTTCATAGGAGTACAGAGATCTCACACCAGTTCTCTCACAAAAGGTTCCCAGAAATCTTTTGTGTAATAATCTCATCCCATACATACTATTTAACTATAAAGCTATACACTCAGGAAACTGAGTCCTTGGATGTAAGAAGCACGATTTTTTAATTTATTTTTTTTTTAGATATTCCAGACCTGAATTAAAAATTAAAATAACCTGACTGTTAACTTGCAAAAGCCAGCTGTTAATGCATAATAGAAAAAGAATTTTGTTTTTCCCAGATCTAATCCTCAGGTTCAGTGATGACCCCCTTTGGTATGTCCCATTAGATACAATTCTTTGGCAAAGGTACTTATTTTGGTATAAAACTATTCATACTAAACACAAACTGATGTGTTGTTCAGAACATAAGATCAGTAGACAAACTTTGCACTGATGAGTTAAATTTAAGATTAACAGTTTAACAATCTGTTTGGAATTTGATTAAAAATGGAACTTTTTGGAGCTTTTTTCAGCTTCTCTAGAGGTTTTTCTAATTGTATTCAGGACTAAGAGGAGTATATTCTACCTGGCATGAACCTGTGTAGGAACAGTGTTCTGTATCAGTATTCTTAAATTAAGAAAAATGTGTGTCATTTTTCCGTACCATTAACATCTCTATAACCCTTGAGAGGGATTCCTGTTCTAGAGTTACACTAGACTAATGTTCCTCTTCCCCTGTTTTGGGGAGAATTAATAACAAATCTGCTGCTTTACTTTTCTCCCTTGAGCTTTCTGCTATCTAATGTGTTAACAGTTTATTCTAAGTTCTCTTTTCACTGGGTTTCCCTTTACCTAAATCTTAGATGGAATGGTTGAAGTTTTGCTGCTCAACACAGCGTATTGCTGTTCTGTCTCTGATAAATCCAGAGGAATGTGCAAACTTAAATTAAGGTCATTTGGAGGATTATTTGTTTTTTATTAAAATACCTTCAGGAAAACTGGTATGTTTGCACTGTCAAACTATGTCATGGCCTTTTCTGCTGAGCTGCTTGTCAATTTTATTTAAATACCATATACAGTGCAGTTTACACACACACGTGCAGGCAGAGCACAGGTATTCCAGTACTGTTGCTTCACTATGCAAAACTGTCTTACCTCTGCTGTGAGCCTGACTTTGTGCTTTCCCAGTCTAATAGGGTGCGTGCTTTGGTATTACTGAGCAAGTGGTATTCCAAATCGAGTTATCAGTGAGCAAACATGTAGTAAATCTAAACATGATGTAGATTTCTATCAGTCAAATGTAAATTTTACCATCTAAGTTTGCTGTAGAATTTTGATGGGAATTATGGTGGAATTTCATATCACGAAATTTTGTTGTTAATGTAATTCTTGTTGCTTCAAGTGAAATACTAAAAGAAGTTACACATCACAGTCTGTGAAAGTGCTATTCCTTTTATTCACCTGATACAAAGCAAAGCACTATTGAAACAAATACCTCTTCTTCTTAAACAGTGTTATTGTACGCGGCCACACATAGTGCACACACCAAATGTTTGAGGTGTATAAATAATGAGAAAGATGTGTTTTCATGTGAATCCAGCAGATGAAACAAGAAACTGTGTACTAAGAGAAACATACTGCTAGAGGTGATGTTGGTAAGATTTTTGGATGGTCTTCTCACAAAGCAGTCAATTCTCTAGCCTTGAGGTATTTTAAAATATTCTTGGGGAAACAAAAATTGGATAGAAAGTAACAAGCTTGCATGGTCAAATAGGTCTTGTCTATCTCCTAAAGTCTTCAGTTATGTGAAGACTAGAAATATCTAGGGTATTTCTGCATAGATCTAAATAAAATAACCAGAAACATCACCCTGCATACAAGAGGCTATCAGCTCATGGGATGTCTGGTGAAATTTCAGAATTTCTGGTGAAATGGTCTTGGCAAGATTTGATCGTACTCTAACTCATAGCTGGTGGGATTAAATTCATAGACAGGAAGTCAGTACTGGTTGCATATTTGTGGCCTGGAGAAATAATTGAATTTTTCTAGAAAAAAATACAATGCTTTTTGAAAATTTTAAGTATTGGACGTGAGCTGTTAGCAAAATGTGACTCATCAGTGACAGTGGACTTTGGTGCGTACTGTTAATGTCACAAAAACAAACACGTCTTTTGCTTCTGGGTTAGGAAAAGGTTTTAGTTTACCATTAGTAATACTGTTGGAATTTTGTTTAAAATGGAAACAATATAAATAAAATGTATTTATACATGAAGATAAAAGAATTTTTCCATGTTTTTTTGGTACTGATGACCCATGCTTATTTGGTATGCAGTCATTTTTTTTCATTGTATAAAGTGGAAATGTAGTATTCCCTTGTACTGTGTAAAATGGGCCTTTTTCTACACGGGGGAAGACAAGATGAAAAAGACGTATTTCAGTCATGTTTTCATTTTAACAACTCATCAAGGAAAACAGTTTGATGATCGTATTATTGACATTGTCAAATTCACAGGGTTTGGATACTCTGTTTCCATTACTTCTCTTTGCCAACATGGCAGGATGTTGTGTAGACTACACTGCATTTCTTGAAGGTTTAGTATGCAGCAAGAGGAATGAGCAATGGCAGGCACCAGTTTCAGCCTGTCCGCTGGACAACAGGCAGAGGGAGCAAAATCTCTCTTCCTCCCTGCTGTTCTATGCCAAGTCATGGTCAGAGTCCACTTTTCCATCACCCTAAGCTAAGGTGGTTCTTGGTAGCCCTATCAAACATTCTTTCTTGCATTTCTCAATCAGTGCAGAATCTGAATGTGCAGGTTATAAAACAATTTTCTCCCATTTGGGATTTTTTTCAAAATATTTATGTTTACATCTGTGTTCCCATACTTTTGTAAGGATATTCTACCTCATATAAATTATTCTACTACATTACATAGTAGATAGCAGTGCTCTTGCAAATTTTTGTTATTTGGCACTCAGAATCATAGAATCATAGGGATTGGAAGCGACCTCGAGAGATCATTGGGTCCAACCCCCCGGCCAAAGCAGCTCCCCAGCTCATATTGCACAGAGAGGCGTCCAGACGGGTCTTGAATATCTCCAGAGATGGAGACTCCACCACCTCCCTGGGCAGCCTGTGCCAGGGCTCTGTCACCCTCACTGTGAAAAAGTTCTTCCACATGTTGGTGCGGAACTTCCTGTGCTCCAACTTGCAGCCATTGCCCCTTGTCCTGTCTCCACAGACCACTGAAAAGGGGCTGGCCATTTAACCCTGCATCCCATACTTAAGTTGTTTATAAACATTAATAACATTAATAGCGGGGAACACCGCTAGTCACAGGTCTCCAGTCAGATTCTGCTCCACTGATCACCACTCTCTGAGCTCAGTCCGACAGCTAGTTCTCAACCCACCTCACTGTCCACTCATCTATCCCATGCTCTCTCAGCTTTGCTATCAGGATGTCATGGGAGACAGTATCGAAAGCCTTGCTGAAGTCAAGGTAGATGACATCCACTGCTCTCCCTCCATCTACCCAGCGGGTGATGAGATGATAGAAGGCTATGAGATTGGTCGGGCACGATCTCCCCTTGGTGAAGCCATGCTGACTACTCCACATGACCTTCTTCTCTTCCAACTGCTTGGAGGTGGCATCCAGAACAAGCTGTTCCATCGCCTTTCCAGGGACAGCAGTGAGGCTGACTGGCCTATAGTTGCTGGGATCCTCCTTCTTGCCCTTTTTTAAGACCGGGGTGACATTGGCTATCCTCCAGTCTTCGGGCACTTCTCCTGTTCTCCAAGACCTATTGAAGATGATAGCGAGCTGCTCAGCAATCACTTCCACCAGCTCCCTCGGGACATGTGGATGCATCCCATCCAGGCCCATGGATTTATGTGTGTTAATCCCTTTGAGACACTCCTGGACCACCCCCACCTCAACCAGAGGGAAGCTCTTCATTTCCCAAACTCTCTTACTTTCTTCCAGTGGCCGTGGGTCCCAATGGGCCTTTGGAGTGAAGACCAAAGCAAAGAAGGCATTCAGTATCTCCACCTTCTCAGCATCACCCGTTACCAGGACACCCGCCTCGTTCAGCAAGGGACTCACCTTATCCCTGGTCATCCTCTTATTATTCACATATCTAAAAAACCCCTTTTTATTATCCTTTATGTCCCTTGCCAGTTTCCATTCCAAGTGGGCATTAGCCTTCCTAGTCACATCCCTACAGGCCCTGACAATATTCCCATATTCTTCCCAGGTGCTCAGACCCTTCTTCCACAATTGATAGACCTTCTGCTTCCCTTTGAGTTTACTCATTAGCTCCCTGCTCATCCACACAGGTCTTCTGTGTCTTTACCAATTTCTTGCTCAAAGGGATGCACCGGTTCTGTGCTTGGAAGAAGCGCTGTTTGAATGCTACCCAGCTCTCACAGGCTCCCTTACCTTCTAACAGCGTAGCCCACGGGATAGCTCCCATTAGGTTGCGGAAGAGATCAAAGTTTGCTCTTCTAAAATTCAGGGTAGCTATCCTGCTTTTTGGCTTGAAGTGACAGTTCTGATCACCTTTCTTTGTATAAAGGAAGTCACATAATAAAAATATACTGCTTTGAAAGTCCAGTCTCTTCTGCCTAGTAATGATGAATTGACTTCCATGTTTTAGAGATGAGCATTTCTTTAAATTGCAGTGTTCTTTTTCAGAATCGCCAAGTATTTAGTTTAGGTTTTTGAGTCAGTTGTTTGTTTTAAAGAATTCATGTACATTCTGATATTGCTGATCTGGTTTCATCAGAGATAACCCAAATGCAGTAAACCATCTCAGAGATTGGAGGTATTAGATTAAAATTGGCATTTGTCATTTAGTGTAATACAGTGAGATGCATTGCAGACTTCTTCATAGATGTGTTTGTGCCTAAACGATGTAATTCTTGGGAGGGATGGGAGGAAGCATTTCTCATCATTTTGTAATAAGCCATTAAATTATGAATAAAATTTCAGTTGGATGCTGCAGCTAATTTTATTTGAGAGCTTGTATTCAAACATCAGAGAAATATTTTGCAGACTAGTGTTAACTGAAATCCTTTTGGTATGCTAGCCTTTGGCTCTTCATTTGCACGTCTGCCTATTTTGCCTTTGTACTCCATACACCTATATCCTTCTCCGTTGAGAAGGAAATAGAACTACAAAAAATAGGAGAATTGGTTTATTTAGTGTTTTTGAAAGATTATTAAAATTTTCTAACATATCTTTTTAATATGGTATGGAACAGTTATTCAAGTTATCTTAGGAGTTATCCTGGTAGCATTTTTTGAGGTAAAAAATACATTACTCTGTGTTTGTTGTAAATGGGGTTTGTTTAACTTGAAGTGTTCTTTAATATTCTTCAGGGTAAGAACAAAATTGTGATTTAAGGTAAAAAGGTTGAAGTTAATGATAAAATGTGGAACTAGAATGTTAAGACACCAATATAAATGATTCTAAAGTTCTTCACAGTAAAATATATTTTCTCTTTTGCATAGCATAATAATAAAGTGAAATTAATTAATCCTAGTGGAAATTAATTACCAAGTTCCAGTAACAGTTCTGACAGGCGTTCAATGGAAAAAAGCCTTTACTCCTTGAAATACCTAAATAAATGATCTCTCTACTCCAGAGCCTGATAGGGGTGGGAGGGAATCCCAATTATAAGGATAAGGGCTATCTTTGCCGATTCAAGCAGCAGTACTAGCAAAATTCATAGTTTATCATATTTTAAGTATTGCCACCAAATGCTTTTCCAAGAGAGACCCAGTCCAAGGTAAATTAGGTAACAGGAGCATCGTAATTTGAAATGTGCCCTCTGTTGCATAGCATCAGCTCCAAAGTCACAGACAAGCTACCTCATGACAGGCTGGTGTGGAAATCTCTGATGATGGCTGAAGAGATGATTCCATTCTTATGTCTTTATCAAGCAAATTTTACAGTTATCAGCAGCTGAAATAAGTAGAATATTGGTCCAACTCTTGTGAAACCAGTGGACAATTTGGTACTAGCATTATCTCTGTGACTTTTTCACAAATAACAATATATTAGTCGTTATTTTAGAATTTGTGTAACTACCAGGGAATTATGTAAAGTTAGTAGATGATACAATTAATTTTGAAAGGCAAAATTTGTGGGGTGTTTTGTGTTTAACGTGAATTTTCATTCTTAACTTGTACTTCTGCATAGCTGTGATGGGCCCAAGTAATTCTCATAAACATTAATATTAGCCTTCGGTAAAGATAGAAACACTTTCTGTAATGCATTAGTGTTCTACACTGAAATATTTTCAGTCTTAAATCTAGTTACTGTATTTCCTTCTAGATGTTTTAGACTGACTCTAATGTGCTTGGGATGAAATCACACTGACTTTAAAATTCTCCACTCCTGAATTGCTGGCTTCAATTTAGGAAACCATCCAGAAAGACTTTCTTTATTGTCTTGGCAAGAAATTTTTTCAGCTTCCATTAATTTTCTTCTTTTATCTCTGTTTTGCTAGTTCTGATACTATCTTAGTCTATGGAAATACTTTTGTGACTGAAATAGTACTAAATAAAATTATTTTAAATACTATGCTTATATTGCCTGCTTAAAAAGCAGCAAAAACATGTCTGTATCATACACTGAATAGTATGGAAGAAGCTGAACCACAACAGAAAATATATGTAGGCAGACTTGAAGTGCTTCCTACCTTTTACAAAGCTCTTCTAAAACAAACAACTGTGTATCTAAGGACATCACATAGGAGAGCAGAAAGGTTTTTCTGCAGTACTGCAATTGAAGTAGTAAGTCAAAAGAATACGTATGAGCTTTCACCATTGGATTTTGTTGTTCCTTCTCTGTTGGAGCCCTAATGCTTCTGTGTGTTGGCAGAGATCGTGATGTTTCAACTCCAGATACCAGTTGTTAGGAAAGGGTGAGTGGTAATGTTGGTGAAAAGTGTAAAAGGACATGATATGGGTGCCCTGTTTTTGCAGGGGTAGGGTCGGGTGGTAATCCTTCCAGGCGATTAATATTTTGAAAGCAAAAAATATATGTTTGTCCTTTAGATTGATGCCAGTTTCTAGACTTCTGGACACTACTGTGTCTTAAATCACTGTGCAGTATGTTTTCTATATACACTAGATTTTGAAATAATGTAATATGTAAATTGCTTTTCCATATATCATCTTGTTCAACAATTCTTTATTCAGAGATTTTACATACTTAGGTTGACAACGAAAACATTGATTAAGGGTATTTTACAATATTATCAAGTGTATATATTAGCATCATTTGCATTACTGGAGAAATCCAGAAGCCCTAATTGCAGGCCAGAACTGCTGGTCTTTCTTTCATGCAGAAGTACACAAAGATGAAGATCCTTATTCTCAGGAGCTTACAATATGAATTTGAACTTAGGTGTAATACTGAATTCAGGCAGTTTGAGGCACTGCAGGGAAGGTGTGGAGCAGTAGTACTCATCATTATTGTTGGTGATTCTGTCCACCAGTAGGTTAACTATGGCTGAGGCTTTTATAGACATGACATAAAAGCAATGCTTTATTGAATTTTGAGAGGATAATGTGTGGTTACTTGGCAAGTGTTTATGAATACGAGTACTGTCATGGAAGAGAATATTATGGGGATGGTCAAATTTCTGTCAATATTTCCAAACCTTTTCCCAGTCAGTGGTTTTTATTACATCTATCATAAGCTCCTTTCACATAAAGATTATAGTTCAGTAAATGATTTTTGTAAAAGCAAATGTACTTTTTAAGTCAAAAGAGGAATCCAAAGATTCTTGTTAGATATGATTGAGTGGTTTTACAAGTATCACTTGTGAACACAGATGCCAAAATATCATCTTCGATCCTTAAGATTTTAATTAGTATACTTTAGTTTTGAATGTGTCTTTGTAGGTAAAGCATATCTCGCTTCCAAAACTATTTTTACATGAAAAACAACTTGGAAGAAGTAAATGGGGGAAGTATAGTGTGACAGTTTAGCACGTTAGTGGGAGAGACCAACGAGAATTTTTTTAACATGTGTCTTTACAAGGAATTTTGGAAATGAATTACCGTAGTAACTTTGCTCTGTTGAAGAAGCTTGCATTCCCGGAATGATAACATCAGGAGAAGCATTGAAAAGAACTTTGTAATCCCCAGTTCCTTTCCTTCGTGGTTTGTGGGAGGAAGTCCTTGGTTGGGAGGGTAAAAAAAAAAAAAATTAAAATAAAAATTAAAGATAAATGTTGTAGTAAATGTTTAGTTTTGTAACTGAGGAACTGATCTACTATCTCCCGGAATAAACAGAAACCTTTCCATTGTATTCCCACAAGCACAGGATTACATAATTTGTACTTGAACTAATTTTCTAGCAATGACACAGAACTCTGGTGCGACTGTGACAGTTTTAAATTATAGTCCATCTCTCTACATTGTTGATATTTCTGGGAGGGATCATAGTATGCAGCATTTTCACCATGAAAAAACTTCTGGTGGTTTAATTAAAATTTCTCTTAAAACTTCTGACCATAAAGTGAAGGTTGGGAAGGACCTCTAGACATCATCTAGTCCAACCCCCTGCCAAGCATGTTCACCTAGGGCACGTCACACAGGAACACACCCGGGCAGGTTTGGAAACCCTCCAGAGAAGGAGTCTCCACAAACTCTCTGGGCAGCTGGTTCCAGTGCTCCATCACCCTCACAGTAAAGAAAATTTTCCTCATGTTGAAGTGGAACTTCCTATGTTCCAGTTTATGTCCGTTTCCCTTCGTCCTATCATTTGACACCAGTGAAGAGACTGGCCCCATCCTCTTGACACGTACCCTTCAGCGATTTATACACATATCAGATCTCCTCTCAGCCTTCTCTTCTCCAGGCTGAACAGACCCCAGGTCCCTCAGCCTTTCCTCATAAACATTGTTATCTCTTGTGATTGGAGCAGCATTGTTTTGTTTCCAGAAGAGAGCAAATGCTTATGGTTAGTGAGGGAGATAAGTTGCTAATATATTTTTGTATATTGCCTGCTTTTGTGTGAATTTCTGTGTTGCCATTCCAGACAAAAAAATGTCCACCTCGCTCATCAACAGTGTAAACTGGATGTGGCCAAAGAATTGGCCTGTAATTCAAGTTCATACCTGCTACTCTTTTTTTCATCTGCATCCGTGGATTTAGATGTATTTTATCCACTTTCTGCTTCTTTATCTTTTGTAATAGTTGAAATTCTTATTAGGATCCTCCTCTTTGCTTCCTCTGATTCATCACCTCCGTTCTGATCCTGTGAATACAATATCAGCTCTTTGCCATTCATTCAAAATACTTCCAATAAGAATTTACTAGGCAAATCCAGTAGCTCTCCTCTTTCTCATGCACTGCTTATGCCATAGCTGGATCTTCTCATTTGCCAGAAGAGTTCCTTACAGTATCCTGCTCTGTAATGCACTTGCATCCATGACCTCCACAATAATTTTCTTTTCAAACTGGATCTTCATTTCATTTCTCAAATTACTTACCCCAGAACTATGTTGCTGGGAGGTTGTTTTTGTGGGTAGAGCTGATGCCACCAATGCAGTCGCAGCGGTGCAGAGCTCGCTGTTGAGCCACCTAATGCCAAAGGATTATTGTGACAATTTAAGTGAAAATCCCTGTGTCACAATTTCAGAAACTCTTCAGGTAGATCTTGGTGAATAGAGTCATGATAATCTCTATAATGAAATTAGATTTTTTTAAAAAATATTATAATGTACTCTATATCTCTTTCTTATCTTTTTGGAGAAAGAAGTAGTATGTTATTGTGGATTGTTTAATGTTACAGCTATCTTTGTATTAGCATGTATCTGTCTGTCTTGATACATCTATATAGAAATCTCTGATATATTCTCTATGGTTTTAAGTTACGCATAGTAAATTATAAATGATCTTCAGGAATCTGGGATTAGATCTAATGAGTAGTTAGATGTTTAGTTTTCAGAAAATGTATACAATAAACTAAAGCTCCATCCAAAATTACATCTCAGTTTTGTAAGATTCTAGAATTCTATTGCCCTCTGCTGGTTCAGTGTACCTGTCTGTGATTTGGTAGCACTGAATTAAGTGAATTGGCCTTACTTTTATTTTCCATGATGAAATAATAATAGATAAACAGTAATGAGCTGCTTTGCTGCTCACACTTCAGAGTATTTTAAAATATACATGTCTTGAGTCCAATTTCGTTTGGTGGCTTTCTGAAAGTAGTGGAGGTTTTCATTTTTGTTGCTGAGGTTTTCAGGTTGGAGAAGTTTGATTAGTATTCTGTCATCTTTTTTCTGAAGTAATAAAAATTAAAACTAAAAATAATAATGGATGCTTTGTATTTCTTATGTTACACTTCTATGATCTTCCCTGTATTTGTGTGTACAGTTCATGTGGGTATAATTTTATTTTTCAGACCAAATGGGAAAGCTGTGTCCTGAATTGATTTTTTTGGACTGATGTTGGACTTAGTGCCTGCTGTGATGAATATTGATATAGATGCAGTGTGATATGAAGTAATACATAGATAAGCCTTACTCCTGCTGGTCAGTCGTTGTAGATTGATCCTATGGTGGTACTTTGAAGTCTTTTTAAACTTACCAAGAATCTGCGTGGGCACAACATAGATCTGAATACAGGACCAGGTCATAGAATATATTCATGTTCAGAACTTGGTTTATACAGCCCTGGGGAGGGGGCAGCACATTGCCTATAGTAGTGGTACCTAGTCATGACATACAATAGATGGTAACTGACTGAATGTGTGTATAAACAGCTACTAGATGCTGTAGATGTAACCCTTTAAAGTAACAGTGTCACCATATCCTGCATGATCTGTAAGCTTACACTTGCAAACTTCCAGGGGGAACCTTACTCAGTGTAGGAGAGGAAGTACTGTCAACTCCTTTGGTATGCAAAGAAGATCAGTGTGTAATTTCACAGATGTTGCAATAGCTTTCTCATAGAGGTCAAGCAGATAACCCATACCATGGTGATTCCTCAAGGAGCTGAGGAGGAAGCTATTTTTTGCATTCAGCAGTTACCTCCTCAGCTTTCTTCCTTCCTCTTCTCACCAAAAATATCCAAACCAATAGCCCAGGTTTTAATTGGGAGGTAGAAATCCAGTTTATTTCTGAAGTAAACTATCTTTCTTTAAAAAAAGCAGTACTGTTGAGTTTGCCCCTTCATTTCCATAGCCAAGAGACACATAGCAAAACTCTGTCAGAAAAGAGCAGTCTCAGGTATATTTACAATTCTGGTTTTTACTAGTTTTGTTTTTTTTTCCAAGTTCACAACTTGAGTGATCAACACAGAGCAGTTTTCTTTTCCCTAAACATGCAGTCTAAATAATCCAGTGTCGTAGTGAAGCTCGTTGGAGACCTGCACCTCACAGTAATTCTGGGAGGCTGGTAGTTGGTGCACTTTTTTTTACATAAATTAACAAGCATAATGTTCAGAGTCAGAAGTATTCAGTATCAGGAAACAGAAAAAATTCTAGGCAGGTATTATCCAGTGCTACTCAGTAAGGTGGAAATAATGGAAAGATAATTCCTGAATTCGGGAAATTTCATAGCAAATTCCAAACCTACCTTATGGTTTCACAAACTGTAGAATGTAATTCATTACTTGGAATTAATTATTTATTTGTTTCAAACATAATTGCGAGGGGAGCATTGTTGAAAGTGCTGTTAGTCTATTAAGAGAACTCTCTGTCCTTTGCAGACGTTAACTCATTTTCTGTTGGTTATTACAATTTATACTTCAGTGCTCATTTAAGCTATCATATTGACAGTTTTGGAATAAGGACTTTATCCATTCAGAACTACTTTTTTTTTTTTTTTTCTGGGGTCTTTTTAAAGCTGTCAGCCCTTAAATCCTCCCTTATAAGTAGGAAATTCTTTTGCTGCCTCCTACATTCAGTCTGTCTGGCAGAGGTGAATTATTGGGACAGAGAAAAAGAGTATAAATATTAGTATGGTTTACCTGTCCTATGTCAAGATCGGTGAAGATTTGCTTTATATATTTAGTATTGTTTGATGAGAACACTGAACTACTGTTTTACTTACATTGGAGGAATCTTGGAGCAAATTCTTTTGAAAACACCAGTAAACATTGTGGCCCTTTTGTTTGTATTAGTTTCCATCCTAGTCAAATGGGCTCAATAAGCACATCTAAGGTAGAGAATATAGACACTGAAAACTTCATGGAATACTTATATTTGTACCGAGTATTTTTAATCCATGGATTTTGACAGCATAGGAGTAGCAGTGTGCTTCTTAAGGTTAGTATTCATATTGCTTTTTAACAAACAAACTAACCAAAACAATCCAAAGTGATTTTGCCCAAAATTAACTCACAGAGCTGAGCCTGGAACTACAAGTCCTGACTTGGATTCTGTGCTCTGACCACTATCATGTTTTGCCATTTGTTTTGACACATGCAGGTGATGAGAAGGATGTTTATGATCGCTGAGCTTTTTGATGGATTGTCTCTCGTCCTTTTGTAAACAAACTATTTTTATTTTGCCTGGGAGTTACTGTCAGTGTTGATTTATATCAGCACGTTGGAACATAAATCTCCATAATTTAGAAATTATGCTTTGTTAATAGCTTTAAATTACAAGAACAGGAAAGAGCATTGAAAAGCCCCTCAGCTTTCCTGTTATGTTTGTCCCCATGTGAAAATCATTTGTCTCATTTTTATTTCTGTAACACTATTGCTATGGGCCCAGGGTTATGAGTTGTTTAAACTTGGTATTGGGTTCGTGCCAAAGATCACCCCCTCTTTCCCTAGTTTACACAACTAGCTAATATGGGCTGAAGCATCAAAGGCAGCTGGACAGGTTCGAAGTCAAATCACTCCTTTGTGTGGCATTGACTACACAAATTGGCATGACTTAACTCTACCAACTTGCTCGGCTCGAACAGGCTCTCTCCTTCACTCTGCTCTTTCTCTCTTTGTCTCTTTTTTTTCTTTTCCTGACATCGTACTGCCCTTTTGCAGCTGTATTTGTGACTGGGAGTTACTGACAGAGGGGAAAAAAAAAGTAGAGGTCCTGATGTGGCTTTAGCAGTAACTGTAGCTTTCAAGATGTGTTGTCCATATTTATATTCCATAATTTACCCATCACTCTCATTCCTCTGTAACACAGTTTTTGTCATCTTGATTTTGAGTTAGGTGAAGGATTGGGCTGGATACATTATGTGGGCCATGTGTTAATTACCACAGCTAAACAAACTACTTTAAGCTATCTGTATACACACCTGTCACTGCAGAAAGGTGTGCAATGTGTACAGCTCCTATAGAATAAATATTACTGTAAAGGAGGTCGCTTTACACGAGGATATACGTAGTCCTCCTGTATGTTTTTTAATATTTTCTTTTTTTTTTTATTAAAAGACTCAATTTCTTGTACAGTCAGTTGTCCTGCTAATTAACAGGCTTGACATACTCATGAGTTAGTAACTATTTTTTCAAGGGATGCCCAGCAGTCAGTATAAAGATCAGCAGGACACTATTTGAGCTGTCCTGTTTTACTCTGTGATTTAACAACTAAATCAGGCATGGAAGCAGTTGCTATGGGATCAGTTAGCATTTGCTGTGAGCTACCTTTAACTGCCTCACAGCTGAAACTTGGGAATCTGTTAAAAACACCAGCTATCCTCTGCTCCAATCTGTGCTGAATAAACAAGGTCACATTTAATGTAATTTGAACCTTCCACACATTAACAGGTTACCAGGAAATTGTGATGAAATTCTGCATGGTTAAACAAAAATTACATTTCTCACTTTTTGATGGTCCCTCACAAGAAGGTATTTCAATTGTGCATGTTTTAGTAGCCTGTCACATAGCTTTTCCTCAAACATACCATTTCCAAGGACCTTGTCTTCGATAGGGAATGAATACATGGCACATTATCAGAACTTTTAGTTCATGATGTACTTGGAAGAGCGTAGTGTGGAAAACACAGTTTGAAGAATTGCAAAACCAGAAATCTGTAATCCAGACTTTAAAATTTTCAGTTGTAATTTTCTAGCATTCAACTTGAATACCTGTGTGCCTAATATGGAAGTATTTGTACTGGCTGTTGTGTGCAACTGTGCAGTTGTAAATATTATAAGTAGTAGTATTTATGCTCTATAGGAAAGTGGTTTACAATAAAATTTTTAAAGTAAAATTTAACTTCTATATACAGTGTATATTGCAGCTATGGGTAGTATTCTGAGTGAAAGTCATTAAATGAGGCATTATTATTCAGTCCTACTGTAGAAATAATCATAAACAGCTATTTAGATTACCTGCTGCTTTGCTCTATGCAGTATACAACACAAACTTTTTTGTGGCTTTTTTTTCCCCCAAAAAAGTAGGAGTACATGACGCAAGATTTCATTCTTCCTTATTTGGACCACTGAAATAAATTTCCTTTCATTGCATGTGGTTATGGAGGATATTAAATAAATCAGTGGGAGACCAACGCCACCTAAAGAAAGATACCTACTTGAAAAAAATGGAGCATTCATAATGAGTAATCATAGAATCACAGAATATACTGAGTTGGAAGGGAGCCGTAAGGATCATCAAATGCTGTTAACAATTCTGGGTTGGTTTGAGACATTATAGGCTTCCAGACCCTTGTGACAATAAGGTATGACAAAGAACATACCCCATATAGTACTTTTTCAGTATTTTCAGTACTTTCAGTACTTTTTCTGTATTTGGGTCATACAGAAGATAACAATGAAGAGAACAATTTATCTAATCTTCTACTGTTGCAACAGATATTGGAAGGATTTGCTTGCCACTTACAATAATTTCAAATTTCATCACTGTACATCTGACTTTTAAATAATATGAGAAATAATTTTCATCTGTTTGAATACTGATTTCTGTGTTTTAGGACTAGTTATTTTGTTGGCAAGGAAAATGTTTTATATTAGAAATGTATTCTGTACTATCGTCACAGAATTTTTCCTATTGAGTCTCATTTTTTTCACTGTGAGTCAAGAAAGCCATGCCTTGCACAAGTTTTCTGTATGTTGATGGCACAAAACTGGAATTTATGTCTCTTTCCTATATTGCAGTACAAATGATGGTATGTATTGCATATTTCAGTCTGTACAACTGATCTTTATATACAGGTTTTTTCAATACTCACCCCATAGCCTTTAAAGGAAATTAAATAATATGCCTAATTTGTCAATTTTGTATGCTTTTTGCTTACAGAAACTAGCACCTGGAGTTAGTCAGTTTGCTTACACCTGTGTGCAAGACCATCCTATCTGGACTAACCAACAGTTTTGGGAAACAACCTTTTATAGCAATGTGCAAAACCAAGTTCGCTCCCTCTACCTTACAGCCAAAGATGACAGCCATGCAGTACAGTTGAGACAAAAGGTAGGAAAATATATTAAAGTAAATATCACGGTAATACTTTTACTCATATTTTAATTGTTTCCTAAGTTACAGACAAGTAAGTTATGGTTTCCTCCAAGTCTACGTCTTTTTCTTTCCCCATATGAAGCAGCATACAATAACAATGAAAAAATGACCAAAAAAATAGTTATTTGCTAAGCATTATAATTTGATGTTGCTCTTATGATTTTTCAACCAATCATTCGTTTTATATTTTCCACACTTAAATGTGGAGTAGTAGTTTATCATGCAGCAATGTTATAAACTAGTAACAGTCTACTATATGAACACCACAAGCCAGCAGCAGTTCTAGTGTCCAGTGTTAGATTATTACCAAACCTTGGGGTGGTTTCTGTCGAACAGCACTTAGTCTCTGTCTTAGTAGGAGAAAAGTACGTCTGTAATGCAAGTGAAAGGATAATGGGAAGCCTTGCAGCATGCTAAAAAAAGGTTTTGTTGGGTTTTTTGTGTTTTTGAAGGAGCACATACACATAGTAAAGAGCCGTTTGTAATCCCTCTTCTTGTATGAAAATACCATTATCAACTATGTGACTGAAAAGCATGTGTTACCCACAGTCATACAGCATTGCAAAGAGAAGGAGTAAAATAAACAGAGATATTCTCAGAAATGTTGTCAGAAAGAGGAACCAAAAAGATATGTCAGACATGTCAGGGATACAGAGAAAAGGACTGTGTGTGGGGATCCCCTTCCAATCTGACATTATGTAAAGAAAAATGTGAAGAACAGTAGAATTTAGAAGGAAGTATCTGCTTTGACCCCTGCGTGTCTTTATATGTAACACTGGCTCAACTTTAACTTGGTATGGAAAAAATATTTACAAGATTCCTAGTCCTTTAATAATTGAGCATCAGGCTGTAGTTCTCTAGTATCAGCTGCCAGATTCCTGTATTCTAATTTGCTCACACCGTAGTATAGTTTGACTATGTGCCATGTAACTAGTTTGCCTCAAGCAAATCATAGAATTGGACTCCAGCATGTTAAAACATGAATGTTTCAGCTGGTCTGGAACCTACTTATGTAAAAGCTTGCCTCACCTGAACAGCCTAGGAATTTGGAGAATATCATCTGTGTCAAGCAATGAGCTGCACGGTCTTTATCTGATGGATGCTTGTTCTTATGTGGGCTAAGTGGACAAGCTAAGGAGACCAGCTATACTAAAGATAGTAAAGCACTCTGAAGAAACATGGGAGGTCATACAGTATAAAAAAGTCTAGAAAGGAGTGATGTTATTTAGAGATGTCCACACTGTACTACTTGCATATTTCAGTAAACTGCCTTCAAAGCTCCCTTACTATAACGATAACTCTGCTTAAACCTTTTCTCTTGTAAAATTAATACATAATTTAAGTAACTGAAGAGGTTGAATTAAATAAAGTTTTACTAAACATTAGTTTTTAAGTTATAGCCTTATCATTTCTTCTAAATCTTTATATTTCTTTCTATATGTCTTCTAGGAGAAAAACTCTGCAGGTTCAGATCAGGATAAGACAGCAATGGACCTGGCTGCTGAACAGTTGCGATTATGGCCAACGCTTAATAAGCAAACACAACAGGAGCTAGTCCAGAATGAGGAAAGCACAGTTTTCAGTCAGGCAATTCATTTTGCTAACCTCATGGTCTACCTGCTAGTACCACTGGATACAAGTAAGAACAAGTTGTTGAGAACATCAGCTACTGGTGACTGGGAGAGTGGAAGCAACAGTATTGTCACAAACAGGTGAGTACACAATTCAGTGGCAATCTGTAAGGATTGGGCCACTGATTTTAAAAGTTTCTTTGTTTTCAGGATGTACTCTAAATACCAGATTATTTCAGTATCTTCTTTTCAGGCTCATTAATTAAGGGCAGCAGAAGCCTAATATGATTCCTCTTAAATAAACATGGGGTGTGAGGAGAAAGAAAACAGCCCAAAAGTTACTGTTATTGTTTTTATATAACTTGAAAAAAACAGTGTGTGAACCTAAAGTCAAGAAAGCATTTGTATAGCATCCATAAAATCACAATCTCTGTGCAACAGCTGTGAGACAGAAAGGGACTGAGGTCACCAAAAGCATGAGGGCTAAACCACTCCGGCAAAGGTTAAATTACTAAGGGGGCAGGAGAAGTGTAACTGCAGTTACATTCCCTAGCTAGCATTTGCAATCCAGGACATTTCATAACAAGCTTTCCTCCCCCTCTATTTATTGTTTTAATTATCACCTATGGTCTGTCAGATCTGTCCCACTTGATAAAATGGTAGAACATTATGTGGGAACACTGACATGAAGAAACAGATAGGCAGACTACCTGTATCAAACTCCCCATGACTACTTATGTCTGCTGACTAAACACCTCTAAACTCAGGCATTAGGACACGCTCAGTAGAGAGACTGCAATATGTGTTGCAGAATATGAATATGGCCCTTAATATTATTATGGGAGGTGTTTTCAGACTTTCAAGTACATCTCCACTGTCTGATGCAAAAAAAGAATTTTTTATGGTCTTTTTAGCTTTTGAATGGTTTTCTCTGCAATCTGAATATTAATTTAATGTGTCTTTCTGCATGTACCTGGCTATTGGTTTAACATGTGTGGCAAATAATTTACTTGACACTCTGAAGAAAAGACACAGAGCCGACTTCCATGCAGGTTTTTTTTTTATCTTGTGGGCCTGTCAGCACAGGACTCATGGAGGGAAGTCTGGCAGCGTTAGTGACAGTGAAAAGGTAGTGTAATTGAGGTACCACTGTGTGCTTTTAGCAAGGATTATATCTTGTGACTAGAAAAAAACGACCACAGCTTGTCTGTTTCTAGCCAGGTATCATGTGCATCACCAGCTGAGTTTTTCACACTTGAAATTTTTTATTTCTGTCCATAGTATTGCAGGCAGCGTTGCAGAGAGTTATGACACTGAGAGTGGCTTTGAGGACTCTGAAAACAATGATGTAGCAAATGCAGTTGTACGCTTCATCACCAGATTTATTGACAAGGTTTGCACGGAGAGCGGAGTTACACAGGATCACATCAAGGGACTTCATTGCATGATACCAGGTAAGAATTGTGACCAGGTAAAAATTGTTGGTAGTGTCTCTTTTTTCTTTTTTTTTATCTAGTGAGACAAATGTACTTTACAGTTTCAGTAACTTTCAGTGAAGTTAGAATGTTAAGATTTCTTTTCTAGGCTATAATTGCTGTTGTATTTCAATTATTCCCTTGATTTTTCAATTTGAGAATTTCAGAATACCAGAGTTTTAACTAGATTTCGCATTATGTGAGACTTCATTTATGGTATTACTGCTTTCCAGGCATTGTAGCAATGCACATAGAGACCCTGGAGGCTGTCCATCGTGAGAGCAGGCGGCTTCCGCCAATACAGAAGGCAAGTATTATGAAACATATTTGTATTCTTTGCAAGTATTAGAATCATGCCATTTAGTCTTTCCCCCCCCCCCCCCCATAATGTTAGGAGGAAACATAAAAACATTGAAAGAAAATTTCCACCAGTGATAAATAAAGTGCTTGGCTTTGGTCTCATGAAATACGAACTTATGAAACTAGTAGAGCCAGACTTCTGATCATAAACAACCTGTTGCATGCCCACTGTTTTTTGAGACCCAGCACTCTTAGTTGAGTCTAAACACAGTCTCCCTTCTTTGGACTCAGTCTCATAATTTGGATTTTAAGCTTTTTAAGTCAAATATAGTAACTACACTTGACATATCTATTGTAACTACACTGGTATCACTGTTACATTCACACTTTCATTTATTTCCATCAGCCCAAAATACTGCGGCCAACTTTACTGCCAGGAGAAGAATTTGTTTGTGAAGGTCTCCGTGTGCTATTGGATCCTGATGGCAGAGAGGAAGCTACAGGAGGACTGCTTGGAGGTCCTCACATCCTCCCTGCTGAAGGAGCTTTATTCCTTACTACTTACAGAATTATATTTAAAGGCACACCTCATGATCAGCTGGGTAAGACAAACAGTGATAGTTGTGGTCCATCAGATAGGCAGGACTTTGAGCTGACCTATCCACCTATTCAAGCATCAGTGTGAAAATGTATTATGAGCTTTTTTGTTCTACTTTAAGTTGGTGACAGAAAAAAAGGATGGTTCCATAGACTTTCTTTTTTGAATGGACAAAATGTATAGTATCTTTATGTCTCAGTTCTATCTGTAATGTTGGTTTAACAATGCTGCTTTACAGAGCAACGTTTGTAAGCCTCTTCACCAGCAAGACAGAACGTATGTACTGTGTGATATCTGCAGCTTCCACAGCAGGTGTTTTTCAGCTATTGGAAGTGTGTTAAATTGAAAATATTCATGAGTTAGTATTCTCCCTAAAATTATTATTAATAAATTCTCTACTGTCTTTAATATGTAATGGAAGTAGCTCTTCCAAATGATTATGTTCCATATTTTGACAGCTGCCATTTCTAAGCAGATTGTCATTCAGAAATATAAATTTCTTGAGGAAAGTTCATGGTCATATGTTAAGATATCAGTGTGTATCATTCATTGTTTATAAGTTGTATAATGCAATATGACATTTGAATAAGCCTGAAACTGTTTCTTCACCCCTTACCAACCAGGATTTTAGGGGTGCATTTCCATCATGTAGAGAGGCTCAAAAGGAAGGAGACTATTTTTCTAATCATGTCAGCTGAAATTAAGCAGAAATTCGCATTAAAAATACTTCTTGAATACAAAAATACTTCAGGTATTTTGCCTGAAATTAGCACTATTATTTTTGTGTTGCTGTACACTTTCTCATGCCTGTCTGTTCAAAGTACAGTGTGACCAAACCAGATCTGATTCTGTGATCTAAGTAACTGTAAACACGATTTTCTGGTCCTCAGTTGGAGAGCAGACAGTGATCCGGAGCTTTCCTATTGCATCTGTTACAAAGGAAAAGAAGATCACTATGCAGAACCAGCTGCAGCAGAGTATGCAAGAAGGACTGCAGATCACTTCAGCTACCTTTCAGGTAAAAGGAAGTTTTGTAAATATGTGACAACACAGTCAGCTCAAAATAGTCGCAAGCTGCTGTTGAATTTTCTGTCCTGTAAGGTCAATAAAGAATACAGTCCTCTCATAGAAACCTGGGTGTTTCTTGGTCCAGTTGATATTTGCAGAGGGATACAGTATTCATATTTGATTACTTTCACTCATATCCTCACCTTTTTATTTTGGATCCATCAAGGGCTATTTTGGGCCTAAAATTCTCTTAAAGTGAGTATAGGCCTGGTCAGGCCAGTGGAAAATGCTTTTACTCTCTTCCAGCTATATGGAACGAATATGGAAAAACTATATATACTGCTTTCTCTAAAAATCTGCAGCTGAAAGTCATGGTGTGTCTCATATGGAAGCTGCACTTGCAGGCATTTTATAGTAGGTACGGCTGGGCAGTACCAAAAAGCTTCTGTATGACTTGCAGAGATGCTGGTAGTTGTCTGCCTGTAGGCTGCCCCTCGGTGTGTTCAGCAGAAGCATGTACTGCAGGGGGATTGACAGGCATGGAGTTACAAAAATTACCAATCATGCAGGCTCCGAAGTCTCCCCTCAATCTTTCTTGATGGTGATCTTAACTGTGGAATTTTCTATCATGGACTGAAAGAAGAGTGCAGGACTTAAGATATGAAGTAAATCATGTATGAAGCTTTGGAAAACATAATAAAATAGATAATCTGTGTTTTACTAGTTTCTTGCAATAAAGGACATTATTTAGCTAATCATCCTTCAATATCCTATTCAAAAGCATATGATTAGGAATAAAAGTGAGTAAAGCAATCAAAAGAAAGTCGTTCTTTTGCATTTCTGAGAGGACTTAGGGAGGACTTCTCTTTTTCAGAAGTATTTTTACCAGAATAGTTAACATGCTTCAGTGATGTGCTAACTACAGACACAGCTCAGTGTTTTTAGTGCTGGATTCTGGTCAAACATCATCTTTGCTTTTGTTTAGCATAGTTTTGTATTAGGCTATGAGAACACAAACAATCGGCAAACAGTTTACCTTCTGTTCCCTTTGTAACAGCTAGAGCTCAATACAGTATGATATAGCCCCTCCTCTTTGTTTATTAATTATGACTTCCAGGTTTTGGCTGCAGTTATGCCATTTAATGCCTTTAAAACTTCAAATCAGTGTAACCCCTAAACGTTGAAGAGCTCCTTTCAAGAAGGTCCTAGAAGAACAGAGTTATTAGTCATTTGGAAAGTATTTAGAAAACAAGGGAAAAAACCCAAAACCAATGATGAAATCCACCTTCTGGATGGCAAGCAAAAGACATTCAAAAGGTGTATAAGTATGCACACAGAAAAAAAAGTCTAGGATATTTGTTTGCTTTTTCCACATTCTTAAAGCTTGTTCAAGCCCTTTTACTGATTCCTTGTTTTCTCTTCCTTTTTTTTTCCCCCATCTTTCTCCCCCTCCCCAAGTTGGAGATTCTTTTTTATCATCCTTTTGGCTGAGGATGATGGGATGTTTTGGTTGTAGGGTTTTTTCCAAAACCTTTTAAAAAGCATTCTTAGTGGATTGGATGAATCAATGTTGAATAGCACAAGGTTAGTTTAAAGATCAGATTTCACTACTACATTTTTTTTATTAGCAGTTTGCAAGGTGAGGCAAAAAATTAGAACAAATAAGGAATAGAAGCATAATGATTGTGATGTATGAACGCTGAAATTGTTGGTCTGATGAGAGTCTTTGAAAAACATTACCAACCTTAGTTCCCAATATATGGGCAGAGCGGGCAGAATATTTCCAATTTAAGCTGTCCCACAAGACTAGTATTTGAACTGTTCTAGACAACTTAGTGCCAGCACTTCTACTTGGATTTACCAAAATATTTTGTGTTTGCTATTATTAGTATTCCAGATGTATCTTAGTGAAAATACCTTACTATTAGGACATAAAGGTAAAAATTAAACACAAAACTAATAAGCTGTGTAATGTCCCTCAAAATGCACATATATTTATATTTTCTAATGGACGTAGTACTTTTTAAGTATGGGAATTTTGCTAATATATTTTAGGATGCTTCAGTTGCTCAAATTCTGATTTGTCTTGGCTTTTTTTAGTTTCTAACCTGTTATGTCTTTAATATGCAGCTAATTAAAGTAGCATTTGATGAAGAAGTCAGTCCTGAAGTGGTGGAAATATTTAAGAAACAACTAATGAAGTTCCGTTACCCTCAGTCTATCTTCAGCACTTTTGCATTTGCAGCTGGGCAAACAGCACCACAGATAATTTTACCAAAACAAAAAGAAAAGAATACTTCGTTCCGGTATAGTCACTCTTCTGTTATTACTGATGTTCAGTGTTAGTCAAATACATGGAATGATCCTACAGCTTGGCAGAAATGCATATCATTCAAGCAGTTCTCAGGAAAGTCAAACTAATTGCTATGCTGCACCTTTTTCTATTTATTCAATAAAAGGTAGATTAATATGATGTACATGTCGATTTGGTAGAGGAATATAGTATTTATCCAAAGTTCTGGCTGCAGTAAAATTGAACAAGCATCTCGTTACATTTTGAAACACACAATGCAAGTGGCATCTTCAGCTTTGCAAACTATGCCAGCATAAAACTCAGATTTCTTGTAAATTATTTCATAGGTTAATAACCTAATGTGGATGTAGAATTAATTTTACCCTTAGTACAGTCTGTAGAACTGTCCTAGTGTCTTTTAATCTGGAGCTAGAGCTTTGGGTCTTCTTTTAAAGTTTATGTTGTACATTAAGTTTTAATACACCAAATAGATCTTTAGTCTGTTCCAAAGTGGTAGTTCCTGTGATTCTATGTTGATTATTGCATTATTGACACAGGAAAGTAGAATTCCAAACTAGTAATGGATACTTGCTATCTTTCCTGCCTTTGTCGATTTTGTAGATTTATCATATTGCTAGCAAAGTATAAATACCTGAAGAAGGATGATGGCTGCTTATTCATTGCCATTAGACAGAATAGACACAATTTTATCTCAAAATAATAAATTTGGTGTTTAAAAATTAGCTGGTTTTCTGGAGGTTATAACTTTTGTGATTATATTAAATGAATTACAGACAAAATATGAAAAATTATTACATAAGTTTTATTTTGATAAGTGGGTTCATATTAAAAATCTGTACATGCTAATGGGGAAAATCATGTGCATCTTTCTACATATTTTTGTTGCTGTGAACTTATAGTACCTTCTCGAAAAGCATTGTGAAAGGAGCAAAACGTGCGGGGAAGATGACAATTGGGCGCCAATATTTATTAAAGAAGAAAACAGCCACAATAGTCGAAGAAAGAGGGAATCGCCCAGGCTGGAATGAAGATGATGATGTCTCCGGTAATAGTAAAGCTTTTTTTTTTTCTATGCTTGCTGACAAGTCTATCCTATTGCGCTCCCATTCCAGTATATTGAATAATATCTTCAAGAACAAATTGCAGTCTTCCTAGACAAGAAAGAGAAAGGTTTGGAATACGTTTTCTTTTCTGAGGACAGGTTTGACTTCGTTCAGCAGTAAAGCAAAATACTGGATCATTTCTTAATTATCAAACTATTTTCATATAGTACCTTTTTAGCATTTTTTACATCCTAATAGCGTAGATGAAATGGCACAGAGACATGCTTTAGCTTCCATTTATCTTTAGACATAGTGACATCTGCAGTTAGCCTATGATGACAAAGCAGTAGTTGGTGAGAGTCGAGGAAAAGCAAATACTATGGGCAAGACTTACGCAGATGTGGAAGTAACAGATGATTTCTGAAAGCAGCAGAAGTCATTACTATTGAAAAAAGCATTTGTCCAAATTTTGGTTGAAAGGATTTGGAGACAGAAGGTAGAAAGTGATTTGGGCACTTTGTATAGTTCATATGATGGTGTGGAGTTTGACGTTCTTCCAAATACTTCTTTTTCTACCACGTGCTGCTGTCAGTATATCCTTATCTGGACCAGTGCTAATTTATAATAAACCACTAGAGGGAACCAGATTCTCCTGTACATAAACAGGTATTGTTTTGTCATACCATTCTTCCTTTTTTAAAAAAAAAAGTAAGCATTTAAGACAACGAAATGTTTATCAAATACTAATCATTTCTTCAGAACATCAATCAAGTCAAATTTTCCTTTTGAACATTTGGTCAATGAGCAAGGCAACTTATGTGGCTTATGAGCAGATACATAAAAGTTGTCTGAAGGAGAACTGTTACTGGACTGTCTTGGTTCTGTCCGAAATGGAAGAAAGCCATTCCAAGACAGCTAAAAAGTACTGATTCTATTCTTTCATTCCAGATATAAGTGGTGGAAGAAAGGCAGAAAGAAAGGATTACAAAATAAAGAATGTCTTTACAGTGTTGAAAAATTACATTCTTAATTTATTTTCCAGCATCTTCCTGAAGAGACGAGTTAGTATGCAGATTCTTTGGGTCAGAAGCAATTGTGCAGGCTGTCCCTGTGTGACATACCTGTGTATTTGTACTACTTTGGATGATGAAGAAATTATAGGAGTTTGAGCATTGCTGATGTACAGAATAACTACATTCTTCCATGAACACTCTGTTATATAAGCATTAGTGATAGTCATTTCTTTAGTCCCATAAGAAAAATATAACAATGTAAGTTGTGAGGCTTCCTACCTGTTGCTTTCCAGATGTGGTGACTGGGAATGTGTAAGGTGATCCAAGTCTGACAGTTTGCTTTTCTCTCCATGCTGCACTGACACCTCAGGTATAGTAAGCTGACAACAGCAGTAGTTCTTTGCCAAAGGAAATTTGCTATTTAATCATTGCAGTTTCTTTTTATATTGACTGCTGTGAATGACTTTTTGTTTGCAAGTCTCAAAAACTAAGATAAAGGAAACTTTGCAGCTATAGCAACTTTCTAATACTGTGTCCTGGTTCTGGCCTGCCAGAGTCAACCTCCCCAGACAGTCATCACAGGTGAGCTGAGTTAGTCTGGGCTGTTTTCCACACCACCTGACATCACTTCCCCATAAAAGGAGCTGGTTGGGGAGGGGTAGGGGCTTGGTGCTTCCCGGACACTCTGAATGTGACTGGGGTGTCAGGTCAGTTGGTCCTTGTGTTGGGCATCACTCTGTAATCATCTGGTGCGTAAGGTACTCTGCCTTATCACTGAGTGTGAATGTAATTGACTGTTATTTTTCTACATTCACAGTTATTTTGTCAGTAAACTGTCCTTATCCCAACCCACGGAGGCTCTGTCTCTTTCTCCTCCAGGAGTGAGTGAGTGGTGTGTGGTATTCAGCCACTGTTTGGGGCTAAACCACCACATACTCAGACCTAAACATTTTCTTGCCACAATTTAAAGCCTTCACTTCTTATTCTAGATGATGCCCATCTAGAAAAAATTATTCCCTTCATTTTAATTGCAGTGCTTAATGTATTTATGGACTACTGCAAGATTTCTATTTGTTCTTTTCTGGATATTAAATAACTTCAGTTCTTTCAGTTCTTTATTGGTCTCAGTAGACTTCTGATTGTCTTCATTGCTCTTTTCTCAGTCCTCTTGAGCTGGTCCACGTATAGCGTGCAATGTGATTTCCAAAACTGGGCAGAGTACTCTAGCTATTAGTTGTTGCTAATGAACACCTAATGTCACTCCAGTTCCTTGCCACCTTATTTCCAAAGTTCAAAATCACATCACTAATCAGGATCTCAGGAACAGTGAAACAGAGGGATTATTCCTCATCAAAATCAGATTTTAAAAAACCCATTTTAAACTCGAGACAGGAAAACATCTTCATCTCCTTTGTCACGTTAAGGGCACAGATGTGATCTCTTATAACCTCTAACTTTTTAAGCACAAGAAAATGTTTTGCAAACAGAGGAGAGATCAACAGTGCTAAACTCTTCTTATGTAGGTCAGGTAGAGAATTGTTGAGTTTGTTTGAGCTGCAGCAGCAATAAAATTTTTCATCTAGTTTTTATATTAATATGCACCCAAAAAAAATTATTTTGGCCCTGCAAATTCTGAACATTTACTGCCAGTAAAATTTCAATATAACTTTTATTTTTAAAAATAATGTAAATTTCAGTTTTATGAAGTCCTATTTAAAACCCTATGTACTTTTCCATGCTTCATTCAGGAAGAAATACTTCCTTTTGTACACATATTTCAGTGCTTGAGGTGGTAGCAAGTAACTGATACATACTGTGAACAGTAAATCTGCTTTCAGAAGTATTTGGGAATAGTTGGAAGTGTCAATAACAGCCAGGTGGCAGGTTTTGTACAAAGACCTTGCTTGACTTGAATTTCAGTGTAGTTTGAACTTGTGACATAGTTTTTTATCTCTCGTGGTTAAATGTTTTTCTGCATTGGAAAGCACAGCTGACGTTGCATGGCTGAAGAAAGCTGCTGTTTGACATTGAAACAGGCATGAAGAAACTAACAGTTATCTGTTGTGAAATTATGATGCTGAAACTTTTCTTTTAATTTGAACCAAGCCTTAAAAAGATTCTTACATCTTTTGAAGATAATTTAAAAGAATTGCAAGGTCCATTTTATCTTGGATGTTTCACAAATTTATGTGCACATTTTCCATGCTTCTATCTTGTGTACGTCTTTGCGTAGCACATTTTCATAAATTGTTTAAAGAAATATTATCTGCCTTTGGTTCAGTAGAAATGCATATATGAGAGAACCTTTTAGAGGATTTTAACAGGATTGTTGTCAGCTGTGCCAGTTAGAAGTGCAATAGGTAACTGTGTGTTACGTTCAGATTTCCTGATTAAAATATTTTTTTAATTGCTTATAATTATATAAACTGTGGTTTGTATGTATTGTTTGTTGTCATTCATCACTGAGAGTAAGACAAACTAGCACTTTGTTCAGAGGAAAATAGAATCATTTTCTGTGTAACTGTTGGCCTCCCCAGTAGCAAACTTTTAATGGTTTTTAACTTCAGTTTCAGATGACAGTGAGCTGCACACAAGTGGTACCTTAAAAGCATCAGAAAAATCAACAATGGAGCAATTAGTTGAAAGAGCCTGTTTCAGAGACTATCAACGTTTGGGACTAGGGACCATCAGTAGTAACTCTTCCCGTTCAAAAACAGAATACTTAAGAATAACTGCACTGAACAGGATGTATTCACTTTGCAGGAGGTGAGTTTACCAGTTCAGCCAAGTAGTTGAAAAAAGATGACAGAACACATACCACCTGATCCAACCTTTTAAGCAATTTCTACTGTGAAATTTTTTGTCTACAGTAGGAGTGTTCAACCTTGAAGCAATTTGTGTTCCACTCAGGAATTTGTCTTCTAGTGGCTGCGTATGTATTCATTAGATTTGGAAAGAGTGGCAGTGATGGTAGCCAGAAGTTAGCTGTCAGAACTACCCCAGAAGCTCTCTCAGACAACAGAAGTCTTCCTTTCTAGGCTCTTTCTAGAGCCCATGGAAAGTGGTCGCCTCTGGTGCTTTTGGAGAAGACTAACCTAGATACTCTGAATTGCTTTTGAAGAACTTTCTCTCTCTTGGCTTTCTACGCTGCTGTATAAATCTTTAAGCTTTTTTCAGCTTTCAGACTTAGAGAATAAAGTTGCATGGTAGAACTCACCCTCTCAGTATGGTTTCTGTAATTTGCTGGTCAGTACTAGACATTATTTATGTCAAATATTTGCATATGTGTTCCTAAATAAAACCAGCAAGCCTCAGAAACAATTACATGTATTTTCTTCAAACAACAAACATGTTTTAAAATAGAATTCATTAAAATATCTACAGCACTTTAAGTTTGTTATGTGCTGTGTTTCAACACATTGATAAAATAACTAACTGAATTTTTGTTGCAAAACCTGATGTAGTTTACTACTACTACCCACAAAAATTCTTTTTAATACAAAAGTGTATCTTCGTGGGTCATACCAGAAGAGCATTTGCATTCTCTAAAGCCCATTTTGGCTAGTCATTGCTTTCATGATGGATAATGAAATCACCAGTTCATGAGAAAAGGGCACACAAGAAAATATTAGATCTTTTCTTTTCTGACCTATCTAGAGTAAACAGACTAATAACTGATTCCAGTTGATTGCCATGGAATAAAATGCAGACAAAGGCACTAAATCTGTACATTTTCATTATGCTTTGAACACTATGCAGACAACTCTTTCTTCCCCTAAACCCACCAGTTTTTAATAGTCTGTAGGATTTTCTGGAAAAGATAATTAACGTTTGAGTGGATTACAAATCTCAGGATATAAATACTTACCTAGCACCATATTAGGTTACTGTTTTTTAAGAAGTAGACTATAGATACTGTGTACTTTGATTTTGTATGTATTACATACATTCAATAAATGTCAAAGAACTGAATTTGCAGGAACAGTCCATATTGTAGAGAAACAAAGTTATTCAGTAAGCACTAACTTTTCTGTGCTCCTCATCTTAATTTCTTCTTAATATATGAAATTGGCACTTGAGTATGTTTTGGAGGAGACAGAAAATAATCTTTCATATTTCTTGTTTCCTTCACTAACATGAACACAACTACCATCTTGCTGGGCTTTCTATTTTTAAAGGTACTGTATCAGTGAATTTCCTAATCTTTCAATATATTGTAGTGTTTTAAAAAGTATTTTAAAAATGCTATTTCAAATGCACTATTCCAAAGAATCTTGCTGTGAAATTTCAATGTATTTTGACATAAACCAAACCCTGTTATTTTAGTTTTGCTACTTTAGGCAATCAAAACAAACCTACTGCATCATTTGCACACATGAAAATGTCATGCTTAAAAATATGGCTCCATTATAGTGACAGATAAGAAATACACCAAGAAAAATATTACTAAATAAATTACTAAATTGCTATTAATAAGGTAGTCTTAAAAATTTTTAATAATTACGTTTGGCTTTAAGATGCAGTTTTCTTTGTTAAGTAATGTATTTGCTAGGAATGGACTGAAAATAAGTTACTAAATAAAAAAATAATTTGAACAATCGACGTATATTATCATTAAGATGTGTATTTAGCTTGTGGGGTTAGGAATATTTTTTCATGGTTTAAAATTTTGAAAGCAAGTTTAATTGCTCTTCTATGTTTTCACCTTTTTGTCGAAACAGTTATCCTGGGCTCCTGGTAGTACCTCAGTCTGTTCAAGACAGCAGTTTGCAGAGAGTTGCTCGCTGTTACCGTCACAATCGCCTACCAGTTGTCTGTTGGAAGAACACTAAAAACAGTACTCTTCTACTCAGATCTGGGGGATTTCACGGGAAAGGTGTTGTTGGCCTCTTCAAATCCCAAAACACACACACTACAGGTGAGTTGATGCAGCTAAACTTTCTGTATAAGTAATTTTATATAGAAATATAAAATATCAGGATGTGTACACCCTGCTTAAGAGTTGAACACGAAATAGTTTTTATTCAGGTTTGTTCCACTTTATTAGGCAGAAACAGCTTGATATTTCCTGCATTTATATTTTCTAATCACTTCCTAATTGCACTTCAGATTCAGACACTAATTTTATCTGGGCTATTTAGATACTAATTTTAACAGGACTACCTTGAAATTTCTTTTGCCACATATAGCTAATTAGGTTATTGTCTATTAGACTCCAGCATAGAATTTGATTGGATCATAATTGGAGAAAACTATTTATAAGTTACTATTTTGGTTTGTCTAAAGATGCTTAAATTCTTTGACTCTCTCTTATTTGAAATCTTGCTTCTTGTGGTCAAGATACCAAATCCTGGTTTAAGCAGCTATGATATCTTTGTTCTATAGTTTGTTCTCTACACCTTTTATAAAGGCTGAAGGTTGCTGACAAGTAACTTAGAAATGTTACTTTTTGTTTTGACACTGAAGGGAAAAACACATCATCTCTATCCTCTTTGTATTCATCAGCAGCTAACGGTGAATGCTTTAAGTAGACACCAAGAGGTAACAGACTCAGAAGTTTAGCTTTATGGAGTGAAAGGCAAGAGAGGATTGCCGAGTGCTGCTCTGCAGCCAGTGATGAACATTTGAGCACTCTTTGTCATCCAAGGAATAGCTTTTTGAACCTTTAATAGGCAAACCATGACATTTGCAATATTCTGCTTTACATAATAAGATTTTATTTTGCTATTCTATATATTTATAAATGTATCATAATGTATTCCGTTATTCTTATGTCTCTAGCTCCTGCTTCTTTAGAATCCTCAAGCAGTATTGAACAGGAAAAATACCTACAAGCCTTACTGAATGTGATATCCGTCCACTGCAAAATGAATGGCAGTAATACTCTCACTGTTAGACCAACAATTGCTCTGTCTCCAGGTAAAATTGGTTTATATAGTGCTTTTCTATAGTTAAGTTGAAAAAGTAATTGGGAGTTTCATGTCCCATAGGAATTCTGCTGTTTCTTTATTGTTGCAGTTTCCAGATAGTTTATAAAGTCTTAATTTCAGTGAATGTGTTTTCCATATGTAAAGAATTTTTATAATCTTCCCAAAATATTTTTCAGTATTCTTAATCTGACAATCAATGGTTATCCACCTGTGAGACATAGTTTTTGATGAAATTCACTTGATTTTGATGGCCCATCTTGAGGCATTAATGATTTATTAAAAATATGGGACAAATAAATTTGGGGGGTTTTATATCAAATGCAAAAAGTACATAATAGAATGAAAAGCATTGATCTGCTTTAAAGTCTTTTATTACAAAGTAAGTGTATTGAAAACCATATATTGAACAAGAGACTGCAAAATTTTAAGAGAATGCAGAACACTACTCTTTCATATAATGAGAAAATACCAAATTAGAAGCTCAGGTCCTACATGAACAGATTCACTGTTTAATTGCAGCAGCATATAGGTATGTTCATGTGTTACACACTCATAGTAGACTTCTGTCATTTCCAAGTAGAGCTTTACTTGCCATGAAACCTCTTTCAAAATACACTATTAGAGTTATGCCTATATGGACCCATGAAGAAATGAATCCACTCTTTGTTTTAGTTATTATGTGATGAAACCTGATAAGGTTTATGTGAAGATAACACCAATGTCTTAGAGGGTTATGTGACTTGATATTGTGTCTGTCTTGTCTTACTCAGTTGGTGGCAATTAGCCTAATCTAGCCAAACAGTGGCTTTTCTTGTAAAATAACACCATCCCTGAAGTGTGCATGCTTTGCTTCATTTATTGTAAAATATGTTGATTGCGTAGCTGTATCTAACATCCATATTGTTGCCAATGTATGCATTCTGTCTTAAAATTCTGAAGTACAAAGTTGGCAAGAATCATCTATATTGTGTGGAAAAGGACATTTTATTGGTTATTTTAAATGTTAGTCTGAGTTATTTTAAATGTTAGTCTGAGTAACACTGTAGCTTTTTAATCTTCTATTCTTTTTTTGGCTGACTTTAGGCACTGAAAGGAGGGCTTCAAGAATGTCTACTGTGTTTAAGCAGGTAGTGCCAGGACATTTGGATGTAAATCTATCCAATAGCTTTGCTCGAGGAGGTTAGTAAGACTAGCTCAAAGTCTCTTATTTGAAGTAATAAATGATAGAATGTTAGTGAAATAAAAATAATTACACTATTACTGAACCATTACTCTGTGAATCTGCAAAATAGAAATTGCAGATTAGCCTCAGTCCATAACATTCTTTAAGTATCTAATTCATTTACATACTATTGACATAAAGTTTGTTTCATGTTGGAAATTAGTGAAAAATTAAGCACTCCATTAGGAATTTTTTTCAAAATACTTTGATTCATCCATATTTTGAATTTGGCCTGAAAATTCATATTTTATATTAGGTTTGAATGCACTTTAGAATCTACAATTCCAGGTCATTCCAGCATTTGGCTGAAGATTGACTGACGCTTTATAAAGTCACAAATAACCTTTCTGAATAATTTTACTCTAGGTAAAGGAGGAAGTTATGAGGCCAGACTGTAATAAGTAGGGAGATGACAGTGCACTATGCTTGGGTACAAGGGCTCATCACTGTAATTTCTACAAGAAGCTTTTTCTGTGAGCTTGGTTCCAACTACCTTACTCTTCTAGTCTGATGGAAGTGTTTTTATTTTTTTATGTGCAATGTATGCATAAATTAGTACGTGAAATTCCTTAGATATTTTTGTTAGGATAGGAGTGAATCTGTTTTCCAAAATGGAGCATCTTATAATTCATCTCTTACCTTTCAGCCCTGAAGGCTGCTCTTACTATTATTTTTAAGCATCTAAAAGTTTCCTTTTTTCCTTTTTCACTCCTTCCACCTTTTTGAGCAGTCCTTTAATCATCTTGGAGCAAATGCAGCTCAGATTTTCAGAGGTTGGAGTGAGGAAGGTCATAAAATACCTTATTGAAAATGAGACCGACTTCAACCTGCTAAGGTCCATTCCAAGTCAAATTTTTGTGGGGTAGAGAACCTGTAGCTTCATATGGGGAAGAATTAAACAGTTTTGTAGAGGAAAACTTTTTAAAGAGATGGACAGGATTAGAGAAATGAAAGAAGAAGGCAGGAGGAGGGAGGGAGGGAGGGAGGGAGGGAGGGAGGGAGGGAGGGAGGGAGGGAGGGAGGGAGGGAGGGAGGGAGGGAGGGAGGGAGGGAGGGAGGAAGGGAAATACTTAGAACTTTATGGGAAGTTGTGTGAACGTTGTAGCAGAAAGAATGGAAAATTCCATTGATTTTCATTAATCATAGTATATGCTTATTTCATATCTAAAATTTCAGTTTATGATCCCTGTCTTGTTATTGTAATACATGGAGATGAAAAAACCCAGGGATTTTAATTGAATAGAGAAAAAGGCTAGAGACCTAAGAGAACAGGAGTTACTGGTGTCTGGAGTTCTCAGATAAATTGGTGACTCTGTCCCGCTTGAGTTTGTACTGATACTGTGAAAATGCTGGGTAGCTGACTGCAGACGCTTGTGTTGGGACAAAAGTGCCAACAGTGAAGTGGTGCTGAGGGGCAGTGAAGCTGCTCCAGATAAGTAAGGGAAAGCTTGATAGTTAACTGTATGGAAGTTGTCTTTTGAAGATAAAAGTATTACTGAAATAACTGTTGCTGGTTTCTGGGGTTAGAGTTTGCGCTAAGTGAGATAGGATGGATTTGTTGCCTACTCAGTGAAGAAAAAAGTCTCAAGGCAGTATTAGGTCACAGATGTGTTGCTTTCTTGGATGTTTAAGTCCCTTGGCGAAATTTCAGCAGTGATCAGGAAGAGGGCAGAGAAGTTATCTTGTGTCTTGCTGGATTGATGCCACACCTGCTCTGTATATCTGAAAGGTGTAATTACAGCTCAGTATCTGAAGTCTATTCACAGTTCAACAGGATACCTAAGGACTTTGCTGAAACATAAAAATGTTTGACAAGCACAATGGGAGCCTTAGTGAAGGTGAGAAGTTGACAGGGTAAGAAAGAACAGGGAAAGGGAATATCTCCCCGTAGAGAAGTAAACAGTAGGTTAATTAGATCAGTTAACAATTGTTTTAGAATAAACTCTAAAATATGCAAATGATATAAACCTGTTCTTCCCAAATTGATTCACATTATTTATTATTGTAAGCTTTTTACTACGTTTTCACAACTAGTTATGTTTCACATGTGGTGTCACACAGATGTATGTAGGACCAAAAATAGAGAGTTTTGGCCAGCTGAAAGAACACTTATTTTATACAGGCAGTCTACAAATGGTGATTTCTCTCTTGTTTATATTCTTAAGAGTAACTAAGAAAGAAAAAAAGAAAAAAAACCCAAATACAGTGGTGTCAGCTAGTGACTTTCTTATCACAAGCAGCTATGGATTATGCACTACACTGTAAAAATAAAATAGCAGTATTTTTGTGGTTTTGATTCTGGATCCCTGTTTCTTTGTTTTTCTTCTCACACATACCAAGGCTCAAAAGCCAGGTTCAGCTATGATACACCAATGGAAAATGGCATTTTCCATTTTTTTTGTGCCAGACACTGTGTTTTTAATACACATCCTTTTAAAATTTAAGTTTAGAGATATGTGCCACTGCTTGAATAGTATTTATCATTTTTTTTAAATTACCATTGTTCTATATTTATCAGTCGCCCGTAATGATTGTGTCTGTGTCAGGTAGGGTTCTTATTTTGTCTGGAACATTCTAACAAAGTAGTTGTCTAAAGCCCAGTTAAGTTGCTTCTGATCTGAAATATTTGGCCAGATATTTCATATCATATTATATTTCATAAGATATTTTCATACTTGGACCTTTGTTTGTTGATATCTTTCATAAGAATTACAAATTCACTCAAAATACATACCTTTCCTTCCTGGATTATTTTATAACTATGGTATGGGTTTACTGAACAGCACTTCTTACCTAGAAGTGTTGTGTAATTTAGTAGAATAAAATGTTTTCTCAAGATGATTTGTTGCTACTGTTGGAAAAATACTAGAATATTTATAATTAATAACTACACACTTGGCTCAGACATTTATTTTAAAAGCAGGATACATTAATATTTTGCATATTTTAATAGAATATTTATATTGAAAAGTTGCTTGTGTTCATGTGGCTTTTGAGCCAAAGTACACTTGCTGGTAAACATATAAAGCTCACAATAAAATGATAATTTTAAGGGAGGAGGAAATATCTCTGTGATAGATATTATGTGTTTTCTAAATTATATACTTTTATAGAGTGCTTTAAAAAATTTTGTAGGGGTATAGACTTAACATTTTGAGGACTGATTTGATTTTGAGGTCCATCAAATTCTGCACATAAAACAGGTTTTTTAAAAGCACCATGGTTTGGGGTTGTTATTAAACTAACTTTCAGCTTGACAAGAGCTTTCAGTAAAATATTCAGCAGAACAATTCAATCATTACAACTCTTTTGGTATTATAATTATGGCAAAACATGGTGGCTGTGCTATGTGTTTGAAACTATTGCAATAACAATGAAAATTACTCTATTTTGATAAATGGGTACTTCCTTCCCATTTTATATTGGTTTTCTGGCTTGATCGATGTTTTGTCTTGTGATGTCTGATAAATCATGAACTATAAAGAAATTCAATATATACTAGATCTTTGGAAATTAATAACCCTTTTCTTTTCTCCTGCAATGTGTCTCGCTGCAATGTGCATTCCATTCCTCCTCCTTCTGTCTTAACTGTTATCTACCAGTGCTTGGGTACAGAGATAAATGTTTCACTCATTCAAATTCCAAATCAACAACTAAGGGAAGAGTCCATCAAGGTACTGTATTCTGTGTCCTGAAAGCATGTTCTTTTCTACCATCTCCATAACTACTACAATACCTTAATACATGCTGAAGTGATACTGACAGAAAGCCTTGACTCTGTATTAACAAAATTTTGGGGTTTCATAGTTCAGTGTTGTGGTTTTCTTTTGGTTTGGGGTTGTTTTGGCCATTGAATGTATGATCCAGTGACAGTGATTAGCCACACACTTCACCATGTTATTCTTTAATAATGTTATGATCTAATGCAGAGTAGTATGTAAAAAATGTTCTGTGTGAAACTTTAAACAGCTGAAAATTAATTCTGCAAAGGAGCCCTTAGTATTCCTACTGCTTCAGTAAAATAGCTAAGAAACACTGTTAACTAGTCAGTGGTCTTTCTTTCAAAATTATTGTTCATGTTAGTGAAAAGAGGAAAATTTGTATCTGCCAAATTAGAAAGTTATAGCAATATGATGTATGCCAAATAGCAAAAGCTAGATATTACTAACAGAAAATAAGGAAAAAATACTAGGCAAAATTAACTAGAAATATGATTGTGTCTTATTAATCACTGTTACCCATCACTGGTTAACATTTTCATCTGCATATATTTGTAACCAGTTGTGTTGCTTTTCATGTTCTACAGGTGCTAATGATGGCCTATATTTGTAAAATGGTAGAAAGTGTGACCGTGCAATTTTTTTATATATCATTTTTAGAGACAGTTTTCTGTGTGTGAGCCAGTATTATTTCATACCAAATGAACAAGAAATTATTTCTTTTAAACACTTGCTGTGATTTCTGCTTGCTAAAGCCTGTTATTTCATCTGTGGTAGCTCAGACGTGGAACAGAAGTGTATGCTAAGCATACTACTTTACTATGTGAGTTATTTTATAAAACTGACTTTCTTTAAAGTGGAAACTGCTTAGAACTGTTACCAGTTCATAAGTTCCTAGCCAACCATTCTCAGCTATTCCTACTCATTTGCTTGCATCTAAGACTAGCAGCCAGACAGGCAGACAAGTCCCTGTTGAGGATTACCGTATAGAATTATTCTTTATTAGAACATAATCCTGGTTCTAATAAATAGAAGAAAATTATTTTGGTGGTTGAACTATCTCAGTGGAATTTTACTGTTATCTGCAGCTTTTTTCTTCTATGGTAAAATGTTAACTATGCATATTATTGAATTTTACTGAAGGGCTTGGAGGGTTTTTTTGGTGCCATATATCTAAATGTCTACTACTGAGGTATTTCTAGTGCCTCTTTTGGATATCTGCTACACAGATTTATGGGCAAGAGGCTCTTCTGATAATCCGATTTACTGCATATTGGGTTAAAGAATGTCACGCTGCCATTTAAATGGCAAATTTAGTATACTTTAAGGGATTCCATTTTCAAGTAGTGCTATATATATTCTGAAAATTAAGTACATTTCACATACCTCACATTGAACACGCAAAAAAAGACTTACAGAATTACTATTATTAACAAAAAATAAAAATATTTACCACTTGTATTTTCTTCTGCTGGTGCTAAACAGGCCTTGGCAATCTCATTTAATACTACTTTATCTTATGTTGAAATACTTAAGCATGATCAGATCAGAGCTTGTCTGTGTGCTGTAGGAATTTCCTCCGCTGGAAACAACAATACAGCTGCATCAGCAAGGTGCAATATGCAACCTAAAAACACTCTTGAGAGTCAGAGTTATCAGGTTGGTACAGTGCCATTCAGATGTTGCTGCGCTGCTTGCAGATGCAAGTCTGTAGTTCCATGTCACCCTGCACTGTTCGAAGCTCATGTTGTCACTAGCTTTGAGATTTCAGTAATGGCAATTTTACTGCCAGATTAAAACTGGAAGACTGCAATCTTCCAGGTATCCTCTCTGCTCATACAGCTATACCCTAGCCACGTCTGTTAGTATACAGTCTTGAAACACAAGAGCTGGCTTAAAATCCTTTTCATTTCTAATTGTCCCTTAGACATAGAGAATTAGAAACTAAAATTGATGGCATTCTGCATTTTGTCCTGAAATGTATCATTTGAATTGATCATCCTTATATACCTTTTAATTATAATACAATATGGCTGATACTATTCTGTAGTGTAGGGCAAATTGAACAGAAGAATTTTAGGTAACAGGGAATTTGAATTGATAGTATTCCCATTCTCAAATAAAATTTATATATAAAATATATAAAGAATATATAAAATTATATCCTTTAGTAGCTAGAATTCAAAAATAATATGGCTTTGACAAGGAAATACATCAATGTTTTATCCCAAATTCTAAAAAGAACACCACTAGCAATTTCCTTTCCATACACCGAAATAGGTATTAATTACTTGCAAGTTGTAATTTGCTTCATCATTGTATTATTGGTATCATAGCAATATTTTCTCTACAACAGAAAGCACTGTTTAGGGTTTCATTTGTATATAAGGTTAAATTATAATGCAGTATGATGCTTTTGACAAGTTTTATTATGAAAATATTTCTTTCAGTATGTGGCCCTATGTCCTATGAGGGATGCAAGACATGTATAAGCTCTATACTTTTCAAACTATGTTTTAGCATATGCCTTGATAATTGTGATCTCCAGTGCCTCATGAAAAGAGGTTTATAAATATTTTTCATCCTTATGAAGGTGTATGGGCGAGTCTTCGTTCAAGCAACCGATTTATCAACACTCAGACTCCATTCATTGATGTTGGTGCACGACTTGCAGGGAAGGATAACAGCGCTTCCTACAGTAGCAGCGCCTTTCTGCAGAGTCAGCTTTTGAGGCGGCAGGCAGCCCTCTATATATTTGGAGAAAAATCTCAGTTACGGGTAATGGCAAATATTTTTTAATGTCAACATATGTTTTGTTTGGTTGAGTTTAATAAACCAAATCTTTTACAAAACACTAAGTAATATTCTAGATAAGGCAGAAGGTGGAAATTTGTGTGAGGATTATTCCTATATGCAGAGTAACAATTAATGCTGTATATAACTCAGTGGGGACTAGGGAGGGTTAAAATCAAATTCTTTGCAAATTTTGTTTCTATTTTGACTTTTTACTGTCATTTCAGATGTTTTTTTTATCATATTTGTGTAATGAGTTGTATTTTTAAATAATGGTTATGTATCAGGTATTAGTCCATTTTTTACTTTGTCTTTAATAATTGATTTGCAAATTTTCCTTTTGGTTTCTTCATTGCACATTGGTACACAGAATAGTCATTTTTATTTAGATTTCATTTGACGTTCTATCACTTTCTATAATAATTCACATAATAATTTACAGAAATATCTTAAGTCTATAATCAAAGTGTTCTGAGTTAATAGAATGAAGCATAAAAATGTAACACAAAAGACTAAACAGAAATTTTGCAAGTAAACATTTATCATTGTTCCCAAAGTTTGCAAACAGGTCTGTTCATACCAATTTTTCTTCTTGTTAAATCATCTTTTATAACTATAACCCTCAGAAGGCTCTGGCAAAGGAGACACTTTGATGCAAAGGTACAGGAAGAGTAATGAAGAGAAATAATTACATAGAATTAAATTGTCATCATCCAATAGTAACACTTACTCAAGTTTCTATTTGTTTGATTTCTTAATGAATGATCAAAGTTAAGTCATGCATCTAAAGGTATGTAGGAACATTTTTAGTCTGTTACTTTGAGGTGCCCCTTTAGATCATTTGGGCAAAAATGGAAGTTGTTTAATGTATCAGCAATCACAAACTAGGTGGGTATAATATGTTAGTGCTTGGTATAGATTAAAGTATTTTTAAGGTATTACCATACAGGTGTGCACTTATTGTGCAGAATGTGAAAAGACCTGACTATTGGATGTACAAACAACAAGCATTGGACAAAATCAACATGAAATAGTCTGAAATCCTGTAGAATGTATATGATTTGGAAAATGTTTGAAAATCAATACTTCCAGGATACTTAACTTTATTTTGGATAATTTCCTTGCTGGTTTAGAGTTTACAGTTTTTTTGCCTTCTGTTTTGTTTTGTGTAATAATGTAATTTTGCAGATGAGTAATCTCTTGGCATTTCCAAGGAAAAAGGGCATTGGATTAGCAAACATAAGAATAAAATTACATAGTGATTAAGTTACGGTTTGGAGCCTGCTGGCATTGATTTGTATCATGTCTATAAGATCAATTCAGCTTTTGAATAAAGAAATCTTAATTTTTGATTGTGGAGTACTTTCCTAGCTTTTGTTATCATCCTGCTAACTTGGAATTTGCTGGCTTTCTAAAGGCCTTGGCATTACTGATGTTGATTCCTGTAAGAACCTGCTTTATTCTGCTAAATATTATGTCATATAAACTATGATATAAACAAAAATATATAACACATTAAGGAAATTGTGCTACTTTTCTCAATAGTTTTTATCATACATTATTACAACTTACCATTCTAAAAATTAGTTTGGTAGTTGTGCTATTGAATCTATTTTTGAACCATAACAAAATGTAAACAGAACTAAATCTGGAGCTTCACTGTCCTACGTTTTTGCTTGGCATCCTATGAAGCAGCTTAATAAAGATTATTGCTGTTCAGTTTTCCTTCCATGAAAGAGCAATTTCTGGAGAAAACTGAAAAAGTTTGCTGTGTGGATCTTCAGTGATGCTTCATACATAAGACTTGTTTCCCAGTAATGTTCTCCATATTATCCTGTTCAGTATAGTTGCAGTTTTTTTCAGTTAACTAAGTTGATCTCTTAAGTCAGACAAGACTTTGAGGTTTGCAGAGACTGTCAGTGAAAATCTGCTTCCCTTGTAAGTTACATCTGCTGTTGTCCTTTTCACACAGGGATTCAAACTTGATTTTGCTTTGAATTGTGAATTTGTTCCTGTTGAATTCAGTGACATCCGACAGACGAAGGCAAGCTTTAAAAAGCTGATGAGAGCTTGTGTTCCCAGCACTATTCCTACAGATTCTGAGGCAACATTCCTTAAAGCACTTGGAGAGTCAGAGTGGTTCCCACAGGTAATTTATATGACAGGTACTTCTAATAACGTATATGCAGCACTGCTTACACAAAATAAATTTCAGACTCTTCTGACAAAGAAATATTGTGTTGTAACCAGCTGTACTTTGTTCATTGTCATTATTTTGCATGCTAACAATTCTGTCATTACATAAGCATTATTATTTTAATAGAATGTTGTGGTTTAACCCCAGTCAGCAACTAAGCACCACATAGTCACTCACTCACTCCAGCCCTTCCCTAGTGTAATGGGGTAGAGAATAGGAAGAGTAAAAGTGAGAAAACACGTGGGTTGAGACAAAGACAATTTGACAGGTAAAGCAAAAGCCAACTGCAGAAGTATAGCAAAACAAGGAATTCCTTCACCACTTGCCATGGGCAGACAGCTGTTCAGCCATCCCCAGGAAAGAAGGGCACCATTGCACGTAGCAATGATTTGTGAAGGCAAATGCCATCACTCTGGCTGTCCACCCCCTCCTTCTTCACCCAGCTTTATATGCTGAGCATGATGTCATATGGTATGGAATATCTTTTTGGTCAGTTGGGGCCAGCTATCCTGGCTGTGTCCCTTCCCCACTCCTTGTGCACCCCCAGTCTACTCACTGGTGAGGTGGATGAGAGGCTGAAAAGGCCTTGGCTCTGTGTTAGCACTGCTCAGCAGTAACACAAACATCCCTGTGTTATCAGCACTGTTTTCAGCACAAACCAAAATATGGGATATGGGGAAGTGTTTGTGGGGCAGAGGGAACTGTGTGTTTGTTAATCTGTTCTTTCTAAATCTGTTCCTTTACTTCTCTATCCCATATTGCCTTACATAAAGATTAACCAAATAAAGATAAGACTTGGAAGTAACTTTGCAAGATTCAAATTAAGAAGGATGTGGCAACGCTCTTTGTAAATCTAAATTGCAGTAAATATATCCTAAATGTTTCGTGTTGTGTTTTGGAATCCTCTTCCAAATAAAAGTCTCAAATGCAATCAATCATAGTAAACAAAATAAACTCTTATGCTGATTTCTTAATGAGGAAATACATGCGAATAACATAGTAGCTACGTGTCAGAAAACGAACTGGTTGAAGTGTGCTGCAGTGCAAGGAGTGGCCTAACTTCTTCCGTTCTTCCTTCCTTAGAGAGCATAAGACCTGTGCCAGGCCACCACGTTCTTTAGGAAGGGGCAACAAGGGGGAAGAGCATGTAGACTTGACTCCTTCACAATGTGAACGTTTTCAATCACAGAGTAGCTGAGCAAGTTGATAAGTGTAGATAAATGAACTTAATGTCACTTTGATGAAGTAAACATGTCCCTACAGCCGCCAGTGAAGGAGAAACAATAACATTGAGTATACTTTCTTTTGGCATATTTGAGAGGAAAAGTATCGCTTCTTGCTTAGGACTGGATCAGTGTCACGCACTAGCTGTGTGACATTCAAAACACATTTCTGTGCTTTAAATCATAGTGTGTGTGACTTATGTGGTAAAGATAATTTATGACTGATTTGACACATTTTCTATCATTCCTGTGAAAGGACATAGATCTGTCATCTTGGAAATGTGTTTTTATTATATTAAGATTTCCTTTCCTGGGTAATAGAAGTTACACAATATTTATTTTAACATTGTACAGGCTAAATATTTCTTTATAAGGATGTGAATGTGTAAGAAGAAATTTTAAGTGCTACCCTATCTTTTGTATTCAGAACATAAAAGTAGTATCTTGCATGTTTTTTGTACTGGATCTGTACAAACAGATTCCATATCAGTTTCTTCAAGAGGAATGGCAAAAAACAGCCTTTCTTCTATCCTACTGATTAAGAAAGTATAGAACAGTAAACAGATTGCTTGGGTTTAAAAGTAGTGCCCTTTGCAATCTTTTCCTGCTAAAAATTGCAGGATAATTAGTTTCTTTTATTTTCTAAGTAATGATTATGTGAATGTTCAGAGGAATTAAATGTTTTCCATCACAATTTCCATGGTAATATTCATAGGATTTGGGGTTTTTTTTTGAAAGGAAGAAATTAGACTGCTCTAAACAAGGATGGATTTTCTAGGGTTTAACTGCTGTTTGGTAGATCTTTTCTCCTCTTGTTTTCTCCAGTTTAATTTTGTTCTCCCTGAGTCTGTTTCCTGTGCTTTCTGAATTTACTTCTTTCCTTGCACACGTGATCTTAGATGTCTGTTGCCCTCTTTTGTTTATTTGTTGTCCTATATTGGCTTTCTCCTTTCAGGCTTTCATCTTTTGTACTGCTGCTATTGGTTACATTGTATTTAGTGCTTTGCAAAAGCGGTTTCATTCTGCTGCAAAAATCTGAATTGCTTATATCTCTTAAATCTGTTCTGTTGTTTTACCAAGAATGCTGTCATAGTATAACAGAAATGATAGAAACATCATATAGATTTTCCTTTTAGTAATAACAGTGTGAAGTGTCAGACAGATAAAATTGCTAAAATTCATTTAAAATTTTTAACCTGCTTATACCCTTCCTGTTTGAATCATCCTCATTCAAGTGAAGAACCTTCTCAAAAAAAAAAAAAAGTAATCTGCCTGCTTGAGGACTTTTAGTATCGCTGCATACTGAATATTGAAATACAAATAGCTAATGTGTCCTTTTTCCATATTCAGAGTACAAGAAACACTATGTAATCTATATAAACTGTTACCAGATAATAGAAATAGGATACTTCCGTGTTTGTTTTTAGGTTTGTGGGTTGGTTGGGTTCTTTTCATTATTATTATTATTATTGTTGATGTTATGGTGGTCATTCTTATTTATTAATGTTGAATTATTTAATTCCCAACCATTCAGCATTAGAAATAGTATCCTGCAAACAATTCCCAGGGGTTCTCCTATCAACGTACTTAGTGACTTTATGGAACCTTAACATTTCACAGGAAATTATTTTAGTGTTAAGCCCAGGATGGAATTTCTCTACAATAAATGTCAGCTGTGTTGTTGCTGTTCTCCTTTTTATGACAGCTATTTTATTACAGTACTCATTGGTTTTAATAGCTTGAGTTCCTATCTTCAAATCTTTACATAGTTTTAGTTTGGATGAAAATCTTTAGACTATTACATTTTATAGCTTTCTAATCTGTTACATCAATGCATTTCTCTGTGCTGTATGTAGGTTTCAGAATACATATTTTAGTATTAAATACATAAAGTTTCTATATTGATAATATCTAGAAAATTATCTTGTACTTGAGCACATTACTTATTTGTAATACTTTATAGCTTCACAGGATAATGCAGTTGGGTGTGATCATCTCTGAGCTCCTGGAAAATGGTTCTTCTGTTATGGTTTGTTTGGAAGATGGCTGGGATATTACTGCACAAGTAAGTTGCTATTAAAACCTTGAAATAACTAAAAATTAAGAAAAAACACTAGGCAATACTTTTTTTACATAAATGATTGATAATTCAATATAGCATTAATAAGTTTCTCTTGTGGCAGCAGAGAAGAAACTAGAATGCATTCATTTATGATTTACACAATAAAATTAAAATGAATTTATTCTGAAAGTCCTCGTGTGTACTGAGAGTTTTAAGGCTTAGATTTTATATCTGACACATAACATAAGAATGAAAGCTGAAAGTTGCCACAACAGATTATTTATCTTTGCATAAACATAGTACACTTCAAGCGCTGGAGGCAGGGAAACAAATTCTTTCTTTTGCTATTCACTTTCCATAAATGAGGTTAGGAGACCACACGCAGGGAGAAAACAATGTGTGTCAAAGGGACTGTGTAATATCTGCTGCGAGGACAGATCACAAGAACAGATAACTCTGCAAAGGTGAATGAAGACCCGCTACCTCATTTAATGGATGCATTGTGTGCATGTAGTTGCTTCATCATTCACATAAACACAGATATCAATAATTCTAGTAAATAAAACCTTCATCTGCAGCCAGCATCATGGTACCAGGCAAACAAACCCACAAAAGAATGTCAGGATAATTATTGGAATCATTGTCAAAAAATGAAGAATGGAGAAGAGGACATACATTGCTGGAAGTTAGAGAAGCCTGTGCTGTATGTTAAAGTCTCCTGAGATGCTGTCTGTACAGACAGTAGCTTGGGAACAGTGCAGAAACTCTAAATAGTGACCCTCAGGACCAATTCTTTAACACTTTCTTTGCTGAGGTAGCTAATACTATTTTATAAATGTTTGTTATCATTATTTTATTAGTAAAAGTGTGTTTATTTCAAATTTAGTCTAAACATTGTAAGCAATATAATGTCTTCCAAAGTCTGTAGTTGCTTGAGTTTGACTTTTGCAGATACCGTAAAGTGTCAATTTAATTGAAGCTTTGTGTGAGATATTGTTTGGTTTGTTTTATAAAAATACTTAATGTATGTGGTATAGTACTTGTAATTGAGTTTATATGAAGGCTTTTGTTTCCTTGGGCTATAAACAGCTTATGGAATGTCTATATTCATGGACTAAAGTGTTCTCCTAACTTATGTCACTCTTAACACAATATATCCTGTCTTGTGCTCTAGGTAGTATCTCTGGTGCAGTTACTCAGTGATCCTTTCTATAGGACACTAGAAGGCTTCCGAATGCTTGTGGAAAAAGAATGGCTCTCTTTTGGTCATAAATTCAGTCAACGTAGTAATCTGACCCTCAATTGTCAGGGTAGTGGATTTGCTCCTGTTTTCTTACAGTTCTTAGACTGTGTGCATCAGGTAAGTCAATCTCTGTCTAATTTTAATTTACAAGAATTCATAAACAAGTGTGTAGATGCCACTATTTCAGATGTTATAGGTAGATAGACTAGTAGCCTTCTCCTACACGATTTGTTAATGTGAGTGGATTTCTCATCAAGAAGAGCTGAAATGATTGCCTAGAGGAGACTAACCCATCCACACAAAACAGACTGAGAGGGATGGTTTGCCTTACGGGTCTTTTAAGGTCATTTATGCAGAGACTGAAAATAAGGTTTTTAAACTTAAGCCTGGCTTTTGGCAGTCTGGAGTACCTTTTTTCAGAAGAAGAAATTGACTGAATTTTAGAACAGTGACTAGATGGTTTTTAATTCGTAGCATTTGATGATGAGCTTTGAGGAGGCCTTGTACTCCATCAGTTCTGGAAACAAGTTTATAAAACAGGGGGAACTGAGATGTTCTTATTTTTATGTACTGCATGTCCAGAAGATGATGAATGCCAACAGTTACATCATGTAGGAAGAAGTTAGTTTAAGGTTACCAACATTTCAGGTTAGTTCTAAACTCTGTCTTTTTTTTTTTCATCTCCACTAAGTAATATAAATGCTCTACAGAATCTCTGTGTATGCAAACACAAAATAGGGCTTGCATAGTTCCTCTTGTATATATGTCTGTCTTTCCCAATTATCTCATTTTTCTTGCTGAAAAGGCTAAAAAGACACCTGTACATTATTAGCCTGTATTAAAATTTATGGATGACTCTGTCTCACAGATGACAATTGTTAAAGAACCATCTTTCTTAATGTGAACAGGCAGTCATATTGAACACTTGCATTAAGTGGACCCTGAAACAGAAGTCTGCAAGTACTTACTCTGAACCTGAGGCTAAGTCCACAGATTAAATAATTTACTAAAGCAATCTTTAGATGTCTATGGGACACTTATGATGAATGAGCTTGTAAGAAGATGAGCAAAGACTTACTGAAGAACATATTGTAGAAAATGTGTCCCAATGCTAAACACCAACAGCCATTATTCGTGATTTCTTGCAAGTTAATAAATCATATAATTGGAATTTGGTTTGGTTCCTACAGCATTCCTCACTAGGAGATGTGACAAATGCTTCTTATTTCTGTTTGATCAATCTGTTTCCAATAGCTGTTTCCCTCAGGTTGACTTTTATTTGAAATGGGGAGGTTTCTTTAAAGAGAATCAGTACTGCATTTTTCATTCAAGTAAGTTGATCTGCCCTCAGATTGCCGTGCTAACTATTCCTGAAAGTCTCTTAAAGTTATTGCTCTTTTTCTGAAGCAGAACAAAACAAATTCTTGGTTCCAATGGTTACAACAGGACAGAATAGCCATGTCTTCCAGTAGTGTAAGCCAGCTGCTTGGTGGTTCGTTCAGTTCTGTATGTAAATCATCTGGTGCTGTATTCTCTCAGAAGTCAGAAGTCTTACCCAGGCTTTAGTGAGCTGACCTGGATAACACTGTCAATTAGTAGAATGGAGTAAACCTACATTTGGTTATAAGTAGTGTAACTTTGAAGTGAATCCCTCCAGCATCTCCCTTACTATTTGTTGATGCTACCGTGGTACATGTATACTACATTTTTTGTGGAAGAAATTAACAAAAAATTCTGCTTCAGATATGTACCAATCACCAGCCCTTAAAAGCATCTGAACTAATGATTCATGACTTAGCATGTAACTATGAAGGTCATCAACTCAGGTGGACTAAATCCAGTCCAAACTAAAACGACAAATGTGTAGTATAACTGCAGAGAAAACATCAGGACCAGCTGCCTCAGTCTGTTTGCTCCTTTTGCTCTGAACTACTTGTTAATGTAGACATAGCTTACATCCTGTTTCTGACCCTGGAAACAATTTGCTCCGGTTTTACTGTAATAAATCTTAAAAGTTGGTATAAAGAAAAGCAAGATATTATCCATGCATACTTTCACAGCATATTTATGTATTTATTCATTTATTTGTAGTCCAGAGATCACATGGACTTTGGAAACAAATGGGTTATTCAGAACAAAGATAAAAAATATTTGGGTTTATTATCATAAAATAGAATGTACCATGTTGTCTTCATGACAAAATTCTTGGGCTCTCTTTATTTTGTTTAACACAGTCTGCAGTTCTAGAAACATGGATTAATGGATTATAATCATCCTGGCTTTAAAAGTTAGCATGAAATGTAAAGTGGAATAATTCCTTGCTGTTAACAACTTTCAGGTATGATTTTGCCTCAAGCTGCAGGGTGCCCAAAATATTCCTACTATGCATGTGAATGTGTCAAGGAAATTGAAGAATGTTGCCTTTGTAATTGCTTTGATGCATGTGACTAGGTATCTGACCCTTCTCAATCTTTCAAGAGGCAATGTAAAGTATACAAGTTATTAACAGATACGTTTTACAGAATGAACTTTATTTGCTGCTTTTTGGTCTTAAACTGTGTCTGCATGCCCTGGCTGCAGCTCTATCAGTAGAAACGTTACCTCCTCCAGGCCATCTGGAGGTATTCGTCACTTCTGTGGTGGGATGCCACCCTTACAGCCTATTCACTAAGGGAAATTAGCCATAGGGTTTTGCTTCTTTTTTTTTTTCTTTTTTTCCCCAAAAGGTAGAAACCTTTTGATAGAAAAGACCATCTTATTTTGATGGGTGTGGATTTAGAATCAGTTCAGCAGATCAAACTGAAGGAGGCAGTAACTTCTCATGAGGAAAGATAGGGCTGTCCAAGGGTTATCACTTTTTTGCCAATGTTATCTTCAGCTAAGAAAGGCCATTGGAACACGGCTTTACTGCATAATTAGTGTAATATAGATAATATAGATTGGACTGTTAATAGAAAAAAATCTTTATGCTAACTGGCTTAGATTGCTATTTAGAATGCAACTCTGATTAAGTTTTCTTGAAATAGACTTATGAAAATTCCTAACTTGTGATGGCATAGGATTGACTTACCAAATTCTTACAGTATGGTTGTAAACTCCAGGGAAATTACTTTTGAAGTTGAGTTAAAGGATGAAGTTTCATAGGCATTTACTGTGAAAAATAAAATTACTTATCATTTGTACTTGCACATTTCTGCTAAATTTCATTGGGTTTTGTGCAACTTTTTAGACAGCTATAGAATCCAATTAGACTGCAACAACTTGACCCTGAAGTGTAATATATTATGATGAGTTTTTAAAAGTTTCCTATTCACTGGAAATAAACATTTGGGCTTTTCATAATATTTTTAACCATTATAGTCTCAACATATTAGGTGTAGTAAGAAAGTCACCATAGAGACATTATGTGCATTAAGTATCATGGGTTAAAATAAAGATACAGAGAAAACAAATGAAGCAGTGATTCCTAAATTAGAACTGCATCATCTTGTAAAAAGTCATTGTTTATGCCAATATCTCCAGGTGTCAGCTGAATTATTAATGCAAAATCATTCTTTCACAATAGCAGCATCTGGCAGATACTCTCTGCTTCTAAGATGACTGAGTTTATGAAACTGATGTCTGTACGGGAAGTTTTTCTTCTGTACCTGTTCAGTAATTTATTAAATATAATTTAAACACTAATTTTAAGCTCAGTAAGGATCTCTGCTACAGAACTGTGTGTATGAGGAAGTGTGTGCTGACCCCAGAGTAGATGTATGCAGTTGTTCCAGTGTTTACAGGAGTAGTCTTTCAGTGATGAATAGCACAGGACATTTTGGAGTACTAAGTTTTTTACTTAAACTAAGAAAACATTGATATGTAATGTGATTACAAAATCAAAATTTATTGGAAAACTAAGGAAGGCTGACGGATGTCTTAAGATTATTAAAGGCATTTAGGAGATATTTAAGTTAATTTGGAAAATGGTGATTTGAAAAAGAAGTCTAATATTGTAATTAGAGAAACTCGGTATTTTGGAAATACCTGTTGGTTTACTCAAGTTTTTAATGTTCATATGTTATGAAGATTGAAGTATTTTAAAAGATAAAGCAATTGTAATTGTCAAAGATACCCTGTCACTGCAGACTTATCTTTCTAGGTGGTATGTGTTAAAATTGTAAAGTATAAAACATTGCTTCTAATTTATATCTTAATTTTTAATATATGTCTTAAAGTCAATGAATTAAATGGCAACAAAGAGCTATCAGAGAGAAACCAGCTGTATTTAACCTCACCCTAAGTGGTTATGTTGCCTACAACAATAAAAATATTTTGTTTATTTTTCATTGCCTAAATGAATGCAAGTGTTTGCTCCTGTGTTAAATTTCTAATTTATGACTTCTGATGTTGGAGCTGTGTTTTATCAGGACCTTTTTTTCCTGATAGCTCAGCCATGCTTTAAATTTTTCAGACTGCACTGTAGCTAAACAAATCATCAATAACAGTAGTCACTTCACCTAGCCGTGGCATCTGTCCCACCACCAAGTGTCTTGAAATCAGCTGTAGCTATTAAAACAGTCAATAACTACAATACTCATGTTTGTCAAAGAAATTATTTATAGTTGTTTTCAATTAAAAAGGAAATGATATTATTTTAAGTTCTAGTTGCTTGTAGTTCCAGAAATCTCAGAAATGGGTCACTCACAACATCTTGATCCATGGCAGGATTTTATTATATTCTTATAATTCTTCAAATGCACTAAAATAATTATTGGACCTTAAGTGGGAATGATGACCCTGTATAATTTGTGTCAAATAGCAGAATTTAGTCTTTCCTTCTTACGATATATTAAAGAAACTTTTCCTTAGGCAAGGTGGAAGATGCATACTGAACTACCTTTATATGTGTGTATATGCATCTAAATGCACACAGGTATGCTGAGCCTTTTGGATTTCAGCTCAGAAGTACATATTGTCATTTTTGAACAGAATTAGTGTACTCATATTTTAATGTAATACAGTCCAGAATAAAATGTTTTCTTTTTTTGCAAGGACAACTAAAAAGTTACTTTATCTACGAAGTTCTTAGAGAACAATTTTTATGAGGGGGAAAGTGGGGAAAGTGTGTGTATATTGAACTGAGGTTTCTTAAAGTATCTTAGTGTTTGAAATGCCTAGCTATAAGCCTATACTGAGAGATTCTATGACTGAAATGCTGTGTATGTTTATAGATCCTTTCAAAGGATTTTCCTGTCACTGTTGTACGTTCAGTAGATAACCTTTCTTGCTAAACACATACTTGTTTTCTTAATTTAGCTGGTTGGGGTCTTTTCTGAACGGGCACATGTGAAAATCTAAACATCAAGGAGCTTCAAGTAGTTTAATACTAGTATCCATAAGTACTTAAAAAATGTTTCTCTCTTGAGGCACTGATAAATAGAGATCAGAGAGAAAAGTTGGAATGGGAAAATGAGACTGGTGAGACTAGACATGGGAAGGTTGCAGAACTAAAGGTATTTTACAAGTTTGATGTGAAGCTAGACAAAGCACAGTGGAACATACTTCAAATGTGAAATTTAATCAGCAGGTTTTTTTGATTGCAAATTATACTTTGGCATTTATAGTTAATTGCCATGCCTAATTTAGAAAATAAAGATCACAATTCATAAACTTATTGGAAGAGTAAATTTGTAAATTAACACATCAAAGTTCTGTGAGCAATAGCTCATGAAGTTAAACTGCAGAATCTTAAAATTTATATTAAGTATAAATATCATCAATAAGTAATGCTAAATATTTTGGCATGAATATTAACCTTAATGCTTAAAATCTTACACCAGGCTCTTTCTGATAATGTTCAAGAGGAAGCAATGGTAAAGAGTTTATTATCCCAAACTATGATATTATTATTTATTACATATCTATTTGTATTATCCCTGAATATCCTCTTTTTTTCTCTCTCTTTTTTAGATTCATAACCAATACCCAACAGAGTTTGAGTTCAATCAATATTATCTGAAGTTTCTGGCTTTTCATCACATATCAAATCGATTTAAAACATTTCTTCTGGATTCTGACTATGAAAGACTGGAACATGGTATGTGTGATGTTTGTTTATTGCATATAATTCTGTAGTTAGTATTTTTCTTGTCAATATTTGGTCTCAAAAACTTGCCTGGTTTGAGATGGACCAGTAACTGTATGATGATGATGCAATGAATTACACTTCAGGAATATAAAGGAAAATGAAGGTGAAGAACATGTAGAATGTTCTGAATGAGTAATTCCCGAGCCATGCCACTGGATGAGACCAAGAGAAAGTGGGAGAAATTAGTGCCATGCCTTAGGGTTTTTAGAAATTTATCCACATGGTTCAGTTTGCCCTACTAAATACCTTATTTTAAAAGAAAGTAAGTTGTTGGGGATCCTTCACAGAGTGCGTGACATTTCAGGAAAGGAAAGCCTTTCTACCTATTATCTTTCCTTTCGTTCTTTGGCGTTCTCTGCAGCGTTTCTCTCCTGTATTTCCTTTTTACTCTGTCGTGTGCAACCTTACTGGTTCTAAGGCCTTATCTACATTCAGAGCTCTCTTAATAAGACTTCATAACCATAGTTGAGGCTGTTCTTGGACCTTGTTCACCAAGCAAAACACTTAAGTGCTCTTTTCACTGTTTGATGGGGTGTTTCTCATGGCATATGGTCAGTGCTTTTCTTCAAAACAGATGTAACTGTGGAACAGACTACTAAACTTGAGCAATCATTTCATTTCAACCAAAAGTTCTTTTTTTTCCTTCCCCAAAACGAGTTAGCAAGTAATTTCAGGGTGCAGCTGACTGAGCAGATTGGAAGTGATGGTGACCTCAGTTAGTGGGGAGCAGAAGCAGTTAGCAGAGCTGCAGGCCGAAAGGGACGTTCATAAATACATTCAAGTATTTCAGGTTTAGCAAAATGCAAGGCTACTGTATATCTAATAATACAAAATTAAAATTCTACCAATTCATGGCAGAGTGGCAGTTGCAAAGTGTATACCAGTTGTTTTGTAAAATACAACCTCTTGTTGCAGTGCCATCTGATAGTAGATTTTACTGTACATTTAGTCTGTGAAATTCCTTTTAGCTACATTTCACTGTTTGTTATGTATTGTCCTAACCTATTTGTTTGCTGCTGTTATTTTCCTTAGGGACATTGTTTGAAGATAAAGGAGATAAACATGCCAAAAAAGGAATCTGTATTTGGGAATGTATTGAAAAGATGCACAAAAGGAGCCCTATTTTCTTCAATTACCTCTATGCCCCTGCTGAAATAGAGGTATGATTTAAACAAAACAAACAAACAACCCCGCAATCCCAAAAAACCCACAAGTAGTTTGTTAATCTGAGTGATTTTTTGTATACATTTTGATATCTTAGTTGTTCTGAAATGAATTAAGCGTTTGGTAGACAAAGTTGACCTGACTTGATTGACTAGAGTAGTGCTTATTCTGTCTTCTTAGCTGCAGAAAAATCCTCTAAAGGGACAAATTCTGGAATAGGTATTTATACATCCTTATGATGTATAAATACCTATTCCAGAATGTATAAATGATGTATAAATACCTATTCCATTCCTTATGATGTAAGTGAGGATCTTTGTTTGCTTTCATTTAATTAAATGAATAATTATAAAAATTATCTTAAAGCTTTCCCTAATTATTTAAAAAAAAAATACATGCTACAAACCACAGGGTAAATAAGTTTAGAGTTGTTATGGGATACATTTCATAATGATCTGATTGAATCACACTGTCTATATCAGTGTCTCATGCAATAATGGATGTCTACTACATTAGATAGTGTCTTGAGAAATTATATAAAATTCACAATGCATCATAGAATTCTGCAATACCTGGGGAAGAAGCAGTCAAGATATCTGAGGAACTGCAAGAACTGTTCTTACTGTAGTCCTGGAGACAAGGCTGGTTAAAGATATTCCTGCTATCCACTGCCCCACTCTTCTGCTTTGGCAGTGACTGTCACCATGATAAATCATTTGTTTACAAGTTTACACTGCTGGTGACCAGAAAACATCAGGATGGGACCATCTCCACTGTCTTGGAAGCCATGGCACCACTGATATTTTTTGGGTGTTTCTTGGTTTTCCTTTTTCTCAAGTTGCTTCACCACATTGTGTCTAAGCATGCATAGTGTCTTGCATTCAAATTGGCTTTATAAACTGATGTGGAGTCTGCACCAGATCCCTATTGCAGTCAGCAGTGCAACCCCCTTCAACCCACACACATGAACCATATACACACATACCTACACTCATAAAGTGGTGGTGAGAGAGAGGAGTGAGAAAACAAGAGGGTGACATTCAATGGAAAGTGCTTCAGCTGTCTTAGTTTTAGAGAAACATCTGCTTTCTCTGTGGAATCATCGTTGTAATGAACTTGTAGCTTGATGGACTGCTCATTCTCTATATGTTTTATTCATTTTACCATAAGCAGTAGCCTGATTAGTAAGCAATGAAGGGTAGCTTTCAATACCTTGAAAGTGTTTTTTCTCTTTTTCAGAATAAACTATTTTTCCTCATATGAAATGGTGTCATAGCAGCAGAATTAGTCATTGTGATTGAGCATCACCCTTGTGACTTTAAAATTGCCTGTTCATCTGAGGCAGTAATTGCCTTTACATTAGGTGCATGCTAACTGAAAGTTTCACATTATTTTTTAAAAGAGATCTGTTTTAAACTACACTCAAAAATCTACCTCACATTGCTGTGTTTTTTCCAAATGGTGTGTCCACCTACATTATATAACCTGTCTCCTTTCTCTGATGGTAAAGACTCTTGACTTTTCTGCTGAGAAAAACTGATGGGTGGTTGCTGTTGAGTGCCTTTTGCATCTTTAACAGGAGGCACAAAGACTGTGAGCTTACCAATTGCATATGCTGAGTTAGAGTTCTTGGTAGGCACCTGGTTTAACAGAAGGATAAAAGTGAGCAGTATATTCCCAAAGCTAGTATTAGTTTTAGCTTTTGATTTGACTGAACCAGTATCTTGCTGTGGAAGTTATTGAACTGTAGCACTACTCACCCCGTACAATGTACTGTTCGATTTACACTAGTCAAGAAAATACAAGCTTTGTATTTTAGCTCTGAAGCACAAACTTCTGTGATTCTAATAAAACTTTGTTTCAAATAGGCACTGAAACCAAATGTAAATATGTCCAGCCTCAAAAAGTGGGATTATTATGTAGAAGAGATCTTGGCTACAGGTCCTTCCTATGATTGGACCATGGTAACTGCAAAATGCAGTGTTGCAGACGAAGCTGACCAAACTGATGGTTCACTCTCACAGACTAAGAGGAAAATAGTATGGCCATGTTATGATGATGTTAAAAAAATACAACCTGATGCCATCAGCAGCCTTTTGAATGTAAGTACATCTGATACACAGAACAGTTAAGTTCTCTGATGCTCATGAAATTAATGTTTACTTTTTGGTTAGGTTATTGTTTTATAGATAGACTATTAAAAGGATTGTGATAGATGTCAAAACAGGTATTTAGTAAAACTGAGTGGTTGATCTTGAAAAGTGATGTTTGGTCTGAGAATCAGTCAGGCTTCCTGCAGAGTTTTCGTTGGTCTGAATAAATACTATTCAGGAAGTACCCTTTAATACTTCTTAATAACTATGAAAAAGCCAATTGTGGATTCATTGTTTCCACTTTATAAAATAATAATGTGGGGAGCCTTTTATAAGATATACAGAAACTGTTATTTCAATTTGGGCAAATGTTGAATCTCGATTTCTTGTCCTTTCTGCTCAGTTTAAAGTAGGTGTGTAGTAAAATGACAGATTTCCAGACAGATCAGAAAACAGAATCTGGCAGCTTTGTGTTATCAACACAAACATAACTGAACGTCTTGGCCCAAAATTCTCAAAAAAAATTTCCTTGATTGCTCTTAGTTTATTCATGTTTACTAGGAACAAATTAATTAATTTGAATTCTTCAGAATATTTTGCTGCTTGACATGTAAGTTTGATGTTCACTTTTTCTTGTTTGGGTTCATGTAGGCTGCTTGGGTTTTATCCTTTCTTAGAAGATGAAAAAGGATCCCATTATCATTATAATTGTAGTTATTTAGAATTATTTAGCACCTGTATTTTCTTAAATACTTGGTGTTTGATTGTAATTAATTAACAGTCCTAATATTTAGATTGTAATCTTAATTGATAACTCAGGAGAATGACATGGGCATTTTTTTAACTTCCTGGACCTATTGTTTCGAGCCACCTGCATATACAGATTTTTATTCTGAAAACCCTTTGCAGACTTTATATTAAAATAATAGTTGCAATGCTTGGAAAATTAATATATGCTGTGGGTACCCAAACTCCCCCAAACGCAGGATGATTTTTAGCAAAGTCTCAAAGCAGGAAGTTTCTGAATGGATTTGCGTCCTTGAGGATAGGCTTGTTTTTACTAGAGGGTTAGCTTTGTTCTGGCACAGTTCTTTGTTCTTTCAGTTCATCCCTTCCAATCATAAGTGATCAAGGCCCAATTTTAAAGAAGTAATAAAAGAATCACTTGTAAAAGTCCCCTTGACTCAAGATAGCCAGAATTTCTTAGAACTCATGATTTCACAAATGAAAAGAAAGGACAGTGTCTCAGCAGGGGTCATATCAGGGATTCTTCAGCAAAAAAAGAGAGCTTTTTTATCAGGTAACTAGAGGCCAGAAATACATCGGGAGTATAACAATGATGTTCTGCATTTCTTCCTGGGATAGATGCCAAACTACCCATATCCACAACAGTGAGAATCTGCCATATAACAGGGAAATTAGCCATATTCTATTCCAAAGATTTGTGGGTCAGGTTTTATAGAGTTTAAATGTTATTTGTGAATTAGATTATAGTAATAAAAGATCGTGCTGGAGAGGAACATTTGGAAAACTTTTAAGAGGTTGTGTAAAAGTTACAAAAATATTCTAAGTTTAAAAAGCAAAGTGAACTTTCTTTTTAAACAAGTTGTTGATTTAGAGCTATTGCTGATGCAGGAGATCATAAATCCATTGAGAATGTATTGGTATCCAAAAAATGTTTGAACTGAGACCATATTTAGCAATGGTAAATTATTAGGGAAGATTGATTCTCCCTTAGTTTGTAATGACAAGACCAAATTTGTTCTAAAGATAGATTTCAATTGAAAGCTAGATAATTCTCTTCAGAATGTAAAGCTGAAATAGAGAAGTTATCAAGTGTCTTAATTCAGAATTTTCCTTGGTAGAATGCGGTGCTTTTCTATTGAGACCAAAGGTGTAATTTTTTAGCAGTGAATGTTCTATTGTGTTTTAAGTATCTAACAACCCACCTCCAGCCAGCTGTGTGTGATGGCTCCATGGTTTCTATAAAACCTTATATGTTTATGAGTTTGGGAAAGTTAGCCAGTCTGCACATTTCATCCTTTTATTTCTAAATGAACCAGAAAACAAATATGAGTTAGGTTGTTTAAATCTAAAATTCTCAAAAGTGTACTTTGGAGCCATAAATGTTCAAAAGTAGCTCCAAACAGAAGTGCTTCCCTTTAAGACCATTTTCTCATGGCCTTTCTGCATGACAGAAATCAGAAGCAAGGTACCAAGAGTTAAGAGTAACTAACAATCCATTTTTGAAGAAAATGAAAGGTAATTGTAAAACAGCACACCTGTTCCTCTATTTTCTTTCTCAGAGAGTAGTTGCAAATCGTTTTAAAATAATTTCTCCACAAAACTCAAAAAACAACTCATTTGACAGGAAGTTTGAGGTTCCTGTTGGTTCTGTGGGGTTTTTTGTTGGGTTTTTTGTTTGATTGTTTGTTTTTTGGTTGATTGTTGGGGTTTTTTGTAAGCTTTCCTTGATTGTCAAATTCAGTAATATTAAACTACAGTGTAGCACATCCAAGAGCTACGTCTTCAGTAAAGGCTGAAGTTCTGGGTTAAACATTTCCCATAGAGACTAGCTCTTTAAATGATCTAGCTTTATACATATTGACTTCTGCTTCTATAAGTCTGGGCAACAGGAGATGAACTTGAAAGATAAATTTAAGGAATTTCAAGGAAATGTAGCACTTCGTAGTCCATTCCACACATGGCAGGAAAAGAAATCTGATTTCAGTAAAATCTAAAACTGAGGGGACAAGAGTAAAGCTTAGTGATTTATTGCCATGTAAGGTTTTTACATGGGCTTTGTTAAAGAAGAATTTATTCCTAACTTTTCAAGTTATATATAGGAGATTGTTACAAGTTTTTCATTTTAAGTTCTGGAAGCAGCACTCACTGTGGAGCCAAAAAAGAAGGAATGTGATTTAGTTGCTAAGTTACATGTTTCACTTACTTCCAGATTCTGCAGAGAAACTCAGAAGTCAAGACTAGGACAGAAAGAGAATAATCAGATTTTAAAACCTGACTTTTAGCACTAAAGAGCTTCTATCCTTTTGTAGCAACTTCTAAAGTCTTTGTGTAAAAGACTGTGGTAAATTGGTTCAGTTGTATGTGTCCCATCAGGAAGCGTTTTACACTCAGCACTTTGAAAGAGGAACAAGTAATCTGTCTGACTCATGTTTACCTTTCCTTATCTTTGTATCACCTATGAAGATACTCCAGTCAAAACTATTCCAGTTTTATTTCTGGCAGGAAGTATCCCATAATATTTAATGTATATGTGGCTTTCAACTACTACTAGTATTTAAAACTTCCAGTTTGATTCCTGCTCTTAAGCCAGATTTTATATTTAGTTTTTAATTTTCTAATTTACCTTCAGCAAGGAAGAGTTTGTAGCAGCATTTTGTTGCTGTTACACTGCTTTTTTATTTTCACTTCAGAGTTCAAAATATAGTTCAGGTGTAAGTTTCCTGGTCAAAATGTTTTTGTACTTTAAAAAATATAGCAATTTTCTCTAAGTCTGTTAATCAGTGACAGTTTCCTGAAGAAACTGCTATTCTAAAAGATCAATAGGAGTTGGAGAATATTATAAAATCTACTTTAATATTTTGGTATCATAGAAGAAAATGAAATCAGAGACTTACTGTCTCTACTTCGAAAATAAATGTCTTGGATTTTAGTTGGATTTCATATAGCATGGGAATTCTCTGGCCTATGACAGTTTTTTATTCCATCATCAGTTCTTAATTGGATTTGCCAAATTGGGTTTTTAATTTGATTTCATTAAGAATCAGAATTTCATAACACTACAGTTTTTGAAAATAATTATATAGAAAGGAAGCATGACAAAAAATATGGACCGTGCATCAAAATAATGACAAATGTATCAATGAGTACTGAAAAGTAATCATAATAAAATTTCCTCTTTTTCCTCAACTTTTCATGCACTGTCTTATTAACAGGAAGTGACCCTAACTGGAGGTTATCAGCATAGGTCATATTCCCAAGTTCCACAACAAGAACATATTGTTACAGTTTGGCATCCAAACTGAATAAATCTTTCTTTTTCATTTCCTTATTTTATTACGGCTTTGTATCACATTTTATACACCAGGATAAATGTTAATATTGGCAATGCACAATGTTGCTGTCACAGCACAAAATTTCTTCTTTGTAAATATTTATATAAAATACAGCCTATCCTTATCATTGTCATGTTTGTATTATGGCAGCTAATGTTGGATTTTGTGTGTTCAGGAGAACTGGCAGAAACTTGAAAGCACAGTGGCTCCTCCAACCTGTGACATGCAAGGAGAATGACCTGGCTGGTGCTGTACTTAGTCACCTCTGACTCCTGAATCTGGTTGATTACTGTTTATAGCTGGTTTGACTGAAATTTTTTAACTTGGCTGGGCAACATGGCCTAAAGGTTCACTTGTGTCAAAAGTATTTTCTAGAAAATAGTTGTATAAAAATGATTGCCAAGAAGTTAGACATGTTTATCCTTAAGAAAATCCTTCTTGTTTGTTACAGGAAATCGAAAGGTTGGAAAGTAAATTAAATCAGAGCCCAGAAAGGTGGCAGCTTTTGTGGGAAAGGGTCAAAATGAATCTAAAGGATGACACCAGACAAGACAATGTAAGTAGTAAAAGAGCTCATCCAATAGAATAATTACATTCCTGCTATATTGGCTACCTGTGGCACTGGAAAAATCACCTTATTTCTTGGAGTAAAATACTGCTTTTGAACAATGTAGTGTGTTGTTCTAACCCATGACACTGGCCCTGTATTTCTGCATGTAGAAACATAGATTTATGCTTGTGCTATTTATCTAATTACTTATCCAGAGTAGATTAAGACATGCAGACAAAATGAGCCTGAGCATTTTACTAACTCAAAAATTTATGACTTTGTATATTTAAAAGAATCTTACTTCCTGAAAGTAGCCAAAAGGACATCACAGAGTTTCAGAGCTGAGTAAAGATATTTCCATATCTAAATGGAATTTTGGAATTGCAGATTTAAGTAAAGGTAGGAAGTGTTTCTGCTTGTGCTCCCAATTCTTGAATACTGTAAATAGCATAGCTGTCAATATAGGTATTTTCCAAGTCAAAAGCTGTGTCTTTGCTACTACATGCACTAGGAAGAATGTTAGGTACTGTTTTTTGTGAGCTTTCCGTGTAAACTTGGCACGCTCTTAGCCTGTCTTCAGACGAGAGGTGCTGCAGCCCTCTAATTATCTTTGTGGCTCTCCCCTGGGCCTGTTCCAACAGTTCCATGTCCTTCTTACATTGAGGACTCCAGAATTGGACACAATACTCCAGGTGGGGTCTCACAAGAACAGAGTAGAGGGGGAGAATCACCTCTCTTGACCTTCTGGCCATGCTCTTTTGGATGCAGCTCAGGATACGGTTGGCCTTCTGGGCTGTAAGCATGCATTGTCGGCTCATGTTGAGCTTCGGATCCAACAGCACTCCCAAGTCATCCTCTGCAGGGCTGCTCTCTATCACATCATCTCCCAGCCTACATTGATGACAAGGATTTCCCTGACCCAGGTGCAGGAGCTTGCACTTGGCTTTGTTGAACCTCATGAGGTTCACGTGAGCCCACTTCTCCAGCTTGTCAAGGTCCCTCTGGATGACATCCCATCCTTCTGGCATGTCAACTACATCACTCAGCTTGGTGGCATCTGCAAACTTGCTGAGGGTGCACTCAACCTCACTGTCAATATCATTGATGAAAATAGTAAATAGAACTGGTCCTAGTGTGGACACCTGAGATACACTAGTTGTCACAAATCTCCATCTGGACATCGAGCCACTAACAACTACTCTCTGGATGTGACAGCCCAACCAATTCCTTATTCAACAAGCAGTCTTCTCATCAAATCCGTATCTCTCCAGTTTAGAGAGAAGGTTGCTGTGGAAGACTGTGTCAAAGGCTTCAGGGAAGATGAGACAGATTACACCCATTTTCCTGTGACCACCAATGTGGTCACCCCATCATAGGAAGGTTGGTCAGGCAGGATTTGCCCTTGGTGAAGCCGTGCTAACTGTCTTGAATCACCTCCCTGTCTTCCATGTGCCTGAGCATAGCTTCTTGGAGGATCTGTTCCATGATCTTCGCAGGCACAGAGGTGAGGCTGACAGGTCGGTAGTTTCCTGGGTTGTGCTTTTTACCCTTTTTTAAAAGGGGAACAATGTTGCCCTTCTTCCAGTCACCAGGGACTTCCCCTGGCCTCCATGACTTTTCATATATGCTGGATAGTGGCTTGGCAACCACAGCAGCCAATTCCCTCAGGACTCTGGGATGCATCTCATCAGGTCCCATAGACTTATAAATGTTCAACAATTTAGGTGTACTTTATGCCCTAGACATATTCAAGATGAAGAAAGTTTAACCCCAGCTAAGCAAAGGATTTCTTTTTTATTGCATTGGAAGCAGAAAAGAAAATGCAGGTATGAGCATACCTGATATCAGGCTCCTGTCCTAGCTGTTTTTTAAGGATTCTCAGATAAGTGCATAGCTAAGGTCAGCCTCAGAGAACTCTATCTCTAGAATGCTATCACTTTGATTAAGACCAAATTCAGGATCCTTCTTGTTGCCAGCTTATTGAGATGCTGCTAAAATTATTTGCATCTATGTAGTAGTTGTGGAAAGTACTCTTTCTTTCCTTCTTTCCAGTTCCTTCCCTTCCCTATCAAATTAGGGAAATTTATTGTATCCAAATGTCTGAGTAGTCCTAGATGCTTCTGAGAACACAAGGAAAGCATTGTTCTAGATTACATCACTGGAATATATAAGGCTTTTCTGAAATACTGATTTCTCACACCATGTGAACCCTTAGAAAGTCACTGAATTGCCATCCCTCTGACCTCTTTTCTGCTTATAAAAATTCACAACTTACATGTTGTACCATATCATGTCACTATAATATTTAGACAGACTGTGAATGCAGACCCACTGCATTACTTTTTTCTTTTCTTTTCTTTTATTTCTTTTTTTTAGCTCCGGAGACATCCTCCTGGCTCCTCAGGGATGATGTCAACTAATCTACATTCCTATCAAAAGAAGTCTGTGTTGGAAATACCTGACAACAGCAGGGTCAGCGAGGAGCAGAGTGCAAGCATTACTCCCTCTAATGGAGTAGATAGAAGAACAACTACGCTATACAATCATTTCACATCAAAGAACGATGAAAACAGGTGAACTGAAAAAGTATAGAGTATTTAGGAACCTTGTATTGGATTGGTACGAGTCTCTGCCTTAGGAAAAAAGAAATTTATAGGCACAGAATGCTCTGTGACTTTTTTTATTCCTCCTTTGTGGTTTTGGTCACATTTAGCTGTCTTGATGGATGGGCATCTATCTCATTGCAGTATCTTTCAATCTTTCAATCTTTCCCTTTATATGCTACCAGAATACTGAAACAGTGTTTATTAGTGTACAACAGTTACCAATAATCGAACCATTGTTTTAAAACCAGTTTTTTTAACTGCAGTAAAATTAGTGTTTGAATGTGTAGTCCTTTTCAGGATTTTACGTATCACCAGTACTCCTATGGAATCACATGCCATTTGTATTTTCTGTACCTTTCAGATCTTTTGAAGGTACGCTGTACAAAAGAGGAGCTTTACTAAAAGGTTGGAAACCTCGTTGGTTTGTGCTGGATGTGACAAAACACCAGGTAAGAACTTTGGGGATTTTTATAAAGAGTGATAACTGTATAACATATAATTATAAAAGACTCTTTGGACTGGAAGTTGGGCCCAAACATTTTTTCCCTGCTGTATACCTTAAGGGAAAATAGCCAAGTAGAGTGTGAGGACATTTCCTGAGCATTGTGCTATAATACCAATACAAGAGATTTTTTTTAAAACACTGCTGTGGCTGTCATTAAGCAATTAAATGGTGAGTATAATTTGCCCTTTAATATGACCTCTTTAGTCTCCAAAAGAACTAAAACTATTTCTGAAATAGAGTCTGAAAACCTTAGAAGGTAATTTCTAGAGTGCAATTGGGATGCTGAGAGCTAATATGACAACTAGTAGCAATACTCCATTCATAGGAGTATTTTAGATTAGTCATAGATTGGTCATAGTGATGTAAATTTAATAGCAAAATTATTCATAAATATTATAACAAATCATTGTACAACAAGAAGAACCAGAGAGGATCCATTGTTCTTTAACATTTTACCCAATTCACAATGTATGCTGCATTCTTCAGTGAAAATTTGTGGTTTCATGTACTTTAAATAATGTTGGGTTGCCAGGCAGAAATCTTCATTGACCCAAATATTCCACACAGCATGGGTTGTAACCTCTAAGACTCCTGTGCTTTTGTGTAAAAGTATTAATGTAATCAATACACTTTAAAAATATGTAATATAAAGACGGTCATCTTTTAAAATGCTAATTAAAGATTTCTAGATTCGTGTGGTAAACTATCAACAAGTGTGCTGATTATAACTACTTTTCCTGATATTCAAGAGCAAATGTTCATTTTGCAGATGAAAAAATACTTTAACATAATTTGGATAGCCAAATATCCTCCCAAGTATCATAGATGTAGGAGAAAGGCAGGTCTTAGTTGGAAATCTGTTGTTTTATGTTTGCTATAAAGGTTTGATTTACTGTTTCACATTGGTTTGTAGAAATTACCTATTTTCTTATCTATTTATTTATTGGAAAGCAAGTATCAAATTTTCTCAGTTTACAGAGTGGTTAACATTAATATCAAAGTATCTTTGCAAGGAGTAAAAATAAAAAAAGCAAGTTTCATTCAGCCACTAAGTGCAGTATAGGAAAATGTGTTTTCTATGTAGTTTATAATTATCTAAAATTATACTTCAATTTTTGCGGATTATTGAAATTCTTGAAATATAGAGAATATATGTTCTGTTAACTCTTTGGAGAAGAAAAGCTTTTTTGTTAGTTTCAACATAATGAACGGGGAAAAGGTGGTTCCTGTTAGAAAAACTGATAAGGAATGCTGAAACCTAAAGACCAGGTTCTGCTTTCATCCTTCATACATCCTCTGCCCAGGAGCAATGCATGACTATTTCAAGCTTTTCAGCTCTGAAATTCTGGTGCCAAAATGCTCCTCCTTCAACTCCATGTCTGCACAGGAGGAGATGGTGGAGACTTTGCTATTAACCAGAGATATCTAATAGAAGACTGGTCAGCTAAGGGCTATCAGCAGTCCCACCATCTTGTATGTACCAAACCAATGGCTTCTGTCTATTGTGTCTTAGAAATTTCCTATGTCCCATGTCCTTGAGTCATCGTAATAGTTCTGCTTGCCATGCTTCTAAGATGTACCCAGGAAAGGTGAAAAAGTGGTGAAAATTCTGACTAAATAGTGTATTTGGATTTTTTTTTTCTCTCATGTGATCTAGCTGCGATACTATGATTCTGGTGAGGATACAAGCTGTAAGGGACACATAGACCTTGCAGAAGTAGAAACTGTGATTCCTGCTTCTCCAACAATTGGAGCCCCAAAACATGCAAGTGAAAAGGCATTTTTTGATGTAAGTATATCCGGACTTTACTCAATCTTTATGTGAAACTTTTTTTTCTTACTGTGTTTAATCTACTGCTTTCAGTCCTGCTAGAAGGTATGAGCTAGGAAGGAGCTGTCATGGCAACTCAAGACAAAAAAGCTTTACACAGCTAGCATCTGGCCCCCACTCTCTACATTCAGACCCAAGTAATAGATCTATTAGTTTAAAGTTTGTAAGTTTCTTTTTCTATTTTGTGTGTTGATTTGTTAGTCTTTGTGTTCTTATTTTTCCTTTGCAGTTGAAGACAAATAAACGCGTATATAATTTTTGTGCCCAAGATGCACAGAGTGCTCAACAGTGGATGGATAGGATCCAGAGCTGCATTTCAGATGCTTAGAAAGGAAAAATGTTCCATGATAAAGACACGTTAAAAGCACCTCTTCCTGTAAGAAGCTAAGTTCTGAAATGTTGCTGACAGACAACCAGCCATAAAAGTTCATAATATGCTAAAGTTCTTTTTCTGTCAAATAATTATAACCACTGTAACTGCTACTTTTTTTCTGCAGGGAGGACTTTGAAAAATAATAATCCATTTATCCTGAATTTTCACTTCAGTACAATTCCTAACTATAAAGGTGGGCTGTATTTGCACTACAATCTAATTCTGGTTTTCTCATTTTAGAGCTGTTTCATTAGGAAATGTGTCAAAAGGAAACTGTAGAAATTTTCCCTCCAACAGGAAGTGTATTTTCACTTGATTTTTGAACAGAATGTTCTTATTTCCAAGCTAGTCATGAATAAGAGGGAACATGCCTACAATTCCTAAAAAAAATAAATTAAATTAAGATTGTGAGTTCAGTGACATATATATCAGGTTGCCAATGCTTATAGACAGTTGATACTTTCAAAGACCAAAAAGTGAAGTTGCCCAATACCAGATTTTCAAGTGTCTTCTCCGTGTGCAGGTCATTCTCTAGTCTTGTGCTCTACTGAATGCTTCTACAATATTGTTATGGAATTTCAAATTCTAGGGGTCATCTGAAGGTCATAGCACTTTGATTTTAGACTCTGATTTCAATTACAATGGGATAAATGAAAAAAAAACCACAGGCTGACACTATCCAGGAGAAACGGAAACCAACAAACTAGGAGTTCAGTAGAAGAAAGATCTCCCATGTGTGAGTTGTATGTGTTAATTTATATGCTGTTCTGCTCACTGTAAAATAAAAAATAACAAACATGATAATGCACTAAACAATGAAGCAAGCACTTGCACTGAAGTCTTTAAAATGCAGACATTTTGCAGGACAGAGGTAAGTTATTTATAGCAGAACAATATTAGCTAGTTAACATTTACAGATATTAAATATGTACATAATCAGGTTTGATGTGTTGTGATTTGATACTTTTTAAACATTTTTGCACATGAATTGGAAGACTGTTTATAGATTTTTACATTTGATAAAATGGTGTTTGTTCAGCTGAAAACCCTGGTGAAACATTTTTAATAGCCCCAAATTCAGTAGAAATTTTACAGTCTACAAATAGTGATGGCATTTAGTAGAGTATTGTAGGTAATTAAGCCATTGTTTTTATTTTGAAATGTTAATATGTTAAATAGAACACTAATACTACAAAAAGTTTGTATATATGATTCACTATTTTCTCATTTTTCCAGACGTTCTGCTTGTAATTTAATGTCAGCCTAACCAAACTGACTACACTTTTAAGATTTTTCAGTTATTAAATTGTTTGTGGGTTTTTTTATAACTAATGTATTTTGTCAGAAAGGAACATAAATTTCACACCACACACAATAGGAAAAGCAGCTGTTTTTAATGCAATTACAATTTCAAAACAAAAAATATGAAGGATTTTTCTAGAATTTTTCAACTGACAAATTTCCACCTGTGACAATGATGTTTGCACATTTGTATTTTTCTTTGTATATGAAGTACTTTTATATGTACTTTGTAAAATACTGATCCTGTTCTTAGGTTATATGAAAATACGCATACCACTGCTTATTTTGTAACTAGTTAATTTTAACTCTTGTATGTTATGTGATATATGTATGCTAACCATCTTGTAATAAATACACTTCTTAAGGACAATGAAAACCTTTCCCTTTACTGTAAAAGAAAGAAAAGCAAGACCCACATGTTGAAATATTTCCACGGGCACAAGACAAATCCTTATTTACTCTGTATTAAGAATAGTGGGTGTATTACAAACTTGTGGTCTTCTGTATACTTGTAAATAGTCTTACATAAAAGTTGCACTTGAGCATCCTTAACTCAAACGCTTGTCAACAGTTACACTAAAGACTAAAGAAATCAGAATTTAAAGCAAAATTATCATTCTAACAGGTCTCAATGTATAGCCTTTACTAAAAGGCTAAATACATGTACTAAGTTGTTGAATAATGATGGTAAATACATATCTTTAGAAATCCTGTGTAGTATTACAACATAAATCAGCTGCATACGTTCACCCTGAAAAGTATCTCATTTATATCACCTTATGCAAACATGATCTAGGTCATAAGAATTAAAATATTAAAAATGACAAAGTCTTACTTGAGAATGTTGCATCTGAATTGAATTACCGAGTGTAGTGTGGGATAGCAGAGTTAAAATGGAAAGGGAACGTGTGATGGAGGTAGGGGACCAGTGACGATTCGTGGATGCTGTGGTGCTTAGATGATACAGTTTGCATATTGAGCTTGGCATGGATGCTAATGTTGCCTTAAATGTTGATCTCAATTTTTAGTGTCTGTATTGGTGGAAAATGGACTTGAGCAACTTAACTTCAGAATATCCAAATAAAAGCTGAAATGACATGTATGATATTTGTTGTGTTTATATAAGGAATGTATGTAGGATTGGAAGGCACTTGGTGTGTAGAGACAAAGTATACAGTGTCCCTGAGGTCCTGTCTGTAGAGAATGAAAACTGAAGCAGCAACTTAGGAAAAATGTGAAGATGTTAGCATAACATAAGCTATGGGGTTTGTCAGTGTGTGTTGAGTCATGGCAGCAGCAGTAGAGAATTAGGAACAGAGAATTTGTGGGGGGCGGGGGGCGGTGGTGGTGGAAATATCTATGGACAAATGGATCCATCTTCATATTCTATGAAAACTTTCCAGGAAAAGGAACCCATCCAGGGAGTTGGGGATGAGGTTAAACACATGCTCCCTCTGGTGTGTCGTATCGCTATTCCTATACTGTGAATCATAACATTCCTACCGTAGAAAAGAGTACTATTGAGGGCTTTAAGAAATGCATGAAGATTGCTTGCCCATCTCTGTGGTAAGTAACAAAATGCCTGAATAATAGGTGATGGGATGAACCAGTCTGTTTTGAATAGTTTTCACTGGCATATTAGTAATTTCTCTTTCCTGTCTAAAATACAAGTATTTTCTGTAGAAGTCCTTACTTTTGATGGAACTTAAGAATTCGTATACTAAATAATAAAATAGTTAGCATGTCACATGTGTGGGTCACTGGTTATGTAATAACACACAAATCTCTAACAGGCCCAGGAACAAATGTTCAAAATTTTGTATCACATCCCACACCCATTATTTGTATCTGATATTTTGTGAATTGCAGACATAACAGAAATGCTGTGATGTTGTCCAAATACTCTCATTTTGCCTTTTCATCCTGTAATATTCTTGGAGTATGTCTAAGTGGCTGCACCACATTTCTCATTTTTCATATTTGTGATCATCCAAATATTTGGCTGTTCATGATTATCCTGTGGTTGCTTTGGGGAGTCAGAAAACTGAAATGAATCTACCAGTTATGCTAAAGTTCATGCTGAGTATCACTGTTGTACCTACTTCTTGGGGTTTTTGTCTGTATTCAATCAGTTTCCTCACAGATTTTGGCTACTGTGCAAGCCAAGGGTAGTATTAACATCTACATTCTCCTTTAGGAAATTTTTCGTCTTTTTTTTCATGTACAACTTCTCCTTAATTGACTGTCAAATAAGGATGGTGCAAAATCAGTTGTTTCCTGTCTTTACTTTCTTGGCCAGTTAGCCTCTCAAAGGAATGAGTTGCTAGTAGAAATACTGCAAAGAACTGGGTTTGTGTTTCTTTTTACATAAAAGAAAAACTCCAAAGTCTAATTTTACCTTGTTTTATTTTTCTGCTGTAGACCTTTGCAGTCTGATACGACTTTTCACATGACACAAAGGGACTCTTCTAATTCTTTATTTCACTAGCCTTTAAGTTTGTAAGAACAAATAAGTGAAGTGTAATCAACTATGGCTACCTATCATCTTTATTGACAATCACACCAGTAATTAAAACCCATACATTATCTTTCCTTCTTGCCACTGACAGTTACAGAAGTTTCTTCTTCATCACAAGACTGTCCATCATCAAAAAACTGAAGAGACTGAATACTGATGTCATTTCTGATTTAGCAAAAAACTATGAAATAAACCCAGCTTTTAATAAATAGAGATTGTCATAGTGGTTGCCTGAGTCATTCCTTGGAAGATAAAGACTCTTTCAATTGTGATGTTTGATTTCATATGTGTACTCCTATACATTACTCCTAGAAAGTTCTCAAAACCCAATCTTAGAATGAAAGGTAAAACCTGTGTTTTAAAGACAGGCTCTCCAACATAATTATTTGTTTATACTTTGACCTCTGTGCAGACCATACAAACCAGGAGATGTGCTAGTGGCAGATTAATTATAATTACAGATTGCTAGTTAAATCTAGCCAAAATGCTATTTTACAATCTTTTTCACAATGGTCTAATCTGCTTGATCTCTGCTTCTCTAAAGTATAGCCCATTGTCAGTATCCAATCAGAAATTACATTTTGTCCACCTTCAGTTTGCAGCATATAGTTCAACATTCTTCCTTTCTCCTCAAATTTTGCTTACATGACAGATTTAGCACTTTTATGAATAGGAAATGTTGTTTGACTGTGACAAGTTTACTGTTTCTGTTGTCCATTGCTTACTCTCTGGTAAATTTGTTTTGTTTATGTGCCTTCTAGGAGATTCATAGAGAGCCTATACTTTTGTCTGTAAAACAGGCAATAATAGAGGATGGAAATAGTTAGGCTAAAAGGACCTGAGGCATAGGCTTGGTTTATTTAAAGGTTTATTCTTGGCTTAGTTTTCAATATATATTGAAACAATATGAAGTGTAATTAATCTTTCTCACTGTCCAACTCGGCAAGGATTCTTTTATTTCAAACCCACTCAGCCTGTCACCAAACTGGACTTCCAAAACTTGGAGTGTCCTTTTGTGTTAAAAGTCTCCATAAATCTGTTAATTGTCCAAAATTTATATTAGGTCTAACATCCTTGTTTAATAATGGACAGATGAGAGTACTTTGAATTTAACACACAGGAAAAGTGTTTTGTGCAAATGCTTTCTCATTAAGGAGAAATTAATCAAGTAGCCCAGGAAATGAGCATCATAATGACAGCACTGAGGTCTTTGCCAGGTTACATTGGCCATGCGACATCATTAGTAGTGCCAGTGAGCTCAAATTTCTGTTCTCATCAAGACCTCAAGGTCAAAACTTCATAAAAATCTGTGTAATTATGAATTAAGTTCAATATAGTAAGCTATAGTACAGGTAGATCACTCAGGTTTAAATACTTATATGTTCAGGTCTTCCATGCATTGTGTTGTTTTTGTGCCACCACAGTAGTTAAAAATTTTATTTCTGATGTGCTGTCATCACTGGCAAATATTTCAATGCAATAGTTGAAGCAAATGCTTACACTAACATTTGTAAATCAAAAATATTTACAATGTTTAGTATCAAGCATTCTGATCTGTTTAGTATTTTGTGCCAGCAAATAATTTAGGGTTGGAATTTCAAAAAAAAAGCCCATTTGAGTGTTGGTGATGCAATTACAATTGAATTTTGATGAAGTTGGACAGCCTGTTTCTCTGAGATGCCTGTAAGATATTTTTCTTTCTGATATTCTTTTTAAATTTTAAAGGAACTTTTATTTAAAATGTCTATCTTACTCCTAGTACCTCCTGAATCAGTGCTAGTAATTCATTTATTTGCTTTAAAGTTAAAATAAGTTCAAAATTCTTTTTTCCTTACTTCACTCAAAACAACTAGCATTCTTCATTATTAAAACTGTTTTCTGAAGGAAAAAAAATAAAAAAAACAAAATTCAAGTAAAAATTAACTTGGCTTCTTCCACTTCAGGCTTCTTGCTCAAAGGAAAGCTTGCAGTAAGTCTCCTTTTCTGGTATGAGTATGTAGCAATGCCTGAAAACCTGGAAAATATCCCATCCAAGTGATAATGAAGTGGAGCCAGGAAGAAGTTGAGGAGTTAGTTACGGTATGTAGAATCATGTCATTGACCACTGTGTATATCACGTACATTAGCAGTGCCAGGACAGGCTACAGGTCTTATTACAACCTCAGAAAGTATCATGCTGTTGCTACAGCAATCAGACATCTGTTTTTAACCCTAAAATATCTAAACTTTGTGTCCTCTTGTTCCTGCAGAAATAATTTCCTGAGACCTTGTCTCTTTAGTGACACAAATTTCTGTAGAGAAAATAATTTTAAGATAAACTCATTTTTATCAATTATTATTTCAGTTGTTAAAACCACACAGCTGACCACACAGTAGCATATTTGACAGGTTTTTCAGCCTAGGAATAAAAAACAAACACATAGCTATTTCCTGTGATACCAAATGTGTTTTAGTTCAGTGAATACTGCACACAATTTTTCTCGTGTGAAGCAGGTCTTCCTTTTTTGCTATCAAAACTAAATACTGCTGTCAATAAGGTTATGTATACCCTAGCAACTCACTATGGACTACCACAAAATTTTTTACTTGTTGTCAGAAAGGCGTCAGTTTGTAAATATTTCTCCCCTGTCCTATGTCACTACATACATGTTGCCTTAAAATATTCAAATATTACCTAAAAACACACTTCTGTTCAACTTTTCCACTTTTTCTTTCCTCAGACATGTTCACCATTTCACAATGAAACACGCATATTTAAATTGTTTTAAATTAAAGTCATATTATACTTGAGACAAGGACAGCTTGCCTTATGTGATGGTGGTCTCTCAAGACAACTTGGTAACTTTATTTGAAAGATGAGTGTGTGCAACCAAAACAGACGGAGATCCTTCAGTTTATCTTGGAATTCCAGCCCATTGGTTTCTATTCATTTTCATCATCAGTTGAAATTACATGGAAATGTAATGAGGCCTTTAGTGACACTTGAAATTGCAAGTGACTCTCTTACTGCTCTCATTGGTGTATATTAGAAATTAGGATTTTAGATTACCCTTTGTATATATTCTCACCAAGCCAGGATGAACAGAGATAATGAAGACTATGGGCTTCTGAAGTAGAGAGAGGCAAGCAAAAAAAAAACTCTGGCTGATAGGTAGTGCCTAGCACAGCAAGGAGATGATGTCAGTGCATGTGCAAGCAGCTTAGTGAATGTTCATCTATCGGTCAGATGATCAAAGACTCAAGGAAGAAGGCACAGCTCTGTCACTGAATGGAGCATAGGAAGGCTCATACTGCAAATGGGAAGAACTGCAGGTAGGCAGGCCGTGGAACTAGATCCCATACACCCATACACTCCAGTAACAAAGGAAGACTTACAGTCTCCTTTGCTTTCCTCTGAGCAGTTGTGTTACCTCTGCACCAAATTCTCCCTTTATACTTGTTTTGCCCTCTGTTTTGTGTTTTTGACTTTTATTTGTATGATCATGTCTAAATTTAGATGAGAAATTTTTGAGAAGCAGAGATGTGAACTCTGATCCCTAGAGGTGACTAGAATATTTGCAGGTGCTGTGGTATAATTAAAGCCAAAAGGAAATCTGCTTTTCAGCATGCTCTGAAACTAGTGGCTAATTCAAGTTGTATATCTATATTTTGGAATTTTTGTGTGGGTCAGGGAAAAAGGTTGTTGATTGAGTTTGCTCTGCCATAAGGGATAAGGGGACAGTTTGTAAAACTGGATCTGAGCCTGGTGTTCAAACACTCTAAGCATTTGACATATGATTATCACTCTTTGGAATTAGATTTAACAGCCCTGAGGAAAGAGGTTAACGTGAAGCCAACATCAAGTATGCTGAACTCTGGTCATTGCTAATATTACTATAAATGTATTTTCAGTAGAACATCACAGCTTTGTTTATCAAACATAGCCTTAGCCAAATTATTATCAGCTGCTAGAGATGGGTACAAAGGATGCACTGTCAAGTCTCTACTTTAACTTCCAAATTTGGGCCATTCTTTCCATGATGTAACATACTTATCTGTAATATGGATATTCTCAAATGTGGAATAATTAATAATGTATAACTTTTTCTGTATAGTAGAATATAGATGCCTTTGCTTTAACAAAAACAATTTGGTTATAAATCTTTTTGCACTTTCTTCTCTGTAGCTGAGCATGAGCTACTGTCAGAGACAGCACAGAAGGCAGAACGGGCCAGTGGGCTGACCAAAAATTGCTAATATAATGCTGTGTCCTATTGGTAAGGTAATCCCGGCTGGTATTGCTTTGCACTATTATGTAATTAACATTGTTATTTTTTGTAAGAATGAGAGAATTTCTAGCAGTTTGAAACACAGTGCACCTAAACCAAAGTGGTCTGAGTATACTGAATGTTATTCAATTAGAAACCAGCAAGAAAACACACCTGTTCCATTTGAAGTGGACAGGGAAGAAGCAAAACAATGGAATGCCAGTAGAAGTCTGTTGCTAATAAATATATGATGAAAGCAATGCTATTTAGAACTGTTAGCTTTGCTTTTCTTAAAGGAACTTGATAGGTAACATAGCCACTTAATTTTTGAAAGACTGATAATACGTGGTTAAAATCACCCTGAGTTTTTGCTAGGTTCCTTTTAAAGACACAAGCACAGTGCCCCTGCACTCTAAGAAATCACCCCAAAAAAGATGACAAAACTCTACACGTGATCATTGACAAACTGGTTTGCAAGGCTTTAAGAGAATGGGAAAGGAGAGATAAACCTGTAGTCCTTTTTTGAGAACAAACAAGAATAGTAGTTACAAAGGGAAGTGCATACTTAGAAAACAAACCCTCATATTCGCCAACATCTCAATTATTCACTGCTGGATTAAAATAATAAAAGCTAATAGGATACAAAATACTTAGGAATGTTATTCTCAATTTCTGTGTAAAGTATGTGCTCTCACAATAGCCTGGATTTTGTATGACTACAACACACACATAGGAAGAAGATTATAAAGTAGATCAGAAATCTATTAGCCCTTGCCCTGTTATACAAGATAATATTGAATAAGGAGAAGGACAGAGGATTGAGCTGATCTAGAGTTGGCAGGACAGCAGACAGGCAAATGGAGAAAATGGAAAATTATTTTATGCACATAAAACTTGAAAAAGCCTGCCATGTTGCTTGGTATTGCACAGGCTAGCAGAGAGCTTTAAGAATGAAATACTAAAAATCTCAAGACCAAGACAGAAAGTGCAGGCTGCATTTTTGTCTAAGGTCATTGTGTTTGAATCCTTGCAGGAGCATTGGCAAGATTTCCTTCTGAACAAAAAGCCTGAGGACAAACTCAGAGGTAGAAAAACATGATTTGCATAAATTTTACTATTTTAGTTAAATATTTAAATTAATACTTTCTTATTCTGAAAGGGAAAAGAGGATTTTCATGAGGACAACAAATTGTTAAAGCACTTGCCAGAAACACATTCTTGATGGATGAAATGGCAACTTGCACACCAGAGAGGTTGCACCAGTGACCTAGAGCAACTGAAAAGGTGCAGGGCAGTACAAGCGCTTGGGAATGGTCAATCAGGATGAAAGTGGCTACAGCTGGCTCTGAGCAGCTGAGGGCTGTGCCTGGCTGTGTGGTGAGGAGAGGAGTTGCTAGTCTCCACAAAGGTAGGTCTTAAATCCTTAAAAAAGCAATAGGCCTTAAACTGAATGAACATAGCAAGAGAGAAACATCTGGAAACACACTCCTCAGGCCCTTGGGGATTGCTCCTGCTTGTCCTGGGTGCCCTCTCAGAAAAGAAAGGGGTCCAGGGCCCAGGTGGGCCTATGCAGAGCCCAGCCAGGGCAATAGGCCCCGGTAAGTGCACCTGGGCCTGGCAGAGAAGGAATGGCAGCAATGGCCGAGCCTTTGTTCCTGCCTGGGATGACAAAAGGTTGCAGATTCTGGTATCGTCACTCCTCAGGTGAGGCTGTGGGACAGAGCTCAATTTCCAGAAATCCTTTTTATTCAGGTGGGGATTAAATTAGTCCCCAGGTTCTCCTCAGCTAGGTGTGAAGCTAAAAACTGTTTGGAAGGTTTGGAGACTCTGACCCTCACGGCATGGCCGACTCACTGGACAGGCACATGGCTCTGGATGTGTTCAGAGCCATTGAAAGGGAGACAGCAAGGGTCTCTATCAGTTAGGAACTGAGGCTGGGCAAGGGAGGGCTTCTGCTTGTAGGAATTCCCAGGTGCAGAGGGACTCTGCACCTTGACTGTGCAGGGAGCAAAAGCTGCTGTGTTGCCGGAGCATGGAGGTCTAAAGGTGATTTTTGCCCAAGGAGGTTCCCAAAGATAAGTGGGTGTCAAACAGAGTTTGGAGGACAGGGTTGGGTGTTTTGATATGATGCTGTAATTCCAGGAATTCCAAGCCCTTCTAAGACTTGAAGGGCTTTTGAGCACTATTAGTTTAATATGCAGCAGTTTTTTAGTGTGGCGTTTTGGGAATATGGTGTTACCCTGCTTGAGGGAATACTCTGTTCTGGATGGTTTGTCTGCAGCCTGTGTTGGGAAGATACTCACAGATATTTTTTTGTGTTAAAGAACCTACTACCTGAAATGAAGGAATTCACTGGTGGTTTTTCTGTGTTCCACTTAGTGTGCCACCTTCAGATTGCTTCATAGGGAGGTCTGAAGTAGACTCAAATGCTGCAGTCCAGGTGTAGCCCGGAGAGTGGAAGAACTCAGCCCTGAGAAGGGAAGTTTCTAGTTGCCATACAAATAGTTGTTCTCTAAGACCAGCTGCATGACTTAGCGGTTAGTGTTTGAGATGTGTTGTACCAGTCTCTCACAGTACATTTTATGCAGGGTTATTAAGGAAGGATGTGGATACTGCATCCTGCTTGAGCTGATCTCTATCAGTTTTGAAGGAAATTCAAAAGTTTTTTCCCTTCCTTTAAGTGATAACACATAGAGCTTTACGAAGTCCTAGCAAAAGCTGCTAATACACTATAGAACTAGAAGTAAGCCAAAAGGTGGCTGCAGCTGTTGTTTACTACATTATTACATGATTTAGTTCCATATGTGCCTCTGTGGAAAAGTGCTTTAGAATAAGCAAATAAAAATTACACAAATTGGAGAAAATAAGCCACCTTCAGCATCTAATTTCTACATTACAGCAGAGCTTTTCTGTATCCAATCCCAACTCCCCAAAGGATTTAGTGTAGATCAGAAATACCTCTGAGCCCAATCACGTCAGTGGAGTTCTTCCACAGAAAAATAAAATACAAATCTGCACATATGTTGAACGTGTTGAAGTTGTGTAGAATTAAAGTTTGGACATTGTGTTAATGTGATGGAGAATATTTTTATGTTGTAATTTGGTAAAAAGCATGTGTAAGTAATTGCTGCATGAGGCACTGAAGTCAGACTGACTGACTGCAGATGCAAACATTTCCATCTCCCAACCAAGGATTCCTTATTCATTTCACATTGCAGTGTGATATAAAACACTGATGGGTACTCAGCTTTTCCTGTTGCTAGCTGTGTCTTATGTTTTATCTGAAACATTTTCATGCTTCTGTGGTCTTAGAAAAGATTTTTTTTTTAAATTCCATTATTGTTATGAACAAGAAATCTCCTGTACTCAGAAGAACAGAGAAGATGATCCTCTGTTTTGATCAAGGGAGTAGTATATTCGCATGATTTGAATTGTATGCATTGCATATGTCATTGACGTGTGTGATGTGGCAGTTGAGGCCATCAAAGAGCTTGTACTAGAAACCATGTATGACTTAATATGTGGCTAACTAAAGAAATTTCCTGTAAGTGGCAGGTGAATGCTAAAGGTAAATTCCATGTAGGTGAGTGGCTTTGGAAGACATGGAGTAGGATGAAACCTGCAGTTACGCCACTTTGTGCAGTAGGATGAGTGTATCATCTTAAACCACTTTTTAAAGATCCCTCAGCTACTGCATTTTAATAGTTGTAGCAATAATTTCAGATAAGCCTACCATCTTAAATGAGATGGGTGTTTCTTTGCTTTACTGCAGTACTTCTGGATGTAGCTGACTCTCAGAAGGGATCAATTGCTCTGCTCTTAAGTGATGTTGTAGCCAACTAGAGCATTTCTCTGTGATTACATTAATATAAACAGCATATATTGCATATTATAGTACTTAGTTTGACTTATAACTAACTTCCTGAATAGTATTGTCAACAATAAAAATAGTTGTTCTCCGTTTTCTTGGCACACTGTTTGACAGGTCTGTTTCTTTGCTGTCATAGGTAGAAAAATGCAGGAAAACAGGAAAACATGCAGCTTAACAGCTGTCAAATATGTAGGACCAGGAAAAGGGCTATTTTTAGTTCCTTTGGTATTTTACTCTTGTTCTTGAATTGTTTGGGGGGGGTGAAATTATGGCCTGCTTAACTCTTTGGCAACGCTAACCCTGAATTCAGCAAAGCAGAGATTTCATCCCTCATGAAGGTTATCATATCTGCGAAATTGAGTTTGAGCTCTGGTCGCAGGGAAACCAACACTAAGTGGCTTTTCTCTTAGCAGTGTACTTTGGAACCATGTTTCTGTCCTCTCTGGATTTATCATCATAATTTCCAAATATACTGTGTTTTGGAAAAAGAACAAAAATAATATATATTTATAACCATGAAACTTAAGCTGGGTTTGAAAGTTACACCATAAATAGCTTTTAATTCTGTGGATTTATGATTTCACAAAAGAAATTATGAGATAGTTTGTTACAAGTAGTAATCAAGATTAACATGTGATCCAGGAATTATTTTCTTGCAGAGTCAGCTAGTTTGATTGTAGCTCTTCACTAATGCAGCAACTATAGAAACTAGTTTGTACTTCAAATGCAGTGTGTTCTGCATACCTCTAAAATACAAGCTTTTATTTCAAAGCATTCAGCTGCCTGAGCGCTCAGACAAAGGAGGGACCCTGGGTTCTTGCTCAGGTGGGGTATGTTTACTGTGTTAACCGGGACTCAGTCCTTTATTGGGTATGAGAGAGGCTTTGACTCAGGCCAAGCTGCCAAGGGAACATGCAAGTCTGTAGACCTGTGGCTGCAAAGATGCATGGGGCTCCTCGGAGGCTGGGCAGGCAGTGTCCTTGCCTGCCAGAGGTGGGCACTGGTGGAGAGTCTGGGTCACCCACTAAAGGAGCAGTAGATACTGGGGTTGTTAAGGTCTCCCATGAGTACCAGGACCCATAAATGTGAGTTGTCTTCCAATTGTCGTATGAAGGCATCACTACTTAGGCCTGATGATGTGGTCTGCAGCAGACATCCACCACAATGTTGCCTGTGTTGGTCTGCCTGCAAATTGTGACCCACAGGTGGTCAGCAGGCTCACTGCAGGTCTCAAGACAGAGCTCCGTGCACTCCTCCTGCACTCTCACATGAAGGGTAACTCCCCCTCTTCATCTTCCGAGCCCAACATCCTAAAGACCCAGTAGCCATCCATCGCAGCACTCCAGTTCCGTGAAATATCCCACCATGTCTCCCTGATGCCAGTGAGATTGAAACCCTGCAACTGCCTGCAGGCCTCTAATTATTCCCCTTTGTTTCTCAAGCTGCATGTGAGTGCACAGGTACTTCAAGTTCAGGTGTGTTGATTTCCTGGAAAAGTACCACAGTGTGTTAGTATCACTCTCAGTGTCACAGAAGGAACATTGGGCAGCTCTAGTTTTAGCAAAAGGAGGCTGGCCCAACGTATAGGATAGGAACCTGTTCCTGCAGTGATGTACAGGGCAGCCCTTTGGTTCTATTACAGCCTCTTAGAGTGAGTATAATTATTTATAGCTAAAGAGAAACTTAAGTAGGACTGTGTTTCCTCTCCTGAAGTCCCATGCTATGAGATATCCACCTGGATAAGAAATGCAACTCAGAAACATTCTCTTGTGTTACGGTTCGGCTCAGGGCTGGACTTGATGGATCCCTCCAGTCAAGTTACAGACCATCTGAGCAGTTTTGATCCAAGAAATACTTTAAAAGCACAGAGAAATTCAGATCTGTTCTGATTCAAGCCAAACTCAAGCCATGTGATGTAACTTACTCTGTTTTATGGGAAAAAAATGCAGCATTCCAAATATTTTATGAAGCTAGTGTTTACGTAGGTTTGACAGGCTGTGTAGTGTGACGTGTGTCCTGTTCTAGCTTGGTTGCCAGCATGGTTTGCCAATGACATTTTTACTGCGGGAGCAAGCCATGCAGTGTTTTCAAACTCAGTTTTGTCAGTATTTCTCTACATCAGACCCTTCAGATGGAGATTTTTCATATGGTTTGCATTGAAAAAGTATTTGCATTGCATTTCATATGGTTTGCAATGCATATCCTGCGTTGCTCTGTATTTGGACATGGTTTGGCTTTGGTCAGTTCGAAGGTCCCACTGAAGTTTTCTAGTCTGCCCTTACAGTGTGTCACAGGGAAATCTGGTATGCCAAGACACCACAGAAATGCTTCTGTGTCTTTGGCGTCTGTGCTCAGCATACTGGAAACATTTATTTCATTTACTTTTTTTTTGCCTTTGAACATCCATTATTTAGAATGTAGAAACAGTAGCACATCTTCCTTTTAACTCTGGCTTTGATAAAGTTAAAAACATTGCTTCTGAAGAGGCTGAGGGTCATTGGAAAGAATTTTCCATTTTTTAATGCACAAAGCAGCTAATTCTTATACAGGGAAAAAACCTTGTTTGTTATAAAAACTCTAAGAACTAGTTATGTCAGCTGCTGTCACCTGTGTGAAGGGTGATGCAACAGCAATGATCCACAAGGTATATAAATGGGGTGAGGGGTGTCAGGGTTCTGTGATGGTTTGGGTTTTGTTGTGGGGTTTCTTTTGTCTCCTCAGCTACGCCCCTTCTGCTGACATAAAAAGCAAAAAGGACATTCCTAGTGGATATGAGCCCTACTCATCAACACCTCAATTGGTACTTCAGTGTGTGTGTTAAAGCACCAAAAGCATTTTATAGATGGTATCATAAACTTCCATCATCCTCTGTCATTAACATCTGTAAGACCATCTATTATCTATTTCTGCTCTGCCCCCTGAAAAAATTCTGTACTTTCTTGGGTGCTGAACTTTTTCAAAAAGACAAATCGGTGAGAAGTTGCTGTATTTACATTAGAAGAAATAGACCAGGTGGGTTTTTATATTTCCTTCAATTTCCCAAAGACACAAATTAAGAGACATCATGAAACAAACAAACTAAACAAAACACAGCTTAGACACATAGCAAAATAATACAGTGTTAGACTTCTATACTGAATTTGCTCAAGGCCACACAAACCATGAGCTGAATGTGAAGTGTCTGGTGTGTTTAACCCATGAAAAATGGAACTAAACCCAGGAGTGCTAACTAAAACCAGTGTTCTGCCGTGGAACAAAGAAGACACCTTGTGAATCAAGGAGCAGAATCAGCAGAGAATCATACTTGACTTTATCTTAGCAGTCAGTTTTCTTGGAAATTGAAACCAACTACATCTCTATCCCAACATCAGATTTGACAAAGCTGAAACAGCACAATGGACGCCTGTAAACGAGGAAGGTTACATGAAGGCCTGTAATTGTGTATTGATGCCGATAAATCTCCATCGAAAGTGTTCTAAGCCTGGTGCTTGGCAGTATGGGCAAAGAGGCTATCTTCCTGCACCGCCTCCACCATAACAATGAACTCTTTCTTGGTAATACAGAGAGCATTTGCAGTCTCTAGTGTCCTAAAAAGTACCTTGCTACACCAGGGTCAGGCTTTCAGCTCTGCAATGTGATAGTTTACTCCTAATTTTTTTTCTTTGTTATCCAAATGTTCTACTTAGGCTGATTATCCGGAGTTTTGCACCTTGCCATCATTATCTAGGGAAGTTCTTGTCTCCTAAAAGACAACTACAGCGAAAAATTACACTCTGTTGTTTTTCAGAGTAGGCATTTCCAAAAAAAAATTGCTACAATTCAAAATTACATGTTTCTTCTGGACCAGATCTTCTGGTCCTTTGCACACTAAAACTGATATATCAGATAGAGCCATATATTTTTTTTTTTTCAGGTATAGCGCTCTGCACTAGTATGCTATAGTTTGAATGATAGAAGATACCTCCTAACTTAAAATGAAGGTGGATGCCACCTTGGGATTGCAGTATTTTTCTTTTTGAGGTTGTTTTCCCTTCATAATATGAAACAATGTCTAGGCTGCTAAATATCACCTTGTGCATTGTAGGAAATGATGTTTGGATGAGGGAGTTTGGGTGTAATCTTTGCTTGTTTTCATTGATGCTTTTTTTGTTTGTTTTCAGAAATCTTATTTGAGACACACTCTTGGCCTAAACATTCCTTTGCTGTTAATAGTATCTCTGCTCTAGAGCGTTTATGAACGCTGCAGTAATTAGTATGGAACCAAACTATTATGGTTTGGGAATTAACTGTTCTGTTTAAATACTAGTGGAAGCTTTTTTGGTTTGCTACCCCATCCTTCAGTACAACAAACACTGTTTAGAAAAAAATAAGGTTTGAGAGGTTGGGTTTATGACTGTTTTCCTAAATGAATCCTAAGACTATACCATATGCTTTCAGTGCTTTTCAGAAGATTCCTAGATATTACTTCAGATTGTTTGACCATGTCCTTCAGAAATTTCTGCAAAATATTCAAGCACAGTATACCTTCCATACTAGTGAGTGAAATTCGCTGAAGGCTGTTTGATAGAAACAAAGTATCTTAGTTTGTAACTTTATAATTTTGAAAACAAAATAGGTTTTCTGAGGACTCAAAACAATTCTTACTTAACTTCATCAAGTTTCCCAGATATCTTATTCCAGATGACACCTATTTGTTTTTAGGCCAAATTTTAATGTATCTATAAGAATGGATTCCAAAATGTCAATGTCATTATAGAGTATACACCAAATTTAGGGCAAGGGGGAGGGAGAGCAGGAGTGACTTAAAGAACCCAGTTTGTTTTCCAAGGACTTCACACGCTCACATGGCTTGGGACGTAACTGAGGTCACTTTTCATTACCCTTTAGTAATAAACTCAGTTTAGCACTCACTGGTACTGAATAAGGCTGATCTAACCTTGTTCTTGTTGGTTCCGCACCCCACCCCCTGAAACTTAATGCATGCCCCACGCTCAAAGAACAATGTATTGTTACACAGAATATGGATATTTATGCTTCAGCAGTGCCTTGTGAAATCTTCCAGAGTGTGGTTTATTTAGGACCAGACCATCTGAACCTAATTCAGTTTCTTGTTTTCAATTTGTTCAGGAACTATTATTATAAACTCTTCAATGTGGAAATAGTTGTTGGCTTTTACAATGTTCTAACCTTGTCCTCTTTTTGCCTCTTTTGGTAACCTCATTTAATGAACAACGTTGCTTGCAGGGATACGTGATTAGCAGTAGCATCCTCTTTCTTCAGTAGTTACCCCCACTGGCTCTCTTAATGTTCATGACAGAGACCATCTTAGTTCATGGCCTCTACCTGCAGCTCAGATCCCTTTGTCAGTTCTACAGGCAGCTGGCACCTTCTCTGCCCAAAATCAAAAAGGACAATAGCACAGCCACATTGCATTTCCTTTCTAATACTTTTGACAGTGAGGCAAACCTTAAAATCCAGTCACCCTGCACATGTTCCTATTTTTATTTAGCTTTGTATGATTCTTTCCCATGGTGGTAGAGGAGAACAAGCCAAACCTAAAGTTGTACCGTCTTTCTATCATTATTCCAGGAGATGTTTCCAGAGTCATCCAGGAAGTTATGAAGCTGTTCCTGCACGATACTGCAGTGATTGCTGTTAAACTCAACTTTAACATGCTTGTGCTACTACTAACATGCAAGTGTTACTATTCTTTGAAGGCTATTAAGTGGAAAAAAAACATGTAAAACTATTTGCATTGGTATAGGACTACCTAAGATCAGAGGGAGAGCTGTGTGAAATGTTCAGGTACTGTCTTGGTTGCTTTTGATCAGTGCACAGTTCCATCCTGAGCTCCAGAACCATTTGTACTCCGTCCTCAGCTACACCATTCATTTGGGGCTCACTTGTATAGGTTCTGTTAAGTCTGGAAAGGACTGGTTTTGTAGGTAGGTACCAACTTTACACAGCGTATGTGATACCTTCTGAAAATGTTTCCATGATGCAGCATGGTGATTTTCAAGAACATTCAGTACTACAATCTGAAATGCAGCTGTAGTACTGAGTTTACTTTTCATTTTATTCTGCTATCTTCCCTCAAGGGCAAACCTCAGATAGCATCCTTCAGTTTATTGAACATAAATGCCTTGACCATATCAGCACAGGGAAGTGTGTGTTCTTCTGCTCCGATTTATACTTTGATAATGAATCTGGAATTGCTATTAGCTCTCCACAAGGCCCTAATTGTTAGAATAGATGGAAATACAAACGTTCTTGTTCGAAACAACAGTAAGTATGTTCTCAACTTGTAATCTCAAATGGAACTTACTGATGCTAGGCATGTATTTACTGCTGTGCTGGACTGAGGTCAGTAAGACCTGGCACTGTCAAGATTAATTTTTGATTTTGTTGCTACAAAATGATTTATATAGGTGAAAGAAAAACTTCTTGTTGTTTTCAGTGGTAGGCTTCCCTATGCTTTACGCTTAGTATCTTGAAAGCGTAGTTCTCAGTATATTCTGAAGGATTTAGTTATAAATCTCTGTCCTGATACCCTTCTTCAAACTGGCCTGAGAGGTCTTTTCTGCTTAGAAATATTTTATCTGTTCAAGAGATATTATACAGCATTTATTTAATTTCATATGAATGTTAGAGATATTCCTCAGTTGTATCAAGCTTTTTCAAAGTTCAGGAATACTCCTGAACACATCTGGGGAAGGACCTAATTCAGACCCAAATGTTTGGAAAAGCAGACTCAGTTGTAAGCCCTAAAATAAATACTGTGGAGAAGGAGAGGTATCCAGTTGTAGCCTCCTGAAGCTCCATGTTAATGTCTGTAGTTGTTCATCAGACTGCATTAATGTGTATGAATCCCACCTTGATTTGTGAAACAGACCATTTGCTTTCAGGAAAGGAAGCTTGTGGTGGAGAAGCAGCCCTGGTTTTATATATATCCTTTAATGCTCAAGGGCATTCTGGCACATGCCTTGCAGCCTTTCTGCAGTAACAGGCTCAAGTCACGGTCAGCAGAAAGTACAGTCTGGCTGTGCCCTTGATGAGGGAGCTGATCTTGTTACACTGTGGTTTGTCCAGAGGAGCTTCAGCCTCTTACTCCTAGGGTGGCATTTTTCTTATTTATTTGTTCGTTTAGCCCGGCATTTTTACGTGCTGGCTGCAGGTCCGTCATTGCTCAGCCAGCAGCTGTACTGGCCAATTCAAAGAGTCAGAAAGCTGAACTAAAATATTAGCTTGTCTGTCCATCCCTAGGCTTCCCAGGGTTTCCAGCAGTAAATCTGGAAAATACATCTAATCCCACTGAAGCATTTTCCAGCTTTTTTTGACATGAAGGATCGTGTGGTGGCCATTGTGATTTGTGTGCAGCAGTGAAGTCTCTGGGACACAAATCAGTGATTAGGAGCTGTGTGATTTGAGGGAAAAGGGAAGAGTTTGTTTGCTATTTCTGGGTTAGGGAAGGAAGGCAGCTAAATTTTATATTAATGAAGTGACTATAGGAAACAGACCCAAAATCCAAAAATCCTGCCAAATATTAACTTTTTGTTGACGGTAGAATTTGTTCAGTTTATACACCTGCTGTAGAAGTGCTTTTTCTCGGAAGTTGGCTCATTTCCAGAGATGAATATAAGCCTCTGGCCAATAATAGACAGAATAATAGAGAAACAAAAACAAAATCACAAGCATCTGCCCGTAATGATTTATTCTCATTTTCATCCACATTGAAAGCAAATGTTTTGATTAATTTGCTGCAAGTTTACTTCTCTTGTTTTCCTTAACATTTTTTCCTTATTATTGGATTTACATCTTAATACAAATAGTCTTATATATTTAGTTATATTGTTTTAGTTATAACAATATAATTGGGAAGAAAGATGAAATTGAAGATAGCTACTGAGATACAATAAACTAAAGTTTATCAAATTTGTTTTCAGTTCCCTACTGCCTCTTAACTATGAAAGGTAGAAACACAAAATTTCATCATAATTTTGTTCTCCTTGTTACAGAGATGGTGGTGCTGGCAGGGAGGTTGATGATGGCAGAGTAAACCTTTTTTTTAAAAAAAAAAAAGAGGGAGAGAAATACTTGTTTTTTTAAAAAATGGAACAAAAGGGAGTCTTTCCTGGTGCTGTACTATACCTTTCTGTCCATAGATACGGTACACAGTGGAAGCATTTGGCTCCAGAATGTTCTTGCTAAATAAACCAAAGGGGAATTTGAGAAGTTTGGTCTGATGCTGTAACTCCTTGTGAGCTTGGGACTCTCTTGCAAACCTGATGCAAGAACACCTGGAAGCCTCCACGCAGAAGCACTCAGATAGATATTCCTTGTTAAGCTTTTTTTATTATTATTTAAGTGTTCTAAACAATTTGATCCAGTTTGGGGCAGAAACTGAGGAGAAGGTGAAGTGGTATTACTTGAGGTCTTACAAGTCGGTTCCACAACATTTGTGCAGTTGTATGTTTCATACACTGGAGTAAACTCATCGCCTCCTGGGTGCTTCCCTTTGGAAGAAACGCCCAGCTCTTCATGTCTTTTCTGACCTGCCCACTGTTGGTGCTTTTACAGTGTCTGGTGTGGACACAAGCAGCTCTTCCAAGGCGCAGAGTGACGCTTCCCTTTGCCGTGTCCCTTGCTGCGTGCTGGGAGAGGGTGGCGGGCTCTGGCTGTGGGCCTGCGGCAGGGCCAGCCTCCGCAGGGCCTCCTGACGTGCAGTTCCAGAAGAGGACCACAGAGACAAGTTATGTCCAGGGTTACCTTTGGTCTCCAGGACAAGCTAAGCAATTCTCACCAGCTGTTTTGATCTACCGGAAGTAGCTCTAACTTATTTAAATGAATAGCACATCTGACTCTCCTGTTTGCTGTCTGAAAAGCTGGATCCCATTTTCCATGGCCTCACTCCTCCTTCCACCCCCGCTCTCTCCTCCTTCCCCCAGAGGAGGACATACGGCATAGCAATCCTCGGTGCTGGATGTGGCCAGTTCAGGACAACTGGAAAGGAATTTGAGCCATTACTGGAATTCTAATCTCAGACTCTTCTAGAAAAGAGCTTAACAGCTTTTTGCTTGTCCTCTTGGGTCTGATGTTTGACAGGAAATGAGTTTGAAGGGTTCAGGAGCAGGTCACAGAACTCGCCTTGCTGCCAGCTGCTCTGCCGACCTTAACAGTGTGTTTGCAGAAATCTGATACACTTGCTTATTATTAAAGCCTTTTCTCTGAGAAAAGTTACTTCCAAAGCCAGGTCCTACCAGACGTGTTGCTAGCATATTGCATCCTCGCCTAGCTGAATTCTTCTCTACTGACACTTGTTATGACCTAAGACTCTAGCCATGTGAAAAATGCTGTTTTGTAATTCAAGGCAGAGTGAACAATTGTGTTTGCAGACTTGTTTATGTTTGTCTTTTGCAGCACTTACTTTGTTTGTCCTTTATATGCCCATCTGTGGGATCTCAAACCCAGATACTTTCCTGATCTTGCATAATTAATGTTTGACTTCATAAAATACCTCAAATCTGGTCTCGAGAAAGCAATTTTAATGGATGAGCTGACTGTTTCCTGTGTAGCAGCTGAGAAGTATATTCCCAAGCAAACTTAAAAATAAAGCAGCCTCCATGCTTTCTTGGAATCCTACTGGTGAGCCAGTGTTGTTCAGTCTAGTATGAAGTTCAAATAGGCCATGGAGACTGATGGCATGTCGCTCTTTCTTCACCGTGTTTCTGATTTAGAAACTACTTTCAAATTAAAAATATCAGAGCAAGCCAGACCAGATAAGAACACTGTAGAAACCCAATAATGGAGCTACTCTGTCACGAATATTGCATCTAAAACACAATAGCAGAAGTATCATTGATCACCTGCTTTGATAGTGCTGCATCTTCCCAAGAGGACAGGTTAGCAGCTTTGTACGTCATCTTGTAGAGGGACACCTCTAGAGATGAATCCTTTCACAGAGCCTCTACTTTGAAACCAGGAGGCTTGCTTTTCCCCTCTTCTTTCTCCTGCCTAAGAAGTTAGGGTGTTCTTGCAAAAATAATTAAGGAGATTAAAATAACACAAAATTTTTAAGACTGGTTGACTGTGTCACTGCAATTTTTTAGCATTTTTGTCTTTTTATTTCTCTCTCATGTTTTTGCTTTAGTAGGAATTTGGCCCATCTGCAGCTTCTGCTGCTTTAATATGTTGATCAGTTTGCACTTCAGTTCAGCCTTCTCAAATGTCTGCTGTCTCTCCAGAATCAGTGTGTCCTGGAAAACTAAATGTGTGCAAATACACTGACAAAAAACAGACACATGGAATACAGAAATGTACCATTATTTTGACTACTTAGTTTAACTGGTGAAAAATCTTCCAGGAATCTCGAACAACAACTGAAATGGTCTTGCAAGCTCAAAAGACCTATCATTCATGTGTAACAACTACTTTAGCCCTGTATCACTCATGTTGCAGCGTTGCAATTGTTCTCACAGCTTGGCACAGCACCAGTGTGGTGATGTCCTCCTGTGGGCACTGCTTTGGAAGTGCGTCAGCCCCACAAGTTTCCCTCTTTGCCAACATGCACGTAATTAGCAGCTTTTTAACTTCCTGTCTTCTGGCTTTCTGCTACATTTTCAGGCAGATTAGCAGAGTACACTGCTGAAACAAACATCAAAAAGGAAGCTCAGTCTTGGAAAGGTTGAAGACAAATGTTTGTAGAGGAGCTTTAGAGAACAGACAACTACTGACCCAGTTAAGTCACCTGGATGGAACCACTGAACATTGCTTCACTGCATATGGTGTGGCTGTGGGGGATTCTTTTGCTTATGTTTTCATGGGTTTGTTTTCTTAAAGAAGAACATTCCATTTTACCACAATGGAAGCTGAGAAACCAGTACTGTTCTTGACTGGGCCTTTGTTTCAGAAAGTTCATATCAGGGGAAAAAAAAAAAACCTAACCAAAAAACCCAACAAAAAACCCAACCAAACAAACCTGTGACCCAAAAGATAATAATGATTCCAAGAATCATTAATTTTCCCATTCTGGACAGATGCCTGAAAAAACTTGCTTGTAAAGGCGTAATTTCAGGGGAAACTCCAACTTAAAGAGTCATTCTTGACTTGCAAGCCAAACAACTGTACATGATGAATCAAGAGCAGTTTAAGTCAAATCTGCATGTGGATTCTCCCATGTTTTTGTCACATGCTATCAGTTTTTCATATTTAAAGGGTCTCACTCATAAAAGAGCTACACAAAAATGAGAGGAAACTATGAGCTCGACTGTGCACAAAGTGTTATCAAAAGTGCAAGTTCACTGGGGTGGGGGGAAGGAGCAGAACAAGACTCTTTTCTATTATCACCTCTAGTCATTCTGGGTATGCTAACAATAAATGGGTGGAAAAAATGTTGAAAACAAATGTTGTTTTCTTAAATTGATGCTATTCACAGCAATTCACCCTTGAGTGCTGAGGCTAGATGTGCTGAGCTTTTATTGCCTCATGGGGTCTGTGATTACCTTAAAGGAAAATGCTGATTAAATGTATTTTTCTGAAACAAACTTGATTCTTCTTGCACAGACGCTTTAGTAATCATCTCTTGTGGCCTGATCAAAAAAAATCCAGCAGAGCTGCAGTGGGATTCATTTCATTGACTTCAATGAGCTCTGGATCAGACCCACAGGGAATGAAGAATGACTTTCCCCTAATCTCTTAAATTCTTCTCCTCTCTTGTTCCAAAGTGATTACAAAACTGGTGAAATGGAAGGAATAGTTTCTCTTGGTCTCGTGTCCTTCATCAATCTTCGGGTTTATTTTAGGCTATAAATTGCCCTCATCATGGATGCTTTCTTGTTTTTGTCTTACAATGTTTAGCTGCAGAAGGCGAAAATGCATGTTTACTGCCTTTCTGCAGCTGCTGTTGTACTGAGATTGTTTATCTGCATAGTGCCTGTCTGCTGTGGCTTCTTAGGTATTTCACAATCTGAGAAGCTCAAAACTCTTTAGTAGAGTTTTCAGATTGATAAGAGAACTGAACCACAATGTTCTGGGAAGGAATCTATCAGACTGAAGAAGCTGGGTTTTTTCCTCCTTTTGTGAAAGCATTGTTGAGGGCCAGCATGATGATGGCCATTTTCTGTGGCTGTCCTGCCCTGCAGTGCTACATGCCCCACTTCATTGCTGCTAGAGCACAAACATGCAGCAAACAGCTTGCTTAGGGGTTTGCATGAGGCTAGTAACGAGATGAATACAGCGGTTTTCTACAGTGGAGTTGCATATCCATAAACATTGTGCAGTGAATTCTGTAATTCTACAGCCAAAGTAGTTTTAGCTATGTATCTATAACTGTCCGGTGTTGCGGTGTTTCCAAACAAGTGTTGTGCTCTTTAGCCAGGCTTCCCAGGATGTGTTGCCAGTGCTGTGTAAGATCCTAGGACTTTACATACTGTGTGTTGTGGCATCCAACTACAAGATGATGGAATTTTGAGGCTTGGAGTAAAATTTGAATTCCCATGATTCTTCTTATCTCGCATCCATCTCGATTTTTGCAACCCAGCCAGCACCAGTTTAAAAACATTGGCAAGCACAGAGATGTTCATGGTGATGAATATAAACAGGCTGTTGCAAACATGTTTGAAGACATGCAGAGTTTTCAGCACCAGGGCAATAAGGGCAGCCAAGGAGGCATCTGACACCAGCCACACAGCACACTACCCCTATCAGGGCAGCCTTGCTCAGTGGAGTGTGGTCTGTCTTGGGAAGACACAGATGACTGGTAGCAGGTACAGTTTGTAGATTCAGGATTTCAAATGGGTAAAATCCCCTCTGACCAAAGCCCTCTGGAGGGTAACAGGATTAATTATGTAAAGATAGTTCTCCCTTTGACTCATGTTTCTCTATCCTTAAGCATGCTATGAGTTAGCCAGGTAAAGCAGCTGACTGACTATTGCATAGGAGCCATGTGCTGCTGTCATGAAGATGCATTTAAGCACTTGCAAGTCTGCACATTTGTGATTCCCCAGGTTGGTTGATTTGGATAATTCTGTCACACTTGGAGCCCCTGGAATAATTCCATAAAGAGGGGCCAACAAAGCCTGCAACTGCAGGTTGACCTGTATTAAGGCATAATGGTCTTAAAAAGCTCCATATGCCAAGCTTGCCACACCCATGCTTGCAGTTCTTGGCCTTGTGACCTCTGGCTGCATCCTTCACTGCTACTGCGGAGGAGAGACCCGTTTGCCTCTTGTCTCCATGTCAGACGTGTCACCACCAAAATTTACAGTGACTGCATGAGCTCCTCTGTTGATGAAAGAAAGGGTTGCAGCCTTCTGCAACAGATGGGGGAAGGAGGCTGGACGACCCTGAAGGCAGATTTATCCTATAGCAATTCAATACACCAAACAAATGCTGCCACAACTGGACTATAGTCACTCATGCTTCTGCTTAGAGGATTAGGACTGCTCATGGAAAAATGTGTGTTGTGCTTTGTTTGGAACTCATCCCACATGTTAATGTTGTGATGTATAGCCTCCATCCTCCCTTTAAGTGAGTGGCTGGAGTGGTGAACATGCAGAAATGCTTTATATGGGGGAGGGTTCATGCTTTGTACAGAAAGAGATGATTTCTAATAATAAACACATTTTGTGTGGGAGTGTGGCGAGTTGTTTGTTTGCTTGGTTGATCACGTTTTTTCTGAAGAAATTATTTGTGAAAGACCGTAAGTATGTGTCCTCAGTGCCTGCTGGCCACTGAGTGCTAGAGATAAACCATCCTCCTGTTAGAAGTCAGTGTCAAGAGCTCTCCCTATGCCCAGAATTCACTTTGCCATCACTTTGTGCAGAAATGCATGGTGGTAGAGACCAGGTGGCAGCATGCAGTGAGTCCTGGAACAAGATAGTTGCAGAAGCGGGGGCTTGGAGAGGATGCCCAGCCTGCAGTCTGCAATCTGTGGTGTAAACTGAGAGTCTGAGTCCCTAGCTGGGTGAAGCAGGCTGACTCTGCAGCAGCTGCATCTGGGAGGCCATTTTTCTGTCCCCTGTTTTTGCTTCAGGAACCCTTTCCTCCACTGCTGTGTCTCTTTATTCGCCTCCTGGGATGCCCTTGTGAGCATTTTGAACATGTCGTCATCTCTGGAGCTCTTCTTTTTCCTACGTAGATTGGACAAGTATTTGCTTAATGACAATAGCAGTCCTGTCCTTAGTTGCCATGAGTTGTCAGCTGTTGGGGGGGAAGGAGAAAATGAGCTATTGTAAGAATGATGCTTTTATGCCAACTGGAACAAAGAGCTTGGGTTGCTCTCTCTTCCCCCTTTGTTTCAGCTTTCTGGTTCTTCCCAGACTTGGAGACAGCACAGCATTTTCAAGATCTTTCGCCTCTGAAGAACAGGGGGTATCAGTCTAGCTTGAGGGGAGATGTTTAGAAAAAAATCAGTGCAAATCAGAGTGATGTCTGCATCTGTTCTTATAGAGCTTGTTGTGGCAAGGGGAAAACAATGGTGCATGCAGAGGCAAGGTGGTGTTTGTTTGTACTTTGGTACTGGCTGTGCTTACTTAAGCAAGCATCCCTTTTCCAAAAGGCATGGGACAAACAGGGCTGTTGCTGGAGTGGAAGGACACCACTGGCTCTGAATGGTACCATCCGTTATGAGTCACTTTGAGAGAACTGAGCTGCTGTGCAATTCTCTTCCCTAAATTAGATTTCCTTAAGGTTGCTCTTATTTTTTTTGGTTCTTTTACCTTTCCCAACAACTGCAGCCAACATGAATTGCACAACAGTAAAGTGACCCCACAGTCCATAAAGATTCAACCCTAGTTTTGCCTTGAATCATTTGTGTTTTTGCAATCTCGGGCTGCTTTTTTTAATTCTCACATGCTGCTTTGCCACTACAGTTAGCGCTTGTATTTCAGTTCTGTTAATTGGTGCACTGCTGCTGTCTTCAGTCAGGAGGGGAAGGGAGTGTCAAGAGAAAGATAGTGTAAGCAGCCAGCCAGCCAGTGGCAGAAATGAGCAAGTAAAGCCGTCGTTCTCACTCATCATGAAGGGGAATCCAGGGAGCCTGTACTTTTTCCAGCATGGCTTCTGCTTGGATTGAGTGAGAGCCTTTTGCTACAAAAGAAGGTGGGGATAGTGTTACTGCAGCCCTTGTAAGCTACCTGGAACCACGCTGCCATATAATGGAACCAGGAAGGCAAGAGGAGCTCAGTCATGGTAGAAACATTCCCACCTTCAACTTTGTGGTGCATCTTGCTTCACTGATCATTCTTCTCTGGCTGAACATACTGAGGTTGGGGGTTTCAGAGTTATGCTGGTCCTGGTTTGCTCCTTAACCACCTGCAGCAGGGACAAATTTCTTCTGACACACCCACAAAGTACTGTGATGGGTTTTATTTTAAGTCTATCCCAGTTCAGGGAGCAGCAAGGTTTGGTTTTCTGTGAGCACTCGGGTCACCAGGGGCTCTGTTCCATCATGTTGGCCACTGTTGGCACTATCTGGATAACTGCTTTTGCACATTTCTTCTTCACAGTGGCTGCAGCTCTGATGTGTGCTGCTTCCCACTTCACCAGAGCAGGGAAATCACAGGCCTTGGTGTTGTGCTGGGCAGGAGCCACGAGCCATGACTGCTTGCCCCAACTGGATGGGGAATGCAATGTAATAATCAAGATAACCTCATGACTGGATCTGCAAAAGGAGGTCCCAGCTACCCACCAGCACTGTGAGGTGAGTTCTGGTTGGGATATGATGGTGGGCACTGTGACACTCCTTGCAAAAATTACATAGGTTGCTGGGAAAACACTGGGATATGGGATAGGAACAGCCTCCAGCTTCATTGCAAGAAAGTTGAACTCTTCTCTCTTGTGCACAACTGCTAGAAAAATTGTAAGTAGCAGCAACAAAATTTGAATCCACCTGCAAGATCAGGGGACATTGTTCTGTTGAAGTGGAAAATTCTGATCACCGCATGGTAAATAGCAGCTACAGGTGAGTCCTAAAAGATTATATAGTGTAGGTCATACAGTCTGCTGATAGAATCCAGGCATGGATCATAGTTTAGACTTTATCTGCTATAGATTTAGATCTGATTCTTAAAACTGTAATTTGTGCATGTGATCCTTTCCCTCCCGAAAGTCTCATTAACTGTATGTTTTGGTAAATTGCTTTGTTTCTAACACAGCTGACTGACCCCTAGTGCTTAATGGAATTTCTTGTAACAGGAGTGTTGGAGCTGCAATGGGATGATTGATGGCATCAAACTATAGGACAGCTTGCAAGATGCATCAAATGTGAAGTCAAATGTGCATATATGAAGGACAAATAGCCTCCAGCAATAAAAATAGTTCCCTATTGCCATATGTCACAAGAGCATTAATCAATAGGTTTATTCCAGGAATTATTCTAGGGCTGAAGGGCAATCAGATCATCAGCAGAATTATATTGATGCTGCCAGAAACAAAGCTGCAAACAGCACAGGAATTTGAGAAAATGCATTCAGTGCTGTAATTGTAATGGATTTACATATTTGTGTAACTGCAGAATGAATTAATTATATTCCCACTGCTTACAATACAAGGAAATCTGAGAAGATACAATTTTCCACTGATGGTGATAATAAATGTGATCTGTATTAAGTAGTTAAAATTATTTGGGCCAAAATTCCCTGCAAATTGGCAAATCGTGTATGGGCAGTTTTTCCTGAAAACTGGCAAGAAAGCAAACTTGCTCAAGGAGCGTTGCTGGAAATCCGTATGTTTAGCTATACTTCTAATGGTGCTGGAAAAAGCCAGGAGGTTTTGTACTGGCTTATGCAAAAATCTGTAAAATGATGAAATGCTACAGGAAGTTGAAATTATTTCCCCACCACGTTTACATTACTCAATGCAGCTGATCTGCCAGGCACCTCTTATTTGGGCCAGGAGGCATAGCTGCTTTGTCAGCCCCCTCCAGGTTCCTCCATGCCAGGACTGGGCAAGGGGTGCTGCAGTTGGCAAGGCTGTGGTTACCTCTGGTCTGCACCATCAGCCCTTGGTGCCTGGGAAATACATCCTCAATGGCCCTACTTAGTGCTTTCAGGTTGGGGAGGCAGACTACTGTAGGAGTTTTTGGTATTTCCAAAAGAAGGTGTTTTTTCCCTAGTTGACTGAGAGAGGAAGCTTTCAAAATGAGAAGCTTTCAAAACTTATGGGGGTATGTAAGACAAAGATATCTCTTAATATGTGTGTTTATGTATCTGTAAAATAAAGGTGTCTCTAAACATACATATTTAGAGATGAGACTAAAGCCAAATCTGTCTTAAGCCCCAGGTTGCCCCTGTCCCTTTTCAGCCAGCAGACACGCAGCCGAGCCGGCTGCAGAGATAAGTCAGCCTGCCTGCGGCAGAGCAATTAAAACCTCCTGATCTGAACTCCCTCAGACTCCCAGCACTTCTGATCCAGATCTGAGCTCCGTGGCACAAACCCGTTTCTAGCACTAGTGCAGATAGCTGAAGCACTAGAAAATGAGTCACATGAGGGAGATGAAAGCCAACACTAAGTGCTGTGATTATTCTATCAAAATGACTGCTATAAACATGTCTTTAAAAAAAAAAATCCTTAGCTAAACAATGCCATCAGGTGATATTAACTGGTGACACTTTCTAATCTGGGATTGTGAACTAGCTGGCTTTGCATGTGCTTTGCAGTGAACTAGCAGGAGCAGAGGGTTAGCTGCACTGATCAGGCTGGAGGACCACCAGTGTACGAAACACCAGCGCTGGAGAGAGGATAGCAGGCCCCGGACCAATTGTCCCACAAAATTATTGATGCTGGTACCACCCTTAGAACAGTTTTTCCAGCAGTGCAGCAAAGGGCAGGGGCTTTGCAGCAGGTGGATGGCACAAGGAGGTACCTACCCACTTACTCCTTCTCGGGGCCCTGGGCCATCCCTGCCTGGCGGCAGCAGGGAACAAAAACACTGTGAGGTGGGGCTGCGGTGGGAGAGGAGCGTGCGACCGGGCACATTACACCACTCATCTCCTCCATAAATGGATTTAGCAGAGGTGAAGTCATATGTGGTTATGTAACCTGACAATTATTTGCTGCCAGAGCAGAAGACACAACCTGTAATCCCCAGGGGATTTTGTAATTCTGCTTCCTCGATCTGTGCTAGCAGCAGCTAGAGGTTCGCTGCAGCCTGTAAAACCTGGCCAGAAATCAGAGTGGGTTTTTGTGACCTTGAGTGGGATCATCTTTGTGTCTTTGCTTGGGATGATAGTTTGAAACTTGCTTGCGTGTCTCTAAACGTATTACATTTACCTTGAACTGTGCTGTCCATGTAACAGGCAAGGCTATGCTTGGGTGAATTCAGAAGTCAGCCATGGTTTGCTTCAACATCCTGGCTTACACAGTCGCAGCTACTACAAAAACAAGAAGTCCAGTTATTTTAGTGGTTTGATGGGTGGATGAAACGTGCTATTTTGCTGTGCTGGTTGCACTTGCAATTGCTGTCAGCAGCTCTCCTCCTGCACTTCACCAGCAGGCTGTTAACTGGAGCCCACCTCCACAGGAAAAGCCTCTCTGCCTAATGGGAGATACTGCCTGTCCCTTTCAAAGAATTAAAAAACAGGAGAGGAAGGAGAGAATTTCCTCACACCCCTGACTGTCTTCATGAGACCAGGAGAGTTAAACCCTAAAAACCTTTAAAATGTCAAGATGATGTAAGGTACCTGTGTCCCACCCTTCTTGGGTGTTCTTGGCTCCACTGTCCTTGACCTGAGTAATTTCAGTACTATTTGTTTTGAGTAATTTTGGTTTTGCTGCTGCATGTCCCTGTGAATAAGAAACAATGTTTCTATTGGCAGCAGTCATTTCTCCATCCACCCATGTCTTCAAAAGTATGATAAAAGCGCAGAATGAACTCTCAGTCTCTGACCTTTTCCGCGTGTGTGTGCGTTTTGTCGCCCAAGTGGACTGAGCAACATTTCATCCTTAAAATGTTTGTAAGTCTATGCTAAAGGGAGAAATTGTGAGATTTGGGTCTAGACTTTGAGGATACCTCAGTGTTTGGTTTTGGAGGTTTGGTTGATGCCACTCATAAATCCAGCTCCAATTTCTGTAACTTGAGAACTGACTGTGTGAAATCACTGGGAGCTCTGCCATGCCTATTTACGCGTTAGAAACTCATACTCATAATTTCCTAGGTTTGAGATTCAGTGTTTCTATCTGAACCAACTTTATGTAGGGAGAAGCAGGTTATTAATAAGGTTAGCTCTCCAGGGATTATTTTTTTCTTTGCACATTCACATTTCTGGGAACTCTACACTGCAAAACGTTGGACCAAAGGTCTTCTCAGGTTTAAAAAAGCAAGAAGGGTTCTTACAAGTCTGTGGGGGGCATCTCTTTGGCATCTATGTGTTCTTGGCTGCAATCTTCAAGCCTACTGGGAAATGAATGAGAATCTAGTGATCTGCACACAGTGTCAGAATGCCTGCTAGTTTTAAACTTACATTTTTTTTAATTGTTAAAATGCTTTCTGTTTAAAAAATGATCTCCCAAGAAGTATGTCTTCTGAAAAGGACTGCAGTTCCCATAAGCTTGATGGAAGTTCCCTGCTAGATCTGCAAGCACACCCCGTGAAGTTCTGAGTTATGGGAAGTATCTCTGTTGAGTTCATATTTCATGACCATTTGTTCCTTGCAGAGACTATAATTTGTTTACACTTCACCGAAATGTTGAATCACTAAATTCATAACATTTACTGGTGCCAGTGGCTGCAAAAGGTAGAAGCTGTCACGAGGAGTGTTAATAGGTGCGGTGGATGACTTTGTGGGATGCCTAGCTTATTTTTGTTCTGCACTGCTACACAGTCATGTTTTTTTATCTTGCTATATTCTTAGAACCAACCAGACCTCCTCTTGCATCTCTTCATGGCCTAGAAAAGAAAGTATAGTGCTGCTGCTGCTCATAGGGGTGCAGAGCTCTGTGGTAGCAGGGGTACATGGTGATGGTGACCAAAGGACTTTCTGTGAGTAGGTGTCTGTCCTACTGCATCTTCAACTCCAAGCTCTGCTTTCCTGTTCCTAGATGGGATACTCCCAGTCTACACTCAGTGCATGACTGCAGCAAGATAACTATCTTCTAATGTGAGATTCTTGCTTGTGCTGTGCCCAGGACATAGGTTGTTGTTACTGCAGAAAAATATGTATAGAGTATATGCCTATACAGCATACATCAAAGTATATACCTGAACAGAAAAGTACTGGATTTGTTTGTAACTTAAGTGAGCCTGGAGTGCTTGTTTTGCTGTTGTATGCTCACCTGGGTCTTGTTTCCTTTTTCCCTCCCCTTAAAAATGCAGTAAGAGCCTGTATTAGAGGAAAAAAAAAAACGAAACCACACACAAAAACCCCTGAACTTTTTGTCAGGGTCACATAGTTGTTACGTGATAAAACAGGAATGTATATCCTTGAGTAGACCGTGGCTTGCTTGACCTGGTGAAATCTTAGGGCCTGTGATCCCATGAGAATTAGACAAACTGTGGAGTTTGGACTATTTCCTATGCGTCCATGTCATTTTGGTCAGAGGCTCCCCTCACAGCATTGCTGCTTCAATGTGACCCAGCCCAAATCCCTAAGCTTCTCCATTCTTCAGTCTTCTGCTCAGTGAAATAGAGAAAATCGTGATTTATCCCTGCATTACAGGGTTAACAATGTGGCTCATTTGCACTGAGTTCTGTGATCCCCTGATGAAAGCTATCATGTAAACTCTCATAATCTAGCATGCCCATACTGAAAAGGATACATTCTGAATAGTTAGACATACTTTCTTCTTGCTTTCAAATACAACAAGTCTTTCAACATGTTTTGTTTTCAGATTTTGATATTTAACCTTAATACTTACAATGGTCAGAAAAGGGAGAGGGTTGGCAAGTGTGTTTCTGGTAGAGATTAACCAGACTAGACCAGTGGAGCAGCTGGGGGGGATCCCAGCTCTTTCCTGTACAGCACACCTAGCCCAAGAGAAAAGTCTGTATCATGTCAACAAGGGAAGATCTGCCTCCACCTGGCAACAAATCCATAATACTAAACTTGCATTCTTGCTGTTCTTTCTCTCGGTATTGCTGGTGTTTTCTTCACCTTCCTATGACAGCTTCTCCAGGCTCAAGGAGGGTCACCACTGTGTTCTTTTAACAAACCTGAGATGACCAAGTAATGCTAAAAGTTAATCTTTTCACAGGACGTCAGAATCCTTTTCCCCCATGTGAGAGGGGAGAAGATGATCTGGGGAAGTTGAAGGATGTTGTTTTGACTTTCATTTCCCAAGGTGTAGAAACTACATGAAGCAGCCAGGGGATTTAGTTTTATTTGTTGGGACCTCTGGTTTCTTCATTTTGCCAATGTAGATGATGCACTAAGTGTCTTGTTGCAACACCTTCCGATAAGACCAGTATGAAATTTTGGCGTGGTTAAGTGATTCTTTCAAATCTCTGTTACCAATGATATCCTTTCTGATTATGTAATTCAGTGTTATACATCCAAATCAAGACACTCTTGCTCTATTGTTCTTGTTGCCATAGTGGCTTCTACTGTAGAGAAGACTGTAAGAGTCAGCCTGCTTTCTGCAATGGTCAGTCTGCACTCCTGCAGCTTGAATGTTAGCATTGTACCTTTGTATCACTGGGTGAAGTGTTGCAGCAGCATTCTGATCCTTGGCTTGCCCCAGGACAGGAAGGGTGGAGGGGCACGGTCCGTACCTACCAGGCTAATTCCTGGATGTGCAGAGAAATGCTCGCAGGGCATCTTGTGAATGATTCACACCTACATCTCCATAATGTTATTTCTTACAGAGGTTTTGTATCTGCCTGAGCAATTTCCTGGACAAAGTCCTTCAGTTATTGATCTGATACATCTGCTATATACCAACAGTAATAAACAAGTAACAGTTCTCACAATTAATGCCATCACATGACTAGCCTCTTTCAGACTAAAATAAGTAATTCCACGGTCTTGTGAGTGCAGCTGTGAGGAAAGAGATCCCAAATACTAAGTACTTGAGGTGATTAGCGAAAACTGCAAACGTTTGTCTTTCAGGTTAATGGCCTGTGTGGATGCTGTCATTCTGCCCTCGGGACCCTGTGGGTTGGCATCAAGGCTGTCTTTGAGCATGTTGAAAGAAGTTAAGTATTATTAATATGGGCCACATTCCACTGATGTGCAGCTTCGAGGTGCTGAGGACGCCCTTGTTAAAAGTCTTGGCGGATCTTCACAAGCATCTTCCATGCTTTTGGCCTCAGGGAGGTGTTCCTTCAGGAGCCGAGTTAGTCAGGAATAAAGGGGAAGGACTCAAAACAAAGACAAAGTTCAAACTCGGGAAAAAAATTCCTTTGCCTCCTTAAACTAGCGTGTGGTTGTGGGGCATGTAGTTGCAGGCGTGTGCAAAGTCACAGGAGTTGTGAGGAAGGTGTAAGGTTTGCTGAGAAGGGAGCTCTCGAGCTTTCCGCATGGTCTGACAAGTACTGACTCCTCTGTTAAAAACTTGCACTTTGCCAGGAATTTTTCCAGCTCAAGCAGACGTGTTCCTAGCCATGAGAAAAAACAGCTTACTGAACTTCAATGAACTTACAGAAAATATCTGAATTTTTACTGTAAAAACCTTTTCACCATGCAAGTGAGTGGAATGTGTAATGGCAAAAACTTCAGAGCAAAATAAGGGTGTCATAAAGTCAGAGCCTGCTCCTTAGCACCTGGCCTGCCCAGGAGGCTGCTCTGGGGGCATTCTCTTTGGTTTGCCTCTTGCAGCTGCATGTTGAGAAGCATTAATATGATACTGCTTGCCCTTCAATGGGGAATCTCAATGGTTGGGTGAACACATGAGGAGCAGTGTCCCTATGCAGTCTTACCCTACTAGCCCCAGTCCTATTTACACACAGATTTACACAGAAATTAATGTTAAGTCTCTGAAAAGGGAACAGACAGGATAGCAATTCAGAAAGAATTGTAGAAATGAAAAAAGGAATTCCTGTTACACTAAAATTTTGTATCTGTAGTACATTTACTTTGAACACAAATACCGGAAGCTGGTTTAAGTAAGTGAACATGCTTTATGTTCCCTCTGCTTTGTACTAAGTGTTTCAACGCTTAGTTTCAACTAAGTTGTTCAAGTGTTTCAGCTCCAGCTCCCACATACAGACAGGTAAGTCCAAAGAAAATGTAATTACAGTGTATAGTTAGCTTTTTGCCCTGCCTCCAAGCTTGGAATCTGGTCATTTTTAGTTTGTGTGAATGGCTTGGTGAAGCAATACTACTTTCTGTGTAGCTGAAGACCTTCCTTTCTGGCTGTTTTCATCACAGGAGGCAATCTCTGACCACTGTAAAGGCTCAAGTGGTCCTTGCAGTGGTCACTAGTTGAGGCAGGGTTGCAGTCTCAATACCCCTGTGGTTTTTTTGCTGAAACTTCCTGGTGGGTGGGACAGAAGCTGAACCTGCAGATCCACTCTGGCATTGGTGACAGACCTGCTTCGAGTAGGAGGTTGGGCTGAAGGGGGCCCCTGCTGACCCATGCTTTGTGGTGCTTTGTGGTAGTTCATGGAAGTGACGCTAAGATTTGGTAACATTCAAAGCCAAGTAAGCAGGTGAGGTGCAGAAACAGGATAAACAATTACAGTAGCATTTAACCATGAAGGGGTGCTAAGGGATGGCAGTTGGGTTCACTTGCCTGTACATATGTGGAAGTTTGCCTGTTCCTGCTGTATTAAGCTAGACGTGAAAAGACATAATTCTCCATCTCGAGAGACACCCAACCTTCTTGAAATGTTTATAGCAGTTAAAGTTTCTCTGTTCAGAACAGGCCAAAAAGATTGGTGTGCTTTGGATGAGTGTGTTTCTCTATATTTCAAAAAATGCCTGCATTTTAAATTACCTTCTGCAGGTTGCCACGAAGAGTGAAGTGTCAGGGAAGGGCTTTATACATTTTTAAAATGATACATAGTGCTGGTGTTGTATTTGTCATCTGATTTTGAAAAAATTAGCATGAACAGAGAAGAATGTGTTTTCTATTTTAAATCTGTCTGTCTGTGAACAGTTCATGAGTCCAGTTGGCCTGCTGTAAATCTGGGAGGGATTTTTGGACAAAACACCTAGTGTGTTTTGTACTGTTTTAGCTGAAAACAAGTGATCTTTTGAACTATACACTTTAAAAGGATGTTTGCTGGCTAAATTCAACAAAATTTTATGGGCACATTAGGGGGTGTTGAGAAGTCTGAAAACACCACTATTCACTATTAAGGGAAAATTTTCAGGGGGAAGAGAAATTATTTGGGACTGATACTGAACTGTTAATTATTTCTGGAAGGCAAATAAAGTGAGGAAGTATCAATTCTGCCCCATGATTAGCAGCTCTCTGCACGGAGAAGCTACAAAAATTACCCAGGACTCCCTTGTTCTCTCCGATGTATTTCCAGGGGGATTTGGTGGTTCAGCAAGTGAACTCTGAAAACTTGCCCATCACCCCCATTTTCTTCTCTATGGGACCTTCAAGTGGGTATTACGCTGTGCTCCCAACCATCATCCTGCACCCCACTAATATATTGGGCCAGAGCTCCCCATCCTGAGGAAAGTAAGAGCTCTCATGTGGGAAGCAGCAACACACTGGCAACTTTCCAGCCTGCCAGAGAGAGAAAATTGGTGGCAGCAGCAAGGCGTCCCCAGCAGCCATGCTGGCTGCGACCCACAGCTTTGGCAGGAAAGGAAGTCACAGCCCAGCCAATCCAATGGAAGAGAACCATCCAGCCCATGGGGAGGGCAGACAGTGGTGTGCTAGGGAGGCAGGAAGGTCTGCTGCAAGGAGGAACTGTCTGACTAAGATGCTCTCCCATGAGAAATCCTGGGTGCGTTTAAAGTCAACTTGTTTCAGCATCTGCCAAAGGCAGACCCAGGAGCCTCACTCTACCCCCTGGGGCCTTGTTGAGACAGTCAAACAGATATTCACGGGTATGCTGGAGCAGAGCTAAGCCCAACAGCACACAGCTGTTTTACCATCATAGAAAGTCTAACTTACAAAAAGGAATTTTTCCTTGTTGATTTGTATGATTTTCTTTGGAGAGGGATAGTCCTTTGGGCTCTCTGCTTTTTCACTCATCTGTTAAAAAGCCCCATTTTGGGACATCCCAATTCTTCCAGCCAAGAAGAGCTGGATTCTGCTCCTGGCTTGCTTAGAAGTGGTTGCTCAAGAGCAAAATGAAGCATTCCTGTCAGGAGTTGGATGCACGACATCCAACATGCTCCTGGGGTCAGAGAAATAGGTCTTAGGCTCGAAAAGAAATCCTCCGCATGGCAGTACATTACGTCAGTACCGAAATGGACCATCCAGTTTCGCATTCCGATATGAAACACAGCAGCCAGGTGATATGTCCAGCAATATGCAAGCTTAATAAACTTCCTGTTCAACTTGCAGACAGAGTAAATAGTTCCATGATGTCTGTTTAACAAAGCCAAATTGTGCACCTCGCCATATTGCAAATAGAACTGCTGCAGTTAAGGGACTGTCAACATTTCCCATCTGGATGGATGATTTAGCTGCTTTGCTTCACATCAGGGCTAACTTGGCATTTGACTTACCCAGTGCTGCTACACAATTCTGTTTTTACTGAATGTAATTTGCATTCACTGACTATGTCATTCTTGGGCTTGAAAAAGGAGTTTTAAGCAGCATTAGAGCAGAAGGAAAGTGAATATTTAAACACATAATTTTGCAAATCCCTGGAGAATGAGAAGAAACTTAGAGGCGGATGCACGCAGAGTCTGGAGATGGCAAACATTCCCCTCGCCTCGCTTTTAGCTTTGAAAAGGTCCATGGGATTGAACTATTACTCATTAGTGTCTGCCCCCCAGCTTTCGGTTCTGTACTGGATGCGTAGTGTTTGTATAGAAAACAAACTTCTTGCACTGTGTAATAGGATTTGAATGCAAACATTTAATTAACATTATCTGTTCAGAAGCATTGTTTAAACAAAAGTTAACCTTTCTGTGCCAAAACTGAATGAAACTTTGAAACTGAAGGTCATTTTTTTTGTTGCTCTGACCAACACCATGGATTGATGTGCTGTTGATACAACTGCTTTCTCAGATTTCACATATGGAAGTCTATGATGGAGTAGTAACTTCATTAATTTGGCCCATACTGGTTCAGTTGAATACTAATATTTTGACCTTATTCCCTAGGAAATATTCTTCTTGCTGCACAAACTTGGAAAGCATGGCAATCTCTGCGGTGTGAGCCACGTTTATGACAAGTTTTCGGAAAGATAATATTTCACACCTAAATACATGACTGGTTCTTAACACTTTCTGCATTATCAGAAAGAGGTATGGGTCCTCATTGTACTGTGATTTTTGAGTGTTCCTTTCTTTCCTTTTTTTTTCCAGCACCCTGAGATTTATCTTTCTGTGTGCCCCGTAACCAAGGAGGGACAAGGATCCAAGTCCTGTGCACATCTGACCTTGCCTGGGCTGACACACAGTTCTGAAACTTGAGCATCAGCACAAAGGATAAGGATGCGTATCTACAAAGGTATTTAAGCAACCAACTCCTTTAACGCCTTTGTTTGACTAAAGCCCTGTAGTGGATCCACCAGCCTCCATTACGCAGGTATGCGGAGAAGCTGGACAGTGGTTACACATTGACCAAACCCCATAGTCAGTAATCGCTGAGGTGGAATCTGCCTGCCTACCTCCTAGAGGAGGAGGAAACTGGGCTAGGAATTATAGTTTGTGAAAATACAATACAAATTCCTAACCCAGTTTTCAGTCAGGAGAGCATGTTATTGTTGAACAATTGATACCACTTCGTGGAAGATTGTTTTCTGTGCCTTAAGGGAAATTCAATTAGCTAACTTCTATTTTAAAACACTGCTCTTTCCTGTCAGTGATGAAGCAATAACAATTACAGAACATGGGATTTTCTGGGAGTGTTGGTTGGTTGTTCTCATTGATACTAATTTTGCTGCCTTTATTTGAATCTTATCTATAACACTCCCTGAGGCAGCGCACGAGAGACCTAACTGGTTTCACCAATGACTTCAGGCTGGTGTGTATTTGCTGCCCACTAAGGCAAGAAGAAAGGCACGTCCCACAGCTGCAGGAGTTAGTGCTAGAGGTGATGTGGCCCCAACAAATAGGGCTATACATGACAGTAACTGAGGTTTGTGGCATACTTTACCCGTGGGTTGTTACAGACATCCAGACGAGCTCATTTCTCTACTTAGAGAAGTGCTTCTGTCACTAACCAGCCCAGAAAGCAAAATGTTTACAAGTGGTGCAAATCCATTGTCTAGTCCCTGCCTTTCTGCGCTCATTACAGCTCAACAAATGCAGAGATCTGAATCTAACATGACAAGAAGTGTCAGAATCAAGGATTAATTCCCCGTGAAATAGTTTCTGTGATGGGAGGCTGCCAGGAAGCTTGACTCTGTCTTCTTTGGACACCCCAGATTCCCACATACTGTGAGGAGAGGACTGTGTGGGCAAGGAATGTGGCATGAGCTTGTAATCTTCTCAGCTAGATAGAGATATCTTAGTGCATAAGTGGGATGCTCTCAAAAGCCTGCTGTGCCAAAAAGGCGACCCTTCTAGGACCGGGACCATTTATAGAATACTGATTTTTAGTGCAGAGCACGTTTTTATAACTGACTTCTATAAATGTTAAATACCAAGCCAATTAAGCTTGACAGTGCTGACAGAGTCTTAATTAAATCAGTGTGAACAACATCAGTCTTGCGTAATTCTGTTTCCATCAAATGCATAAGAAATTATTTTTTTTTTCCTTTGTCCCTTATAAGAGATGAAGTTCTGACAGATTGTTCCCGTTTCCAGTACTGCTGGTTCATTAATTTGTCCATTATTCTGAGCTTTCTACTCTATTCCCATGTCTCTTTAGTTCTTTGCTTTGCTTCCTTAGCGTTGACGTTTTGCCTCATTCCCTACAATGCTGTATAGTGGCTACAGAGAGTTCAAGTGTGCCTTTCCTGTAACCCTTCTGTCCCTCCATTTCACGGCAGAGAGTACAAACCTGCAGCCCTTCAACAAGGATGGATCTTGCAAAACACTGACTAGCAAGAGTTTCTCTTTGGTGTTCAGCGCTCTTTTCTTTTCTTTTTTTTTTCTCTTTTTTTTTTCTTTTTTTTTTTTCTTTCTTTTCTTTTTGTGAAGACTGAATCCCTAGGCAAAACTGTCATTTAAGCACAGTGGAAATTCAGCATGCAAGCAGATTGCTGTGCCAGGGCCACTCAGGGATGTTTGCAATCCACGTGACTTATGTGAAACGGGTGCTGATTAATTACTGGGTATGTAAGAGTTAAAGGTAATGTAACGTCTAGTCTTGCTGTCAGAGTCTCCTACCTGTCTGCCCATGCACGAGGCAGACTGTTGCATGCCAGCCTTTGAGTCACGCAGCCAGGCAAGGGCAGCCACATGTGCAAAAGAGCACAAGCTGGGACAAAGTCCTCTGCTTTCTGCACAGATGAGGGGCAAAAATCCTGGCAGGCCCCACGGTAAGTAACTCATGTCTTTTCTCTGATTTTCATACCTGCAATTCAATACCCACCACCCACTAGCAGCTGTTACCTGAGGTGAGGGTGATTTTTGCAATTTTGGCCTGCTGGGCTCCTCCCCAGGGGACAACAACTCTTGACTGCTGGCTGTCCCTTCCTGTTGCTGGATGACTGGGGAGCACCCGCTCTGTCAGCAGGGAGTGGACAGCAGGCATCTGGTTTCATCTGGCCTGATGCCACCCGTGGGTCCCCCCAGGAAAAGGAAATTCCATGCTGCTCCCAAGGACAGCTTGAAGTCCTCTCTTTTTCTGGAAATGGTGCAAGGGGAACTTAACCTGGACGTGATAGCTGGGATCTGGCCTGAAGTCTCCTCTTCAACTCAAGAAATAGTTTGCCTGTCTCTAATCTAAACATTTTTGGCTGTGTCTGCTTAAAAGCTTTATGTAATTTCACAAAACCACTCACACATCCAGCACCAAAAAGCAGATAAACAGGGAGAGGAACTGAGTGTCTATAACAAGCTGGAATACAATGGAAAAATACTTAAAGCCTGCGAGCAGCTTGGTAGCACACAGGAACCACCAGGATGGTCACAGGGATTCACTTACATTCTTCTCGCTCTTTCTTCTGCTTTCTTAACCAGTTACATACTTGATCTCTGAGTAAATCTTGCTGTGATGGGTTAGGCTTGATCACGCCTTCAGCCTTTCTAAGTGTCTTTAGTGTCTTCAGGGAATGTATGGATCAAGTTCTCAGGGTCTTGAAAGTGGCACCATGTCCTGGAATCCCATTTCCTAGACTGCAGCTCTTGTCTGCTTTCCATTTGATTTATGTTCTGAATCAGACCACATGATGTAGAATGCAAATAGAGGTTTTGTGGAAGACTACTAGAAGATTTTAATCTTCTGGTCTTATCTCTTATTCCAGACATATCCTGAAATGACTTGTTCCTCATTCTCTTTTTATTTCACAATGTAAGCATTTCACAGAGGAGGTGACATCTTTCAGTGCTTCAGCATTTCATCTCCCCATGTCTTCGCATTTTTTTCCACTTTCTCATCTGCATGTTACCAACTTAATTAAACTGCACAATGACTTTAAAAATACAAACTATAACAAAGACTAACGAGGATGTTTCTTGGCAGTTGGTCATTGTTTTGCCTTGGGCCCATAGCTTCGCTTGCCTCTCCCCACTGGGTGCTGAATCTGTGCTTGTGTTTAAAGATAACTGCTCCGAGCATGATTGTATCAGCTTCTGTGTATGCTTTCAGGAGGGTTTAATGTTGTACAGTCTGCCCATTATAACCACATTTCCAGACAATAGCAGGCAGCACAATACTGTGCAATAAAGTCTTAGCAAATCTTATTCTTGTTCATTCCCTGTCATTATGTTCAGGTTCCAATGGGCTGCTTTAAGAGCACACAGGAAGGAAAAAAAAAAAAAAAACAAACCAAAAAACCATACACCATGAACTCAGAGCAATAGCTGCAAATGTAACTAGCTTTCTTAGAATCGTAGAATCACAGAATGGTCTGGGTTGGAAGGGATTCCAAGGATTATAGAGTTCCAACCCCCCCCCTGCCACAGGCAGGGCCACCAACCTCCAGGCCTGGATCTACGCAAGGTTGCCCAGGGCCCCATCCAACCTGGCCTTGAACACTTCCAGGGACAGGGCATCCACCATCTCTCTGGGCAGCCTGTTCCAGCACCTCACCACTCTCTGTAAAAAACTTCCCCCTAATATCTAATCTAAACCTTCCTTCCTTTAGTTTTAATCCATTCTTAGTCCACAAGCAAAAATGACACCGCCTCAAGTGGAGGTGTAAGATATTTTTCCATCTAAATCTGTCCACCAAAGAAGCATAAGTTTAAGTAGGACCTTTCTTATCTAGTCATGCAGGATGACTAATCATACTGATTTGACTGGACCAGCTTTCAGTAAAAGCATTGGAGAAAAACTATCATCTTCTCTGTGGGATTTCAGGTACAGTTCTGCAGCTAAGTGTGTCTTGCAAGTATGAGCATGCAGAGACGGTTGAGCGTGGAGGAAACTTCCCATTTTTATTGTTGTCTTATGAAGTTTTTCACAAGCACCACCATAATGCTAACGACTTCAGTAGCAGAGCAATTCATTGTGATTTACTTACGTCTTCTATGAGCATAGTTATCAGTTGAAAGAGTCGATTTCCAGGCTTTGCCTTGATTTTCAAGGTATAGCTGATGACTGAAGAGTTGAGAAGTCATATTCCTTGAAAGACCTGCTCCTTTGAATTCCTGTAAATAAACATCTATAATTTCCGAGTGCCACGTGTCAGGAAAATCCCAAACCCATGCTGAACATGTGTTATTGCCACATAGGTGCATGGGTCAGAACCATCTTTTGCAAGAGTAGAAAGGATCTGATCTTGTCTGAAATTGCACTCCTGGTTCCTAGAAATACTCTTGCTAGAAGATAAGCAAAAATGATGTAATCATGGATGTCCACTGGGTATTCTGGATTGAATGAAATCCTCCTTATGTACCATGAAAATGGTCACAGAATAAAAATTCCAGATGGGCTAGTCATAAGAGAAACATTTATTGAGCTTTCAGGCTGGGACATTCGGGAGAACAACTATGGAGCAAAACGTTTAAAAGGTGTGTTCATCCTTACTGGGGAAAACCCTTACCTCAGGGTGGCCAGGGCCCCTTATTGAGGGGAAATGTCCTCTTCATTTGGTCGACATTAATTAATGACAGGATTTCCCTTCCAGTCCACACTTGGACTTGAAGGTGAATTCCTGAAGCTATCTATTAGGTGGGAGGAGTGGTCGGCTGGGGAGCCGTGTCCTTGGGGAAATCGCAGAAATGCCTGGTGCCTGGGTGAGGCTTTAGAACAGTGTCCCGTTTGTCTTTGTAACTGCTTAAATGTGTTGAGAATAGAGCTGCTTTGAGTTTGCTCAATGTGCCATCTACAGGTATTGGGATGAGAGAGAATTGTCCTCCTGCTGAAGCTGTCTTTATGCTTTGCATTTAACGTAAACAGCGTGTTTAGAGATGTATTGTCTGTGACAGATCTGACATCACAACCAAATTCTTTAAAATAAAATGTTTAGGGGGAATCATGTGTCAGCTGCCTAGCATTGAAATGTATGGAATGGAATTAAGCAAACCTTTTCTTAATTAAAAAATGAAAATGGATTCTGAACTTTATCTAAGGGTCACTTTGGGATGATTTCTAGACAGAAAAAAATCTTGGCTTTCTGGCAGGACAGCTGTGAGGGAGTGTTCTATTCATTAGAACACAATTTGTCCAAGAAAATACGTTCCAAGTCCTAATCAATTTAGATGAAAACTTGCTGGACAGGGTTCAAGCAGGCCAGTTATGGAGTCTTATAAAGCCAAACCCACATGTCTCAGTAGGCAAGAGGCAAGATAATCTTAGCTTACAATGGAATGTTTAAATTTATACTGCTAAGATACTGACACAGGCACAAGGGTTGGTTCTTTTGTGGTTTTGTTTTTGTGTTTTTTTTAACTAGAAACATGTGAAGAACTAGAGTTTTTAAGGAGAGGATCCCTTTAAGATCTAATCACTCATGGTGAATGGACTGTGTCCAGTTTCATCCTTGCTTTAGTGTCTATAGAAAGATTTTTGGAAAAGACCACCTTCCAAAGCACTGGAAACGTAGGTGTGCCTCCAAATGAAGGTCCTTGGCATCACAAGCTCTTGCAGAGTTTTATAAATCCCAGCTGCATAAGGATTTCTTTAATGAACTGCTTCAGCAGTGGAAATTCAGCAGTTTGGAGAAGCTGTTAGCCCTTGGGAAGGTGACACCATGCATGGCATTGTTCAGCCATCAAACCTACATTCTTTACGATGACGCGTTGCTACTGAGCACAGAAAAAGCACAGCACAACACACCCCTGCTTTCCTGGGTTTAACAGTAACTATTTTAAGGTTTGCTTTTCTGTCATTAAGTTAGTTTCTCCAGTATTCTAACTAGTGTTTTAGGGTGAAAAAGGGTACTTTCAAATAATGCATTTACAGATTCATTCTAAAAATTCCCATACGGATGAGATACAACCTGAGCGGTCTTTAAACTGAGGAATATTTAATTGCTTAGCCTGAAATGGCTTTGTACCTTGCAGAGTCTTAGCCAAGGTTAATCTCCACCACAAGCATGAATCAAGTGTGTCTTTTGCTGTAACTGTCAATGCTTGGTAGATAGCCACAGCAGCAAGTCGATCTCCAAAGTGCAGCATACATCCACTTCTTTGCCAATGGATCCTCTGCTGTCCTGCATCTGTCACTGGGAAGTGACAAACACACCATTTCTCCCCTCTTGACATTCTCTTCTGGCACTTAAAGGCCTCTGCTGACTTCAGGGTTAAAAAATAAACCTTCCTAGCTGCAACTGGACCTGTCTATACCACAAGGAAGTCCCTCAGTCCCTAACTTGTTACTCACCAGCCCTCTCTTGTCCAGGGATCAAGGCCTGAGTCAGGAGCTGTCTTTTCTCATCATGACTCCTGTAATTTCAAGGAGCAGTGAAACACCCCCTCTGCCAGTCCTAAAACAGCACCATCCACACCACCACCTGCATCCGTCCTCTTGACTCCAAGGCCAGTTTACCCACATGACTGGTGCTGGGTGTGAAAGAAAAGGAGCATACAGTATTGTTAAGCAACTTCTGGTTAAAGTCACAAACTCTGGAGACTCCTTGACTACTGTAAACGCCAGCGGTTCCTTGTCCCACAGCCTCTTCCTTCCTTCACGCCCCACTCTGCCAAGTCAGCCACCTGAGACTCTGCTCATTGCTCTTGTTTTCCCTGGCTCTTCTCACTTGTTTACTTAAAAATTTCTCTCTCTCCCTTGCCCTTCATTTGAATTTCTTACAGGAGGGTCTTATAAGGACACCTATTTTAATCAGAATTTCCTGTGAGTTAACAGGCAGCTGCTTTTTTTTTTTTTCATGTTTTGAAAGAAGAATGTAATCATTTCTTAAATGCCCTTTTCTGAAACTCAGCTTTAAAACAAACGCTTTTGTTACAGAAAATAATGGTTTTAAAGCCCCAGTTTAAAAGCCAAACTCTGTACAGAGGAGGAGGGGTACTTTGGACGCAGCAGGACAGCCTGTCACCCAAGGGAAAACAACCAACATGCTGCTGAAGCTGACTGCATATTTTCATTTTCAAAAAGCACTCAAGACTAAAACCACCTGTGAGCAAGTCGAGCCTCTCCGGCTGATTTAGAAGGGCCTAGCACAGTGTCCTGTCAGAAGGCACGCTTATTTTCACAGGCAAATGAATCAGTTTTTATGTGGCAGGGCCACAGCTCATTGGGATGAACTCATTAAAACTGTATAAAGCACACTGTAAGCGAGAGGTGCAATATTTCATTATTCAAACCCAGAGAATAGACAGGCGTCCTATGGAAAAGTGAGTCATATTCTCTGTGGTACATTCTGTTCATTCTGTTATAATAAACATGAGTGTTTGTTTGCTGAGTCCATTAGCATCCAACTATAAACTTGATTAGGAGGACAAGTTCCTCGGCCCGCTGCTGGGTTAGTGTGTGCACTGCCATTTGCTCGCAGTTGTATAACAGCACCAGTCATGTCAGACTGTCTTTCCAAAAGGAAATAACAGCACTTTCCTCATTTCTTTCAAATCCATCCCAAATTTCTATTTAAGACATCAAAGCAATTACTGTAATGCTTTCCATGCTTTCCGAGCTACTCATCTTTTAAAGAAATTGCTGGGAAATAAGGCACCGCTAAGGTCCCTTAATTCCAGGGTTTGAGACTTTTAAGAATCTCATGGAAAAAAGTCAAAACAAGAAGCCACAAACCTACTTTTTCTCATAAAACCCTTTTCCATATTTTATATATTAGTATTAAGTGCTGTGCTACTAGTTTGAGCTGGTTTTACAAGCTACGTGCCAGAAGATAAAATAGGTCAATAGCTTGCCTTTGAGACTGCAGAGGGTAAATTGACTAATGAAACATACTTAGTATTACCAATGTTGGGAGATGATGGCCAAGGGAAAGACTTAGATAGGGTGCTGGTTGGCTGCATCTAGAACTAGTAGTGAAACAAGGCTGGTGGAGGCAAAGGGACTTCTGGGAAGGACATTTCTATGCAGCATAAATAGCATTTTGGAAATCTGAGTCTTGCCCAGTTGTAAGCATGGGCAAGGCCTCCAACTTTTTTAATGCTTGCTGCCTTTCTAATGACTGTAGAAGGGGTGGGAGGGATTGCTGCTGACTTAGCAGGAAGAGAGTTGGAGATTAGCCACGGGTTAGAGACTTGTTTGGTGGAAGTGTTTAATCTATTTTCATAGAATCACTTGCTTGTTACAATTATTTGTCTAGTGCAGTGCTCCAGGAAGTGAGTTTTCTGTCCTGTAATATCTGAAGGGAAGGGCTGAAGACCATTATATCCACTCTCTGGCTCGGAGAGGTAGGCATTCCCAGCTTCTGGGGTGCATGACTGTATCCTTAACACTGCTCATTTTACTGATGTTTTTCTTCCATCTTCTATCCGCGGGTCAGAGGGGTGGTGGCCTGCAATTGCAGACTCTCTAGCATAGGTTGGTCACACACTGAAAAGCTGTGGAGTAACAGCAAGAGTCTGTGGGTAAAATAGCCGCTTCACTCCTCTAGCTGAACCTACCTTGAGGTACTCTGGTAAGAAATGAGCTGATTGTCTTCTTACTATGGCCAGTATCTGGTGATAGCTCTGAGGCTGCTTTCCATCCCTGAAAATATTTTTTTAAAAATAAATTCTTCTTCAAGGTATCCAGTTACTAACATCCATTTCTCCTAAGTCCCATATTGTAAGTACTTTTAGTAGCCAAGGAAAACCCTGTACTGTTCCTCCTCAAAGTCTCCTGATGCCATTCTTTGTTGAAGTGGAGAAATGCTTCAGAGCTATGTGGGTTGCTTGCAGCATCCTGCCATGTGGACAAGCCAGCACCAATAACCAGTCCAGCTCCAGGTTCCCACCCAGCAGACAGTGATGAAGCAGATGAAGGCTTTCCTCACCCACAGCAGCACCTCGGCTTGCCTCTGTGAGTCATGTGTCTCTTAACTATAAATGGGATGTATAATAAACCTGAGGGGTTTTAATCTTTAGGCATCCATGGGTATTTGCAAAAAATGAAATATGGAGTCCTGCACAATCAGCTACAGGCTGGGAAAAAAATACAGAGCATTGAAGCATTGTGCTTGAGCAGGGCCAGGATCTCTCAGTGGGTTCTCTAGCAGGAATGGAATGGTTGGCATTGTGTTTTTCTAAGTAAAATACAAGAAGTTTCTCTAGTAATGGAGCTGCTTGAATCCTGAGCAGCCTGAAGTCTTGTACACCCCCTGTGCATGCATGTCTGTGTTGCAGGTGGAAACACCAAGTTTAAGATACATAGAATGATTTTATTTCTGCTATTTACCCCTTACTTTTCCCTACCATTAACTGCCATCTTCCCACTGTGGAAATTGTCACCCTGTGGACAGGTAGTTGCAGTTTGTGGGTTTTGGGGTTTATTTGTTGGGGTTTTTTTTAGTCTGCTGTCCCTGAAGAAAGGGATGCTATATGTGTGTGGGTGCTTAGAGCAAATCTGAGAACGCTGGGTGCTGCAGGTCCTGGTCTTTGCTGTGCTGGCTCCCAGTGAGGCATGAATGCATAAAGATGTCTGGTATGAGCTGCTGCAAGAAATACATGTGCAAGCATGACGTGTTATCTGTGGGTGCTGGGTGCAGGGTTATCTCTTTGGGAACTCTAATATTTGGGTTGCTGATAGTATCGTTCCAGTGAATAAGTTTTTAGTTACTTCCCACCTCACTTTGTTTATCTGCAAAATGGGAATAGGGAACTTCCTAGAGAACCCAGAGCTAAATTTTGGATTATTCATAGCTTTTATATACCCTTGAAGAGAGCATAAACTGTAAACCTCTGAAGCTGCAAACCAACATTTCTGTGGCTTAACCATCAGAGCCCCTTTTCCAAAGACACCGCTGTATTCTCCTGGGTATGTGTTTTGTTGCAAGCCTCTGTTCAGCTTTGGCAAGCAGGGTCTCAGCACCTAGACACTACAACCCCTTTCTGTGTGTCAGAGCTAGGGAACTTCCATCATGTGCACTGGGCTTTCAAGGTGCAGGAAGCAGCATCTAGCAGGACCTGGACTCCACGGTCTGTCAGGACACAGCTCTAATATGCACAGGCAATAGCCCCCTTCCCAGCATCAGCACGTAGGGCCATTCACTGTTGGGGCTGTGGGCGTGCACACTGCCTCCCAAACTGGCTGGAAGGTCAGTCGGGTCCCCCTGTGCCTCTTGGTAACAGGCCCTGATGCTTTACCCTTGGCTCCTGGGAGGCTGTGACATTTGAGCTTACACTGGCTGCCCCAGCACAGGGAGGTCAAACAAATTGAATTACTCTTCAAATTAGCTGGATTCAGCTTTGATCGTTGTCCATTTGAGACCTTGTGTGTTTAAGCTGGAAAAATGCACGCCACGTTCCAGCCACCTCCTCCAGCCAGGGGAGCAGCGGTGCCAGTGGCAAGCGCGTGCGCTCGCTGAGCATTACTTAGCTGGAAAGGTATTGCCGAAGCGTGTCCTCTATCCAGAACCATCTCGGCTTCACCGGCCTATCTCTTACAGATGTTAATTCCTTACTGTTATCTTTACAAGTTCCAACAGAATAGTAAGCTGCAGTAAAGAAGGGATATGTTCAATTTAAGCAATGCAATTACTATGCTCTGAATAAAGCCACTTTTATTAATAAATTACCTCTCTGCCGTGACTTTAAATTTAAACAGCTGGACAGCCTCTGCTCTTTATTAATTTCCTTGGATCCTTTGGCACGAAGCCCTTGATTCCTGTGATGTAATGGTAGAAAAAGTTGGCTCCTGCCTGAGCTTCCACCCACAAGTTCTAAATTTGGAGGATGGCAAATTTCTGCAGATTCCAGAGACAGGCTATGCTCAAGACGTGCTGATGCCTTCAGTCCCATCCTATTGCACCAAACAACAAGATTGTGTGCTTTTTATAACTGGGATCATAAATATGACTCAGATGCACATGTTGTCTATGTAAGCACTTGGGGTTGGCTATCACTTTATGGCACTGGGAAGAAGCCAAGCCAAATAAAAATTGTTTTGAGTAAATATTACATTTCTAGAGCATGAATAACTTTTCTCTGCAGCCAACGTGTCACTAATGGGAATACGGGGTGGGGGGAAAGCAGTAACTAAATCATCCCACTAAACACAGACAGTCTGCAACAAGACCTGTTGTTTCGACTCGTCTGGGGTGTAATATCTCAGATAATTCGTAGCAGGTCTCAGTAAGGCTACAAGTGATGGAAATAAAAATAGCTCTATAGTTCAGCACCATCCTGCTGCACGGCTCTCTCTTGGGTGGGATCCCCACCAGTGGTATGTAAAGCAGGCAACCAAAGAACCAAGCGTCCTTCTCTCCTCACTCCCAAATGTGCAGAGGTTCAATCATGTGGATTGCTCTGTGGAGATCAGTGTTGCTACTCACATGCTCAGTGCTAAGTGTGTGCATATGTCTGTTCGGGATCTGGGCCAAAAGGAAGGATGAGTTTTTCATCCTGCGACTCTGGATCCCCGGGGGATGTCTGAATTGTAGAACATGGGGAAACAGGAGATGAGCCCACATGCAGCTCTGCGCTGCTGCACCAGAAGGCAAAGCAGCTTATCGGCTGCTCTCTGGGACAGTGATATGTCATCCCACCAGTACGTACCACTGCAGGGCTGGTCAGCATGGCTGCTGGCTCTGCTCCAGCTCTTCCAGCAAGTTGATATGTCTCAGCTTCCTCCTGATCCCAAAAATCCCAGTTACTCCTGCCCAGTAGGAGAGCTCAGCAAGCAGCTTATGAAGGGCTTCATCTACCTGAAATGCATCACTGTTTGAAGAAATGATCGGGAAACATGCCCTGATAAGGGGAATCATCAAGTCTCCCAAAAATAATTGCCAGATAGAAATAACAAATGAGAGTCTAGCTTTGAAAATCATTAGTGGCTTTCCCATTTTCTAATGGGCATGTAATCCCGAGCATTGTGCATTCCTTCATGTTGCACCTGTGAGCTTTTGCATATCAGATAAGTGCTTTCCTGAACTCTGCTGTCTTTTCCTCTTTTGTAGGTTCCTTTGGCATAGCAGGAAGAAAACCTGGCTTTAAAAGAGGCGTTCAGACAGGAAGCAGCAATGTTCCAGGAGGATTTCTGAGTCAAACGGGAGAGCAGCTGGCTTCTCAAAGTGTGTATTTCAGAGATCCCTACAACATGCTGCTGCACAGTTGGAGCAGGTGAGTGGGGAGGCGTCAAGAGCACTCAACAGTCTCATGTCCCAGCCGTCCCTATCAGAAGCATTTGGAGAGCTTTTCTATGCAGGAGGCTGGACTAGACTTGCAGATAAAATGTTTCAAGGGCTGTGAGCCCTGCAATAACAACGGCAGCCTTGACGTCAGTAAACCTGTCCCTCTGGGGACTAGTTCTGAGAAATGAGTGCCAGTTTGCCCAGCTAAGGCAGCTTTGACTGTGTTTCCAGGATCTGGACGATAAGCCTTTTTCCATGCCTTGCAAACTGCCAGTGGTCATTTTCTGCCAGGGGAGCAGCCCAAGCAGTGTACAAGGGACTGGCTCCCTCCCCTTTGTAATGCATTTTACAATTCAGAGGAACTTTTGTAATACAAGAAATTGTTTTTTTCATATTAGAGCTTCTAAATGGCTAGAACAGTTGGAAAATCCTAATTGTGTTTGGAAGATGAGAAAAAAAAACAGTGAAGAAAACATTTTGGATTGCAGAATTAGCAAACTGGGAGCTGAAGATCAGCTTCCAACACCAAAAATATTCAGGGACTCCTGTTGCAGTTGCAAGTTTAACACAAATACTGGAGCCTTCAACAAGTGATTTGCACCTACCTGCAAAAAACTTGTTGCTCTGAGTTGCAGAGCTTAGGCTCTGAAAACTGTCCAGAGATGCAACTTCCAGGTCAGTCAAGTTTAGATTTACCCCAGGATGTTTCTGGGGCTCCACACACACACACAAGAAGGGGGGAAACCTGCCTGGGGTTGATTCAGCAGCCTGAATTAGCAATGACAAAAAAGGGCTTGGCTGGAGCACATCATGACTTTATGACTACTGGTTACATTTTCCTGACACTCTGGGGGTAGTTACAGGGTGACTTAGCTCAAGTTAATTGAAGAACTAAAGGCTGTTTGATTTCTGCTGTTACCCAAGAGCTCAGAGGTGTTCTCTAGTCTCCTAAGTAAAGGTGGAGAAGCTGGAGTTGCCCTTGTGAAGGGCTGGCTGGTGGAACTGGATGTGCAGGGGCTGCCCTGATACACATGGCCCTTTCCAAGGCCTCATGCAGCAATCTCTGATGTGCGCCTATTTCAGCTTACTGTAGTATTCCTAAAGAGCTCTTTTTTTAGGGACAGCTGAGTATTTTGCAGAAGTCTGTAGGCTTTTTTAACGGGTAAATATCACTCAAGTTTCACCAATGAACAGCTGAGGCGTAAGGAGGTTAAGGGACCTGACGAAGGTGATAGCAAGTCAAATTGTTAGGAATTTTGTAGCTCTGAAATATCATCTTTCTACAACAGGAAACCCTCTCAGGAGTAGTAGGTTTTCATTAAAACAACAGTTCAAACCTGTCGATCTCAATATATCAGGAAAAAGAGGAATGTAGAAAATGTGAGAGTTAGCATTGTCTGTCTTAAACTAAACCACCAGGTTCCCGTTCCTATGGAGAAACAAATACCCCACAGGCATCATGGTGTCTTTGATTTATTTTTGGAAGCTGAAAAATCCCCCTTTTTGTGTCTTAGCTAAGAAAAAAAAAAAAAAAAAAAGGATTTTGTGGGCCAACAAAAGGTTTCTGGAGGAAAAAAACCCTCCAGTCCCACTTCTCAAGAGTTTATGACATGAGCAGTTAAGCTAATGTAATCCAACTTAGCCTCCCCTACATTTCAAAATTGGATTAAAGTTCGTAAGTCGTTGAGGGAAAATGTTACCCAACAGAGGAACTGTGTGACTCTCCAGTTAGTATCAGGCCCTCACAGCTGCGGGTGCAGACCCTGCCTTCCGTCTCCTGAACAGATCGGGGTAACCAGCGTGCCCAGAGCTGGCGATGGGGCATCACTGCTGCTCGGCCTTTGCGTGAGGTGGAAGCCCTCCGAGCTGTGATGACCGGACATGCTGGCAGCCTTGTTGTTTGCAATCTGCCCCGTCCTCACTCTTTTTGCTTTTCTTTGGTGAAGTAAGGAATCCAAACCCCGGGAAGAGGTTTGGGTTTGGTGCTACGTGTGCTTTCCTTGCAAAAGGAGAGTGGGTTTTCCCTCCTGCAGTAGCAGTGAGCTGCTGCACGTACACAAGTGACGCAGCTCCACTCATGCTACCAGCTCAGCTGTAAAAGAACCCGTGCGGCACCGCGTCTGTGTGAATCCGCCTTTCAAAACAGGACCCGCAGATGTGATTAATTACGAGCCTGCGGAGCGGCCGCGCCGGGAGCCGGCTCAGAGGGCCGTGCGGCGGTGTCCGGCTGCCACCTGGCGTCCGGGGCCGCCGCGGGGCAGGGCGCGGGAAGCACCCCCGAGTCACCCCGGACCGACGACAGAGCTGTTCGAGTGGCAACCTCTGGTCTACGTCCAAGCCGTGAGCAAATCCTGTCCAGACTCACCAAGGCCCCCCGCCACGGTATCTCCCGCATTCCTGCGGCAGATCTGGTATTTCTTATTGTTCTCCCCGTCTCTGGGGGAGCAGCTGCAGCTGCCTGGCCGGCCTGCCGGGGCAGGAGCTGGCAGAGCCCCGCGCTGCGGCTCCCAGAACTAGCCGGGGGCTTTGGAAAAATCGTGTCAGTCTTCTCGCCCTGCTGCAGCATGTAGGGAGTCGGGGCTGAGCAGGAGGGGCGAGATAAAACTGAGAAAAGAATGGAAAACTGGAAGAGCTGAGAGTGGCGGTGCAGGCTCGGCACACGCTGCCCTGGGCCCAGCGCTCGCCCGGGAGCTTATTGCTAAAATAGCCGCGCCGCTCTGCAGCAGCAGCGCGCCTCTGGTACATGCCTGCTGACGGGTATGCTGTCAGCAGGGACACCGAGCCCAGCAGGGTGAGGAGAGGGAGCTGTCTTTGAGGCTGTGCAGGACTGGTCCACGCTCTGCAGAGACAGCAGAAGTGCCAGGGAGCAGTCTGGGCCAGCAAGGGCGTTTGGCACTCGGTGTGGTTTTCTTTCTGCCTTCTCCTTTGGTGAGCTGCTCTGCCAGGCTGGTTCTCATACCTGCCTGCGCCCAGCTCGTGGCTGCCCAGTCCTGGGAAGTGTGATTTCAAGGAGTATTAGCTCCGGATTTTGTCCTGCTGGTGGGGAGGATTTGCTGGCTGGTGGTGGCCTGAGAGCAATTACGGGTTTGACGGTTGCTGCCTGTAATGGTGACAGTGGCAGGAGCATGAGGAACGCAGGCAGGCAGGTTTCTTTTGCTAGAGGAGCTGTCTACAGGTATGCTGTGAGACCACGCCTGGGGTGATGGCTGCTGCTGGCCAACTATCCCCACAGAATGCTCTGGGCCAACAGCAACCCCCTTGGGCATCATGCAGCCTTCACAGGCAGGCAATGGTCTCAGTAAAGTAAGACAGCAAATGGAGAAGATGCCACCTCCATCCCTACAGGAGCAGTCCCACACTGAGTGCCTGGGCCACGCCTCAGCTTTGGGGGGACCTGTATGCGAGCAGGCTGTACCTACCTCCATCACTTCCCACCTTCTCTTGCACTTAGGGAAAACCTAGCTGCAAAACAGGGCATGCTCCTCCCTCACAGGCAGGTATGGTGGTCAGTTTCACAGCTTGGAAAGAGCAAAACTGCCCCAGTGCATCTCTGGCAAAGGGAAATGGTTTGGAAAAAACAACCTTAGGCTGCTCTAAATGCAGTGTTTCAGTCCCAGCTATGCTGTGAGAGGGACTGTCTAAAGGTGTCTAAGCAGAGACTGACCCTAAATAGGTTAAGTGTGGGGGTTTTTTTCCTTTTTTGGTCAGGACCAAGGAATTGGACACCCCCAGGCCCTGGGCTTCCCCAGCACACAAGGGCTGAGCTGCACAAACCTCTTTGGAGTGGAACGAGAAATCCCCATGCTGCGGTAGGCATTGAAACGGATAATAAATACCAACACTGAGAGAGCCCAGGCTGATTTTGAAACTGTCTTGTGTCAAGGCTGGGGTTTTTAACCACATCTGAGATATTAACCAGTTCAAATTGGACATATTGGTCAAGTTAGGTGAAAGGACACAGGGACCTTTTGCAACTGTGGGCAGGAGCGGCTGACATAAACCTGCAGGAGTCACACTCAAACATCCTCACAAACACCCTGGTAGGTTCCTTGGTCTGTGTTGTCTGAGAAAATCACTGTTGTGTGCTCAGAAAAAAAATACAACAGGAATAATGGCAGGTGAGCATTTGCACAAATGTATTGGGCCTGAATCCTGTAAAAGTTGTTTGTGTGCTGTAGCCGTGGCAAGTAGCTCTGTTAATTAGCAATGATGAACAGCAGCACATAAAGCTAGACCAAGCTCTGTTGATAGGCAGCAGAGCGATGTGAGCAAGGAGCACACTGTCTAAGGTAGAAAAGATTGTGGGTGTTTTTGTGCTTGTTTTATTAAGGAATTTAAAATAATGATCAATGGGGGAAAGTGAGTCCAGTTGTTCTGGGGTTTGTGGTTGTTTTTTTGCGGTCTTCATTCTGCCCATGGGCTTTCCTCTGGCCAGCTGCTCCTGTCCTTTTACATTACTTCTGTCAATTAGTTTAAGGTATCAGAAAGAAGCAGGGAGAGGGCTGCAGTCAAGTGGTCTTTCTGGGATTGTGCTTGTAGGTGTTAAGATGCCTCCTTAAATCTCCCTCTGAAGGCTTTTCAATATACTTTCCTCTTTTGTTTTGCATCATACTGTTCAAATTTTAATTTCTTTTGGAGGTGAGACACAGCTACCTTTTGCCAAACCTTTTTTCACCTTAAGTGTTAAAACAACCACTGGCCTTTCCCTTATCTGCTGGATGTGTACTTCCCACATACCCAAAAAGCCAGTTCATAAACCTGGGCTTTTCTGCGCTTTCACTTCCCCAGCATTTCCAGGTAGTTACAAGTTCACAGTGAGACTCAATGTGTGACAGTCACAACAGTCACTAAATTCATGTGGAGTTACAGGCTTTCTGTTTGTATTGTATTTTATTTTGGAACTCACAGCCATGTTAGCAGGAAAAGGAGTCCTCAAGATGTGATGTCATATGACTGCTCACCCTGCCTGACAGGGAGCTCCAAAGTGTTTCAAACCACAGACTGGTCTTTTCCCCCACACCCCTTATTTGTGACTGGAAGGAATGAATCTGGGTCCTGCTCCCAAGAGGGGAGTACGTGTGAGCTGGCACACACCTCTGTCTCTCAGCCCCACTCCTGCAGCCTCAGGGCTTTTTATCCTGCATGGCTATGAGCAATGGGACTAGGGAGACCTGGCTGGGCAGGAAGGGTGGCACCTGGGAAAACTCCAGTCACAGGTAAATAACCTTCCTTACATTCCGCCCCCCCCCCCACCCCCCGACCCACTTTAATCCTCTTAGGAAAGCTGTGCAGCAGCCCAGGCTTTGCCCTGCAGCTGGGGGCTTGCTGGGTGATGGGTCTGTCTCTGCACAGTGTCTTTCCGTGGCGTTTGGTGTTTTGGAAAATGTGCCTGAACTCGCTTCAAGGTTCTGACCGTAACTTTATGTATTGTAACAGCCTCTTTCCTGGGCTCACGGGACATCTTGGGTTCAGATACACGGAGCTGAGCTAACGGGAGACCGGAATTGGCTGGTGACCCGGAGGACAGCGGCAGTGAGGTGACCGTGCTGCAGCGGCAGAGCCGGGTCCCTGGGCGCGCTCCCGGCCGGTGCAGCTCTCGCGCCACGGGCGGCTGCAGGCGCTGGCGGGGCGGACCCAAGGGGACATGTCCCGTTGCCTCGGGACCCCCTCGTCGGGCGAGTCCTGGCCCGGCCACCAGAGGGCAGCCGGAGCCCGGCCGTGAGCCCGGACCCGGCGCGGCTCTTGCTCCGCCTCTGGTCCAGCCGGTACCGCCAGGCGGGGGGGCCGGTGCTCCCTCCGTGATGCGAGAAGATATCAACCAGGAGAGAGTCGCGATTATCAAATAACTGGCACAGCGTAGGTTGGGAAGTCCCTAACTGATGAGTGGGGGAACTAAAATCGTGCTGGTGTGTTGGGAGGTTGATGATTGTTTTACTGAGGGACAACTTCATGGCACGTTACGGTGCGTCTCTTCTGTGCCCTCCAGAGACAAATAATTACGTCTCTCCCTAGCGGTTAAAAGCCCTTATGCCTATCCCCTCTCCTGGCCACGCACCAGCTTGCTCAGAAGTGATTAATATAGGCGGTGGGGGGCAGTTGGACTAGATGATCTCAGGGCATCTTTTCCAACCTTAATGATTCTATGAAAAATTGTTAACTGCTTCAGATACTGAAGATTAAAAATCAGAGCAGTTGTTTTCAGTTCACTTTTATGGAACTGGATGGTGCAGCTACTGTTCCAGAAGACCTGTGTGACTGAACAGTAGCTGCTTTTGGGGTTGCTCCCACATCTACCCCTCCCAACCCCCGCCACAGCCCAGGATAGAGATCTTTAATTGCCCTTACACACTGTTGCTTTGCCTCACAGGCTTTGCCTTCATGGCTGTTCCTGGAGGAAAGTTAAACAGAAGTAATATGTTGCTGGAAACCTGCCTATTACAGTTTGGGAATAAGGATCTAGCAGTCTCATAAATCAGCTCCATAAAATTGTCATAGGGAAAATACAAATCCTGTCTGCCTTAGAGCAGCACTCATGGCCCTGTGCTGCTGGTTTGCAGGATTTTCCACCACTGGCAGCAAATAACCCTGAATCTGGCAGACAGACAGGTGACCTACGGCCTCCCGTGCATCATACTGAGGGGTGAAGAACAGCAGCAGCTTTCCCCTGTCACTGCAGGTAAGCCTGACGCATATTTAAGGCTCAACGCTGTCCCAAGGCTTCTCAGGGTGGAACAGAGATGGCCATGGCATTGCATTTCATTGGGGGTGTCCAAGCAGTCCCTTGGAATGAGAGTGCTGTAACCCTGGGGCTCACCGGAAGTGACGCCATGCAGCACCGCTTCATGAGCTGCACTGACTCTGACTCACAGCTCTGCGCTCTTTGAGTGCTGTTTTGTGTAGCTTCAATGGATGGACTCATGAGTATGTTCACGCAAAACACAATTAGTTAATTTTTAAACCAACCTCTTCCTGCACTTTTACTGTGCAACACTTCCCTCAAAGCTTTCTTGGTTGGTCAGAGCAAGTGAGACCAAAGCTAAGAGGGGACTCGTCTCATTTCCTCTTCTAATCGTGACTAAGGCGGACATACGCGGATGACGGTCTAACGAGGGGCTGCTCTGCGTGCCAAGGCACAGGTCGCTCTGTACTCAGGTACCCCGCGCCGCAGCCCTGCTCCCCCTTGGCTGCCTGGTAAGAGCAGGGCTGGCACCCTGAGCCCGCACGTGTTCCTGCAGCTGGAATTGTTCTAGCAATGCCTGTCCCGGCTGGCATGTTTTGTGCTCCAGGGAACAGCTGAACTGCACCCTCAAGCCACTGCAAGTCAGCATCACTGATGCTGTGTCACAGCACACTGAATGTTACCATTTAAGAGAAGTGGTGCAGTCAATTTCCACTGCCTTATCTGTGCAATAAGCCTTTACTATAGCTTTAATCCAAAGCCCCTTGCTCAGAGCATGAAGAGTGTACTTCTGCCACCAAAGGTAAAACTTCCACACAACAACTAACGGAGTTTGAACTCCAGGAGCCCAAAAGAAACCTGTGCAAAAAGACATCCGTTACCTCAGAAATGTAAATGACTTTGTATTACTTTATTAAATAGCCAATTCTAAAGAACAGTAAAAAATATGAAAACATGCATCATTTGGTGTTCTTAAAAAACATTTGCCCAAAATAAAGACTGTTAGAAAAATTAAACAACACGGTTTAGCCCCAGTACACCTTCTGCTCTCCACATAAAGATACGTGGTAGTTATAAATACTGTTCTGTCTCCTTTAGCAAAGTTTACCAATGTATACATTAGTATTTCTATTGCAGCTTTTTTTCACATTTCTTTTGTAAACATAATCAATTAAAAAAACCGCCACGTTAGCAAGCTTAAGGAACTACTGCTTTCCTGTACAGTAAATACAAGTAGGAAGATCCTGGATTTTCCTGCTGCTCCAATCAGCCCTCTGTTTACTGAGATATTAGAGATTTCAATTAGTATAAAAATATAACCAGAGAATAGCTGTCTGAGGAGATTCAGTATTTGAGTGAGTCTTAGTTAAAGGTGAACAAAATGCTATTGACTTCCAGATCTGAAGATCACTTCTGTGCAGCTCCTCTGCTGAGGTCCTTGTGTCACGACACCACACACACAGCATTATCCTGCTGAAACATTCCCTTCTTGCTTACTAAAAATAATTTAACATGTAGCTGTGAACTAAAAAGCTGGCACTAAGAGCTGGGCCACCATGTGCGGTGCACAGACAAAGCTCAGAGCTAACCAGCCACACCAGTGAGCACCTGCTCTTCGGGAGGGCGTGACTGAGTTCTCAAGACGCCTGTACAGTTGCCCGAGATTACCGTGTTACCTCACACCAGACTGACTGCTTGTCTGGTGTGGGAGCTCTACCAAGCAAAATCAGGGGCTCATTCCTTTCCCCTGCAGAAACAGAAAGAACTGGCCTTCTTCCTAGGGAGAATTTGGAGACAGAAGAGGCTCTTTGGGAAGCCTTGTTATTAGAAACATTGAAATTATTTTATTGATGTGAATTATTTTTTTCTAAAACAGTATTGCTACACATTTATCTTTTTTTAGCTAAACTAAAAAGGTCAGACTGACTTTTCCCCTTGCAATTTCTTTAATCTGGCCTCCAATTAAAAATATGACAAAACTTCTACATCTGAACCCATGGTAGGATACGATCATCTTTCTTGCACAACCAGAGCCTCGATGCAGACGGTAGTTGGCCTGCACCTGCCATCACCTTCCATCCACCTGTACCAGACATCTGTAAGCCAAAACTCTGCATCTTTTAAACTACAAAGTGAACTCTTGTCAAGGGGTGGGGGGTTTTTTAGCGCTTCTCACGTATGAGGCAGGACGAGAACAACTTGCATGAATAGTTTTTCCAAAGGTCTGACAGCAGCATTTTGTTCCTGCCTATTTCCAGTTCTTTTGTTTGGATTCCTGCAAACAGAGGGAAACGGGACACACGACCCCACCCGCCAGCAGGTACCCAGTGATGCCAGTCCGCCCTCGCTAAGGAAGGACCTATCACAGCAGTAAGCTCTGTGCGAACAGCAACAGATGGACAGAGGAAAGGTCAGAGGAGACTCAATGGAAGGAAAGGTAATGCTTTGCATCACAGCCAGACAGAACCTCCAGGAGTGCTTTAGCCTGGGTTGAAATGATACTAACAACTGCACCAATGACACAACTGCTTCCCTTGTGTGTTGGAATGGAAATGCTGCTGCTTGATCACTTAGGCACTGTCAGACTGTTACAGGCCAGTATCAAACTCTGTCACAAGCTATATTTAAATACAAATCTTCAACCACAAAGTTTTATATAAAAGAACAGAATTTCTGGAAACACAAGGGAAAACAGCAAGAACTGCCAGACACCACATACTATAATTACTGGGCTCTGAGTAGGCACTCCTATGTGGTAAACGGTATTTCCTCTGCAGAAAGGCCCAACCTGCTGAGCAAACTAAGATCTCTGTAAGCAAGCAGCTGCTCTGTGCAAAGCAGAAGGAACGAAGGTGGGCTTCTATTCACAAGTGATATGTCAGCTACCGTCGTCACTCGGAAGTGGCTTTTTTCCCTTTCCAGCTCTTTTGTCTTTGCTCAAGTTCAGCTTCAGTGAAGGCGGCCGGGCCCCAGTTTGTGATTAAATGAGGATTCTTGGAGCCTGGAAGGCAGAGGGCAATACTTGAAACAGGCAGTTCTGACAGAGACGTTGCTCAGCCACCATCAGTGGAGCAGGCTGAGTGTCACTGTTCATTAACTCTTCCCAAACACCAACTATTTCAGCTTTCTGTACTTCATATTTTTTGCCATTAGCACTTACACCAACTGCATTGAATGCCACACTGTGCAATGTTCAGGTTGATCCTTGTTTTGTTTTAAATAAACAAACACCAATAGTTTTTTTAAAATAAGTTATAGTAGGGCCAGTAGAGGTAAAGATGAGAAAATTACCATCATCTGTTTTCACAAATGTGGTATTTATAGGCAGCTGTGAAACCAATAAGCTACAGGAAAAGGCAGACTTCAGTACACCACTAGGTGATCTAAGTATGCTAGACAGAACAAACACGTTTTCTGTAACCTTCCTGTTGGTAACTTACCTGGCTCTATTAGTCGAATTAGTCCCTCATGATGGGCTACTTTATCTTTCCAACTCTTGGTGTTATTAGCTGCCGTTTCCAACTTTTTCTTAACCTCCTGAAATAAAAAGATATATCGCACTTAAGAACAACTTTTCTCTGGTTTATGTAGAAAGAAAAAACCCCATCCTTTTAAGTCCAAAGACAGACCCATGCTAATTCAACCAGCGCTCCATGTAGTGCAGACGACTTCATTTCTAACCATCCCAAGTAATTCAGTCACTAGCCAGGCACAAGTACGCTGCCACCGCAGGAACCAAAATGAACTAGGGTTTGAAAGATTTTCTAGCTGCCCAAGTGGGGCTCGTCTTCATGGAGACTGAAAGCAGAAACACGAGTTTCAAAACAGGAAAATGCATTTTCTGTTGAAAACTAAGACAATCTGGTGGGGGGTACCTCACTGTCAGAAATTAGGAAAAGGGAAAGTGCTGTGAGCCCTGAGCAAGGAGGAGGTATTTTTCACTCTAAACCCGTCTCTTGGTCAGCTCCAAACAGAAAGCCAGAATGTTTATTTCTAAAATAACGAGTCAGCTCAGCACAGTGACCTACTCCATCATTTGGTTTGTGGGGGGGTTTGTTTGTTTGTTTGTTTTTTATGTCTGTTGTAATCAGCAACTTCTTTGGCGCAGTAAATGATGTTTCATATGCAAAAAGCCTGAGATGTCATCTACAGAAAGGTATTAGCCAAAAGGTGTCTAATGAGGGTGTTAGATCTAACACCAGCACGGTAAGTTGTAAAGCAGCCAGATCTGCACCACCTGGGCCTCTGCAGTCACTGCAGCGTTTGTACTCTGTGCCAGCTGGGACAGCTCGCTGGCTTGTCCTTCACAGAGCTGACCGCTGGGGCACAGAGGCAGCATAAACACACTCCCTCCTCAAACAGAAACACAGTCATGTTTTGTTTCCGGACCTAAACACACATGGGGATCAACACCTCCCCAGCCCTAGAAAGTACGCAGCACTGCAGGCTTTGTACCTGCTGGATTCTGACTCTGATTTCTTCCATGAATAAAGCTAGGGGCCTTCACCAGAAACACCAGAGCACAGAACAGGCACAGCATTCGGAATGCGAGGCCCTGCTACACGCAGAGACTGCAGCTAAGTCCTAGCTAGCCTTGACACCAGTTCAGTGCTGAAATACCTTCTTGAGGAGCAAGGGCCTACAGTAGCACATTGATTTTTTCACCTTAGAAGACAATATTCCCCAGGACATCATCAAAACAATACAAGAATCAAAAGCACAAGGCATTTAGTTATGACAGCAATGGGATGGCATAAGAAGTTAGACAGCAGATGTGGAAGACAAAGGCACAGACAGTATTTGAGGCTCGCATGCGACCTGGGACAAAAGAATAAAGACGGTGGCACGTCTGAAACGTGTCCTCCTCTTCCAATCTATCTCTTGGCCTAGGCAAAACCCCCGACACACAACTGTCCTACCTGTTGGTACAAATTTCACACCACAGTAATCCTTAACACAGCATGATACTGGTGAACTTCAGTTCCAGCTAAACTGCTGAGTACCTGGTGAAGGGGGGGAGGCTGGTGAACAGAACAGCTCACCTCATACTGCTCAAGGGCCTCCTTCCTTTCCAGTTCCAGTTGTTCCAGCTGCTGCATAGCAACTTGAAGAGCCTGCTCCTTTATCAGTCTCTGGTTTTCTAGTTCTTGCTTCTCTGCCTCTGTCATCTGAATGGTCTGTTGCTGCTGCAAGTGCCATTTTTCCAGTTCAGCTCTCTTTGCTGACTCCTCTTCCAGTAATCTGCAATGGGCAGTGCAATGTTAACTGCACTTCAAAGTAAGCTGCATCTGTTATGTAAGCATATGTGTAGGGGAGCCAAACCAATTCTTTTTCTTGCCTTTTGAAATTTTTACTTAAAAAAAAAAGCTTGGGAAGCAGGGAGAAAGTTGTTGCTTGTTGGCTTGTCCTTAGTGTAAAGCTGAAATCATGCCAGCAGTGTGAGCAGCCTGACTGCCACAAAGGGCTACTCAGAAAGTTCAGTCAATAGTGCAAAGACACACACGCACAGCCCCCCAACCCCTCCCCACCACAGAAGTTCCCTTGATTGTCTTAGGAGGACTGAATATATGAAGAAACAAGCCATACTAAACCAAAGCCCATAGGAGTACAAGGACACTTAACCCTTTATCAATTACAATGTAAATCTGTGATACAACACAGAGAAAGTCAGGCTCAGTTACTGCTTTATAAATTGCACAACAGCAAAGTTTGTTCAGAGTGATTTCAGCTTTTCAAGTGTTGACATGTGCAACGCCTGAGACAAATAAGCGTGCCTGCTTCCCTGGAATGGTTGAGCCTTCCCAGCACTGAGAGCTAATCAAGCATAACAAAGAAGTCACAAATACCACCTTTGCCCGTCATAGCTTAAGAAAAAAATAAATCTCTGCTGTGTTTGGCCTTCAAGCTAGTCCCCCTTTCCAGCGAGGTGTCCAGGATGCAAACAATCTCTAACAGATTGTTCACAGTGCACAGTTGTTCACTGCTGCAGGAGGGAGCGGGGGACTGAAATATAAATCTCTCCTAGGTAAAACCCTTACCTGGCTTGAAGTTTCCTTACAGTCTCTTCATCTTGACGTGCCTGTTTCTCGTCCTCCAAAGCTTCTTGTAGCTGCTTATACATTTCTTCCAGTTCACGTACTCTCTGTAAATACTGTTCCAGTTCAGAGGATTTCTGAGCAACCTGCTCTTCCATTTTTTGTCTTACCTAGCAACAGAAATTGAGGACACATACGTGATGCCTCGGACACACCATTCAACATAGGCTTCCAGTTAAAGAAATTGCCAGGTGTTCCTTCAGATAATGTTTTCAGACACAAACCTTTTCATGCTGCCTGCAGAGCAAAACTGATAAAACTGAGTCTGGAGTTGTAGATGTGTAACTGAAAGCATATAAAAAAATAAACACCATCACAGGCTACTTACAGTGCCCTACCTCACACAGCACGGGACTTTTACAGGGGTTTAAACTTCAGTCGGTTTGATTGTGCCACTTAGTTTACAGATAACAGGACAAAGGAAGAGAAAGTTTGTGGAGTGTCCAGAGGCAAAGGTCAGGCTGGTTTGATTACACTGTTTCCACTCCCTCCTCAGCAAGTCCTCCCCTGGCAGCAGCGTACTGCAGACGCTCCTATCTGGATGTTGGCACAGCACAGGGCTGCTGAGGGGCTGGAAACGGGTGAAGGAGGTTGGCTTTGCTAAGAGAAGAGCAACTGTAACAAAAGCCAAAGGTAAGGCATAGAGGAAGGTGAGGGGCTGCTGCATATCCACAGTCCCCCAGTCTCTGATCCTCACCCCTCACCATTCACTGACCAGAGCAGGAAAACAGTGCGCAGGGGCACCAGAGCCCTCCTCCCGCTCAGCCCCTCGCTGTGCTGGGGGCACCAGCGGTCACCTGGCTTCGAGCTGAGGTGGCATAAAGCACCAAACCCTCAGCATTCAGCAGTGCCTAACATGTACCTCACCAATAGTAAGCACAGCTCCTGAAGTCAGCAGGGAAGGCTTGTGATCAAAGTGCACAGGATGGCACACCCTGCTGCACTGCTCTGCAGCCTGCTTTCCCTCAGCTGACCTCAACCCCACTGACCCAGAAAGTGATGGCACTCAGGAGCTCGTGCTCTGCCCATAGCTTAGTGCCATGTGCCTTTACGCCCCAAGACATTCCATCGCACTGACGTGGCTATTCCTACTTTTCTCTGGCTAACAAAACAGCCTCTTACACCTGACAGAGCCCTTCAAGCCTGAAAATCAGTTCTTTTGGAAAGTCCCAGTGTGGATTCTGGTAACAGTGTTGTAAAGCTAGAGTATTTCTTTAATTTTTTTTTTTCATGCCTGTGCATCTATAAATATAAAAGGACCCACAGTATAAACAAGCAATAGTTTCAGGCATATATTCAAGTCAGAAAACTCTTTAAATGCATTTTGATTATACCTGTGTTCATTTTGCCTATTCATATGTTCACATGCACTCTCCATCTCTGAAATTCCTAATGATAACTTCAGTCTGCATTTATCTTTCCAACAGCAAACTTTTCCCAATTTTTCAATAAAATTTCAGCTCTCAGTGCCGCACAAATATTAGGCAAGCTGTTCCAGTGTTCAAATGCAGCAGTAAAAATATTTCATTCCCACATGTCTAATAAATGCACACCAGGTTGCACCCTCCAGGCACCAACAAAACCTGCAGGACTCTCTCAGTGACTGCCTGTGAGGGAAATCCCTGCTGGGCACACTGCTCACTATGTGTAAATCACAGCAGAAACCCACGTGCACTACTCACGCACCATTTTTTCTCTCTCCAGCTCCAAACTGAAGCGATCTTGCAATTCAACTTGAGTCTGAAGCCTTTTCTTTTCTTCCTCAGCAGCACGAGCAGCTGCTGCTTCCAGTTGCTGGAAAAGAGGGGCAGGGGGAGAAAAGAAGAAGGAAAAAACAAGTGTCAAAACTAAAGCATTTGGATGGAATTTTATTTAACAATTTTGGGCTTTAACAAAAACAGAGGAAACCTTCAAGAAGCATTAAGGCACCAGATTTCTGTATTTTTTTATGTCCATGGCTATTCTCAATCTCTAAATATAATTTTGAGTCTTGTTATTTGTCAGACAATTTTAAACTGTACTTAAATTTTACCAATGAAAAGTCAATTACTGGACTTCTTCCAAGTTTCCTTTGCATCCTGCTTTGCACGATTGATGACAGAAATCCCTGTAGTTCCTTCTCTATCTCATAGGGGACAGACAACCACATCCCAGGCAGGGCTGCACAGGAGTTCCAACATGCCAGCACACACAGAGCCCATAGAGGAACAGAAGTGAGAAGTACTAAATTGCCATGGGAAAGCAGAAGTGCTGCAGACTTTGACAATAATACACGATTGTGCTATTGTGAATCACATCCCTTTAACATCCCCATGTGTCCATGTAAGGTAAATAAAATTCTAGTTAATCATCATCACTTGGAATCAGGGGGAAATTTAGCCTAGTCAGAGCTAAGGCCTAGGAAACAGCTGCTGGTACCTTCAGATCTTTTTTGCAAATTATTTACCTTTTCTTGCATCTGATTTCACAAATAAATAAAGATATTTGTCACAGGTTTTCCTTTCCTCAAGATCTCAATAGCAAGTATGTTTAGACCACGTGGAAGGTTATAAATGCACAAGTACCAGCCAAAGCTTTAACAGTACTGAAAACAAAATCATTCTGTCATGGAATTTTCCTAAGAAAGAAACTTCTCTGATGCTTTGGAGGAAACAAAGAAAGCACCTGTCTTTCATAAAACCTGGGATGCTGAAATTGCTCCCACAGACTTTCAGTAAGAGCAGGATGCCCACCTTCAACATTTTTTGGAAATGTTTAAACCACCTTCCCTCACACAACCTGGATGATCTAATGAGATGGCTACATGATTGTAACTGCCAAGCTGAAACTTTCATCCATTCAAGTAAGTGCCTGTGCTATCACTCCTGTCTGAATTAGATGGGAGGAAGGGAAGGAGCAAGCTCTTAGCTTGTTTCTAAGCTGCAGAAGACAGTACAGAGCTGCTTTCCTTTGCCTGACTGATGCCAGTCTTTTAGAAGTGTTCCTCCTCCCCTGCCAGACCGGCTCAAAGCATGTCACTGTAATAAACCCAAGATGCCTATTCCAGTGACATTTTCTTTTGGTTTCCTTCCCTGCTTTGAAATGAACCAAACAAACACTGCCAGCCCGGAGCCAAGGGCGAACGTGCCGAGTCACAGGCGGGGGCGGGTGCTCGGCGTCTGCCAGAGCGCGCAACTAGAAAATACACTTTGTGTCCACTCGTTATCAGCAGCTTCCTGCTGAATGCACCTCAGAGGACACCAGGTCCTGGCAGGTAAGTTACTGGCAACAGCTACGCAGCTTAGGGGAAAGTCCCAAATGCTGGGGGCCGGAGGAAGGGGGGCTCAACAGGGACACACCATTCCAGCAGTGGTTAGTTAGCGCGTGGTCTCTGAAGCCCATGCAAGACCCCCAGTCGAAACAGAAAGGGGGCACAAGTCTCATGCATGCTCTTTTGGCAAGGAGCACTTACCTTTCAGGCTGTTTGATGTCCGTATCGCAAAATTCCGTTAAAAATACGAAAAAAACCCACTTTTAGACAAAGGCTCTTATTCTTCTGAAATTTTTTACTGCAGGAGCTATCAAAGTACAAACCAGGCTCAGAGTGCACTTTGGCAGATGCTGTCTAAGTGGTGGCTCACTGCCACTAGCAGCAGACCTAACACTAAGCCTTCCAGAACAATTCAGTTTCCTGAGACATTTACAAAGCCTTTTCCTTGAAAAACATTTTTCTAACTAATCAAACACTTTAAGTTCCTCCAACACAGTACCTCCCCTCTGATTCCGCTTAGTCAAAGTGCAATAGTTCATGTCAGAGACTAAACCACTCTCCTTGTTCACCTATTCCACTTCAAAAGATGCTTCTTGCCACAACTGTCTCTAATTTACATTGTGATCTTACAAAACTCCCTGGAGCCTGTCAACAGCCTTTGGGGTTTCTCTCATGTCATCTTCCCCCTAACTTTTTTCTCAACAATGTAAACTCAACACCTGTGATCTCTAACAGGTACAGCACTTACCTGTAACCTGCAGTAACACAGGCTGTCCTTTAAACCATTTTGGACCTTAAACCCATGATAGAACATAGGTGCTAAAAGTAAATTAGAAAATGGCTTTCCACTGTCAGACTCCATTTAAGACAGAGTAATAGGTACATCAGTACTGTCTGTGCAAGGTTAGTTAGAAAAAGACCAATTTCTCCTCATCACAAATTGTGACTTACTGACAAGACTTTTAGAGAGATTCATTTTGGAGACTTCATTTGCTTTCTAGACTGAGCACCTTTAACATGCTCTCACAATATTAATAGCCACAAAGATCATTAAAATATTTTTCTAATCAAGGGCTAAAATTAATATTTCTCACTGACTTAAGCACCAATTCAGGCTTGTCCTAAATGGGAATGCAAAAAAATCAAATGAAGAGTTTTTTCCTTCACTGCCTTCCTAAACTTAGAACAAGCACAAAGCAAGGACCTGGAGAGCTCTGGCAGCAGGGACTCAGCACATGAAACACTATGCAGCGGCAGGGAGGGAGGCATTTGGCAGCATCCTAAGGTATTTTCAAGGCACACTCCTCATTAAAAGGTATCACAGCAATAAAAGCCATAGTAACATGTCTTCAAAAGACAGAAGCTATGTCTGGGCACAAGTCAAGTCCCTGTACCAGTTGTTCCAAAGTACAAAGAGATATTGGCATGTCCAATCTACTGTTAGTGTGCAGCCACAGCAAAGGCACCGTGGGGCTCCTGACAGTCGTTAGACCAAAGAGCATATAGAGAAACAGGCATCTCTACAAGGGAGATGCTATACCCAGCAAGTCCTCTGCTAATATGCCCAGACTTCCAGTCCAGTCGTCAGGCTTTCAGAAGTCAATCCAGCTTTTATAAGGAACACGCATTTATGCAGCTTATGAATAGTGGCTATGTGCCTCAGCTCTATAAATCCCTCCCAATCTCTAATAAGTTATGCCTGTACATACTCACAAAATCACTTTGCATCTTTGGAATCCCTGTAAATAAGATTTATATCTCTGGAAACTACATCTGTGTGAAGAGAAGAGTTCCCACACCATGAAATTCATTTAACAGAACTTTAGAAAAACTATGTAAGAAAATCTTGATGGAAAGCCCCAAGTTTGACAGACATGTCTGACAGAAAAAAAAAACACCACCGAAAAGCCCCCAAAAGTAACTGAAAATACTACTCTCTTTAGTCCCAAACACCGCCCTGCAGCTGGGTTGGGGTTTTTTTAACACTAGCTTCACAATACACTCACAAGTTACAGGGGACAAGGCTGGGCCATGTGAGTTATGCCAAGCCTGCTGACAGCCCTCAGCAGCTGCTGTGGTCTGTGCTGAAGGTGCTGCTGCAGGCTCAAGCAGCAGGTCTGCTTGCTTGGGAGGTGATGCCAGCACAAGCTCACCCCCTCTGAAGGCACTCGCTGGTGTGTCTGAGCACCTCAACACCTGAACAGGGACTAGGCACCTAATCAGACTTCAAGCAGCCCAGCCCCACCTCTGAAACTGAGCTTAAAGGTTTGCAGCTCCCGCTCCCACCTTTCGCACTGTCTCCAGTTCCTTCTGCTTGTTCTCATTGGCTGTCTGCAGTTCCTTCATCTGCCGCTCCAGCTCTTCCTGCTCAGCTAACAGCTTCTGGCGCAACTCTTTGCGCTTCTGGCGTGCTTCTTTGTGGGGTGGAGGGCTCCCCGCTCTCAGCAGGTTGACAGTGGTCTGTATAGCTGGAGAGGAGCGTGCAAGACCAAGGGAGAGGAAGAGAGCACCAGTAAATGCTTAGCTTTCTGGACAGCCTCAGTGAATGAGCAGTTGGGGTGTCGTGTTGTTTGGGGGGTTCGTTAATGTATTTTTAAACAAGAAATAGCTGCTGTTATTTCTCCTAATTCGTACCAGGCTATGCATTATGCATTATGCCAGTTCCAATACTGATTTCTAACAGGCCACACGATTCACTCTTACACCTAGCTAAAAAAAACTTATCAAACCCACCCCCCAAAGCCCCCCACCAAACTAACATCCACCCAACACTTAAAGCTTTCTTACGACCTAAATTCAGTGACTAATCAAGCAGTAAGATGTTATCTAACATGCACATCCCATAACTTCCTTAGAACCATATCTTAAACTCTTCATTCTTGCTGCTACTCCAAGGCACAACTTTCTCCAGTAAGAAAGTAGCTCTCATTCACTTATATTCAGCCAGGAAATATTCAGAGAGCGACTACAACTGTGAGGAAGAGATCTCCTTCTGGAACTAAGTAATCATTTGTCCTACATCAGACTTTGGTGCAATTTAACACGTTTTACGTAAAGAGGGAAGAAGAGGGAAGTGCAAATGTGTTTTGGGTTTGTGTGGCAAAGTTGGGGAGGAAAGGAGTGGCTTCTACAAGAAGCTGCTGGAAGCTGCTTCTGCTGGGTCTGACAGAGCCAGTCCCAGCTGGCTCAAGGACAAACCCAAATACTTAAATGCTGTACAAACTTCAATGGCACTGGCAACACAGGGCTTGCAAGGCCTTCTAACTTGCTCTGCAAGAGATGCATGCAACTATCACTCAGCACATGTGTGGGAAGGTCTCACAGGAGTCCCTTCACTGTGGGAAGCCCCAGTTCCCAGCCTTACCCTCAGCTCACCAAACCACACTATTTCAAGCAAAACTGCAAAACAAAGACAGCACGTTGTGATGCCCAAATAAACATGCTCTCCCTCTCTCCCCAAGAGCAACAATTTACAATGTATTCCCCTTCCCTCCCCCATCCCTAGAAGTACAGCCAATACAGAAGCAGCAAACAACAATACCCATTTTGGTTATGGCTGCCTAAATTGAGGCACCACAATGAGGGAAACCAATTCCCCTTTGCAGACCCTTAGCTCTTCCTGACTCTCAAGCTCTCTAAAGATCTTTTCCGTGTGCCCAAAACAGAGACATTGAAAATCACAAGACCAAGAATTTCAAATTTGAGTAAAACACAGTTGTAAGACTTCAGCTTACCTGAACCTTCACATAACCTTTCAGATTTCTGAAACCTCACCTTGAATCCACTCCTGCTTCTTCTTTTTATCTGAGGCACTGATCTCAAAGCTTTTATCAAGACATTTTATGAGAAAAAGGCATTTCTTTCCATCTTTATCTGGCAAGGCCTAGAATGGGTAACAAAAGGATTGGTTTTGCAAACACACTGAAATCAAGTTAGACTGTCAAGCCCCATGTATGCAGTTCTCTATTACAGAGCTACAAATAGCAGCACTAAGAACTGGGTTTATATGAAGGGGAAAAAAGCTCTGTTTATGAAAGACATCAGGAATCAGTCCCAGACATACAGAAATAATCAATGCTTAAGAGACATTGAAAGTTTTTAGCATGTGGGTTTTTCCTTACCTCCACACAACAGTTACCATCCAGTATGATGTCTCCCTTCTTGTCCTTTAAATCTTCACTTACATAGTAGGAAATAATATTGGGTTTTAGCACAAACCATCGTTCTGTCCAATTTTTCCTTTTGTGGCCTTTTTTCAACATATAACCCTGTAAAAAGCAACAGATCAGATGAAATACCCAGCCTCTGTTGAACCATCTGGTCTTTTGGTAATGTGGCTTAGAGACTCAAAGGAGCACACAGAAAACCTTGCTTGAGGCCCTATACACTTCTTCTACGTGCTTCCATTCCTAGCACCAGCGCGCCACTAACTGCCCACGAGAAACTACTCACTGTTCTGTCATCCAGTTTTTGAATAACTGGGCTACCTGAAGAACTGAACAATTATTATGTCATTACTATGACTCTTCAGTCCTCTTTGGTGACTCTTTACTTTTCTTCAGCCATGTGCCATCACCAAGACTCCCCTGTGTGGTTTTCTGACAGCCGTTACTCAGAACGAGCCCCGTGTGGATGCAGGCCCCAGGGACAGGTGTGGGCTGGTACCCACACACCGTACATCCAGCCTGCTGCAGCACATTGCCAGGGACAAAGCAGAAGTACCTCAGTCCCGGGAGCGGCTCTACCCTGCCAGCACACCCATTCAGCTGCACTCCACTGAAGAAGTGATCTCACATCGGATTCCTGGGCAAGTATGTTTGAGAAATTGATAACAGAACCACACTCCTGGAATTTTTATTGGATGGGGTATAGGAACACTGGTGAAGCCTGGATTTTCCCTGAAAGGAACATAGAGTTTTACCTGGATTTAAATAATGCCAAGATTTCACTCACGGTATTTATTTTCCTCCAGAGATGATCCAGTCAACTCCTGATATGAGAAAAACACTTGCAGGCTTTAACAGGCTATTCTAAAAGGTGGGCAAGAAGCCCATAATTTGCCATTGAGCTTATGCAAACAAAAGATTAGGAAAATATAATCTTCTGTAATGACAATAAATAGGGCTAATATCACAATCCAATCACCTGATTTTGCCTCTATCCAATATTAACATATCTAAAATATAAGCAGTGATACTAAGTGCATCCTGTTATACATTAATGCATAACGTTATACTTTATCCAGTGTGGATATGGCAATCCAAAAACCATCTCATGGAAAAGGGTGCAGAGAGAATGATATAGTAATTGGTCCTTCTTTCAGGCATTTGATTCTTAATAATCACATTAGGGGCACTAATGTGTGCTAGCTGAGTTTCAGCTACACCAGCCATTTCTGAAGCTACATTCCCCAATTACTTTTTGTCTGAAAAGAAACTTCAGGAAAAAATCACATGATAGTTGAAACTAAAACTCCTCCACCAATATATCTAATCTATGAACAAGCCATACAGCAAGCACTGTACTGTAAGTATTCCAGATTAAGAGGATGGAAATGTTGGAAAGGGTACCAAGGAACATTCTTCTGTAATGCCTTTTAGCTATAGCAATTTTGGATGCAAGCAAACAAATAAACAAATGTGCTGTGGCATATTGAAGCCAAAGGTATCTGTCTCTCTGTACCGGTCTGATGGGAAAAGACGCTCAGGACAGTTGGAGAAGCTCTTCTGTTTAGAAAAACAAACCCACCAAACTAGAAACAACCTCCCTACACATACCGTTTTATCTGTGCTCAGCTTTTCCAGACAGTTAAATGTGGCCTGAGCCAAGGCCATGCCTATTCCCCTGTGCCATCCCACCCCCTTGCTCCTAAACAGGAATGCACAGAGAAACAGCTTTGTTTGCCGCCTCCATACTGAAATCCAAGGTCTGGGTGGTCGCGAGGGCATATGAAGGACTCCTGAAGCTTCACTTTCATGTACTGCATAGTCTGAGTCATAACCAGGTGTTTCTCCCCTTCCTGACACATGAATTTGCTTTCAAAGCCGAGACAGACTGGTATCCTCCCCTCAGACTTCTGCACAATCTGTATCTCTTATTTCAGTGCATGGGGTGCTTCTCACTTTCCCAGAGCCCAGCAATAGCTCCTGGGGATCTCCTCGCGCCAACTACCGCACGAACCCCACGCGCTTCAGAAGCCTGCAGGTCACAGGTGTAACTATCACCACTAACCTCCGTAAGCCTTGGAGATCCAGGGTAAGAGTACAATAAAAGGTGCAGTATGACACTTGGCTACAATATGGTGTGTCATTCATACCTTGAAGTAATCACATACAGCAATTCTGGACAATTCTGTGAATCAACAAGGTGGCAGGGTACAAGCTGTGACCCACCCAGACATCTCTATGTTACACGTGGAAAACTCCATTTTCCATTAGGCCAGTGACTGTGCAGGAGGCACTGGGCCAAATCTTGACATAAACTATTTTTAAGTGTCAAGGAACCATTCAAAGGCACTCAGACATCCTTGAGAAAGAGGCCCAGCCACCAAAAGAGGAAAGAAAGGAGACAGTTTTTTTAATTTAAAAAAGAAGAGGGGGGAGCGGGGGGAAGTTGGGAAGAAAAGAGGCACAATGCAGTACAAAAACTGACATCAGATTTCCTCAAAAGTTTCAAGTGGAAGGACTGACCTGACACTGGTCATTTTATTTTCATGGTATTAAACAGCAGAATGACTTAATTTTGCCCTGAACTGACTCTGTGTGTGTGTTGTATCCAGCCCTAACCTCCAACAGGCAACCAGCAGTTAACAAAAATAGATTTTTGCATTGTTCTGTGGATATTCTGAAAGAATTTCCTGTGCCAAGACCTTCTGATGATTTCTTCAGAATAGCTTAGGAAAGCCTGCCAAGAAAGCCTTTGTTTCTCTCCTCACCAAGAAATCAAAGATGAAAAAAGTTCCATGTCAGGTAAAAGTCAATTTTAAACGACTCTAGGTAAGCTGTGCTGTGAGCCCTCAGGTCCCTGTGATATTTATACTTCCCAAGAAAGAAATGCATTTTTTAAAACCATTCCTAAACTGATAATCCAGCCACTGGAAATCTGAAGAAACTGAAGGGTGACAGAAGTTTGCTGAGAATGTAAGTGTCAGCATGACTTCTTGTCTTTCTGTACAGGTAAACATGTAACTTTCTAAGCAGAACAAGAAGACTGCAAGCTCTGTGGCTCTTCTACACCTTTTTACCTTGTTGAATCAAGCAACTCAGAAGCAGACCTTCTGGCTGGAGCAATACTTTCCTCCAGACCCTCTTGTTTGAATACGCAGCTTACCACCAGCACAACTTCTATTTGCTACAACGTAACTGAAACTAGAACACTTTCAAAGATCGCAGCAGGGGGTTAAGAACTGACAGCCTGTTGCAGCTATTCTGTCAGCTAACAAACAGCTGATAAGGCCTTAGCTCAAGTCAGGGCACTTTTACTTTCTATCAACACCCTCTCCCAATAAGCAACTCAGTCATAATACCACAACAGTTACAATCTCAACATCAGTGCAATTTCTCTTTTACACAAATAAGCTCATATTAAAGAACCCTTTCAACCTCTAAGTAAATAACCTTATTTCCCCCTGCTCATTACCCATCAAGCAAAGAAATTTCAGTATAAGTTGAACATTTTCAAATCATGTAATAAACTGTTCCCCTTTAAAACAGTAGTTCTCTGTATTTCTTACCTGTTTGAGTACATCTAATATGAGCTCATTAAAGACTTCATTGATTGCCATAGACACCGTCTGCCGGTCCATCCCTTTACTAAACTGCCCGCTTCCGATCAGGTCGATCAGCTCCCACGCAGAAAGTCCTTCTCGACTGGTGTTCAGAGCGATCTTATAATGGTCAAACTGCTCTTGCTGCCAGCCTGCTCCCATTGCTTCGGTGAGTTTTTTAAGTAAATACTCAATCTGTACAGAAACACAAACAGAAACCAATCATTTTCCGCAGCCACAGAAATCAAATGTTTCGAAGCTGTAAACCAAGCTTCGCTGCAAACCACACTAGATTCCTACACTCACATGTAGGCCCTCAGATGTAGGGGGTTTAATTAGCAAAGACTTTAGACTCTTCTCTCAACTGAGCTGCCGACTGCCAAGCCCATCCTGCTGCTATTCTCTTCACAGCAAAGAACCAAAGAATTGAACCTGACAGCCTCTCTTAATGTTTCAGATTCCTACAGAACACAAGGGACCTTTCCTGCAACAGCTTCCAACATGTGATGACTGAAGTGTGAGACAGCAAGAAGTTTCAAACAGTGTTCTTGTAAGATGAAAAGCAAGCGAACTAGAAAGATGAAGAAAAGATGGCAGTTTGGACAAGCAATGCAATGAGAAATTACCAAGGTATGATCACATATCTTTGTCTTCACCTGACCCCTCTTTTCTACCTCTCAAGCACTCCATCACTGCATATAATCTTGTCAGATGTACCAAGAGAAGAAGACAAGATTTTTTGTATCCACTTTCATTGTTTCCAAAATAAACTCTCCTTTTCCTTTAATCTTTCATCATTCTGTAACACTCCCATACATGGTACTAACACTAATAATACTAGTAAAAATAAACACAATGAAAAAGAGGGAAAGAAGGACAGGTTTCTTCTCTTGTCTTTTTTGTTATTTTTAAACTTATTTTAAATTAGTTTGCTGTGTTTTACACTAAGCTCACCTACAGCCTTGAGTATGTCTAAAATGCTTTCAGTGGTTCTTTCAACAAGGTAATTGGTGAACTCCTACAAAGACCAGTACAGAACAAAGTAAAACCATGCTTCCACATTTCTGTGATTGAAGTCATAGGATACCAATCACAGCATTTAACAGAGTTTTGAACACAGACCAAGCTCATATGGCCTTCACTATTCTGGGTAGGGTTCACTGTGTTTCCTCACCAGCTTCATGGGGAACTCACCTGCCTTCAGCTACCAGGCAAGGCAGCCAGTAAAGCCACCTGTGCCCTCGCGAATGTGGAAGGCTGGGCAGAGAGGGTGCCCAGCACCCTCCTGCACCTGCCCACCACAGGCACAGGGCAGCACCAGCTTCCCCAGGGGCTGACCTTCTATCCAGTCTCCAGCAGGCCAGCACAGAACCCCTGGTAGGCTCCTCCAGGCTCCCCACTTCTCTATGGGGTGGGGAGGGAAAGCACCACAATCCTTCCAGGTTCAGTCTGTGCATGTGGCAATACAGAGTTTTCTTTGCGTGCTGCTCTTCTGCAGGTTAGTCCTTCTCAGGACAGTCTGCTCCACTTTCAGTGCACCTATTTTAGGTGTGGTTTTGAAAACAGTGACTCAGAAGGCTGAATTTCATTATAAAAAATGATTAATGTGTACATACAGCATGAACATGCCTCACTGAAAAGTCGTGGAAACCTAATGATTTCCAGGACTTCCTTTTCTAATCACCAGTGCTGGTTCACCTCTCTTCCTCAGCACTGCTTGAAAAGCCAACACAGTTTCTCCTAGAGGTACAAAAAACCCTGTCTCAGAAATCCAGAGCATGTTTCACCACAGAATAAATTATTTTTCCAGCTACAGCTCAGAGTCACCTTTCAGCTGGTCTAACAGGCTTTTGAGCACCCAGCAGTCTCTGTGTAAGACCTTTGGGAGTACAAAAAAATAAAGAAGTGGGGTTTCTTTCCCCACACATTTCACCACAAGGACTCCCAAGCTTCAAGGTTTTGATGCAGCATATACGTTAATTTTGTGGCTGCTGCTTCTCCCTCTTGCAACTGGTACAGGCAAATCCCTTCCTTTCCCTCACATCTGTGAACAAGAAACACACAAGCGTGAAGAACACCACACTCACCTGGCAAAGCAGTAATTTAATTCACCCTACAGATGGGTGGACTTTTCTCACTATTTCAGCTCAGTAACTGTTTTTGCAGACCCTACTCCAGTAGCTCGTGAACTAATGCAAAATGAGGAAGCTACTGAAACCTGCTGCTCTGTCTAGAGGAATGTTATCGCTCCGCTGCATGAGCAGGAAGCGCATCTCCCTCTGAGATGTAGCTGTCAGGTCCTCCTGGTAAACACGGTCTTAAAACAGGCTAGCCAGGCACGGAATACACCTCCAGGGTGGATACAGGAGTGGTAGAGAGCAGTGCTTTTCATTTCAGCTTCACTGAGTAAGGCATTTAAGTATTTTTAGTTCCCCACGCAATTCTTACTAGCAAAGATGCGATGTGAACAAAGGCCTCTGCAAAAGTGGCATTCAAGCTGAAGCGAAGCGCAACTCACAGGGGGCAAAATGTGGACGGCAATGAGCAAAGACAGCTTTCAGCCCTGTGCTGTGCCCATCTACGCTCTGTGGAGAGCACCCCCGAGGAGGGCACGCGCGCCTCACGCTCCCCGTGCAGGCTGCACGAGGGTGGCAGAGGCCTCCTGCTGCCGCTGCGCCAGGGCTCTGCTGCCACGTTCTACGCGGCTCGCGGCCGACTGGCTCCAGGCACAGCTCCAAAGAGCTGAAGTTCGTTGTCACATGATGGCAAGGAAATTTTAGCAAGCCCTACCAAGCAACCCACATCTAACTTTTACTAGATTTCTGCAAAATTCAGTAGCTGCTTTCTTTTAAAAGCTTTAAAATACACTGTGCTGATTTTCACTCCTTAAGTCAAAAACTTTAATCCAAGGCTTTTGAGCATCAACTGCCATAAATCCTCAGCATTCAGCTAAGGGCAGGAAGCAGCTTACTTCCTACTGCAGGCAAGTTTTACAGAGGAAAATGCCAAAAACAAAACACCAACCCAAAAAAGCCCTTCACAGCATGTGAAAACAGTAGCACTGTGAACTTGTTTCAAAATGAACCCCCCTAAAACTTGAATTTGAGGAGCGATGTGAGCTCTGGCATCAGTGCAGGAGTAACATGCCCCCCCATGCCACTCAGCTCAGTCCCTCCCAGCAGCACCAGTTCTAAACAATGATCCTGTATTTTAGTTGAAAGGAAAGCTAAAATAGCCAAGGCTTAACTAGGTAGATAATATACCTGCCAAAATGCTATACAGTAATTAAAAGAAACCTCCAACATTCAAACTTAATGCACTTTAAAATATCTCGTTCCAAGATTTCACAACTTTCATTTTTTACACTGGTTTGTTTTGGTTTTTTTTTACACTGCTTGAGGCATGCAGGTCTCCAGTTCATTTGGTTAACGATCCCAGAGCACTGGGACTTACTTCCAGACAGAGGGACATACACACAAAACCAAAAAAACCCCACAAAACCAAAAAAACCAAACCCACATAGTGCAATAGCTTTTTTCACTTTTTTGCTCAAACCATATGAACAAAATGTCTATCAAACTACTGGTCTGGAAAAGAAGCAATGCAAAACTCTTGGCTTGCATACATTATCATGCAATGCAAAACTACGTCAACATAACCCTTCCCTTAATATAACTTGTATGAATTTTACCTTATTCTGATTATTAGAACAAATTTAAACATTTAAGTCTGCCAACCCCCCCCATTTTTAAGTCATTAACACGACCACAAATCCCACTAAAGTACATAAAATATCTCATTATTTTAAAATACATTAACTTGTCTTAACTGAATAAAGAACCTGTGCATATTGCAATTTAATTTCTAAAAAAAACCCCAAAACAACAACAACAAAAATAATCAAGCTTTCTTTTGCATTCAGGTAAGTACACAGCTAACCAAAAGCACCTGAAAAATATACCTTTATATATATATATCTGCTTAAGGGCAACAGTGAGTGTTGGGGTGGGGTATAAGTATGGAACAGTGCAAGACAAATGTAAAGAAGTTGGATCTGGTAAGTGTGGAAGCAAAGAGACCATTCATTATGTGCTCAAATGAGGAACTTCAGAGTGCTAACGACATTTCCCTTCCCCTCCTCCACAGAAAGCCATGTCAACTCAGCAAATAACTGACAGATTAGGTCTACTGGCTCAAACTTAACCTACTCTTGTGGTTAAAAAGTGTCGAAAAGCAAACATGAAGCAAAGTGTGCTGCTGTTCTGACCAGACCTTACTCACTTTCAGATATGGATACAAAAACACAAGAGGGTTGCTAGCGCTACCTATCCCAGCACAGACCAACTGGCCCCACAGTATGAAAAACAGTTTCCACCTCAAATCAACAAAACCTTTCTGCAGAGAATTTTGCCAAGAAAAAGCAAAAATATCAAGAACAGAGGCTCTTTAACATGAGTTATGCAGCCTGTTTGGTATTCTTTCAAGAGGCAATTTCTTCTCCCATGTTTCAAAACTTATTTGCTTTGCTTTTCCAGGTATTCCTGGCACTAACCTCTATGGGGAATGAAGATGGTTCACATATTTTTCTGATATACAAGTGATCCTCTTAGAAGATGAAAAATTAAAAATAATGCCTAGGAGGCGTTCATGCCCAGCAGAGCACAGCAAACTAGGCTATTCTGGTTCAGGCTATTCAAATAAGGCTGGTGATATTAACAGAACAGATATTTAAAAAAATAAATATATATATATTCACATTGTGCAAAATTCTGTGGAAGCACACATTACTAGGCAAGAGACACGAAAGCAATTATACCTCATTTCAGAGTCATCATCAATTGCTTTTTTTATCCCGTATTTGTTTCTTACTTTCTGCCAACAAAAAAATCCCCATTCCATAATTTATTACAACTTCATTGACAATAACTACTCTGGATTAATAAATTCTGAAAAACTATTTTCATTATGCAATGTAAGCCCTTTTTTTCTTTTTAAATTAAATTAGCGCTAAGTAATATAAAGGTCAACTGAAAAAACAGTATAACATGTAAACCCTAAGGTCAACATGCTGCATAAGCTGAAAACTGTCTTATTTTTTGCAGCAATCAAGGAAAAGTGTAGTGAAATGAGAACAGACGCAAGTCATGATTGACTAGCCACCTTCCTAACCATCATCATCAACTTCTGGAGGTCATGGGTCCAATAAACATCACACAAGCAGCTTCCATCCTAGTCATTTCAGCTTTTATTTTATTTCTGCATGGCCAAGGTTTGATTCCCAGTATTTCATTCACTGTATCCATTTCTGATACTCGAATGCAGAACAAGGAAGCAAACATGGTCATGAAAAACCTTTTTCTGCAAGGAATGTCTCGAGAAGAATCACCACTGGGCAGCTTCAGAGTTTTAACTTCTTGGGTTTAAAAAATATCATCTTATTTTCAAATGCACAGAAAGCTGTACAAGGTTTAGACCCTCTCTGTCCTAACTAGCAGGATTAGAAATGCCATGTGTTACTACAGTTGAAGGCTGGAGGACAATGGCTGTCCACATCTTCTTTCCTCAAGAAGCCAGTCTTAAAATGCACAGACACCAAATACATTTGGCTTATTTAAAGCAAGTTCTGTGACCACTATGTTGCAATACACAGAGACCCTGTTGCTCACTCACAGTGTACATATCTGTGAGTTTCACTGCTAAGGACAGCCCAGAAACACAGCTAAGCACATAGCAGGGGTTCCAGGCAATAAAGCATTCCCAAGGCTGCAGTCACATGTCTAGAAATAAGAAAGGGGAAGTGTTTGGAAACCTTTTTATAAAACAGAAAGCATCTGGTCAAATAATACCGAAACACAAAAATGAGTCTGTAAGAATGAAGAGCTGAGCTGTACGGGATGCTACAACAGACCAGAAATATCTTATTCCTGCTGTTGTCTCCCTTTTTCTACTTTGCCCTTCTCATGGATGAGGTAATGGGTACAAGAGCTGAAGGAAACACACACTTGGATGTCTGTGTCTCAGATGACCTAGTGGCAATGGCCAGCTGAGGGGAGGCAAAGGAGCTCCACACAGGCCCCTACTTTAGGTGCTCTGGCAATAGAGCTGCTGGGTAGAGCTCTGCCCGCCACACTGGGACGCAATTCCCTCACTAGCCAAGAACTGTATTAATTCTGAAAGCCATCCATTGGGACTCACTGTTACCAGAGCAAACAAAATACAGCATTGTTTTTCTCCAGTCCATCTGTTTGAAATAACACATCTACCTCGTACTCAGAAGTGTGTTACTGTGCACACAGCAAGGCTTCTCACTCGGAAAGGGAGGGTGCTTTCAGATTTGACACTATTTTGCATTTTCCTAGGACATCAGCACCTTTGCAAAATAGATATTCATGGATCTCTGCTCCTTTCCAACTCTCCTACCTGCTCTCAGCCACCCACCAGGTAACCAGCAGAAGCTACACAGAACCCCAAGACCAGCTTCTGTCTCTCTGTGATCTGACTTCTGCCCACAACTTAGAGAGATCCTCTCAAGCCTGAAACCGCATCCCAAAATCGCAGCCCCCAAGCCAGGCCCTTCCCCATACTGGGTTTTACTAACCTTATTACCTTCAAGTGCAGGACTGCCACCTCTCCTTCCACAGCAGGTGAAGATCACAGAGCAGACACTGACTCTGGCTTTCAGCCTGGCCACTGCCAAACAAGCAACTTTGGGGAGTTATGTCACCTCTCTACTGCTTTCAAATTCCCTCCTCCTAGCTGCTTTCCTCATTTAGCTCTTTCCATAAACCTTCCTGAAGTAGCCTTTTTGCCCTTCTCTGGCTGAACTGCAACTGTTCCCAATTTGCTGACCATTCAATATCTGGTCAGGGAATCAAGACTCAACACTCTGCAGAAGGGGTAGCAGCCCCACCACAATTAGCTGTCTGATAGGAAAGGCCTAGCACAGCAGCACTAATGCAAGAAAAGTCCACAACATGAGCAAGAAGGAAGGACAGCGGTCTCAATCTTCAGTCAGCAGGGTGCAAAGAAGAGGACAGTGCACCCAAGCAGGAGAATCTTCCAGATTTGAAATAGTTCAAATGAGTGCAGAAACCATGTATCTCAAAAAAATCATAATAAAGGAAAATCAGCCTCACAAACAGGTGTCAAAGAGTAGCTCCTCCAAGGAGGAGAAAGAGTACACATCCTCACAGCCACATGAAGTGGTATCAACAGTCACTGGAGACCTAAGAAGTTCTATTATAATCATGCCATCCACAAGATGGGATGCAAGAATCTTCAAAGGGATTCCCCCTTCCAACCTGAAAGTATGAGGCAAGTTTCCTAGTTACTTATAAAGGGGAAACAAAATCTCCGAAACCCAAAAGCCTATGAGGTGGAAGGGAGGGAGGGTCAACAGCTGGGTCCCAAACAAAGGGCTCCAAGCCAGAAACTGCAGTACACTGTGTGTCGCAATAATTGTGGCCAACGATAACAGCAACAGACAGGGAGGGAAGGAAAACTTGTTCCCTGGCTGGGATGCTACAGTCACCCATGAAAGGTCTACATTGGTCTCACCAACACATAAAGATCACAGAACAACAGTGCGTCCATCACCCTCTCCTCTCAAAAATCCCCTCACTACATGATGTGCAAGCCATTTTGTAATTAAATGACAGGAAACAATATAAAGTGGGGAAGAGTAAATATATAATCCAGCTTTACTACAAATTCAAGATGTATAAAAAGTAAATGGAAAGAAAATTACCTTTACTAGGTACCAGTATAATTTGTAGTACTATTGAAAAGTTATTTTCAGGTAGAAATTCTCAGCAATAAGACAACAAGTTTCTACCAAAAAATGCTTTGCAAGTCTGGAGTTTAGATTTAGCATTAAAAAAAAAACCCAGATAGAAGTACTTAAAAGGCAGATATAAAAGGTCACATAGAGAAAAAGTGAAACTGACTGAAATTGAGACTTTGCATATTTACTTTTGGAATTTTGTGTGAAAGGGGGAGTAAGTGTGGCATTTTTCAGAAGTACAGAGAGCCCAAGGAGAACCAAGGCAAACCAGAAAGGAGTGTGTTCAACAGACAGCATTTCTCCGCCAGCTGATTACATTACCTGTGTGGTCTAAGGCAAAAGGTTAGAGTGAATGCAGGCATTGTATGCGGTAAGAACAGAGAGCCTTTCTTTGTCAGGCTCTATAAGCTTTCTTCAAACAGTACTGAGCAATTTAAATCTTGCTGTAATCAAGGGATGCAGACACAGATCCACCCTCGGAATTTAAAAAATACTCCTAGTAGAAGAGCCATGCAGGTTAACCCCAGACATTAAGGATGGGAAGGAAAACAAACAACAGCAGCTATGAAATCTGGAAAATCTCTTTTGGGCTCGGAGCCCGTTCTGCAGGCTGTCTGCCAGCAAGCACTGCCATTACCCAGCATCTGCTACAGAAGGCAGCGGGCTTCTGGGGGCTGGCTTGGTGGAGGGGGAGCAAGTGAGTAACACCAACATCCCAGAGCTGGCAGGTCTGAAGCTTTGAACTGTGCCAACAAATGAGGAGAGGTGAAATGTCTACCCTCAGGTAAGCCACACTGCACAGTGACAAACCACAGATGTGGATCTGAGTCCATTTTGACATATTCGTGGCTCTGACCATCTACCAAAGGCAAATCTGGCACCACTGAGAAAGGAGCTGTCTCAGCATTTATAATTATGATCACCATCTCCCAGAACTGGCAGAAAAAATAGGAAAGCAAGCAGGAGGACTGTTTCATTTCTCATTGGAATATAGCATGCCAGGTAGGGCTCTGTCTGGCAAAACCAGAAACACTGTACAGACTCAAAGTCTCCTGCTAAAAACAAAGTGATAAGTCAGAATCCAGCACTTTATTTTGACAGGGAAATAGGGTTATCTGTACTTTATGGTTTGGCACAACAGCTTGGAGTCCAACAGTTTTGCTGTATTGGCATGTTAACCAGACTGTATCGATCCCTTTACTGTTCAACAATTTGCAAATATTTATTAAGTGGTACTCCAGTGCTGAAGTGCAAACTCCTGGGATTCCTGTACACAGCTCTGCAAGTGGTTATTTATGCCTACAGTTCTGATCTTTCAGCTTCTTGCCTCGCCCTTCCCCAAGGGGAGAATTGTGGAGATACCAAAACCTTGCTTTAGGGTTAAAATACCTATCTGAGCATTGCCCATACTTGTTAATGAACTTAAAATATTAACAGAGATCTCTGGTATTATTCCTTCAACCATTTCAAGCAAGAGTGTTCAGCTGGTGGCTGCTTTTGATCAGAAACAGACATCATCAGAAAAGTTCATACTTCTCCTTTTCATCAGGAGGGTGACATGAGACTGAAGACTCATCTTGGAAGTCATGTAATGCAGAGCAGAGACTTTGGGGGTTTTTTTCAGAATCATACTGGTGCATTAACTGTGCAAAGTTTTAATCACATATAAGCAAGTGCAGTGACTAAAGATTACATACATGCTCTACCCATGAGCAAAGCAAAAACCTCGACAGCTCCAAGTACTGGTACTGGAGCTGGTCTCCCCAGGACCAGTCAGTCCCCACAAAACGCAAAATAAACTATTAACCAGGGGCAAGCATCACATCCTATTTAGGCAAGGCTGTTTAATAACAGACACATTAGCCATAAATATCTAAAGCACCCTGTGGGAATCCCCACATGTGTACTCAGAAAGAAAAGAAAAGCATGTCTTACATTATTAAAAGAGGGGAATAAAAGTTTTATACTAAATAATTTTTATCTCTTAAATCTCTACACAGTAGCAAACATTAACATAGTTCTACTGGGACATTAAGCAAACTGGTATTAAGCTGCTTAAGTTTTTGTTTCTTACCTCCTCAGGTACAATGATTAAAGGATATTTGTCCTCTGATAAGAAGTTAAAAATAACCCACACTTTGAATGCATCCTCATCACTGATCAGCAAAGGACTTTTAGAGAGGTTCTTTTTAGCACAGAGAGTCCAGCACATCCTGTTGAATTCAACTTTGTCAAAGTTTCCTTGAACCTAAAATGAAGAAATTGAATTTAAAAAAATTGAATAAGCAGGAATGGCACAGACAAACAAAAGCACAGACAGACAAAGCCTAACAGGCTAAGTTGTATGAAAAACACTGAGAAAATTCTAGTTTTCAAAAAATTTCAAGGGCCAAAAAGAGCACTGTGGCAGCCTGTATGGGGTCAACTAAGGAATTTGATCCAGCAAAATCTATCTCAAACCTCCAATTTCTGGTCAAGTTAATAACACCCTGACTTCATGTGAAGGAGGTTACACTGCATTCTACATTTCCACTAGCACACCAGCTAGAGCTCCCAAACCATCCTCATAACTATCTTAGTTCCAACAGCCCTTCAATTGCACTGAGTTAGTGACATTTTCTGTAGCAAATATGGAAACCATTACAGCCAAAACTACCTGTGGATATGCCAAAAGTGATATTACAATAGTGGGGAAAGCCCTTTAGTATGTTTTTCCACTTCACGTTACTCAAATGTCATTCTTGTAGGGCATTCATAAACATGTAATAATTTTTTTCTGTAACACTAATCCATTTGAAACCTTTCCTTTTTCTCAGACTTGCAAATCTTCACCTTATCAATAAAAAAAGAAAACCTCTTGTTTTTGTTATCCTTTATCATACCTAGCAACTGTACGTACCCATCTGTGAATTATTTACATATAAGAAAGCTTTCATTTCCTCTATTTTCTTTTTAAACCCTCATTTATGTTAGAGATGAAATCTATTTATCTCCCTACAGCTTAGCAATGCTATTTCTTTGCCAACATGTAACTGATAAAGGCATGTTCTGCACTGTAATGGAAGCTTCTTGAGTTTTTGGAAAGCATGTCTAAGAAACAGGTTCCAGTGCTTGTTGTGATAATGACACCAGTACTATAGGTAAAACTTTCTTATGACAGACCAAACCATGCATCTTTGGGGCTTCAAGAACACCACTCCACTGCAAACTGTACGATTTCCTATCCAGTGTACTAAGTGGTCAAATACAGTGGAGGCTGAGCCACAATGGCCTAGTCAAAAGACAGACTAAGGAAGTGGATGAACTGACGTAGGCAGAGGGGGAAGGGAAAAAAAAAAACAAAACCCCAAACCAAAAAGATACAGAAGTACACAGAAAACCAACCCCATGCCAAGAAGCAATTTACAGTAGTTCCCAGGACTAAAAGTGAGAAAGTAAGACTATGAAAGAAAGCTATAGACTTTGCTTGCCAGAACAGGCCATCAATTCAACTGACAATGCAAGTGGCTGGCTACAGGATACAGCTGTTCTTTGCAGACAGTGGAAGCTGTAGGAGCTCCTAGCTGCTACAGCCTCAAGCTCAGTATCCTGGTTGTTTGCACAAGACACATGGGTCTTAAATGAAACACCAGCTAAAAGAACAAACACCCTTTAGAAGAAGCCTTTCCTTTATCCTTCAATTTGCCAGGGCCTGAACCCTTGGATACTTTTCCTTGTGTTTTATCTTGTCTGCCTTCACCCTGCCCAATGAAGCTTAACTTCTTTTTTAAAACAACTTCACCCACCCAGATGATGAGCATTTCCACCCTGGAAATACCCTAGTGGTTATGCTACTTCTGAGGAAGACGCCAACAGGGTGGGAAACCTCCTTTCCTACAGCTACCACCTGGCAAGTGGTCTAAGCACTATAAATAAAGTGGGTTGCTCCACTGGCAGTTCATGTTCTAAAAGCACAGCAGCGACCGGTGACCACAAGGAGACGAGTGGAGGAAAGCACAGACCCTGGCTGGAAAGCATGTGGTTTCTGCTCATGCAGAATCAAGTGGGTTCATGTACATCTCAAACCCATGTCAAAACCCAAGTCACCTACACCACATTACTGCCACCGGGACAAGGCTGCAGAGTCAAGCAAGAGGTTCCAAGACCATTTTGCCACCCGGGTCTAGGTTGCACTGGGCCCGAGGCCCCACTTTAGACACGAGTCCTTTTTTCAGAATTCAGACTTGATTCTGAAGTGGGTGGCATCTGGAGCAGAGACACTGCTTAGGAATCATGCTGGAGCAATAATCAGGTAAGCATACAAGTCCCAGCTCTCCGAAATAACCCTAATTTCACATCTGTGGCTTTTTTCTAAATGATTGGGCTGCCTGTTAAAAGATACAATCAGAAAACTCTTGTTCCGGGGATGTTGGACGTCAGGGTTGAAACCAAACAGTTCTCTTTAATAAAGAATAAAAATTATCCTCGGCAATTTCATGTAGCAATGCTAATTATTCCTGGTATCTACATTCAAAGAACTACATTTGCGTGGGATGGGAGGGGAAGGAATTGAAAATTCTGCAAAGAAGCCCAAATTGCTCCAGAGCTAGCTGTGTACTACAGAAGTCTTGGCTTGTGCTCCTTTAGCTTCCTGTACTGGCAATACTCCACCGTAGTAGCTAGATAACAATTACTCTGAAGGAATACTCTCTCTGGATTTATGAGAGATCATTTCTAAGCATCATTTAAAAAATTAAAAATATTTGAACAGTTTCTAAAGCTATACTTGTACTTATTTGCAAAAGTACTTCTAACTTAGTTAAGAAACTGCAAAAGCAGAAAAAAATCAAACATGAGGTACTGATGTCAAAAAGACAGTTGTAAGCAAGCACACACTGCTTTTTCATGACAGGGACAAAACATACTAAAACAGACTGGGGGACAAAGAGTATCCTGGAATTTAAAGAGGATTCCCCAAAACATCTTTAATTACAGTGAGTACTATGAATCCTGCATTAACATCATCTTGATGTGAAAATAAAAAATTATGACAATCTACTAAGAAACAAGAATTTCAGTTGTGGTTGGCCAGAATACTCATCCTGCTTGCAACCTGTGTGAATATCACACAATCCTGTTGCTTGTAACTAATGAATAAATCCTTGTACAAGAGATTTTTTTTTCCTGTGCACTAATTTATGTTTTTAACCATACTTCATAATTTGAAGTCACTATTTCATTTTGAAAGTTCCACAGGACTACACACTATTAACTCTGCAGCAACCATCACTTTTATTTGTAATCTGTCCAAATGATGTCCACATGATGTCCAAATGATGTCCACATTCAAGTGAACCAACCCATCCAACTGTAAGACTGCCTAAACTCTGAGATAAAAACAGATATATAAAAGGCACCTACCTTCCTTAAGAAGTTTCACAAAATAATCAAAAGAAAAATGCCACAAACACCATATGATTTTCTAGACCTTTTATTTTCTACTAATAAAGTATATGAAGTATAATTTACCATCATCAATATCCTACCAAAACAGTCTAAAGCATAAGGAAATACAGAACAAACTTCATTTAAGTACCAACAATCAGATCAGTTTCAAAAATATAACAAACACTGGTAGTGTAAACAGCATGCCTTAAATTGTGTGGGCACAACCTGGGGTTTCGAAAGGTGTCCTTCTTCTCACCCCACTACAACTGAAGTTATTGCAAAAGGTTGCAAAGACCTCTCAATAAAACTGTATGACACACACACCTGTTTGAAAGAAATCTAGGGATTCATTCTTTAAATATTTCAGTATTGTTTTAAAGCCAAATATCTTGGGATATCTTGCTCTCTTGAACAGGTTGCTCTTGCTCACATCAATTAATTCACCAGAAGATGCATGACCAGAAATTGAGAGAACTTCCTTTGTATTTGGGGGTATAAAGCCCCAAGTCCATCTTTAGTAGCCTTGCTTACTAGCATAAATTAATAGCACTTGCTCTACAATCACCCCATCTAAAAGAACAGATTCTGCCTTGGAAAAAGGAAAAAATAAGGGGGTTCTTGTTTGCTTTTTTTGCTTGTTTGTTTTAAACAAAGGAGACATACCAGTGACTTCATCCCACTGCACGTTGCCTTTTGGCACTGATGTAAAGTCATCTCTAAAAGATGCAATGTCACAATCCAGATTTTTTCAGTCAACAGATAGCCTTCTGTCCAAAGAATCTCACTAATTTCTAATAGTACACATCTCAACAGTTTACAAGCATTTAGCTAGGATTAAATAACATGAAATTACAGGTAATTTAATCCTGTTCTTTAACACTTTCACCTTTTAAAATGAACTAATAGTATGGGTATATCAGGCAATTATCAGAAACCAGATCAGCAAATGACTAAAAGAACACAAGAAACTACATGCAGCCTGCTCTTTCAGGAGAAAATAAGGCAGCTGGTCCTTTGTTTTTAAAGTGGGGTAAGAAGGTGCCCCAGAGTAGCTAAACACTGAAAATTCACACACCAACTTCCTTATGTAGCCAGGCCTTTAATTTTCAAATTAAAGTGTTATTTAAATGCAATTGCACCTCATTTCCATAACTGTTCTTCCTATAAACACTCTTTAACAATAAAGCCTGTTTATATTTGAAAAAGCCTTCATTATTTTTTTAGCTTAATGATGTGTTACTGCCTACAAATGGTATTAACAAAAAACAGCTGGTTCAGCCTCTACTACTGTAACCCTTTGGTCAAAATAAAATAAGGCTTTTTCTTTTTCCCAAAATATTGGCATACAAATCGCTGGTCACTTGAGTCTTACAGGAGCTCAGACAGCCAACACAATGTGGAAGTGAGATGACAAAATTCTTAGGGACAAAGCTAGATTCTCCAGCACGAAACAACTGGGCATTTTTATGTGTATTAATGGCCCAAAACTGCCACACATAAAACAGGACACTACTGCTGGCTACGAGAGAAACACAGACTGAAAAGTCAGAGGAGCTGCTAAGACTTAGATGGCTATATGAAGCTTCTGCTTTCAAGCTGCCAGGCTGCGATGCGTATGTATGTGATAGATATATGCATGTGATAGATATATGCATGTATATTAAATGTAGGTTAAAGAAGCACCAAAAATCAGCAAATTGGGCTAAGGAGTTCATGTAATCTGCAGTCGCTACACTGAACTTTTCAGCAGCATGTAGTTCACGACTTCTTAACATCAACGTATCTGCAGCCACAGCATCAAAGTTTGAGGGTTTCTGTGGCCAGCCCCATGCGTATGAGGAATCAGTGGTATTGAAGCTAATACATTTGCACTATCACGTGGGATGGTTTTGACTGTCTAGACTGGTCTCTCAAACAGAAGTCGTCAGAAAAAAAGCAGGAAGCTTTTTTTTTTTACTTTGAAAAAGTTCAACCTAAATACCAAATGCACAGAACCCAGCTCTCACCCAGTGACTACCTATCTCAGAACAAGATGGGAAGGAGAGTAGGGGAAACCCTCCCGGAGTTCCAAGAGTTTCCCCCGAAACAAAGTGTAACAGAAGACTGAAGAGTGGTCAGACATGAAATGAAAGAACTTGCAAGACAGAACTCCCTATCACCCACTGCAACTATCTGAAGGGATCTTAAAATACCCTGTGAATAGACAATAAAGATATTTTCGCCCTTCCTCCTTGCAAAGGAGTCTATGACAATACAATGTTACAGCCATAGTATAAAGTGGGACAATCTATACCTCCAAGACACTTTCAAATAAATGCAAGCTGAGGCACTACATTAATATGAACACTGTTCTGCATCTACATAGCTTGGACAATGACCAGATGCATACAGAAATAAAAGCCAAGAAGAGAAAAAAGAAGTAGAGAACAGTGCACCCCTCCATTTCAAAGCACAGCCTCTCCTGAGTACCCTCCCCATCACACCACCACTCACAATCAGAGTGTCTTCGTACCAAGCTGCAGTTTACTGCAAAGACACTCTGATACAAAACCTGATCAAGAAAATAAACAGAACACAAAACCTGAAAACTTACCTTTTCCAAGATGAATTTGTTTAGATAAGGCATGTAACCCTGATTGGAAACTGGTCCTTCATCATCGTCCCTAAAGTGCTCCTCCAAGGCCACTGGATCGTGAGGAACATTTAACACTGTGCACAAGTTGTGAGAAAGGACCTGAGGACAGAAGAGAGATCAGTGACACCACTGTCAGCTTTAACCATGCTGCATTCCCTCCAAAGCAGAGCTATGATACACAAAATCATGCACAGAAAGTGACCCCTTCATGACACTACAAGCTCTGCCCTGTAGATTTTTGTCAAAACCAAAAGGCAGCTAAAAAAGTTGACTCCAAGGCTTTGACAGCTTCAAACAGTTGCACATTTACAAAACCAACGCCATCACAGACAGGTCCATTCCTACAGAAATACAAACAGGCTACAGAAGCCTCCCTTTGTACACATGTACTTACACATTTGAAAACCAGGGGAGGCATGCAGAAACACCAAAATAATATTTACAGAGTGAAATTAGACAGCTATGGAAAACAACCACAAACACCTAGCCTTTGAAATTGTAAACATTTACTATCTAATGAAAATGACTAAGGAAGAAAATAACTCAATATATACCTTTACTTTACAAAGAAATGACCACACAAATGAAAGCATTAACTATGGATTTTTCTCATCTGCTTGCTTTTGGGTTGTTTTTCAACATTTACCGCATGTTTCAGTTGGCAAAGGAAAAGTAGTATTATAGAAAGGGGAAGGATTTAGACGTGCTTCTCAAAATTTTATTTTAAAAAGGTATTTGCATGAATTATGTCAAGAACTTAACACCCACCAGCACTCCTGTCTGTTCTTGAGAAATTACCTTCAAGAAGAGGCTACACGGTTGATCAGTTTTAAGGAAGTACTGAATTACTGAAAACTAACTGGTAGCAAACACATCTCAACTTCTTCAACTTTGGCTGAGCTTTGCACGCACAAACTGACGACTCAGTGCAAGCAAGAGGAAGGCAGAGCCCGAGTAGGAATCGGTCCTGTGCCACAGGCACCTTCCGAAGAAAGGCAAAGCCCCATCCCCTTCACTGTTCACACTGGTTTCAGTCAGGGGGTCTTCAACGTGCTGTCACTTGGGACCCCTCTCCCCTTGGCATGATGCAGAGTTAAGCTTCTGAAGACCATGTACCAGCCACAGGAACCAGCTTAAGGAGTTGGCATGCCCAGGAATGGGCTGCACTGAAATAAACGTAACTAAGAACCAAAGGCAAAAATACAGGCAAAACAAAATTAGGCAGAAGTAAACCAGACTGCATTTTTTTTTGAAAATGCATGCAGCTTGTGGTTTGTTTTCTTTTTAAATCAACAACTAGACAGGACAGATTTTGGAGTATGCTTTATTTTTCTCTGTGCAGCACAAAATAAAATTAAAAAATAAATACCCAAATGATGGAAGAAGAAGGCAGCAAAAAAAAGAGTGCAGAAAATTTATAAAGCAGGTTTATTTAGGTGAGTACACACAAAGCAGTAAAGACGGGGTAGATGCAAAACAAGAAGTGAAAGTCTGAATTTGTCCAAAGCCTAGGAAATCAAACCTATGACACACAGTTAAAAATGTCTGGCCTTCCCCCAAAAAAATCACAAATTTACCTTTACTTTTCCAATGGCGACATGCTGAATTTAAGCACTAGTTAGCATAGCAGCCAACCAAGATAGCCCAAGATGCAAGTCCAGTTCAGAGGAAAATTGCTCTCTACCTACCTCCAAAACTACACTTGCTTTTAGAAGAGCATGCATTTCCACAAGAAATACGTATGATCACTGTTGTACACTAACATTAAGCTACTGGAGCTAACCAGGTGCAGAACTGTAAAAACAGAAAAGGAATAGCACCAGACACATTACACCAAAAGCTGTATTTCCCAAAGTGGCAAAATAGTATTAATAAGTTATCACATTTCATATTACCCTCCATCAACATTTCCCTTGAATTTATCTTTATTTTTAACCAACCCATCAAATCAAGTATTTGAGTCCATGTGGTTCACATAGGGAGGGGAAAAAAAAAAAGTACTACCATGCATGTTTCCCCTTCTATTTCAGGCTTCTGTTGTTAGTTACAGAAGACTGACGGATTCTTGAATTTCTAAGAGATAAGGATGATCTCAGTTTTCCAACCAGACTGTAGCTGCTAATGATATACCTAAAAACTTAGCTAATAAAAATATTCTAGAAGCACAACTGATTTAAGCTTATTGCCAAAATAACTTAAAAGTCTCAATAAAACACTTTCTCATCATGTCCTATCTACACATTTCTCTTCTCCCTTTTCCTGGCTTCTTGCTGTGCTTGGGCTGCCAGAAACCTAGGTGGTTTCTGCATCAAGTAACAAATTTACCAGGGAAGAATTCCACTTTCAATCATTTTCTAAGATCTGCCTTATCTGCGATCTCTCCTGTGCCCAGTGTTCTCTTTTCATAACTCAAGAAATTCCTCAGTGCCTGCCAAAGCCTGTCATTCTCTAACACAGCCAAGCGCCAGCTGAATTCTTCAGTTGTAGGGTAAGCCTGAAAAATTCGACACTGAGGTCTTGTTTTGTTCTCTCAAATCCCATTATGTGGACCATGATATACTCTATTTTCATGATCAATTTAAAACAAAACAAAAAAATCCAGCTGAATATTAGGTTAATTGTGGTACCAAAAAATCGCCTTGCCTTGCAGAAGCTCTGTCAGCCCTGAGGAAGTTTTGCACCAGTAAGGATTATTTTCCCCGTGCCCACAGGGTTGCTAGGCAGCTTTTTCTTTCAGCACTTATTATGCTCTGGATGCCACATTTAACAATCTACCTTGATGCCAGAGCCAATTCCAAGCCATCTCTGTCCTCCAGCAAATGGTAGAGAGGTGGTCCCCAAACTGTAGTCCGTGAGACAGTACAAGTTGTCTGCAAAGGGTTCACAAAGCCAGTGCACTATGGGCACAATCCTGCCATTTTCCATGAACGGCTTCATAAGAAAGACGCCCAGAGTGGTGCCCAGGGAACACTGAAGGTGCTGTGCTCTAAATATCCATAGCTGGACAAAGCAAGCTGAACACCAAAACTTGTTACAGACTTTGGGTTTGCTTTATTTATGGCCAGTCGCGTGTTGCTTTACCTGGAGCGCTGATCTCCTGCCCAGCTCTACTCTGCCACAGCTGCTCCCCTCAGAGCTCCCCTTTTTCAGAACGCTTACCTTCCAAAATTCTAAGCATGTGTTGAAGTTACCATCTGAGTAGTTCCATTTAACTTTGCCCATAAAAGTGACCCATGTTTCTAAAGGAAAAAAGGACAATCTACTAAACTACTTATTGCTCAGCAACAAAAATTTGGCCCAGTTTAGTAGTCGGAGCCCTAAGAGGGCAGACTGATCTTACAGCAGCTACTGTTAGTTTCCTCAGTACTCTTTTCTTTTTCTTCTCCATCTTTCAGGGGGGTCTTCTCCCTCCCCCATCTCTTTTTAAGATTTTAAAATGTTGGCATCACTGATCCTGACAGCTCCATTCAGTGGCTTCGTGTGAATTCATTCCAAGACATTCTTGGCTCATGTCTCCCCAACATCCATGTCAGCAGCTAGCCAGCCAAAATAAGGCTACTCACAAGTACTTTCCCTTTTCCTTTTTAGACCAATATGGAAACCAGCATTGTGTACATCCCTTGTCACAGGCACGAGGTCTTTTCAAGCAGGGTATGTTTAAAGTATAGAGTTTCTTGCATCACAACATCTCCAAGGTACAGCTTCCATATCCCTCAGGTACTAAATACTCCATTCAGAGCCTCATCACTTAACAGTGGAGTTAACTGCAGCAACCTCTTTCCCAGTTGGACTAGAGAATTCAAGCCCAGCCTCCAGAAGCTCAGATTCCTGACACTAGTGTCCTTTGCCCACATCACAATGTTCCTTCCTTTGTTCCCTTCTCCCTTGGGCACTTACAGACCCCTTGTCACCATTTTTGACAAGTCTCACCCTTCCTCTTGCCTTCATTACCAGCACGCACTCCTTATCCCCAATCACATACTGGTGCCAATCTGCATCTGCCCAGTTGCCAAGGGAGCTGCCTCTCTGCCCTGCGGAGCTCCCAGTAAACATCCTCCACCTACTGAACCCTCCTTCTACACTTTCCTTGAAATCAGTTGACAAAACATCAAGAACAAAAGTTAAATGTGCTGCTGCTCCTCTCAAACACGTATCATGGGCCCGTCATTTCCTAATACTTCCCCCACAGCCCCCTTTTGGTCTACAAGCTGCCTTGGTTTGCCAGGTCTTCTGGAAGAGGGGCATCCCTTCCCTCCCACTTTACAGGCACGATTCCTCACAGCTACCGTAATACTAACACTTCTGAGCCCCATTAATAACAGAGTATGACTCTCACAGTGAGTCACAATGACTAATTTCCTACCATCCGTCAATGTTGTACAAAGTCAATTGTCCAGCTGGGGTCCTGCCCACTTGTCACAGGCTCTCAACCCTTACAGTGCCTTGCTACATTGTTCAAGGTCTTCCTCTCCATTCAGACCATCCTTTTATTAACAAAAAGGCGAAACAAAGATAAAATGGACAATAATCCTGTAACATCCCAAATATGATTAAAGACCAGCTCAAATTTTCTAAGCCTGACTAGTAACCCACATTATTATGGGCCCGAATGAGACTGTATTTCTACAAGGTGCTCACCATACACATTCTGCAGATATCATGCCAAGAATTCAAGACTTTGAAAATCCACCCGCATGTAGCACACAAAACAAAACAAGAACAGCCAAATAACTCCACTGTCTAAGCAGAGACAAGCCACAAAGTCACACAGCATTGTAAGGAATACAAAAAGAATAATTAGTGCATACTGGAAGAATATTCAAAATTACATAGAGGACTGATTTTATTGTCTCTTCTCTCAGCAGCTCAGACCATATTCAAAAGATACAAGTGGATAAAAGACATCTCCTGAAATCTTTGCTATTCCAAGCAAGTCCTAGTTTTCCCTCCAAGCATTTGCTGTTTGTCCAGACTACAAAACAGACCCAATTCACTTACCTCCATCCCTTTGCTCTAGATACATTAAAAACAAATGTGTGATGCAAACCCTTTACAGTAGGGCCTCAGCTACATCACACGTTTATTTTTCTCATAGTAATTAATGAAAACTGCTTATTTTTATGGAAGGCTCAGAGATCCTTTCTAGGTAGAGAAACTAGAAATAACTCTCTTTAACAAACAACATACTATATTTTGGACCTTCTGTGCAATGTGGTAGCAATACCCTATGCTGAATTGTACAACTAAAGATCGATTGTCAGAAAGTTCTCTTATTGAGGAGGGAAGAGTTCAGCTTCTCCCAGAAAGCAAACATTTTTTCATGTTTTTAATAACAGGAGTTTCACTGAATTATTAAACATATTTTTCTAATGCCACAGAGCTGTACTAACCTGTTTATCTCTAAGTCTCATCTCTCCATTCTATAAGGACGCTCGCTATATTTGCCTCACGGTAATGTTGATGAGAACTAGTTTTGAAATACCTTCTTAGTACAACAGAGCCCTACATCAATCAGACAGGAACTTGTATTTCACTGTCCTGCCTACCCCTTCCGCTGCATCGATGTGGGGCTACTGCCATAACGTACAACCTTTCTCCCCAACAGGATGGCTGGTGTCACACCAGATTAATCATTTGGCACAAAATGCCTATGGAAGAACACTGTATACCACTTCCTAGGTTTCCTGAAAATCAACTTTTGGTGGCCACAGGAGAAGGCAGCAGCCTTACTTCAGACTTGTTTCTACATTCCCAGATCATCCACTTGACACTTCCCAAAGCAGCCTTTATATTACAAACAGAACTGCACAGACCCTCAAAGACCCACTTTTTATTCACCTGTTCTCTCCTAGACAGACGGAATGAAACATCGAAATTATTTAAGATGCTGCTTGATAGGGCACAAGTTTAACTTCCCCTCCCCTTTTTTTTTTTTTTCCTTTCTTCTTTTTTTTTCCAGACAAGCTTTGCAGACACGGGGCTCTAGTAAGGCAGCAGACCATGACAAGCCAGGTAACTGTGCTTCCATTTAGAAGTATGACTGCTGCTTTCATCCACTTAGGCCAGTCAATGATCATAGAGAAGCAGCAATGACAACTCCATCAGAGCAAGCTGTACCAACCTACCAGCATCCTGGCTGCTTCTTTGGCCTGTTAATTCACCCCAGTGCCCATGCAGCCACGCCAACGACCCACATGACAACACGTGTGGCGGGCACACCTCTCAGGTGAACGCACTGAGCACACAAGTCGCAGCAGTGCACACAAGGTGTGGTAGCCTAACAGGAAAACAGGATTCCTTTAAAAAGCAAGACAATAAAAAATTGCTTCTCTGCAACCTACTCTAGTCAGCCCTGCAAAGCTGCCACACAAATACTCACTTTTATGACACCACCTGTAAAAGACTTGGGACCTGCACATGTTTTCAGCTTGAGCTCACACTCAGGTCTGGCTTCTTGCCTGACTCCTGCCTTACCGTCATATCTGGCCAAGTGAGCCTGTATCTCACAGCCTGATTGCCCTGAGCAAAGAAAAGGAGAAGAGGAACAGGCTGCTTGCAACACATTGCATGCTGTGGACACTTATTACATAACGCTTAAAACAAAGCCCATTAGCTACCAACCATGCTTTGAAATATCACCCACAGCACAACCACTCTCGCTAGTGGAGTTAATCCCACAACGGGAGCAAACTTCAGCTAATTGTTGCAGCCAACACAACTCCAGCACGCAGTACAAGGACCCGCAGTCTCAAATGTCAACAGGTGTTGCATTCTTATTCAAAATATTTATTTAGCCAGATTCCTGCTATTATTCCCGGGCCAAGAGAGTCCCATAAAGCAGGGCCAAGATGGGATTGGATTCAGCAAGCTGCCTGAGAGCTCTTTTAAGAGCACAAACATTACTTCAGCGTATAAGCTAAGGAAAGAATGGCACAGTTGGAGCCTCTTGACTAATTCTCCTGTTTATATCCAAATAAGAGAGCACTGTGGAACCTTGCTCTCCCCTTGGCAAGCTATGAATTTCACTTGGATGCAGCCAACCCCTATAGATAGGACCTTGTGGCTAACCCACAAAAGATTTTGGCTAGAAAGGGTACCAAGGACACACGGTTGAAAGCAGACCAGAAGCACAACAAGGGTTTGTGCACTGATGTCTCAGGGAGGACGAAGCGCTTGCCTGGGCAGAATGAAAATAAGCCTCCTTGAGCAAGAGGAAGGGTCCACACAAACCTCCCTCCAGCATACAGGAACCACAGCAACCAGCAATGCCGTGTGCGGACTGACAGCATCAATGGAGAAAATGCAATTTATGGCCCTCAAGTGGGCTTTGAAAACGGCTGCATCCCCCCATCCAGCACCAAGTCTGAACACATCTGACAGGCCCCAGGCCCAGCACTCCGCACCCACTGTGAAGGCCGCCAGGGGCGACAGCCTGGGTCTATGTCATGGCCTCTCACACCCACAGCGGCAGGTCCTCACACCCGCATTGGGCCCTGGCCCTGCACCGCGTCCCCTGGGCTCGCTACCTCTCTCTCTACTCACTACCCTCAGCCAGGCCAGGCCAGGCCACCCCACTTGCCTTAAGCTGGGACTTTGAGACCTTCCCGCTGCGGTCCAGGTCGAGGGCGGTGAACGCATGCCAGATGGACTTCAGCAGCTCTTCCTTGAGGCCCACCATGGCCTTGCCGCCGGCTGCCGCCGTACCGCTCCCGCGGCCGCTCTGCCTTCGCCTCGCACGGCGCCGCCGTCGCGCCCGCCCCGCACCGCCCCGGGGGCGGGTGCCCGGCCCTTCCCGGCGCCGCCCCGGGACCCGTGGGCGTCTCGCCTCAGAGGCGAAGGCCGGGGGTCCGCGTGGCGCCGGGCGGGCTGGGAGGCTGCGGGGAGCGGGAGCCTGGCGCGGCGCGCTTCAGCGGGCAGCGGTACCCGCCTCAGCAGCGCCGGCTCCGCGGCCCCGGCGGGACGCCCGGCTGGGACTGTTCACTCAGCAGACTTTGCCTGCTCTTCGCCCTGGGGATACACTCACAGCGCGGTAGCTTTCCTCGCAAACTTAGTGCCCCAAGAAATTCCAGAAGCAGCTTGCACACAGCTGCACACAGCTGGAGCAAATTAAGCTCAATTAAAAACAACGGAGGGAGGGCAAAAAAAAAGCCCCAGACAAACACTTCTAGATTAGGGGTGGCACAAAATACAAACACCGCGAAGGTTTGTTGTTGTGGAGTGTTGGTGGTGGGATGTTTTTGTTTGGGTGGGGTTGTTTTGGTGCGTGCGGGTTTTTTTGGTGTGAAGTCCTCTTAAACGCTGTGGATTCAGACCCAGCCGTGATGAGAGCAAGTGCTGTAAGAGGACTTTCAGATGCCCCCACATGCCACGGGCTTTCTAGCAGGTGCTCAGGGGTGTTTTTCTGCTAATAGGGAGAGCTGTCTCTATGCCAGACCCAGACGTGGCAAGAAGATGCTGCCACAAGATACATTGCTGGGAATACTGCACCTGAGATAGGTCACAGCTCCTCACCGAGTTAAGGTTTGATTTTCATGAATTTTAAGCAGAACCATTAAGATCCCAATTTCAAGACATGTAACAAACAGGGGAAAAAAAATAACTTTTGTCCAATTTTAGTCTCCATTTGACTGCATCATCAGAACAAAAATCGCAGTCTGAGCAAAATAGTACTGGGAAGTCCAGCAAGTTGACTGTTTTGCACCAGGTGGTGCTGGTTCATTGTGTTCCCTGTAAGAAAGGCACTCAGACTCCAAAGTACCACTTAAAACACCATTTATTGGAGCTAACACTATAATGAAGAGGACAGTATAGATAATGTTACATTCCTTCAGGTGCTGAGAATCTCGAGCTGCACAGCATCAACCCCAGGGCTCTGACCAAGGTGCAGCACGTCACACAGATCCTGCCCATGGAAAAGTGGTCAGTCAAGCTATTACAGGATTTTCTTGCAAGGAAACAACTCTACACATTGTTTCTGCTGCCAAATGGAAACGATGTGCACGTGAGAAGTTCTTACTGGATTTTTGCAAGGACAGGCCACGCAAGGGGTACAGTCATAGGTACAAAGTGGTACAACCAGATGGGTAAATTTATGCCCTGGCTGCAGGATGCACACAGTCCCATGTGGCTGCAGTCCAGGCTGGATGGCCAGCTCAACACAAGGTGAGTAGGCACAGCCCTAACTTAGGTGGATCACTAATCAACAGTGGTCTTCTGGTCAGGATCACTACCAATAAGCAGACAGCAAAGTCTGCCATAGGAAGCACTTTTAATTCTCATTGGTGATAATACATACAATTATTTCTCTGTATGTGGGAAATTGGAGACTAGAATCAGCCACATATTTCCAGTAAATTTTGTTCTTTAGTGTAATCTTTATCTTAAAGCAGGGGAAAAAAGTGCTTTAGCTATACAGAGATGTCATAATCTCTTAGTAGCTCAAGGAATAGGCAAACACAACCTGCCTTGTTCACCGGTAGTATCCTAGCAGCCTTTTCCTTTTCAATTTTTCAGGACTTTGTAATCCACAAGCAATAATTTATGCTCTTTCTTCAAGATGGATGGTGGGAGCTGTATAATTAACATCAACAATTAACTGGATTAAATTTCCTAATGAACCTGATTTGCTAACACTGTTGAAACATTTACCCTCTTGAAATATATTAACATTTCTCCAATTTGATCACAGCTATTCCACTTAGGGAAGAAGCAGGGGAAAAAAGTGCTTTAGCTATACAGAGGTGTCATAATCTCTTAGTAGCTCAAGGAATAGGCAAACACAACCTGCCTTGTTCACCGGTAGTATCCTAGCAGCCTTTTCCTTTTCAATTTTTCAGGACTTTGTAATCCACAAGCAATAATTTATGCTCTTTCTTCAAGATGGATGGTGGGAGCTGTATAATTAACATCAACAATTAACTGGATTAAATTTCCTAATGAACCTGATTTGCTAACACTGTTGAAACATTTACCCTCTTGAAATATATTAACATTTCTCCAATTTGATCACAGCTATTCCACTTAGGGAAGAAGGAGACAACTTTTGTACAACCAGTAAATACAGAACATCCCTATTACAGTTCATTAAAATACAGTTAGGTTCTGTGAAACGTCACTGAGGAAAAGCAATTAATATAGTTCACACGTGAATCTCATGGCAGGGACTTAATTTCTATTTTGAACAGTGCTCAGTGATATTTTGAAGCTCATTTTATAGAAAACAATAGAGTAGAAAAATAAAATTAAAATACAAAATAACCCAGAAGATAATTGTAACAAACCGTGTGCTTCCCTTCACTTTTTCTTCATTCTTTTAGCTGACTTCTGTTATTCCTGATTTAAATGACATGCTAAAATCCTTTACTAAAACAGGAATTATTTGCCACTAAGAATATAACTAGTTCCATTCAGGTCAGTAGGTTAACAGTCCACACTTAAATGTTTCTTTAGACTGAGCTCTTTACATAAGCTTCAGCTGTTCCAGCTTTTGGTAGGTTAATTAACAGGATACTTAGAAGTTACACATAAAACTAGAACATGATTTTATATAGACATACTCAAAATAGTTTCAATAGGATTGAACCAGTTGGGCAAAAGAGTTAAACTGAAGTTTATACGCAGACAAATTTTCTGTTGAACAGAACCTTTGTTCTTTATACTTACCCAAAAATAGCTTTAACAAAGTTACAGACTAACTGCATCCACACCCAAAGCATGAGCTATTTTAAGCAACTCTTCTGTTTTAATGTCCTTATCAAAGATTTATTCTAAACCTTTGAAGAAAAGATTGACATACAATCCATAGAACATTAATTAACCAGGATCACAGTTAACCATGAAGTCCTTGAGAGCACTACATAAGCTCTAAATTGCTTGCATGGTACATAAGTTCTGATGCAACTTCATGTACTTCTGCTTTTTTTGGAAAGTTGTCTGAGGTCTCAGCAACTTTATTTTAAATCTGGACTTTTTCTCATCTTGTTTGCTCACCACAGTTAAAAACACAACTGGAGGGTGGTGTGGAGATCAGGGAGGGAAAACTGGCTCATAGTCTGTGAAGTGACTCACTTTCAGGAAGAAGCTTTAGTTAGACCCTGCTGAGGCCTAGCCTTAAGAGGTCAATCACTTTTCTCTTCCTCCTCCCTGCAGAAGCTTAATTACTCCTTGTTAGCCAAATAATAAATATTTCTCAGGGAGGTTCTAACCAGAGGAAATATTACGCATTCGAACTGTTGCTAATTTTGTTTTGTGCCACTGAGTCAGTTAAACTGCCATCAAGGAAAGAATTCAGATACACCATTGACTGGTTTTCCAATCAGTGGGCCCAGAGAAAATCCTCCTGAACTGTGGCTAGACCAATCATTTTCATTCTCCACAGGAAAGCTAAATTAAGGCAAACAGAAATTGAAGGCCATTAATCCAGCATTGTAGCAAACCGTGGTTCAAGTAACTGCCATTTCACAGTGATGTTTCACTAGAAAAATCAAACTAAAGCAAATGCCACTATTTGTGATCAATGTGTAACAATTTTGAACAGATAGTGCCACCATAAAACAGCTCAAGGAAGCACTGGGGAACAGCATAAACCCCCCCAGTAAGTATATTTGACATTTTACAGTAACACAGTCCTCAAGCCATTTGAGGAATTTGAGGTTTTTTTTCCATACTTTTTAAATACTCTAAGAAAGTTTTATCTCTGGACCTACATGGCTCATTCTCATTGAAACTATGTAGAAATCAAGCATGAAAATTAATTTAGGTGAAATAGGAGCAGCATTAGATGCTAAATCAGAATGGCAGCTCAGTTTTCTACCAAAAAATAAAGTTAATTTTCCATCCACTTCCAAGACTTCTAAAGCAATCTTTCAAGCTATTCCAGCAAAGCACACCTACTTCACTGTAATTTTCACCTGTTTATACACAGCACACATTTCTATTCAAATCTGACAACAGAAACATAACAAAGAGGTAAACCACACAGTATTAACTTAAACCTTTCAGTTCCTCCCTTGTAACACACATCTTACTCTACATCTGTAGCTGATAAGGTATTTCTCACCAAATCCCAGGTGTGTACTGCAGCAACCATCTGATACCATGTTTTGGGCTGGGAACTGGAGAGAGAAATGGTCAATGGAGACAGCCATTTACGCAGGGTTAGTGTAGAATACTGTCAATATTGACTTAGTGTCTACAAGACCAAAAAGATAAAAATCCTGTTTTCTAAGGCATGGAACAAATATATGGGGAATTCCACCCTAAACACCTTAACAACTACAAAGCTGGGAGTGGAAAAAGGCTGTAGAGGTAGGAAAATCATCCCAAGGTTGGTGAAGCTACTAAAGGTTGGAAAGGAGGTATTTCTCCTATCTCCTCCTGCCCCTATTCTGCAGAACACCTTGCCTAAAAAACTTTCATTAGTGGTGCACTCTGTTGTCTGTAAATCATCTCCATCAGGATGCAGGCTGAGCATGCAGACTCCTCCCTGTACATAAATGGCAATTCACTAACAGCCACAGGTTTTATGTCCATTAGCTCACCTATCCGGCAGTAACCCCAGGGATACAGAGAGGATCATTAGTTCGAATTAGGCCAGTTATTCATCTGGAGTCGAACAGAGAAGTCAGTCCAGACAGCATGGTTATTCAGATGTCATGCAAAGTATTCTTGCTGAATGTTAGAAAATTCTGAGTCAAATGACTGGCAAAAGGAAGATCTTTGACATCAACACTTCAGATTTTAAGACTACCCAGAATCTCAGATAATTTTAAAGCATGCACAACCTCAGGTCTCCAAGCAACATTTATAACAGCAATAAATTGCTTCCTGTTTAATTAGGCACAGCAATATTCTCTCCTCAGGGCACTTCCCTTCCCCTTACCCCAATTCCATTATACTTCAGGAAGATAGCATCTTCATCCAGTCCCAACTTTTTAAACAGAAGCAGGACCTTAATTTCCTGTGTGCTGTTCCTCCCCATCGACGCTTCTTCCTGCTTGCTTCCTGCAGTGTTTCTTGAGACAAAACCTTACATGCCAGCTCAGCAGCTTCCACAGCCAGAGGAACTGCAGCTTGCTCCCAGATGGTTTCCACAGTTCACTGAGAGAAGGTGAGGTCCAGGCAAAGAACAGCCCTGCTCTTGACTCTTGCAGGCCATTGCTTTAGACCAGAGTCCTCAAGCCCAGGTATAGCAGTGATGTTCACAGGTAGCACGTACTCACAGGTTTATTAAGCACATATACATGTTACATACCAGATGACATATATGGTAAAATCATGAGGATGCCTTTTCCAAGCCTACAGACCTGAGATGGTGGGTGCAGAGGAAAAAAAGAAGTCAATAGCTTACCTGAGCTGGCAGGAATTCTCAATCACGACTGCACAACAAGAGAATGATTTCTAACATTCAGGGCCAAGTGTCATTCTAGAGCACAAACACTTTGAAGACAAAAATTTAGCGTACAGTTGACCATTTTGTCCAGCAGGTGCTGCTGGAGACTACAAAACACATGAAAGACAAGGCCAAGCTGGTTGGCTTTTGGCACGGGGTCAAACAATTCATGGTGGGTTCCCAACCCCCACCATTTCAACAAGAACAGGGTGACTAATAATGCTTTTATTAATGACATTTTTACATGTTATAGTCTGAAATAATGCAGTCTATGAAACTGAAATCCTAAAATTTGTCTATAACTTAATAAAAAAGCCAAATAATAATAACATTTTTCAGGTCTAATTCTGATCCACCCCAACTAAAATAAAAATGTTATTGCATCTGTTGTAATCAACAGCTTGTGGTTTTACTGGGGAGAGGGGAACAGAAAATCAGGTTGGACAGGGCTGAGCAACCTGCTGTAGGTAAAGATGTCTCTGCCCATGGCAGGGAGGTGGGACTAGATGACCTTTAAAGGTCCCTTGCAACCAAAACTATTTTGCTTCAGTGGTACTTGGAAGCTACAGAAAAAAAACCCTATTAACAACTAGACAAAATGCTGTGTATCAATAACTTAACAAAACCAATACAGAGACTATGACAACCTTACTCATTCTCACTGATTAATCCTGAGTGACTTCACAGCAAGAGCTGCTGGGAGTTTGATATGCAATCAGTGAAAGCAGAACAATGATTTCTAGTCATGCTAGTTTCCAACTGGAAGGCACCTTGTCCATCTGTTGGCCTTTATGGCTATAATGGACCATTAGTATGCATGACTATCACAGTACTGTTTTCTGGACAAAGTATTCTCCAAGTAAATTCAATTTTGTTTTGATAATATTGGCATAAATTTAATTTCATATAGTACTTAAATATATGTAACCCAGCCTCAGGAAAGCTTATGGAAAATTGTGGTAAAATGTCCCCATTTTTACTGCTCCCACGTTACTTAAAAACCTGAAGATCCTTTTAAAACGTTAACCTTGGCACACAGTAAAGAGTTCAAATATCCAAAGCCACTTTGGTTGCATGGTTTAGGCTGGGCATCCCTTCCATTGCAGACACAGAACCTGTGGGCGGCAACAGAATTCTAGATCCTTTTGACTGGAAAAGACCTTTAAGATCATCAGCTCCAACAGTAAACCAAACACTGCCAAATCCACCACTAAACTATGCCCTGAAGCACCACCTCTTTTACATACCTCCAGGGATGGTGACTCAACCACTTCCCTGGGCAGCCTGTTCCGGTGCTTGACAGCCTGTTCATACCATTTAAACCTCCTCCGAGGCCATTTCCCCTTGTCCTATCAGTAGTTACACGGAAACCAACACCCACCTGGCTACAACCTCCTTCGATAAGGTCTCCCCTCCATCTCTTTTTCTCCAGGCTAAATTCCAGTTCCCTCACCCACTCCTTCTAAGAGCTGTGCTTCAGACCCTTCACCAGCTTTGTTGTCCTTCTTTGGACACACTCAGGCACCCCGATGTCCTTCTTGTTGTGAGGGGCCCAAGACCAAACACAGCACTCAAGGTGCAGCCTCACCAGCGCGGAGTACAGTGGGACAATCACTGCCCTAGTCCTGTGCTGGCCAGTTTCTGATAGCACCCAGGATGCTGCTGGCCTCTTTGGCCACCTGGGCACACTGCTGACTCATTCAGCCAGCTGTTGACCAACACCCCCAGTCATTTCCTGTCGGGCAGCTTTCCAGCCACTCTTCCCCAAGCCTGTAGCAATACATAAGGCTGCTGTCACCCAAGTGAAGGGCCCAACAGTTGGCCTTGTTCAACCTCAGTTGGCCTCAGCACATTAATCCAGGCAGTCCAGACCCCCTTGCAGAGCCTTCCTACCCTTAAGCAGATCACCAATCCCACCCAACTTGGTGTTGTCTGTAAACCTGCTGAAGGTGTATCCAATCCCCATGTCCAGATTGCTGATAAAAGATATTAGAGAAGTGGCTCCAGTACTGAGCCACTTGTGACTGGCCGCCAACTGGATTTATCTCCATTCACACCACTCTGACAGCAGCCAGTTTTTCACCACCCAGTGAAGAGTACATCTTTACGTGCTCACATAGCTACTGTGTACAACTTGCACAGCAGTACATGCCTTCAGATGTTACATGCCTCTGCGAATGAGCAAGAACACGTAATTATCATACCAAATTTATTTACACTATAGGGGAAGAAATGCTTATCCAGTTTGCTGATCCCCCACCAATTGGTATGTGACTGTTAAGTATGCTTTAAGAGAGGTCTCACTGTAGATGAACACTAAAACGTTGCAACAAAACTATGATATTCGGTTCTCTCACAAACAAGACAGGCTATCACACAAAGTGAAACCCTATAAAAATGTTATAAAATACTTGTCTGGCCCTGTGCGAAGCCAGGAGTGGGACTTGATAATCCTTATAGGTCCCTTTCAACTCAGGGGATTCTGTGATAGTTTTCATGTGCTGATTGCAAAATTACATTTTAATGTCCATTCAATTCACACAGCTTCTCTGGCAGTCACCTGTAACTTTAATACAGCAGTGTAAAAGCTTCTCCAATAGACTTTATTAAGCCTTTATTAATGTTACTGCATCTCTTCTCTTTGTCATGTAGAGTACAAATGCATAAATATGCATGCATAGCACAGAATATGCTGTTACTGAGTTCCCTAGACTGTTCCAGATCTTCCCACCGTTCTGTTCCCGTTGTTGGCAATTCACCAGTTTTCCTCCTTACCTCAGACCCAAGTCTTTCTTCATGGCTTCCATCTAGTCCTCCATCTTTGCAGTCATAGCTTCTATTTCGTCTTCCATGGGCTTTGTTTTTCATGCAGAGGCATTTCTAAAGCTGTAGAGACAGACTGCTATAGATACTAACGCACAGACCGGGGTGCTTTTCTCCTGACTTAACTATCAGAAAGTACATGACCTCAGTCCCACTCTCCTGAGGGACCCACAAACATTACGCAGGAGCAGGAAACTCATCTAAGCAGGACTTGCCATGGTCTATTCCTGACTCATTTTACTTCTACAACTGTAGTTAATTGTTAGGACAACGTTTAACAAAACTTTTAACTTTAATATACAGATTCAGCACTACTAAGAACAAACACAGCACAAATGGGAAATATTTTTTAAACTAAAGTTAATGAAGAGACAAGCCAGTAATTACAACACTTTTTTTTTTAGCAACATCTGTCAGCCTATGTTCAACATCACTACCAGTTCTGATGGCCACATTCTTTTCATTTTGGGACTTAAACTGAATTGTTATGCTGCTGCTTCTGTTGGCAGACTGCAGTTTCAGTATAGTATACTATAATCATGTCCAAGCTTATGTACATCAACAAACAACCCGAACACTTACACTAGACAACTATTTACAAGAACTCCAACATTAAAAAAAATATTAACAATAGCCTCAAGAACAGACAACTGAAGAAAATACCAACATTTAGAGAACCTTATTAGAAAGAATTACGAAACATCAATAGCCAAGACATTAACAATTGCACTACACTAATACAGAGTCCAAATATTAAATTGGTGCATTATTTCACAATGCACTAGCTTTGAGAAAAATGCTGCTTTCACTAAAATGCAGCTTAAATTTCGTTCACGTAATTATTTTAACAAGAAGCCTATTAACACAATAATGATTGTTTTAATGCTACAGTTTACAGCCAGGACAACAAACTAAAAATAGCAGCAGTTCCACATGGCACTTAACTCCACAGGTTTCTAAGCTGTGGTTTATGCAATGCCTACAAAGTGCTCCCAGTTGAATATACAAATAAAATTCACAATAAAAGTCTACCTGACTTCAGGTACATTGAGTGTAGGTGGCCTTAAAGCCTGTCTTTTTAAAATTTATTCCCCTCTGCTCCAAAAAAAAACCAAAAAAAAAACCCACCACAAAAAAAATCCAAAAAATCCAATGGGTAACTACGAAACCAAGGCCCCCTCCCTCCCTCCCTCCCTCCCAAAAGGTTCATCAGGGATATTACTTCTTAGTACAATGCCGTAACATTACAAAGCAGCACACCACTATAGTGGTTAACCCTGGGACAATGTAACATTAACAGTGTAACCGAAAGGCTTATGGATTAACATCCAGGATCCTCTATAGACAAGATAGTAACTGAGTCCACTAACTCAAAGGTTATACAGCTAATCAGCCATACTGTATGAGTGAAAACCCAGAAGCACTTCCTGTAAAACTAACAACACTAACCAAAGACATGACAAGAAACCAGGAATTTAATGCTTCCTTCAATTTCTTAGGCTTCAGTCTGGCAGAGATGCTATAGCCATCCTCAGTAGTTCTTCTACACTTCATAGTTAGTATATAGTAAGACTAACTGAGCGGTTCATTTTCTTTCCAATGAGTCGAGATGGTCTATTTTGTGTTGTAGATCTAGTTGTCATTCTGTCAGTGAACAGCGCTCGCTCCTCTGCTGCAGCCTTTGCCATCTGTGCCTTCTTCAGCTCTCTGCAAGACATGGTACCAATAAGCACTATAGACACAGCACAGCAAGAGTGTTTCAAATGAATTACGGCACTTCAGAACTTAAGATTTGCTGTCAATTTAGCTTATACTAAGACCATCATAATTTGCATCCACCTGTTTACAACCCAGAGGGCAGGATTAGGATGTCCCTTAATTGTCTAGATGTCCTTTCTTTTGAACAAGGGAAGGAAATGACAAATTCACACAACTAAGTGAGATTGCGAAATCTAGTCTTTTGTAAGCAGCTCAGCACTTCTAATACCATAACACAATAAGATGCTGTTTACTTTCTAGTACAAGCTGTAAGATAAACCACTGAAGAGTTAATTACTGAGGTTTGCCCTAATGAAGCATTCAGCCACAACCCGAGCTGTGGAAGACTCAGACAAACCAATGCACACTTAGATGAATGCAATGGACAACAGACAACTTAATGTTTTCCTTACCCACATCAAAAGATTCTCACCACCTAAACCTTTTTTGCCTAAGAAAAAAATTGGAGCCCAAAACTGCAAGGCAGTCACTGAAGGTACCACAAGCCATTCTGTTAACTATTCTATTTCGGAGAACAACAAATACAAAGTTAAATAAAACTCAAGATAAAGCTATTAAAAAACCCAATCTAACTCAAGAGCAAAGTTATCTGCACCAACAGTTTCCCCAGACGCTCCTTTTCTCCTTCCCTTAATGCTGAAACATGGCTAAGTGTAAGGATTAACTCTCCCTCCCCATGTTCTTTTCCTTCTCCTATCCCAAAGCATCCGTTAATGAATTTTCTCTACCGTAAGAACTCACTTCACATCTGGACTCCAAAGCAAGATCATTTTACAAGCTTGCTGCATACGAGTGTAAGTGTACTTAAGTTTTAAGTTACACGTTTCAGCACTCCCATTCTTCTAAGTATTATTAACATTTGTGCCCCATCTAATCCTCCCCACATTATTACTGTGCCAGTTCACTGCAAGAGAACTCAATCGGTTTTTTCTTTTAATCAATTTAATTCCATAAAGACTGAATGTCAGTCACCAACGCACATACATGTAAGTGCACACCTACCCATCACAATCGGGAAATAAAGTCTTACAATATACTTTCATTCTTCTCTAGAAATCAAATTTTTAATTCTTTCTTCCTCTGAAGGCAACAGTAGAAGAGCTGAGTTTCCTTACAAGGATTCCCTTCACTGATGATAACTTACATACACAAGCGGTATCTTAAGTGGGTCAAATGCAGAAATGTTAGAAAAAAACAAAATAAAACAAAAATACCTACCTGAACTACTACTTCATGAAATGCTATCCCACAACAATGTTAAAGAGAATGCTTATCCACAGTAATTCTTAAGTCACTCTTGGATTTAGTTATTTTATAAGGATGTATCCTACTTGTTGCCAGGCCAGAAAGTCTTCACAAAAATACTAGCTCTGCCAACTTCCCCTTTCACATAATACAAAATGTTAGCTTTATACAAGCAAGTTACCTCAGCTAATCTGTCCTCGAATGACCTGCACAAACTGTCAATTTATTCTTTCTGCAGTCAGTGCAATTCAAAAGATTATAAAGATAATCTAAAAAGGCAAGTCTGGCAACACTCAAGACTGTAGCAATAGCAATATAAGCAGATGGCAATGGAAAGAATCCAAACTCAAAGTTAACATCTTTATTCAAAACAAGGCAGTCAGAAAGTAACCGATGTTCCATACTCCCTCATAAAAGCCTGCATAGTACGTGAGTTAACTACAGGGAAAGTCAGGTGAGTGCTTCTTAACTTAATAACTCTTTCTTTGAAGCAAGCAAAAAATCAAGCTTTCCTAATGGGAGTCACTTCTTCAAAGCTTGAATTCAGAGTTGAGTGTTTAACTAAGTGATAGGGCAAGATGACGTCCCAATACCAATGACTCTCCAGTAACCTAATAGCACTGCTATGTACAAGTCAAATTAGCCCAAAAACATTACTGGTGTGCCATTTCTTTTGAGTTCAAAACAGCTCACTGAAGTCAAGATTTCCAACATGTTTCAGTGTATAGAAGACCTAGGAAAACAGAGACTCAAATAACAATGTGAATTTATACTCTACATGTCAAGTAAGTATGCACCGTGCTTGAAACATCTGTAAAAAACGGTAATGTTTTATATGCCTTGAATACTAATAGTGTAGTTGAGATTCCCTTAAAAGAAATTTCTTCTATGGAGAAGGTTCCTTTACTTTGTACTCTCAGGTACCTACATGCAGACAGATTCATGAACCTGAATTTGAAACTTGTCCATTAGAAGTTAAGTTATATTTAAGGTCCCCGGGGAACCACTTACTTCTGTAAGAGTGAGTTTTTGAATTTTTCAGCATTAAGTTCTATCCGGAGCTGCTCTGCACTCTTTTTTGCAGCAGAAAGAAGCACTGAATGCTTCACTAGTGCCACAGCTGAAGGCCTTTTCTCTGGATCAGGATTAATCATAACCTTGGAAAAAGAAAACACATGTCATTCTAGTTAAGGCCAGTAACACAGTGAATTACACTGATCAGTGAGCTGCTAGTACAAGAGTTCTTACTTTTAGTAAATCTAGTAATTCTTGAGAGAGCACTTGTGGTATTCTAGGTAGTTTTCCTTGTCGAATTTCATGCCATTGGTCCCCATTGGTTGGAAGTGGTTCAGCCCCAGCAGCACAGACAACAGTCAGAGCAAGAGCAAAAATATCTGCTTTTGGCAAATGGGTGTAGTTCTTGAAAAAAATCAAGAAAAATAAACTTAGTTCACATACCACCAAGCATCACAACAAATCTAGCAGATTGCTTAACTATTCAGCACTGAACACAATATGACATTCCGCTTTAACCACTACCAGTGTTTGAGTTGATACCATTTAGGAAGTTACTCCTCCAGCAAGGAGGCAGCAGGCAGCAACTCATTAAAGCCAACAGCACATAGGCCTAACATCTCCATTTTCCCCACAAACAGAGCAGTTACCTCTTGTAGGACTTCATTTGCAAGAAAACGGCTATCGCCTTCCTCCACTTGTGGACTAGACACTCGAGTTACATGGCCAAGGTCACCTGCAAAAAGAAGATCAAGTTATTTTTCAGAAGACAAACAGGCAATGAAATTCTTTTGAGCACAAGCATACCGCCACTAACCTATTTTAAATATGACTCTATCCGATGACCAGTCGTCATCATCACCTTCTTCTGAAGCTGTACTCGGGACTGATGTCCTAGATATGAAAATATTACCTGAAAAAGAGAGAATTGTTTTTTAAAAAAAATCCCTTTCTGTCCAGTGACTATTTCAGATAGTTTCACTAGTTAGCTTCAGCCACACAGAAATTTAAGCTGAATAAAAATCCAGTCCTTAAGAACAAAAAATCTACAACATACTCGGTCAGGCCTCTCTGCTGGGAGGGGAGCCAAGTGTTATGCAAATAGAGTCAATTACACAAAAAGGACCCAAGATAAACTCAACAACAGTTTAACTTTGCTAGCCAATTTTATAACTGACATCTTTGTACTGCTGTTTAGAACTTCACTGAAGAACTGACAGTTAGTAAGGTGTGGCTAACTGCTCCTTTTTCTACAGCAGATTAAATTAACAGAGGATGTTGTCAATACAGAGCAGAGTGGTTTACAAACTTACTAGGTTTGATATCCATGTGTACCAGTGACATTGAATGAATGTACTTTAAGCCTCGAGCCACCTGAAGTAGTAGGTCCTTCAGTTCTGGTTCAGTGAAATAACGCATATTCCTGTAATTTTCACTTATGGCATCTGCTAAACTGCCACCTAAAACAACATTAAAGAAAACAACTATTTTGCATGAAATTGTTGACAAAGTAATAACGATTTGCTCCCAAAATTAACAGTGAACTTATCACCAAGAAGTTGCTGATGACACAACACTAGATTTTACACTTCCTATGTATGTCCTCTTTATATCCACATAATACAAATAAACTACTTTTCTGCTGCAATTGCCATGCAAATTAATAGGAGGCCAACACAAATGATAAGACCTCTCTCCCGTTTAAGATCTCTGGGTGGATACCTATCAACCGTAGGAAAAAATATTCGGAAATCAGGTTCACCTCCCTTTTTAAAGGAAACTCTTTGGTAATTTTCTCTATTCCAATTTTACTACTGTACAAAAGAGAGTTTTGATGTTCGTTTTTGATGCTCACTGTACTACCAATATTCTTGAATGCTCAAGGCACTGACTGCAATTTTATATTTTTTGTTTCAGGTGTCTAATATGCCTTTTCCAACAGAAAGGAACATCAGACAAATTTGAGACAATGATGGTACAAGCTATGTGTAGGGCAATCAGGTCCTAACTAGTGCTAGGGATTTGTAGACTTACCTGTTTATATTAAAAAATTACATTTTTTGAAAGCAAGTTCAGAAACAAGAGATAAACCTTACTCTTACCATTACAATATTCATTCTGTATAAGCATGTGATCATCTTCTGCCCATGCAGAGTAGTATCTTACTACATGAGAATGCTGTCCCAGAACTGCATGTGCATAGACTTCTCTTAAAGCATTTTGCCTGTTATGGTCACAAAAATTAGCACACAAGAACATTATGAGATTAAGTTAGTTCAATTTCAGCTTGATAGAAATACCTATTATAATAACATGCCTCCCTGTCAGTTCAGGTTTCTAATTAAAATCTTCATACCAAGTTCTGTGGTGCCTTAAAGTGTGTTAATAGCAAAACAGCTAAAATAATTGACACTGTATTTGAAAACTAAATATACGTAACATTAGAAAAATGGGCTTTGTGGCAGATGATTCTTGAGGGAGCTGCCACTTCCACTACATATTTTCTAACCAGCAATGAAAAGCTTTGAGAAGCATCACTGAAGTTTTAACTCACTTGGCTAGTACCTACTTGGGAACACTGCTTTCCTTTTTTATCTCAAAGGATCATCACTGCAGTTTATTCATATAGTTCCTCCAACCATTAAAGCAAGTAAGCATTATCCTTACTTTCCAGATCAGAACAACCTGTTTCCACACAGCCTATTATGACAAAAGTCTGCTAGGAGAGAGGCCAAGTAGCACTTCCTCCCCAGAACCACACAGTATTCTATTTAGGAGGGGAGTAAAGTGACTTCAAAACTCTTATCTGTAACTCTATCTGTTTTACATTTCATTCATGTGCATTTACACTTTTCTCTTAAAAGCCTTCTCTAGGCACCAATACAGAGAGACAGGGGAAGTAAAAAGCACCAAGAGGTGACTTAACAGCAGGAAATACTCACTCATCCACTGAGCCAGCTAAGGGTTTCTTGGATCGCTTTATTGCGTAAATACAGCCATCAAGCCTCTTAACACATTTAAACACAGAACCAAATTCACCAGATCCAATCTTCTCCAGCTCATGAAATTCGGTTGCATAGCGTGACTTCATATTACTTTCTGTTATTGTTATCCTCTAACAAAGATTAGAAAGGAAAATACTTAGATCTGCAGATACACAAACTGTCAAGCTTAAGATCAAGTTCTAAAGTTTAATTACCTTAGCAGGTCTGACAGTTTCATCTTCAAGCTCTCCATCACTTGCTTCCATGTCCTCTCCACAAGAGCTGAAAATCACACTAGTTACTTGTGCAGAAGAAGCAATATGGTTTAGGTAAACTTAAAACTGATGTCTAGCAACTTTTAAGTTGCCAATAAAGGGTACAATGATAATATTTCATCACTTCTTTTTTCATGTTCCATGCTACTATTTAATGTGTTTATGCCTTCTGTGTGCTTAGCTTAGTCAGGCAAAAAGACTGAAGGACACTGTCTAGTCTGCACTCCCTTGTATCTAATCAAAAGTTCTACTGCTATCTGGCTATTTCATAACAACTCAAGGCAGATACTTCAAGAGCTATAGTATGCAGCACTAAGAGATTTGCAAAGAAAAATACTTCCACAGAAGCGATTTTTAAAACAACTTTTGCAGCTAAAAGTATCTCTAAAGACAAAATTAAGTAAAGAAGATGTAAGTTACTCACTCATTGCAGTGTGTTCTCTTTCTCCTACGACATTTTCCTTCAGAGTTGTGAAGGAACATGGAATCTGGAGTGAAAGGATTGATGTTCACATGAGGCGTGTGTCTAATATCTTCTTCTTGCTTCTCGGATTTGCCAACATTCATAAATAGAGAGCCCGTTCGAAGTTTGACAGAGCTGGAGCCTAATCCCTGCGCTTTCGAAAGCAAACTCTGTATTTAACAAAAAACCCAAAACAAACAAAAAGCCCACACAGACACACACACACACACAAAAAGGAAACAAAAGGAAAAAGGGAAAAATAAGAAAAAGCCTTAGTATTGTTTTAGACATAAACAGTCAAATCATGCTTGAAAGCCATCATTACCGTATTGTCTAATTAAAGTTAGCATGAATTGCTTAAATACCTAAATTTCAATCAAAAAGAACTCCACGAAACTATTAGGCTTTACACTCCACACAAACAATTGAACGTTAAGGTTATTCCTAAAACACATTAAAAGATGAGAGCAGCGTTCTTCTGTCTTTAATCATGTCATCACCTAAACTTGTGGACAACTTTTTGTCCATGAAACACACACAAACGGAACTTATGGGCCATCCTGTGCTATAGTACCATAACGACAAAACATTGCTCAAGAACTAACAGCACCGTTGCACTATTAGTTCAATACCCAAAACAGATCTTTTGGGTGTTAATCTGTCATACCAGGCATTTTCCGGGCCCATGATGAAACCTCTCCCAGTTAGGTTGCGAAATCTGCACCCGAGTTTCCTAAATCCTGGTGACAATGCCAACCACTGACCTATTGGATCACAAGCAGCACTGTCTTATCCTTGCAACACCTCAGAAAATAATGAATTGACGTAACCAAAGCCTGAACCAACACAGGGAAGAAGGCTCATTACTTGGGAATCAAAACTACACTACCCCGATCTCGACTAGATGAAGACCTTTACGTCACCGTGTGTCTCAACACACATTTCAGTACTTCCACTGTCTCTTTACCAATTGATTCTTCCAGCTTCCGAAGATAACCTCTCCAAGATAACCCATGTAGAATTTAGGCATCTAATTAAAGAATCCTACCAAACAGCAGTGTTTAAGACCTTGTTTTTATTTTAGTGTCACATCCACAAGAGTCTTGTGCCTCTAGAGTACCCGCGCCTGACTTGGTACAAGATCACCACTTTTACTATTTTCAAACACATACCACTGAAACCTCGAGATGGAAGCTGTAGAAAACCTATTAACAAGGTTGCCCTTCCTCACATCTTAAATCAGTTGTTTTAAATCAATGGTCTATAGACCCCTGGGAGATTATCCCCTGGGATTATCCCTGGATTACTTCTAAAGGGCCATATGAAAAGTAATGAAGAAAGCAGGCCTATTAACACTAGATTTAAATTCACCATACGGTGTTTTCCATGAGTGTCGAGCTCAGAAGTTGAAACGCTTTCCAGAAAACAGTGACTGAGTTAGGAGCTACCTAACCCTGTAAGATTTCAAATCTATCAAAACAGGATCGGCCAAATAGCCTTTCAGGTTTGACTCGAAGCCGGCAGACGCCGAACTGGCACACGGTACAACAGCAGCAGTACTCACAAGCCGCACCAGTTTGCTGCCTGACACGCAGGAGCTGATTTCAATTCGAGCTTTAACTTTCTGGTTGTAAAGGTGCAGAGGCCCACACACCAGAGTACTTAAAAATTTAATATTCTTCTTGTACCATTTAAAAATATTTTTCCTCAAAATAAAGAGAAATGGAGGTTCTTTATTTAGTTGTAAATGATGCGGGGGTTTGTTTCGTTTTTTTTTTTTAAAAGTTTTTACTACACATAAGAGCGACTGTTCCACGCCCCAGGCGCCCTGCGGGACAAAACGCAGGGCCGGAGGCGCGGCACGAGGCGAGGCGGTGGCCCGCCGGCGGGCAGCGCGGGCCGCGGAGCGGAGCGACCCGCACCGAGAGGCGCCCGCGCGGGGCGGCCTCCCGCCGCGCTGAGGGAGCCACGCGGAGAGGCGGCGCCTCACCGGCCTTTTAACGCGGCGCCCGCCCGTCCGCCCCTTCCCCCTCCCGCCGGGCACACCGGCGCGCGGAGCTCCAGCGGCCGGCCGCGCCGCGGGCGGAGTGTCGCCCCTCGCGGGTTACATAACCGTAACGGCCGGGCGGTGGGCAGGTCCCGGGGCAGACGCCAACTTGCGTTGCGGGTAGGCGGGGTGCTTGCAAGCGGCTCGCGGGCCGGACCGCGGCCGCGCCGGCACCGCGCCCCCGCCGCTCCCCCCCACGCCCACGTTTCAACGTCCGACACCCCGCCCGCGTCCTCCCCGCTCCCAGCCACCGGGGACGCCGCCCGCCGAACCCTGCTCGACCCAGCACCTCCTATCCGACCTCTTCCCGGGCGGGCCGCTCAGGGGTTCCCCACGACGCGGCGGAGCGCTGCGGGGCCGGGACGGGTGCCTCACCTTAGGGGTGTGCGGCGTGTCAAAGAGGCGCAGCTTGCGAAACGTTTTGTGAGGAGGCGTGCCGGGGTACTCAGGCAGCGGCGAGCTGGGGTCTTCGTTCCGCACTCGGTAACCACTACCCGGCGGGGAGCGCCCGCAGTAGCGGCGGCCCTTACTGGGGGGCGGCGGCGAGGGCGAGCCGGCCATGAAATAGGCTCCGGGAGACTTGACCGGAGAGGAGCCGAATCCCTCCTCCTCCCACGAGTCTCCCTCGTCCGGCAGCGGCGCCGCGGCTGGCTCCATCTCCTCCTCTTCTAGCAGGGGTGGGTTGCTCCGCGCCGGGGTGCGAGCGGCCGAAAGCGGCGAGTCCGCCTCCTGGAAAGCCGAGTCCTCGCCGGTGCTGTTGCCGCTGCTGCCGCCTTCTTCCTCCTCCTCCTCGTCCTCCTCCTCGCAGTCGCTGTGGGCGCTCAGGAACAGCAGCTTCTGCCGGATCGGGGCAGCCGCCCGCCGGGCCGAGACCCGCCGCGGCGGCGCCGCCTGCTGCATGCTGAGAAAGCTCATGGCGGCTCGCTGTGAGCCCCTCTCAGGGCCGAATGCGGCCGCGCCGCGCCCGCTTCCGCTGCGCTGCTCCGCGTCCCGTCGGCGCGCTGCGCCTCTGGGTCTAACGACTCCAAACGACGCTGCCCGCGGGCACGGCTCGCCTCGCGCTGTTCGGACTCCGCGGCTTTCCCGCGACCGTTAGTCACGTGGCGCGCACGCTAGCCAATCACTCCCGCCCACTCGGTTTGAAAACACGGAGGGTGGGGGCGGACCTACACGCGGCCGCGTCACGGAGCGCTTTGGCGCGAACGCCGCGGGCGGACGGGGCGGGGCGAGGAGAGGCGAGGGCGGAGCTCGCCACACGAAACCAGCCCTGAGGCGGCCACACGTACGTGTTTGCTCTCTGAGGCTCGGGCGAGGCGCCATCTTAGCCCGGAGCCGCGGCCCCGCCCAGCAGTGGCAGCGGATCCCGGGGCGCGGCTGGGCCGAGCTGGTACCGCCTGGGTAGCGGGCGCTGGATGGGCGGATCCTCTGACCGGCCCGGTCCGGCCCAGGCGGGCTGCTCGCTACCCTGCGGAGGTTGCAGCTCTACGCCCCCCGGCAGGGCCGCTGGGCTCCCGTCTGACCGCTAGAAGAGTGCGCAGAATTCTCCATGTGACCGAAAACAGTACCTCCTTTCAGGCCAGTTAAACAGTAACGCCTTTTATGGCTTTTTAGCTAACCCAAGAAGATTAATACGTTCCAAGTGATTCATGTGATTTAAAACGCAGTCAGAAACACGGGAGCCTCACATACACCACACCACGCTGCTAACAATACTCCTACACGACCCAAGCATCTTGGCACAGCAAGTGTGAGCAGATGCCATTTATCAGGCCATCTCCCTACAGATGTCACCACTTTTCTTCTCAAACCACCTTCATTAAATGTAGGCCAATAAATCAACCTGACAGTCTCTCCTCTACAAAATCACTTTAAAATGAACCTCTTGGAAACAAAGGTCCAGGAAAAAAAAAAACCAAAACATTTTTTTCCAGACACAGGAGCCCTGAACAACCTGAGGAAAGCCAGGTGCATATCCCTGTTGAGTTTCCATGCCTGTGCTCTGCAGACAGGCACACCATCCCCAGAATACATGGGGAGATACAGGGGTTCACTTCCCTGAAAGCCGGACCCTTCAGTACATCCCCCTCTCCTCTTCTGTCAGTCTGTGCCCCTTGCCTGGCCAGCCTCTTCCCAGAAGCCTACCCCTCCAGGCCTGGAGAATAAAACCCTCACCTGCTGCAGACAGGACACCTCTGCAGAGAGCAGGGCAGTCTGACTGTGAGTCTGAAAGCATCAAAGATAAAGCAAAACACCTAAGGCCCCATCAATAGAAAACAGAAGTTTGTACTTCACAATGTTGCCCTTGTTTGCCCATCTCCTGTCACCCTGCTAGTCCCCTTTTCACAAAGGTGCTGTTACACGATTACCACTCCCCAAGTCCACCAGCTTTTGAGAAATACTACAGGACAGTAGTGTCCCATACTCCAGTTCTGCTAGCAGTTCCTCCTTTTTTAAGCTCTTCTGCCTGAAAATACCCGTTTCTTGGTGGAGAGCTACTGCACAGGGTAGCATAGATGCCCCCAACACTGGTACCCTGCAGGGATTGAACCAGCAGCGCATGCCATGAACGAAAGTATTTTAAACAAATTTGGCAAACACTGTACTCACAGTCCTTGTGCCTGTGCAGTGAAATGGTTTTGCTTGGAGCTCCATTGCTTCATGATGTGTTGTTGGTCCCTAGCCTTCTTCTCCTGTAAGAAGCATTTCTGCTTAAATGTCACATCCCTCCCTATTTCTCACCGTTTCAATGGTCAGAGAGCTTAAGACAATTTTTGTTTTCAGGACAAGCAGCCACATAAACACAAATTTTGAGATTATGGAAACTAGTTTCAAAAAACTGCAAGTACCCAACATAGTGGGCAGCATTTACAGAGATACAGCTACACCAAGCCAAGTGCTGTGCACACCAAGCATGTTTAATAATTTAAACTCACAGTAATGTCCCATTAAAAATACTTGGGTTTAAAACTGAAATGCACTGTATAGAAAATACTGGAGCATTTGAGCTTTAGAACAGATTATGTAAGAGAAGGCTATCAAAAAAAAAAAAAAAAAACAACCTCCATCTCCTCAAGTAATAGCACAAAGAGGGAGATGCAAAGCAGTCACTAGTAAGTGACCCAAAACACCCCCCCCCAGCCACTAGCTATGGCTCTCTTCAGTCATATCTGAAGTTTCCATTTCTTTAAGAGATTTTAGGATGTAAGCTTTCAATAAATCCCTCTCCCTGAAATGTCAAAGCTACAGTTTCCTTCCCAAACTTGACTTAAATATAACTGGTACTGCATTGCTACTCAGACAGTTGTTTAGCGAGGGTAAGTGACAAATGGAAATTCAGAAGCCCTATTGTATAGACTTTTAAGAAAGGAATTGTTGCTCACTGGAACTGTTGCAGTGGGATAAAATCAAATGGAGCAATTCAGAATTTGTACAGAGAAGCAAGTGCTGCTAGATAGGTCAAAGATACAAGAGGAAAGGAAAAAAGGAATACAGAAAGAAATAAACAGCAGTAACACAATTGTTTTAAAAGAAGGTTAAATTCCAAACTGAGCAAATAAGAAAGGAAAGTACTGAAAACGCATGTTAACTAACAAAAGGCATATATGCAGTCCTTACATAGCAACTATGGTGTTCTGAATTTGCATCATGTTCTTTTGCTAAGTTTGATGGGACCATTGGCATTGCATTCGAGATGCTTTTCCCCCTAGACTTAAGCATAGCTGTGCTCCTGTCTACCATGACAACCATATAACTAGCATCAGGAGGCCTACTAACAGCCTAGCTAAAAAACACCGCATGGCCAGTTCCCTCAGTCAGACAGCAATGGACATCATCACAAGAAGTGAGGTGAGCAGGCAAGACCTCTGCAGGTTTCCACTACGCCATACTTTATGGCCCAAATTCATCCCAAATTCACTGAAGCTGATTGAATTTCACCTTTGTGACTCTGTAGATCTTGCAGACTAAAGACCTGATCCCTCCAAATAGATGTAACAATTCATAACCTGCTGTCCAGGCAGTGCCTGACTGAATATTCCTACAAATTTGAGTGCTTTAAGAGTTTTCAGGATCTATTTGAAAAACTGGCTTCAGTTTTTCTTTAATACTTGCTTTTAAATTAGAAAATAAGTATTTCAGTCTGGTGCACTGAAGATTTTGCTACCAGAAATACCTATCTGGAGCAGCACACACCCACTGGCAAACAACTGCTTTTACTTTGGAGTTTTAAAGCTCAAGGGAAACAGTTGTTCCCTCTTTTGCGGGTAGCAGGGGAACCCAAACGATGATGAATAGGAAAGAAATGGAACAATGGCCAATTTGTCTATCTGTCAGAGGAAAATGCCACAGAAGTGGGTATGCTGCCATCTTGTCAGGATTTCCTGCACTGGTAAGTCCATCTGCAGCCTCCAAAAAACATCTTGATTGAATTGAGAGAGTTCTGCCAAAACCTAGATGGAACCCATTCTACATCAGCAGCATCATGAAATTATGAGTTTATCATATTATGAGGATGGTAAACGGAGAGAAAAAGCAGAAGAGGAGGAAGGTCCAGTTGCTTGTATAAAAACCAGAAACACTACAGCCACATGTGCCAAGGCATTTGCTGGGGGACCAAGTGCAGGGACAAATCTATGCTACTCCTGGCTTTTCTTCTGGGTTTCAGCAGGTACCTAGGGACCAGTGTGCTTGTCAGCAGTGCCAGTGATGGCATTCCAGTGTTCAACCAAGACTTAGCATACACAGTGCTAACAGTGGTAGTATACCAACTGAGCAATGTTGTCTCCGGGCTACCAACAGCTTGAAAGTGAAAAGATTAAAGATTATTTTAGTGAGGTTTGTGTGGCTAACAGCTGCTGTTAGCTGGCAACCTCTTTTTCTTCATTACATGGTCCAGAGTTGAATGGGTTTTCCATCAAAGGTGGTTTTTGCGTCCAAAGACATGGTGCCAGTCCTTTTACTGTTTTTAGCCTATAGTCTGCATGCAGATAGAGTATTTCTCAAGGATGTACTCACCCAGGAATTAATAAAAGCAAGAGAAGAAGGTGGAGAACAGAATAGGGAATTTGATGGCATGTAGGATGCCTCCCAGCGTAAAGAGCAGCTTCTGCTTGGGCCCAAAATCTGGGAATTTAAGGGAAGATTCAAAGATAAAAAGTAATACAGGTGGTGAGGGGACAGTTGGACTAGATAATCGTGGAGGTCTTTTCCAACTTTAGCTTTTAGTGACCCCCTTTTTGCCCGTATGTCTGCTTCTTAACACATTCTGCTTATAAAGAAAATGGCAAAATAATCTGTTCCCAAGAGCTGCATTCCAATCAGAAATCTCCTCCAAAACATCTTAAAAGTTGAAGAGACAGAATGCTTACTATGACTGAAACCAGGTACAATTACATCATCCCATTCCCATGCAGAACTGAAGTTTAAATTATCAGAATAGAAGTCAAGATTTTCTATCTGCAGTTGAAACCCTCAAAACGTCTAATGCACGGAAACTGTCATAGAATAGTGAACAGAAATAAAATAGTGGCTAATAATTCACCAGTATGACTCACCTTGTTCCCTTTTCTCCTTCAGGGAGCATGCAAACCCATAAAAGAGGTACTCAGCATTTTTTCAAATTTACTACTATTCAATTCAATCTATTGTGTGCATCATCTAAGGCTAGACATTTTGCAAATATTTGAGAGCTGCAGATTAAAAGCCTATTAAGAGTTTCAGGAAGCTCAGCCACCTTTTTTCCCTGCTACTATTGTACCTGGAACCTAAATAAATTTTTTAATTTGTCTCATTGTGTCAACTCTCTCTTCAAAAAGCAGCTGATCCTGTCTGTCCCATAAACCATTCTTGTACTTTGTGATTTTTCAGCCATTACAGCCTATATTCAAATATAATTGAGCTCTACACAAACAAAAAGCCCCCTTGCAGACGTAGCTTTGGAGCACTGCTTTCTCCAGGAGCTTTCTACAGCCACACAGTAGTTTGTGTTATGCCCACAGACTTGCCAGATGTTAGGAAGTCAGCGTCTTTTCCTTGTCTTGCCTCACAAAGTTATCTGCTCAGAAGCCTCTCAGCCAAATCTACAGAATCAAGCAGTAACACGATGGAGAGTCTCAAACTCCCCAGAAAAATAAGTAAAACACAACAGCCAGTCAACCGAAAGACTGGGGAGGGATTTAAACGAAGGAAAGGGTAAAACGCTGGGCTTTTGACAGTAACAGAAGACTTTTTATAACAGAAAAAGAATCATACAATCACTCCTGCCCCGAAAGTGTATTTTTTTTGCCATTTCTTTGAGTAAAATGCTTCAAGTAATCTAAACAGAAGAAAAATAATCCAAGTAAAATCTCTTACTGCTTCAGAACCCGAGACGGATGGGATTTAAGGAGGTCACATTTCCATTAAATACAGTGTGAGACAAAGTGCTTGCTTGTTGATAGAAGCTTGTATGTTTATTGGGATAATTAAAGTCTGCTTTGAATATAACCCTCAGTTTAAAAAGTCTGGCATCACATTCCTGATACGATTAGGTGTCAGCCACTTACTGCTAATGGTGATGGTCTAATTAGATTCCAAACAACTGTAAAGTAATAGCTGAAAAGGACATGTCATCCTTAATTTCCAGCCTCTTAACACCTCACTGCTTAAGAAATGGTTTGACTTGATGTTCTTGGAGGTCTTTTCCAACCTTAAAGATTCTACGATTTTATGAAAATCAATTTGCTTCTCCCCCAACTAATAGTGAAATTTCATCTGTGCTATATTTGAAGATGCCACAGAAAGTTTTACAGAACCTTTAATTACTTTCATTGAACGAGAAGTGACTGGAATGCGTTTGTTGTAGCGCGCTTCTGCATCGTGGCAAGTATAAATTACGGTCAACCTAAAGTCTGCAATCTGACTCACCTCAACAGCTGCAGAGCTGAAGTTGCCAGCTCCAGAAACATTCTTGACCGCATCCTTACTCCATACCATCTTCTCCTGGTGGCTAAATACCGATTACATTACGTACCTTCCTGTCCCTGGGGTAGGCTAAGGCTCTCTGACTCTCCACTCTGAAAGTACACAGCAGAGTGATTTTCAGTATTCTAGTACAGCATGACCATCACAGAAAACAGTGCATCCAGTCAAAAAAATTTCTGCCGCACTCTGTGAGGGGTTAGGAGGGTTAGAAAGAAGAGTAAAGTTTAAGAAGAACTGCCTTTCAAGATCAGACATGCTGTTTATCTGGCTTATCAGCCCTGTCCTTTACTGTGTGCTAAGCAGACACCACATGCCTTTTCCCCCACACTCTGCCCGAGTATCTCTGTTATCGTATCGGTCAGCTGACCGTCTGCTGAGATTAATTATACCATCAGGGATTATGGATGTTTACAATTTTGTAGTAAAGCTTCAGGATTTATTCTTATAAACACACGCTCTTCCAGCCAGCCTGTTCAGGTGTGCTTTGGCATTAGCTCTTTAGGGTAAAAACCTTCCTATTGTTATGCGTAGCGTGTCTGGCACAATAGGTCGTCAGCCTGGAGCACCGAAAATAACTGCCTGTCTCCTTACTATCAGGAGAGGCACTAAACTACAGTCAAGAAAAGCAAAGCCCACAATAGTGGCAAAAGAAACATTTAAAAGAGTGAAATTGACTGCAAAGTATAGAGAGGCTTTGGTTTTATTCCTTTAAGGGAGGAGTCGATGTTCTCCAGGAACACAAATCTGAAGGACAAATCTGAAGGACAAATCTGAAGGACAAATCTGAAGGACAAATCTGAAAACTTCTGAGTGGGAACGCTGGAAAGGGAGACAGTTTGTAAAAGGAAGTGGCACACCGGGTTGTTTTACTTCAGAAGGAAGTTTTACTCTGCAAGAGGAATCCTGTAGTGCACCAAACCATTCCCTTTGAGACAGAATTTTCAAAAAGGCATAAAATCTATGGGGAAAGGATAGAGATTTCTACTGCCATATGCACAGTCCTTTTTGCCATATTCTTTGCTTCCTCCTTCTGAAATCCTTTTCACCAGTGCTCTTACCTAACGCGATTTTGTTCTGTCTAACCTCCGCTACAGGTCCTACCAGCATACAGCACCAGCTTGCCAAAGCAGCTCCTTCAGTCGGTCTGAATGGAAGCAGGGCGGAAAATCACACAGGCCTCTCCACTCTGGAAAGAAGTAAATCACAAACACAGACTTCACAACTAAGACATGTATAACCACCTCAGCTCCTCTTTAAACACTAAGCACTCTTAAGTCAGGCTGGCTTTCCTTTCTAGGGGTAGCTAGCACAACACAGATGCACAACCTTTGACTTGGGATTTCTGCAAGAGCAAAAAAAAATACCAGCAAGAGAAATTAATTTTAAGATACTCTAGCTTTTCCTGAGTGAGGTGCTTCTGAATGGCCTGCAGTAAGCCAACTAGTATGAAAGAGGGAAGAATACTCACATTTGTACAGCTGTCAGAAAATGTCCTGGGAAACAAGAAGTAAGAACTCAAGTTGCTAAGTCAAAGTCACTGTTCCAGCCACTGTTTCCAGAAACTATTACCATGAAATGTAAGAAAGAAAAACCTTGAACGTTCATGTCAAATGATACATCTTTAATTCCTAAAAGATGATAAGTACTAAGAAACTGATCTAGTTGACAGGCAATTAATCCTCATTGCATAGTACATTTATCTCGATGGGATATCAAGAATTACAACACTTCAGGAAAACTGGCACCTAAATGAGCAAGCAGCCTCAGTCCTATACAAAAGTTACAGACAACCTCAAGGTTTCCAAGTTTTAATTTGTAATGGATCTAGAGAATAATCGTCTTCGCTTCGTCCCCGTCTATCCCACAGCATTTGCACTTTGCAGTTGGCCATCTGAATGAAAAACATAAAAAGGCTGCAACCCATGCCGATATAGTGATTCACAATAAATTAGCTTAATTCTATTCAAACTTGGCTTTTATGAGGTCAAATACCTCAAGGTATATAGTTATGGACTTCATTTTTTATGCAAAACGTGTACTTCACAATACTTATAAAATGATTACTTGATTATCAACACTTCATCCAGAAGATGTTTAATCCTTCCCTTGAGAAGGTAAAAGGTGAGGCTTCGGTTTCAGAAGTGCTCTTAACACTTATCTAAAATAAGCACTGAATCTTACACGAAGCCAAAAAATTTTAACTTGCTTAACAAGCTTACTAACAAGACATGAGTAAAGACACTTTTTTATATAAAAAAAAATTAAAGTTACATTTCACTGTATGTGTTAGACATATTTACAATGGATTTTTTTCCTTTACAGAAAGATAGGCGGAGAGGAGCATTGTACTTACATCACTATTAATTAATCCCTTTTTTAGTAACTCGTGTCCTGATTTTCAAAAGCACTGATTATCAGCACATCCTAGGTACTGAATGGTAGCAGCAGGCACTCGGAACTGTTGAAAATAGACTATTAGTACTCGTACTTATGCTGCAAATGCACGATTTGAAAATATTCCTCTTGAAAAACAGGTAGTTTAGTCAATTGATTTTGACAAAAAAGTAATTACTATTTTAATAAGTCCTGTAGTGTTTTAGAATGGTTAAAATAACTACGAACACTAATTACTTAATACACTATAGTGGAATCTGGTCAAAATCAGTTATGTCAAAAATTTAAGTTTATGATAAATAAACTTTGGAAAAATTTATACAAGGCCGTAAATAAATAATTTGAACTTCAGTTTCATTAAAAAGTAAAACAGTACATCACACGACAATAGCATCCTATCTAGACAATACAATCTTGCTATATTTTATTGCATAATAAATTTGACAGTAACATCTTAAGTAAAATATGTAAAGAAACAAAATCATTAGATTTACTTCCTTTAATATTGAACAACCAAAGCTTCTCCTTTGTACATTATCCAATTTAAAGATAATATAATTAGCACTTCCAGCATTAACAGTCTGTATTTACAACAAATGAGATGGGGTGGACAACCTAAAGCGTATTCAAATCTGTATGTAACAAATCAAAACACAAAAGATTTATAGTAGGCTCAAAATTGACGACTTTTCCATTTACAGAATGCTATTTAAAAGGCTTTGTCATCTTTATTATTTGTAAGGGTTCCTGAAACGATGATTTTTAATAGTACTTTAAACATTTAAAATCTTCAGTAACGCCTTCATTATTTGTACATGACATTAAGAATTAATTCCAATACTTCAGTTTAATTTCTCACTTGCTTGTAGACCAGTCTCAAGCCTGATGAAAGGATAACAAGGAAAATTTACCATATAGTCCTAATTCCATATTCTTGAATATACAACGGTTGAAAGTAGATGATGTCAGTCCATTCCAAGGGTTATGTACACAAAACTTACAAAGTGTTCTTCGCTCTTGCATAAAATGTGTACACAGTATAGGTGAGCGCGGAACTTCAAAGTTTTTATAGGTTGCTGCTGGCATGGACCTTTGTTGATTGAAAATAAAATACCTTTCACTCTATTGTTCTGGTAGCAGTTTTAGAAGTTAATCATCAATCCCTGGTGTTTCACCCTGTTGTATTCTGGAGGCTATTCTAATGGCTTCTTCCAGAGACTGTTGTTCTCCAAGCTGAAACAAATGCATTTAGACACACATAAATCACAAATGCTATATGTGGATACAAATGTGTGAAAACAAAATTAAAGATGAAACCACATATCTAGACATGGATCAATGTTTTAGCACAACTACGCATGATCAGTATCGACGCTTCTCTTCTGGGTATAATATATACTAGCAGCTATCTAATCAGCATGACAATTAAGATAACTTCCAATTGCAGATTAAACTGAGTTTCTATGTATCTACCCTATAAATTTTCTTCAAAGAATTGCTGCACAGTAAACACATTTCATGACACACAAAGTAGATGATATTTCAACTTAGCAGATATAACAAAGCTAAGATAAGGCTTTCAAAAGCCGTGGTGACTGTTGAATGATATTTTAACACTGCTAAAGCAAACAAACATCATTATTTTTCTTAACTCCCTTGCAGAAAATCAGCTTTTTGGAACACCATGTGACATGAATATTTATATAAAACACACATACTTATTGCGGAGTCACGACTGTATAAAAAAAAAGTCACAATGACAGTGTTCAACTCTACAGTAGTTTAGAGGAAATTATCTTATACTTGCAACTACAAGGCCATGGATGTACCTGGCACTGACCAAATCGACATCAACCAACCCTGAATAAAGACAACTGAACGCAATTTTGGGAAAGAATCTATGGATTTTTATAATACATACAGCATGCACCTACATTCAATGATGGGAATGCTGATGATAACCCCAACCTAACAAGAAAGTAGAGCTGGCCATTACCTATTCACTAAAGAGAAAGAGGTACAAGTGTGGAAAGTAAAATCAGATTATCTGGCAGGTCGGATAGTTCCAATTACTGCTTGTTACTTGTTTTTACAGTCCTTGGATATCACATTCCGGAGCCACTCAAATTAAGAGGAGCTCTGCTAGCAGCTCCTTAGGACTTCAGTCTGGCTATCAGGCTATACTGTCCTTGTCAGTATTTAGAAAGCACATGATTTTGTCCTTTGGTACTGCTAAAGAGAAACAATCAACAACTCCATAAGAATCAATATTTTAATTGTGAATTCTGTCTCTTCTATTTGTATTGTTTATTTTAAATTTAATTAATATCCTTCACCAAAAGCTTCACTGCTGGTAATAAGAGAGGCATGTGCAGAGAGTGCATATGTTTTCCTTTAATTCAAAGGATACACTGCTTTCTATATAACTATTTACATGTTTTCACTGTTAGCATTACAAGGGTCAAGTAACATACGTATTTCATAGCAATTTACCCTTGAGAGTTTGGCTTTTTGTATATACACACACACACACACACACACACACACACACACCCCTCTATACATAATGGTGAAGGATGCATGAAAATGCTTTTCTACTGAAAACCTGTGACACCATGAACAGTTTAGCTGACCTGAAGTTTGGCCCTCCTCTAATGTCCCCCCTTTTTCGGAAATTCTACAGGTGGATTCTGAAAATCAGGTGCTTATTATTCTTCTTCCTAACACTATATAATATTTAAAATATGAGATATCTTATGGTTACGAACTATATTTTCAAAGGAGCCAAGCTTATTCAAATCATTTTATTACATGACTAGGAGCTTCTAGCTCTAGATGTAAGAAACACTCCATCTTACCTGTACTGCAATTTGTGTTCCATTGGATGTAGCCAACAATGTAACAGGCCTAGTTTCTGTAGTCACTAAGTGGTGCCCATGTTGCTGATGTCCCATTTCAGATGAGGCAGTATGAAATGCTGCTAAGTCTTGAGCCACAATAGCAACCTTCAAGACCAAAGGAAGAGAATCAACTGGATGACAGACTTGTTACCAATACTGATCTCACACAATGGTTATCTTAAAAATTAAAGTTAAATTCAAAGCTGTGATTGTTCATAAGCATAATTTTATTGTCCAAAAGATGTATTTTTAAGAAAGGTTGCTCTCACTGTATCTACTAGTTCCCAAAACATAAATATCAAAGCTGCACAAAAGTTCCATAAATGTGCCCATAAACCTGTGATTATTTATACCTACAGAGCTCAGCAACTAATAAGTATCTTCCACACAGCACAGTTTTAGAACTGTGGAATGCATTTTAGCTTAAAGATTTGAAACTATATCACTGCATTTCTACTTAAAAAGTTAGCTATTGTATTTGTGTATTAAATAAAATCCTGCTAATACATACTTACACAAATGTTTCCTATCTGCCAAATAAATTGCAGTTCCAGAACAGTATGTGATAAAGTTACACTTTGTATTGGATTCTCTGCCACTTATTTACCATGTGACTTTGGGGGAAAAAATTTAGCATTTCTAGGCCTTAGAATCATAGAATGTGTTAGATTGAAAGGAACCTTTAAAGGCCATCTAGTCCAACCCCCCTGCAGTAAGCAGGGGCACCTTTAACTAGATCAGGTTACACTGAGCTTCACCAAGCCTGATCTTAAATGCCTCCAGGGATGGGGCCTCCACCACCTCTCTGGGCAACATGTTCCAGTGTTTCACCACCCTCATAGTGAAAAACTTCTTCCTAACGTCTAATCTAAACCCACCCTGCTCTAGTTCAAAACCATTACCCCTCGTCCTATCGCTACATGCTCTTACAAACAGTCCTTCACCAGTTTTCCTGCAGCTCCCCTTCAGGTGCTGGTAGGATGCTATAAGGTCTGTGCTGAGCCTTCTTTTCTCTGTGTTAAACAACCCCAACTCTCTCAGCCCAGGAAAGCTGAAGACAACTCTCTCGGTTGTCTTTTACATACACCTAAATTAATTACCAGGCTGGTACTTCAGAATTTTTTAATTGGTGCCCAGTTGTTTTTCAGGTATTCTGCTGTATGTTGATGTGGAGAAGAACACATCATACTCTCATGAGGGGAACATTATGGCCAGGTGTTGCAAACTGCTTCCCTTGGATAAATCTACACCAATGACAGAACCATGGCTTGGGTGCCTATTCTGTACCATTTTGTGAAGGAAGATCACACACACACAAAGGATATCTTACCTGCTGTCCTTCGGTGCCTTCTGCAGTAACCATCGCCACGGAATGCGTTCCTGCTGAAGAGATGACAGCATCATGGGCAGGGACCGTGATGGTGGTGCCATCTTGTGTTACCATAGTGATAGTATTGCCAATGGCCTGCATATCTGCCTGGGATATGTTGACCTGAAACACAAAGTAATTCCTGAAGTAAAAAAAGGAAGTTTGATTGCTGCTCAAGTCATACCTGAGTCTTAAGCTTTTGGCAACATGGTTTTAAATAAGGTTTGAAAAAAAAAATTATGATAGTCATTTGAAATATATCAGCATTCATCAAACAAATCTTCTCTAGCTGATTCAGCAGGAATACTCTTACTAGTTCAGCTTCTTCATTTGAAACAGAATGTGTAGCAATCCAGAACAAAGAGGCAACTTGTTCATAAAGTGGGGAAAAAGTAATTTAAGCCATGATCACAAGTAACAAATCAGTCAAAAGATGTAGGAGCTATTACTCCATTTCCTGACAGGCATGCTCATGCACTCCTTGAGAATCACCTTTTGGTCAAGTCCCTTTCTTGGACAAAGAGCCCTCATCACATTCATCTTACTGACTGGGATCTAATGTTCTATGACCTTTTAGACACACTTATCTGTTTACAGAAATAAAATCACAGTGCTCAGTAAGAAGAGTATACACACTTGCCCCCAGAGTCTACAACTCTATGTTAATGAGATCACATCCCAAGTAATTGCATGATAGACTATCTATGCATGTGTCTTAGACAACGGACAATGTGACTCAAGGAGGTACCACCTGACATACTTTTATCTTAATGGAAATACTGAAGAGGCCGATGAGAGCTTAGAATTTAAACCACAAATAAACAATTCATAAAGAATTAATGATATAAATTACTGATGTCTCCAGTATAAATGCATTAGGGCATCAGATACATGATTTGATGTCTGATTTACAAGGTAGTAAAACATCCCAGAACTAAAGTCAAGCTGAAGGATAGTTTAAATAAATGTGAGAACTCCATGTCAAGGCTTCTGCAGGCCTTCATTTCAGAGGGTAAAAATGCCAGTTATTTAGTACTGCTGCAATTTTCAGGGCTAGTAATATAACAGCCCCCTCCAATATCTCATTTCCAATTTGAATTTAGAAAACATCTTTCATTTGCTACTGATATTTCAGTTACCTTTCCAGCTGAGACAGAAATTTTCCTCCCCATATTGCCATAGCTAAACAAGAGTTGTGTTGAAATGCCCTTCCAATGAAATCCTTAAAAAATAGATATCCAGTAGGTATCCTAAACAATATATATCCATAGGAATTTTCAAGTGGCAGTAGTAGCAAAGCATCCCTTATCTCACTGTTTATGTTAGAAATGGTAAGAACTGCACACTACCAAACAGCTTGTAAAGCTGGCACCTGGAGTAGAGAGATGTCCCACCCCAAAAAGTGTGCAGACAAGACAACAGTGAAGATGACCACCAGATGTTAATAGAATAATTGGAATTCTGAGGAACCTCAGAAACTAGGCTTTATATGTCACAATCATTAAAACAGCCCGTACCTACTTTAAGAGTAACAAAGATAACAAGACTAGTCAAAAAGTCCCACAACCCACCCAAAAGCCTATCTTGGTATTAATACAGTTTCAGATGTCAGAATATGTGGTTTAATTTAAGTATTTCACAGCAGGCCCAACCCTAAAAATATTCTGACCCAGCTTCAAAGAAGCTTCTTTCCTTAAGAAATCCACATGTATTTATCAAGAATCCTAACTGATTTCAGAAAGCATGTGGAATATCTGCAAGCAGCTGCCTCATTTCTCAACATAGTTTTGTCAGTGCTTTCACACTGTGTTTACTTACATGTTGGGTTCCATCCTGGGATATTAGTGCTACTTGTTGACCTAATCCTGACTGAGTAACTGTAGCAACCTGTGCAGAAATTACATCTTCTCCCTCTACACCTGTCACATAGGTTATCTGGGAGCCTTTGAGAACGTCTTCACCTTGCCCTGTTTGACACAAAGAGGAGGATAATTTATATACTCAAAATACTGCCAGGAAAGCAAATTACAAGGATTAAGTGACAGCCTGGTTTGAAGGTTTTAAACGCTCCAACGGAAAAATTCTAGTGAAATGATGAAAAAATAAAAGGAGGAAAGATACAAAAAGAGTCAGAGAGGCTGTTGTTTTGGGAACATGGGGTATAATCTTTTAGCAATGAGGTTTAACACACACAGATAAAACACATAAAGAAAATATACATTTAGTTTCTAAGCAAATATTAAGTGACACACATTTCTAATTCATTCATTAAATGTTAACCTCTGCATTATAAGAGGCTCCATGCAAACACAGTCACCAGATTTTTAAAAGTTATTAATTAACAAACATACAGAAGAACACAGCAACGCCTCTGTGTGAAGATTTCACTAAGTTCATTGTCTTAATAAATGTTTAACCCTCAGCAAATGAATCTTATCATTCTCTTAAAAGAAGGAATTAGGCTATAGCAAATCTGCTTGAGCCATTCACTGCAGCTTCCCAACTTCATGTAGTAAAACAGCTTTTCTGACCAAACCAGTTTGCACACGTATTCCCTATCTTCAGTCACATTTAAAAATCACAATCTGACAAGTGTTATCTCCTATAGCAGTAGTTCCTTCAGCCTGACCTTCTACAGTCAGAGGTCTTCAAGACTCACAATATCAGGAAAAGCACTTGAAGGAGTAGTGCAGCACATGAGCTTATTTTCATCTTTGTCTTTAGGGCAGTTTACAGAAAACTGCTATTAACCACAGCAAAACTAGCGCAGCATAAGGGTGCTGCAAAGACTGATTCTCATTTTCTTGAGGCACTTTACTCCTGCACAAAATGCCATCACCAACCATGGTGTTATACATATTCTTTGAAAAAACCTTAAGAAAAATCCAGTAGGTTGTGAGCATAAACATTTTCAATTTGTAGGGCCCTTCCCATATTCATGTTTATAAACAGGTTTGCTGAGACTACAACTCAAATTTCCCTGTTATCCCTAGGACTACTATAAATGAGTTTATGATCTGGTCAATTAGTCTCTCAGTTTCCTACAAAGAAATTAAATAACTTTATTAAGTACTTCAGATTGTTATCTGTGCTTTTATTTCCATGGTATTACAAAACCAGCAAAATATTATCCAGCCCGTTTTTTATGTTTACAAGAGATTCAAAGACTGTAACTCTAACCTGGAGGTGGCTCAAAAAAAGCCTCTTGTTCTTCTTCAATGGGCTCAGTGTCATTGTGTGCTGTCCGCTTGTGCATAGCGAGTGTAGAAATCTGCTTGTATGTTTTCCCACAGTGATTACAGTTATATGGTTTGGAATGAGTATGTACAACATGATGTTTGTATAAACTGGAATACTCTGTAAAACGTTTATCACAACCAGGAACTGTACAGACGTAGGGCTTCTCCCCTGTAGGGAAAAATCAGACAAAATTGTCCACCAATGATGTTTAGTGACACACCCTCTTTTCACACCATACTTTAATTTCAAAGGCAACAGTGAAACTCAAACTCACAATGTTCATCAGTGTACACTCTGCCTGTTTTTAAAAACCTCTTTTTTTCTCCCTGTCATTCTATCTAAAACACCTTTCTGATGAAGATAGAATGATACACCCTGAAAGCTGCCATGTCTGTTTGGCACTGTAAAGAGAATTTTGTTCTTTTATTACTGGAAGCCCCATACTTTTCATCAGTGATCAGTTATGTTCATATACTATTCCTTAGCTCTGGAGAAATCTATGGAAAGCATATGTTTAAGCAATTATGGTTTCATATAAAAACACCTTTAATTTGAAAGCCAATGAAACAAATATCCAAATCACAATATAAACTAAAAATATTATCTGAGATACAAAATGTACCTCTATAAAACTTGCTGGGCTTCTATAAAATATGTAAGGCTACCAAGATGATATGGCTATCACTGGCGTTTACATTTTAGAACCTTCAAATTTGTGCTGATTATTTCTGTTGGGACAATCACATTGGTATCTTCATCTCTGGTCTATAAAAGGAAGGTTTTGACCATCACTCCAGCAGCAAGGAAAACACAGTTTGGATGAAAGGGTGATTCTCAACAGGGAGCCAAAGCCAAGCTCAGACTTGTGCTTTACTGTAATTTATTGAAGAAACAGCTCACGTGGGAGGCAAGCTCCAGAACCATCTCCAGGATTTAGCCCAATGTCCACTGAAGACAAGGTTTTGCATTTGTTTTAAAGAACTTTGTGTCCAAAGCAAAATTAATTTCCCCTGGACAGAATGGCAGGAATCCTAACTGCTTGACTCTCCTCTGGCAAGAGGAGACAGGCCCAAACAAAGTAACAAGCTAGGTGATACAAACATGACTATAAGCAGTTACTATGCCCTAAAACAGGTGAATGCCACAGGCACAAGGTGAATGCCACACACTCCCCCAAGCAGATTCCACTCCAAAATACAAAACATCACTCAGATACCTGTGTGTATTCTCACATGATTCTTATAATTAGTTGCACTGGCAAAAGCTCTTCCACATCCTGGCTCTGTACAGTAGTAAGGCCTTTCGCCTGTGTGTGTTCTGATGTGAACCTTTCTAATATTAGATGTTGTGAATGACCTGCCACATCCTTCAAATGGACATTTAAAGGGCCTTTCACCTGGGAAAAAAAAAAGTACATATGCAAAAGTTATAGAAGAATAAAAATGCCAAGTTACACTTAGACTAGATATAGGAATCTAAAGCTACCTAATTCTCTGAGACCCTCAGTCAGAAATACCATGAACATGCCACTGTAGTACTGTTCAGTCAAAACTGGGAAAATTCAGAAAAATCATACAGTCTGTAAACTAAATTATGAAGCATTTAGATTAGATGAATAAAACAGATCAGTTGCTTTGGATAGCTTTCATGTTGTCCACACTCTAATATGTATTTACTATCCCACCCTGATTCATACATATATTATCCAAAACAAGGCTATCATACCACTTGTACATTTATCAAATGCAATTCATAAAGTAATAAAACCCTATATATGATTTTTAGCATATAACCAGGATACTCATTATAGAAAGCACTAAAAACACAAGAACCAACTTTTTAAAGAGATATCCCCAAAACTCAAGTTTCAAACTCCAAAACCAAAGCAATGACTAATACAAGTTATTTTTAAAATAAGTTTTTTTATGTAATACAAGCACAAGAACTTACATCACTGCACCTAAACATTTCACCATGAGCAGCAGATAAAATCAACCCCTGTCTAACACCCCAATACACCTGACCTGCCAGATCTATCAAACAAAGCACACAGAATAGGAAAGTGAAGGGGGTTATCCTGTCACACTGTCCTGTTGTAATTTCGCACTTCCCAGAGCTAGGTACATCCCACCCACCGTACTGCTTACCAAAGAGAAGAATCTGAGAGCAGGAGTGGGCAGATTACCACTACGGATACAACATTAAGTACTTTGAGACAGAAATAAAAAACAAAGTCCTGATAGAGACCTTAACACCATGAAACTCCAAAGCAGCTTCTTGGCAGAAGAAGCTATAACTCACTCCTTAGTGCAGCTGTTTCAAGGAGATTTTTCAGTTTCCTGCCAAAGCAGTGTATGTGTATTAAGCCCACACGCCTCAGTGTTGTGTTACCATGGCTCCCCTAATCCTTGCTTCAGCGCAGGACCTCAAATCAGCCTGAAAGGAGGACGGTTGCAGAATCAACCCCGCCCAACAACAGACCCTGCATTAGAAACCAAAACAAACTGCTCTTAAAGAATGCCTGCAAGAATGTCATCCGACCGGTTGGTGAAGCCAGCCTTTATGTTTCTAATGCACGTGTTAGAAAAGAGACCAGTTTCCAGGACTTGAGATTTCTAGAACTAGAAATGCAAAGCAAGTCAGAAACCTTCAAGCTGTACTCTACAGCAGCCATGAGGAAATGTCCACACCAGCTTTTCTGGTACCAGAGGAGTAACATCTAGGGAAGTCATGGAGGAACCTGGGGCAAGCGTTTGATGGCAACAGAAAGTGAGACTGGACTGCCACTGAGAGAGAGGGAAAAAATCACTTTTGGCTAAAACAGGCAGAAGATTAAGAAAGTGCTAACTCTGCTCCACATGATAAAGGAACGTAAAATTCTTGGGGCCATGGGAAAGGGCAGAGCCCACACTCCCTCCATCAGCTGCACTGGTGCAGCTTGCATAAGGTATGAGCATCCCCTGCCCATCTGCACAAAGATTTAGCACACTTTTCTCCTCATTCTTTGGCTTCCTGCAACTACTCATAAATCTGAAAAAAAAAAAAAAAAGCACTGAACTGCAGTCCCTGGGCTGCTGGGAGCCTGTGATGGTATTATTAATATTGTTCAAATGGGTTTATGGTTACATAGGGCGGCTCAAGTCTTTTGTCTCGATTGCTAAATTTGGTTAAAGAAATTAAATTCCCATGCAATTTCTATGGGAAGGAAACAGTCTGCAGCTCATCAAGTTGTTGTCCATGCTACAGAAACCTTTCCGTTCCTAGTCTGTACTTGATGTACAAGCAGTTCTTTTCTAGAACTGAAAACAGGTGACACTTCTATGTCTTCATCCCAATGACCAATTTAAGATCAAGATAGCACCAATCTGAGACTGACTTTGAATAGAGAAGTCCAGGAAAGCAATATTATCTCAATGTAATCTTGAGTTTATATAATTTTTCTTGCCTGCTTTTAGCTTCTACGCTTTCTCATCCCAGAAAAAGCCAATTATTTTGTTGGGTTTTGTGGTGGGTTTTTTTTCCTTCTTTATTCTCTAAGATTCAGAAAGTTCAGTGGAAAAAACTTGTCAATGTTCTAGCAGGCAAGGAAACATACATAATGGAACAGGTTAGTAAGTGGTAAGATTATACTTCCTGCATCATTTAAGGGTTTTTTCCTTTATTTTTTTTTGAGATCTCAAGATCAAAGGAGTCATTGTGCAAGCTTTACATGTGTACACATCCATAGAATTCTGCTGAGTGTAGTGAACTTATGTCTAATATCTGTGGTTTTGCTTTCCAATTACTTTCTTTTTAGACAAAATAGAAGGTGTTAATTTTTATGCATCTGGAAGTTTTAATAAGTTATTGTCTCTGATATTTTTGGTCATTTTTCTGCTGCAAGAAATCAGGATAATAAACTCAAAATTATCAACCTTCTTGAGACTTGTATACAAATTACCTTAAAGCAGCAAAACTTAAGAACACTGATGCCATCTCTAAAAGATGAGCCATATTATTGAGGAAACATTCCTCCTTCTGTTACAGCTGCAAATGAGAAACTGTAAAGGCACCAAGTGCCTCAGAGACAACGTAAGCAACGCGTTGCTCTAAGTTAGGGCATTTCCAATAGCTGTGTAAGTGCTCAAGCACTTCTTCCAAGAACAGCATGCTGGTTTGCAGTAAATGCTTACCATGCTGCAATGCTGCTGAGCTCGCTGGGCTTAGAAAGAGAATAAGCACAGGCTGATTTAAAAAGTCACAGAATGATCCAAGAGAAAAAAAAAATACCACCTAAGTGAATTAAAGGAAAAAAAGTAAGTGCTAATGGTACCTGTGTGGGTTCGGATATGCTTCTGCAGATCTCCTGAAGTCTTGAATGACTTGGTGCAATTTTCTTCTGTGCAACGATAAGGCTTTTCACCAGTGTGTGTTCGGACATGACTTTTTAGCCCATACCCTGAAGATCAGAAAGGATGTTATAGTAGTATAAACACAGAATTAGCCATCACTATCAAAAGCTGTGCTTGCCATTCCAATCAGGAAGCTCCCTGATGAGTAAAACTTGCTCTTTGACTCTTCACAAACTCTGTATTCTACCACACAGAGCAGCAGAACTCTATGTACAGTTTAGAAATTCCTTCATCTACAAAGGCAGTATATTCCAATAATGCTTCTCCTTCCCTTCAGAAGCATAAACCATAGTTAGAATAGCGTGGAAAAATATTCATTTTATATTCTAAGGAAACTGTAGGCTCCGTATTCTATCTACTTTTTATTTCTTATCACTACTGTCATCAAAATGATTGTTAATGAAGTCAGCAGTAAAGGTTCTACTGCTACCCAGGCTATAAACTGTAATTATTTTAAGCCATATTATTAACAGAATCACATTATATATATAGAGGTGACAGCTGATAGCAGTCACAGACACTCTCTTTAAGACTACTTTCAGGAACTCGTCATCACAAAAAGCTAACAGTTTGAAGTGAGCTTTGGATCAGTCCCTCTGTAAATTGCTTTGCAAGGAGCATTTTAAGAATTTCCTTTCTGCACTTCTGTGAAAAGCCTGTGAGTAAAGAACCCTGAAACAGCCAATCTAGAAAATGAACCACAAGTGATGGATGTATTTCTACAAAATAAAGTAACAGCTTTTAAGAAGATGACACCTGCTTTAGTTTCAGTGCATTCTCTCGAAAACAGCTTAAATTCCTATTCTTGATGTTTTTAGTAACACAAAGCTTATCTACCAAGCTGAGCATTAATTCATTCTTTACACCTAAAATAAACTCAATTTCATGATCCAACCCAGGAAAGTTATTAATATTTAAACCAAGAGCATCTAGTACTTAAAATGAACTTTATCAAAGGCAAGGATTGCTGAACTACAGTGGTACAACTGGTCTGACCAAAAATACGGTATTAATAGACAAACAGCTGTCTGTAGCCATGAATCAGTCTATGGAGAGAAGAGCATATTTCACTCCGTAGTTTTGAAATCCCTTTACAAACACTATGTAATTACACAAAGGGTGAAACCCTTTAAGTGTGGTGGTTTCCCTTTTGATCTTTCTCATCAGCCTTTCTTTTGCTTGCTTCTAGTCAAAGAAACAGTATTAAATGCATCAGATCAGATGAAGTTACTTTAAAAAGACTTGAGGGTTTTTTTAAAGAAGTTTAACTCTTACAAGCATACTGATTTACATTCAAAGTAAAAAAAAATTTGAAAAAAGTTTTTATCTTTTACTTTACTCCATGTTTTATTCTTCATAATTGCATTTTGCATGATCAAATTCCATCTCATGGGGGCATCATTTATGAACAGAGTAGTCTGTATAAAATGTAGACATCACGTCATGAGAAATGTCACTCTGATATATATTCAATAAAGAACACTTAAACCAGCATTATCCATCAAAGTTCCTTTCAAATTTGGAAAAGATCAGTATTTACCTCTTGCCACCAGGTTCAGCTTATCACCTCATTTAACTGATACTATTAGTTTCATGTTAAGAAAGCCCTATTTTTTCAACATAAAATCTGATTGTGGCATAACAGGTGAAGTGGAAGGGAAAGCGTTGAATGTTTCAACTCTTAATCACTAGAGGATGAATGAGTAATAAATGAACAGACTGACTTTTCTGTATGCTATGCTATGCTGTAATAAAGGCTTTTGGGCAAGTTCTTTACTTCGCAGTTGAAAAAAGACAATATAAAAATTTACTTTATACAAACAGTAACAAGCAGGAGTCGTCATCTGCAGATTACCTGTTGCAAAAGCTTTGCCACATCCAGGATGTTCACACTGATACGGTCTGTCTCCTGTGTGTGACCTTTCATGCACCTGTCATAACATCCAACACACAGATTTAATGAAATATTGAATCTCATTACTTCAACACAGAAACAACAGCTCATTCTCAAAGACAGCTTATTTTATTTCTCTCTCCAAGATTCACACTCAAGTGTCTTCTTTTTAAAACAGTGATATAAAATGAAATACAGTAATGATGTTTTTAAAGATGTCTCTTTCCAAGGTCTAGGCTGATCTTTTCAGTTAGTTTTGCAAAAAGCATTTCTGTAAGGACAGAGTTGCCATCATGTGACTATATTAAAGACAGTATGCAAACATGCCTTAGAGCCCACACCCTACCTGATTTTTGACTTCACTCACCATTTCTAAAGTTCCTCTCATATTGCATGAAACCTTGACAGCAAGGACAACGTTTTTAACACATGATCCACACAGTCAATTACTCAGACTCCAAAGTCTTTTGTCGCAGACAAGGCAGCACAGCAAGGAATTTACCTCATCGGCAAATCATTACCTCAGCCTAAACTGGAACATTAACAGCTCTACACCCTTACTATTTCAGTAATTCCTTCACTTAACAAAGAAAGGAACTGAGAAGTTACCACCAGTAAAGAAAAATGTTCCAGCTTTTCACTTTGAATGTTGGATTGTTTAGACTTTGTATTATAGTAAGATCTTTCAAAACTGGAATTTTTGCACGATCATGCACATATGTAAGGTAGATAACTTGAACACTGTATTTTAGAATGCCTTTGACACTACTGGTAGAAGCTATCCCGACAAGAGACTTCTTACAAGCTGGCAATACAGGAGCCTACCATGATCCCACATCTGCATCTATCTAGGACACTAAGCAAAATAGCTGAGCACCTGGGACAACCAATTACTGTGAAATGAATCCAATAAATATTTGGCAAAGCAGCACCATTGCAACTGGCTATTAGTTTATTTTACTTTTAACCATGCCAAAAAAAAAAAAAAAGGTCATGCCTGCAAAGTAACAACTCATTTTACATCTCATCACCTTAAGATGGTGAGCTGTTGTGTACAGTTTTCCACAGCCGTCGTAATCACAGCGAAAGGCTTTCTCTCCACTCTGCTGAGATTTTGCAGTCACTCTGGTTCCATGTCCTTGCAAGACAATCTTAAATTAAAAAAAAAAAAATTAAAATCCCACCACAACGGATCAGAAAAGTCACACACTTTATTTTGCTGTCAAGTCAGAGCTGATTCTCACGTTTGTCTCTCTTTGCTATGCCATGTATTTCTTTGTCCTCAATAAAGCTATAAAAATAAATTACTAAAGAGAGTAAGTTATGGTGAGAAAAACTGTAAAACTTATTTACTTGCAGCTAGCAAAGTTAAATGCATGTGTTAATTAGCCAAATAACAAAGACAAAATAATTTGAAATATAAGCCCAGTGACAAAATGACCAAATTAGACAGGCTTAGATTACATCTACGGCGCTGGATCTGTTCCTAAGGGAGATTAGACATAAATCAGACCACCTTCAAAGGTAAGTTCATGCAAAGGCCAAACAATAATTAAATGCACTTATAATGAGCACTTTTTGAAAATAAAGTATTTGTACTTTGTCAGTGATGCATGGTTTTTGACCCAACTAATTGGAGCAATTTGATCTAGGTTATACTCTCCTTTCTGACATGAAACAACAGGAAAATACAGAGAATAAGCTTTGCAATGCAACTTAAACCTCTTTCAAAGCCTTGTCCATGCAATAATATGCAAGAAACATTCATATAGATTGAAGAGGCAACCCCCCAATTTTAATATTTTGATAGAACTGTATGCAAGGTAATTGAGGTTATTTTAAAAGGTCTTTCCTTCATTTAAATCTGCCCCCTTTTCTCATGGATCCAATTCTATTCTGAAGTGTCAGAGGAACATTTCACAGAGTACATGAGGTGGGCAGGCATCTCTGGAGACCTTCTGGTCCAACACCTCCTACTTAAAGCAGGGTCAGCTGCAGCAGGTTGCTCACAGCAGTATTCAGATGGGTTCTGAGTGTCTCTAAAGATGCAGAGTCCTGAAGGCTGCCCCTAGCCTTCACCTTCCCAACTAATTCTTCTTGGTAAATAATCTTCATTGGCTCTTGACTGGCTCATCACTAATCCCAAAGCAGAGCCCTGTGCAGCCTTGATGTTCTCACATGAAGGGGAGCTCCTCCTCCTCTCCTTCTCTGTCTGGTTTTATTAAAGAGCCTGTATCCATCCATCACAGCACTCCAGTCACCTGAACTATCCCACCATGTGTCCCTCACCACAAGACGACTGTAGCCATGCAACTGCACATAGACCTCTAATTCCTCATTCAGATAGATGAGAAATTTGACTGAGAAAAACTTTCCTACAGATCCTTCAGGGAGGATGGCCCAAGTTACTTTGAGACAGTTCTTGAGACCAAAGATGCAAAGCTGAATATCAAATTTTTAACAACTGAAATGCACACCACTGCTACTTCAGAAAAGCCGGAACCATGGAGAAAAAGATAACCTTGTCAATCATGAAATCCACTACTAATACTATTGTTTATCAATATCATGAATCACAGAAGTCACTTAAATACAGTAACTATGGTGAGGATGATGCTTGTTTTGGGTTTCTGCACTTAAGCACTGATTTATTTTTTCTATCAGTAAACCTGCTAGTGTTCCTCTGTTGTTTCAGCATATAAAAATATGTATGTAGTTGCTAGGATCTGCTATAAAGCTGAAGTATGCCAAATTTAAAATAAATCAGTTCTATAATCCATGTGATAATATCTGTAATGAAACAACCAGATACAATTTTACCAATATTAAAACTGATATAAAGGACAGAGGGGAAAATAAAACAAACAGAACACTTAGGAAAAAAAATCATTTGAGTATCACAAGCATTTCTTTAAACAACTGTTTGCAGAAGTATGTGTTGCTTCACAATACATTAGTTGGTATGACCTGAGCGTTATTAAGAATTCAGTTAGTGTTGTTATTCCACAAGGACAGATACAGTATTACAATTACTGTTTGTAGAAGATAGACACTCTAAAGATACTAAAAAATTCAGATGTTAGGAGGTACAAATTCAGAAGAACATGGCAAATAAAGCACTTCAATAATAATGCAAAATTTGGTGAGAGGAACTTTGTATTTCAAAATACTTTTAGATGGACAAAATTAAGAAAATAAACTACCTAATTTTAAAAGAAATCACAAATGCATTTCAAGTTCAGAAAGGTAACAGGAGAACAAAGATAACAAAGATCTCAGAGAAGTGTTTTATACAGTATACATACAAACGTCAGCCATCCGATTCTGCTCTTACTATGAGCAGATGGGTATGACAGTTTTGAAAGGAAAGTGTGTGATATCCATGTGGGCAAACATCTTTAGTTTCTACATGTGGAAATCACAGAGGTTTTAGGCTTTTTTCTTTGGTGAAAAACCTAACCATATGCAATTTTGAATGTCTGCTTAGCAGCATGACATCTGCTCTGTTCTTTTATTACCTGTGTACTTAAGTTTTAAAATATACACTTATTTAATACTATATTTAAATATGAGATTATTTTATCCCAAATAGCATATTATTACAGCATGAGTTACAAGTAGGTATCTACTTGAATCATGATATAAACACGATTAAGATTTTCATATATAATTGATAGCTTCGGGACCCTTCAGTTGGCCAACTGAAGTCACCTTACAGGGATCAGAATTTGAGACTAAGCTCGATGCCTTTGAAATATCAGAACTTTTTTGTTTGGAACATATAATGTTCCATAAGGTTGGCACATTTCCATATGCCATATGTCTTGCCATACATAAAATAAAGCAACCTCCAGATTCACTTTATTATGGGGCTGAGGCCAAAATCAACATGTAACTGAATACTGGTTACAGGTAATTTTACTTAATAGGCTCTTGCTTCCAGGTAAAACCAACCAAGATCTTATCTTACCCTTCCTTGAATTTTGTTGAAGTTGTATCCCTATTCCAAGCTACAAGCATGCAAAACCTCTACATTTGTTGATTTAATTTTATGGATGTATGAAAAAATTAAGAACAGAGAATTTTGAGGAAACCGTCAGAAGTGAGCCTCAAATTTTTCCTTTCAGATACTACGTTTTATCTTGGAAGGTATTTTTCCTCTTTGTCTACTTCATTATTTCTTCAAACATAAAAGGAAAAAGAGGCCTTATCTAACCCAAACCTTTTTCAATGCAGTGACTTTTCAGTTTTGTATTTTGTTGGTTGAACATGTGAAGGTGTAGAGGTTTTTATCTTCTTTTGGTGGTGGTCATAATTCTTTGAAGCCCAAAGTAAGTTTACATTTGTCTTTCCTTTAATAACATATGTTATGAAGGCAAATACATACATAATTTTGTGGATCCTGGGTAAAAAAGAAAAGCTTGAGACTTAATAAGTTGCACCTGTACCTTCCGTTGCCCTTTGAACTTCTAAGTTAATATTTTCACATGGAAAAGGTATTTCCATGTACTAACAACAAGAATATAATAAAAGAAATGGAAGTATTTTTCTGCTTCTTTAAGTGTTCACTAGGAGCAACACTCTTATCTACTGCTTACTTACAAAACCCACAATAAAAGTCAGAGACTCTAATAAGGCAAGTGGAATCAAAATAAGTGACCAAATAGAGAACAGTTCCAGATATATGCCTGGAATTATCTTTCTTGAGAAAAAAATAATGCATTGAGTCAGCATTCCTTCTGCTTTAAGGACTATAAAAAGTCACACTCAATTCTCTGAAGAGAACTTCTGAAATATTTACACCCTTACTGATTAAATAAGTAAGCTTGAAAAGTCTTAAGAAATCCAGCATATTTTTTAATTACCTTTTAACAGAAAACCCCCAGGAAACAGTAACTATTAGAAGATGTTTTTAAAATCCTGTGAAAGGATCTTGTACAAAGTGAGAAATGTGACTTATCTGTATAGGTTTGAGACCTAAAATTCCTGAAGGCTAGCAGCAGACCCTAATTCATGGCCACACAGGACTACCTATTATGCCTGTTGCTGGGCAGAGAAGATAGAAGAAATAGATGTATTTAATTATTTTGTATTAGGCTACATACCTGCATTTTTTTATCTTGTTCATTTTCACCTATCATTCCTGTGCCACTAACACTGTCATTTCCATCAATAGACACCTGGAAGAAAGAAGTTTAAACGGGAAAAACATTTACAGGTTATTTTTAGTCATCTGAACAAGAGGGTTACAGACAGCTCCTGAGGGCTTAATTCATAGCTCTCTAGCTCCCTCTTGAAACCTGGTTATCCTATGGTATGTTAGCTTACATGAAACACCACTTGTAGCATCTACATTATAGAATAGGTAAAGTGAGCATCTCAAACTTGTCTTAAAACAGGATAGGAAAGACTGCAAGAACCAAGCATGTTAAATTAATAGACTGACAAAAGTATTCAAATAAATTAATAAACATAACAATACTGAGTTCTGACAGAAAAAAAAAGAGAACATTTACTTTTATGTTAGAGATACCTCTCCCTGCTTAGCAGAATTTGTTTTGAGCAGCACAACTCCTTTGGAATCAAAATACCTAAGACAATGTGTTACATCTCAATTTGAAATAGTCAAATTGCAACAGCTAAGCAAAGACTTGTGTATTGCTCCATAGGCTTATTTTTAAAAAGAATGACTACCTTATTAGTCACTGCAAAAAACCCTAATTTAAAGTATACTTTATATAGTTTCCCTTGCCTTAATTGCCTCTGTATTGAGCACAGGCATTCATAATACTTTCTGCATCCATTACACTCAAGGCAGAGATTGATGCACCTAAATAGTCTGGCAGAAACCCTACCTCAGCTGGTATGCTTATGCCCTTTCACTAAGGAGGTCACATCAGGCTCCTGAGAATGTTAATGGTTGTGTAAATATCTTGCTCAAAGCATTTGCTACCAACATTTCACTTGGAGACTGAAGATGAACTGGTTCCGTAAGAGGTTTATGTCCCGTAAGACTGTACTATCATTCTGAACTAGATGACTGTGAGCAAAATACTTTTGGCAACTTCAACCTACAGCAGTGAAGAGGAAAGTACTCAAGCAGAGGTAAGTTTACATCACAGAGACACTGCAAAAAGAGTTTGCAGAGTGGGTAATTCTCAGTGTTTTGTGCTACTTTTTTAAAAGGAAACAATAGCTATTTTGGGACCTTTTCCTGCAGAACCTTTGAAGGTAGGGGGCAGAACCTGCACAGAAAGGAGACTCGAATCACATCATCCTGAACTTCCTGTTGTTGTTTGAGAATGGAACTGCTGACATGAAATTACATGTTCATCAATGCCACTGGAAACAAATGATCCAAACAGAATGTGTGTGCATTTATGTAGACATAGACAAATCACAGGAGCAGAACTTTTCCAGTGACAGAGACATTGCAGGAAAACGAGCTTATAGAAGAGAAGCATGTGTCGTAACCTCTTCACAATTCCTTTATGTATCTCCTGACTTTATGTTCACTAAGAGCAATGATCTTTTTTTCCTTGGTCAATTTGAGTGGAAGGTGGCATTGACTTAGCCCAGAATTAAAAGGACACTACTAAGGTCTTACCATGTGGTCTGCAAGATGTGGACAAGTAGTATTATGCCTAAAGGAGAAGCAAGGGACAATGAAAATGTATGTGTTCCACCACTTTCAGTGAGCTTCTCTGTAGTCTTCTTTAGATGCACTCTGAGTTTCTAGACTGATCTTGGGCAGCCTACTGATCTATGCTATTTCTGCCTGTTATGTAGCACAGGGGAACAGAGAAGAACCACCATTCTCCAAATCTGCCTCTAAAATTCTCTTTGCCCTTTCAAGTTTAGATGAGAAAACTTTCAAGGTTTACCAAAAAAAGCAAGACACCCAATTTTAAACCTTTTCTTTGCAGTACTGAGAGAATTCAGGGAAGATTCCAAGGAAGACCTTCGAGTTCCTCCTTAAAAGTCTGTCTTAGATTCTAAAGAAAGTTTTAGCCTGCCTTAATTAAGAAGATAAGAACGCCTATAACTGAGTCAAACTAAAGGTCAATCTAGTGCACCATTTTGCTTCCAACAGCAGCCAGTAGCACATGCTAGAGAAGACTAAAGGATGAGGCCAAGCATATAGTGATACATTCTCAGAAATACTCTTCCAACCTCCAAGTATTTTGTGGCTTAGGAACTTCCTAAACTAGAAATCTTGTTTCTACCTAGTAGTCCTGGATACATTATTCTTCTATGAATTTATCTAATTACTCTCTGAATTCAGGGACATATTAGCATCCACAGTATCCCACAAGCACAACAGTGACTTAACTTTGTGCTGTTTGATACAGTATTTTCCCTTGTTTTTCTTCAACCTGTCACCTGAGAGTTTCATCTCATATTTCCCAGTTCTTATACTGGCAAAAACAGCAAGTTGTCACTACTCTCCTTTGTGCCACTTAAAAATGTATAAAATTCTATCATATGCTTACCTCATCTATTTCATGTTTGGTTATCATTGTTGCCCCTTCCTGTACCTTTTTCAGTGTTCCTGCACCAGCTGCTATGAAAACTATACATTGCTTCACTGTGCAGCATACACAGAGCAGAATCACAAACCCACATTCCTCCTTTTAAGAGGAGGGCAGGGTTGGGATGATTGAGCTAAATTTTGCTTTTGTAGGTAAAACAGGTACAATACCTGGAAACTCACTTCTGATTTTCCCTGACAGGTTCTAGCAGCACCTTTCAGAATACAGTTGTGAGATGAAGGCTTAAAGAAAATAAATAGGATTTTTCCTAGACACACACAAGTACACTAGAGAAAACACATTCACATTACTGAACTAAAAAGTATATGTTGAGATAAATAGGACAAAAATGCAAGTTTATTTGCCTTTTTTCTGTTTCTTCTTCACCTAAATTAAATAGTCTCTAAGGAATGTGTAAAAGCTTGTCACTACTGCTCAACTAACCCTGAATAACTTCTTATTTTATGAAATGTTAAGGCATAGCCAAACACAACACAATCTGACTGGCTCTTTCTCAAGGTCTCTCAATTATAACAGGCAGAAGCCTAATGAAAAGAATAGTCTATAAGCCATTTAATTATCCTAACTGGCCTTCACCCAAAATTTGACAACTCTCAGTGTCACAAGAGGACAGATTTTAAAATTTATTCTACTTTTTTATCCAGAGCAAAACAAGCACTGATGATAATCATCCAGCAACTGGGACACTGCAAAACTATAAAGTCAAGTTCCACTGCCCATTATTATACTTACATCATATTTTACAGAAGTCCAGTCAAGTGGACAATGTGAATTTTGAGCATCATACAACAATTTACTGTTGAAAATACAGATCAAATACATTTTTTCCAAATTCATTAACTGTCTAATTGCCTATTTTACACTTCATACCATCCATTGTCCTTGTTTAGTACACCAGGACCTACTCTTCCTAATGCAAGAAAAAAAATTTTAAAAATCCAGCAGTACTGCCTGAACAAGAATAATTTAACTTTGTCTTTCTTTCCAGTATCCTTTCAAGAAGCTTCTTCCCAATACTGTATTTTAGAGAAAATTATTATTTAGTTCTCTAAATCACTTTCTAAATCAATCTCCACATCATTTCAGTGTTCAATCTTTTGTTCTTTTCATGCAACACTACACGCTGGAGCTGCTCATGCTAGTGAAGCACTGTCATGACAATTTGGTCTTCTAAGAGTCTGAAGGCTGTCTTAATCATCATTTTAATTCTTAGATCACAATTGGCTTTTGCTACCTAATACCTTGTGATGCTACTTTAAAACATTATGGATACGCAGAAAACATCTGTCAGTATACCTTGGCTGCATACTGCTCCAAAGCACTGATGGTATCTGGGTCAATGGCAGCATCTCCTGTATGAAGACCTGCTACTGTGCCGTCAGCTTGAATGGCTAAAATGGTATCTGACTGTGGCATCTGCACGGTGTGGTGAATGTAGGCAGTGGTCCCATCCTCCAGCTGGACTGCTTGTAACGCGCTCTGGTCGTAACTGTCTGAGAAATAATATTGCAAAGTGTAAGGAAAGGAAAGGAATAGCAACAGCTACATCTTACGTGAGGAACTACTGCTGTTCAGGAAAAGTCTCCTAAAGTCATATATATGTACAAAATATATGAGAAATATAACTGCTAGTATATGAGAAATACGAACACTTATAGTATTACTATGAATAGCACTGGTAAATTTTTTTTTCAAGACACTACCTATAGCTTCATTTCTGCACACTCGGTGCAAAACCAATTTTATATTGGTCTAGCTTTATTCACTAGGGAAATCAGGTACACAAATATGCTTTTTATTTCTTATGCACTCAAAAGTAAAATAATGTAACAGTTGTATTGATGTCAGTAAATCAGATTTTAGACTTTGTAAATCTGGTCATTTTAAGAACAGAATCATGCAAGTATGCAAAAGAAACACCTAAAATATAGGATGACTTTTAAGGAATAAATTCTTTATTATATTATCTCCTCTTAGTATTGCTGGTTCTACAGTGCAATTCTTGTCACACTAGTGTAAACAGACTTGTTCACTTTTCGTAGAGAAGTAGTACTCTTTCCAAGACAAGTAATAATTTTCTATAGAAATCTGAATTATAATTTGAAATAAATGTATGTGCATTCTTGACTGTCAGCTGCTATATTTGCTGCCTTACTACCTAATGGCATCAAAAGCATCGTCTTTAAAATTCAAGTCAATCTCTACATTCTTTAGCTAAAGAGGGGTTGATTGACTGATTGATTGTTACCTGCTTTCTCTTCTCATTTTCAATGCAATTGTTGCTGAAATCTGTAAGGCCTTACATTATCTACTAACGTGACATATGCTTACTTTGATGTGATCCCTGGGCTTAAAAAAGAAAAAGTGAAATAACTACTGTTGAGTCTGTTTATAGTTGTTATAAGACCCAAACAGGGAGCTGAACCAGTCTCATTTCAACAGTTTCTAGATGTCACAAAGTAAAAGCAACAAGTAATGTACTTTAGGAATCACATTAAATTACGCCATAGTCTAAAAGAGAGTACCATATTTTACACTGCTGAAGTTCTGTTGAACTCTAAAATAATAACTCCCACTTTAAAAAAAAGTTACCTTTTGAGGTGTGATGAATAAAAGCTGTAGTTCCATCTTCCAGCTGAACTGCTTGTCCGTCTTCTAGACGCAAGCTGTCCCCTGTTCAGAAGAAAGAATTGCAAAGCTTCAACAAGGATTTGAAAAAATCCATTAGTTAGAAACACTAAACACCTAGGATTACAAAATTCCTAGGATCTCTTAATGACTGTTGCAATTGAAGTAAGGTATCAAGCTATTACGATGACCATTAATTACTTAATATCAATATTTACCAGTAATACATTATTGTAGAATATAGTTCTTGTATTATTACACTTACTGCTTTTAGGCATGGGTACATGTTGAACATAAGCAGCAGAACCATCTTCTAATTGAATCACTTGGCCATCCATTAATTTACCATCTGAAATACATAATTTGAATTCTTAAAAATTATTCTGCATGACACATCACAGTTCAAACACACAGTTGATGCTTTCTGGATTATAAATTAAATATGACTGAGAAGTAATGTTTGGCAAATAGTAAGCAGAGCATTACTATACAGAGGCTTTTACATTCCGGGAAACAAAAAATGTAGAAGGCCTGATGTCCTAATCCAACAGGGTAAATGTTGATGTTTGGGTTTGAAGTGTAAAGCTTGTCTCACTTCTGTATGACTTATGTACTCCATTTGATATCTGCATCTTATTAAAAGCAGAAATAAATATTTATTTTATAGTACTACTCTAATACCAGCAATTTCAAGCTGGAACCAGAACTTCATAAACATAGTACAGATTTTGCCTGACTTTACAGTCCAAAGACTGGGTTAAAAGTGGGAAAATTATTTCAATACCAATCAGCTTCTAGTCATTCACCTACCTTTAGAATTGTGCTGTATGTAAGCAGTGGAGCCATCAGCAAGGGTAACTGCTTGCAAACTTACACCTTCCATGTTTTCTAAGTTGTCCCCATCTAACAAGGAAAAGACATCATATTCACTATTACCAGCATCAAACCCTAAAAATCACAACTTAACCACCTCCATAAGTTGTTACAACCCCTAAAGTTTGATTTCAGAAATCATTATTGGAAATAGTTCTTTCTTGCATTTTGTTTTTTGAACTTTTAACATGTACTAGGGTCATATGTTCAAGATTTTGCTCTGCAAGTAAGACAGCTAGAATGTTACTTTTTATAAGTGAAAAAGTTACAATGTCACTGAATAAATAATTACAAAGCTGACATTTTAGGAGAAATATTAATTACATCATGAGAGTCAACAGTGCAATAACAATAAATACACTTGTATTGACAATTTTGTTTTTACACTATTACCTATCATTAATATACACAAATCTTTTTAGAGCAAACGAGATTTAGGAAAAAGTTTTTAAGCACATAAAATCATAATAAAGCTGTAAGAAAACATCAAGTTTAAACCAACTCTAGATCATCAATCTAGTTTAAAACGTGCTTAGATAAAAACAGAAGTAATAAAAGAGTAAAACTGTAGTGAGAATAAAGCCAGATTTTGTGTTTCCTATTTTGGCACATTTACATTCCTATTATTTTAATTAAAATCTCATTTCCTTTCAGAATTAAATTAGTGAATTTAGTCAATCTCAGTTAAGTAAGAATAACTTCTGTTAGATTTTCCATTTCCAATACATTACATGATATTTATCTGAATACAAGGCAGAATAACGTAGACATATTTTAACCTGATGGTTCACCTTGCACAGCTACGGCTTCTGTTAGACAAAGAGTCACATGCTGGGCCTCCATTCCTCCTCCAGAAAATTCAGTCATTCCCTGAGAGTCTCGATTTATCTGAGCTAATAACATTGTCTACCTGGAAAGAAAATTTTCACAAAACAGAGACAGAAAAATTCAATACAGAACCAGAATTTGTTAAAGACAATCCAAATTTAATTAGATTTTTGTACAAATGCTACAAATATTTTGTTACCTTTGCAATGAATGACTGACTTACCTGGAAAATATTTCAGAAGGAAAACAGTTATTTGAAATGGGTAAATATTATTACATCAATTAACTAAGAACTTCAGGTAGCAGTTACTAAATTGAAGTGCATCAACCACATTTAGATGTCAGTTCAACCAATGTATAAAGAATAACGGTGGCACCGATGGCATCAGTAATCATATGTTTTTGTCCCCAGAATTAAAATAAATCTGACAATTCACAGTCACCCATGACAACAGCAGGGCTTTAGCTATATAATTAAACATCTTTCTGGTGCCTGTTACAGCTTTAGCATCTATCATATACTGTGAAATACACGCTTTATTAGTAAGTCTGACTGAATGGTCCAACTATTTCTCTAAACTTCCTATAAAAAAAAAAATCCCTCCTCGAAAATAATAGTCTCTCATGATAAAATACATTAATAAGGCAAGAGGACAGTGATTAGTTGAGCAACAGTCACAACTCTGCATGTATCTCTTAGAACCTGATACAGCCATCCTTTTGGATATTAACTTTTTACCCAGGCATGTTTCAATATGGGAAATTTAGAAGTCTACTAAATCTGAAAGGCTATTATTAATTTTCAGTATTACCAGATTAAGAAACTGTAAAGGAAATATATAACATTTCATTCTACTAACTCAGATGTTGGCTTTCACCACAGGAAAAAACCACCAAACAGAAACCAACCAACCAAGAGTCACTGAGAGTTTGGCAAGCCCTGTAGTTAATGTAACAGACTTAGATGTAAATGAAAGGAGGAAAAAAAGAAAACCCCACATGGAATTGCAATCTAGGCCACACAGCATTAGGGCAACTTTTTCCCCACCTCAATCTCTTGATAGTGAAGAGTGTTTCTTCCAAGAAACAGCATAATCTTACAAAAAGGTTACAGGTAAATAATCAAAGCTTTTAATCATAGTTCTATGGCCTGCTGTTTTATAATTCAAAGCTGAATAATCTATGTTAATTTACTTATGATTACATTTCTAAATAAACTATTTTTACCTCTACAATCCAGAAATCTGTCCTTGAACGGGCAACTCATCAATGGTCTGTAAGACCACTGAGAAACTTGTGCTTACTAAGGAACAATAAAAGCAAAAAGAGACTATTTTGGTACTGCAGCATGCCCTGCAGTATTTAAAAGTTTTGGTACACTAATTTAGTAGTTGAAAGTTATACCAGAGTAATATTTTCCAAATACATCCAAGTGACTTTGAACCAGGCTCTGTGTTTCCTAGAGAGGCAGGCAGCTACACAAGTTTCAGAGTCTCAGCAGAGAAAAAGCTGACCCCCACACAGCTGCTGCAGCTCTGCTCCTTTTGCTGTCCCAAGTGTTTTAACCTGAGTGCTCTGCACAGAGCAATGTGTTGCTACAGTCCAGGCTCCACTAGCTTTTAATGCAATGTTATACCAGGTACCCACAGTACCTCCTGCAGTGGGGCCTGGAGTCTAAACCACCTTGGCATGTGTAAGAATATTATTGACAGTTTGGCTAACTGTTAAGAGCCCACTTAATGGACTAAATACAGTTTGATACTGAAAACAGATGCAGGAAAGTTGCTTACTTACAAAGCACTTTGCTTATAAACCAAAAATGGGACAACATACTGCAGCCACGGGATGATATTAAACACTGGGGTGTTTGTTGCCCAACCCTCAGTGTTCATGTACTGTGTAGCAAATTAGATCAGAAAACTGATGCAGTTAAAAAACTTTTATTCCAGACCAGTCTGCAAAGACTGCTTCTCTGGAGGTGCTGTAGCTAGTTAAATCAGGTAATTATGGTATTAGATGCAGTGGTGCACAGAAGTTGTCTGTCTTTTAACTGCTAACAGTGTTCTGTACTGCCAATGTTTTCCATTCACCCAGCCTTCAGGACACCTCATGGAAGTAGGCTGCAAAACTGGACCATTTCACACTTCAGAGAAGAAAGGCTACACAACCACTGGTTTTGACTAGAACTATATCCCGAAACAATTTCAGCAGGACTGCATCTCAAAGGTGTTTCAGCTCAGGTCTACTTTATAGCATTCCATCTCCTAGAGAAAGTATATTTTTAAGAAGCCCACAGCATCTTTAATAGACTATCTTCCTTTAAAATAAAATAACAGCCTTCTTCCAGAGATTATGCCTCTTCTCATAACCTTGGGATAGTAGAGAGTGAGCAGTCAGCACAGACAACTGTATGTCCTGAGTCAGAACAGAAACATCTGCTTAAAAGATCAAAGGCTATTTTGGAAGAAAAAGAAATCTAACACTAGATAAATTCAAGGGCCAAAGGACCAAAAGTATTTGTTTAAATTATTTTACAGCATTAGTTATTGTAGTATGACTAATAAATAGTTATCACACACAGAAAAAAAAAACTAGGGTAAACTGCTGCACACAGCAGAAGATTCACTAATTTCCTCTATTCCAGATCATCTGGATGAACATGCTCTGCAATTTACAGAGACTATGTTGCTGTTTTCTCCCACTTCCAACTCCCTTAAAATTATCCCTTTCAATATATCCTCTTCCCAATCCTCTGTGCTTCCTCTAGCTTATCCGCAGCTCCCTCCCTTCTTCTTGAAGTAACGGTTTCCTTCTTTAGTCAGTTCTATCATACCACTAAATATCCAGCACATTCCCTTCCCAAATATAATCCCAACCTTCTTGTCAAAATAATCTAAAACACTCCCATGTCCATCACACCCTCGTCTACCTTCCTGCCCCTTTGTCTCAAGGCAGCTCATGTTCAGACCCATGGTAGAAGTACATCCCCTGTAATGGAGGTTGTAGCACTGGAATGCTCCCGAACAGCAGACCCCCAGCTTTCCTTCACTCTTTGGTGAGTGAAAGTTTTGCTTGGTTACTCAGCTGTGCAGAGATAAGTATCCTCAGCCAAAACTGGACATGCTATTAACTTTCAGCCTCTCTTCTTCTTCCCCAGTAAAGAAGACAGGCTAACCAGACAAGCCTACAAGCTCTGAGGAAGAAGATGGGGAAAGAACTAAAGAAGAGGTAAATTTGGCTATGATGGTGAGAAATGGGTCAGGCTATCACAGAGACACTGTTCTTACAGTGTTTTTTTTAAATCTCTAAGAGTGATTGAACACAGGAACAGATCACCAAGAAATATTATGGACTTCCCATTCTTCCAGGTGTTCAAGGCCCAACTTGACACAGTCCTGGGATACTTGGTCTAATCAGACCAGCCTTGATCAGGGCTAGCCTAGATAACCTATGATGTCCCTTCCAAATTCAACTATGATATCTACTCATTCTGATATTGCATACATTTAAAACAGTATCACCATACTGTTGGTACATTATCCATGTTGCAAATCTAGTGTCCTATAATATTTCTAGTATTTGTCTTGATTTTGTTTGAAGCCAGTCTGTTTTCATCATACTCAAGTTTCTTCCCTTACCTCAGGCTTCAGTCACTCAACTCCCTCTGTTTCTAACTGGATTATAGGCTGCTTTGTCCTCAGTTTCCAGCAAATTTGTCTTCATCCTTCTTCCAGTCCAAATCTCACCAGCTTCTTTTCTTCCCCTAACCCATCTCATTGCTTTTATTTCTGCACATTTGTATCACTAAGCTTTTTCTTTAAACCTACCAGGAATTTTTTCAGCAAGAACCTGGGAGAGAAAGATTTCATTTATTCACTACAAATATTGCACTCCTTACTTAAAAAGCAGCTGAAAGCAGTAATTTTTAAGAAAATACATGAACCCTGGCGTGGGGCCTTCATGGCTGTTCAACAAGATCGATGCACGTGTATTCTGCTTAATGTCAAGAGCTGTCCTACAGAAGAGACACAAGTACAGGCTTAGTCATGAGGTACTCACTGAAGTGACATCTTGAGACTTGACTTCGTGAACTCTAGCTAATCTTCACAGATCACATGCAAGTTGCAATTTTCAAGGGCACGTTAATGATATTTGGGAATACTTTCACAAGGACAATAATGCATACTGCATTCCTGAAATGATTAGTCACCAAAATACTCCCATGGTATCCACACAGAGAAAAAACGTACTGTTCTTTAAGATGGTTAAAATACTTCCCACAAAAAAAAAGAATTTAAAAATCAGCCACAGACAGAAAATGCTTAGACTGAAAAAATCTTTGAACTGAAATCAGTGTCTGAAAGAAGGAAGCAAAAGCCAGTCAAGAAGTGATGCTGAAACAAGTCTCATACTGTTAGTTACAAAGCAAAAGCAGTGAGTTAGCCATGCACAGTGCTAACAAAAGCAGCATCAGCAATGCAACACCCAGTTTAACACTGATAGATTCCACATCATATCCAGCAGGGTACACAGGTGCATTTTATTTAAACAAAAACAAACCACCAACCCCAAATCCTCTGAACAGAAAACACTGCAAACTCAAGTATGCTTTAAATTCTCAACACTCAGAAAACAGAGGTATGCAAGGGCGTGGGGGAGAGGTTGGTTAAAAATAAAGGCTTTTTCATGAAGACTTCATCAAGTTGCCTGTCTACAGAGCACCTCCTGTATTCTTCCCTCCATTAACACTCAAACAAATGTAATCTTTTTGGGTGCTGCTGCTTGTTTTGGAGAAAAAAATGCAATGTTAAAGGAGAAGTCTTTATAGAAACTTAATCTAGCAACTGGGAGCAGGAGTCTCTGCTGCAAGATAGGAATCAACCAACCAAGAAACAGCAGGTGGGATTTAGGCAGCTGAAAAGCAAAGCAAGAGCTGGTAGAGGGCATGTGGCCACGGAGCAAAAAGTGGGTTTGGGGCACTCAGGAACTCTGGCAACTGAGTGGACTGCATGTAGTGGAAAATGTGGCAAACAGCAGCTGGAAAATAGCAGGAATTTGCCATTTAAAGAATGAGTATACCACAATATTGCTTGACAAAGGAAAAACCCTGCACTGACAGTTGCAGAAACTCCTTAGATTAAAAAAAAAAAAAGCTTAGAGGATGATTAACAGGAAATGGAATAAAGTTTGAAACAGCAGTCATGGAAGAAAACTTGCAGTTCTAAAATGCAATCTAGAGTACACATGAAGAACGAACTTAGAAGGAAAGATGAAAAAAGCTACTCCAGACATTCATCAGTCTTGTGATTGTTCGCTCTCCTTGCACAGACAGCACTGAGAAGTTTAAAATCATATCAATTTATTTAATTCAAAAAGAAGCATCACTTATTTTTAATATACTTCAAAATAATGTACAAATCAGTCACAATTTTATTACATTTATAAAAACAACAAATAAAAAACAATCCAGAAAAGTAATATGGCAAATGAGACATAACCCCACAATACTGAAGCTTTCATTAAGGAATTTTAGGAAATTCTTGCATTGAACAGGGGATTGGAAAACAGGTGATCCCTTTCAACCTAAACCTTTCTATGACTATGATTTGACAGCTGTAAGCATAGAAATTAAAACGTAGAGAAACTAAGGTTCTCTCTAAAATCTCTATTTTGTTCCCATATGTATGCATATGATAAAATTTTCCATTGTTACCCTAGAAATTTGTAGCAGGGTCAGAAATGAAACCTAGATCCTATGGATGCTCTATACTTCAATGTATGAGACATGGATTTCTTTGTTCATCAACAGCCCTTACCTTTTTCAGTGTTCTACCACTGCACCGAAACATTTATTTCCTGCTATAATTGGTGAGATTGACATCTAGTGAATAAACCTAACAAGCTACATAATTATAGGGATTTCTACATTTCTGTGTATTTTCACCTGCAATCTTTTTTTACTGTATTTTTCCCAGTCTCTGGTAAATTCAAGCAAAACATAATTAAACAGCAATTTTTACCACATTAATCACCCACCATGTAAAATGGAAACAGGGCTGAAACATGGAACAAACCCCTCTACTAAAGAATCTGGTAACAATACTTACATTCAGATAGAGGGGTAAGGTACGCAATTTAATAGCAAATTACACAAGTATTTTCTAGATGCAAGTGCTGCAGATTATGAACTGTGGGTTCTCACCCCAGCAGCCTGCAGAATAACCTAATCAAGACTGACAGCACTGTCAACTACATAAGCATGATGTATACACTCTGAGTGGCAGCAGAGCTAACTTGCAGGGAACTCATCCTGCCCCAAGCAGAGGTCTGCAGTCAAACTCAAGGCTCCTTTTAATTCTTTTTCCAGTATTCCAACCTTCAGTTCCACCAGAGCCACATCCTGATTACAATGCAGTTCAAGACCAACTCACGGCCGGAGACATTGATGCCTCTTCAGAAGTAACATATAAATGCAAGACCAAATTTATTGCCTCCATAACCAGACACAACTCTGATGACTTCAGTGTGAGCAGTGAGAACCACATTTAGCCTCACCTAATTACCTTCCAGCAGGCTTTTTCCCCCTGAAGACAGCACCATACACTCAGTGTACATTGTGAATCACATCTATGGAATGTTACAAGTATTGTCAGAGATCAACTCTTGCATTTTATAAAAGCAGTAACTGGATTAACCAGTGGAAATAAAGAAACAAATTCCTGCTGTAACTAGTATTACGAGATTATGCATGTGTGTGCAATTTCACACCATGGGAGTGCTAAGGCTTTTCAGCTGTATGTCACTTTCAAAAAAACACAGGCAGACCAGAAAGCCACCCACCAATAAGTCCTACATACGTGAAGAATAATCAAGTTGATCCCAAATATGACGGCTAACTTCACAAGTTTCTTGAACATATTAAAGAAGAAATTACTTGTTACTCAATGAAGGTGAGAGTAGTTCCATCGGTATCTGCACTGTGAACAGTGCAAACAGAAAGCTAATTAAACTCATACCGCAGCTCTAGGACAAGCACCTCACCAGCAAATGCTTAGTTCAATGAGAGCATTTACCTTGGGCAACACCAGCAGGATTCTGAAAGTTTTATTAAAGTACAAAGTATACGAATGCACCGGTCAGCGATGAACGCGAGTCAGTTTTTCTTAGTACATTGCTGTCTAGATTTAGCACAAGAAGGGGCCACATAACCTGCACCAAACCATCAAATTCAGGTATAACTGTAAACACCTATGCATCATTTGGAATACTTGTGAGTGTGCATGGAATGGGTTGCAGACCAACTGACACGGAACAGTGTAAGCTCACCTACTAAAACAAGCCAGCAAGCTTCTCTCAACTCAGGTGGTCCTCTTTGCTCAAAGTTAACACACCTTCCTTCTTTCCTGGCCAAACTTGCATTATCAATACTAATGCATAGGTCCTTGAAAAAAATCAAGCCAAACTGCAGCATTCCTCTGTTGCAGACTGAATGGTAATGTATTATTTTTAATAGTAAAAAAAGTAAGGATAAATATATACACGGTGCACAATCAGAAATTGAATGTTGGGCCTGAGATCAGAAGAAAGCTGAATGTATGGGAGGTCATCTGATTTTATGTCTTATACTTGAAAAAAAACTTAGAACATGATTAACAAACTGGGGAAAAACCCCCAAACAACTTTTAAATCATTTTTCATCACACACAGTAGCGAGACAAAGCACTAGATTTAATTGCACATGGATTTCCTCCTGGAAGTTACAGTTGCCTTATAATTTAACAGACTAACCCAACAAACAGCGTTTTTAAAAATGCAGGCTTTTGGGGATTAGTTTTTTTACCATCAAGCATATATTCACAAAATACTGCCCATTTAAAGAAGGCATACAGATGATTTATGTCAGAATTGCATTCAAATCACTCCCAGAAATTAGCAGTAATGCTTATCTGCAGTAAAAAAAAATGTTACAGTTAACTTCTGAAGCTCTTCAGAAGGCTACTTAATACTTAAATCATAAAACCTCCATTTGTATCAGTGACTGTATTAAACAGTATTTGGTAAATAAGTGAACCTTTAAAAGGTAAAAAATCTGAAAGAAACCCAGACCAACTATTTCTGGCAACATTTTACCTTTGTGTCAGCCTTCTAACTCTCTTGTCAAGCAAGTGTCTAATTTACATCACCAAAATAATTAATCCAGGCTGTGTCCTTTCAAATCCTGCAAATCCACTGAAACTGCCAAAACAGGAAATTTTGAGTGGGTTGTTTTTCGTGGTTATGAGTTAATTAGTAATCTGACAACTACATTACAGATATATCTGTATTACCCATGGCAGTTAACAGCAGTGTTTTAGTCTATGCCTGTGTTTCAGGAACTAATCGCACAGCCTACTGAATCACCAGCCTTGACCCTGAATTTAAAGAAAAAACAACAACAAACCCAGATTACAAGTGCAAAACGAAAAGCAGAACATCTAAATATACTCTAAGAAACACAGTACAATACCACATTAGCTGAGTATGCATACGTATACAATGCGCACTTGCAGCCCAGAAAGCCAAATGTATCCTGGGCTGCAGCAAAACATGTGGCCAGCAGGTCAGGGGAGGTCATTCTCCCCCTCTGCTCCCCCATGTGAGACCCCACCTCGAGTACGGTGTCCAGATCTAAGGTCCTGGTACAAGAAAGACACAAAGCTGTTGGAGCAGATCCAGAGGAGGCCACAAAGATGATCAGAGGGCTGGAGCACCTCTCCTATGAGGACAGGCTTGAAAGGGTTTGGCCTCTTCAGAAGCTCCAGGGAGACCTTACAGCAGCCCGCCAGGACCAAAAGGGGCCCACAAAAAGGGTGGAAAGGGGCTGTTTACAAGGGCATGGAGTGAGAAGATCAGGGGCAATGGCCTTAAACTGAAGGAGGGTAGATTGAGATTAGATATTAGAAAGAAATTCTTCACTCTGAGGCTGGTGAGACACAGGAACAGGCTGCCCACAGAAGCTGTGGCTGCCTCCTGCCTGGCAGTGTTCAAGACCAGGTTGGATGGGGCTTTGGGCAACCTGGTGTGGAGAAGGGTGTCCCTGCCCATGACAGGGGAGTGGGAACCAGGTGATCCTTAAGGTCCCTTTCAGCCCAGACTTTTCTGTGACTCTGATATACCTAAGATACAGGTAACACCAAGTTGCTTGTAAATACAGACCCAACTTCCAATTCTAGGTAACTCTGTCATCAGAAACAAAGTCAAAGAGCATTAAAAGTAGGAACACAATTTTCCCCTCAAGAAATACATAGAGGAAGACATTCAGCAGATAATAAATACAGGGAAGAACTAAGTAGTTGTAACTTTGATGGCAACTTTTAGTATCTTAGTACATCAGGCCCGTAAGTTCCCTTCAAAACTTGGGACATTTATTTAACAAGTGTTATCTTGGTGGAGCAAAGTACAACTCCACTATACAATTTAAACCAATGTAACCCAGAAAATATGAGCAGATTAAGTCACCGAAAGTGTCCACTAATTTAGTCCGATTCCTTTTTTGAGTAACCAATCAACAATTCCTGGTATGCAAAGCAGAGTGAGAGGACCAAAGCCATATTCCCTTAAGTAAATCCAACCAAGAGCAGATCAAATTACAGACTTGAGGTGCAGGCAGAACCCCATAATCTCCATTGTGCCATAATGGTTCATAAACCTTCCTTCCCCAGAAATGTGGTGTCCATGGACAGGCACCTCCCTCGGTTTCCTCACTCCATTCTCAAAACAATACCTCACACACACCTCTATTTACAGGAACTCACATTTCCAAGCTACATTCTTAGAGTCCAGAAGAGAGGATCCATCTGGTAGGATCACAATCCATAAACTAAGCAGAAACCTTCCTTCAATCTTCCATGGCACAAGGCACAGGACTAGGCTACCAACTGATGGTCTCTTTGCCTTGTTTTTGGCTGAGACAGAGATAATTTTCATAAGAACCTGGGAGTGGACATGGGAGGATAACTGACCCAAATTAAACACAGATATTCTAGACCATATAATGTCATAATCAGTATGTAAAGGGGGCTGGGTGGGGAGGAAGGATCACTGCTTAGGGCGGGGCTGGGCACTGGGCTCCTGGGATGAGAAAACTGTATTGTGTATCACTCACTCTGCATATTCTTTTATTAGCATTGTTATTTTCCTCTCCTCTGCTTTTTTAGTAAACTGTCCATATCCCAACCAATGAATTTTACCTTTTTCTTCTATTTCTCCTCCCCATCCCACCTGGTGAGCGAGCAGCCACATGATGCTCAGCTGCCAGCTGGGGCTAAACCAGGACACAGGTGCCTCCAACATGGTGGGGGAATGTGAGGGAAAAATACATATAAATCAAACTGCCCACCTATTAATGCAGAAAGCATGTTGTTGCATTGTAGAAATGTGCAAGAGAAGTGAGAATACAGGAAAAAGACAGTGGTACAAAAAGGTCAAGGTTGGCTTAGGGTGCTATTCTATGTACATGTAAGTGTCAGAAGCAGCAAGAGTTACAAAAGATAGTGCAGGAAGCAGAAACCCTGGGGATGATCAAGAAGGTACAAGTCAAAAAGACAGGAAGAGACTAGTTAAGGCATCAGGCTACAAGAGCATGGAGATGAGTTACTTCTCCCTGGGAGTATTTACATTCTGTCCATTACAACACCTGAAACTGGAAGAATTGCCCTGATTATCAGGAATTCTCTTTGTGTGTGGAAGCTCATCCAGCTTCAGCTGAGCACTAGTATCACACATACCAACTAAAGACTCCTCAATTTAATAACAGTGTTTCTCAATGACTCCATCTATGCTGAGCATGCTCTAGCCCAAAACTCTTAAAGACCAAGACTCAAATGTAACAGCATGGAAAGATCAACATCCCCCACTCTAAATGAAGCCAAATTACACAGAAAGAGAAACAGCCCAATCAAAAACTACTCCTTTTTGGCTTTATTTTGAAACAAATCCATACAATTTTATTAAAGTTGCTACATAAGCCTGGACAAATACATAGATACAATGTTTTAGTAAGGAAGGCCCAGAAAAGATGCCCAGGGATGGATCATTGCCACCACCAAACTTAAACTAAGAAACCCTCTGCACATCAAACAGAGCTGGAGGCGAGAAGGCAGCCCACAGCTTAGACTCTGTTCACTGTTCAAACTCCTACCAATTCTCTTCTCCCAGATCGAACAGGACAGCAAAACGTGGGCCAGCAGCACTCAGCTGAGCCAAAGCACTACACAATTTGAGATATTCTGGAGACAAAAATCAAATTTACAGCCCAGTTTTGGCACCTATTACCAGGGAATATTCATCACTTGATTATCATTGCGCCCGTTTCCTCCGAGAAAAGAGACTGCCAGCTCATGACAAAACCATTTTGATGTTTAAGCAGCAAATGCTACAGAGGCACGGAGACAGAGTGAAGCCCATGTGACTTTTCTAGCTACAGAAACTTTACACTCATTTAAGCATTTGCTTTATTAGAGCCTTCATTATAAAGGCAAGAAACCTCTTCCTCAAATAGGATACTAGAAATGAAACATTATTGCAATAATGAGTAGTTTATGTAAATTATGCAATCAATGTGAAGTACATTTCTCAGAACTGTTTAAAATATTTATTTTCCTATCTCATTTAAACTTAAATCTATTACCAAAGCAATAATATATTATTTGACTACGTGTTCCTGATTTTCATTTCCTGCATTGATTCAGATGAACTGCTTCTGACAATCAGACAGCTTGAAAGCTCCAATGCTTTACTGCATGAAATACAAAGAAACAAGCCACGAAAACAAAGTAATCTTCTACTCTACCATTCTAAAGCGGTGTGGCAAGTACACAGGAAGCTAAGATACACTACACAGATACTTCAAAACCTAGTAGTTCAAGACAAACTTCCCCCCCCATCCCTTCAGGTACCATCACCTTGAAGTCATGACAGAAATATCTGGTATATACTCCTCTATGGCATAACAGATTTACAACACCTGAAGTCAGACTCTTGATAACACTATGATAAGAAAATGTTTTCTGTTAAAGACTGTAAGGGTGATGATTCTGTACCGATGAAAACAGGAATAACATTCCTTAAAATACTGGTATTGCTCCATGCATAATCTCAAATGTAATTCTTTGCTAATTCAAAACAAACTCTTTAGGCTTGCTGTAACAGAAAATTTCACTTGCATGCAAGTCATGCGATTTTCCCTTGACGAACCAGCACCCCAAATAAGACCTTATCAGAAAATAACATCTTTGCGTTATTGCAGGTAATTTTGAGAGGAGCAGCTTCCTGCTACCCTGCTCTGTTAGAACTTCTAGACAAGCCAAGCTGGAGGAAATGACAAGAGAGAACAGGATACAAAACGCCTGAGATGACCCTGCACGGAACTTCGGCGAGTTGAAAGCGAGGAGCTATTTATTCAGCCGATTTCACAAGCTCCGCGCAAGGCTCCCCTCCTGCGCTGGCACTATCACGGCAACGGCCGCGCTCCCGGCGCTACCGTACTGCGACGGTAAGAACAAACAACTCGGTGCAAGAGGAGCGAGCCGTTCCTTCCTAACCGGGCGCCTACCCAGCTGCGCCTTAGGGCGAGAGAGCTCCGGAGACAACTGCTGTAATGCCGCCTTGCAAGTTCCCCCTCCACCAAATGGGAAACATCCCACTACAAAACATATATGTATATAAAGGAACTAAACTGGCCCCCAGGTTTGTTCACGGCCAGCACCGGCAGCGAGCTCGGGCGCCCCGGGGCGGGAGCAGGGCACGGAGAGCGCCAGGTTCACCCCCCGCCCCCAGCGCTGCCCGCCACCGCCGCCCACCCCCCACCCACAGCAGGGAACGCGTGCTCGCCGCCGGCAGCCCCCGCCCGTGACGCAGCGGCTAACCGGCGCCCCCGCGCCCGGACCGCGAGGGGGCGGGCGGCCAACCGGGGCGGGGGGCGGCGGGGCCGCGGCCGGTGCCCGGCCCGGCGCGCCCCGCGGTGTGAGATGCCGGCGGGCAGGCGCTGGCAGGCCCGGCGGGAGGGGGAGGGGCTGGGCCGAGCGGAGCGGGCGGGCGGCGGAGCCGCGGCTTTATTCCTGTCGGTCGGTGCCGGCGCTGCCCGGCTGCCCCCGCTCGCTGCCCCGTGCCGCCTCTCTGCACGCGGGGCGGAGGGCGAGGCCCGGTTCGGCGGCCCGGCGCGGCGGCCCCAGCCGGAGATGGCGGTGGTTAGAATAAGGCACACTGGGTAAAAACACATTTATATACTAACCTCGCCGAGAAATTTTCCAACAATTCCTCCGTCCGACCACCATGCACCAGGACAGGAAACGGCCGCCTCAGCGCCCGCCCGCCTCAGCACCGCCCCGAGCCGCGCGGGCGGGCCTCGCGCCCCGCGCTACCTCCTCTGCTATTGGGCACGCCGCACCGCGCGTCATCGCCTCCGCTTGCTATTGGCCGCCTCCAGGCCGGGCGCCGGTGCCCATTGGCTAGGCGCCCGGGGCCCCGCCCCGCGGCTTCATGGCGTCTCGGTTATGCTGGGTTCGGGGCCGCCGCCGCCGCCATTTTGTACCGCCGAGCGTGAGGCGCTTGTGCGTCAGCGAGGGAGTGAGGGACCTGGGCGCCATTTCCTTCCCCGGGGAGGGCGTCCGGCGGCAGCGGCGCCTCGGGTCCCTCGGCACGGGCCGCGGGGAAAGGAACATGGGGGATTGAGCGCGCTCGGAGGTGGCTGCCTCTGGCAGTGGGGCCGGTCCCCCGCGGTGGAGACGGCGCGACCCGAGGAGGCGGGCGCCTAGAGCTGGGCCGCCGGGCCCCAGCGGGGTGGGACTGCTGGCTCTCCGGCGGCCGCCCGCGGGCTCCAACCCCGCCGTCGCAGCCACCGCAGACGCCCCCGGTGCGGAGGCTAGAGGGACCGCCGTAGGCGGTGTGCGGGGTTCCGTCCCTTGTCGGTGCGGGAGTCGGAGGGAGGGAGGCAGGCCGGCCGCTGGAAGGGTGCCGCGGCACGGCGCCCTTTCGGAGGGGACTCGGGGCAGGACTGGAGGGAGCGAGCAGCCTGCCCTTCCCCAGCCTCGTTATTTTATGCCCAACTCTTGGGGGTAAGGACTGTGTCAACTAAAGCTGCGCTTGAGACTCCCTCAGGTGTTTTTTCTGGTACAGAAACATCTTGGGTCTAGCTGCTCCACAGGCAGTTAAAGGGCGTTCCAATTATTTTGGTAGATTATTTTTCAAGGAAACCCAGCTGTGCAGTTCATGTGAGCTATCACCACTGACAGGACAATATGCCCTAGCTGTGTAGGACTGACTTCACCTTTCTGAACGTGACATACAGAAGCATTTAAGATTTCCTTCCTTAAACTCTAGAATAATAAATCGATCTAAATTCTTGCCACCACATAAAACAGCCAAAAGTGCTTTCTCCTGAATAGGACATAATACAGTGCAATTTTCCGTGCTTAGTTTCAAGTTTTCCTTTTGTGTTCCTGAATTAGAATTTTTCATCCAAAATATAAATTACAGCCATTAGTTTGATTTGTGATACAGAAACAGCAAAATGCCAAAATTTCCTTTTTGGATTTACCAACTCCTTTACATTAAGGGATTGTTAGCATCTCTGTCAAATTCCGCAACTCCTGATTTCCCATTTTTAAGTGCTTTCTGTTCCAAGCATCAACATCTTGAGGATGGTGATAAAGAGAAATACGCAAACCAATGACAGCCTGTTTCAGTTAAATAAGCTACATACTGATTGCAAAATGATTTATAACCAGCGCAAACAGCTTTTCCACATTCCTATTTCTGTGGAAAGTCCCGTAGACGACAAAGAGAAAAATCCAGCTCAAGGGACTCAACTCTGGCTTCTGTGGTCCAGAACAGCATAATACAGAGGGTCTTGGACCTTCCACGCTTCTCTTGATTCTGAAACTTATTTTTAACTACTGCATTCAGGTTTGACTTGAACAGTGAGGGGAGCAGAAATGCAGAACTGTGCATTTTTTTTAAAACAAACCACTTTCCACTTCTGCCCTAAGTTTTCAGAAGCAGTGTGCACCTGCTACTGATCACACACCATACCCACGCTATGCTGCTCGTAGCCATCAGCAAGCACTAGTCCTGATGCTGAAACTCCAGAGGATGTGGCTGTGTATCTTTGTATTTATGAATACACACAGGCAAAGCATCAGCAGGGCTATGGCTACCTACAGGAAGAACTGCTTAAGTAGAAGGCGCTTGCAGGTTCTGAGCAGCGTCTCAAAGGAGTTACAGGGGGACAGACTCAGGCCCGGGATGTGAAAAGTGGAAGGCAGAGAAAGCAGGTATGAGGAAGGACTGAAAATGAACTTGACAGAAACATGCAAAGATAAAATGTGCTAAGAGTAGCTTCGTGAGCTGATGGTTGCAGGAGGAGAAAACTGACTTCTGAAAAATGCAACTTAACCCATGAAACTTAACCAGGTATCAATGGCTCGGCCCAATTAACGCCATCTGCATGTTTATTATTGGGTATTCTCTAATTAACACACCGAGGAATTGTTTAATCTTGTGGCAGTAGTTCTTGGCTACCAGAGATCTCAACAGAGCTTTGCTGTGCTATGCTGACACCTATTAACAGTTCTCCTAAGATAGTGACTTGGGGAGAAGGGTATTAGATTTACCCAGTATGTCAATGTTTTTAAAAAGTGTATGTTATAAGCCTTTCATATTTTAAGCAGCTAAGAGAACAAAGGGTAACGCTTCTGCTTGAAGAAACATCTGAAAGAGGAAAACAGAAACCTTAGAGCTATGTAAATAGAACAAGACTCCTCAGTACTTTAAGAATACAGCTACATTCAAAACACCACACTGAAATAAGTAAAGATAAGGATTTGCTTTAGATGTTTATTAATCCAAGGAGATCTTCCATAATAGAAAAAACAGAGGCTTCAATTTCCCAGCTCTTCCTTTAGAGTTGCATTATCCTTTAAAATGGAATGGATAAGTGCAAGTTCTGTGAGGAAGATCAGTTTTAAATTTGACATAAGTGTATCACCGAAATTGATATATTGCATCACAAAATGCACTATCACCACCAACAACAATGCAAAATTGTTTTGCAATTTATATAAATACATTTCTTGGAGCAAAGGAAAGCAAAGTTCTAGATCCATTCTTAAAAAAGATGCTCCTTGCTAACCAGTCTAGCGACACATAAAAGCACCCTTGAAATAAGACTGTATTCCTCACACCAAGATAAAATTTTTTCCCTTGATTTGTGACTTGGAAGAAAAACCAAACAAAACTATTCCAGAAATGGCAGTGGCACTAAACTGGTGATTTTCCCCTAATATTTTTTTCATCTGCTTTGTACATAGAGCTTTCTCACTGCTGCTCTGTCACATCTTTTGCCATGAGGCAAAAGCATCAAATCTGTGCTAAAAGGTTCTCCTGCGTTTTTTGGGATGCATAACAAGATAAGCAGATACCCAACAAGCAGATGTTCAGATGTGTTTTACGTCAAAACTGGGCATTTTTCAAGGTCAAGGAATGCACAGGAGGAGGCATGCTGTAATTATGTCTGTCACCTTTTTCTACAAAAATAAAACCTTGTCAAGAGATTTATCTTGAGGCCAGAGTACACGTGTACGTGCTCATGAGTTACACATTTACAAAAAAGCCCAGTTCTGTACTTGGCCAGTCAGCTAGAATTCAAAAGTACTACTGTGGTGGTTGTACCACTGCTGTCACGGATACTCTGATTCGAGGCTTCACTGTTTGGGCTTTTTCACATCAGGTACAGTATCGATCCTTTTAAGTCCATGATTTGCTTTTAACGTACCCCTTTGGTATTCAGCGAGGGCAGCGTGGCGTGGGCAGTCCTGGCTCAGTCTCTCAGGGTAGCGCTCTGTGCGCAGGGAACTGTATTTGCCGAAGGAAGGCAGCCCAGAGAGGAGGGACTGGAAAAACCCATTACACCTGCCCAGAGAAGCGCTGGTGGCTGTGCAACAAATGGAAGGTAGAGCATGGTGCTGGCAAGCTTGTCAAGGAAACCCCGAACCATCAATTCCTGCTACTCTGCTGATGCAAAAAAACACACCACACAAACCAATTTTCTGAAGACTGCATTTTGAGTATCATAATATATATATGTGCATTTCATTTTTACAGATATAAACTCAGTTTATTTTTAACCTGTATTTAAATTTTGGACGCTTACATTAAATTAAGGTAGCTTGTTTAATATCAATTGTAACAGCAGGTGACATTTTTATAGAAAAACAGCCAAAAGAAAAAAAAATTAAAACATTTGATTTAAAAGACCTGACACCAATGATCTCAAGGCAAGATCAAAAACCTATGGATTTTTGCTTTTCGAAAAGAAAAAGGGGGCATTTAAGCCAACCCGTTCACAGCATCTCCCTGCTGGCTTCTTCATACAGTGGTTTTCATAGTGGTCCCAGAGGGAACTGTCTTTTGCCTCTAGCTAAAATACTAGCTACTACAGCAACTTTGAAGGAAGAAAATTGTGGCTTCAAAAAGATTGGCAAAACTTCAAATACACTGTCTGGATCAGGCAGACAACAGCACACACTAATGCTGGGAGTGCAGAAAGAGGGGGAATGAAATTGCAAGAGTAGTGCACCTGCACTACTGCAACACGAGGGGGTAACGATTGCATTCATAGATCACAGTCCAGATTAGCCAAATTAACTTCCCATGTTTTTATGGATTGCATATATAGATGTTTCATCCACACACTTCAATTGACTCTTCAGCGTAGAGCTTCACCTCTTTTTTACCTGCTTTAGAGAAGACGTTTTCCTCGGTGCTTACAGTAAACATTTGTATCCAAATTTCACCATGTACAGTGAGATCTTTTAAGAAAAACAAAGGACACGGAGGGTGTTGGGTTTGATTTTTTTAGCAGCAATGAAATATCACTAACCCCTTTTTACATAACCGAATTCAAGTCACAACCAGAGGTGACTGCACCACAAAGTCACCAGGTACAAAACTGCTAGTTATTTTAAATTAATAACTTGAAATTATTTTCCCCAATACATCCCTTATTTTTTATTTTTTTTTTATAAACAGCAAACATTTTGCTATTTTTGTACATAGGCTAGCAGGCTTGTTTCAATATGAAAGTGCTAATTCATTTACAGATTTACCAGTTATGTAGTGCTACATTAAGTGTCCAATATTCTACATATGAACAATCTTGATAAATGGAAATGATGAAGATTAAGTAAGGCTATCTGATTACCTTATCTTATTTACATTAAAAGAATAGACACCCAGTAGGAAGGGAGAAAAGGGAAATAAATTGGGCAAATACTCATACTGCCACAGGTGTAAAAATTAAGTCTGCCTTCTAGCTTGTCCTGTAAATGAGACATTTTAAATAGTCCTGCAGCCCATGCCTATTGTTTTTTTCCTCAGAAAAAGAAAAGCTGCCTTCATGACATCCCCTCTTGATTTCCGATTTCCAAAGTGTGTCATTTGAAGCTTTAAATTGATATTCTTCCTATCTTCAAAAAAACCTCTGGTTTGCTTTCCAGTATCAGGTTGTACGATCAGGTCCCACTTCTGGGGCTTTTGTCCAATCTTACTTATCAATTAGTTTAGAGTGAGTTGTAGATAACATGAACCAGTTCTGGAACCACTATTGGGAGGAACACAAGCTCTTCACTACAATCACACAGTAGCAGTAAAGTGATAATTCAATTCATTCCTGGGGCAGGGCCTCCAAAATTAAATGAAGTTGGCACAACTGGAGCATTGAATTTGTATCCTCCATGCTTTTCAATCATTTTGGATTCTAAAACAAAACAAAACAAAACAAAAACAGAAGGAAGATATATTTAAATGTGTGTGTAGAGGGCGGAGACAGAGTAAGATGTGACTGACCATTTTGAGACTCCCAGAGATACAGATTTAACCTGGGGTTACCCAATAATCAGCACCCACAAAGTGGAAATGTACCAGGCCCCAAAACAGATGGACTGATTATTTATTTAAATCTTGATATTTTTATAGCTATGCTTAAATGAATTTCTATCTTCAAAAGCCCAGACATGAGTTTTTGGACATGAGTACATAATTCTCACATTTCAGAAACAGGGCCTGACTGAATGCTGGACTTGTGAACAGGTTATCAGGTGCCCAATTCCTCCTGATTATCATTAACAAACATTTCCATCCAATCAGTAACGAGGTGCACATACAAAAAAGCAGCACACAGATACAAGCTACCTCCTACCTCAATTCAACGATATGAGCAGAAATAGCCACCAAAGCACTAGAAAGACTTCTTAGTAAACTCATTCCCCACCCATAACCAAGCAGGTCATTTGGTTACTAGACCATATAATAAATTGTGAGAAAAAACTATTAAGTTGATCGCTTTTCATTTTCAACCAAACCTTAAGATCTTCAGCATCTGAGGTCCACATATCCATCACCACAGCTAAGGGTGATAGTTAAGCTGTCTGGTTTCACTACCTGCATATTCCGTCCTTTGAAGATTTCTCTAAGACTGGTATTTCCAAGCTCTAATACATGGGCAACTGAAAACTACGTTGGTAAAGAGCAGATACAAATGTGTATTTCTACTGACTACAATCTAGATATGCAGAAGGTGGTTTATATTCTTCCCAGCTTAAGGTAACAATGTTTATCAATGTCTTAGTTCCAGTCTAAGAACTTTCTCCTACCCTCAAAAAAGTTGCACACTCTGTCTCTGGGAATACAGGACAGTTCCTATTATCTACATCATCTGCTTTTCATCTCTGTTTCTTTGCAAACAGGCCAGAAAAATGTTGCCATAGCTGATGAAGGATGGGGGAAGAACACAATCTGGGGAGCATCGTTTTGCCACATCCGGCTCCATAGTGCACAGAAGAAAAGTATCTTAGCTTATGGAAATTCTTCTTAGCTACACTAATGAGATAATTACATTCCAAATCCTTCTAGTTGCCAAATGGTGTATCAGCATGTTTGTACCCAATAATTTCCTGTAAGGATCTAGTTGCTGAAATAAAACAATCAGAACCTAACATGCTCTATGAATAAGCAGCTGAAAAAAAACAACATGCATAAAATGCAACCATTGTATATAATCTCACCAGTATGATGTCTATTACTTGACAAGGGTCACAGTGGAACTATTTTTATAACCATTAAAAGTGGATCACTCTGGACACTTACAAGCTTTGTGGGACAATTTAGGCTGCTTTCTGACAAAATCTACTTGTAAAATGTACCTTCCTCCTACCACTCTTTATTAACTTCTGTTTTGAAACATCTTGCAGTAATTACATCTTGCAATAAGATGCAGGATATGAGACTGGACCGATCAGTCTCAGTTCAGCCTTGACTTTAGCGTGATCTATGTTGGCTTACCCCCAAACACATGGGAATACTTGGGGTAAAAGAAAAAACAACCCCAAACAAAAACCTCCAAAAACCTGAAGCTCTGTCCACTTCCTGTATTTTAAAATCTGTATTATCTACACTGAAGAATAGCAAACTGAAGTGTTTAATAGGCTTAATGATGTAGCTTTACAGATGGATACTAGTTCTGTAATTCGGTATTTTCCCACCCATAGAAACAATCTATCCCAGCTGGACTAGGTCACATCAGGAAATAATTTATCAGCCACTTTGTTACCATACCCAGAATTCATCCACCTTCAGATAAGCAAACAGTATGTTTTGAAATCCAAGCAATTATGACAAACATGCTTTTATGTACTTGGCCACTTGATTAAGAAGTTTCTATCATTCCTTACACTTGCGGTATGCCATACAACTTCAAGGCTTTGTGATCTGACCGCCTCAGATTTCAAACATCTCTGGAGTGTAAACAACACTGCTTTGATGAAGACATTATCAGGCTTAAATTCTACATGTTTTCTGCATTATGCTTCTTGAGCACATGAACAGCATTCAAACAGCAAAAGCAGCAATTAATGGTATAAAAGGGGAAAAATACCATGTGCTGCCCGCCTCTGATCTGCAAGAGTTGCTATGTCCTGCAATTGTTTTCTTTGTTCTTCATTAAGACCCTGTGTCAAAGCTTGGTACCACACAGGGTTACGACTCTGAATTGCTGCAAAAGAAAGAAAACAATGCAGAAGGGAAGTGTTTGTTAAAACGTTCTCAAACTCAAAGCTTACTAACTCACTATTTTAATGAGAATAATATTGTTAGGGTTACACAATTCAGGAAATTTAAAAATACTTAATACAAACTCTGGTATCTTCCCTCCCATCATAAATTCACTCAAGTGCCTCCCCCTGCTTTGAAAGTCCAAAGGAAGAACTTGTTCACAGCACATATTGGAATGCCTGTTTGGAAGCTTTCAGTAGGTTCTTATTTACAACAGTATATGCTAAAATTATGGTAAAATAGAATTTATGGGCCTGAAAATAAGTTACTTACTCTGAAAAATTGTTTTAAATATTTGATATTCGTCAATAGGGTTGTCTTCATCATCAATAATTGTGGAATAGCCTTCCAAAGCAGTCTCTTCAGCATCATCTTCTTCCCAGTCTTCATCATCTCCATCTTCACCTGCCTGCTTTGCTAGAATTTCTAGATATTCTTGACCATCTTCATCAATGTCATCTTCATCACTGCCCAATTCCTCTGAGATAAATAAAAAAAGTTTCTCTCAAGAATTGTTACAAATAACTTGTTAGAAAGATGGCTGATTATGCAAATCAGGCAATGGAGCTGGTAATAGAATAGTGCAGCCAAGAAAGGGAGCAGCTTATTTAACTCCTCTCCTACTGCCATGGTCTCCCCACCCAGATGCTCTTCCCTCACTTACACCAACTGTAAGTGGGAAAGGAAAACTTAATTGTCATAAAAACATATGTAGAGATTGTTTGGAACAGCACTTGATAAACCTGTGGGCACAGCAGTCTTTGTGCTCCAAAGAACGTTTAAAATAATTTGAAGTGCACTTAAAGTGTACATTCAAAAGTTCTGCTGAAAAGAATGCCTGAGAAATAAAAACATGTACTAGTATGAATGATGTGTTGTGACAACAGTCTGAAGAGTCCAGAATTCAACAGCAGAGATCAAAAGGAAAAACTGAGCTTTAAGCAGATAGATGAACGCCAACAGATAACCCTTTGAGTGCGGAAAACTGTTCCAAACAACCACACAGAGACACCAGGCTGATGATGGGAAGATAAATATAGGGAACAGAACTAAAAGCTTAAGCAAACCATAGGGAAAGGTGGAAGAAAAGCTCTGGAAAGTTGAATGTAATTTTGAACTTCACATATAGACAATGGCAAAAAGTGTGGCAGTTTGTGAAATGACTGCATGAAGAAGAAAGCCTATAAAGTCTGACCAACTGGAGATTACATTAGTCTGGGGGGGGGGGGGGATAAATAATGAATAATAAAAATAAATAAATAAATAAAAATCACAAGTACTCTTATTTCCAATACACAGCTAAACCAGCAGCAGCTCATGGGACAGTTTGTAATATATAGTCCAAACTGTCCAATGGATTAGAAGGATTCCTGGAAACTCCTTCTACTGACTCTTATCCCTCACTCAAATAGGAAACATGCCCCAGTAGTAACTCCTTTCATTAATGACAGCATCCACACCAAAAGCTAGCTTGATGTGACTTGAAAGAGACTCAGCCTAGGAAGTTAGTTTTTAAGAGGGCCTGGAAAGTAAGTCAGATACACTTGAAAGGCATTAAAAAAGATGTCCACCATTCTAATGCAGCTTTTGATTCTTGGCATTAGGGAACTCTGAAGAAATCCACAATGGAACTCATCAACTTCACCAGAAAAAAGTGAAAACCACAAAGTATCAGTGATGTTTTAAGTTTCCATACCTGTTTCCTCATCTTCTTCTGCTTCATCATCCTCATCACTGTCATTTTCATGCTCTGCATGACATGCATATGCTCTTTTCAATCCATTAAATAAAAGGATAAAAGCTGGCAGGATCTGACCAGCAACCTGATTTAAAACTTGTGGTATTTGCTCCAGGTCAATAAGAGCACACAAGCCAAGCACACACATCTTTCGATCATGAAGTCTACAAAAAGAAAGAGTAAAAAAAGTTACAAGTCTTGTTACAGTTTTCAAGCAGGTGATACAGAAGCCTATCCCAGAGCATAATCTTTGCAATTAGAAACACTTACCCCAAGAAACAGTCCACATCATTAAGCCACTGTTTTATGAAGTGATTAGTGACAGGCTCCACATTATTGGGAAAACGAAGATTTTCCAAAGTATTTAATAGTAAATGAGGATTGTAATACAAAGCAGCTATGGCAACCTGGAGGCACATTGTTCGCAATTCACTTGTTTTCACTTCTCTGGTCAATCTCTCTAATGCAGCTTCCACAAATAAGGGGATGCACTGAAGGGCAAGAACCAGTAGAAATTTAGCCATCAAAAATACTTTTTATGGCTCCTGTATTTTACACTAAAATTGAGAAATGGCAAAAAAACCACCCCAGTTTGGGGCATAAATAGAGAGGGCATAAAATGGGAACAGTATTTAAATGCTAGAAGTCATCGTATACAAAGGTGAAATGAAAAGGTGAAAAGATTCGATCTACTCTGAGCACAAGAATTTTGTGACATCATGTGCAGTAGGTGTAATCTCTGGTTATATAATCTTGTGTTTTAAAAATTAAGAATAGAGGAAATGTGTACACTAGGAAGTCCAGAAAAATCAACTTAGTCTTTCTTAATATCCACAGCAAACTCAACAGATATTACTAACATTCTAAGAAGACAGCTATTCAAAGGAGCACTTTCTATCCAAAGATGCCACAAGGGCAGTGGGGTGAAATCACTAAAATATTTCCTTTCAAATAAATTAGAAATTAGTTTCCATGGACCATATCCACAGGTATTGAAAAGCAGGCAAGAAGTATTTAAATAGCTGTTACACAGTGCTTTTCATGTACACAGTGGAAGCACACAAATTCCTACTTCCATACATATGCATAGCGAAGCCCTTGGTTCCTCTATGATATTAATTGGGACTTCAGAAACTTTAATTTCATTCTTATTTCAAGGCTATTAACTTGACAGATTGAATAATTTTCAGGAAATATTCACTAGAATTAACTCACAACGTAATTGACTTTCAGAATGAAGGTGCTCCTAAAAAGTACTCCTAGATTTACAAAAACGTTGGAGTTTCACAGTGTCCTAATTTCTGGAGGCAGAGCACAATAATTCTTGCTGCAGCACTGATAACTAATGCTGACAGGATAATTAGTGACACTACACAAACATCACAGAGCAGAACTCACGTTTAACAAGTAATCAAATCACATTTGAGAATGAAATACTTTTGAAACACTAGTTAAAGCAACCAATGCCGTTACCAACCTGATCAATGCCACGCCCTTTACACTGAAGAATAATTACTTCTAACAGCTTTGCTGCATGACATTCTGCATCTTCTCCAGCAACTCCCGTAAGGACCTGAAAAGTAGCAATTACAAGAAGTATTTTCTATATGCTGCTTTGAAAAACTTATCTAAATTTACCCACATATTACAGTGCTGGCATAAACATCCATCAGTAAGCAGCCCAATCTACAGCAATGGCGCAGTATCAGAGCTAGAGACTGAAACATTGCTCAGGGTGGGTAAAAACAAATCTACATGTACAAATAGTAACTCTATGGATGCAGAGCTTACAGCAGTAACTGTGGAAGCATAAACTGCCATTTTGCAAAGGTTTACACAAACCAAAAATCTCTCATACACGTTCACGTACTGAATTTTGTAAAAGAAATACAGGGATTTACAGTGGGAGATCGGGCAGTACCTAAAACTTCTGTGTTAAAAGATTCACTGTGTTCACCTAACAAAATGTTCATCACTAAGAGGTTATAGCATGTAAATTTTCTTATATATATGTGTGTGTGCATACATATTTATATAGATAAGAGAATAACACGTTCAACTATTCACAATCCGTTTAGTCAGCCTGGTTACATACAGAAACACTGCCCAAGAGTGACTGGACCAAGTCAGAACAACTGCATTCTGCTCCCAGCTTTTGTCTCTGGCATGAACTTGGAAAAATAACTTCTTATTCCTATCCTTTTAACATTCCATCCCTACTCCTGTTTTAGATTTAAGAACTTTAGCATGCATATGGTCTATGGTGTCATAGCCACTACATATCTCAGATAAAAGACACAATTTACCTTCTGCAATACGCATACAAATGCTTTGCATGCCTGTATTCACAGATTGTATTACACAGAACTTGCATGTTCAAAACCTGGGTTGTTTAATCTGCTCTTGTTGTGTATTTTTCCCTTTTAACAAAAGTGTGTATCTGAAGTGTGATGCAACCTCTTTAAACTTCTTGGCAATCACTTAATTTGTGGAATCACAGCAGATGTTAAACAGCGTAAGGCTGCAAATATGCTATTATTGACCAAAGAGCCCAATTAAACAATGCAAACTTCAGAGATCAGAGGTTTTGTTATCACAAAGGAATCTAGCTTACCTTCTTGCACATACTGTAGATCATTTCAAGGTATTTTGTGTCTGACAGAAGAGTATCTGTATCAACTGTAACGTAATTATGCAAGAGAGGCATCATGTCTGTATTAAAAGAAGAATGATCACAGATTATTGTTTGCATGTTTTGTTAAACAAGCTGTTGAAATCTACTAATATATTAATATATTATTTTTAAGTTAATTACCGCTCTTGCTTAACGTTTGTCAAGATAGGTATGCATTTAGCCATTGATGCCTTAGCAAAACAAGTCTGCTTGAAGCTACTGGAGAAGAAAATACTCCAAGTGTAGGCTCTCTTCAGTGCTCCCCTAATATTTCAATCAAGATGCAATTCATCCTATGTTTGAAATCAAATATACGAAAACCATTTGCTTTTCTGCTTCATCTGTACTACTTACTGATCTGAGGGTATAGAATCACGATCATATATGTAGTGTAGTATAGGAATTGATCTGAGAGTATAGAATCACGATTATATATGTAGTGTGTAGTATAATTATGAAGAGCAACTCTCGCTCAGCTAGATAATTATGTGGAACGGCTTGTGAAGAATTAGGGGAGTCTTTTTGTTTTTCCTTAGCAAAGGGATTATTTCTGAAGGCCTTGTACTATCTCGAGGAGAAGATAAAAGAGTGAGAACTCTAAGATGGAATAATGTCCATACCGTTACCTCCTTATTAAAGAAAACAGGTGGCTGATAAAGGATGCGAATTGTGTTCGTAGACCTCGTTACTGGAGGAAAGCGGATAGTTAACAAGGCCATAAATTAGTTCAGACTGGTAAGAACACTGCAAGCTTGCAAGATCAGCACATTCCAGGTGAGAGGTGAAAAGTACATCATGAGGAGGACTCGGGGCCTTCCTCCCAAGGACCACCAGAGACCCTTGCCCATAATTTTTGGAAGAAACTGTGCAATCGCAAAGGACTGATAAGCTAATTAGCATAAGAAGCGAGAGTAGGCAGGGTTAGGTAATGAATATGTATAGGCGTTAATTGAATATTCATTGTTTCATTGTATAAATATGGGACGGTTTTGTTACACTAGGTGTGCACGTCTGTGGTGGAGCGATCCCCCGTGCAACTGCGCGCAATAAACATACCTACTTTATAACTTTCAAGTTATAGAGTCTATTTCCGTACGTCACTTACCAGTAAAATAATCAAAACCATCCTGCTGAAAGACTTCAAAAACAAGAGGAAGAAGCTGCCACATTTGTGCAGAAACTTGTTGACAAGTCAGACTATGAGCCAAGGAAAAGATCTCCTCATAGAACTCTAAAACAAAGAGAATCGAGGTAAATTTAATGTTCATCCCCACACACTTCAGAAAAAACAATCCAACAAAAATACAGGTACCTAATACATGCTGCTGCAATACTGTTCCAATCACTTGCAAACAGATCCCTTCCAGCTGCTGGGTAATCTGGGGGGGAAGAAGAAAAAAAAAGATTTAACACTGTTTTGAATACTTTCCAGTTGGAAGTTAACAATTGAAAATTGAGCACTGAATGTGTAAGAGCAGCACTCTTAAGTAAGGATTTGTAAGACAGCTTTTAATGTAAGGTGTTTCTTGAATATTCCTTGAAGAATGTCATTATAGAGTGTCCTTTAAATAGAGAAGCCTGACAGTGAAGCTTATGCACCAGTTCAGTCTCATTAAAACACACTAAGTTCATGTATATATCAAAGGGGTAAGCCATGAAAGTTGCAGAAAGCATGTGCTGTTCTGGAAAAGTGAAATAAATAAAATCCCAAAACTAAACATGTAACAAAACACCTCCCAAACTTAGCTTTGGATGTTTTTATGGTATGTGGACAATCAGTCTAAATGTTGGTCTTTAGAGTGGTTCCAAAGAATGTTTATCAATACGATGATAGATGCTTTATATATATAGTCTTATATGCAGATCAGGATTTGAAACTAACCAGCTGAATACCTTATCTCCTGGAACACCAGTCATCCTATGTGAGATATGTCTCTCAATACAAGTGTTTACCAAACTTATCTAATTCAGCTTTTCAGGACTAGCACATTATACACAAACTTTTAATTTAGAAAGCAAGAATTTTCCAACAAAACCAAGTACATGAAAAGCTTGCCAAGTGGCTTCAGCAACAAGGACATGAGCTGAACTGGTCCTTGGTTTATGGCATAGAAGCACTGGATTCTGGCCTTGGGCATTCAGAATTCACATTATGCTGCTTCCTTAGTAAAGTCTTCAGAGCCCCAAGAGTAAAATTTATTACTGAATTATTTAGTCACTAAAAAACCATGTGGCTGACTTTGTCAAGAAGGATTTTAGTCAGCAGTAGTATCTTTTGAACAAGCTGTACTCAGGCACAATTAAGTCCATTCAGTACAACGAAGTTTTCATCACAATGTAGAATTCTACAGTGCAGATTAGGCAGGTAAACAAAACTGTCATTTAGCATAGCCACACAGCTGTATTTACAGACATTGATTCTCTTGCCAAGAGCAAACCAAGTCAGCAGAGTCAACGTTCAAAGCTAACTGAAGTTTTATCTGTTTTCTCTGAAGGGCAGACAGACCTCATCAAATCTGATGGATTTTCCAGCTAAGTGACAGAGTTCTATCTGTTAGAGACAAGTTGCTTCTACTTGTTTCAACCAGAACCTGGATTCTCACAGGAAATATGGTGGCAACATTTTATGCTCCAGTACTACAACATACTGTGTTAGAAACGTGACGCACTCTGTTACAACTTTGTTGCACGGTAAATACCTCACTGTTTTCTGTTTTAAGGGATTTTTTGCTGAAAGGACAGTTTTTCAGATAGTGTCAGGAACACTGGAACTACAAAAGACTTTCAGTGTCTTAGACAATACGTATTAGCTTTAAAATAATTTTTACTTACTTCCTTGTGATCTTCAACTACACTGAGAAGTGTATCAATAGTATTCAAGATGCCCATTGCTGTCACTGCTTTGTCATCACTGCCTTCTTCATCTGGTCCAGTTTGGATCACCTGATTAAATGTCATTGCCTGCATGTAAAGCAAAACCAACCCATAATACGTCATTTAATGAGGATATGCTTGGAGATGAAGAACAACTGGCAAGTCGGGTATTCTACACCAGTTAAGGAGGACTTTTGCTAAGAAAACATGAGTGAGTATCAGAAGGTGACTGCTTCCAGGCAGTTTTCAAGATTGCCAGAATATGAACATTAAGTCATTTGGGCTGTGACCCTTTATCCATTAATGAATAAAAAGATACAAGTTACATTACTTTCCCTGCAAAAGCATACATTTTCTATGAGTAAGTTTCTGACATAAGGTTTAACTGGTAGCTGAACTAGACAGGACCACTTCGTATGTCCTCTCTGGGAGTGCCTGCAAACTACTTAGTTCTAACTCCAAGGTGAGGGCCTTCAACAGGGATGCACCTCTGCTTCTGAAACCATTAGTACAAGTTGCTAGACACGCCATTCAAGCTCCAAAGTTCTCCTGCAGATTCAATTTTACTTGCACGTTACACACAAGAAAATTATTTTCAATTTTTTATTAAAACCCACTCTTTAATTTTCTATTTTATATCAGAAAACCTAAGTCTAAAACGTGCTACCAAAATTAATTTTTGAAGCTATCAGGAGAACAGGCGTATAGAAATTCCTACAATTGTTCTCAGAAATTCCTATTTAGTTCAAATTACGAAGTCACTTTTGAGAAAGAACAGCCTAAATGTAGAAGGCAGCTATTTGTATCAATGCACTTAAGCAGACGGGAGAAGCAACAGCTACCGACTGACTGAAAAGTGTCTTAATTTAATCTTTCACACCTTAGACATCTTCCTAAATCAACAGAAAGTCTTACCAAATGCTGCGTCATTTCTACAGCAATTGGGGTAACTTCTTCACTATATTCACAGATCATCTTCTGAATCACATTAGTAAGATCATCATTTTCAGTCTCTCTTATAATATGAAGTAAAGCTTGCATAACAGGTCTAATGAATGGAGTAATATATTCTTTAGCTGTAAAGGAAGCAAAAATATTTGAATCGACATTTTTACAGGACTATAAGAAAGTCAACAAGTACTTTATTAATCTTCATTACTTCAGCATTGATATGCCAAAACCAGAGGTGGTACAAATCATTAGAGCAGCACTAACATTCAGAACAATTTTTCAATAACAATGTAGACCAAGAGCATCACAACTGAAGCATGAAAACCAAAGCTCTCCAGCTAAGGAAGGCAAGGTTATTTATAAATTCAATTGTAGTTGAACAGGAAGGGGTACATAAGCATTTTTGTCTAATTAGCCAAAGTAGTCAATATAGAATTTGTGTTTGCTTTGTGGCTTTTGTGCCAGTTTTGGGAATACTAAGCAATGTAAAGCCTGCCAGGATATAGATCCCTTTTTTAAAAAAAAATAAATTTGAACATGAATGCATGTATGCCAAGACAGATACATGTATATTGGCACTGTCTCTGATTCAATTATTAGGTCCTGTAAAACTGGATTTACTGTACCATGAAATTACAATAATGTTCTTCATAAAAAAGACAATTTTTTCCAACTGGAAAATTATGGTAAGTGATTGCTAAGTACAAGTGCATGCAGTCGATTAACATCAGGAAAGAAAATACCAAGTCTCCCTGAACATGACAATATTAATGCCTATTCCATTAAAGCTTTAAGAAGAGAGGACTACCTTTCTCTTGATTACTGATCAAAACTTGAAGTGCTATCGCAGCTTCAACTTTCACAGGCATTTCCCTGTCATCTATCAGACACCGTCTTGTGAGTTCTAAGGCTGTCTGGAGATTCTGGTCACTCTTAAATTTGACTTCACAAAAATAATGAAGAACCCAACAAGCCTGAGGAAAAAAAATACAGACACTGAACAAATTCAGATTTACAAGCCCTACGAAGAGGATTATCAACTACTCATATACCCATAAACCTACACAAATTGCTAAATCTGAAGTACAGTTACTGTTGAAAAAAGATAATGTAAAGCTTTTTAACAGATGAAGGTGTTTGAGAGTGTGGAGGCTGGCCAGTGGGAGGCTTGTCTTTCAGACGTCACTAGACCAGTACTATGATCTCAAGTTCATCTTTGGCCACAGGTTTTGTGTGAGCAGTACAGTCTAAATGCAGAACACAAATAGACCATACCACCAGACACAGATGGAAAACTATGCACACAATTCTGCAGCCACTTAAACCCCACAGTTTCTACATATAGTCACATATAAAGACCAACACTAGTCTCAGAAATAAGCACAGAATTTATTGCAGAAAACATGCAGAAAGGGAGAGCATTTGTTAGAGGGAAAAATTAAGAGAGTATTCCCAAACTCTTCAGGTGGAACAGACAGCACAGCTTGACAGTAAGTCTTACACTTCCTTACCCGTGCTCTCATGTATCCTAGCTCACTGCTGAACAGAGGGAACACATGGTTCTGCAACATATATTCCATCTGATCTTTATATATCTTCTTCTGTCAGAATACAAATGAAGACACATCAGTTTAAAGCTCTCTAGAAAAATGCATCTCACATGCAGTAAAAGTCTTATATAGAAGTGTTACCAGCATAACAAAACCCTCAAACTTTTAACTTCCCCATTAAAGACTTAAGCAACAAGGAAATCTCATGAGTAAACTTGGATCCTACATAGACTTCTATAATTTTCAGTCAAAATAGTAACAGCTTTTTTCCCTGTCATTTTTGACTCCTAGATACACCTTTTGTTTAGACAATGCATTCCAACATTTAAGAGAACTTAAAGAAACTTAAAACAATAAGCTGAATTTGAGTATGACCTAATAAAGCTTGTGTAATTAAGCTGACAGTAAACCCAACAAAACAATTAAGTTTAACAGCTTAAAAAAACCCCCTGGCAGTGATTCAAAAACTTGTAAACTCAAAGAGCTATTCTCATTTCTTCCAAGACACTATATGTGAGAAAAAGGAAAGGAGGGGGGAAAAAAGAACCATCAGATTTGTTATGCTTACTTTTAGGAGAATTTCAGCCAAAGAACCAATCATATGTAAAGCACCATCTTTCTTACGTGGGTCAGCATTTGGTTCCGTAAGGATCTGATAACAAAAGCCCATTGTCTTCTGCAAGACCTAGGTTACATGTAAAGTTAGTCAAAGTAATTCAATCAATCATCCCAGGTCCCATTCTTAGGTCTCTGAAATGATTAAATCTCTAATAATCTGCTCAAAGCCTGGAACTAGATAATGGTTTATCTCTTGGTTATAAACACACCATGTTCTTGATATATACGTCCTGGGGGTACTGGCAGATACAAAAATACCAAATGTATCAATGCAAAGTAAATTTGAGAGAACAGATACATTTTAATGTACTATGACATGACAGACAGCAGAAAACTAATACTTTTATTAGCAGTTCTTTCAGCAAATGCAGACTACAAATTAAATCTAGCTAACATTCAAGTAAAATCCATGAACAGCTTACCTCTTTCCTTTTACTACACGATGTAAACAATAATGTTTGAGCAGCAGTTGTTGGAGAAATGAAGTCTTCAAATACATCTATTAAATAAACATACAACAGCCATAAATGTTGGTCCTTCGCTACAGTTCATGATCCTAATGCAATCTAATGATTTAGTATGAAACAAAAGAGCGACAATTTTCCCTTCTTTTTCAGGTGGTTAATCATGCTTTCTTACTACTGATCCTTACTACTACAGTACAGCATAGTTGGAGATTCCCAATACCTAGGTTTCACCTTTTTCATGATCACTGGATCTACATGTGTGATTTGCAATTGCATGCCTTCCCTAAGATAAATATTTCTTAAGGGAAGGAGCAGACACAGCAGTCAATTTCTGACACGTGTTATTTGCTGTCACATAATAAAGCTCAGTTTCTAATTTCTCTGCAGAAGAGGATTATCAGAACTTGTATAATATCTGTACTGTTTACACGTCCGTCTCTGACCCGAGGGACAAGAAAATCCCAAGTCCACAAAGAATCCTTGTTCTAGCCACAAAAATCCTAGTTGGGGGAAGAATTTGTTCCCGAAGCCTGAAGTATCTTTGTTCTTTCCCAGCCTGACAGGATTGCGAACTTACAGAAAGCCCCAAGAATAAAGCATAGAGGTGACATTTGACAAGTCTGGAATGCTCAGTGTACTTGGTAATGTTTCATTTACTATTATGGTCATTTTGTTCTGAAATATACCATGTGTGAAAACCCTTGAGATTGTAAAAATCCTAGGACCTGAAATAGTAGCCATTGAAAAGTACTTTCAATAACATTAATCTAAGTGATTATTATTAGTGAGACCTGGACTGTTTGACTTAGTAACTGTCAAAAACTTTGTAACAGTCAAAATTAGCTACTTTTTCAAGTGCGGAAACAGTTGTAGAGTTGTTAATTGTCATTTCCACCAGTGTATCCAAAAGTAAACTGCATGAAGTTACATCATTTGGATAACACAATCCGGGATTCTTCTTTTAAAGATTAAAGCCATGTCTACTTTCACAAATAACCATAAAATCCCCATCTTTGTGTGAACTGATAGTTTAACATGAGTAGATTTCAAATTCTCACCAAATTTCATGCGAATATATTCATATGGGTCTTCCTGCCAAAGTTCTTCATCAGCATCTGTATAGCACATCAATGGAAAAATAACATCTTGGATAATGCCCTGTAATTAAAAAGAAAAAAAGTTGAGAACAAGCTAACACTACTGAATCTGCATTTCACAGGTCTTGGCCATCCAGTCACTTCTCATAGGAAACAGTAACCTCCTAATACTTTTTGGACACAGCACATTTCATGTGCTAACTTATAAAAATAGAGATCTTTTAACTTAAGGTAGACCTACAATACAGCACAAGTTACTAGATTAGCTCTGGATAATAGCATGCAAAGATGATTCAACGCCATAAATTCAGAAGTTAATGCCATCTCTAGATTTGCTGTGTTGCTGTGTCATGCTGCAATCTTTAAAATATTAAAGCACAAAGGACTGACCAAAAAAAGCACTTAGCTTTGCTCAAGCATCAAGATCAACCTTCACCAAATAGGCTTAAACTTTCCACCAGCAATTTGTTACAAAAGTTCCCTAAAACTTGCATTCCAGCAAGGCTAGAAATGCTATACAACAGACTGACTAACGTATTATTGAGTCATCTAAGTATTAAAGACCAAAAATGGTTTACTTGGATATGAGGTTTCAGATTCTTCCAGGTGACTGCATGTGACACTCCTTGATTGATGTAATTAAGTGTTTGCTGCAGAACTCTAGGAGCCATGTACTGCTTTTCCTTGTACTGATACAACACCTTCAACAACACCTAGAAAAATCAGATGTCATCAGTATCTTATATTGAACACAGACAATTTTAACCAGAAGAATTCTAGCCTCCCTCACAATCCTACATAAGAACACCTCTAAATCTAACAAAAACAACCTCCACCTCTTTATTCATTGGACTAAAATGGGCACTGACTAATCCTTCTACTAAATGTCATTGTTAATTTTATAAGGCAATTTGCAGCTCCTATCAGGTGCTGCACATCCTTTAACAATACAATCCTTTAAACAAAACATACATACTAATTCATCACCAACATAGCCCAAGGGACCTTTCGCTCTGAGGTTTATTATTCCATCTTGCCGCAGTCTGGAGGCAGAAATTCACTTACAAACACTGGATTTGTAAAATACTCTACACTCACAGTCTACTGGTCCTTGCCTATATGCAGCCTTATAGCAATGAAATTGTACAAAGAACGATGAACTAGCCTCTCCCTTGGCTTTCTCACCTCGATTCTTCTCCTGAGGTAGCAGGATTCAGAACTACTTACAGGGATTTATGTTTGTTAAAGTCCATGGCTCTCTACAAATAAGGAAATGAAATGGACATGGGACCATTACTAGCAATTAAATTCCAGCTTGCAGGAAAGTTTGGCACTGGTAGTACAAGAGGTGTTTCCTCATAGCCCAATCCATGTCAGTGGCAACACTGCACTTGCAAGAGCAGCAGCACCAACTGGAGAGAAATGACAACTCCCATTTCCAGGCTTTCATCTAATTCTTCACATAAAGCAATGTTTTAAAAAAATCCAAACTGAAGGAACTGAAAAGATTTCTATCAGTCTGTAGTATCACCCAGAAAACATTTCAGGGAAAATGAGATTAATTATTTTGAGAAGTATTTCCATCGATAACATTTATTACACAAGCACTGTCGCATCTCTCTCAAAGAAGATGCCTTGCACTTGAGTTTAAAGAGGATGCTTTCATTCACTATGAAATTCATAGCTTTACAAATGGTTTTATAGTCTACACGCATTATCACTCCTCAAAGTTTAACTGCTCATGTTTTCCTGGACTTAGGAAAGAAATTACTGGTTGTTTACCCTCACCTGAGTTTTGGTGGCATCTGACTTAGGATAGGAAAGGAAGAGAGTATATGTTCAGACTTGCATCTGTTTCAGGGATTATCAAAGAATATATACATCAAAATTCCGTTTTATTCTCGTGAGCTAAAGAGAAACTTAACTCTCTGCAAAAACCCAATACCTTAAACGACAGAAGCTTCTTCAAGTTAGATGAACTGAGGAATGTTCATCATTAAGGAGTCTAACAAACTGCAAAAAAATTGACTGAACATGTAAACAGCTCTGCAATGTATTTTTTTTTACTTCCTTGGTGGTATGCCTTAAAACACAGTCTTTCCAGAAGTAACTGGGGAACAAAAGACTGGGATTTTTTTTATGATTTTACACAAGAGAACATGACAGTCTAAAGCCTGGCTTCCTCTATAATATAAATCTCAACACAAGCAACAAAGAAATGACCATCACTGTATTAATGTCATATACTGAGTTTTCACAATGCATGGATCTGAGACATGCTCCACAGCCCCAGTTGTGCCACAGTTGCAGCTCAGGAAAGACTTAAAAAAATATAAATTGGGGATTCTCTGTTCTAGGCAGACAGTAATTCAGGTGGTCTCTGCGGAAAAGCTAATACAAAAGGGACCAGCTTGCTGTTGCATTTGCATTTTGAAAAGATCTGAGGTGTTTGTTTTGATATTCCCCAATGTAACTGGATAGCTCACAGAAAAGGCTAGATTCACTCAATGGTCAGTGAAAGAATCGGGAAGAGTCTTTGGAAATCTGGACAAAGCTGAGACCTAACGAATGGGCTTTGCAGCCAGGCTTCTTAGCACCAGTGTTTTGGTCCTCTCCTTTCACAAACCTAAGCAGTTTCATGATGCAGATGCAGTCAGTAAAGCAATTAAGAAGTTGAAGAAAAGGTTTAAGAACTGCAGTGAGGAATGGAGGGGATGAAGGCTCCAGGGCAAATAAAGGCAGCTCTGCACCTGTGCCAAAGACAAGGCAGGAAGCAGTGCTCAAGCAGGGCTTAGTTCTGGCTCATCTCATCTTTCAAAGCGAGAAATGTCTTGAGCAAAACAGCTGCTAACACAGGGGATAAGACCCAAGGTTTCCCAGCAAAGCAGCTCAGCCTGTTTTGGCCAAGCTTAAGAAAGTTTACATAGAACTAATGCTCAATGTACTGGACTTCGGTGCGATAGGGGGGTGGTGGTAGGGTGGTGGTGACAGGGTGGTGGTGACAAGCACATGACAAAGATATATAGCAAAAGAATCTTCTATGAAAAGTAATTATGAGAGTACTATTAGCAGTAAGTTTCAAGTTTATACTTGAACTATCTGTAATCCCATCCTGTATATTTACCCATTACCCCTTTAGTATAAGGGTGTGGACATTTTGGAGAGTAAAGAGAACTCAGTGAAGCCTATTCTGAGAATTAGTTTTCTTTGGTATTTCACAGAATTCCCTTTTTTTTCTTAAAAAAATATATATATCTTCCATCGCATTTATCCAAAAGATGCAATTTATTGAACATACACCCAGTTTCTCTTGGGCACAGAAATACAGATCAGCACCTTTAAAAATAATCGATATTTCTAAACAAGTTACATTATTGTATAGGAAGAAGCTGTAAGCATTTTCAAGTCTTTCTTTTCAGCAATTTTATTCAAGATCTGAATTCTTGGCGTTTCCTAGATGCACGAAGGATCAAATCTGATCCAAAGGAAACGTAAAGAAAAAACATGAGGTATTTTGTTGAGCTGTTTAAATGTATCTTTTCAAAGACTTCTTTTGTTCATACAGTCTTTTGTCAACTTCATTGTATCTTGCAAAAGCAAAGCAACCAGTAAGGTCTTAAAAGACTATGTAATAACTATCTGTTTGATATCATCTATGGGGGACAGATGAACACCTCAGAAAGTGATGCTGACTCCACTTGTCTGACTAGGATGTTGGGATATATTAGCTAATACCAAATGTGACAATTGTCCTTTTCCCTTTTAATACGATGGATAACCTTCAAAAATATATTTAGGAGATACTTTCCCTATTTTTCTTCTTATAAAGTCCTGTAATTCATTACATTTAGGAATGAAAACTAAGAACCATTCTTCTGATTAAGATAAAGGTGTTGAAGAAAGCATTCTGCTTCCTGAGATTTTAATAACTAGTCTATTTACATTTACAACCTAATCACCTTAATATAAACACTTCTATGAGCCAATACAAGAAAATTTTACAAAAAGGGTTTTTTAAAATAAATCAACCTGTTTCTAAAGTACAGAAGTCAGCAGTACAGACAGGAATTGAGAATCAGATCACAGAATTGCCCAATATTCTTGGGAATTTTCTTGCTGGTTCAAAAAGTTCAAATTACTGACTTTAAACACAGGCAGTATAGGAGAGGCAGATGACAATACCTGCCCCACCAATCCATTCTGCCCCTTCAGGAAAGTCTGTACGTTGCTGCCATGTGGCAGAATTATCTGCATCATGAAGTTATGCCAATAAAGGTAAATCAGCACTAGTTGGGCCTAAAATTAGTACATCAGGTTAGAAACTGCTATGGTCCAGAAGAAGCTTTGTGTATAACAGACCTTGTCAAAGTGGCAATCCCCCAGGCAGGGAGAAGGGTGCAAAACGGCACCTCAGTAAGCAAGCCTCTGCTTGATGAGGCTTTTGCAGAAGGCAAGAAAGTTTTGCATTTACTGACTTTGAGTAAAGAACAACTTGATCTGATTTAAAAGGGTAGGTAAGAAGGTCAAATGCAGCACAAATATAACAACTCTCTTTTCCACAAAGAAAAAAATTTATAGCATTTATCTAAACCTCAGCTGAGGGCTTGTTATATGAGAGCATTTATTTACTGATTATTGATTCTGCACGGGCTATTTTCACTGGATTGCCCTACACAAGAAATGAATTCTTTTAAAATCTTCCTATTCTTCTAGCCCACAAAGAATAGGACTTCCCACACCAATATGTTTATAAAAACCCAATTGTGAAGAAGAGCAAGAAGCCTTTTCAGAATGAACAACATAAGAGATAAATACCAGCTGACTCTAACCTTATTCTACCTCAACACCACCACCCCCCCCCTCAACATTCAGTGTTTCTTACCTGCTGAACACCAACAGCAAATGCCTTCAGGAAAACTTCAGCAAACTCATTGTACTCCTTGGAAACATTACCAGGGCTTCCATACCTAGAATTAGAAGCAAGTTTGCAAGTTCCAAGGTCCAGAAACATTACTGACTGGAGTATTTATTCACTTCAAAAAAACAGAATAATAATGGAAGACAAAATACCTCTCAAAAAGTCTAGCTAAGATATGCAAAGCCCACTTCTTGCACTTCCACCAAGGCAACTCAGGTCTGTCGTCTTCATCAACTTGAAGGGTTTCCTTAAGGTGGGAAAGGGGGAAAAATGACCAACTATACACAGAGTCCATTTTTTAATAATTATATAACACATACTTTATAATTGTGTATTTTGAACAACAAGATAGCATATTTTACTTTTAGCCTGCCATTTGCACTTCCAGCATAATAGAAGTATAGAGTACTGCATACCTAAAAATAAATTCCATAATATATGCTGCACAAATGGTCAATAAATCCTTGAAGCATGAAGCCAAAATAAGTTGTGCAATAATTTGAAGACAACAAAACTCCCATATAAGCAACCTATTTTCAAAATTTGTCTACTCCATTAAAAAACAACCCTGTTTAGCTTAAAATTTTCATTTCTTGAAATCTACTGAGAATAAAAGGACGCAGAAATATAAACTTTTTAACATTCTAATGCTTTAGAAATATTTAAGCTTAAAAGACAAACAGCCAAAAGCTACTTACAGCTGGTACATCCCTGTCAACAACAGTCTTCAGGATTTCTATCCATTCAGTAAGGTTTTGCTGATTTATCAACTCCAAGGGTAATGTGTACTTATTAAAAGAAAATAAAAATAAAGTTATTACTAAGCAATTTGAAAAGAATGTTACTTTCACAGTTTGAATTTTAAATTTTAATTGAAAGCCAGGCCAAAGAATTTAACACAATCTAGTCTGTATCCTCAATATCCTCAAAGGTGCTAGATGTCTTTATTCCAGTCCATTCTCCTTATGCAACGCTAAGGCACAACTTAAGTGGACGTTTCATTAATTTCTGAAGCAATTAACAACATATTAATAGTTTCATTTCAAACTGCTGCATTTACACTGGTAATTCTATGCAGGCTGGTCTCTACAATCCGTTATTGTGTCCTAGCAAACACCACCTTACAGGACAGTATGCATTGGTTCTAATGCCCACCAGGAACAGCATTGTACAAAAGCAAAAGTACAGCACAATCAAGCATACCAAAACCTGTGATTCATACCACAGTTGAGTAGTAGGGGAAATGATTCAGATGTAACCCTAATATTAGTATTTGGCAGTCACTTTTTTAAGTAAAAGCTTAATGCTTTACATTGAATTACTGATCAAGTATATACAATTTTATTTTTTACCTGCACAAGGGCATAAAATATTTTGAAGATCTGTTTCTGGATGAGGACAGACTGATCAGATGGATCACTCAAGAGCTGAATGAAACTGTCCTTCAGAACTGGTAGAAAGTGTTGCATTGCAGCTATCAAAGGACTCCGCTCCTCTGGCTTTTTGTACCTTTAGATAAAAAACAAATTAGTTTTCCATATCTTTCAGGTAGCTTTTGAATTTTAAAAGTATGCCTTTACATAGTCTAGACTCAAGTAGGTTATGCTACACTTTGTAACAACATAGGATTTAAAAGTTCCTAGCCATTCCTTATTACAGAATTTGAAATATAGCTTCAGCCAGACAGTATTACAGTCTAAAGGGAAGCTGGAAAACCGCCGAGTGTCCATTACTCCACTATACATACACATTAGATTCCTGTTGGTAATGTACTCCTGTCAATTTATTCACTTGGAATACTACATCATGTTCCACCACACCATTGCTACAGCAAAAGGCATCAGAGCACTACAAAAACTGCAAGAAAAGAGGCACACCTTTATTGCCAAAAATGGCGGATGCTGGGCTACTCAGGAAAATTCCAGGATAAGTTGTGAATTCTGATAAATGTCACAACATTTCCAGAAGCTAGATTACTCCACTGACACTGAAGAAGGTAAACTGCAAAGTGTCTCCCAGTTTACCATTGCTGTTATTTAACAACTTGACAGAGAATGTAGGCGTCAAGGCTAAGTGGCAGACTGAGCAAGCTTCAACTGAAGCTCCCCCTTGAAATAAACAGTGCGTCAGACCTTCCCATGCTGGTGACAGTCCATCAGTTTGCCCATGCTGAAAACATGACTCCACTTCTTTTCTCAAGATGATTTCAAAAGTCCCAAAAGGAAATGAAGATGCACCTTGAAATTTTCTCCCCAACTTTCAACTTTCAGAAAAAAAAAAATCCTTACTGGCTTAAGAGTTATCACAGCAGAATAGGATCTTGTCCATACTGGTGATGACAGTAAGAACAAAGTAAAATATCACTTCAAAACTGTACAGGTTCATTTTTCAAAGTAACCAATTATTACAATAATGTTCTTGGACTCTTCTAGGGATTTTGGGGTTTGGGGATTGGGTTATGAGTTGTTTGGTTTTGTTTTTTTTGTTTGGTTGGTCATTTAAAATACATTTTTGGTAGAGATTTCAAAGCATTAGTAAGTATCAACGTTCAGCCATGTAAACAGTGTCAATTTGCAGAAATAAAGATAAAGCCTCCTCAATCAGCTGCCAGATAGTATGTTCTGTAAAAGCTATTACAGAACACTGAGCTCTAAAATCCTGTTTCTATGTATCTTCTGAAATAGAAACCTCAATATAAGGATTACTTGTTGCTCAGGAAAACTCAGTTTCTAATTCTGCAAAAGACACAACTGAAAAAGACAAAAAAACCTGCTACTCAAAAAGCAGCGAGTTATATCTTGCTGTCTAGATTTAGAGGAAAAAAAATTAAATAGCCCTGTGATATTTACCTTCCACACAAAAAAACCCAAACAACCCCACAGATCAATAGCTGAACAAAAACCCAAAACCCTGACATAAGTAATTTAACAACTTTGAGAGACTGGATTGTACACATACTGTTACACAATGAAATGATTTGTGAAACCGACCCTTGTTGACTTCCCCAGAAGGCTAAACAAGTATGAGCAGTAGCTGGCCTTACCTGAAGTGTTTGACCAACTAAGATTATAAGCACACCTGCTACCTTCGTTAATCATGCAATGACCATGCCCATATCAAAATTGTTCCCTCAGCAATGATTGCTGTAATCATAATACAAAGTGAAGTGTTCCCTGGTAGTGTCTCTCAGATGTCCACTGTATATTTGGTTAAAAGATGTTTAAATTAAAAATCAAGTGAGAGATTAGTTTGGTTTTGTTTCCTAGCAGGGCTCACAATTTTTAGCCACCAAAAACTCCAACATGGGATTACAAAGGTCTTTATAGCATTTCTCTAAAAAAGGATTTATGAGAAACTGATATTCACCTTTTTTGCACTAATTTAAATAAAATTCACTGATTGAGGACAGTGACATTTTTCAATACATTTAAAATTAAGTGCCTGAAATGGAAGTGTCATGCACGACAGTGCTCTTGAAAGAGTAAGCTGTGGATTCCATCAGTTCCACTACTACAGTTCCCCAACTCCAGGGCTGTGCTTCTCTGACAGAGCCAGAGTGAGCTTCCAGAAACATGCCAGCAGGCAGCTAAGCTCTGTGTAACTTCTCCAAGCACAACCTCAACTTTCTCTGAGCGTGACACCAGACACAAAGCAGAGAACACTCAGCAGTATCCTGGCCCCGTCCCTACATACAGGAGTACAGTGGGCTTGGATTTCCTACGATGGGTTGGGTGAGGCTCTCAAAACGATCCCGCCTCACTCAACTGATTTGGAATTTCCTAACAGACTTCACAGTTTGAAATAATTTTTTTTTTTTGCTGTCACTGATACCTGGGAGTGCAAATTAAGTTTAAACCTAGTTTAAATAATAATTTCTGCAAAACTCATGATTTTGAGCAGACTTTCTAACTACTATCAATCCATAAAAAACAACTACCAAAATTAAGGCTTCAAAGCCAACCTCTTTTTCCTCCTCATCTCAAACCTTTAATTAGGGCAGGTTTTCTGTAATTCCTTGGTGGAGAATACATAAGGGCCAGCATCTGCACAGTAAATATTTAAGACCATTTTCTAAAATTAGATTTCTATAACTTCTGCATAATCCACAGGCAATTCTACATAAACAATAGAAAAATACACACAAATACATCAATTCTGCTGGTTGATGATAGAAAACACTTACTCATAATTTTTCACAAGTTGATAAAGACAAAGAAGAATTCCAAGCCAACAAGCACTGTTGTCAGATTGAAGATAAAAGCCAATTTTCTCCACAACTGCAGTCCAGCGACTGGGATAATCATGCTTGATAATATGGTGAATGCAAGTAGTAAGCTGTACTCTAGAAAGGAAATGCACAATGATTAAATAAGTTACTACTATTACTTGAAAAATACTCTTGAGGTGTTGAAACTGCTAATATTCAACAGACTTATTTCAAATTTTGTTTAGAAGGTTTAAGCTCTGCACTTTCTGCTTAATATTCTCTATTTAAGGAACTTGAAATTTCTACATGGTGCACAAGCTGAAAACTGTTTTTCCATCTACATTAATTCTATGCTTAGGATACATAGTGTATGACAATAAAGCATGCCAGTGATGTTAGCTGTGCAACAGTCAGAAACCACAGCCAAGTCATAAACAAGTTAAAACTGCATACCTAATCAGCTCAGGAGAGTGAATAATGGCTTCTACAATATTTTCACGGATACAGTGTCTATCTTCTTCCGGGATGGAGTAAGGTGGAATCTCTCCTGGTGCAGTTTCACGATCTGGCCAATACTGGGTTATCATATTTTTCAAGTAGATAACTCCTGTGCAACACAAGTGGCAAATCAGCTGATAGCCATTCAAAGTATGAAACAAACAAGCACTTTGCAAACAAATCCATTTGAAAACAAAACTGACTGAAATGAGTAATTCATTGACCATTTCTGAAGAGAATCAAATCACATAAACCATGCAAGTTATTAACCTAACAATTTAATATGTTTATACTGTTTAGCCTATTTATTATAATGTATTTTTAGTTATGAAATGAATGCATTACCATATAAAAACACTAAACATATTGCTTTCATCACTGCTACAGATAAATAGTTGTGGAAGATTTTAGCGAAACACTTCTGAAAAATCCTTTGTAACTACTTTCACAGTATTAAAGCAAATCAATACTAACAACAATCTAAACCATCCCTAACGAAGTTTGTCACATAGGAGTGAACACTAAAACCAAACAAACTTTCTTTGCACAAGGCTCAGGACCCACAGTACTTTGTAGCCACCAGGCTGCTGACATAAATGCCTGCATTTACCAACCATCTGACAACCAAATCAAAACTGCTTATGTGGCAGAATACAGATTACACACTTGGAAAGAAAAGGATTTACAACAGGAATTCTTGAATTTCAAACTAGTAACAAAGTTACTATTAGTCTATGTACAAAACTATAAAGAAACTTATCTTCCCAAACTTCGTATGTAACTTCTGAAGATTCAGAAACCAAAGGATTTCTGAACATGTCTGCAGAAGTAAGACTCTCAGCAGGTATGTGTTATTACAAGATAGAAGTCATGTAGACTTCAATCTGTCCTCAGGGGGATTTATCATGCCATTAATTGCTTGGCAAAACATCGCCATAGGCTATGTGTTGTGAGAGTTGTCTCCACTCTCCACAGACTGCTTTGGGTTTTAATTGGCTTACACAGAGGGTGAGTTTTCAGAAGCTGTTTCCAAGCCTCTCCCTTTTTTCACATTACACATAGTAGCAGTAACATTTTTGAGTAATCATCTGAATGGCACCTCTAAACAATAAGATAAGAACAGAAGTTAGGGTCATGCTAAATCTTAAATAGTCTGCTACATGGAAGATCCAAGTAAGCAATCAGGATCATGCTTCCTGAACTGTCAGAAAACCCAATGAAGTATTAGAAATCAAGCCACTATAGCGGCTTTAAGGTGATGTTTTGAATTGCTACTATTCAGTATCCAATTTTACTGATAGCTCATGCAAATCAGTAGGGTTCCAAAAGACATAATTTGTTTTCTTGCGCTTAAAAAGTTTAGAAACATTAGCAAAACTACTAAAAGGTTAAGTAACCTCCTTGGATCAAGTATACTAAACATCACAAACCATTCTGTTTCCCCAAAGGCCATTATTCAGTAGATATAAATAAAGGGAAGCAATTGCTGAAGAGCCAGCCACCTTTTTTCCTGCTGTCCCTATTCAGTGTACTGTGCCAGATGCAGGTCAGGATGACATAATTCCAGTGACTCCTAACTTCACAGTATTTGAAATTAAACTGAGTAGAATTCTTTAACAGTATGTACTTTTGTGTATATACCACTGAGGTCACTACATGAAAAGAGATTTGAAAACTTGCCTGCCTGTCTCACTGGCAAATCCAGTTGCTCGGACATAGTGATCTGCAGCAGAGTTGAAACAAAATTCACTGACTTATGAGCCTGCAGAGGGGGAAAAAAAAAGGTATCATTTAGTCAGTTTGTTACGTTTTGTAATACTTGTGTTACATTTTACAGTATCTTTATAGCAATGTAATGCAATCAATAGAGTACCAATTTCACAGTAATCAGTTAATCAACCTCCTTCCAAAGTTTCTTGCTTACTGTATCATGAAGACAGACAGCATGGGAGATGAAAAGCCTTACCATTTAAGGTAAAAGGGTTGAAGAAATAATTAAACAGGTCTCAGGAATCAGCCTTTACAGTCACTAAACATAATGTTCATTCAAAAGAAATACTTGAAAGAATATCTAAATAGCCAGAAAAACCCAAGTGCAGCAAGTATACAATGAATTAATTATATAATATTTAATAATCTAAGAAACATATGGTGACTATGTTTTAAAACTAAACCCAGCCTTAAAGAAGCCAGTCCAACTCCTAGTTCATCTTTCTAAAAACACACCTTCAAGTGACCACTTAATGCACTACTGCAGCAACTGTCAGCACACCTATAGAACCGCAAAGCAACAGTATAGAGACCTAAATGCAGCAACATCCCCCACTTAACAACTTCCCAGTGATTTGCAAGAACTCACAAAGCACACAGAATGTGGATTTTCTTACAATAATGAGAAATGTCACTAACACTTGTCCAGATTTCAGCTGGGTTACAGTTGATTTTCTCTCTTGTAGCTGGTACAGCGCTGGGTTTTGGTTTTAGGATGAAAATAATGCTGATAACACACTGATGGGTTTTAGTTGTTGGTAGGTAGTTGTCAAGGACACTTTTCTGCTTCTCATGCCCTGCCAGGTGCACAAGATGCTGGGAATGCACAGCCTGGATAGCTGACCCAGACTGGCCCGAAGGATATTCCCCACTATGGAACATGATGCTCCGGAGATAACTGAGGAATATAGCCAGGAAGTGAGATCACTACTCAGAAACACACTGGGCTTCAGGGTTTTTTCCTGCAGGTGGCACATAACTGCATTTGCTCACCACTTCAGGGTTTCTACATATATCTATCTATATATAAAATACATATGTATAATTATCATTATATTATTCTCACCTATGTTATCCTATTAAAGCTGTTTTCATTTTAAGTCACAAGGATTTTTCCTTCTCCTCCCCATCTCTCTGACAGGTTAAAGGGGTGAGGTGATGCTCAGTTACCAGCTGGGTTAAACTATGACAATCCTTTTTGGCACCCAATATGGGGCACAGAGGGATGAGATAACGACAGATCTGACCAGAACATGTTTAAAAAATTATATAAACATTCATTGTATTAGTTTAAGTCACCACCACACTGGTCACAATGTCATTTTACTTGTTCTCAAGATGTGTTTTTGCAACATCTTACTTGCCACATACACTGGCTACCAGTGCTTATCCGGGCTTTATCCTCTCTGGGCATTGGATTAAAGTTATTGCTCTGCTGTACTGTGTACTGTGCTCACACTGGCTTATGGGATGATAGAATCATTGATCATAACAATCTGGTATCCATACACAGCAGCAACAGGTGGCACACAGCAGAATGACAGCAGTGGTTCTATCTCCACACTCAGGAGGCATCTGTTAGAAGCTATTGACAATTACATGTTTCATTTTCTCCTCAGAGCCGGGATGTATGAGCCACCTTTCTTTACCTTCTCCTTCTTCTCCAGGATAATTACAACTTTTAAGAATCTTGAATATATTTGGTACCCTTGATAGCATGCTTCTATTACTATGTCTCAAGTCTTGTTTACGGTTAACCAACTATATAGGAGCAAACCCTGTGACAGGCACTGTGGCTGAACCAGAGAACCAAACCATATTGATATGAGGCACCCCCACACTTAAAGAAATGACACAAAAGTAAACTCATTTAGTAAAGGATGGTAAAACACGACCATCACAACAACAGAAGGGACAGAACCAGAGATAACCACCATATCCCTGAGCTGCAAGATATTATGCAAAATATTTCAGTCATCGATTAGGTGAACAATGGGACACGTGGCTGCTCCAATGCTGGGATAACAGGGCCAGTAACCTGCAGAGGATAGGGAGGCTGAGCTCCTTGTCTAGGGAAGCAAGCATTGACTATGTGACTGGAAAAAGACACAAGACCTCAGCCTCTGGAGGCAGCTCTCATCAGGCAAGAGGAAAAGGTATCCTGTAGTGAGCATGTTATGTGCCACCCAGGCGAGCTCTGTACCACCATGGGTGTGTATCCAGTACCTGAGGGAATCGGGTGTGAGGGAGATGATTTATTAAGCCCTGGGCAACACGCAGTTACCCACAGATTCAGATAAATCCAATGTACACCCACGTGGTGGAAGTCAGCACAGAGCACATCACTGTCATACGCAAACAATTGGCAGTACTGGCCTGGAAAGACAAAGAGACACCAATAGTGAACCAAGCTGCTGGCCAACTTGGGCAACACGAAGAAAATCTGTCTTCCTCCCTACGGGCCTGTGCCTTGACTGTGGAAAGCGTGTGCAAAGATATCCAAAAACCTGTTCAAAACACTGTCCTGGGAGGTCTGGCAAATCAAAGAGGACGTGTCCAATTCCCCACTTGTATGGACCAGTACCTCACCATGCCGTTGACACTATGTGGAGCTAGTGGGTCACACTGATCACACAGCACACTCAAACAGGAAACCCCAGTCACCCAGAAACTCTAAAAGTGATCACGGACTAGCCAGAAGACAAAGAGTTCAGAATGTCACCAGAAGAGGCCCCATAGTATAATAAACTACCAGAAAATGGTAAGCAATATGGCCTGTCCACTGATGAGTCCTGTCATTTTATATAAAAACATCAAAGGTGGAGTCCTACATGAGAAGTCACAGAAGCTGCTAAAGAACAAGGTGAATCAAGCCAGTTTGCAGAATTGAATCCAGCTGGCTTCAGACATTACTGATCAAGAAAAGTGACCAGTGCTGTGTCTCTATACTGACTCATGGACGGTGGAAAATGCCCTGTGGGGGTGGTTACAGCAACAGAAGCAGAACAACTGGCAGCACAGAGGCAAACCCACCAGGGCTGCCCCACTGTGGCAAGATATTGCTGCCTGGCTAGAGAAATTAATTGTAAAAGTACATTATGTAGATGCCCACAAATGTATCCAACAGTCAGGTCACTGAGGAACATCAGAAAACAAACAGCTGGTGGACCAGGCTGCTAAGACTGAAGTGGCTCTGGTAGATCTGGACTGGCAACATACAGGTGAACTGTTTTTAGCTTGGTGAGCCCATGACACCTCAGGTCATGAAGGAAGAGATGCAACATATAGATAGGCTCACAATTGAGGGCCCAATGCTATTGCACACATTATTCATGAATGTGAAACATGCACCACAATCAAACAAACCAAGTGATTAAAGCCTCTCTAGTATGGAGGATGATGGCTAAAATAGGAATACAAGAAGGCCTGGCAGTCCCACAAACCCACCAAGACAAGTACCATGTAATAGTTGAAGCAACCACTGAATGGCTTAAAAACATATTCTGAGCTCCATGCCACCACCCCAAACACTATCCTGTGCTTTGAAAAGCAAGTTCTGTGGTGCCATGGCACCCCACAAAGAATTGAGTTAAACAACAGGACTCCTTTACAAAACCTCATACAGGCCTGGGCCAAAGAGCATGGCACTGAGTGGGTACATCACATCCCCTATCACGTACCAGCCCCTGGGAAAATCAGATGGTAGAACAGACTGCTAAAAACTAAACCGAGAGCAATGGGTGGTGGGACCCTCAAACACTGAGATACACATTTAACAAAGGCTACCTGGTTAGTAAACACTAAGGGGTTTACTAATAGAGCTGGCATGGCCCAACAAAACTTCCACATACTGTAGAAGGGAATAAAATCCCCATATTGCACTTAAAAAATATATTAGGGAAGACAGTCTGGGTTACTCCTGCCTCAGGCAAAGGCAAACCTGTCTGCAGGACCTGTCTGCATTGGACTTGGTGGTGACGCAGAAGGATGCTGTAGTCCAATGTATACCTCAAGGAAATTTGAATTTCAGTGAGAATAGCCAATAATTTAAGTTGTATGATGTTAAATGCTACATTATGACTGCACGTCATCACTGCTATGATTGATACATGCCATAATAGTATTACTGTAAGAATCACCCAGATTAACGAAGAATGAATTTTGATGAAGCCAAGTAAGGTGCAGAAGCGATGAAAGTAGAACTGACTTCAGCAGTGAACACCCAGCAACTTCCTCAAGATCTACATCTTCAACCTGCATGACTGTGAGCAGGGACTGAGCCACACACATCAGCTTACGAGCTTCAGATGTGGCATCCAACCATCCAACATTACCCCCTCCTGCCCTAAAAGACTGTTATGACAGACATAGCAAAAACCCCTAAATTAACTCAACAGACATTATAGAGGGATATCTCATAGACTAAGGGAATAGTATCTGTCTGTACATATCAGAAGACAGGAAAAATGATGGTGATTTATTAGAATATATTGGGAAGCATAGGACCTGGACATGACTTACATGGTACGGAATAAGGAATGAATATTGTCCTGGTTTTGGCTGGGATCATTTTCTTTCTTGTAGCTGGCACAGTGCTGGGTTTTGGTTTTATGATGAGAATAATGCTGCTAACACACTGATGGTTTTAGTTGCTGCCAGGTAGTTATATTTCCTACACTAAGACAATAACTTTTCAGCTTCTCATGCCCTGCCAGGTGGGAGAGCACAGCCAGGACAGATGACCCAGACTGGCCAAAGGGATATTCCATACCATGTAACATCATGCTCCAGATATAACTGGGGAAGCTAGCCAGGAAGTAGGATCACTGCTCAGAACCAGACAGGGCATCAGAGTTTTATTCTGCAGATGGTTAGTAACTGCAGTTGTGCATCACTTGTTTTATTTAATTATCTTTCTTCTCTTCCTTTGTTATCCCATTAAAGTGTCTGTATCTCAACCCACAAGTATTTTTTCCACTCTCCTCCCCATCCCACTGTGGGGGAGAAGGTGAGCAAGCAGCCGCGTGATGCTTAGTTACCAGCTGGGGTTAAACCATGACAATGCTCTATCATACTTTTGTTACAAGATAACTAACCTTATCATAGAAACCTTTACCCACCTTTCCTAAGCATCAAAACATCAAGACATTAAATTAATTTCCCTGAAAAAAATGAATTGCAATCCTTAAAAACTAGCAGTACTTTTTGTAACTGGAAAACAACTCAATTTTCTTGAGTTAGTGGACATGAGGGTGCAGCGAGGGAAACTCCTATTTTACAAAAGGAAAAAGATTCACAAGGGTGGTCAAGGTCCAGAACAGTCTTTCCACAGAGGCTGTGGAATCTCATCCTCTGACATATTCAGAACCCAACTGGACAAGTCACGATTTACCTCACCTAGCTTTGAAACAGTCCTGCTTCAGGGGGTTGGACCAGATGCTCTACAGAGGTCCCTTCTGATCTAATTACTCCGTGATTCAAATTGCCAAGTTATAGTTATGCTCTGTCTTCACTGACAGATCAGTATTGTTTCATACAGTCTTTGCAGCACTTCTATCAAAGACAACTGAATAGATGTACATAATTTAACCTGGTAGACTCTTAGGAAGACACCTCTTAAATACTTGTCACTCAGTTTATTATTCCCAAAAGCAAATAAATTATTTGAAAACCACTGAAATTACACTACTCATTTATCAAAGCCAAATTATTGTCTCAGTTACAGCAGCAGAGCAAATTAGTATCATAAAGAAAACCAACCAGAAATTATCTTTCTATTCTTCTGGTAGGACCAGAAGCCCTTTTGACAGTATGAAATGATGGCAACATTCCTCATAAACGCGCAATACAGCCCAGCTCACTCCTACAGCACCAGGTTCATCTCTCCAACTTTCCCTAGCAAGTAACTCCTATGTGTTCTAGTACGAACAACTGTAGACACCCCAGCCTGGAACATGGTATTTCTTCCTGTATTTGTACTAACTGTTTTCTATCTCCTGTTATTTAAAACTGATTTTAAATGACGAATGAACTTGACTTAGGAATCTCTTCCCCATGTTGAAACTTTGTTGTACATACCCTGTGCAGTAAAGACCCTCAAGCTACAGAAAACCTACCGAAGCAGCACACATCTGGTCCAAATGAAACATTTATCTCTAGAATTCGTTTTGATGAGCTGGAAGTAATGCATCATTCTGCCCCATGCCCCTCTGATACACCCAAAGTCCTGAAGCAAATACTCTCAGATGAAAAAAGTATTTTGTTTTCAACTGTCAAATAATGATTGAAGAAATGCATTTTAAATAAAATTAACTTGTTGGTAAGAACTTCTGCTACAGCTCCAGGTCTGGTAAGTTCCCTCTTAAAAAACATTAATAGACACACTTCTACAACACATACCAAATGACATTAGACCCTAATTCAGCAGAGTATTCAATTATATGCCTAACATTAATGTCAGTAGAAGTACTCGTGCACTTAAATGTGTTATTATGAGCTTGCTGAAGAAAGCTTTTCATTTCAATAGCATTTAACTCACCTACAAATAAGGTCACATAACAGTCTGCATAAAACGGACTTAAAAACGCAAACAATGACTATGATAAACTTAACAGCTACCTTCTCAGTAGTGAATACTTGAAATGTACTTCATGTTTGGAAATTGAAAAGCATTTAATTCTATAATTTTACAAGTGAAGTATTAGTTTCCTATTTTTAATGATAAATGACAACTATCCATTCAGTAATATGGACATGGCTTAAGAACTATCATAGAACTAATGGGAATAACAAAAACATATTGTAAAGGCAAAGTACAACAAAAAATAGACAAGTGTACAAACCTGCCATAAACATTAATTTAATACAATACCAAAGAATCTTTTCTTCTTAAAAAAGAAACATCAAAAAAATCCCAACAAAAACCCAAAACAAAAACCAAACCAGGACTGAGCCTATGCCTATAGAAAGCTATAGAAGCTCCTTAAAAACGTCAGTTATATTTGTATGCAGGATTAATGTATTTTTATTTCCACTGGATTCTTTGAACTGTAATAAGTTTTAAAGGATAGGAACAAAGATCTATACCATTACCTCATTTTTTTAAAAAATCTTCGAAGTATCATCCTTCTTAACATCTCTAGTGTCAGACACCAACTAACCATGAGGACAAGCTACTTTATTACCTTCAGTGGGTCAAAGCAGAGATTCAGACTAGAAATAATTTGTGGTTTCGACACACTGTAGCCTAATACCCTGTATTTTAAAGACAGGGCCTCTGCTTCATCCATCCAGTAACTAAATTCACAGAGTCACATTAACACTTCTATGCATTCTATATGGCATATAAAGGACTTCCAAACTCATATTTACAACCCCCTTCCCACACCACTGAGGAAAGTGATTCCAGAGAAACTGAAGTGTGGGGAGGCAAAAGGACAACTACATGAAAACGTGTGTACCAAAAGGTCCAACACAACCCCAGGTACTACAATAACCTGTTACTTGCTGCCTTGTCTTGCTCTGCTATTAAAAATAACAACATCCAATGTTTTATTTCCAGATGGAAAAAAACAACTGATCTTAAAACTAAGACACCACATAGGTGACAATTTTGTATCTAAGGCATTAAAAAAGTACTACTTCAGCTTTTTTAATCTTTAGTATCTTCACCCTCCGAAGATGGCTGCCTCTCAGGACACCATGTTCCTCTTCGCTGACAGCACTGGTACAAAACCCCAGCCAAACAGAAAACTCTCACCTATTTTAGGTACACAACCTCCACAAATACTAGCTCTTTTGGGTTTAGTGTACACAATAAGCCAGAATACTTTGCTATACAAAAGTTGAGCTGCAAGTGAGGATTCACTGAAGGTCTATCAGGGAATGATCTGAATCTAGCCTAGAGGATTCTGCTGGCCAATGCATGCCCCAGTCTCCAGAAGAACTGAGCGCACTGATGCCACTTCAGTGAAGCACTGGCAAGTAGCATCATTCTACACACACGTCCCATGGCTCCAGCACGTGATAACTAAAATCAGCATTTCACAACAGTTGGTGTCACATACTCTGAACTGCATAGAGAATAGAAAAAAAAATTCTATTACTTTATAGTTTTGGCATCCATAAAACTTTGTCTTTTAGTCTCTTGTTTAAAAAATAAATACGAAATTTAGAGAAGTATGATAATAACTTGGGGGGGGGGGGAGGGGGGGGTGGAGCATGGGGCGGGTGAGAGAAAGTTTTTGGGATCCCAAAACACATCTCAACATTTTAAAAAAACAAAACTAAAACTGATCTCAAGCCCTTCCCTTTTACAAATCCTCCAACATGCGATGTCACTGGTATGACTTTGTTGTCTAAGAGCCAAAGAATTCAGGGACTTTTCCCAAGAGCAATCTTTGCTATGCAGGCTTGCTAGCTGAGGAATGTATTCTACCAGACCACAAGCTGCACCACTGTCTGTTAGTATCAATCACTGTTCCAGGACATAACAATCTTTTTACACATTTCACTGCAGTTTTTCCTAGCAGAGGTGGTTTGTTGCCCATGTGTTAAAACACACTTTTGAGAAAAGCGTCACGCCAGCTACATAAATAAAATTCAGAGTTAACATTAAAGAGACCAGTTCCTGGAATATGAACTATCAACAGCTAATTTTGATATGCAAAAGCACTTTTTCCTCAGTAATGATACTCACTAAAGTCACTTACATTCATCTTTAATACAAGAAGGCCTCATATTTCACACAAAGCCTGCATGCCACCCTATGATAAAAACAAGAAGCTTCATCTGAGGTAAATGCACCTCTGTGCATTCTTCTTAGACATTAAGAATTTAGCATACCGAAACAGACACAATACTATAGGTACCTCCTTTACTATTACCAAAAAGGCAAAACAAAAGGGTAACTATTACTACATGTTGTTGAACAAGAACCGTAGGTATTCAAAGCTGCACACAAATAAGGGCTACAATTTGCTTTTAAAGGAGCTGGGGGAAAAAACCCCAAAAACGAACAACTAATTCAACACATCTTCCCCCCTTCCCATTCCAATTTTGAAAAAAAATCTAGATGCAATTTTTGATCTAGACCATAACAGGACTAGGTGAACATAACTATTACACTGAAATGAAACAGTTTGGGATTTTTATAGAAAGATAAGGTCAGGAACTGTAAGGCCATGCTGAATCAGCAAACCGCCCTGTAGCACTCTTTCAATTCTTTTTTAAGAACTCAGCAGGTGTGGAAGTCACTCTGACCTCAGGTTTTTGCAAGCTAGTTCTGCCACCTCTTATGCAGCTACAATGTATATGTAAATCCAGTTTAAAGTCCAGAAAAAAACCACATACACACTTATCAGATCTTGCAAACATCCTTGATGCTCATTTCATCAGAATAGTGTCTGCAAGTTCTGAATCCCATGTGCTCTTCTGTTCAGAGGAAAAAGGAATGTGCTCTCAGCAAAGGCTAGCTAAGCACACACAGTAACTATTTGCTAAGTCATGAGAAAGTGGCAAGTTGCCCTGTCTGCTAAGATTTTACCCTGTACTTGTTAACTGCAACAAGAACCTAACTTCTTTCTGATGAAGACAAAGCTCCCTTGGTTCCTTACTGCCCCCAAGGGGATTTCTTGTGTTGGACCAGCCCTGATACACCAAATTTAATACCAGTGTTTCTCAAAGCATCCCTCATCTAGCACACATCAAAATATATAGATGGAAGATAAGGTAAGTGAAAGCAATCAAGTACTTTTGGTAAAATGTCATACTAACAGCTTTAAAGTAGAACCCATGATCTGATAATCAGAGCCAGGAAACTCACACTCAGTTCTTACTCACACAATATATGTAGCTGTAGGTGTTATACATGAAGACCACGTTAGAAAAGGTTAAAAAAAAGAAAAAAAACCTAAAAGGTGGGAGTAACACTATAAATGCCTATCCCCAAGGACCCAAAACACAGCCTTTGGAAATTCCTGGGTGAAAGGCACCACATAATAAGCACCTTGCTTCTTCCCCTTTGACAACCTTTCACTCCAGAGTGAGTAGTTAAGAGTCCAATCATTTAATTTAATCATTCATTGTTCTAACATTTGTATCTATTAAGCAGGCAGTGAAAGACACTGTACTAGGCCCCACTGTATTCTGCTCAACCCATGGGTGTGCTGACTGGTCAACAAGCCAAAGCATTTTTCCTTACCCCTTTAAGCTTTTTCGTGCTCCAATGTACCTTCTCAAAGGCACTTACTTTTTCAACAGACTAAAGGATAACATTTTCCTAAACAGTTAAGCTTGGACTTTAAAAAAAACTGTGATTTATTGGAGATTCTCAGACAAAAAAAATGAATTCCTAGTAACAAAAGGTGTCTTAATAGCTCATATGTACAGGGGTTAATCTCAGGTACTTACAAGACAAATGTAAGAGATGTTATAAATTCCCTGAAATTACGAAGAAACCTGCAAGGAAAGTATTGTCTAGCAACTGTGTCTTTATAAATATATTGATATTAAAAGATGAAGCAACACTGTGTATTATTTTCAGAGTGTCATTCCACAGCTGCATAGTTAAAAATATCTATTTTCACCACCATCACTGGGAAACACTTTATACATGCAGTACAAAGACTATTTCAAAAGGCAGCAATGTTTTCTTGCTGTTTTCTGTAGCTAACTTGAATAGCCTTGTTCTAAGTCCTTGTAGAACACAGCTTTCCCCTGTAAGACAGGGACAGAGGATGGGCAAATACACCTCAAGGGACATCATCAACTCGAAATTATGTGAGAAGGTGTTGGACACAAGAGCTAGTGATAGTGGTATCACTCCCTATAATTTATTATCACAGTGAAGAAAGTAAAACCAAAGAGACTGAGATAACTACTTTTTTCTTTTTAAAGCATCTCTCAACTCTAGAGGTTCTCACAACTTTTTATGTGCATGCAATGCAACCTGATAAAACTTAGGGAAAGAAGAAATAAAGCACTGAACAATTCATGACTTGCACACAGTCAAAGGAAAAATAAGAGGGGGACAAAACAAGAATCATACAGCCTGGCTCCTTCTCCAGCCAGGGGAGACTTCGTTGATTATGTTGACGAAAGACACAGATACTTAACTCTTCCACTGATCAGGAATATCAATTACCAATTGAAGTACATTCTTTTCTGCGAAGGTAAAATAACTATTCTACTGAAAACCAGTCTCATCAGCTCAACAGAGGCCCTTCAGACAAATTAAAGGTAAACTGAAAGGTCAACCAAGGACAGCTATTAAACTTAAATCATAAAAACACTTGCTTGTGCCTGGCCACATGCAAGGCTGTATGTTCACTACTGTATGATTTCATCTGTACAGAGAGAAGAGACACACACACACACACACACACAGCCCTCCCATGAAACAAAATATTAACTGGTAACACAATTGCCCTAACAGTTAACAAATGTAGACCAGTATCCTTCAAGGAAATGCATTACTGACTTCAACAAACCTATGCAAAACCAAGACCATGAATGTGACAAAATACATGTACGTGACAAAATACATGCATTTATGAGTGCTTGCAGATTTAGGATGTAATAAATATTTTCATCACAAAACATCAGTGGAAGATCAGCAAGGCTACATCTCCAATGAAGAGTTTTTATGCAGCCATTCAATTGTGTCTTATGTTTTTAAAGGAGCGCAGGTATTTGGATTTTATACCAATTTAATACTTGTGCAGTACATGACAGAACACCACATTTTGGTTCAAAAGTGTTAACAAGAGCCGGTTGCTGGTGAGCACGATCCTTCATGTTACAGTTAGCCATTTGCTGAAGACCCCGACTGGCTGAGAACGTTCAGCAACTCAATACCTGCAGAAAACAGCTAAAATAGATCTCAAGCAAGTTACCATATATAGATATTGACACGCACAGAACACAAAAAAGCTGCATCTCAGAGTCAGCTTAGGATTTCATATGTATTACTGTCTTCACAGGCAATCACACTATTTTAATTTTTGGTTTAAATAAGAAACACTAAAATACTTTTAACCAAAATATATGGAAAAGATAGCAAATTACTTTATACAAACCTCAATTAAATATTGAGTAGTTTTACAGCTATCTATTTCAAATGTACCTAAAAATTATTTGCCATTCAGGCAGCAATTCAGTTTGATTACACTTTTTTTTATAATATGAAAATCTATACCTTTAGTTTTTAAAACTTTCTCTACTGCCAACAGAACATTTGGCCCACCTTTATCTAAGCTCTGATGAACATCTGTTGCATTCTATGTATTTTGTCAGGCCTCAAGTTTGCTTAAGAGCAACAAATATGGATGTTTGTAGAAAAGGCCAATGAAAAGCACCACAAGAGCTGCCACACAGGCCTATCCTTCACCTCCTCCATCAAGCTACAATCTTTTCTCTGAGTCAAACACTACAACTCCTTCCCCACCCCACCCCTCACCCCAAGATGTCTGCAAGTCGCATGGCTGTGTCTCACCAATAAAGGAAAGTTTTTACCTACCAGGCAGAGTTAAGTGGAAGAAAAACATAACTTTCAAAAATTGAAACCTGTGGAACAAGGGCCTTCTAGCTTTGTTATATCCCAATATGCCACATGAATGTAGCCTATGAATGGACACAGCTGGGACAGGGACCTTGTCGCGCCCCATTTCGTGGGCACGTGTCGGTACTACACCCAGAAAGCACACCCACGCTGACAGTGCTGCCGAGCCCGGAGTCCAAAGGATTGGTGCGAGCACCACAAAACGCCGGGCTATCGGATTGATTTCTGGACTCAGCCCAGGCCATGCTCACGCTAGCAGGCTGCACTACTTATAAAGTGATGGGGGTCTTGCCTACCTCCTTTCTCGGGGACAAATTGCTGCCTTCCACACCCTAAGACTGCCCTGAGTAGCCCCAAGCAGGACTGGGATCAGCCTGTGAGCCACTGGGGGCCTGCGCCACCTACGACTTTAAACACCCCCCTACAGATTACCCTTCTCTCCACGGAGCAGTAAGACAATGGGGGCAATTTGTTACAGACAAGGAAAGCAACGGGAGCCTCCTCCCCAACGCCGACCGCTTTCTGCCGCTGAAGCCTCCCCCGAGCAGCCCCGCCCGGCACGGCATGGCCTGGCCCCGGCCGGAGGCCCCGCTGCCATGTGCCGGGGACAATGCGAGTCGGGCGGCCGGGCCCGGCCTGCAGCCGCTGTGACACCAGGCGTGGCCTGGAGGCGGGAAGGGGCCGAGGGCGCGGGAAGACGGGGCCGAAAGCGTGGGGAGTCGGCGCCGAGGGCGCGGGGAGGGGTACTTACCCACCCGCCGCGCCTCCTGCCTCCTCAGCCCCGTCTCCCCGCGCTCTCGGCCCCTTCCCCGCCGCCTCTGCCGGGCCTGCCCCGCTCCCCTCTCGCACAGGCCCGCCCTGACCCCGCCGCCCGTGCCGCCGCCCCCCATCGCTATCCAGTATCGCAGCGGCCGCGGCCCCGGCCCAGGCCCCGCCGGCGCCCTCACCTCGTTGAGCTGCCTCTCGGCGGCTTCTCGCAGCGCCGGATCCATGGTGCCCCGCAGGGCCTCGATGATGGTGTTGGGGTCCATGGTGGCGGCGGCGGGGGGAAGAGCAGGAGGCGGAGGGCAGGGGCCGGGGCCGCACCGCGCCGTGCGCACATGGACCCGCCGCCTCGCAGCGGCCGCCGGCGCGAAAGGAAGGGAAAGCGCCAAAGGCCCGGATAGAGCTACCCCCCGCCGCCGCCAGGGAGCGGCGCCCCTTCCGCCGCTCGCGCCCCGCCCCCACGCCGCTGGGCGCCACGGGACGTGTAGTCTGACGGCCGCCCCAACGATGGCCTCACCGAGCCGCGGCGGTGGGCGCGCTTGTAGCGGGGCGGCCGCCGCCCCTGCCCCTGCCCGCGGAGAGAAGGGACGGAGAGGGCTCCGCCGCTTGGTTGCCCCTCTGTGTCAGGGCTGGGTGCCCGGCCCGCTACCTCGCGGGGCGTGCTGTGTTCGGGACAGCCCGGGGAGCGGCGCTGGCTGTGGAGAGGGCCTGGAGGCGCGCTCGGCCTTGCGGTGTGCGCCGCGGACCGCGGGAGGCGGGAAAGCCGGTACACGCTCTGCCCGGAGCTCGTCGGCCGCGCGAAAATGAGTGGAATTATCTGAAGTCCCTCCCTGTATCGCGTACGGTTCCCGCCTTCGGAGCGGCTTGGATGGCCGGTGAGGAAGGAGATGTGTGCGAAGGCACGAGCTTCCTTTGAAGGTGCTTTGCAGTGGGCACGGGGTGCAAACGGCTCTCAAGCGTCTGGGGAAACCCGGCGTTTTGTGCTGATCGTTTTAGAAAAGAAGTCCAAAGATGTTCCAGAAATTGTCAGAAAACCAGTGTGCCCGGGCCTGTCATTTCCGGAGGGGTTGTCTCAGGCACAGAGTCAGATTTGGACTGGTTAAGTTGGTCCTCTGTAAGTCACCTCTGCAGGCTTTATCCTGCAGGCATGTAGGCACCACAATAATTTCACTTACAGGAGTAGTCACGATAAAACAAGCAGCACTGCAAGTTAGGTGCACAGTGATTTGTAAAATTGAATCAGTGGTCGTTCACTGTCATGTCTTCATTTGGGGGATGACATGTAGTGATACATGGAAATGTTGGGAGTTATTTTTGTGAGAGGAGTTTATTGAACAGTCAGATAATATAATAAGAGAAAAAGCTTCACAGACTGTCCTGGAACAACTCTGAAATGAAAGCACATTAACAAAGAAACTGTATATCAAACAGCAAGGCAGAAATGCAAATACATATAGCAAATAATATAAATTAAACATGTTAAGATTTAGAAAAATCGTAAGGGACACTATCTATTTGCTAGTTAACAGTTTCAGGAAATGCCACAGTAAAACATGATTCCCTTTACCATCCTACTGTGCTAGTGAGCTTGAAAATGGTACCCATACATGGAGTTAGGATGGGCCATGGGCCATTCCCAATACACAGTCTGGATGGAGCCAGCTTGGTTTTGAAGGCTGTCCCCTCTCGATTGGCCACCATCCCAGAGAATGGCCCAAGGCAGGCTAAGCAGGACCATCTCAGCAGACAAAACCTGCACTAGTCAGGTTTATCTAGAATGCCTTTTCATATACGAAACAGCTTAATAGACTTGCATTGGTATATGCATTTTTCAAATGACTGACTTTTCCTTGATTGTTGCTGGACTGAAAACCAGATTTCTTGGTTTCTTTTGCTACTGGTTTGTTGGTGGGGTTTTTTTTACATAATGCTGCAAACTGTGATTTAGACTGCACAGCTTTTTTTTGTTTTTTCTTTTTTTTTTAAACTGCAGATGTGAAAATGAGTGCCTCATGAAACTAAACAGCAGAGCAGCAATGAATGGCTGGCCTCCTAAGTCAGCCCAGGAGGTACAGAGACCCAAGTGGCAATGTAGCATAATTTCAGGACATGATGCCATAGGATGTTCTTCTGTAAGTTGCCTGGATCAGCAGGCACCCTCCAATTCTAGACAATGCCCAAAATGCCCAAAATGTAAAAGCAAAAAAAAGCAAAACACTGCAGATTCAGTACCATTAAAAGATGCTACGACAAAGTCTTGCCCACGCTTGTGCGTTACAGTACAAATAAGATCAAATCTCAATGCTCTTCGTATCAAAGGAGCAAAGCAGTAACGCCTCTAACCAGAGAGAACTTAGATGCTAAGCCGATCCAACAACTTACGAATCAGACTGTATCTTCTCTAAAAAGAGAAATAAGTACTTCAAAGGACAAAGGGCTCAGGATGTGCTGGTTGTACATAATACTCTTTGACAGATACACAGATGAAAAATGCTGCAGAGAAAAGCACAATGGGGTGCGAGCCATTGTCAGCAGAAGTGCTGTGGCTAGAGAAGATTATTGCCAGAGCTGTTTCCATCTATATATAAAAGTGAGGAGGACAAACAAAAGTTATGTAGAAGAATGTGTAAGCAGTTGTCCAGAGTCTGAGTACTCTGACACAGAAAACATTATATGTCAGGGAATGTTTGCATTCACAAGGATGTTTGCATTTGCATGTTTGCTTGCTTGGAAATAATACCTACTAACCTAACAGCAGGGTTAATTGTATGACTGATTTAATAATAAATGCAAGATTTAGTCAAGATGGACATTTCATGTAGGCTGGGCACCAGCTTTAAGAAAAAAATATTAAGAAAGAACTAATCACAAATCTGAACACTTTGTTGATGTATTACATGTGTCACAGGTAGTTTAGTGTTAAAGAGGGAGATGAAATAGTAAAGATCAAAGAAAACTGACATGCTAGCAGTTGGAGTGGAGCAATGTAACTTGTCAGCTGACATCAAAGTATGAGGGACTGGTCAGCTGTGGTATATTGAACACTGAAATTTTGTCAGGTTCAAATAAATCTACCCAGTTCTGTCAGATGCTTTGAACAGTACTAGGACAACAAAAGAGACTTGAAGCCTAGCCATCTCAGCACAGCAATTGGCAAGGATGCTGGCCAAAGCTGTTTAGCAAACAAAGGAAGGGAAAATTACCCCACCAAAGCATAATTAAATATCTTGCGAGACACAACAGATGAGTTGATGGAATAATTTAATTTTTAAGTCAAATTTCAAATCACAGGAGTTACTGTTGGGTGAAACGTGCCCCTTAGCTGGACAAGCCTCATCAAATTCTTGGTCTCAAAACAGAAAAAAATGTGTCCATACTGCAGAGATTAGCTGTCTGATAACATTCTCCATTGTGTTTGAATACTTGTAGACAACCTCAGGCTGCTGTGGGAGAACTGAGCTTCTCAAATTATCTCATAAAAGGCCAATGTGTGTGCAGGCCTCAAACATTGAATACAAATCGGTCACAATTGCTCCTGAAAATAAACATACTCTCAGACTGTCTTGGGTTTAGCAGTCATGTATATTTTCCCTGGAAAGCTGGAACAATAACAAAGACAATATTTGACAACTTTAATAAAGTAGTATGCTCCCTTGGAGCTGCCTGCAGAGCACTGCTTTAGCACGTGTGCCTTTCTGGGGTATCATTCTCTTCACAGTAAATTAAAAGCTAGAAAACAAAAATCATGTGTAAAGGGAACACAGCTATCAAAGATTTTTCTTAAGCCTCATCAAGTTAGGATGCTTCCACCATACCTTTCTAAAAAAAATTGCAGAAATTTTCATGCCATCTACGTGTTCAAAAAACGTAGTAACTGATAAATGCTTCTGACAGCTGTTCTGTGTTGCAACAGATTTGACAGCAGCCGAATTGTCTCCAGCTGTGTGAAGACAGTGTATTCCCACATCAAGAGCGTTTAAAATACCAACCTGGAGAAAGATACTTGCATGTGAAGATAGCTACCAGTCCTACAAATCTAAAGGGTGTTTGGACATGGATTGAGCAGATTGCACCAGTACCCAGAACTTTCCTGGGCTACTTCTGCTAAATCAAAGATGGCAACAGTAAGGGAAAAGTATACACAGAAATACTGTGCCAATATGTGAAATTTGCAAATAGCTACACTAGTCTCTATATTAAAAGCTCAAACAGGATTCAGATATGAAGCTATAAAATTACAGTGATGATAGTCAACGTCATTTGGTGTAAAACTGTAAACCAAAGGTGATTATTTGAGAAGTTCTCTGGTTTGTTTGGGAAAAGCAGAATGGACAGACTACTTTGCTTTAAAATATCATAGTAGGCTATAACCCTGAGCAAACATTGAAGGGATTGAGAACTGACTGAGTTACAGTTCTCAGTAAAAAGGTGGTAAGTGAAGAGAGATTACTTAAGTGACCCATTTCTATTGGATTTCTACTGATACCACAGATTGACTCTTTCCTATTTGATAATTTAAGCACTTTTGATATAAAATCACTGCAGACGATGTGTGAGGACGATTTATGATTAACAAAACAATCCTATATGGATGGAACAAGCTGGTAACCTGAACAACAAGCAGAAATGCACTTTAATAGCAGCTGAATGGAATGTTAGACATTTCAGAAGACAAAATGCAGGCAGGTTCTGTAGACTGATTGTCGGGGATGCTGTGGGCATTCAGGTTGACATGAGCTCCCAGCAGGACCTGGTGGCAAAAGACTTAGTACAATCTTTGAGCTGAAAGCAGAGGTATGAAAAGGTGGAGTGGGGAAGTTATTTGTGGTGCTGGAGGGACAGATGCTACATTGCTAGGAAATAGCTCTAGTGTTTATGTTTGGGTTTTAGTATTTACAAGTTGGGATGTATAAAGTAGCCACAGAAATTATTTAAGATGAATAGAATAAAGCAACATATCTGAAATGTGAAAGTTAGGTTTACAACAAAAATTTCACAACTATAATGAGATAAAGCCGAGATTCAGTGGGCAGCACAAGGGAGGTTCTCTACCAAGTCCCTGCTCTGAGGTTGGCTCTAGCCAACAGAGCAGGATGCCAGTGTCCTGTGATTGCACAGCTCCCTTTAATCCCCCCTAGTCAGCTTGGAGTTGACTTCACCCCTAAGGTAAACTTTGCTCAAATTTTGTGCAGGGTGGATGTAAAGAAGTCATTAATCTCCTTTATGGAGCCATGAGCAAAATAGTCAATCCACCCTGCCAAAAAAAGCACAAGCCACCCCTACCTCATCCAGCCAGATGGCAAGGCTTGGGCTAAACCTGTTGTTCAAACAGGTTTCCCAGGGGACAGAGCCTGAAAACAAGATTCTGACATTAGCTGATGGAAGTGTATGCAACTGGAACAGCAGGAGTAGAAATGCTGAGATCAAGCAGCAAAGAAACAGTCTTTGTAATAGAGCCAGTGATACTAAATGCCAGGGAGATAGAGCTTTTATTGAGCTTTTAGATCAATGGTTTATTTAAAAAACCAAAAAAACCCCACAAAACCCCACACAACAAAACCAACAAAACAAACAAAAAACCCAACAAACAAATAAACACCACCACCACCACCCTGCCCCCCAAAAATCTGGTACACTAGTATTCTGAGTCCAGAAAGAGTGGACTTCTAAATTTTTTTGGAAATAAGCATCTCTTCAAAGATGCAGGACTCCCTCAGTGATTCTTTTAACAGTTAACGCTGGACAGCAAGCTGGGGAAAAAGAGCAACAGTATCTCGTCAAGCAGAAAATACTGGGTACCGAGCAGCTCTTTAGGGAAGAAAGATGTAACAGTATCAAAGTCGAACAGATGAATCTAGAGACTCACTAAAACAAATTCCCAATGGCCTTCATCAGGACTCTGCTTCTTGATTGTCTTCTGACTGAGACTGAATGCCATTCTGGAAGAGATGTTTTAGTAAAAACACAAGCTGTGCTTCAGTCAAACCAACAAGATCAGGGCTTTAATAAAAAATATGTGCATGCAACTTTAATTGCCAGTACTGTACAGCGTGCTTGACTAGATTATGTGATCATAAACTGCATGATGGTTTGGTTTTTGCTGTTCACTTTCAAGTTTGATGTCTCTGCTCCTGAACACTCAGTTTCCACAACATGCAAGTGCAGTGAACCCCAGCCCAGAACCTGCTTCAGGCTCTGTGTGACAGGCAGTGGAGCAGGAGTGTCTGCAGCTACAGCAGTTTTTATCTCCTCCACCCTCTTGCAGTCTTTTCCCAGCCTGTATATTTATATTTGTATAGGCATCTATGTTTTAGCTTTCCCTTATCACAGTAAGGAATCCTTTCCTGTCCTATAGCTCTACTCCCTGCCAAACTGTGCAAAAATGTACTTCGCTTCATGCAGGGAAAATGGAACAGAAAGAGGCAATTTCACACCAGCCACAGTGGCACAGAGATACAGGCAATGAATGTTGGACACTAGGAAGTGGTGAAGTCTGTGCGCAAGAACACTGAGTTTCATGGCTCTTAGGGAAAATGCCCAACTTAGAAGCTGCTGACTGATGGATCTGTGATACCCTGGAGAGATCAGTAGGAGACAGTAGCTGGTACTTGTGGCATTAAGATGGCACTAACAGCTTATGCTCTTTTCATGGTTTCAATTTAGTTGCACAATCACAAAACTTAACAAATGCATTTAATGGATTGTGTTGTTACTGTGAAATAAAAACTCATGCTGAAAATCACAGACTTGCTGCACGGGAATACAACGTGAATAACTGTGATCACAGTGTTCTCCAAGAATGTTTCTTTTTTATAAGCATTATGGGCAGGGTTTTATTTTATTTTTGCAAGAAAACAAGCATGTCCTTTCTTTATTGTTCCTTAAGTAGGACCCCAAGCTCATATTATTTTTATGACTGTTCCTAAGATGGACATCTGTGGATCAAATGTTATGTGGATGTTAAATTTTGAGGAAGCAAATTTACAGAAAATCTACGTAGAAGGGATGTGCATCCACTATTTAGTAGTGTTCAGTGTATGCTGATTTTTAAAACACAGGCTTTCTAACGCAGTTTTTACAGCCAAGACACAGTAATAAACTGAAATAGTTTATTTTCACAAAAGTAATTAATTGTTTACATTTACAGAAATATCTGTGAATAGCAGGCAATTTTTTCTGAAACTTCCTAAGAGTAAAAAGGCATATTGAAGCTATAACTTTAGTTGCATTATTAAAGATGTGTTAAGCGAGGCTTATGCAAGCTCACTTATATACTTTGATATACATTTATCAAAGTATAATATCTCTTTAATAAAAGATTTTGTCAGTCCTGTTTAGAATATTTTTTGTCTTTATAATTATATCCTGTTTCCATTTCAATTGATTAAATAACGAGTACAGTAGAACAGGAATAGGATTTTATTATATTAAAAATTTGCTCAGAATAAATTTTCCTCAGCACCAAGCAAAAGCTTTTAATTTGCAAGGAACTACACACATGCATTAAGAACCTTAGTAGGCTAGTAGCGCAGCGTTCAGGTCATTAACTCATTCCAGTCTGTACAGTGGTAGGCAGTTCCCTCCACCTTCCCATCTGTGTTTGGAAGGCATGCCAGCATGGCTCCTCCGCAGCAGACACAGTTGCCTGTGAGGCATTTCTAGAGTCCTGGCAGCCCAGAGGTTGGGAATCAGCCAGGGGTGGTCAAGGCCGTGGTGAGGTATGCTTGGGGTTGCCCACAGCCTTAGCCTTCAGTACCCAAAGCTACCGTGGTGTGACACCACGAGCCAGTACACTGGGACACCTTATATTGCCAGTAGGTATTTAGACCATGCAGTTTTCCACAGGCAGTGAGTAGCCTGGATCATCACTGGCAGTGAGGATGTATATGAGAGAAGAGAGAAGAATATGGAGCAGCAAAAGGAGAAAAAAGGGAAAGAATATATCAGGGGTGGAAAAGAAGAAAGTGATACAGGATAAGAAGGTGTTAGAAAAGGGATAGGAGTAGAAGGGATGAGAAAGTCTATTATGGCTATTATGCAATATGAATGACTTAAAATGGCTGTGGTAACAGTCATCCAAGGATGAGAAATCAGTAGATACGGTTGACCTCTAATGATGACCACAGTCTTAACTACACATTTGAGAATTATTATATATTTATTATAAAAGAGAAAACATATTTGGATGGGAGTTTTTTATGGCATGGTACAATATTCTGTTTTCTTACTTTTCTGTTTTTTCAGATCTACCTTTCCCTCTGTCCTTTCTAAACTTCAGGAGACAGTTATGTATACTACTAAGTAAATAAAATTAATAATAGTTCATGTTTAAATTACTAAATTGAACTTTAAAAAAAAAATCCATTTCATTTCCATAAATACTAAGTTCAAGATGACAGCTGTCTAATGCCAGACAGTTACCCTTAAAATCCATCCAGGGCAAGTACGTAATATTTTCTCTACTCCCTTTCCGTTTGATATGTAAACATTTTTTCTTTTAGAAAAGTAAACTATATGGAGAGTACAGTTACCCAATTTCTGCATGATACAGGGGAAGTGGGTAGATAGAAAAGGAGCCTTTCATGCTGGAAAAATGTAAAACCAGTTTGGTTCCTTTATAGAATGTGTGGCTGAAATGATCAGAGCTGTGTTAAAAGCACAGGCCTGTGGCAGGGCAGGTGAAGAATCAGAGCTACACAGCCAAGTGTGTTTCTTTGGGTTTGCACATGAAGGTTGGTGAATTCTCTGTCTGAGAGGAAGCATAATAAAAGCATCAAAGAAATACCCAGAGGCAGGCAGGGAGGTACTTACAGCTGACTGGGATGAAAACTAAGGTTAGATAAAGAGTTTGTGAGTGGCAAGTAAGGTAGAAAGTTTACTTACAAGTACTAAAAGAAACATTTTACCTCTTCCTGTTTCATTCCTGCTACATTAAGTGAAGTACAACTTCTGATAGGTATTTTTAAAATAAATTTGATTTCAGAAAAAGTACCTTACTCCTTCACCAAATTACTTTTTTACTAGAAATAGCGCTATAGATCATGTCTTAGATAGCTGCTAATGTTAAAAGAGTAAAAAAATAATGAGAGTAGTGTTGAAAAGTGTGGAGGTGTGTCTTTTCCAGATAGAACAAAGATAAATACAAGGATTTGAGTGTATTAAACTTTTACATATATATATAAGACCGAATTCTTTTAATTCCCTTATTTTACTTGCATGTTAGATGTCACCTGATTAGCACTTCTAGTAGCTGACTCTGTGTTTATTCTTTGCAAGTCTTTACAGTTCAGTACTGCTGTCCAAATGGGATGAATATGTTTTCTATCAGTTTATATTATTTTAAATGCTAGTGTTTTCTAATTTAATGAAAGTGGTTATGCTGCTGAGGAACCCACTCTGACACATAGCTTTATGTTAGCTAGCCCAGCATCGTCTTTGACAGAGGCTAGCTAAGGTAATACAGAGCCATCCCAGAAATTCATACTCTTGTGGCTTCCAGGCTCCTTGTAGCCAACAGCTAGATTAAAATTAGCTTAGTTAGCCTGGCCTGTGGGACAAACACACCTCATTGATGCATGCTAACTTGCAGCTGCAACAACAAGGTAGGGAATGTGTACAGAAACAAAAGCGTATTGCCAGTGCCTGCATCTTTGTCTGAAAAAAGCCCTGTGTCTTTTCTGTGTGTTTTGTGAAGTAACAAAGTGGAAAATACTTGCCTGTCATTTCACCTTTCGGTGAGTGCTGCATACAGGGCAACATCGTGTTCTCAGGATAACGAAGAGCTGTGTCAGCTTCCTCCCTGGGCTCTCCTTACACACCTTGGTTCCTGTTTGCCAGCATTCTGAAGTTTTACTCTGGCCTTTCGCAAGCAGGATTCCTTCAGAAAGTGAAATGAATTTTCATTCATACTTCTGCTGGGTTGACAAGATAAAATAATGAATTTCTACAGATAAATCAAGCTGAAAGTTTGTATTAAAGTTTTTGCATGAAACTGTATCACCAGTACAGCAAGTAATTCCACATATAAAAGCAAACATGCTGGTTCAGCTACATTAGGGAATTCTACAGAATAATGGCATACCATCTTTTTTTTTAGTTATTATAAATCCACTGATCAGTCTGTCTATGTATTCATTTTATTTTCTCTGTCCTAGCCTTACTTATTCAGAAATTATTACATCATATTGATTAATAACGTCTTACACAAGCATCTGATACCTCTGCCATCATTGGCTTTAGCCCTTTTTATTGTGGGAAGTGAGCCAAAAAGATGATTCTGTAGTCTGTCCACATGCAAAAAGGAACTATTATTGTGCGCAATAGAAAATGTGCACCACTTTCCTTATCACAGATATTTGTAGACCTGACTTTCTGCATTCAGCCACATGATTCGACAGGAAACTTGTCTAGGAGTGGGTACATAATGTTCAAGATTGAAATGAAGAGCGTCCTTCACAGAATGGCCTTAGGTGAAAACAGTCTATACTTATCAGACCATCCCCATTCAATTTCTAATCCTGATAAACACTGACTCTGTGATGCTCATTTTTTTATGATAGTAAGTGCTATCAGTCATATTATAGCTTTTTCAATTAATTTAATAATTTCCCATAGGAATACATGTATGGCAATTAATTGCTCAGAATGTTGGCAGCTTTTCTAGAATGTTTCAATTAAACACATCCTGACCCCTTTGATGTTGCTCTGAATTTTAATTATTTTCCTTTGCAGAATACTGTTTAATGATGACCTGAATATATTTCTTGAAAACTATGTGCGTGGTTGCATATAGCAAAGGTGAAAGGTTTGTTCCTTGTGGGTTGGTTATCAGCACACTCACTATGGATGGTTGGTTTCTGGAAGAACTTAGACCTTTGAGGCCAGATCAGGAGAAATACTGCAGAAACACTCTCACTGCAGACAGTCTGTATTTCACTGAAACAACAAAACAGAAGAAAATACAGGATGACACTTGCACATATTCTGATTAGACTATGTGTTCTTAAACTGTGATTTCTGAAACACATCGTAACAGGAAAAAAAAATCATTATATGAGCATTTCTCCTTCTGATCTCAAATGCAATTCATGAAGTTTATCTGGAGGTTGCAGGGACTCTTTACAATATGAGAAATGTTTAGATGTTGTAAACTTTTTCACTAGAAGTTTAGTTTGTTTTTTTTTTTTAAAGCAATACTGACTTTTCCTGCTTTTCCTTTTTTCTTATCCATCTTTCTTCTATAATCTGTTTTACATCCCATGTTATTTGAACACACTTTTCCCTTTCCCCATCAGAACTTTTGTTCCACATTTTCTTCCTTAATGATGTGTCAAACCACTTGGTCATCTTTTTTTCCAAATCTTTGTCTGTGTGGTCTCCAGTTCCAAAGATCCCCAATTTTTCCTCTCTTTCTCCTCCAAGATGTAAGAAATTTTCAATCAAAGTAGAAACTTTGACTTTTCAGACTGCACCGTTCTCCTGCAGCATTTCTGTGTAGCGGGTGCTTTCTGACAGACTCTGCGATCAGTGGCTTTCTCTCCTGCTCTCAGGGTCTGCCTCTATTTTCAGCCACTTGTGATCACTCTGTATGCTGTGCATTGATGCTGTTAGAAATAGCCTGTTGTGAGCAGAGGAGAGAGCCTCTGCATTTGTATGCTTGTGTGATGGACTACGTATTCTTCCCTTTTTATCCCACACATGGACATGCTTACTTTCCAGATTAACGTCTCTGCAATGAAAACAACTGCCTCTCAGAGCATGAGCAGTAAACGGCTCTGACTATCCAACCTGCTGTGATTTGTGGGTACATTGGTGAAGAGAGTGGATTTAGAAGCAACACTAAAAGCAGTATGATGCCATGGTTGCAGGAAGGACGAGTAAACTAGTGCTCCAGTCTCTCATAGCACCACCCAGCATGGCGTGCAAGGCCTCGTGTCACAGCAAACAGGCTTCTACTGCTGTCAGACCAGAGCTTATTCCCTGTGTGACATAACATTGTTTACCAAGTTATGTAGGTAAGAGAGAAATGGATTCCTGGAACATAAAACCCTTGGAACACAGTGTCATATGACACAGTGCTACATTGAGACATTCTGAGCGTGAATTTCGGAGAAGCTGAGGTCAGAAGTCAGATGATCAGCATTTCATCTTTGTCATTTCTCCTTTGTTTAAGGTCATTCTGTTATTTAGGTAATTAATGAGAACACATGCAAATCCTTTAGTGCTTTCCACTGAAGCAAGTGTTGATTTTATGCTTTATTGGTCTGATTTTCAAAACTATATGCCACTGCTGCTGACTTGCTGCTCCTTTTCCAAGCCACACGTATTTACTGTTTAACACTACTAAGGGATAATTAAAACTAGACTCAGAGCATGACATGGAAGGTGATTGCTGATAACTTAACCATTTGACTCTGCAATACCATTAGGCAATTGGCTGCTGACATACCCTTCTGCTGGTAACCCAGTTCAGGTAACCAAGTGGCGTGTTGTGTAAAGACCACATTCCAAGAGAATGCTCTAGAACAAATGAGGAAGCTGAACTGGTTTCTGTTCAGATCGCAACAAGTTCTCGTTTTTTAACTCTCACAGTGTTTACTCTCTGCTTTGTATCTTATTAGTTTAAATTACTTCTTGTAAACACAGGTTTTCCTCTAGCTTCTTTCCTTGCATTAGGGGACAGAGCTAGGACCTCAGTTCAAGGCAAATTACAATAAAAGGAAGTTTTCTTTATAATAGTGTAACCTGCTGAGCCTGCTTACAGTGAGAAAGCAAAATGCAGAAAGGAAATGTCAATAGACCAATACAATGATCTGAACCCTCATCTACTTTTTACGAAACTGGCAGCAAAAGATCACTCAAGTCTTGGTGGGTTCCAGCAGGCCACTTGGGCCTTTGTGAGGATGGTGGAAAAAGTAGCCTAAAAACACCTGATGTTTGTCAGTTACCCTCAGCTGAACTCCAAGCTTTCCAGATGAGGCATGTTATGGGCCCATGTGGCTGGATACTGCAATGTGATTACACCAGAACAGTAACAAGGCCTACAGAAAGGTGACAGTAAATGATGGGGTTGGCACTGGATAGAAAAGCCTCAGACACAGGCTATTTAAGTGGGCACTGGAAGTCTCCACTTCTGGTTTTTTTCTGCCAGTACACTGTTCCCAGGGTTACTTTGGAACAACTCTGTGGCCATACCGTGAGGTAGTTCAGGAACTAGTCCAACAAAGGACCAACCAGCAGAAAGCAGCACACAGTGCTTATTCAGTGACATCAAAGGTTCCTGCTCAGGTGAGGTTCCTGCTCAGGTTGACTATTCAAGCTCTCCCTCTTGAATTTGTGTGCCCAGGAACAAGAATCAAGAGACAGAAGTTTCTGCCACCATCCCAATATATATATCCTAAGCCTCAGTTTAACCAAGCTGAAACTCTGATTTTTAGAGGCAGTATCTGTAAAAACAGTCAGAAAAGTATGTAATGCCCTCTAAAGAGAAATTAAAATAGGTCTTTGATCACATTTAAGTTACGTTTTATCAGCATGGAGTAACTTAGATTTAAGAATTTTTGCCCTGCAGACAGGTATGTCCAGCTAGCTTATTGCTATAAATTCAAACAAATCCTTGAAGGAAAATATTCCCCTTTGAAAATACTTGAATTTTCAGCTATGTTAGTATAAACTCAGCTGCAGACAGGGTATAAATTTTATCATTTATCATAGCCTAGTACTAATATGAATCAGGACTAATGTGTGTATCCTAGAATAAAGGCATAAACATGCTCTACATGGAAATGTACAAACATGATAGTTATCACAAGCAATAAATGCTAGATTGTAAATGCCTCTACTGCGGACAAGTGCTGCAAGGCTGAAGTCTTCTGCAGCTGCAAGGAGAGTCCTATACTCACTCCTCTTGCACTGCCTCCCTTTTTCTGTTCTCAATTTGGACTGCTGCTTATGTTGGCCTCCCCTGCAGCACTGTGCTCCATTACATGTGGGTTGTGCTGTGCTTCACAGGTGCCTACAGAGAGCTTGGAAGAAGACACTGAGCATGTGTCAGGTGCCAGGAGGGTTGGAAATATTTCCCCCTTTGGAAATATTTGTATTTCCCTTGCTACCAGTCTTAAAGAGCTGACATTGGCTGAACTCTTTAATATATTTTGTTCCTGAGCATTCCCAGGGCTCAGATGCTGTAGGCTAGACTTGAGTTGAGAAGAGGGACCAAAAAACCAATCAGAAGTAAAGCCTTCAAAGGCTGGTAGTACGTTTCAGGAACCTGATGGAGCCCTCATGACCCTTAGTTGGTATGGCATAAGCTTATTACAGGGGATGTTTCATTCTTAATTTACAGCAACACAAAATAACAAATTCCTGTCTTCTTGCATTCAAATACAGGATCTGAGCAGACTAACCATAAAACTCTGTTTCCCTATTTCATGCACACTGTTGGCACGTGCAATAGGAAAAATAATGTAGTTGGCTATTTAAAGTGATCTATAAAATATTAATTAGGAGCACGAGTTGCATCAGAACTGAGAATCTACTTTTACCTTTTGGGATAGAAACATCCTATCTATCTATTTTACTGTGTTTCTAATTAAGCAGTAATGAAAATAAGTACACTATTAACTATGTAATTTTTTTACATTTGTACATAAATCTGTGTACAGTGTGTTATATGTACATATGTATAGGATGTACATAAAATATACAATTGTACATAAAATGTACAATAGGAGTTGAAAAACTACTATCAAAACTTCTATATAAAAAAATACCAGGAGAGAAATGAATCTGAACATTTCTGATTCCAGAGTTCAGATTCATTGTAATGCTTACAAGTTTTGCTTTCACTTGGTGTTTATTTTTCAGCTCCTGTTCTTAAGTGCTAACTTTTATAAATAAAATCTTGCATTACATCTCCTTATGGTCCAAGATATTTCTAATCCTTTGTTCAAACAGAGCTATCCAGCTACAACTATGTCCTTGTTTCTACTTAGTCACTTGTTGGTGACATTTTCCTATTGATTTTAATCAGTGCATTCTATCCTAACTTGATTTCTGTGCAGGTGCTTATTCACCAATTAGATCCACAAACTCTTTGTCACAATTAATGAAAATATGAAGTATGAACTCACCAAAACACACAAACCCCATTCTTTACAAAGGATATTGTTTTATTTGGATTAAATTAGAATTTGGATAGAATGACGATCAAATAAATGTTAGAGGTTTAATATTTGACAGGTATTCTCAGTCAAGCATTTTTAATTGTCCTCCAGCAAAACCATAGTTAGGAGAACTGAGAAGTGGGCTCTTTCAAAAATTCTTAATTCCATTAAAGCTTGTCAATACATGCACATTGCATCTATACATCTAAATTAATTTAGCTGTGCTGGAATTGCATTAATGCCAACTTTTTGGAACAGTGTTCATATGCCATACTGATAGCATCTATAAACAAATTTACTGAAGTTGATAAATAAAGGTTAAAAAATATCATTAAAGCCACATGTACTTTGGATTAGTTTACCACTTCCATCTGTGTAGTTGTGTATTTGCTTTTGTTGTCTTGACTTCTTGATAGAAATGAAGTTGAGGAAAAGTCTCTCACGAGTGCCAGAACATCTGTACAACGTGGACGATTACAGTGGTGTAACTCCCTTGGTTAACACTTACAGGTTTCATAGGACTAGAAATCTTTCTTTAAAGCAAAGGTGGAATGAAAAATGCATCTGCCACAGAATACACATTCCTCTTGATTAAAAATGGATCTGCTAGTATAATTTAATTTAATTCAAAACTTTTGAAAAGGCAATCTTATTCCAGCAAACTCCTGGGCATTGCATGTATGTACTGTGATACCACAGACCTCTTGCAGTTACCTCAGGATGACTGTATCAGATGACTATTTGCCAGCTTTGTTCCTCTTCTGTGCTCCAAGAGCAAGGCCTCTGGCTACCCTCCTTTCTGAACTGTTTCAAGCAATGTACTTTCTCTTTTACAGGGATTACTGTTGTGTTTGGGAAGTCACTGTCACCTAAGCATGCAACACTCAGAACCCATGCTGAGACACAATGCAATCTCTGAGCCATGACAGACTCAAAACCAACGAGAGACCATGAGCTGAGTGCTCATAACCTTCAGGGTTTATCACCCCAATGCTAACCAGGCTGGGGAGGAAGTATCAGGAAGAAAACACCTATGCAAAGTCCTTTTTGAGAAACGAAAGGAATGATACAACCTATCATGCCATCTCTCCACACATTTCTGCTGGAAGAACATTCAGCCTCTGTGATGGCTTATGAAGGGGCACAGGCAATAGCAGGTACTCTGAGCCTGGCAGGTTGTCCTGCTAAATGTTACACCTCAGCCCTTCATCACCTTCCTGGGAACAGCCTCAGGCAATAAGCTCTGGTGTCATCTGCCATTCAGGTTGTTACAGCTTTTTGCAAGTTACTGCCTCTCTGAGATGCCATCAAACTAGTCCCCTGTTCTGTGTAAAGCAAAATCAGTTGCTTTATTCTAAAGTTTAAACTGCTAGTTGGAACGCAGTAATTTCTTGCCATATTTATGCATCCTATAAATGTTAAAACAATGCCGTTTTCTTTGTGGTGGTCAGAAAGAAGGTAGTAATAGGGGAAAGCAAGAAAAAAAGGCTTCTAATTCTGCACTTCTCAAGAAATTAAGCCTGTGATTTACTTATTGATCCAGGAAGATCTTCAGGAAAAGAGGGAAAAATATGACCTTTGGAAGAAGGGGCAGGTGTCTTGGGCCGACTGTAGGAATTTAGAGAGATCATGTAGGGAGAAAGTCAGAAGGACTAAAGCTGAACTGGAACTCAGACTGGCCAGTTCTCTCAAAGATAATAAAAAATCCTTCTATAGGTATATTAACAGTAAGTGGAGGGTCAAGGAGAATCCTTGCTGAGGGAACATTAGTGACAAGGGATGAGGACAAGGCTGAGATCCTTAATTCCTTCTTTACCTCAGTCTATAATAGTAAAGATGGGTATTCCCTGAGTACTCATCTTCAGGAACTGGCTGACAGAGAGGGGAGGAATAGCAAAATTCCCATGGTTAAGGAGGAAATGATTAGTGACCTACTTGGCCAGTTAGATACCAACAAGTCAATGGGGCCAGATGGGATTCACCTGAGGGTGCTGAGAGAACTGTCAGATGTGCTAGTCAAACCCCTTCCCATCATCTATCAGCAATCCTGGCAGACTGGGGAATTTCCACTCGACTGGAGGCTGGCAGATGTGACACCCATATATAAGAACAGCCAGAAGGAGGATCCAGGAAACTACAGGCCTGTCAGTCTGACTTCAGTCCTGGGGAAGATCATGGAGAGGGTCATCTTGGGAGCTATCATGCAGCACATCCGTGATGGCCAGGGGATCAGGCCTAGTCAACATGGGTTTACAAAAGGTAGATCCTGTCAAACTAACCTGATCATCTTCTGTGACAAGGTGACCCGCTTAATGGACAAGGGGAAGGCTGTGGATGTGGTCTACCTGAACTTCAGGAAAGCCTTTGACGCGGTTTCTCACAGCATCCTGACTGAGAAACTGGCTGCCACTGGCCTTGACAGGTGGACCCTCAGCTGGGATAAAAACTGGCTGGATGGATGGGCCCAAAGGGTGGTGGTGAATGGAACCAAATCCAGCTGGAGGCCGGTCGCGAGTGGCATCCCCCAGGGCTCAGACCTGGGTCCGGTCTTGTTCAACATCTTTATCAATGACCTTGATGAAGGGATTGAATGCTCCCTCAGGAAGTTTGCAGATGACACTAAACTAGGAGGAAGTGTTGATCTGCCTGAGGGTAGGGAGGCTCTTCAGAGGCATCTGAATGGACTGGACCAATGAGCTGAGTCCAATGTGATGAAGTTTAACATGGCCAAGTGTAGAGTGCTGCACATGGGACATAACAACCCCATGCAGCACTACAGGCTTGGGGGAGACTGGCTGGAGAGCTGTCAGGCAGAGAAGGACCTGGGGGTGTTGGTTGACTGCAGGCTGAATATGAGCCAGCAGTGAGCCCAGGCCGCCAGGAAAGCCAGTGGCATCCTGGCTTGTATCAAAACCAGTGTGGTCAGTAGGTCTAGGGAACAGGTCTAGGGGCACAGTAATTGTGCCCCTGTACTCGGCATTGGTGAGGCTGCACCTCAAGTACTGTGTGCAGTTCTGGGCTCTCCACCATAAAAAGGACATTGAAGTCCTTGAGCAAGTGCAGAGAAGGACAACCAGGCTGGTGAAGGGGCTGGAGGGCAAATCCTATGAAGAGCGGCTGAGGGAGCTGGGGCTGTTTAGCCTGGAAGAGGAGGCTGAGGGGAGACCTTATCACCACCTACAACTACCTGAAGGGAGTTTGTAGAAAGGTGGGCAATGGTCTCTTCAGCCGGGTGACAGGAGATAGAACAAGGGGAAATGGCATGAAGCTGGTTTAGATTGGATATTAGAAAAAAATTTTTACTGAAAGAGTTGTCAGGGCCTGGAACAGGCTGCCCAGGGTGGTGGTTGAGTCATCTTACCTGGATGTGTTCAAAAAAAGGGTAGATGAGGTACTTAAGGATATGGTTTAGCATAGGATGGGAATGGTTGGACTTGATGATCTTCAAAGGTCTTTTCCAACCTTGTGATTCTGTGATTAATACTTCCATTTTGAATAATTCTCAGCTAGAAGCTCTCAGGAGTAGGATTGCTCTCAGTCTCTCTTCTTCCTTCCTTTTTTGACAATTAGCATGACTCAGTCTACAAAGCATCGTCAGCATCAATGACTCAGCCATGTGACACGTGCTACATCAATCCATTTAGGCGTGATTTTAAAAAGAAGCAAAAATAAGTTTTTGTGCTGTGGGAAGACAGCTCTTTCAATCTGATAAAACCCCCCAACATTCCACCCAACCACCCACTGAAGGAGGTGACTTCATATAGCTGACCACTTAGTTGCTACCCTAGTAATTGTCAATATATTTTGTTTCTTTCCAGCAGGTCAAAATAGCATTTTTTCCTTTTGGTTCACATACCATTTGGAAGAGCTCATATTCTGGGTTTAATGTATATTTTCCACAAACTAATTCATATAAAGCTTGTGGATACCTGCCTCGCTCAGTCTATAGTTTCTAAGTACACAGAGTGCTGCTCCCACTGGTAACGCACTGAATAAACTCCAACTGGAGACCAAAGCACTTCTATCACTTTCTCTGCTGAACAAAGCATTGTGCAGCGGATGTTCTGTATCAGGAGGGGCTTAGAAAGAAGCTACAAAGGCACAGGAGATTTTATGTTATGAAGTTCTGTATAGGGGATACTTTGCACATGAAGAGACTAATTATATTTTTATATTTTCAGTCCACAGCGATCTTCCTCAGTACACCATGGATGAAGCTGTTTGCAGCAGCAATCTCATCCATGTGTAAAAAGTTTCTTGATCACTCACTGAGTTCTAGTTAACAAAACTCCTGCCTTCTCTGAACGCATAAGGGATGTTGCTTATGGTAGTATTTTTCATTCTTTGCTTTCTTTCCAGTAAACAAATCCAAGTTCATGTTTTAAAGAGAGGTTCTGAGTTATTTTAGTTACAAAGTGAGTCCTAAGGAACATTGCCTAAACACGTCCCCCTTTTTTTCCCTGAGTGAATGCAGTAGTTTTCCTGATATTTGTTAGGTGTGGTTGTCTTTGGAAGTGACTATTTCAATTGTCAGCAGATAATAAACACCACTGACAGTTTCAAAGTTTAATAAAATAGCCAACACATTCACAGCAGCAGTATCCTCCTGCAGGGAACCAACAGCAGTATAAACAGACAGTAGAAGAGTCTTCTGGTAATCTTGTCTAACAAATATCACTTATACAGTGTATTTCAATTTCACAGTGATCTGGTTAATGAATCCTTAAATTTCACTTTGGCAGCAGCAATTCAGAAAGCTGGAGCTCCAGAACACCAAGTTGATTAGAGTTGCCTTCTCTATTTTTAATGAGATGCATACTAACCCTGGGAGCTCACTGCAGAATCAGCATTCTGGTACCCATCTGCAGGCCATGTGCTTGTGCTAAACAGAAGGGGAAACACGGAGCAAATTTGTAATGCTGTGGTTTGTTGTATGTCTTACAGTGGTGTCTCAGACAGTGGGAACTGTAGAGAATTTAGTAGAGCCAGAGTTATCCCAACCTGCCTTGTCAGGTAATACAAACACAAAGCCAGTTAATTAGAAGTCAGACACCCACTGAAGCCGACTCTGCCTGACTCCTTGGCTGAGTGATTACGGAACAACAAATGTGTCAAACCGGGATTCACACCCCACTGTACAAACCACTGCACCAAAATAACAGATGGGCCTTGCAGTGTTTAGAATCTACTCTGCAGCTTTTAAATTGTGGTAGATGTTTTATTTACATCTTTCAGTATATGCTTTTTCTCTGTTTCAGGATGATTTAGTAAACATTTTTTTTGCTACATAATAATCCAATTTAGAATTTTTTTCCCAACATTCTTCAGTTTAGCACCCTTTTGATGTCTTGTCAGAAGTTATCCAGACATGAAAGAAATCCCAGTGTTAGAATCTCTTTACCTGGGGTATCAGAAGCAATGGGATAATCAAAGAGAGATGACAAACATAATGTGCATTTACAGTAGGGGAAAAAAATGCTATCTGCTACATTGTCAGCAATTCTCATCTTGCTAGTATGTACAATTATCTAGTGAAAGGGTTTGAAAAAACAAAGGGTTCTGTCATCTGGCACCAATGCCCCGAGCAACAAGTCCACAGACCTGACTGGCTTCTCAGGGCAGCAGCATTGCTGAAATATCAATTTAAAAATATTAAAATAGTGAATTACATAATGTAATGAATTAATTTTAAATAATCTGATTCTAAACATAAGAGATTCTGTGTAAATTAAAGCTTCATGTGAAATCTACTCATGAGTTAAAACTTTATTTGCAATCTGATCACAATTTATAGTGTGGACTGTTTCCTCCCACTGGAGGGCTGTTCTTCTGTAATAGCATATTAGACTATTTAGATCTTAAATGAATCATGAACTTCCTGTAGACACTTACACTGTAACACAAGTGGGTTTTGTACAGAGTAGCAATAAAGCAAGGCTTTTAAGAGGTCTGCTGTGCGCTGAACTGGATCTTCCTCACTGCTTTATAAAGATCTATGATCTCAGAAAATAGAAGCTGTAAAATTCTACAACCATAAAATTACTTATCTGTTTTATCCTGTACAAGCAATTTTAGAAGACATGTTTAGTCACGGTATAAAGTTAGTTGCAGCCAGAGTATTCAGGAAAATGAGGCTGAAGTTAAATCCTAGAGTGGTATCCAGATGTCTCATAAGAGCTGCCTTTCTAGGAAAAAGACCTTGAAAGAGTGCTAGTGACTTATAAGTAGATACATCTGGAGGAAGGGGGAGAGGGTGACACATTATCTCTCTCAGCTAACAAGCCAGCCCAGAAGCTTATGCAACACATTGTCTGCACAGTTTCAGACTGTCCTCCCTGGAGAACACTTATTGTAATGCTTCTGCTGCTGGGGAGAGTTGAAAGGTGAAGAGGTGTCCTATTGCCTAAAAGGCTGCATGAGGAAACAGGTGCTTCGAGGCCAGATTTGGCTTGAATGACAAGGAACCTGTGAGCACTGGGACATGACGCTCCGGCTTTCCTGGGGGATTTCAAACCTTCTTACTGACATGAAGAGATGGGAAGGAAGTCTTGAGACAGCTACAGGAGCTTTCTTTCTCCCCAGCTCATTGGGAGCAATGCATTGAAGCTTCCAGAAACCGGCTGGAAAACCCAAAGCCCTAACTCAGACGTCCCCCCCTTTCTGCTCAGGGCCTGCTGCTGTTGGTGTACTGTTGGTGTGAGGCTCTTCTTGAGATCACGTATTTCTCCATGGAGAAAAGAAAATCTGTTTAAGAACTAAGCCAGAAAGTCCAGAAAACTAGAAGATGGGGTCAAAGATTTCCTGATTTGAATCCAATCTGGCCACTATTAATGGAATAAGCCTAATGAAGTTAGTTGATAAAGTATTTTCCGGTTTTTCAGTGTTCACACTCCCAAAGGAGCTCTTGTGACTCAGGAGTCGTCTAGAAAAATCCTATAAACCTGATTTATCATGATGATCTTAAAATTTTGTATTTTGGACAGTTTACCTGGCCCAGTTCTCCAGCCTTCGAGGTGACCTTGTCAAGAACATTCATAATTTCTACGACATAAAAGGTCAGGAGTCTGACTTCAACTAGGAAAAGCCAAGGATTCAGGTTTAACCTTGAAACTACCTCTCCCTTGCCCTTACTGGATGTCAGAACTCATAACAAGACCAAGTGATTATGCATTTATTATTATTTACTTCCAGCCGGGGCCGGGCGGGAGCGCGGCCACCCCGCCGCTGCGCCGCACGCCTTATATACCCGCACTGAGCGCATGCCCGGTTACCGTATATACCCTTATGGCGAGCAGCACGGAAGACCGCTCCCAGAAAGGAGGCGCTACCGCATTTACCACCACTGACCCACCGCAACATTTCACCACGGGAAGGCCCACACGTGCTCCCGTATATCACGACGCAGAAGCGCAAGGCCGTAATGCCCCTCATAAAAGCGGCTAAGCCACAGCCGCGCATGCGCTGCGTGGGGGCGGGAGCGCGACCGCGACCCGGTGGGGTGAGGAGGGGAGGAGCGGCTGGTTCCGCCTTCTTCCCGCGGCTTTCAGTGCCGCCGAGGCCTATCCTGGGCCTGATTCGCCGGCTGGCGGGCCCCGGGATAACGCGGAGCCATGGCGCAGCGGAGGGCGGCGGAGCGCGGGCCTTGCCAAGGGGCGGCTGAGAGCGCCAGGCACCAGCGGCAGCTTCTAGAAGGTGCTGGGGGTCGGGGCGGCGGGAGCGCGCGACTTCGTCCTGACAGCGGCCGGCCCCACGCGCGGGCGGGGGTCGTTGTCCGCCGCGGCGGTTGGGCGGGAGGACGGCGCCGCGGCCGCGCAGGGGGGGCCGGTGCGCGGGGCTGGGGCGGGCTGCCTGCCGCGGGGCCTGTCAGCCGCTGCCGGCGGTGAGGCCGGGGCCGGCCCGGGGCGGCAGCCCGCCCCACGCACACGCGCTAGGGAGGAGACACGTGTGGGCTCGTTGTGCCTTCGGCATTCCACGGCCAGCGCGGCTGCGGCGCGAAAAGCGGCGGTGGCGGAAGGTGCAGGTCGCTGTAGTTATCTCTTTGGTATCCCTCAAGTTGGTGGGGCGTGTGCGTTCGTTATGTGCTTCCCCCTCTCTCTGGAGGAGATGATAGTAAAATAACCGGCGGCGAGGCATTCGCGCTCGTCGCTGCTACGTGGATGCTGCCTCCGGCCTTGGCAGAGCCTTGGCGCACCTGTGGGATCACCCTGACCTCTAAGCACAAAAACGCTGAAGCCGGTAGCGCTGCCAGCTCGTCCAGCCGGCTCAGTCCCTGGGTTTCGTCATCCTCTCGCTGAGTTTCGCAACGCGGCGGCACTGCGACCTGCCCGAGTGTCGTGCGCTGGCACCGTAGTCATGCCACCGGCGCCTGCGAATGGAGACACAGCCTTGGCGGCTTGCGTGTGCTGCAGGTGACCGGACTGACGCGCTGCCAGGTCGTGCTGGCCTGGCAGTGTCTGGCAGGGTGAAAGCCTTTCCATACGTGCACTGATCCACGCCCTGGGGTGGACGCAGAGACTTCTTACAGTTCATTTAGAATTCGTTGTGCATATAGTTGTGTTTGTGCCCGTCAGTGTGTTTCATATGTATGGTCACAAGAGTCTGAAGTATGGGAGAAGCCAAAATGAACTTGTGTTGTTTGCTGTGCTCCCATTACTTCCTTCACGCAGGAATTCAAAGGCTACTAAAAACTTATATAGACATACCCAAGGCCAGTCCTTCTATACAAGTGTAAAATGCGTGTAATTCCCAAGTCTGGCGACTGTTATCTTCACATCCCGGGCTGGTGTGCGTGTGTTTCCTCCCCATGAGTGTGACTGGCTGTGCCCGGTGCGTTTAAGTGGGACAGGGGAAGAACACCAGTCTGTTAACAAGTGTGTTTCAAAGTTGCACTGTACAAACTGAAGACTTAAGTTCAAATTAAGTCTCTAGCTTATGGGACTGGCAGAAGATTTCTGGCAAAAAGGGGGGAAAAATACATGGCTTGCTCTGTTCTGCTTTTTTTTTCTCTTTACAAATAAATTTATTAAGTGATGCTAAGATTGTTATCAATCATGGAAGTTGACTTTTATGGGATGTTTACCAGTGTAAGAACTTCAGATTTGTGTGAAAGTTTTCAGGGAGTGTGAGCAATGTGTTATTTATGGTATTGAAAGTATTAGGGGGAAGATGATGTCCACAGGGAGCTTACCATAACATTTCCGTAGAGTGCAAGTTTAAAATCTGTTCCAAGATGTGAGGGCTTTTTTTATTGTTGCTGTGCAGTTTCTAAATGTGTTTTTTTTTTTTTTTTTAAATTTCAGGAAAAGCTCAGGCTGAAGGTGGATCAGCTCGGACATCACTTCTTATTTTAGTGTCTATCTTCTTATCAGCTGCTTTCCTTATGTTCCTGGTATATAAAAATTTCCCACAACTTAGTGAGTAAGTATGTCAGGAAAGATTAAATTATTTGTTTTTATTATCAAATTGTAGAGGAGGCTGCATTGGGTTAAGTGATTTTTAAACTGACATGAGGTAACTATGGACACAGCCTTTTTTTTTAAAAAAGGGAATTTGGGTTTATAACCTAGGATGTCAGGATGCAAAGCTTAATATTGAAATACTAGCTGGTAGGATCTGAGTTGTACTTGACCTAGGGTTTCTGTTGCACAGTTGAAATAGGGTAACTTTTCAAAACATGTTGTCCCATTATCACTGGTAACTCACTATGTTCTTAACCTTCTTCAGGTGAGAGCCACAAGCGTGCATGGTTAGGTGTAGGTTTATTTTAAAATTCCTTGTGCACTGGAGCCTGTCATCAAAAGGGGACATCCTCCTTCCTTCATGTGGAAGCTTTGTGTTCTCTTTTTTGCCTTTTTGTTATGTCTGGTACTTGTGCTGAGAAGGTAGAGAGTTTGACAAGATGGAAGCCTGCTTGTCTGACAATTTTCTTTTTTTCTTTTAGTAGTTAATTTTCTGTCTGATTAACTTGCTCTACAAGTTCAGTTTGCAACAGTCCAATCACTAAGTCTGATACAGAGGAAGAGAGGACACTCAGCTGGGCTGCCCAGGGTTGCACCAGATTAAGGTGTGACATGAGATTTTTGCTCTTAAAGCTTTGATTGTTTGCGAGGTAAAGCTCTGCTGGTTTTGCTGCACTTCAAATGTTATGACCCTAGTGTTGAGGCAGCTACAGTTGGTTTTGGCTGAAATGTTGACTGCTGTTCAGTTGCCAAGGTCTGGTTTGAGTAATTGCCTGGTTTTGGTCAGTTGTAAAATGAACAACCCCAAACTCTAGAAATTCAGCATATAATTGTAATAAAAGTTTACAAATATCTAAAACGTCTAAAATTGAGGATTTTGTAATACAGAACCACTGTAAATATTAAGTGTTCATCTGAAAACATTTTCACAGCAATAATAATGTGAGGTTGTAGTTAAGTGATGTAGTGTATGTAATTATCTATTTATTCAGTAAGTAGTTTTACTGTACTGATGGATTATATTTACCACTATTCCTGCTTCTTTTTTTTTCTTCCAGAGAAGAAAGAGAATGTATAAAGGTTCCTAGACATATGGATGATGCAAAGGCCTTGGGAAAAGTCCTGTCCAAATATAAGGACACATTTTATGTTCAAGTATTAGTGGCTTATTTTGCCACATATGTTTTGTATCCTTTTTCTGGTATAAAAAGCAGGTTTGGTCTAGTCATATTTCTCTAAAAAGACATTAAAAATACGAACTTGCAAATTCTAGATCATGGGTGAAGGAGGCTAACATACCTGGGCATGATTATAGACACAAATGTTCCAAAACCTTTGAACTTAAAAAACATTTCTTAGGTGTTTAGTATGCTTTTTGAACTGTGAGAAAGGATTGAGTAGAAGGAAATTGATGAATCCATGTGAAGTAGTTTATGCTGTTGGGGAGTTGCATGCAGCCTCACCTTGGCTGTGTCCATTATGGACAGTATTTTTAATTTTGGTATAAGATTTGGTCTCATAACTCAAAAGTTAGTGTAACGCTAACTTTTTAATGGCAAACTGAATCGCGAAGTGGAAATTACTGTCGATTCTAAAGAAAAACTGAGACTACGGCATAGTCCTTCCTTGAGATGTTCAGAAGTGTCATATAAGGGTAACTTACAGAACGCTTTACTGCATTTCTCAAGGAAGGTATTTTGAGCCTCCTTTCACCTCTGCAGTACCTACATTCAAAAAACCAAATCTGTTTCCTCTTAGAGCATGCCAGTTTTTGCAGTACTTTCTGCCTAGGGAGGCACAAAGGCTACCTGTGTTTTGTGTTTTTCCTGAGTGCTGAATATATTAATTAATCATTAAACACAGCCTTAACTGGAACACTTAACTAAAGGTTAATAACTTTCAAAAGCTGTGTAAGAGGTGTGCTTCACAGTTTAATGCAGGAGGCTTTTGTAACTCAAAGAAAAATCAGTGCTGAATGTGCCATTAGTAATTATCTTCTAGCTCATTCTTAAAAAGTAGTACTGGAAAGTTTGTGGCTTACAAACAGATTTATGAAGAAAAGTAAAATGTTAGAGTTAATATATAAACAAATAGAGCAAGATTGACTGCTTATTGAGCTACTATATCTGCTGATATGATGACATTTATTGTCTCGGCAGTAGACTGTGATCAGTTGACAAGTTCATTACCTCAGAACCCTGACATGTACTTAAAAAAAGCTGTACTGGTTGTAATGTGCTTGAGGAAGATGATTTGTTTTTTTGATATTTCAGTCAATTCAACTCAGATACAGTAGTGTGCCCATTTTCTTTGCTTCATCCAGAGTGGGCCACACATCACAGTCTCAGTATGCCTAGCAAGCCTTAAGCTCAACAGCCTGCTCCCTTATTCCACACAAACTTAATTTTTACCTTTTTGAAAAATTCTCACTGAAATTAGTGATCAAGCATCCCAGTTATCAAGTGATTGCAGCATGCCTATTTGTAAGGAAGTAGTAATTGCCTTAAGACACGTCAGTCATGTGGAACTCGTAGTTATGGACTCAGACAGTTCCATGAACTCTTTAGAGAATATCTGAAATCTGCGTATCTGTAGTCATCAATGTAAAATCAGTAGTGTTTCCTATATAGTCATAATAAATCTATGATACCAGTCATAGCACTGGTAAAGATAAAAATGTAGTGCAGCATTTATTTAGTGTCCTGATTTTTGTATGTGTAATGATGAATCTGCTGCTTGTTTCTCTGTGCTTGGCCTTCTTGTGGTACTCTGACAATGTATTTTGAATTAAAGATCTTTAGAGGCTATATGTATTTATATTTATGCCTTCTCAAATTGTAATATGTATCCTGACTGCTTATAAAGTTAAGAATGGGGTAGCTTTTTGAACTTGTTTTTTCTTAACGAAGATGCACCCAGCTTGCAGACGTTTGCTATCCCTGGGTCTATATTTCTCAGTATCCTGTCGGGATTTCTTTATCCCTTTCCACTAGCCTTATTTCTTGTTTGTCTGGTAAGTATGGAGTTTGCGAGGGCGTGTACACCAAACATGTCAACAGCTTTCTGTTTGAAATGATCAGAGGCTGAGTGAAATAGGGTTATTAATGAGTTCTTGGTCAGCTTTGAGAATAAAGTTCCCCACAAAATTTACGTTACAATTGGGTGATGATCCAACAGACTAAACTGTTTTTCCAAGTTTTCTTAATAGTGGGAACAACTGGGAGCAAATCATCAAGAGTTCCCTTTACTTTAAATTTGTCTAACACCTACCAGAACCTGATTGTAACTTCAGAACACGATTATGATGTTTTTGTTATCTTACTGCAAAACACATCTGTTTCTAAATGGCTTCAGCACCCCAGAACCTTAATTTAAGATATGAAATGTCTGTTATTGATAAGCTTTAAAAACTGTCATTTATCAAAGATGCAGCCATAAGGAGATAATAATTGAGTTGGTATGGAGGAGCAAGTTGAATTTTCAAATTTGAATCTCTAATGCCGTTGTGCCCCTTATTTGCAAAGCTTTCACTGTTTAGAATCTGAAAACTGCAGAAGCACTTAGTATTTACCTGATAAATAATCAACATTTTGTCTACCTGGAATGTTAAAGTTGTTCTGAATGCCTTGGAAATAAAAGAACTGTCTTGGGTCAACAACACTCCTAGGGAGTATGGATATGCTGCCGAAGGAGAGACATTTGTCCTCAGTGGCAGGCTACACAAAAGCATGCTCTGTCTATCCAGTGTAGTTAATAGGGATATATGGCTAAGTTTAATTAGCTTCTGCTCATTTGTGTTTTGTTTTTTTGTTGTTTCCACCCTGCAGTGCTCGGGACTTGGAGCTTCATTCTGCTATATGCTTTCATATCTAGTGGGACGTCCTGTTGTATACAGATATTTAACAGAAAAAGCAGTAAAATGGTCAGAACAGGTAAAGCTTCCAGAGATGCTGGAATTTATGATATAAAATGTGTAGTGGAATAGCATGGGAGACTCTGGTTGTTCTTAAACAGTGGGGAGTATTCCTGTTTTTATGCTGTTTTGTAAAAAAGCTGTTTTTACCGATGAAGAATTCGCAATTGCAGTTACCCCCTGTTTAGCTAATGTCAGTAGGAAACCTCTCCAGTTTCCATTGGAAGGAATAGCTGTCCAAGCATCAGAACTGATGATAGCTGGGTTTGCATGTTTTGTAGGGGAGGAAAACCTGTAGCTGTGTGCTTGATTGCAAAACCTTAATTGGAAGATGTTAGTGTGGTTGGAGCATTTAGAAACCCTCTGTTATAGTATCTGGTAATATTAGTTTCAGTAACTGTTCATTGTCAGATGAAGTTAAAGATTTTGCAAGACAAAGTCATAGCGTGTTTAGTATTGGCCTTCATGACTATTGCTTTCATACTTTGGAATGTGTTCAAACAGATATTTTATTTTTGAAAGTATGAAGCATAACTTACTACTGTACTCTGGAGTGCTTGAATCACATGAAAATATTTTAAACTTGTTCCTTGTTATTAGGTAAGATGTGGAGTTGTCCTGTGCGGTTGACCTTATTAAATAATAAATTAGTATTTTGACTCAACCCAAGTAAATCAATAAAAGTCAATAAAAATATTGCAGTATAATCTTGAGGCTATTTTCTGAGTGGCAAATTTTATGATTTGCATTAGTAGAACTAGATATGTGATTTAAAGTTATGTAACTACATGTGCAGTTCATATCTCACTGTTTCCAGGTTCTTTGGACTATATCATGCTTGTGTTTTCAGGGTTAGGGCTTTTTATATGCAGGATTAATCAGTGTTTAAATATTTGTCCTTCACTGAGGTTACCCCCCCCACACACACCTGTGGTATTACTGAACAGTAGCAGGGCTACAGACTTAAGTATTGCAGTGAAAGCTAAGGTTGGGGGGGGGGGAAATACAATTGTAACTGGGGTCAGTTGCTATTTGAGATTTCAGATGGAATTGGAATAAGACCAAGTTTCATTTCAACTTAGGCAGTGAAGGTCTGCCAGAACTGGCCACAAGTGATGGATGCTTTTCTGTCCTTATAGCTTGGTTTGAGGTTACAGTTCTTCCTTTGAAAAGGCTGATGTGCTAGCCTGGAAGGAGAGAAGGCTTTGGTGGAAACTTGTGTAAGGAGCTGGACTAGACTTGAGCATACAGTTAATTAGGACTGTAAATAAACTTGGGGCTATTGCGGTCCCTTTGGGTAAATGTAAATTCTAGGTATTCGAACCTATGGGTACGTAGGTTTTGCAGCTGCGCTGGCAGCAACCACATGATAAACTTCAAACCCGTGACCTGGGTAGGTTTCCAACTGAGGAATACAGCTGTACTTGATCATGAGTTAGGGCAGAATGGGTTGAGGAACAAACTTCATTGCTAGGTCCTGCAAGAGCTTTAGGAGTATGATAAGTTGATTGGGCTGCAATTAAACAGGCAGAGGTTGTTGTGCTAAAGGTCAGCTGAGGCCTGCTGCTGCACCAAATTACTTGTTTGCTGTTGAAGTTGGCTGAATCAGACACATCCTGACCACGGCCTACCATGAACTGGTATTTCCAGACTAACTTCAGTACTATTTAAGGTGTGATTCACTGATGATGACTCTTCTTTGAGTCACTTATTTACCTGATTTTTATGTTTGCAACTTGTAGAATCTACAGAAGTTACAGAGAAGACCCCTAACAAAGTTCTACTGCTAAAATCTTTATTTTCAAGGCAGGGATTTTTTTACTGATTTTCTTTGTTGTTTTGGCAGGTTGAACGGCACAGAGAACACCTCATTAACTACATAATATTTTTGAGGATAACACCCTTCCTTCCCAATTGGTTTATCAATATAACTTCTCCCGTAATTAATGTGCCGTTGAAAGTATTTTTCATTGGCACTTTTCTAGGTAAGGACTCTGGCTAGTTACCTCTGGTTTGGGGGGTGGCCGAGAAGGGGTGTTAACGTGCCCCTCGCCGTATGCGTTGTTCAGCAGAGCCCACCACCTGCTGGGCGGCTGGAATATTGCACGAGAACGTTGGGTTTGTGCTTTTCAGTGAGCGAGTCTTATAATTTTGATAGTCGGGATTATGCTGATGTACTGGATGAGAGAAAAATGAGCACAGGCTTAATTACTAGTTTAAGGAAGCATACATTACATGAGCACTTTATTAAGTAACTTCTTGTTCTGCTCCATGGCTAGAATGCTTCTGTGAACATCCATAAGCTCCCATTTTGAGCTCACTGTAATTGTGTGAGGATGTATGTCACTTTGATCTTGAAGGATTGTTTTTCCCCTTCCCGCTCCATTTTGTTCATCGTAATATATACTTCTAGGAGTGAACTCAGAATTTAATGTAGTGCTATAGAATTGGTATGTTTTTTAAAAAATACTTTTAAATCTGGTTAGGAAACAATCCATGTTTTTCTTTTATGAACTTTAAAACCGGTTTGTAGAGAGACAGCTTGAAATCTGCAGAGTCTAAATAGCAGCGATTCTTCTTTGTTTGAGTTGATGTTAAAAATACTAAAAATGGCCCCATTCTTTTCACAGGGGCTTTTTGTCTTTGAAATTTCTATTTACACACATATTAAAAAAGCAAGTACAGGGCAACAAAGTCTGGAATTTTTTGTGTTGAAAGTTGGATGACTAATTTATGATCTTTTCCATTTTTTCACCCTAACAAGCTGGTTTTCTGTCCTTTGCCCTCCCACCCTTCTAATTCCCTGTTCCAGGTGTGGCACCGCCGTCTTTCGTAGCCATTAAAGCAGGAACAACGCTGTACCAACTTACAACAGCAGGGGAAGCTGTTTCCTGGAACTCTGTTTTTGTTCTCATGATTCTAGCCATCCTCTCCATCCTACCAGCTGTCTTCCAGAAGAAACTGAAACAGAAGTTTGAATAAGGATCAAACTGGACCAGAATTTCCCATACTTCATCTCAGGATCAGCACTTCTGATATTTATATATTTGCTTTTCTATTGGATCTTAAGCAATTAAAGGGGAGGCTTGTAATTGAGAAGAATGTCTTTAAATGAACACGTGGCCTAAAAAAGAAGGAACTGTGTTCAGAAATGTACTGCATATAATTTTGTAGGCAAACCATCAGTGTTTTACTTTGGGAGGGGGTGTGTAGGGCCCTCAGGTTGTAACATTTTGCTCTGATTATATGACAATTTTCTGCTCTGCAGATAGACGTAAACTTGCAGGAAAAAACCCCCTTAATTACTCAGTCTAATTTTGTGATAGCTTGTGATCTGGTCTGAGTACATTTCTCATTAACAATTTTTTCCCTTTCAGAGTTCCAAAATAATACCATAATATAATAATGGTGCTCACTCAAACAATGGTTTTTTGCAGTACTTTAACTACAGTGATATCCTCATCCTGATTGTTTACTTGTATTTATTAGTGCTGTGTGGATTTAAATACTTGAACCTACATCTGCTTTACTAACTGGATTAACAAAGTTGAATTGTCACATCATTCCCTCCTGTCCTCTGCAAAGTTTTATTCTGAGAGGATATAGGAAGAAAGAGAGCAGGTTAAAATCTTTATTGTGGTTGGCTGATTATTTTGAAATTCTGATTTTAATTGTTTGTTGATTATTTTGCCAATATTTCACTTGCGTAGATTTATCCTGCCAATTTAACTAAGTGCTCATAAGGATGTAAAAATTTCAGTTCTCAAGCAATTTTAAAAATGTATAACTTAAAGCAGTGTAATACTACCATTTCTCAAGTGATATGTAAAGAGTCTAAATTTCTCCATTGCAGTTCAATTAGCTAGAAATGTCAGGTACAGACTGGTGCAGCTCTTATTGAAGAGCTGATTCCAAATAATGTACAAAGCATCACATAACAGAAGGCTCACGTGCTAGTGTATATGAAGTTGAAAGGATGATTCTGTTGTGTGGTGGGTGAGTCAGGATCTGGCAATGGGCGACCAGCTTGGATCCACCTTTGGTAGAAGTACATCTGTTCTCTCAATAAGGTATGTGATACCTTCCCTCATCTGCTTGTAACTGTTGTCGTTTGTTGTGTTGTCAATGGAATCCTGTAACGTGAAGCCCTGATCAGCAAAGAACTGGGGTGTGCAATGGAGTCTTGCCTTACTGAAACCAGTGCTGCTTCTGTGCTTGAAGTTGGTGCCCTTCAAGTATCTTGCTGGAGTGGGAGCTGACACGCTCAAGGGTTTAGTTTGTATCCTCCTGTTAACTCATTTGAAATGTAAGAGAACAGTTCATAAATGTGATAATGTGAAAGGTACTGGTACCTTCAAAGGGTTTTGTTCTTTTTTGTAACATAATGTTAATTGACTCCTTCATTTCATCACAGTATTACATGTAAATACATAGTAAATATTATTGATACACTATTTGTCTTTTATTTAAATCTGGGCTGCACAGTAAATTGTATTTTTTACATAGGTGTATAAAGGAATTCATATCACTTCTGTTCGCAGGTTTATTGTAAGAGCATTTATCTTTGGCGATTGTTTCCTAATTTAGAGTTTATTCTAAAAGTGTACTTTATCAGCTTTTAAAACTGAACAGTGACTATTTTTTTATTGCCACAGCTCTAAATCTCAGAGGTCATCTACCCAGGGGTTCTATGCCATAGTAAACTTAAGTGTGAGTTTAGCGCTCTGAGCAAATGTCTTCTGGACTCTTGAGTGTGAATGTGCTGTAGATTTACAGCCCACTTTTTTGTGTAGCTAACTTTTCATGCAGATGAACTCTCAGAACAAATTGCCTACTGCTCATTATCCAGTGGCTTTTCTCAAAATATGCCTCAATTTCTGGTTAATAACAATGCTGCTGGGAAATTCCTTCTACACTGCATAAAGCCTGTGTTTAGTGGGACCTTGACACTAAAGAAGGAATTGAGCTCTGGTTCGGTTTAATCTGAATCATACTATTACTTGGCATTTTCACTAAGTTCTATTTCACTGTGTAGATGGAGTTGAGCTATGTTACTGCAGAACCTGCTCTGTTTCAGCCATAGACTGGTTTCCCGTCATGGTGGCTAAAAGCCTTAAGACCTTAAAAAGGTTGAAAATATGGTTCTTTCCCTTTGCAAAACCTTTGTGGTTTGCTTTTTTTTTTTAACTTACCCCTTCAGCTGCCAGGGACCTCAGGCAGTTCCTACCCTATGAGGACTACTTCTGAGGGTTGTTAAGAGTAAGGCCTTGTGAAAACGGCAAAAAAGCATTGTGCTGTGGAATGCTGTACTGACCTGCTCTTTCTTTTTGAGAATCCAGCAAGTGATCCAAGAGACAGCCATAATATTTTGACAGGAAAACAGCATCTACCATGAAGCAACCTGGGAAATCAGGGACATGTAGCTTTGTTTTTTAATTGCAAGGAATTTTGAGCTGTTAGGTGACCTGTTTATCTTGGCATTTTTTTGTGATACCTGCATGACTTCATTACTAAATGTTTCGCCATTTGATAATAAAGCTATTCTACAAAACATGAAACATTGTATTTTTGTGTACAGTGAAGCGTGCTGAACTTCCCACTAAGCTTATTTTTTTATTAACCTGTTTAAAAGGGGTGAGTTCTTAAATTTTAGTGACTGATTAAAAATTAAACTCAGCTGATACATCTGTAGAGGATGTTAATTCTGTTTCTACCTTTATTTCAGAACACCTGAATAAAATTCCTTTTCCATCTGAAATTTCTTGTCTACAACAGCAATTTTAAAAAGTTTTCCTATTTTGTGCTGGAAGGCAACTAGGTGTAATTTCTTTTATCTCCTTAAATAGAAGTATTTGCATAATTGCTTTTTTTCTTTCTTTGGCATGAATTCACGATGGGAGGCTCATGTGCGAAATCTGTAGTTACAGTTTCATTCATCTTCCCTGAATGTATTGCTATGTCCAGTTTATGGAATTCTTTTGCTTTGTGCCTTGTGTAGAAAAGAGGTTGAAGGCTTGCTGAAAGGTTCAGAGAAAAGAAGAAAAATTAAAAATGACAATTTTGTCTGTAAAACATTAGTGAGCTATTGGACAAAGCCAAAACATGTTTGGGGTTGTTTTTTTTTGTTAGGCATCTTTGAAGATTTTTTTCAGGTGTTCCTGAGGCGATTTAGCATGCATAGCTTCTCTGATAACCTAGTTTTAAGACAATACTGAAATGCAGCACAGGTTGCTCTGCTTTGCACTAGAACTGTGTGCTGCAGTCTCATGCCACGCTCTCTACTCTGGATTAAGCTGAACAGCCACCAGAATGGGCTTGACCAGGAAGATGATCAAGGACTGGGAGGCCAAGCAGTTACTGCAGGTTTGCCTTTAGAAATGTAAGGTTGAACTGAAGTAGACAAATTTGAGTGCTGCTGCTGCAGCAGTGACATTCGTTGTTGAAACAAAACGGAGCAAAAGAGGAAGACAATTTCTTTCAGCAGTGTTTTTTTTTTTTTCTTCTTTCATTATTGTGAGTAATAACTCTGGAAGCTAAAGCATAAAGCACAGACCTTCTAGTGAAACACCTCCATTAAATGTTAGGTTTGGCTCAGTGAACAAATACTGTCCTGGAAGTGTCCCCTGTGAGTGCCTGTCCAGTCCGTAGCACCCACCACACAGCTGGTGCCAGAAAGGGGAAGTCTTAACTACCCTTAAATATATCATGAACTCTTTCATAATGTGAGAAAATCTTTTTTTTTTCAAGTTTACAAAATAGGGGTAACCCCTGAGGCTGAAAAGGTCAAATTACAGAAAGCTTTCCCTTTGTCATAAAGATCAAGTGTTATGGTTATAACTTCTGTATTTTCTTTCGCATTACAGTCCTTGAGCAGTTCTATCCAGTAATCAAGTTTGCAGTGTTTATTGTACTTGGAAAAGTTCCATGCCATGAAAGTGATTTGAGCCACTTTGTCAAAGAAAGGTAATAAGTTGTGTCAGCATTTTTTTTTAAGAATACAGGGTAGATATCATAGTTGTAGTAGTTAAAAGATACTGTATCCAGTCAGTACCCTCACAACTGTAGTGATCTGTTGTGCTTTGAGCTCTGTTACCTTTCTGAGCTTACCTGATCTTGAGAAGGAGTTGCATGGAAGAAGGGCAGGTATTGTATTTCACACTTTTTCAATTCTCTGAGCAATGTTGAATGAAACTGAAATCTGTTTGCATTTCTTACTGCTTATTAAGTAAACTTTTCCAATAATAATGGTTGTGATTGTGGGCAAAATAAGTCTAAATTACCTAGTTTGAGGAACAATCAAGATGTGTTCATATTAAATTGTCTTCATTATTTTTAAAATACTTTATTCTCCTCAGTTTCAGGCTTGAGTTTGAAAACCTCAGACTGAAAACAACAGCTGAATCAACAGGGACAGTCTTGCCAGAGACAATAAATCTTATAAATCACTTCCTATTTGCTAATATGTCTTTATGATTCTGTGACTAAACAGTCATAGTTTCCACAGGTTTCACAGATCTGTCAATGTCATAAAAGAATATTTTCAAGAATTCATAGTGTAGTTTAAAGTGTCATTGCCTTACCTAAGAATACCTAAGTCATTTACAATGTTTACTGACAAAATTGCTGTAGTTTGGGTGCTTCCTGTGATGGGAACATTGCCCAAGAAGAGTGACAGTGTAAAGCTGGGTGCATCAACTGGATGCCTAGATTCAAGTGAGATGACTGTAAGAACTGTAGAATGCCACCAAATTTGTCAGGCACAATTTGCCCTTAGTGAGGCTGTGTTGGTTGTCACCAATCACCTCCTTATTTTCCATGTGCCTTTCCATAGTTTCCAGAAGCATCTGTTCCATGATGTTGCCCAGCACAGAGATAAGACTGACTGGCCTGTCATTCCCTGGGTCTTCCTTTTTTTCCTTTTCAAATATGGGAGGTTATGCTTCCCTTCTTCTGGTCAGTGGGAACTGCACCAGATTGCCACAACTTCCCAAATAGGATGGGTAGTGGCTTGGCAACTTCATCTGCCTGCTCCCTTAGGACCTGCAGACGATGTATCATCATGTTGCAAGGGCTTGTGCATCTTGTTCCTTAGGTGGTCTCAGACCTGATCTTCTCTTACAGTGGGTAGTTCTTCATTCTCCCAGTTCCTGCCTTTGCCTTCTGCAACTTGGGTGGTGTGGCTGAAGCGCTTGTGGGTGAAGGCTGAGACAAAAATGTTACTGAGCCCCCCAACCTTTTCCATATGCCTGGTAATTAGGTATCCTGTTTCCTTCCAGAGAGGGCCCACATTTTGCCTCATCTTCCTTTTATCACTGGCCTACCTATAGAAGCTTTTCTTGTTGCTGTTGATGTCCCTGACCAGATTTAATTCTGGGTTATCTAGTCCAAGATAGTAAATGTAGAAGACTTTAAAGTTTTAATTTCTGTTCTTATAAGCCCTACAAGATGGGGAAGGATTCTAATGTGAAAGCCACAACTGGAGAAATGAGAGAGATGATGAAGGGGAACTGCTTACAGACCTAATTTTAGTTTAACAAGGTTATCCTAGGCCCCTCTGGTCAGTGGAAAGATGTGCTGTCAACTTGGAAGGTGAATACATGTTACTAGTCCCTCAGTAACTTGGTTTGAAAAATTTCTGTTCTTCCCCTTTTCACAAGGGTTGTTTTCCTTTCCATGAGGAAGGGGAGGGAAGAGAGGGCAGAATTCCACTCAGCTGTGCAAACCCAACTGTTAAGTCATGGCTGTAAATTCAAATAGAAAAACCTCACTGCTACATCCCTCCAGCACCCCCAAAAGCACTTCCTCTGCGCCCATACTTTCTCCCTCACGACATAATCCAGTTTCAGGGTATGGCTGCTCCATAAAGCGGTGCAGCAGCCTTCAGGGAGTGGGGATGAGAAGCTGCAGGTGACAGAAGACTTTCAGAGCACCACAACACTAAACCGTGCTTTGAGCGAGCATCCCCTGGCAGAGCCTCCTCGTCCCGTTTATCTACGGAGGGGCCAAAACCTCTCGCTGACCGAGGACAACCTTCGAGGGGAACTCGTCAGCCACCGACAGAGAGGGCAGGGCTGCTGCTTGGGGCACTCTGACCGCCTCCCCTGACGGCTGCCCGCCACCTCACCATCCCCTCAGAGAGGTCAGGCATCGCGAGCCGCTAACGGTCACCGCGGCATCTGCCCCTCCGCCCGTCCCCCGCCTCTGCGCGCGCACCTCCCGCTCCCCCCTCCCAGCTGGACCAGCAGCATCACGTCATCCCCCGAGCTCAGGGCGCAGGCGCAACATTGCGGTTCCCCTGCCCGGGCCGCCCCCCCGCAGGAACAGCTGGGGGCTGTACCCACAATGCCGTGCGGCGCTGCCCGCTCCGCTCCATCATGGAGGCGGCCGCCGCAGCTGGCGCAGCTGGCGCAGCCCTGTCGCCCGCCGCCGCCCGGCCCCGCACCCCCTGAGCCCCGCGCACCCTCCGGGCTGCAGCATGAGCGGCGGCAGCGGGGGCGGCTCCTCGGCACCCGGCCGCTTCGCCGACTACTTCGTGATCTGCGGGTTGGACACCGAGACCGGGCTGGAGCCGGACGAGCTCTCCGGTGAGTGGCCGCGGGAACGGGGGCCGGCGGCGGCCGTCAGCGGTGGGCTCTGTGGTGGCGGCGGCTGCGGAGGTGGGACGACAGCCCCGGAGGCAGGGTCTGGCCTCACCGCCTCCCCGCTCCGCGGATCCCGGGCGCCGTCTCGGGCGGCTCCGGGGCACTGCGCGGGGAGCCGGAGGGAGCCGCCGGCGCCCCCCCGCCCCGGGCAGCGGCGCTTGTGCCTCGCGGCAGCGGCGCCTCGGGGTCTGTGTCGCTGCCCGGGGTGCTCGACGAGCCCAAGTGCCCGGCTGTGCACAAGCGCGGCTTTGTAGAAGTGCCGAACTTCTCAGGAGCCCCAGCAAAGTACCGCCTTTAAACGGCCCTTTCCCAGGGGCGGCTGCGTGGTGGCAGCGGTGGCAGCCCGCCTGTGCCTCCGGGGCCGTCTGCCGTGCCGGTTTTCGGAGGGTGGCTGCAGTTGGCAGCTTCTGGCCGGGTTCCTGGACGTTTGGAGCGTGCAGGTAGCCTTGATGAATTAGATTTTGGAGAGAAAGCTGAGATTTTTTTTGCTTGTTCGCTATTAGGTTTTGTTGTAGCATAGGGTAAGAATTCTCTCCCAGCAGTATGAGGAAAGAAGCTGGATTAGGAAGCAGCTTGTTAGGTGAGAGCGTTCACATCAGATACCCAGCTCAACCACACCGATCTGCCCCGCAGCACTCTGCCAAACCCGTATTGTTGAGGTTACAAGTCTGATCTTTGTTTTAGCAGTGCCTTGGTTCAGCTTCATCGGACTGGCTTCAGTCAAGTTAGAGTGTTGCTTAGCAGCTTTACCTGCTCAGAAATAAACACATTTCACGTAGACTGACATTTGTGGTGTTAGAACTACCTTCTTACATTGAACTCTCCTAAACTTTGGCTGTGATGCAAACTTTCCTTTTATTGACTCCAAATAAAATGTCTAATCCTTTTTTCCCTTGTGCTGAGCAGTGCCTTATCCTAAAAGAGTCCCTGTTTGTCCAGTGTTAAAATAAATGTAGACTACAATTTGAGACTTGATGAGTGAATACAGTCTGCTCTATAATGGCACCTGAAATTGCAGCCTCAATTTAATTCAAAAAATCCAAGAGAATGCAGTACAACTTCGTTGAAGAATATGTGAGCTTCCACAGATTTTTCTTGATTAAATCACAAGTGGTCAAATTTTCTAGATCAAAAACAGTTTCTGATGTCAATTTTGTTATTTGTTTACTATATATATTTGTGTAATCTAGTGTAAGGCATACTCAGTAGTAGTTCCAGATTTTGATAGGAACATGAATCACTCTCCTCACATAATTAAATTTAAAACCAGCAGTGTATTACTTTGAGCTAGCTATCTAATAGTAAACTGGAAGATATCGGTGCCTCCTTATAACTGTTCTGGCAGAGCGCACAGTTCTGAGAGCTGGAGCATGATGTTCTTTCTGTGTTTGCTTTCTCTGTCAAGGTTTACATCTGTAGGATGTATAACTGTACCATGCGGTATTTCTTGGAGTCTGCTGCTCCACCATGATACTGTAATGGTGTTTTGTGTGACAAGGTGTTGGTTTTGAGGGGAGGGAACAGGCTTTTGTATTTATGGGGAAGACTGTTTTTTTCACTATTTGAGGAAAGAGTTTAAAAAAAGGGGGGGGGGGGGAGGCAAGGGGGAGGAGACAAATTTATGGTAACATCACAGTGTATGAGCTAGCTGGAATTCCAGTGCATTTTCTTGAGTTTGTTGTGTTATTAATAATGCATTATTGTGTGACTGATAATGCTTTCAAATTGTGTCTCAGGTTATAGCCTCTTTCAGTGGCCACTGATATAAATGGAAAGGGCCTCCGTTGATTTCAGTGGGTTTTGGATAAGGCTTTGAAACACTTCGTACTTCCTGGAAGGCTTTCTTGTTTGAATGAAAGGGTCATTGTGCACTGTTGTGGGGTTTTATTTCCCCCCCTCTCCTCCTTATTTCTGTGCTGAAAAATAAATTCTGAATCCTTCTACTGTTGAAACTATTTGCCTCACTAGTGCCCATTGTTGGCACTTGAGCTGGTTGGGTGCAGAGGTGGGGAGCAGGATGCTTCCCCAGCACGGTGAAACCAGGCACAGCGAGTCTCTCCAGGGCTTTCCTGCATCAGGGCTGCCGGAGCTCAGCCTGGCATGATGTCATCGCCGCCCCACCGCTGCAGACAACTGGCGGTCGCTGCTGGGGCCCCTGGGGATGCTGCCGGCAGACTTTGTTCTCACCAAGCTAATGAAATGACGTATTTCAGGTATTCAGCCGTGATATTGAATATACAGCGTTTTCCGCAGGCTTGAAAACGAAGCATGAGCCCATGAACTGGTGCTCGGTCTAGTTACTTTGCTTGAAGAGACCCCTCTGAGAGCATTTTTTCTTTGTGTTTTGGAAGCTTACTAAATAGCACAGCTGTAACACTTTTTCACAAAAAAGTTGGCTGACTGATGAAAAATGCACAGTATGTATATAGATATGTGTTTTCTTTTAATATAGTGAGAAACACTGTATTTAGGGCTCTGTTGTTAGCATAGTTTAAATATATCATACTCTTTATTGCTAGGGATTTTTATATCCCCAAATTCATGTGATCTGGTTATCTGGGCTTCCTTTCTTATTTTGATAATTGTGTTCCCACTGGGTGACCTGTTAAGTGGATTAAAACCAAATTAATAGGTGGTAGTAAAACAAAGTAAACAAAAAACAAACAAAAAAACCCAGCTCACTTGCTGAGCTGGACAAGAGAGGAGCTGAGCCACGTTTTTCACATTTCTGGGCGGTGGTGATGTGCAATGATGATAGAATACTCTTTATCTATGCTGCAAAGTTCTATTAGAGATACATTTCCTTCACAGAGGAAATCACAAAATGTTTGAGGTTGTAAGTGACCTCTGGAGGTCATTTGGTCCAGATCTCCCCTGGTGAAGCAGGGCCAGTTGCCCAGGGCTGTGTCCAGATGTTATTTTAGTATCTCCAAGGATGGAGACTCCACAATCTCTCTGGACAACCTGTGACAGTGCTCAGTCACCCCTACAGTGAAAGTGTTTCCCGATGTTCACTTGGAAGTTCCTGTGCTTCAGTTGGTTCTGATTTCCTCTGGTCCTGTCGTTGAGCACAACCAAAAAGAGCCTGGCTTCATCCTCTTTGAACCCTCTCTTCAGATATCAAAGTATATATACATTTATAAGATTCCCTGCTGAGCCTTCTCCTGCGGGCTAAACAGTCCCAACTCTTAGCCTTTCCTCACATGAGCGGTGCTCCGGACCCTTAATCATCGTCCTCGCCCTTTTCTGGACTGTCTCCACTATGTCTACGTCTGCCTCATACTAAAGAGCCCAGAACTGGGCACAGGACTCCTGCCTGGCCTCACCAGTGCAGAGCAGAGGGGAGACATCACCTCCCTCAACCTGCTGGCAGCACTTCGACTAGTGCAGCCCAAGGTTCCGTTTGCCGCCTTTGCAGCGAGGGCACGTTGCTGGCTCATAGTCAGCTTGGTGTCCACCAGGAAGTAATGAAATACACGCAGAAGATTTTTGGTAGTTGATGTAATATAACTGACTGTAATGCTTCAACGTGATGATAGGATTTCTTAATTTAGATTGTATGACTGTGCCCTGGAAAGATAATGAGAATGAAGTAGTGCCTCATCTCATCTTTCGACTGGAGTCCCTTCTGCGTTCAGGTAGAGTTAGATGCAGTCTGAGTGGTGGTGGGAATACTTGTGCTATATGGAGCACTTGGAGTTCTTGTTCTGAGTTCTCTTTCATTTAGGACTTTGCTTCTTTTTCCTCCTCTGTGGTGTGTTAGTTTTTAACAAACACTTGTCAATAGAGTTTGTTTATTATGGAGTGGCAAGACGAAGGATCAGCTTGTGATTGTATTACAATTAGGTCTAATTGTAGTCTGTGAGTCGCCATTACAAAATGCAGAATTTGGACCCAAATATCTGGACACCATATTCTAATTTTCTGCCACACATGCTGCAATATACTGTCTCGGATGTCATATCATAAATATGATAGTAAGTGTTACAAAGGAAAAATAGTTAAAAAAACCCAACAAATGCTTATCATCTATGAAGAAACGGTTGATGATTTGATAATGGGATTGTTTTTAAGAAGTCTTATTCTGGAAGGCTAAGGCCAGAGACTAGTCTCTGCCACCTGCATTTCTTTCTGCCTTTTAAGATTTGGTCCCAAAATGAAGTTATTCAGTAGATGGACTTGTGTTCCTTTTGGCAAGGTCCTTGTCACGGTGCTTTGAGTTGTCTGTCTGATCATGAGCTTCATCCATAAAAGAAGTGAAAATGAGTGTTAGGTGAAGCTCCCGTGCCCAGGAAATATCCTTCCTGTAGACACCCTTCACGTGCCTTTTCAGAATGCATGTTAGTTCTCCTTTCACTCTATTTGTGATAAGGTGATACCATTTTACTTAGTCTCTCATACTTTTTCTGTGTTTGCTGGTGTTGAGGCAAGATCTCTGTGTGTGCAGATTGTGTGGCATGACGTGACTGATGATGAGTGTGTATCTGTATGCTGGCTCAGTAACAGCTTTATTAGTGCTAGGCTCTGAAATTTGAAAGGAAGATGATGTATGGTGTATAGTATTCACCTAGCTCTGCTCAAAATTAATCTGACTATCTGATATTAGAGCAAGTGTTTCACCTCACCACTATACTAGAAATGTTGTCTCACCACATCCCTCTGTCTGTAACTGAAGCATTGCTATTTTTGTATTTTGTTGGCTTAGGATTTAAAATGACAGCCTATCCTCATACGTTTCCTGTTGGTAGGGTTTATTTTAACAATGTTCTGTACCAGTATAAACCATCACATATACGAACCGATAAATTGCTTAGTATTTCAGAATTGGGGTAATAGTTTCCTTTGGGGTAATCTATATAGCAGTGTTCTTACCAGCTCCTGTATTAGTTTCCAAGTTGAACAGATTTTTATTTTGCCTCAGAGTTATTTGTAAGGGATAGCTAAAGGGAAAGAGCAGGAAGAAGAGCAAGCTTAATTTAAGTTACCAGATATCCTTTTCTGGCTGACACTTGACTTGTTTTGTATTTTCCTCTTTTGGGCATTTTTATCTTGAGATTAAGAGATGGCATTTGGGGTTGGAGCCAGCTGTGATCTTGCAGTGAAGCTCTTCTGCAATACTGTTTATTCCTTGTGTAAATAACGTGAGTAAATTAGTAAATTTCTCTCCTTCTGCTATGGTACAGTAGTAGTACCAACTCTTGCTGCAGAAGTAATTACATTGATGGGAGCCATTGCTTGATTTTTCCAGAGGCTGAAGTGTTCTGTGACTATTTTGGGGAGGGGTTGATGTGGGGTTTTTTTTTCCCCCTACCTCTTTGTCCCAAGTATGGATGATATCCATGCAGACTTCTCACAGTTCCCTAATGCTGTGCCTTTTCCCTTGGGGGATTCATTCTGAGACTGAAAGGGAGCTTTTTCAGTTTCTTTGCTTCTCTGGGATTTCTAACCAAGGTGCCCACTCTGTGGGGGGCCTCCCAGTAGCACCACGCCTGAGACCACACACCATTTTCCCATAGGTCACTGTGGATGGGCACTAGATAGCAACAACTTTTGGCTGGTCTTACACTGGCACATGTGAAACATTTTAATCTGGATAATAGTTTATTCCACTCTTCCCTGCCCCCTCTATCTTTTCCCTAGAAGCTGGAGCTGTTTGCCATGTTTGAGTGCCAAAAAGATCTTTTGTCTCTTTGGGAACTGAGGCAGACGTGCTAGGGTAGCTGATATGTAGAATAAAGAGCTGATGTAAGGGGGAAGCAGCTGTACTTTGCTGAACTACATTTTAAGCCACAGTTTACTAGGTGATATTTACTATAATGCCAATCTTGTGAATATTGTATTTGTATTTTAGGTTAAACTGAGCTGTGTGCTTTACAGAATTGTCCTCTCAAAACCCTCTAAACTCTGAACTTTTTCCACCCTTCAGCGTTTAGTTACAAACTTGGCTTATTTGCAAGGGTCTTAGGTAAGGTGTGGGGGAGGGAACAGGTTACAGGCTCTTGATCTGAGAAAAATGCTAAAACAGTGTTTAAAGAGTCAAAGTTTACAAGTCTGACTTTTGAAGCCTCTTAAAAAAGCTGTAGGAATCTCACCTTATTAAACAGGCACACAGAGATGGGTTGATTGGGCTTTTTGTTCCTTTGGGATTTTTTGTGGTGTTTCTTCTTTCCTGTTTCTTTTGCAAGAGAAAAACCACACAAAGAAAACATTTTAAATGGATTGTATATGAAATACTTCCATTTGCAAATAATAAGCCACTTGTTTTTCCCCCTAAATTTTCAAATAATTGATCCTGTAGTAAAAAACCCAGTCCTACTGTTTTTATCTCCTTTTGACTTAGCCAAGTCCTACTTGAGTGATCTTGGTAATGACTTCTCATACTTATCTTTTGAATTCCCTCCAACCTGCAGGGCTCACATAGCAGAAATAATGCACATGAAGCAACAATGTCAGAAGCAATTACTTATTGATATATGTTGTGCAGAAATTATTCTCTCTGAATTTCTTGACAACCCATTCAGATGTGTGGTTTGTAGTCAGGTTTGCAGCAAACTGGGATGTTAAGCCTGGGAGGCATGAAATTATATTGCTCAGAGAAATTATCAAGCATTCCAACACAAACTGATGAATGATTGAAGAATTTACTTGAAGTGCTTCTGTTCGAGACTTGTTTCTTAGTCTTTCCAGGAGAACGCTACTTTGCTTATGGTTTGATGAGCAAGAGACCTTTAGTTTCGAACTTTCCTGTAGAAGTGTAGAATATTGCCTTTTTTGTTTAGTGTTTTGGTTTTCACTGGTTGTATGATCAGTCACAAGTCAGCTACAATGTGTACCTCTGTATTGAGTCATTTACATATTGATACTGAAGCATTTTGAGCATTTCACAGATGAGTGATCTGCAGATAGATAACATGGCAGCCAAAAGCAACCTTTTCATTTTCAGAGGTAGCAATGTTTCAGTGTTTAACTGCGTGAGGGGAAAAAGGTTGGATTTACAGAAACATTCTTTCAGCACGACTTCAGGTGAGTTTGGAAAAGTGGTGTGTTTTTTGCAATTCCAGTTGCTGCTGCTTGCATCTACAGTTGCAGTCTGCTGTAGAAATGTGTGGTCAGAGATACTGAGATATCTACAATTTACTGATCTAGTGCATTGCTTCTGTTCTCTACAAGCATAATTTTTTATGAGCTTTTCTACTGCTTGCATGTATTACTTGTTCCTCCTTAACTTGCTATTTTCAGCAAGCTCACTTACCAACTGTTTTTTGCTGGTTTGGCTCCCCAAGTCCAGCGCTATCATTCTGAGCTGTCATCAGAATTGCACTGGGGAAAAGTCCCTGATGTAAATAAGGTTGGTGCCGTCTCTAACCAGCCTAAGACTGTCATGTCCCTTTCTGGCTTTTCTAAGCGTGTGGTCTGGGACCTTGAAATATGAAAGAATTAATTCCGAAGTTTTCCTGAAGGCTGTTGGAATTTCTGTTTAACAGGATCTCGAAAACTTCTGAGAAGGCATCTCAGTTTTTATGGCAGCCCAAGTCAAACGGGAGGTTGTGGTCTCCCTTTCCCTGTCCTTACCGCAGTTGTGTGCTCCTGCTGCCTCCTCTTCCATGCAGACTACCTGGCTCCATCACACTCAGTGCAGCAGGTTCCAGGGTGCAAGGAAAAAGAATGTTGGCATAGGAGCCCTGAAGCACAGCTTTCGGGGGGTATGTGTGTGTGTGTGTGTGTGTGCGCGTATTCAGAAAGGTCTTGAGACTGACATCCTTGTGGATGATTTGCAGAACACTGCCCTGACCTCTAAGGCACTTCTGATCCAACGGGCACAAGTTACTTACGCTCTGTGAGTGGCTTTAATGCCGTGAGGCCATCACAGGCAGTGAGCATGGGACAGGTGTCCCAGTGTTCTTGTCTCCCCGGGAGTGTGCCCAGTGCCCATGAGCCAACCTCCCTTCTGCAGAGGTCTGCCCTTGCCAATGGCTGCCCTTTCACAGGTGAGGCCTTATGAACAGGGCCTAATCTCATCTTGGAAAACCAAGGAATCTGGATGTATCCACTGAATGAGGTGAATTGAGGGTTCTTTTGAAATGGATTTCATGAGTAGTCCTGAGCTATTTATTCATGGGTGAGAAAGCATGCTGTGGGAGTACTTGTGTGGCGTATGTGGAGTACTTAGAGTTTTATATTTGTGTGTCTTTAACCCTTCATATAGTCACAGTTAAAACTATATATAACGTAAGGTTTTGATTTCTTTAAGATTGACTAGGGAGGGGATTTAACTTATCTTGGTTCTGTGGAACCATGAGCCATCATGCTTATTTGTGACTTTGAACAGAAGGGTGGTACAGAGTTGTAAGCGATGAGCTTGGACTTGTGACTTGTGGTTTCAGGGCTGAATAAAAGTACAAGGCTTTGTTCTTCCTATTCCAATAAAATTTTGTGTGGAAAACTGTTTTTTAACCAGTGTGAATTATGCTTTGTGAAAAGAGGAATGGTAAGCTTTGGTTTATGATATATGTATAAAGAAGGAGGTTTGAGAGAAGTGGTTGGTGAGACAATGAGGAAAGATACAGGCAGAGCTAAGACAAACTTCAGAGTTTGTCATACCCATTGACCAAACTGTCAGTACATCTGATTAATTTTCTAATTAATCACTTCTGTTACTGTACAATCACTTCTGTTTTAAAAATAGGAAAAAAAAAGTCAACCTACTTGATGACTTTGTTATATGGCATTTTGGGGGAGGGGGGATGAAGGAGAAGTCATTATTAAGATAGATTACTGCAAAACACTGTTTGCAGTAATCTTTCAAAGGTTGCAGTGGAACATACTGGATAGGACTTGTATACTGACGTGATGTTTTTGTATTTTGCTGACCTCTGGATGTCATTGGAACTGGCTTGAACAGCTTCATGTGTATTTTAAAATACAGCTTTCCCTTCCAGTGCCAAACCTTGGTAGTGTTTCAGAAGAATAGAAATACTTGGTTGAAGGACTGCACAGATGCTTCAATAACATTTGATTTGTGTGGTTTAACAGAGATGTTTCCATTAGTCCTCAGAGCTGGAGAGCAATGGAAGTGCAAGAAGTTGGGACACTTAACTGGATGGGATATGTTACTGTAAATGGACATCCACAGTGGTACAGGAGAGTTGGCTGAGGTAGTCTGTGCTTCTGTTTGCTCAGGCTTCCCTGGAAAAGGCTGACTGGGTTTGCCAGTCTTAGATAGCCATAAGGAGAACAGCTGATTTCTATTAAATATACTTAAAATGTTTTTTACCACTTCTGGTTTATATTTCTAGCATATGTAAAAGAATTGTATTCTGTCCTGAAGTTAAGCCACCCTTTTCCTTTCTTAGTGTCTTCTGTTGTGCCTATTTAGGACCTATTGTGTAATGGAAATGGCGTGCTTCTCCCCAACCCCCATGGCTGAGAACACGCCTGTCATTGTAATTTTGAGTGCTGCTTCTGTTGTTCAGTTGGAAACAGACCGAAATATCTTTCTGTAAGACTTTTTTTTTTTCTTGTGGCTAAAGCAGAAAAATATTTTTGTACAACAGAGCTGTTTCTAAGAACATGGCCCTGAAAATTTCTGCCATAGTCTTGGTTAAAATACATGCAGAGTAGTGACAAGAAGGGGGAGAAAAAAGAGGAAGGGTTTAGGATGCTTTTAAAGATGCAAGCTGAGGACTTCTGGGGGCTTTTTTCTTGTTTGTTTTTTAAAAAACTGCCTTAGATTCTTGATGGTTTCTTCTGCCACTTCCCTGCCGCACCTCTTCCCGCCTTCCTTGAAACGGTACTAGAAAAATAAAAACAAAGCTTTTGGTTTCCTGACCTTACAATCACAGAATGCAGATGTCCTCAGCTGTTTTTCTGTGGTGCTTTAAATTCATTGTTGCAGCATTTGAAACTGTTCCAGAGTGTCTGTGGCAATATGTTTTCTTATCAAGTAGATGAATGCTGATACTGGAGCGATGAATGGGTATCTATTAATTCCTAAATTTTCATTTGCTGTGGAGGGCTTGGAAGAATTTGTGCTATTGAAACAATAGATGGTCAAGAAGTTATTGCATCCAGTGGAGTTTACACTAAATATTCAGTTAGTGAAACAAACTCGTGTATTTTACTTCAGTTCACAGTGACGTTCGTTGTGTTACAATTCTTGAAACATTATAATTCTTGAATTCTGGAAAGGAAAAGAAAACAGGAAAACAACAGGACCTTTTATGGTTGACAGATTAGGGTTAACTTGTCTCTTTGTCCCTCTCATCTTTTGAGTGACTGCAGTAGAAAGAATTGTATTGTCCATTGAATGTTCATATGTATGTTGTATGCTGAAAAGAATGTGTTTCCATGGGATTGGGATAAGGGATTTTTACAAGCAAGTTTAGATTCCTTAGATGACAAACAGGCAAAAAAAAAAAAATTAAGAGCTTTTCATCACTGTAGTTATTTTCTTCCTTTTCTTTCCAATTCCTCTAAAGAAAGTCCTTTAACATTTACAGAAGAAGGATGGGACCTCACCCAACCTACCGTTCAGTTGCGGGAAAGATAGGTACCCAGGTGGAGGGCAGTGTCGCCATAATGCCTATGTGCACCTTTGTTTTAGAAAGGCGGACAGTGGACTCCCTTTGCCTACGAGCTCTTTGGTCAGGTAAAACGGAAGAGTGACTTGCATAAAGAAGTTTTTAGAGGAAGACCCAGATGTGATCATAGGCTGTAAATCTGTAACAAGTCCCAGTGATTGAACCCTCTCAGTTCACTGAAGGCAATGAATGAAACCCCTGACTCCAGCTGCTTAAACAGCAGTGCCACAATTGAATGAAAGCAGTCCTGAAGGCTTTCTTGTACGGATAACCTGATCCACTTTAAGAACTGTTAAAGTCCCAATTCCAGAAACATATGAACTGGTCTAGCCACCACTTCAGCTTGCGCTGTGCCAAGTGGCCCTGCCTACAGGGGAAAGGGGGGCTGGAAGTGCAGTGCAGAGGGTTTATGTGCTTCAGGATAAAAGGGAAGAATTACTTATTTTTTTAATGTCTGAGGAGGAGGCTTGCAGAGGAAGGGAGTCCTCTGTAATGAGAAATACGTGCAGCTCTGCTTAAGGAGGAGGAACCGGAAGGAAGGAAACAAGTCATAATCCGAAGGCATTTGTCTTTTGATGGAGTGGCTGTTTGCTTACATATTTGGCAGCTGTGGCTTTTCTTGAATCATGGTTTTTATTCCAGGAATTCTTGTTTAACAGACTTCATACCTTAATCTGCCAAACTTCAGATGTTTATTTCCTATATCGTAAAGGTTTCCTTCCCTACTCCACACCCCCACCCCCCCCCCAAGTTGTGTATGGTTTAATATTTGTTAAAGGAGGAACTGGAGAAACTTATTGTTTTGTTTTTAAACTTTGGCTAGTTATTAGTCTATTAATATCTCTCTAACTATGTATTGAAAGGACTTTTCATTAATATCATCATATGGGGTCCTGAAATCAGAACGGTATTGCCCTCCAGAAGGCCGTATCTGGGTTTTTTCTTTTCTTTCTTTTTTTTCCCCACTTGTCTTTTTTTTTTTTTTTATAAGGGCTAGAATTTATCAACAGATTGCCATCTCCTTTCACATCTAATGTGGTACAGGACATATAATTAGTTACATGTTGACTTATCCCAGTTAGGCTTTTAAGACTTGGATATAGAATATTTGACCATTTCCACTGGCAAGTGGAATTATGGCAAGTCTTATTTTTAACAAACCCATTTGCTTTTAAGACATTAGTTCATTCCTTGATAGTCTTTCCCATGCCTACGTGCATTTTAACCATGTAACCAGGTCAACTATTAGTCATCTGTCAGTTTGACTGCTCAAGATGTCCTGAAATATCTCTGAGTAGTTACCATCTCTTTGCCCCAGTGCCCCTCTTTCCCCAGACTGCTCTCATCTGCTCCCTGTTTTCCTCTTTTCTACAGTGTGGGCTCCAGAATTATGCATACTGTTTTGCCAGCCAACTATTTTTATTTAGACTTGGATCATGAACTTTAGAGCTGGAGTAATTTTATCTTCATTAAACTTAATTATGTACCTTGATATCTGTAGCTCGATTGTGTGCATTGGAGAATGACTGCTGGCTGACATGGGAATCCTATCGCTATTTGTGACGTTAGCTGCTGGGTTTAGATTAACTTAATTCTAAATCTGTTGTGGACTGCTGCTATTCTTGCATCTTTGTAAAAAATTTAGACTTTTTCCCAGGGTGTTATAACCTTTGACAGGAATTTTATTGCAGTTACTGTCTTACCATGCAAAACCCAAGAATGAGTGTGTTGGGTTTTTTTTTTTTTCCCCCACGAATGTCCTATGATGTCCACTTTCACCTAAACATTTATTTGGGCTTCATTATGTGTTTTTATTAAAAGGAGGATAGAATTAGGCTGGTCTCTGGATAATGTTTGATTCATGCACTGTTCACATCCCCTTGTTGACTGGTCAACCCACATTTGGGAAAACATCAAGTCCATGGCTGTCGTAGTCATCTCAGTTCAAGCCACCACCCTGCACAATTTGGGGTGACTCTCACCATTACAAGATCCTTTGAACTCTGGTGTAGAAAGTGTGGAGGTAAAGGCTATGGTTATAGGGTTCTACGGGGTATCCTGAATCCTGAGTTCAGTTTCTCCAGTGTGCTGTGTAGTGCCGGAAAGCTGCCTTAAGTGTATGGCTCATAGCTTCTGTTGTTGGTCCAGACTCTAATCGTTCTTATTGATTTAATTACAGTGATATGACTGTTTCATGTGGAAGCTGTTTTATATTTGCTTCATTACAAGGTTAATTTTAGTGGCAGCAGGATTTGCATGTAGAGCCTCTGTATGCTGACAGATTCCTGTAAGAGTGTCCTTATGTGGAAAATATAAAGTTAATGCTTTGATTTCATGCTAATGTATTTTTTATTTGAAGATATCATATATAAAATTAAGTGTACACCAAGACAAAATGATTTGAATGAATAACAGGCTATATCGCTAGAATTAATGAAAAAGCAGCTTGGCAGGGTGAAGGCAACAAGCCAGAATTAGTAGAACTTTCTGGGTGTCTTTGTTTTGTGATGGTTTTGAGCATATCAGTGGACTTGAAGAACAAATGGAGATGGCAGTATTAATAAGTCTTTAAAATCAATGTTGTGGGAATTGAAGTTCTTTTTATTGGGCACTTTTTCTGGTAACTAGGGTAGTTTCTTCTGGCTACTTCTTTAATGTAATGGAAAGGAAATTGAGCTGACTCTACCTCTGAAAAAGCTGCTCAAAGACTTTTTTCTAGCTAGTATGCAGGGATAACGAAGTTCCTGTACAGTTTTGGTCTTGCATAATTTTTAGAGTTGCACCACTGCAGTTTCTTTCTAAAAACTAAAACCAAATAATGAATTGACAGCATATATGAAAGGCTGGGATTAAATTTTTAAAAAGCAAACTTTGTTTACTTTGTTTGCAAAGTATCCCTGGGATCTTTTTTATCAAGTTTGCCCTAGCAAATTAAGGACAACGAAGCTACACGATACTGTTCTGTACTAGATAGAACTCTTGCATGAATGGAAACTTCATGGCAGAGTGTGGGTTACAAAGAATGATTGATTGATCTATTGAAGAGAAGAAAAAATATCTAGGGTTAGAGGCATGCTTATAAAGAAACAAAGTACTAATCAGGGGAAATCGAATTATTACAATCATGTAAACATTTTCTTTGGGAATTGCATTAGAAGTTTGCAAACAACCCATCTGGGTATGTGCTGCTTCTGTTGCTGTAAGCTACCTGAAAGGACATCTATGATTGGCAGGCATAGCTGGAATTGGCAGTGTATGTATGAAGAGGTTTCAGTACAAGTCTAGCTTATTTCGTGGCCGCACATGAAGGTTTGACAGGAAACATGTTACTGCTTGTCATGGTTGCGTGCACCTGGTAATCGTGATAGCAACTATAAATTGCACTCCCCCAGGGTTCAGGTTGTAAACAAAACTTTGCAAATGGGGTAGTCAAAAAAGGGAAGAGAGTGGAGCGGGGGGAGGTGTGTCTGTGGTGGTAGGGTTTAAGTCTGAATTTCCAGGCCTTTAAAAAGATCATGTGTTCCTCTTTCATTTTGCTGACAATTCAAAATTCAATCTGTTTTGCTTGTACTAAGTCCACTTTTCAGTTGAAACTTGTAATTGTTTATATATTGGGGGGAGGCAATAAATAATTGAAACTGTAAGTTGTAAAACCATATTACTTTCCTATTATGTGTTGGGAAGACTCTTTTTTTTGTTGCTGGTTTTTTCCCTGAGGAGGAATATGGAGAGCAGGAATCAGGTTTTTTCTCTGGGTAAATCAGGAAATCACTAAAATTAGACCTTTGGAATTCAATCTCTTTATTCCCCCTTAAGGCTGGGGAAAGCTTGGTAGATAGCATTTTTCAGGTTACTGAATTGAAGAGTGTTTTAGTTCACTTTAGTTTCTGTAACTTTTTTTTTTCTTCTGTGTAATCCCATAGAAAAGTGGTATCCATGGGTATGGACGGTTTCATGCAGATGCTTCCAATTGTCCTCAGGTTGGAAACTCCATGTAGTATCTCTGAGTTTAATTCCTAATTCTCTTCAGACCCAAAACACACTGTCTTCTGCTCACAGCAGAAGAAAAGTAATACAGGTAAGAGCAGGAGGGAGCATGAAAATGAGACTCAGGTTTTTTTTCTGCCTGTGCTACAAATCTACATGGTGACACAGCTTATGTTCAATATTAGGTGACTTAGTAAGATACCACTCAGTAAACTGAGGTGTCGTTAGTTCAAACATAGGATACTTGGAGTGTATGCATTGGTTGTTCTAATATGCTTGCAATTCAGAAGTCCAAGTTGCAGACACCTAGGCCAGCATCATTTTAAGGTGGTATAAGTAACTTCAGAACTGAAAGTATGTCAAGCTTGATGGTTCCATATGGTGCAGGTTGTATTAGGTGGCTGTTCGAGGAGTGGTGTGATCTTCAATGTGGCTGTGAAAAAGGGCTGGTTTTAACTATATGTTCCAGTTAAATGTAATGTGTTTCTACTCTTTGTTCATCTTTACCAGGTTTGTAGTTTCCTTTATGCATGCAATGCAGTCCACTGAGTTCAGTTGGAGATGTTGAATGGAGATGTTGGAGGGAGGGGTTGGAGAATTACCTGCCTCTCATGTGAGGTTTCATCTGGTTGGTGCCAAGTGTCCCTCATTCAGCAAGATTGCTGTGAAGTGCACTGCCAGACACATGTAGGCCATTAAAGCTCTATTCTAGTCCCATGTTTTCTTCAGTAAACCAATTTAAGATCCTCTGTGGTTTACTCTTCATACTCCTGTGTTTACTCTTGTGCTTCCCTCCTGTTTTGGGGGATCACTATGAATTAACTGAGCTGTTTATGAGGACATGGGCTAAAACAGATTAATGAGACATTAATCTCTGGTAGTTCTTTCTACATTCTCCATTTATTTATTTTTAAATCTAAATTGTTTCACTGATTCTATTTTGAGTGGGATGCCACTGATAGCATTTTTCCTAATTCAAAGAAATTTGGAGATTTTCTGCTTTATTGTCATTCTTCATCTGGGTGCAGCACCAGGTCTTGCTCTGAATTGGTGTGTGTTTGTACCGTACCTAGTAAACAGATGTTTCTTTATGTTTTTATGATACTATTTATGTTGCAAAAAAAAAAAAATGGGATTCTTACTGTTTTGAAGGTTTGATGTTGTGAAGCATGTTGGCCTGAAATTTCATGAAGTTTTCCTATTGTTTTTTTCGGGGGAATTGTCTTTTTTTTCCTGGAATTCTGTATGTTTATGGAATTTGTGTGCTGTAATACAGTGCCTGACAAACAATCTTGTAGCTATTTCATTACTGTTTCTGCTTCAAATCCAAGTTAGTTGCAAATTTGTAGTCTGTGGGTTGCTTTGCATCTTGATTATTGTAAAGCTTTTCCTGTGCTGTGACAAACAGCTGAGTGGTAATGTGTATATGAGGATCATCAAACATGTTTGAAAGGCCTCCTTAGTCTTCAGCAGGCAATACCGTGTTCCACTGGGGGCGTGGGGGAGGAAATCTCTTACACAGAACTTGCCAAAAGAAATAAATTATTTACAGAGAAATCATGTTTGAAGACCTCTGTTTTGTAGCTTGGATCAAGACTTTCTACCAGTCCCTTCTGCTAAAGGAGAGGAACCTTATGAAAAGCATGATTTGATGATAGCAGTACTTTGACAGTTGTGTGGGAACGTCTACTCACTTTGAAACTTGTGGCATACATCATATTTTTATCAGCTTATCTTCCTTTACATCTTAATTTTCTCAGTTCTAGAATAAAACTTTGCCCATTTTTGCTGATGGGTTTGTCTCCTGCATTTGTTAAACCTGTTCCTGTGTTCAGCGTTTTTAACAAAACCATTTCAGCTAGTACTGAATTAATCAGATGTCTTAATTCACTCAGAGGCAGATCTTAAAACCACAAGTTATTTTTGCCTGCTGGAGATGTGCTGCAATTGGTATTTGCTGGGGCCAGGTGCTCATGTTTGAGGCTTCTAACTGATCATAAATTAAGAAATTTAGGGTTAATTGCTTTTTGACTCTGGATGTAAGCAGTTACTGTTTGTGGATTTTTGTTTTGCTGTCTGTTGAGGCTACACAGACAGTTATTAGCAGCTTGGAGGGAGAAGTGAAGGGGGAGCTTAGGCAATGAACTTGTGGATTGTCAGGTTCTCATTAGTTGTAATGGCAAGAAAACAGGTGCATAAGATCACCTTTGTGTTCTTGGTTGAACTTTCCAGATGTTGTACATGAGCTCACTTGAGATTCCCTGCACTGTCAGCATCTTTGGAAGACAGCATTGCCCAGTCCAGAGGCCCAATGGTTTGCTGCATTACCAGCATGAAGGCTCTTACTAAAAGAGATAGCTAAAGAGGGAAGACCCCTGCCTTGAAAGAGACAATGAGCACCACGCTTGTGCAGAAGTCAACATAACATACATGATAGAAGAGCTGTATGGCTCTAGGGAAGAAGTGTGACATGGAGGCACTCTGGCAAGAGCAGTGTCTGTGCAACAGCTGAAATGTGTGATGAATTACAGGAAGGTCTGTAAGTTTTGCCTTTTGTTTCTGTCGAAGGACTCGGCAGGTTTCCAGAAATCAGTTTCAGTACTGTCATTAAATTATAGACAAGTTTCAGGTCTAAAATAATTAAGTGTGTGTTGGAGAGCATATGTTTTGGGAGGAGATGGGGCAAGGCTTCTTAAAATATATAAACATCCATTTGGTGTTGTGTTTGGGGTTTTTTGTTTGATTTTTTTGGGGGTGGTGTTTTGCTTTGTTTTTAATCAGAAAGGATGAGCAGCATCATGTACTCTGCAGTATTAATCATCCTAATGAGAAGGTCTTCAAGTCACAGATTTTATTCATATTTCCAAAATATGCATGACCTGTCATATAGGTGAACCCAGTGATTGTGATGCATGGTTTCCAAGTTCAGGAGAAAACTTGGCCTTCAGAAATTTTCTCCCTTGTATGTATGTGGAATAGAAGAGCTCCAAGGACAAAACAGCTTAGTACATGCCTGAGGTTTTTCCTCAATTATCTTGAGATTACATCATCTGCAGAGATGTAAATATAGAAAATAGTAGGTGTGTTAAATCTCCTGACTTGTTTTTAAACCTCTTTTACTGTTTGTGTCAGTAAATAGAGATTTGGTATTATATCCACTTTCTCTTTCTAGGACATTTTAAGTTTCTTTAAATGCTTATTCTCATCTTTTAAGACGGGTTTTAATTCTTGAGGAGGTGCTGTTACATTTTCTGTTGCTGACTGAGCTCTTTCTCAGGATGGTTGTGTTTCAGCGAAGTTGAAATTTTTTTTTCTCTGAAAAATTATTTTATTGAACAAAGTAATGAATAATGTAGCGGGGGGGGGGGGTATGGAAACCAGCTAAACTTTTGATTTTTCAGACAAACAGGAGAAACAATCCCTCCTTTAATTTCAATGATAAAATCCAAAAGATTAGCAAAATAGATTGGGGGATATTTTGGGTATTGTGAGACCTGTCCTAGGTCCTGATTCAGGGTAAATTCCCTGTTTTGAGGTAATATTTAAGGCTTATTTTAAACAAAATCCAGAGTGACATGTCTTCTCAACTGTCAAGGGATTTCAGCATTCCATGGAAACAGTTTGGTTGGGTGCATTGTGTTTGTTAGGTTCTTTGTTTGGTATAGGCAGTATTATAACCATGTCTGTGTACAGCTACTTTTGGAAGTAAATGCATGAAATAAAGCTTCTAAGTTGGCTTAGAACTTGAACTTTGCTACTGTAAAAGTACAGAACAAATCCAATCAATTAGGAAACCAATTTCTTTTGCCATGTAATTGCTACATGTAAGAAAGCAAGCGAGGAGTTGTAGTGTGTTTTCTCTTTTGCAGGTGTTGCTGAAATAGTTCCATTTATTTAAAGCATATGATTTCATGCGATTGTGCCTGATTGTTAGTGCAGCTGTTGACAGCTGCATGCTCATTTAGCTAATTGCATTCTAGTAACATAGCTGAGCTTATTTTAAGATACGCAGTTGTGTGCTTTTTTTTTTTAAAAGCAACTCCATGCTTTCTGTGTTCACTGCAGAAAGTTCTGTGCTGTCAAAATGAACAGGCATCGGTCTAGAGGAAATTTGAGATCTTAAAAATAAGATTGTATCAGCCAGTCTAGTATGGATAGATAGTATCTGTGAAAAGTTGGACTGTGCCGTGTAGGTTTATGCCATATAGTTCTGAAGGGCATGAAATGGTCATGTTTTTGGGGTTTGTTTCATCATCTGTTCTTTGGGAGTATTTTATGGTTTGACATGTAAAACTTTAACAAAAAAATTCCTATTGCTGCATCAGCATTCAGATTGTGGTTTTGTGTTGATGAGTTTTTGTTACATACCGATCATCTTTGAGTAATATGTACCTGAAATAAGAAACTTGCATCAAGTTGGATACATGTAAAAATCATACCAGGAGAGCTGACTTTCTACTATGCATGCTAATTCTGTATAGAATACTTGTATGTGTTAGCTACGTAATTACAGTCGACAGTATAAAATTTATAATACAGTGTTGTTTTTATTTGTTATATAGCTTTATGCCAGTATATACAGGCCTCTAAAACCCGAGATGGTGTCAGCTGTTTCATTTCAAGTGCAACAGAAGGTAAAGGAAAAAGTGTGGGGAAAAAAAAGCAGAACTCTTTGTTCATCTGATACCTTGTCTTCATGGGCATTTATGTATTCTTGGTCTTTTAACCTTCTAGACTCTCTCTTCACAGCTAACTTCTTGCACTAGATGGTGGATACCCTTTCTCCTAAGTCTTGAGGAAGAAACTAAGTGGTGCAACTTCTGTGCCTATCTTAAACTTGCATCATCTTTGCATCTTGTCTATTTGTGCTTTTCTTCCATAACAAAATTCCAGCAAAGCTGAAGCTTTATCTGTGCTTTAACAAGAATCTGAAATATCTGAAGAGCAGCTTAGAGAATTGCTGTTGTGACCACAATCTCAAGATAGTCACACTTAAGGAAAAGCACAGATACTTAATGACATAAAAATGTTACAATGCTAATCCTTGCTAATATCTGCAGTCTGATTATATGCTAACCAACTGTCTTGCATTTTCTGTCTCAACTAAAAGGAGTGTTTGCTTAATTCGCTTATCCTTGCATCTGCCTGCAGATGTCCTGCTTTTTGGCCTTGTTTGAGCTTGAGAATGAAATACTCACTTCTGTGTCTTTCTTCACCTCCAGGGGAAAACTTTGAACAGACCCCATTAAGACGCACATTTAAATCCAAAGTTCTTGCTCGCTATCCTGAGAATGTTGAATGGAACCCTTTTGACCAGGATGCAGTGGGAATGGTCAGTATTGCTTAATGACTTCTGGCTTTAAGATAAAAACCTACCTTAACAACTGAAGGCATTCATCTGTGCTTTGTTTGACAAAAAAAAATAAATATGTGAAGTCTAGTATAGATTGGAAAGAATAATTTCTGTAAATTGTGCAGGCTTAAAAGGCCTTTTCACTTAATTGGAATATTTTTTAAAGTTAAAACTTTTAAGTAATAAGTCTCCAGGAGAGACTGTGGTTTCTTAATTAAGGTATAGTACATTTCTCTGCCAGATTTCTGGTCTTGGTGACCAAAATACTTTCCTTTATCTGAGTTTGAACTCGGTTATTTTATTCCTGTTGAAGTTGGTAAAATGGTTATGAGTTTCAGTAGGCACCTCATGTAGCCCTTTCAATATGTTCTTTTAGGTCTTCTCATTTAGATGCTTATTGTTGTATTGTATAGAGATGTAACACTTAACAAATTTAAGGTTAAAAGTGATGGATGGCAGTCTGTGGGTTCTAAATCCTATTTTGATCAGGGGGAGGAAAAAAAGTGTGTTTTAATTGATATTATCTCCTCTTCTCTCTTCTTTTTTGTAGCTGTGTATGCCTAAAGGGCTTGCTTTCAAGACACAAGCAGATTCCAGAGAACCTCAGTTCCACTCTTTTATTATTACTCGTGAAGATGGCTCACGGACATTTGGATTTTCTCTCACGTTTTTTGAGGAAGTTACTAGCAAACAGATCTGCAGTGCAATGCAGACACTGTATCATATGCACAATGCTGAATATGACATTCTTCATACTCCACCCACAAATGACAAAGATAGCTGCAGCAGCACTGGAGACTGCAATGGCACTTCTGTTTCAAAGCTACAGCGTTTTAACTCCTATGACATCAGCAGAGACACCCTCTATGTCTCAAAGTGCATTTGTCTGATTACTCCAATGTCTTTTATGAAAGCTTGTAAAAAAGTACTAGAACAACTTCACCAAGCAGTGACTTCACCTCAGCCACCACCTCTACCTTTAGAAAGCTACATCTACAATATACTCTATGAGGTTCCTCTTCCTCCAGCAGGAAGGTCATTAAAATTTTCCGGTGTTTATGGACCAATTATTTGCCAGAGGCCAAGCACCAGTGAACTACCATTATTTGATTTTCCAGTTAAAGAAGTTTTTGAATTGCTTGGAGTAGAAAATGTGGTTCAACTCTTTACTTGTGCCCTCTTGGAGTTTCAGATACTGCTTTATTCACAGCGTGAGTACTTGGGTTTTGTTTTCTTCTCTTGCAGTTGTACTGTCTCAAGGTCTTTTCATTTCTTGAATTTTAAAATACACACAACAGAATAGCTGCATTAAGGTGATGTTAGCATGCTAATGTGGTCAGGCTGATCTATGTGCAGGTTTTAGTGTAAAGGGAAGAACTGGAGTTGCGTTGGCTCCTGGTTTGAGATACCCAAAGTTAAAACTTTGGGCTTTCACATAATCCTTTGTATTCATGGACTGACTGTCCCCTTTATTGCTGTCCCTGGAGATGTGCTGTTGCATAGAGCAGTATGTGTTTTCCCATGTTACTCTCCAGCTCCTTAGCTGACTTCCCCCCCCATCTCTGCCAAGCTATCCATACATTTTGAGAAAATTATATATGGTTTTGAAGAAGAGTTAATGATGCAAACATAATTTTGTCTTTGAGTACTCAAAGTCACGTTTCAGTTGTTACCTTAAAATAGTGACCTGAAAACATTTTTGAGTGAATTTAAGCAGCAAATCTTTAAGGCCTTGAAACGGTTATTGCTGAGGTCATGTAGTTAAAGCTTGCTTTAAGAGAGGGTAGGCAGCAACTAACCTGAAATAGCATCTGCTTATCAATTAATAAGTAATGTGGTAGTGGTGTCCATTTTATGTGTTAAATTTGTGAATACTGAGCTTCCTACTCTGCATCCTGTTACTCTAACACAGAGTATGTGGACTCTTGCCAAAAGATAATTTCTTGACTTTTTGTCCTAAGGTGGCTAATATTAGTCCAGACCCACCCATCGGTAATGGTGTGGTTTGGAGTAGGCAGACCACATTTTGTGTACCATTACAGTAATGGTAAAGAAGCCACGAAGACCCCCAGAGAAATCCAGGGGTAGTCCGTGGTGTTACTGAAGTCTGGTTTTGATATTTTCTTCCATTGAGCTGTCACTGAAATATGTAGAATGGAAATGGTAACCAGTTATAAAATATAACCTGCAGTTGTTTGCAACATTCTTCAAGTATGAAATGCAGATGTTTGTGTGTTGAGATGTGTGCTTAGACTGGAGCCAAAGATGGATTTTGTGTGTATAGCCAAGGTGATTAAAAATGTATAACGGCAGCAGGGCGTTGTGTCACAATTGTTCCATTGTATAAACACAGGAAAAAATGACAATAATTCAGACGTGGTAAAAAGTCCTTATTGTACTCAATAGTGAGTATTCTCTTGGATTTAAAAAACAAATTGCTTTTCTTATTGTTCATAGAAAATCTAGAAAATTTTATATTTGACATTTAGGGAGTGTTTGTTTGTGTGGATATCTGTATCCTGTCAGTGGAAGATGAAAACATCAGTTCTTCCATCTGAAGAGGAATCCAGTCAAGCTGGCCACTGGTTGTGCTCAAGACCTCCTGTGGCAGAAATGTGTGTGCCTGGCTGGTTGGAAGCACAACAAGAAGAGCAATGCCTGTATCAGAAGAGTGTTCCCTAATGTCTTTTCAGGCCATTGTGTTACAAGTACTTTTTTCTCCTGGCCTGGAACTCAGCTCACTTCTGGGCTGTCTTCTGTATTCTGGATTCTCCTTCCAAGTCATATTAATAGGTTCATTTTCTTTTTCTTGTGTGCTTTCCAAGTGTCTGATCAGTGACTAATTAAAGAAGCTTAAAATAGCTCCGGAACACTTGTGTTTCTTGTTTACATGCACAGACGTATGGAATTTGGAGGGATTCATGCAGCTGAAGGTTTGTGGGCCTGGATCTTTATGACAATTTCTGTGCCCTGTTCCCCCCACCTTATTGCAAGTTCTGGCTGAGTTGGGCTGTGTTGTACCTTATGGAAATGTCTTGTCTGTCTCTATCAAGTTCTTACCTATTGTTTCCAGCTGAAAAGTCATCTTTTAGTAGAAAAAGAATTTGTCATTTGTTTGGTGACTTTTGACCTTCAGTTGGTGAACTAGCTGTGTCAGCATCTTCTCAGTAATACTTTATTGAAATACAGCCTCTCATAAGTATTTTCCGGGGGATCTAGTCTCTGACACTTTTTTTACCTGCGTTTTTTTTGTTAAAAAGCACCATTTGGTGCAGTTTGCTAATACTTGGAATACTTTCAGAGCTTCTAGTGAGTTAGTAACAGAAGTTACTGCATGCTGCTGGTGGTGCCAACAGCCAAGCTGAAGACCATCCTAACATGCTTCTGACACACATGTAATTTATTGTTTTATTACTTGAAATTGGTGTGTGAAGTATTTTGAAGTCCTAGAAAGTCAACTTTTTCTTCCTGCAATTTCTAGTTTTGCTCTTCTAACTGTAAGACTCTGTCTTCTACCTGAATTAGAAAAATGTTTTAGTAAAGAGATTGCTTGCTTCACTTAACAGGATGATATCAGTAGGAAAGTGACTGAGGTTCAGTTTTATTAAATCCCTTGGTGCTCAGACCTGTGCCAGTTGAGGCAGTTGGGATGATTCTAGGTCGGGTGATATTGCTATACTGGTTGGGTGGATTTAGATTTAGAACAGCCTGTGTCAGGGTCAGAGGGGTTGCATGTAACATTTGCTTTTTAAAAAAAAAACACAACAAACAAACCCAAAGCTCTTGGAGCACTTTGCTGTGAGATGTAATCATTTCTGGAACAAGTTCTTTAGCATCTCAATTTGCAGTTAGTCCTTGGAATAGGAGTAACTTCACTTGGCAGCGAATGTGTTTTTCTTCAAGATTCCTGTGACATGTTTCTGACTTTATGCTTCTGGAAATTCTTCTTTTGTCCCACCATGTTGGCACAGCTTGTGTGTTTTGAATCAGTGTAAGCCAATTGTAGGGAATTAATTCTTTGACTTAATTGTCCACTTGAGAGGGCATTTGGGAAAGCATTAGAGGAATACAGGTGCCTGGACAGCAAAGAATCTGAAGCTGCTCCTAGTGCTGAGGAGCTCTGGCAGAGACGGTGGTGCTGAAGGAGTCTTCAGTAGTGCCCTCACCAGGTTATTCTGCTGGAGCTGCTTTGCATTCCTACAATTTATGTTGCTCTTGTATCTGTGAAATAGACTTATTGCTTATCTCTGTAGAGCACCTAGAGCTCTTCTGAAAAGTGTGCACTGGGTTAAGACAGCTGTGAAATCTACTTGAAGGAGATTTTCTAAACAGCCAGAAACAATAAAAGGAGAAATAGAATGCAATGCTGCCACAGACTGTGATCCTGAAAGCTTTTACTTTCTGGGTATTTGCTGTCTGCTCCCATTTGTAAGTACAAACAAAGGTGGTTTTCTTCTTTGTTTTCCTTTTGAATCAGTTCTTCCTGTCTTACTAGAACTTGCTTAGAATTGTGTTCACCTTGGAAATTTAAAGCATTCATTTTATTTCTTTGCGGTTTTAGTCCTGTGTTGCCCAACTCTGATCTTTTTACTTAGGACATTTTCTTCTTAAGCCTGCAATGATTTAGGAAACTTGGAGCAAGTATCTTTAATCAACCTGTCACACAGAAGCAGACATGAATAGGAAGTACTTTGACCTACTGCTGCTAGTAACCACAGTTTTCTCTCACTGCAGGTACAGGTGTTTTGAAGTAAAAGGCACAATTAAAGAAATGTATGTTTTCTCTAAGGAGTTTGACATACTGCATACCTGTGCTCAGAAAAATTTGTTGAAAACCACTTCTTACACACCATGCTTTCTGCTATGAGCAGGCATGCCTAAAGGGAACTTCCCAGGTAATGCTTTAGTCTAGTGGCTCAACTGCACTGTGTGCTATGGAGCACTGCAGATAGAATTTTTTCCCCCTTCTGCTCCTCTTCAGGTTAAAGAGAAGGTTAATCCTGAGAAGTAGCCCATCTTTCTGGCTTATCCCTGTACTTTCTGAAAAATCTCCAAACTAATTGTCATAATGGTCCTCCACTGTGGGGGCAGCTTTCTGCCTTGTAGCAGCGATATGGGAGTTGCATGTGGAATGGAAATTACTTGACAGAGTCGACAGTATTTCATTGTGATTTGTGAAGAAAGACCATTAGAAGGAAAAAAAAATATTCCAGAATGTGATCAAGTCATGGTTTTAAATTTGGCAAATTCAAAGAATTTCTGTGAGCATTTGATAGACTTCTGTCTAGTAGAACAAGAGAATGGAGATATGGAAAGATGGTTCTTACAGCTGCCACCTTTTTCCATTCTGCTCCTCTATTTCCAGATCCAAAACCCCTCACTTTTTTATTTTCCTGGATTTACTTGCTTTTCATGGATCAACAAAAATACCTAGATATTCTAGACATAGGTAAATCCTAATGTAAATAACTTCATATATGTGCTTTAAGGGATAATGTATTTTACCTACAGTAACTGGTTAGAATAAAAAACCCAACCTTTTTCTGTGTTCCGAAGTGACCATGTTAAAAAGTAGCAGATCTTTTCCTAGCACAGTGATCAGTTAAGTACTTTCTAAACTAGTAGTGCACTAGAGGTATGTCGTTTTTTCCCTGTCCCTGCTCTTGTACAATATAAGGCAAAAATCTGTCGCCTGTACCAGAATAGGCACATCCTGCTTTCAAAACAAGAACAAGACCACCGCTGAAGCACTCCTTCCCTCTTAAATTTTTGTCGTCGTTATTTTTAACTCTTACCTAATGCTTTGGTACCAGGAGTATACTCCTTTCTTTTTTAAAAACAAAAAAAAGCCTCCATACCCTCTCAGGATGGGTATAACTCAAGCCAAAATAACCTAAATACTTTCTCGTGTTTGCAGCCGCCTTGCCTTTGTCCTTGCCTTTTGCCAGCAGCTGCTAAAGCCTGCAGAATGTAGTTGTTGTTACTTGCAGGCTGTGGCCCTGCAGCCAAGCAGTTAGGAATGGCTTAAGCCAGGTGAATGCCCAGGATCAGGGGGCTGCATTTGCACATAACTCGGTTGCAGGAGGAGCTGCTGAGTGGATAGAAATTCTGAATTATTGATGTTACTTTGTAATTAGTTTGAAAGGCTAATACTAAAGTTAGCTTAATGACACAGAGAGAAGGAGTTGTGTTTAAATTAGCCAGCAGGATTAGACAGGGGGTTTTGTGTGGAGGGAAAACACTGTTTCTATTCTGAGACTTGTTCTTTCAAATAAACAAACTGAATACCAACCAGCTGGAATGTTTGTATATCTGTGGCTACACTTAAAGTTCCTTTTAAAGCTGAAGAAAATAGGGTATGGAATGGATTCGTCTTCTTCCCAAAGCTTATCATTAATTCATCACTTCTTTGCAGTCAGGCTGTGATTAAAGCTGCAAACCAATAAGTAATTGGGTAGGCAGAAACCGGTGTCCAGGCAGAATAGGGGAGTGCTGCTGGTGATGTTCATTGATTGTTCCCTAATGTGTTCCAGTCCAAGCAAGCTTTTGGCAAAAAGTTTAAACTGTTTAAGCTGTTCTGGCTTGTTGTTATTGAAGGCTCCTTTAGTCACAGAAGATCTACTGCAAGGCAGTGACAAGTAGCTCTGTGCAGTAACATTTTCCACCAGTAAAGCTTGATCTAAAAAGAAAAATCAAAAGCCTAGATGGCAGAATTATGACTGTAGCAAAGCTTGGTGCTGAATTCCTCTTGGATTGTGGAATTCTTTGCAGACCCCAAACTCTGCAATCATGACGGCCAGGAACTGCATTTCTTCGCCCTCCGTCTTCTAATATATGAAGTCTGAGTGGCAGATGGCTAAAGAATAATTAAACCCATAACCTTAGAAAGTGAATTATTAAGCTTAAATTTTCTCCACAACGTTTGTTTTGAACTCATGTTCTTTTTTCAGTCTTCATTTGCGCTCTGCTACAAGTGTATGACAGCTCCAGAAGCCTCAGCACCTGAACCTGTGTATTCAAGTGTCTTTTCCAGTTGCCTTGTGTCTGTAACTTTGTGAACATGTCAGGAGACGTGCATACCTCAGCATGGGTGTAAAGAATACTGAACTTTGGGTGTTTTTTCCTTTCCCCCTATTTCCCTGGTCCCTTTCCTGTCTGGAATTGGATATTGTTGCAATATCATTATAGTTTGACTGAAGGTAGGAATTGTCTTAGTCTTGGGAACTTGTTTTATACTCTTTCCAGCCTGGCAGCTCCAGAGCTTTCTGAATGTGTCAGCAGCTGTATCAGAACACATGCTCTGAGTTCACCTGGTGTTGCTTTCTCCTTTATGATGCATAGATATCAAAAAAACATTAAAGGTTGTTCTCTACTACAAAAGAGGAGAGCAGGGTTGTGGCCCAATGTACTGCAGCATTGACTGCTCTAACCACCAGCTGCTGAATAAAAAGATCTTTTGGTAGTGGGTTGCACAGGTGTGGTTAGAACCGCTGTGAAGTTTTAGGAGGTGGGTTGTTTTTACATTGAACTGAGACTCCGGTCATACATTGCAAAGGATACACAAAGCTGATAGTTTTCATTTTCTATACAGTTATTTCAGTCGTGCTATTGGGTTGGCTACTACACAGCATGCTTTATAGACATTTAAACAGTCATTTTAGAAATGTTTATCTGAGAGATACCAGATGCTTTGGGCTTCATCCAAGGCTTCCACAGAAAGCTGTAAGCATAGAGAAGAATAATTTCCAATGTATGTCTTTCCCAATTACAATACTGCTTCCGTACTCAAACTGTTATTCCTGGTAACCCTAACATAGGTAGCAGAGGGTGACTTAATGGACACTAAGTCTCAGTTAGCTCATTTCCATATGACTTGTAGAATGACCTACTTTGCATCGAGCTCTCTTTGTTGTTTCAGCAAAATGTGCTTGGGTGTACAAGTCTGGGCTTTCATTAAGATGCTGCTCAGCTAGTACTGGGTTTTGTGGTTTCTGTTTTAAAGACAGCTCTCATTTCTTTAACTTAGATTTGTTTACTTAGAAATGTTTGTAAAAGAAATATTTTTTTTTCTTGATCTTTTTCAGATTATCAGAGACTGATGACTGTGGCAGAGACCATCACAGCATTAATGTTTCCATTTCAGTGGCAGCATGTGTATGTTCCTATCCTTCCAGCATCCCTCCTTCATTTTCTAGATGCTCCTGTCCCTTACCTCATGGGCTTGCACTCTAATGGGCTGGATGACAGGTCTAAGCTGGAACTTCCTCAAGAGGTGAGAGGAGCTCATCTTGATTGATTATATATCATATGTGACTGAGAAGAGTGAGAAGCGAGCCAAAATACTGGTGCTGACTAATGGCTCTTACTCTTTTTGGAGATGCTGGAGAGAATCTGGTGTAATAGATAAACAAATGCCTGCTTTGGAAACTGTGGTCAGGTAAAATTAACCTGTAATTTTACAGGTATCGATGCAGTGAGGTTACAGGAAAAACCTTACTGTGCTGCAGAGTTAATCCCTGTAGTGTGAGGAAATGCAAAAAAGTGCAGTGTGGACAAAAGGCTGTACAGATGCTACTGCGTGGTGCTGAGTGAGCAAAGCTCGACTGGCTTCAGCACTGTGCTTCGGCCGTGGGTTTCCCCACACTGTATTTGGAAGTTGGGGTTGGCTGACATGGACCCAGCCCTTCAGGTGTCTGCACCAAGACTATTTTAGATTTTCTTCTAGAATGCACACTTCAGTCTGCAGCGAAATGTTGGCATCTACTTGAGCAAAGTGGTGCTAACTGAGGTAGTATTTGGGAAGTCCTCCTGCATAGTGAGGTTCTGTTAACACCAGCCACTGCATAAAGGAGAAGCAAATGGTCTGTAAAAGTCTTGCAACTCATACATGGGGCTGAAACTACATTCAAACTGATTAGAGGTTAGTTTTATTTACTTTGTCCCACTGCTTGCTTCACAAATACTCTTTTTTTTTTTTTTTTTTTTTTTTTTTTTTTTTTAAGAGGTGTGCCAAGAAGGGGTTACGAGCTGGTAAGGTAAAGATTAGGGGACCAAGAGTGGTTGAGCACTAACTGAGGTTGCAAAGGAAATGTCTGCAGGAGCCAGTAACCATCCATGGGAAGTATGTCAGGTGGCTGCTGCCTGCCTGGCTTGTGAGGCAGTTCCATCAGCCATCAGAACGACTTCTCTTGTCGAGTGGTCTATTTGCTCTTGCATGTAGAAGATGCTGTGTTACAGTATGGTGTGGCTGGCTGTTGTCAGGAAGCAGGACACCTCTATCGGGTAGCCCTGTGGGAAGTGAGGGCTTGCAGAATTACTAGCTGCAGAACAACACAGCTCTGGACTCTGCTAGAGTCTGCTTATTCATGGGTGTACCTTTGCAGGGGAATGACTGGGTACAGCATGGAAATGCCCTACTTGTGTATGCATTGGTAGGAATCTCTCATCTGCCATTTTCATGGGTTGTCTGGTCTCTTCTGTTATGAATTACATTACTGGGAAGGCAGAAGAGCGGCAGGCAGAGGGTTTTGTGGTGGTGGGTTTTATTTTGGTTATCAAGCAGTGCTGCAACATAGCCTGACACAACAAAAACTTTAAAAAGCTGCGTAAAATTAAGACAAGATATTTTTGTGAACCTCCAGTCTGGTCACCATGCCAACATTGCTCTTTTTCTCAAATCCATATGCTGATAGTTTTCATCTGTTGTTCCTGGCAAGTTCAAAGGAAAATTTCCCTTCAAACTGTGGTTTTTTTTCTGTTAAAACCCAAGTCTTTAATATCTTGATTTCTTTCTTTTCTCCTTCTCATTTGTTTGCACTGGCATAACTAATAATAGAATAATGTATGTTCTTCCCATGAAAACAGTCTATTGCTTTGGTTTTCTACAGTTTTACGAAATTTTGGATGCACTGACAGGCCCAATTAATCTGGTTAGTATACTTTTTGGAGAGGATAGCTGGTGAAGTAATGTGTATCCACAGATGCATTTTAATATAGACCATGGATGTTTTCACTGTTATAACAAGCTTCTAAAAGACTGTCTTCATTTGGTAAACCATTTCCTCATTTTAAAATCTCTGTAATACTTCCAACTAGATAAACTTTTCAATTTTAAATAGATATTTCAGTTATGTTAAAGGTAAATGGCTTTGAAGAGTCTTATCAGCATACTTTGGAGGTTTCAAGTAAGGTAGTTGATCTATTTTTACATGCTAAAAATAAAATCAAAGTAATATTAAAAATAATTTGGCACCTCAATTTACATTTATTTTACAGATAGCCTTTCATGAAGGTGGAGGAGTAGATTTTTTGATAATACCTTACAGAGATCAGAATTATGGGGGTGGGGGCAAGGAGGAGAGGACACAGGACTGAGCTATCAGCAACAATGTGCCCAAGTGATGGAATTTGCTGCATGAATTAACTGGTTCTTCTGAAGATCAGGCTTTCTCGTTCTCATTCCAAGAGTGAGGTCGTAAAGCTCTGTACACGATGAGTATGACAGTCTGAGAAATCCCCTCCCTAGTCACTGCTAATTAAGGTTTCTCGTAAACTGTTGAAGTCCATAGCACTGCAGGATCAGAATGTAGCTGTGGCATAGAAACAGGCTTGAACATGTGCTGGAGACTTCAAAGATGAATATGAAGTTACCATATACCAACATGCTTATCCAAGAAACAAGTTAGACTGGGAAGAACTGGATCTCACTACTGTTGAGAATACTGTTGTAGACTGTTTACTTTAAAAAACAAAACAACACCACCCTCCAAAAAAACCCAAACCCTCCACAAATACCCCTGCTGTTACAACAAGAAGTAAATGTACCATTTTGAAATGTAAAACAGAATTTGTAGTGCATGCTGGTCTCGATAAGTGAAACTGCCTGTTGGTCAGTACTTCTGATTATTAATAATTTAATGTCGGCTTTAATATATTTAGAACTGCAGAATACAGATTCATCTCAAATCTTCTTTGATTTACGATACCCTTTACTTCAGAGCCTCTCTGGCTCTTGCACTTAATTCCTGATGTTCTTTGTCAGGTCCTATGCATAAAATGTGGTGGTGTACAACAGTAGCATAGGGCATGTGGATTCTATTGTTTGTACTTCAGTAAAGACAATAATAAAGTAACAAAAGGTATATTAATATTTAACGTTTGGAATGTATATGAACCCTTATGAAATTATCAGGGTTCTATGAGAAACTTAATATCCAAGTCCTGCCTCTAGGCTTCTGATTCCTAGTTACAGAAAGTATCAGGATATTCCTCGTTTATCGCAGGGGGCATTTAACGAGCTGTTCTAGGCTGGAATTCATTCTGAGTCTGCAACAGAATATTTTTTTTCTTTGTTTTAAAACTGCATGAACTGCATCTCTGTTGCTAATCTGTTTACATGAATATATGGGACAGCTGCTGTTGAAACAATACCTAATTTATACAAGGGCCAAAGAAGCGAGCTTTGACAGACAATGTAGTTAGTGCTTCTCAGTTGAAGGGCATTGTGGAGGAATATAAGATCCTATCTAGCGCAGCATGGATGCCTCAGAGTCACTGCAGACTTGATTGTGGTTTTGTAATGAAATTTAAAAAACACTAAGCTGTCATGCTCAAAGCATTTTAGGCTAATAAATGTGAAAATTCTCACTGGTTGAAGTGAGGCACACACATGCCATAAGGCTTGTTTTGTTTTGTTTGTGGTGGCAGTTTCCTGCACTTTTGTTACATCTGGTGCTTTGCTACAGGAGCATGCAAACCCAGGTCTATCCTAGAAGTCGACACTTTGATTAAAATCTTCATTTGTTGATGGCGATTAAAATCTTTAGCAAAATAACTGCATTAATACAAAGTTAAAGTTTAGGGTATTGCTTGGGTACTTGAGCAAACAGTGCCTGATGGAGAAGTCATTGAACTTCACCTATGACTTGAAGACCTGACTCTGTGGCCCAGTAAAACTGTGGAGAAGACTCAAGGCTGACCGTAGGGCTGAATTTCATGTACATGCCAGTGATGCAGTGCACTTAAAGCTAAGCTCGTTCTTATATGTATTGCCACTTTGCTGAGGGCTCCTTCTGTATGCATGAGCATCCTGTGGTTTCACTTCTAAGCAACCCAGAAGGGGGAGGGGGGGCAGGGATGGGAGAAGCAGTGCTAGGATAAGGTGCTGCAGAAATCAAAGGGGAAGGGAAGAACATGTAGCTGTTTCAGATGTTGCAGGCAAGTGTGGTTTGTTTATCAGTAAAATTAATCAAAAAAAGTGGTTAAACTAGCTTTCTTGCAGATCAGAAACCCAGCAAGTACTGAAGTAAGATTTTTTTGTATGTGTGTCTTTGAATTTCCTTTTAAAGAAACTTTTTCAGTGCTACAGCAGTATATTTTTAGCAAGCAAGTTAATCTGGGCCATCTCATGCTACTGTATTTGCATCTGCACCTCGCCACTCCGTAATGCAGGAGAATGGTGCAACTGTAAATTATTTTGAGTGAAAATAAGCAATGCTGAGTCTTTCAGCACTGATTAAATTGAAGAAAAGTATTTCAGTAAAAAAGTTTGGGGTTTATGGTACAACCCCAAAGGTCTTGGGCTTTTTCTTTTAGAAAACTTGAAAGATTTTAACAGCTGAAATCCAATTCTTTGCTAATATAACATAGATATATATTCTCACTATTTTTATTTCCACCATTAGAAAGAGGTTATTCAATGCTAAATTTTAACAAATTCAGTGGGATTTTATTTTTGTACGTTGTTTTAGAAGATAAGAAAAGATCTCTTGAAATGCCTTTTTTTCTTGATACCAACACATTTAGACTAGATCAAGATAATTATTTTGAAAGTAATCACTGCTTTGTATGCATTCTCAGGCTATTTGCTGGTGTGGTAAAGCCTTGATAATACTGCAGTTTTATTGGCAGCTGCAATTTTATGTTTTCATGTACTTCAGTGTTAAGCAGACACTTAGATTCATGGTTCTGAAAGGTGCAGCTGCAAGTTGTCCTGTCACAACTTCTGGCTTGGCCGGAAGAGCAGTAGTGCTGAGAATAAATGCAGAAGGTCACCGTTTGCTTACAGAAATGGCACGGGAGCATCACTTAGAGTTTAGGACCACTGTAAACACATTTTCCACAAGGCAAGCCATGTGTGTATACATCTGCATATCTGTATTTTCTGTGTGTTAAGCAAAATGGGTGTTTATTTACAAGGTTGGGATGTAAAGCAGAAAGGTGATGGATTCATTTTGGCTTTTTAATGCTGCATTCAAGCAGAAGCCTTAACTCGGAAGCATGTTTCAGTCTGACTGTCTAGGAGTGGGTGTAGGAGCCTGTGTGTAACCTATAGTTTCAGCACTTCTGCTGCTCAGAGAATGGTGATTGTGCTACCAGAACTGACTGCTTGGTATTGTTGTAGGCATCTATTTGCATACCCTGTAATTATGTATTAATGTTTAAAATAAGGCATATTTTCTCTTTAAGATGTCAGTGGATAGCTTACTACTCATTATTAATGAATATTAGTTCCTTTTAGACTTCCTTTTGACAGAACCGAGGTAATTTCCTTCTGTATTTTTTAACAGAGCTGAAAGGAAGGATATGGGCTTGATGCAGGCACTGCTACATATATGGGGGGTTGACCCTCATTGTCCTTGAAGTCAGACTACAGAATTGAAATTGTCCTCTGTCTTTAGAATTGATGAGTGCAGTCCAGGGCCCACTGAGCCAAAGGGGAGGTGTGGTGTTGACCTCAGAGGAACCACACATTGGTATCAGATAAGGGGATATTGACTTACTGGCACCCATATTTCTAAGGTCTGTAAGATTATTTTTTTTCCCCCAACCCAGACACCCAGTTATTTGTTACGGTAAAAGTTTGTGGGGAAAGTCATGTTTTTAAATTGGGATCATAGGATCATAGGGGTTGGAAGGGACCTTGAGAGATCATCGGGTCCAACCCCCCTGCCAAAGCTTTAATTTTATATGTGTAAAGTGATGATCAAGGTGTCCATAGAGGCTTATATACAGAGCTGTCGGCTAGTCACAGCTCGCTCAACTGCTGCCTCCAGAGACAAAATAACTAAAACTCTGTGATCACAGAACTGCTTTATTTTGCTATTTTGTACTTGCCTAGTTCCTTGCATGCAAAATGCTTTCAACAGCGGTGGATTAATAAAAAATAAGTGCCATTTAATTTATCTTGTTTTTTAAAATAGAATGAAGGCGGAACCCCTCTGTCCTGATTGGTATTCCTTTCTGTTGGATCTGTAGTGTAGCAGCATTGAGACTTAATGCTTTGGTGTCTGTTACTGGGGGCTTATTTACTTGGGATTTCATTTTTACAGAAGGTGGTGACTTAGTACCACTTGAAGGGCTTGTGAAGTGAGATGCCTTTGCCATTTCCATTCCCTGGGGAACACAGCCTTTTCAGAAGTGCTTATGTGGTTCTTTAGGATCACTTGAGTCTAAGTTCAAAGAGGCTAAAGCCATCTACAGAATCTCCTTTGCTTATGTTGCTCAAGGTAGTCCTCTAACTTCTGGGTTATTAATCAGGCACTGAGTAAGTATAGACTGTCCCCAGAAATACTTCTTGCACTCTTTACAGTATTGCTGCACACTGACTGTTTTGGTTTTTTGTTTAAACTCTTCCATATAGGGCAAATTCTGAGAAATATAATGGTAAGTGGCATGATAAACAATCAATGTTAGTGGCTTAGAGTGTTTAAACTATGTGTATTGCCCTTAAAGAGGAGCTCTCCAGAAAGGATATTTAACTGTTGGAAGAACTAGCCAGCAATTTTAGAAAACATTAAATTTGGCTTTTTCTTCATTGGCAAGGAGTTTACTTTCAGTGTGAAGAGTAGAATCTCTACATTGGTACCGTCAAGATTTAGTTAATTTTAGCCAAGCGGTTTGTAGGTACAGCCAAGCTTAACCATAGGGATGTCTTCCACAGAGTCTGTGTGAAGGTAAAATAATCCCAACAGAGGAGGAAAGTGGATTGGCACCACTGGAATAGAGTTTAAAAAGGAAGAAATGCAATTAAACTGCTTGCAGAATTTCTTGACGTTGTCTTGAATCTGTCTTGACATTTTTCAGACAGCTTGTGACAAATTACATGTGTTTTGTTCTTCCCTCAGCACCAACTGGCAGGCATTGTGCCCAGTTTCAAGACTTTAGCTGACTTTTTTAGGTAACTAGACTTCTGATCATGATGTGTATAGTCATTGAATATAGTGAGTTGGAAGTGACCCATAATGATCAACTCCTAGCTACACAGAGGGCTAGCAAAGTCAGAGCATGTGACTGAGTGCATCACCAGACACTTCTTGAACTCAGTGAAACTCAGTGCTGTGACCACTTCCCTGGGAAGTGTTCCTAAATCCAGGTTTTTACTTGAAACATGAGAGTTCTTGTGTACATAGTGTCCCTCTGTGCTGAATGTTTCTCTGAATGAGAAGCAGATGTGTTCTGTGGGCATCCCTCGTCTAGCACAGGAGCTGCCCTGCTAGGTGGGCACATGCACAACCTACAGTGTTAGGACAGTGTTGATGATGGGGAAATCTTAACAGTGATACCTGCCCTGTTTAAAAAATAAGAAGTTTTTCTGGAATGTACCAGGAGCTGCTTCAGAATCAAGGTCTTAGTTCTGTTTATTGACCTTGAATTCTTTTACAACATCTAATTCAATTTGTGATTTAATTTATAGTAAAGATCTATGAGCTCAAGAGCTACTGAATTGTTTTATATGCATTCCTTTGAGCATAAGAAATAAATATCAGCATTAAAATGCTACAACATCAAGGGGAAATGGAGAACTAGATATCTTCTACTTACCATTGGATCTATGGGTAATATCATAGCAAAGCATAAATTGGATTTTTTTCTTACGAAGTTCTGTGCAAATCTAGCAGAATATGTCCAGTGGAGTTCTAGTTTAAGATATTTGTGTTTTAAGGAGTATTGACATCCTAACTCTGCTTTGTGGAAATCCAAGAGAGCTAAATCTGTCAGAAGTATTAAATGTTTGTTTTCATACCAGTTTACTTAAATGAAGGGGTCTCATCAGACAGAGCTTATCCTACGTTACCTATGATCATTCCCACAGCAAAATCCTACAGAACTACTTTGCCCTTACTGATACTTCACTGCTTGTGCACATTGCTTTGATTTCTGGGGTCATCATTCATTCATTCAGTGTGAGGTTAATACACACCAATTGTTTCTTTCCTGTTAAATTATGAGAGTGCTTCCATCCGTCTGTGCTTATTGAACCATAGAAATAACTGAAGATCTGTTAGCTGTCATGACTTGATAAGTGTTTTTGCTGCAAAGCTGTGGTGGAACCTAAATTCAGGTGTGCCTCTTAGACAAAGGTAGCTTGCAGGTACCCCACATGCTGGGTGAAGGGATTTAGGTTTTTTTCTAGGGAAGGCTAAGTGACAGTCTGTGCTAATTCTTCAGTGAAGAAAAACCGAAGTGCTTCTACAGGAGAGCAATGCTTCTGTGTACTTAACTTTTGAAACAGATTTCACACATGAATGGGGTTCTTGCTGTGAAGTATGTAATGTTAGGAAACCATTTGTTACAGATTTTTGCAGTGCAGAAGCCAAAAGGGAAACCCCTCCATCACCAAATATAGGGTGAGGTAAATCCTTGAAAGAGGTGTAGCTTCTTTTGATGTTGCTGTGGAAGCCACATAGGTGGTTTTTCTTTCTCTTTTGTGTGTGTGTGGTTGTTTTGTTTTGGTTTTTACCCCTCCTTGGTCTTTTTTCATGGTAAATGAAATAGATATTGGAACAGGAAAACAGAATTGAAACTACTTAAATTCATTTGCTCCCCTTGGAAACAAACTTGTAAACTCGCTCAAGGAATTGCCTTGGTTCACAAGTTGGTTACAAAAAAGAGAAGATAACTTTATTGCAGCTTCTGCAGTATCAGCACAATTTTTAGACTGGAATTTGCTAACTCTCTTAGAGGAGTGGACCGGTAATCTGAGCAACAGGCGGTCACCCACCTGTACATGCACATCTGTGAGTTAGTGTTGCAAATGTGAGCATCAGCTACCACTGTGCTTTTGCAGCCCAGAATGCAAACCGCATCCTGGGCTGCATCAAAAGAAGTGTGGCCAGCAGATTGAGAGAGGTGATTCTGCCCCTCTACTCTGCTCTGGTGACACCTCACCTAGAATACTGTATCCAGCTTTGGAGCCCTCAACACAAGAAGGACATGGACCTGTTGGAGTGTGTCCAGAGGAGGGCCACAAAAATGATCAAAGGGCTGAAGCACCTCTTCTGTGAGTACAGGCTGAGAGAATTGGGGTTGTTCAGCTTAGAAAAGAGAAAGGTCTGGGGGTACCATATAGCAGCCTTCCAGTGCCTGAAAGGTGCCTATAAGAAAGCTGGAGAAGAACTGGTCATGAGAGCATGTAATAATGGGACAAGGGGTATTGGTTTTAAACTAGAGAAGGAGAGATTTAGGAATATTAGGATATTAGGAAAAAGTTCTTCAATCTGAGGGTGGTAGATCACTGGAACAGGTAGCCCAGAGAGGTAGTAGAAGCCCCATCCCTGGAGATATTCAAGGTCAGGCTTGATGGGGCTCTGAGTGACCTGATCTAGTGAAGATGTCCCTGCTTAGTGGAGGAAGATTGGACTAGATGATCTCTAAAGGTCCCTTCCAACCTTACACATTCTATGTTTCTATATCTTATAGTTAAAATCTAGCTGCATGTATATGTAATAATGTGCAAATCTGTACCTAATGGATGCTACAATCTCTTTTGTACTTAGTAAACAACTTTAGAGTCTTGTTTCTTAATTACCTCCTTGAAAGACCTGGAAATGCAGGCTTTGTGCTGCTTGCTTCAGTGCCAGTTTGGTTATCCTTGAGGCAAATGGGTGTTAGAAAATAGACAAACAATTGTTAATGTATTTGAATCTTTTAATAGCTACAAAACCTAAAGGTGAAGAAAACGTGACCCTTGTACTTAGTGATATTGTAATGGTATCCTGTTGTAAATTAAATCCCAGGCTAATCTGTGCTTTGTGGATGTAGACAACCATTTCATCGAGCTGCCAGAAGACTTACCCCAGTTCCCAAATAAACTTGAGTTCATTCAGGAAATTTCAGAGATACTGATGGCTTTTGGAATTCCACCCGAGGGAAACCTTCACTGCAGTGAAAGTGCCTCCAAGATGAAGAGCCTCAGAGCATGTGACCTGGTTTCTGATAAAAGAAATGGGAACATAGCAGGATCACCTTTGAATTCATATGAGCTGCTAAAGGAAAACGAGACTATTGCCAGACTCCAAGCACTTGTTAAAAGAACAGGTGTGAGTCTGGAGAAGGTAAGCTATGAAATCATCTGCACCCTCTCTTGACCTGCAGTAGCAGGTGGTCTGAATTCCTGGTCCGAAGACTCTGTTTGCTTGTTTTCACTGGAAAGAACTTTATGTTTGTAAACCTTGTAAACATTTGCAGAGACAAGGGCAAGCTTGGGGGAGAGAGGGAGTGGGATTTAACCTCACGATGTCTGGGGAAACCTTTGGCTATCCCCCAAGTCATTCATTGCAAGAATACTCCTTGCCATATTTATTTTTGGTTTTAAGATTTAGTCTAAATTTACACCACGTTCTTATGATTTATATGGCTAAAACTGACATCCAGTTAATCTTGAAATAGGAATGCAATCCTGGTTTGTATAAATATCATTCTTTCTCATTATGTGTAGAATACATAGAATATTTCCTGTATATGCTTGCCATAGGGGTATTGTGATGCATATTTCTGGTTAATGTAAAGTGCAGAAGTGTCCAATTCCCAGCAAGTGGATGTGTACAGTCTGGGATCTCCCTGGTTGGATTTTTTTTTTTTTGTCAACCAGAAGTAGGGAAAAAAATTTATTGACATTTTTTTGCAGAAAATGTATTACCTGAAAGACTACCATGGGTTTTTTGAGTCTTGGTGGAATTAAATGAAGATTTTTATGAGCAAAGGTGTTGTTCTTGCATGTTTAAGTTATCTTGACTAGTTCTCTGTTGCTCAATCTGATACCTGCCTGTGTGGCTGTAATTTGGGCTAGAGGTGGGGCCAAACAGTGATAGAAATTGTATGACCTACAGTAGGTTGGAGAGAAGAGCCACTGTTTGGGGAGGGGGATGCAGGGGGGATGACATGAAGTGTTTGGTTACTACAGATGATGCTCAAATCCTCTGTGTTCCTCAAGTTTGGTAGTGCATTTTTTTGTTTGGTTTTGGTTTTGCATTATTTTTCAGGGGAAAAACATTTGCTCTTTGGCTGAATGGATTGGGAAGTGATCACAGAATCACTAGGTTGGAAAAGACCTTTGAGATCAAGTCCAACCATACCCATCCTCTACTAAATGATATATATCCCTGAACACCTCATCTACATGTCTTTTTAAATACATCCTGGGTCAGTGACTCAACCACCTCCCTGGGCAGCCTGTTCCAATGCCCAATCCCTTTTGGTGAAGAATTTTTGCCTAATGTCTAATCTGAACCTGCCCTGGTGCAGCTTGAGGCCATTCCCCCTCATCTTACCCCATCTCATCTCTCTACAACCTCCTTTCAGGCAATTGTACGTGGTGATAAGGTCTCCCTTCAGCCTCCTCTTCTCCAGGGTAGACAACCCAAGTTCCTTCAGCTGCTCCTCATGAGGTTTGCTCTCCAGCCCCTTCACCAGCCTGGTTGCTGTTCTCTGTACAAGCTCGGGCTCTTTTTTTTTTTTTTTTTTTTAATATGTTTTTGAACATTTAGACCTTATCTACTCTGTGCTCTCTTCCATAGTAGTTAAAGTTCTAGTTTATTAGCATTTTTTGATGATGGGAGTGTATAGATTATAAGTTGTCAGAAATTAAAAAAAACTTTTAAAACCCTGCTTAATACCAGATACCCAATTACTGGATAATGTAATGATGCCAAGTGGTACTTATGGGATGAAGTATAGAAGAAATGACTGAATAGCAGAGCTCTCTGTAGCAGAGAGCATGGCTGTAGGATGCTATTTTTATCTGGTGTTGGATTGCTATAACCAGGGTACCTTAAGATGCATGGGACAGCTGCAGGAATTGCAGCATTGTGCAGATGTTGTCAGCTCTAGTACTGTGTCTAATTGTGTGTGGCAGTGGTAATAATTAATAAAGGCAGGTTAGCAAACTGTGTGTTTCTGCCTTCATTTGAAAGCTGGTATGTACTGAACTGTAGCACTACTAAACCTGGACTTGTATGGCAACAGACAGAATTATGTATTTTCTTAATGTGCAGGGGTAGTAACAGCCCCTAAAAAGCCTATGCAGGTGATTAAAGGGTTAAAAAAAAAAAGGTATATTAAGTACACGGAATATGTGGGCATGTATACGCTTGTTATCTATTTTTAATCTAATGTGTATCCAGTGTGACCAGTACAAAAGTTGGTTATGGTTTATTGTTGAAATTAGAACTTTTATAGACAAAGGATTTTTTCTTTTTTTTTTTTTTTTTTTTGTGTTGCTGGTTTATTACAGTGTTTGAAGCTGTAATTTTTCTTAAATTGGAATGTTGACTTGAGGAGTAGCAGCTGAATGGCAGGTTTAGGTCTTGTATACTTAGAATACCTGACAGCAACAGTTTTTAAAAAAATATTTATTTATTTTCTTTTTCCTCTTACTTTCTCAGCTGGAGGTGCGAGAGGAGACCAGTAGCAAAAAGGATCTTAAAATTCAGTGTGATGAAGAAGAATTCAAGATTTACCAGCTGAACATTCAAATCCGTGAAGTTTTTGCCAACCGCTTTACGCAGATGTTTGCAGATTATGAAGTATTTGTCATTCAGCCCAGTCAGGACAAGGAGTCTTGGTTTACAAACAGGGAGCAAATGCAAAACTTTGACAAAGTAAGTTGTAAAAAGAGGCTGTGTCAATGTCAAAACAGTATTCAAACCTAATACTCTTTTAAGAGTACTGTAGAAAAAGACAGCTTGCTGTAGAAAAAATAGCTTACAAAGCCTCACTTTATGGGTAACCTTTACGTTAAGGTTAAATATTACTAGTGAAAATGATGTGTGGATGTTTTGGGTGGTGGTTGTTTTTTTAACCGGAGGAGTTGCTGAACGTGTGAATGGATGAAGCCATTGGCCCCACACAATGCTTACATTAATGTGTGACAAATGTATCCCTAGCTTTTTTCTAGGGAAGCACAGGATCCAATTCTTAAAATTTTACTGCTGTCGTCTTTACTGAAAAATCTTTGTCAGCAGGATAGTTTATGTGGGTGAAGATTATGTTGCTGCACTGCCTGCTAAAATGCTAGTCTGATTCCCATCAAATGGAAAGAAAAGATTCATAGGCTTTGAGCCCAGACAGAGATACATAATATCCACACCTGCAGTAGTTGTGGTTGGCTGGGATTCTGTTGAAATTTTTAGAAAATTATGGAAATACTAAAATCACTGTTTAGCATTTATTGTGCTATATTGTCACAAAACTGAAGATTTTCATATAGGCTGCCTGTCTTGGAGATAGAATTGCTGTGTGTAATAAAACCAGGCTTTAAGTGGCACCAATGCACTCTAATTGGTCCTTGGTTAGAAGAATTGGTGGTTTTGGTTGATGTATCTGTCTCTGCAGACTCCCAAACACTCTTATCTCTTCTTGTCTGTTAGGCATCTTTCTTATCGGACCAGCCTGAACCTTACTTACCTTTCCTCTCAAGATTCCTGGAGACCCAAATGTTTGCATCTTTTATTGACAACAAGATTATGTGTCATGATGAAGATGATAAAGACCCTGTTTTGAGAGTGTTTGATTCTCGAGTGGATAAGATTAGGCTGCTAAATGTTAGGACACCAACTCTGCGCACATCTATGTATCAAAAATGCACAACCATTGATGAGGCTGGTAAGAGCGATAAACCACTTCCTTGACACTTAAGATATAACTAGTCAGTGCTGGTTTTTGTAGGCATCAGGTTGAAGTTAAATAATGATTCATGCTTTGAAACCTAAAAAGGAAAACTCAGCAAAAAAAAGCTGAGGTGCAAAGCTTAAGCTGAGAACTAAAAGTTACGTAGGAAGCTGAGATGTCAGATGAATTTTGTGTAAAGTTTAATTGAACTCAAATGTTTTCCTGCATGCTTTGTATGAAAAATCAATGTAAGCATTCTCCTTTTGGTGTCAGTTTTTGATATTTAATAAATAAACTCTTGTAGTAGTGTACTGCTCGGGGTCAGGAAGAAACTTCCACTTCTCTTAAATTTGAGAACTGCTTTGAGTTGTTGATGTGTGATGATAGCTACGTGTCTGATTAAGACACCTTTAAAAAAACCCAAACTTTCTTAATATTTCAGAGAAATCTATTGAATTAAGGCTGGTAAAAATAGATCACACTGCAGTCCACCCACACTTGCTGGACATGAAAATTGGACAAGGGAAATACGAGCTTGGATTTTTTCCCAGGCTTCAGTCTGATGTGTTATCCACTGGACCAGCAAGCAACAAGTGAGTAAGCTAGGACAACAGGTGCCGGATCTTGGCAACTTCTACAGACTGATACTAAAGCAGAGATGCTAGAGGCTTATTCAGTACATTTTTCCTTCCCGCCCCCTCCCCCACCAAGTGAGAACAAATCAGATGATGTGGGTGGGTTGTGTATGGCTGGAGTTTTTTTGTCTCTTATTCTTTCTCTTTCTTTGCTTTCTTTAAGTCCAAACTTCAAGAATCAAATTGACTTATTGCCATATATGTTTGAGGTTATAGTTGATGTACTTTGACTTTACTCATAATTACTGTTGATATAAAAGCACATCAACTTATTGGATCTGAGTTAAGAGCTAGCAAATATTTTGGGATATCTTCTCATAAATGTTTTGAAGGAAGAGGAATAAGGTGTAAATTGTGACTGGATGTTATAAAGGGATGGAAAAATTCAGAGCAAGTGTATGTGATTTAATATTCTTGAATCCTTTGGTTCCCTAATGTTGGATTCTTCACAGAGATTCTTTGTGTGCGTTTGCAGTTACACTTTGTAATTGATGTCCATATGTTCAATATACAGTAAGATAGAAACTTCTTATTCCCTCTTTGCTGCTTTCCTTTACCTCTTCACATTTGCTTAACAATGTTGTTCTTTCTATAGGTGGACAAAGAGAAATGCTCCTGCACAGTGGAGACGGAAGGACAGACAGAAGCAACACACAGAGCACCTGCGTCTTGACAACGATCAGAGAGAGGTGAAAACTGTTCGGCTATAGAGATCTGGGTTTTTTTTTTTCATAATCGCCTCAATAATGCTCTGTAACCTTTATGAAACCTCTAGACAGTTACTTACAGTCTTTCTCTGATGTCCCTTATTTGCATTTAATATAAATGAAGTTTCTGGTCCTTAGCAGACCAACAATAGTTTGCTTATTCTAGACGTTACACCATTTTACCCATTCTCTAGGGAAACTTATTTCATCCCATGTATAGGAGAGTTCCCTGAAAATGTCATCACATGCTTTAAAGTTTGTTTGTTTTGTTTTGTTTTTTTTTTAAAAAAAAAAAAAGTTTGGGGGAAGGAAAGAATTAACAGGTTTTAGCCAACTATTTCCTTTCTCTAACTCAGTCATGCTGTGCTACTTCTGTGTATTTGATGGAGGAACCATAACCAACTCCAGAGGGTGATTAAATTAATCCTAAAATCAGAAGCATTGCCTTTTGGAGTTGCCTGGTTTTCTTTTGTAGACAATAAAATCGGTCCTAATGTGGCAAACTCACACACAACCACAGGCTGAGGTGGGAACATGAGCCACACCCAGACTGTCAGGTTTGTCTGCCTGTTTTTATACGGCACAGTGAGACGGATTTACCCACCTTCTTCTCTCACCAGTGCTTCTACAGCTGACAGTCATTCTTTGTGGTGAAGGGATTTTGAAAGATCTGGGTGATGTGAACTAATTACAGTACAGTTTCTGATTCATATGATACAGACTGCAGACTGTGATACCAGGTGTTGATTTATGGGTAATTCCAAGAATAATCTGGTTTAAAGTATCAGAATTCATGTTTTTGTTTAGCCTCAGAGCTTACTTTTATTTAAATGTGTGTTGTTTATTGAAGAGAATATTCTCTTGCCTTGTAAAATAGCTTCAGAAAAGCTTCCTTTGGAATTTTAAAGCAGTCATCTGTCTGTTAGGATAAAGTTGTCAGAATCAAATATCTTTATATGTCCAGTTCATTCTTTTCTGGTAGTGATGACTTCAATTGCATTTCCAGTGTACTAATTTCCAGAATTTTCTGACTGGTTTGTTAAAGTTCAAGTATAGTGTCATCTGTGTCATCCATAACCATGTAATAGAAGAATGTCTACCTAATAAAACAAGCTGCAAGTAGTTTCTGGCTTTAACATGTTCCGTGTGCTCAGATAATTCTCAAGTGCTTCATACTTGGAAGTAACACAAGTGAAGAATAGTTGAATTGTAACTTCACTATTGCTTTTAAAAATTATGATGCTTAGCACGTGTAAACTTCTGAGGTATTGGTTAGGTAATTACAAATGCAAAAACCTACCCCTGGTCTCTGGGGTTTTCTTGTTTGGTTTGGTTTTTAACTTTCACATGTTGATTATCCTATAGGAGTTATTCTGTCACGTGAGGCAAATAATGTCTGAGGAATAAAAATTACAAATGTGTGCTCAGGTGAGGGTACCAATTGCCAGGTTGATCTGCGCTGGTGTTTCAGGGCTTTGTGCTCTGCCTTTGATCACATAGTACTGATTGGATGCTGACCCCCTCTCCCAGGTGAACCAGAAACTTTCCTATTAAGTCTGAAAGAATGGGGAGGAAGCCCTTCTGAGATGAACTCTGGGGATCAGGCTGAGCAGGAGGCAGTGGTATCAAACTGCAGTGTTGTGAGTTTTAGACAAGTTAAAGCTTTGGGACAGCCAACAAATACCTGTGGAATTGAGACCTAGTGGCTTTTAACTTGCAAATATTTATGCCTAGTGGAGGGCAGAGTTTACACAGATACAATGATTGAGCACCTTTTTTTTCCTTCAGCTTCGTTACTTATGATTTACTTTTATGTTGAATGCTTGGGAGTTCTGCACTGTATTCTGCACTGTCTTCACTCTTTTCCTTTTCTGTTTTGCATGCTTGCTTTTACTACCTCATTTGTGCTTACCACTTTCACTTTACATGGTCTGCTTGGCTTTTTGCTACCAACATGTCCTGCCAGCGCCTGGACTTTTCCATGTCAGAGCTTCAGTTGCAGTTATGTTTAGACTGGAACCAGCATGATTGGCCCTTCGTGCCCTCTATAAAATCTGTGTCAGAGCGTTACCTGGTATGTCCAATGCACAATATGACTGCAATCATAGTTCTGGATAAAGATGCATAATTAAATGTATATATCTTTAGTGCAAGGCTGATGGAGAAGATGGGGTTTTCCCTCTTTGCAAAGATAGATCATGTTTATAAATCTGTCTCTTCACTGAGTTTTCAGTTGGTCATTTTTTCAGTGTAAACTAGAGAAGGTACCTGTTAGTATGAAATACATACTATTTGTTAGTATTCAGTCAGGACCTGTACAGGACTTTATCACTCGTTGTCAGCGGTGCCCCAACCAGTCTGTGATCACTTAACTTGACAAATATTTTGAAAGACATTCTTGCTTCTGAGGTGACAACAGTGGCAACTCCTTGATGGCAGTAACAGGACCAGAAAAGCTCTTTTGAGTACAGTTAGTTGAGGAAAACTTTTTTTTCTCAAAGATAGATGCCTCACAGCTGAGAGCTGTTAGTAGCACTTTGCAACTGCTTCCCAAAAGACTGGAAGGGTGGGTAAGAAATAGGAGATCTGCAGGAACGAAGGGCACAGCACAGACATCACCATGCTCCTGACAGTTTTCTTGCAGTACTCATGTAGGGCAGGCTGAATAGTCTTGGTCTGGGTAATTATTAAAACTTTTTATTTTATATGAAAAAATAATACAGTCCTCAGTGATGAAATAGTTGAATCTTTTATGCATCTAAATGTCCTTGGCAGTTTGTATTGTGTTTTTATTGTTCAGCAATGTGTGCTCTAATACTAGGTAGACATTATAAATGGGGATTTTATCTCCAATGGATTAGTACCTTAAGTCTCTTACCCTTATATAATGCTGGATCCTTTCCTCTTCATTGCACAGGGGTGGGTTATAAAGATAAATTTATCCTTTTCTCTTGGCAAAGTAGTCTCACCTGCACTTTTATCTGTACTTCTCAATTTTCTACTCCAATACAGAAATATATCCAAGAAGCCAGGAATCTGGGCAGCACTATTCGGCAGCCTAAACTGTCTAACCTCTCGCCATCGGTCATCGCGCAAACAAACTGGAAGTTTGTAGAAGGCTTGTTGAAGGAATGCCGAAATAAGGTAACACAGAGAACAGTTTTGTTCTCTTGCACCTCATATTCATCCTTTATGAACCATTCCTTGTGTTTGAACACTCCCTCCTTTCACTGTCTTTCTGCTTTATCCATGTAAAGATTTCTGTGTGGTAGTGAGACATTCATGAAAAGATAACGTATTTCAAAATTCTGCAAGGAGTGGAAACTTTATTAAGCAGATTTAGGATAGAGAATGTAAAATGATAGAAAGAGAATGAATATTCTGATGGATCTTTATCATCCTGCTGCCTATGTCTATTATAGTTTTTCAGTTATCAGTAATGAGACTGACTATACTATTTCAACAAGAGTGAATAATCCAAAGAGGAGGTTGTGGTGAAATTGCAGGAGCTTTTCTCATAAACAAAGGAAGTGGGTTAACAAACTTGTGAAACACTGTTTTTCAAATACTTAATGAAAGAGTTTGACATTAGTTTGTAGACTTGCTTCACCAGTATGTATTCGACAATATGTTCGCCTGAATTAAATGTTATTTTCTTACTAACGCAATAAAGAGAATAATTATCAAATAGGCACTTCCTTGCTTTAGGTCAGTGGAGGTAATAAAGTGATTGTATGCAACTTTTTGTAAAACTGTGTTTAATACATGCAGTACATCTACTTCTGATTTCACTTCAGTTTTCTGTGCATGTGAAACTGTCCAAATAACCCCCTCACTTAGTAGAGGCACATGACAGTGAAAATCCTTGAGTATAAGACTTTGCTCTTTGACTGTGGGAATGCAGTGAGCCTGCTGTTGGCAGAGAGAGAAATTACCAGGGGAGATGGGCAGAAGAAGCTAGAAGTGAACTTAAAGTTTTCATCTCAACTAAGACTGTGCATAGCTGCCTAAGGGAGAATTACTCATCTGAGAGCTATTTTAGACCAGCAGCAAAGATGAAAAAAATGTCTAAGAAAGGAGAAGTGATTCCTTACTCCTTTTTGCCTCTGGACAGGTATATGATGAATATACTGCGACTGGGAGACTGTACTTTAAAAGTTAGCTGAGAGCTTTATTGACCAGTGTGCATGATTTAGGAGAATGGATTATTGGGGAAACTCGAGAGGCACTCCTGGATGGGTTAGGTTTTAAACACAGATATGCTTCTGACAGAACAGGGTCTTACAGGAATGATGTTTTGCCCTGCTACTTGGAAGTATTTGTGCACGTTCACCTTCCCTGGGACATATTTTACTTCTCCTGGTCCAGCACCTGATAGGCTTCAAAAGCACTGAAGACCTGTATTACAGGGCCTTGATGGTGGGCCTCCATTATCAACAAATGGCCTGCTGTTCCCCTTGTTGGGTCTACCCTGTGGTGGCTTATGTGCCCATTAAAGTGATTGACACTGGTGCTGCTGCTCTTGCTTGAAAAACAGGAATAAAAGAAATGTAGTCCTGCACTAATTTCAGAAGTGCTGCATACACCCTGTTATTCTGCTGAATCCTTGCAATTGTGTGCTTCCTTGTTGGTTATTTTAAAAGTGTTAAGTGATCTTGGAAGTTCCTGTGGAAAGAATTAACTCTCTTTTGCCTTGTCCTTTTTGAGACCAAGAGGATGTTGGTTGAAAAAATGGGTCGAGAAGCTGTGGAGCTAGGTCATGGTGAAGTGAATATCACAGGTGTAGAAGAGAATACCTTAATAGCCAGTCTGTGTGACCTCTTAGAAAGGATATGGAGCCATGGTCTGCAAGTCAAACAGGTGAGGAACGAATATACCTGTATGTTACAAAGTGCAATTTTCTAAAGTCTTGTGCTTTTTCTCTCTCCTTTCAGAGGATGCCTTTTGTGCATATAAAAATGGGCTAAAATATTTGTGTGTGTCCCCTAGCTTCTTTAATGGTAGTTACTGCCCCTTTGTCTGTCCCCACTTTTTGCTCTGAGGTATGTGCAAGTGCACATGTAGATGTGTTCCACAGATGACTTCTTGGAAGACTTTCGTTCTGTTTAACCTCAAGTTTTTGTTTGGTTTTTGGGTTTTGGTGTTTTCTTAATAGGGTGATCATTCAAACTATTACTGTGTTCTTAATGCTTTTGTTACTGGAGTTGCATAGGCTACAAGGCAGCATGTGCTAAAGGTGCTGTCAGTGGGCTATGGTACGGGGAAGGATTGTGTAATTTTTAAGAGTAAATCCCTGGTTATTTTGGTTCTTCCTGAATGATGTAGGGATACTTAAGTGACATTTATAAGATGACTATTTAGAGGTGGCATTTTTCATGTGAAATGAATAATTGTCCTTCATGCTTTTCAGTTTGGATTAACTTGTGGGACTAGATGGAGTTTGGAAGGCCTTTTATCCTTTTTTCTTACTTGTACAAAGGCATAGTGAGGACTGTGAGGATTGTAACTTCTTTTAAAAGAATGTGCAGAATAAATGTATGTAATCCAGACAACTGTAATTCAGTCTCTCTGTTCCCAGCACCCAAGTGCCAGTGTTTAAATCTGCTCTCCTTCAAACTGTACAGCAGTTCTCTATGTGAAGATTTATCATGTGATTCTCTCCCTTCCCTCTTGTATACCACTTAGGATAGAAGCTGTACTGCTTTCGTCTTAGAAGACAGAGCATCAGTATACACTGCTTCAACTCAGATATGGGCCTTTCAGACCACCAGACGGCCAACCCTACATAAGGTTAATGCTTTGGATTGATTGCAGATGTTGGCAAACAGTGCTGAATGGTGGAATAAATAGAGTGGTGGAATATAATAGAGGCCTGATGGAGGAAGTGCAGAGCATCTCATGTTGTGACCCACATTAAAAAAAAAAAAAAAAAGCACCACTAATTCTCTGTGTGCTCTGGCCTTTATTAAATATAGAAAAGCCTGCTGGTTTATCCATTGATTTTATTTTATCTTTCAATAACAAATGAAGGAAAACTCTTCTTTCTCAATTGACCATAGTAATGAGGATGGCTTTTGTTCCACCAACCCCTGCTTTTACCTCTTTCCTGCTGATGAACCCTGATAGCCCTGCCTTAGCTACCTACTGATTCTTCCATGTTCAAAGTGAATCTACACCTTCCTTTGCCCAGAGGAGAGTTGTCAGATGTAGGGTGGAATGACTGAAGTAGTCTGAACTTTCAGAAGGCCTTGGTTATTCCCTTGTCCATTCTCTGTCCCACTGCTTTCCTTAGGCTGTTTTCCTTTCCCGTATAGATACAGCTTGCATCATCATTGCTATCTGGTGAAGTTAAAGGAGAGTTAACATGATGGTAAAGGAAGTGGGCAGATATATACTGCATGAGTCCTGACATTCATCATGATTGTTGACATCTATTTGCTGCAGGATCCTTTGTTTGCTGCTTTATGTGATCTATTGCAGTTCTCCTTGCCATGGCAGCTGGTTGCTGAACGCTAGACTGTGTGTGCATGTGTGTTTATTGAGAGAAATGCCATTTTGGATGTAACTGTTCCCTGGTTGATAGCTTTCGTGCTCTCTTTCTATGTTTTTGTAAGATTTGCAATTTTGGCTTTCTGTATTGGATCTGTCAGGTATGCACACGAGGCATAGAGCTCCTCTGGATTATTTTTATATCTTCGTCACTCAACACATATTGTTAATAGATTTCTCTCAACACAGATGTAGCAGATGCTCTAAGCTTTATCTTCTGGAGGCATGCCACTTCTGGAATAATCCCTCATGGCTGTTTAGTTCTTTATGTCAACTGTAGTGAGCTATAGGATTGAAGTGTTTAGAGATTTTTAAAGATAGTTTTTTTTAAAAAAATATTTCAGAGTTGAGCAGTGCAGGAAGGCACTTAAATGATTTTAGATGACATTGATACTGCTGAATTGACAACTGTTGCTTTATAGTCATGACTTCTTTCTGCACAAAGTTGTAAATAAAAATATGGCTGTATAATATGACTGCCTTTCTGAAATGCATAGTTAATAAATCTTGACTGGGATTTCCAGTTAATTTAATAATTTAGATAAGTAATACTAATGAATTTCCTCTGTAAATAGTTCCAATTAATGTGCTGGAGAGCCCCTGTTCAATTACTGCTGTCTTTCTATGGCTTTGCAAGCTTTTGATTTATAATGCAGTATATTTTAAGATGAATCCAGAAATACTTGTAGTTTGCCTGTGAAGGATTTCCTCAGATTGCTTCACGCCACCAGAGGTTTAAGAAAGCAATATAATGAGCAAGGTGCACCTTTTAACACCATTTGATGGGTTTATCTTGGCCTAAAGACTACATCCTAAATTTTAACTTTCCAAGCTGGTTTTATAATATGTAGATCTGGATTATTTAGTCTTGCTAATTAAGCTTTCGTTGTTCTGCTTGTGGTTTAGACTGTCTTTTCTTACTGTGCTTGTGATTATTTAAGTCCTTTGCCTAACAAAATGGAGGGGGATCTTTTGAGGTTCTGAAAACTGACAGCATGCATCTGTGGCCCTGAATTACCCTGAAAGGAGCAGATGCACAAGACTTGGTCTGGGTCTAAGGGGGCTTACTCTGGCTGGCTCTGTATCTCTTATCACTTCACTGCTGAAGGAGCAGAGAGGGAAAGACACGCATAATACAGGTTATGGCCTTAGACTTAGAACTCTACTGGCACATAGTGTTTTACAATCCTTTAAATGTTTTCTTGTCATGTTAATGAACTACGAGAAATTAAATTCAATTTACTTTTTCCTGTGACCAGAATCATTAGATCCCACTAGTTTGATTCTTGCTTTTCTTTCTCAACTTCTTTACAGCTCCCAAGCACCTCTAACTTGTCTCTTTTTTTATTTTTTACCACTGACTTTATAGGAAGAAACATAGTTAAAGCAAGTTTTTCATTATGGCTGATATTTTCAGTGATGACTTAATCTCTTGTGCTTTCTTTTAATTTAGCTGATAGTGATTTCTTTAACTAATTTTTTAAAAAAAATTATTTTAGGGGAAGTCTGCTTTGTGGTCTCATCTGTTACACTATCTAGAAAACAGACAGAGAAAAGCTACATCAGGCAGCTTCAGTACCTCAGGTAAGATTGGCTTCTACTGGAAGAGGATAAAAAAACTAGGATTAAGAGCTGCCTCCAGATTTGCACCACGTGGAGTTTGTTTCCTTGGAAATAACCTTCAGTCAGTATAACTGAATCAGGTATTTTGTCTGCTACAGGATTAATATGAACCTGGTATACTTTGTCCCAATATATTTTGGGGAAAAAAACAAACCCAAACTTGTTCGAATTGAGCCCACTTGCTTAGTTCTGGTATCTGACTACTGAGTAGTCATCAGATACCAGAAATATCTGATGTTTCAACGACAGGCTTTAAAGTGGATGGATCTGATGTACTGTCTTCCATATTACATTTATGCTTTGCCGGTCATGCAGTGACTATTATTTTATGGATGAGGGTGGAAAACAAGTTAAAAGCCTGTAACACAATTCCATACATCCTGAAGTTACCCATTCTCTCTTGAAAAATAACTGAACAATAGATTTATTGTTAAAACTTAAAATTTTTAAAAAGGTAAAACCCACTGCAGAAAGATGTATTGACTTTTGCTATATGAAGTGTTGCAGTAGAAGTAATATTGTGTGTAAGATCTACTGATAATTTCTTTCTAAGGTTGTTAATGTGACTTTTAAACACTGCTTGTGTCAGATGGGAACATAGGGTATAACTATGGAGAGAACAGTGGGTTTGGGGGAGGCAGGGGGTGACTTTGTTCTAAAAGTTGATGTAGACAAGGAGCTGAGCATTACTAACATGCACAAAGTCCTCTAAGCAATCAGAACCAAAGATTTGGAAAAATATTAAGGTCATTTGGTCTGTAGTGGTTTTGTGCATCAGACTGACGTTACAATCAGTTTTATGCTTTCTAACTTGGGAATGAGGGCAGGGACTGTATTAAACATACAACTTTATTCTAGATGGAATTTGAAGGGGAAGAGTAATAATATTGATTAAAAAAACCAAAAAAACAAAATATGCTGTCTTAAAAAGTAGTGGTGTTGCAGGGATGTGCAGAGTGATAGTTCAGTTAAGCATATGATGTGTGGTGTACTCAGTGTACATTGCAACAGTGCCAGTCAGTTTCACTACATAGAAAAGAAGTAGGATAGTGTTTAGAAAATAATACTTGATTAGTATATGTCTTAAGCTATTTGATGTCAACTGAATCTAAGCTCATTTATTGTGTTAATGCTCAGTGTGTGCTGATCTGCATAACCATCTGTGGTAGTGTATTAGATTTTCATGCCATCCTAAGTGGAAATGTGTCACAATATCTTCACAAAGCAGTGAGACATCAATAACACAAGATTGCAAGCTGGTGTTAATTCACCTTCTTTTTTTTATATTGACGTAAAAATCTTTAGCTGAACTTCTACTAACAAGAAATTCTTTCTTCTGAATCTAGGAATACTTCTTGATTCAGAAAGGAGAAAATCTGATACCAGTCCAGCAATGTCACCTCTTAGAATCTCTCTCATCCAGGATATGAGGTGAGTTTAAACTATTACAACTTAACACAGAAAACGTGTGAGACTTGCATACTTTTTTCTGTACCATGAAGAAACATCTGTGTTGGATACAGTAGGAGGGGGTTGTGTGGAAGGAACCTGAGCTGTTTTAGAGTATATAGTGCAACTTTCTTAGTCACCTTTACCAAAACATCTTTCATACTGAAGAGGTTTTATACTGTCACAGCAACTAACCTAGAGAAATACCCTTTCAAAGTTCTCATCTTGGAAAGTGTTCTGTATTGGTTTTTTTCTACAAAGATGCCAGGTGTAGCATGTATTTTCCCGAACATTGTGAAGTTGGTGGTTGAGCTCTGAGCTCTTTCTTGTTTCCCAGTGAAGGAAGCAGTTTAGAGAATTTCTTTAATCTAAAGAGTGGGTTTGTCTAACACTGAGTACTGTAGCGTGAGTAAAACTGTAACCTCTGCTCAATGCCTTGTTTTCAGTGCATTAATAAACAATATGCAGAACTCCTAAATTAATTTTGAGACAATTTTTCTTTCTCCTTTCCTTACAAATGTCTCATTTTTTCAGTGGCAGGGAGTGAATTGGTGACTTTCAAGGGACATGCTTGTCCTTTCAAAATATATCGTTAGTGTCTCGTGTGCAGGAAAAGCTACTACTGAGCATGCAGAGACAGTATTTAATTTTCCAAAGCACTCAGCCATAAATATTGCAGTGATAAGGTCCAGGATGATTCTTAAATCATGTGAGGCAATAGGCCTGGTTTAGAATTTTGTAAATAGGGCACTGCATTGCAGATATTTCCTTTTTAGGCCCTTAATCGTTTCCAGCTAAATATGCAAGGAATTTAGGTACTGTTGAATATTAAGGTGATATTTTTTCGGTAGTTTGTCTGATATTTTATATTCAGCCTAGCTTTGTTCAAAATAAACCATCACACTTGGAAAATACTGGTCAGTGTCCTTTTTTTTTTCCTTCTTTTCCAGGCATATCCAGAACATTAGTGAGATCAAAACAGATGTTGGCAAGGCTAGAGCCTGGGTTCGTCTCTCTATGGAAAAGAAATTGCTGTCTAGGCATCTGAAACAGCTACTTTCAGATCATGAACTCACAAAGTAAGATGTTTTATCTCGGGCAAAGTTTAAATAAATTAAATCTGTTTAGTTGTTTGTCTTCAAAAACTTAGAAGTGCCTGTTGTTTCCTCTGCTTAGCAGTGTGCAAAAGGAATAGAACAAAATAGCCTTCTAAGTGTCTGTGTGCCTGTGTAATAATTCCCATTTGGTAATTACGATTCTTCGGGTACAGAATCAGTTCTGTCAGTGTAGACTCTGAGGTGAAATCTTAAAAAATTCCAGCAGATTAAATGAAAAGCGATGTGAGGCCACATAGCACTACTTTTCTAAGTCAAGCTTTTTATCCTGGCCCTCTTTCTGTAACTGTGGGATATTTTTTTGCCTTGGGATTGTTTGTGTGTTTCGCAGAGCAAAGCACAGCTCAGGTCCTGGTTGCAATTCTGTCACGATATGAAGAGTGCAAAGGCACATCCAGATGTGCTTCAGTGGTTCTTGTTAGTGTGACCCAAAGTGATTGTTCCTTAGTTTCTCGTGTCTGTCTCCAAATCTGAGACATTCGTGTAACCCCCCTCAGTGCCTTGCAAATTTGTATAGATAAAATCAACTTCTGGTTTAAGAGAGCAGATGTGTGATGTACATGCAGTACCTTGCAGGTGACTAGGAAAGCTGTTGCAATCAGTTCTTGCGTCTCATTTTGGGGCAATAAACTCAAGATGAGATCTGGTAATCTTTTGAAGTCTTCTATCTAAATCCTTTGAGTGTGAATGGCCATGTTTCTAGATCAAACTGAAAGTATCTTAGCTCTGTTTGTCCTCTCCTACACAGTAAAAGTTTTGCATTTATAGTCTGCTTAAGAACATAAGGTAAATTGGTTTTGTGGTAGTCAAATGTCTGCTATTATGATGATTAATTTTTGTTTTTATTATTTCTGAACATTTCAAAACACACGACTTGCAGTTCCTTTTATATTAATTCATAAAAATAGCCCCATGTGAAAAGACCCAACCAGTATCAAAACACAATTTAGAGAGTGTTTGTATTATAGGAAAAATTGGGAGAAATATATGAAATGGGGGGGATGTGAGTAAAAACTGAAGACTTGAACCTGGAGAAAGTTCCAAATTCTTAAACTATGTCAAAAGTACTGTGTGTAGTGCTGCTTATAAGTACACATCTTGAAGGGCAAAAGGCGAAATGTGCAGCACAAGGAGCTGTCTCCATAACATTGTGGTGTCCAGAGCCCATGCACATTATCTTTGTAAATACAATTCTTTTGTAAATAGTTGCACAAATCAAAGTATACACTGTATTTAATAGTAATTGTTTTAGGAGTTAACGAGTTGATGTTTATGTAATATAACCTGTGCAGGGAAAAAAGGTATTGTTGATAGGGTTGGATATAATGATTACTCTGTGGAAATTAAAGGTTCTTTTGTATGGGCCCTAGTAATTGTTACTAGCTTAATCAAAGACTTCTCTCTGGAGTCAGCTTAACCTGTGCTTCCTTTCCTCTCCTTGTTGAACTCCAACTGCTAATTATTTGAGATTTGCCTTGTATTGGATTACATTGGACTTTCTGATGAAGCTGTGGCCTTCCAACAGCAAGGAAAAGCTGAAGGAATGAGTGAGGACAGCTAAGAAACCTACCTGTATTTCTAAATTAAGGTTAGGCCTCTCCAGTGAAGTTAGCAGTCCAGACCTGTTTAAATTTAGTAGTGTTTGTCCCATTCAGGACAGGTGCTGTGAGAGGACTTTCCACACACCACCACACTCCACATTCCCACCCCCAAAAGGAAGAAAAAAAACCCTAATTCTTTTAACCCTGTCCAGTGCAGTGTTCATCTATGAGATGGACTCTGATTCTCTAGAACAGAGTGAGACAGCAGCAAAAATGTTCAAAATCAAAGTTACAAGCAAAGGAGCAACTTGCAAAAAAATGTTGTGTGCAATCTTGCGTGCTTTGTGCAGCGTATTTAGATATCCTACCTGAAAGAAGGTGTTGTAGGCAGCATGGGTTTAAAGTGTGCTTTGTTGCTTCCGAGGAAGCAGTGCCAAGTTCAGCAAGGTACTAAAAGTAATTGTGCAAATTTGCTGTTTTACAGTTAACACGGTAGTGTGGTGTCCTTTTTTGAAGCAACTCTTAGGTATTTTCATTAACCCATTTTCTTCGTTTGGCATTTGCTAAAAAATGTAAGATAACTGAAACATGTTTGTTTTCTTTCTAGTCTGCAAAGGGACCAGAGTTAGGGAACAGAAGGAAATGACATAGCTTCACTCCCCTGAGAGCTTTATGTCCACAAGTAAACAGAGAAATCTTACGCTTTGAAAAGGCAGGACAGCACATTCCCTTGCAGACAGGCTGTCTAAACATGTGGTTCAGGTTGTTCAAATGAAACATGGACATGGTCACCCATGAGATCTTTGTGGGTTTGCTGTTCTTGTGGTTACAGGCAGATTATGTTGGTTTAAGGCACTTTCATTCCATTAACGTTTCCTGTCAAACTCTAGAGTTATGTTTGTTATGTAAGTGAGAATATGTGTGTATGTGTTAATCATCATTGATTTGTTTTGTAAATTTCTGGCTTGTGAGTCACTTGCTGATTTCTTTTGTAATTGATATCTGAAATTGAGGGGAATTGTCAGGATGCCCTCCTGGCAGGAACAGCCAATCTATGGCTGTGTCAGCGTTTCTAACATCTAATTCATGCATTCATGCTTTGAATATTCCCTGAGAGTCAGTTGGATTGTGATGCAGCTTGGCATGCTCTTTTTTTGATTATTCACCAACACTGGTATTATTTATTGGCTGCATAATTAACAAAAATAGTGGTAATTGGTATGTAAATCTGAGTATTTCCAGTCAAAATTTGCACTTGAAAAGGTTGAGGTTATAAATTTTTTTCAAGGTTTCTCTGTTGCAAGTCTTGCAGTGTTAAATTCTCTAATGTCTTTGCGTAATTTCAGTAAGTACATAAGATTGTTTCTGTTTACAGTGCATTGTTCTGCATAGGTGTTGGTATGTCCACTAATGAGAAGGTTTAAAACTGAAAAGAAGTTGTAGTTCTCTGCATTGTGTCAGTTGTAGCAAAGAGTTTGCAACCCAGTGAAAGGGAGCAGGACTTGAGGCCACCTTTGCATGCTTATGATTTTGGTTACATCAGAAACTGAATCTATTCCTTAGTTTAACATGTGGCTTGTTGTGGGTGCCTGGGTTATCACCTATAACCCAATACAAGCAGATTGACTGAGCATTTGCCCTAGTGTCTTTTGAAAACAGCTTTCTAACTGTCTTAGGTCATGTGGTGGAGGACTCTCCCGTGGCACTGTCTGCACTAAAGGAACTTACTGACACTCTTTTTACTTCAGTTCTGTCATCTTGCTTGACTAAAAAGTCAGAGATTTTTTCCCAAGAAAGTATGAAATTCCTTTTTCCATCCTTTTGGGTGGGAGAAAAGCCTTAGACCACCTTCCTTTCAAGGGATGGAAAATAGTGTGGAGTGTTGGATTGATGCACTTGAGACTTCAGACTTGCAGAATGTCAGCGTATCTTGGCACATTACATATTGTTAGCTCTACCAGTATTGCTTGTCATTTGTAATCGCTTGCACGTTCTTCATAGTTTGCCTAATAAATATGCTCAATAGGAAACATTTCACTGAAAGCATCTTGTTACTGTGACACATTATTTGTTTTGCTTTTCAGAAAACTCTACAAGCGTTACGCGTTCCTCCGCTGTGATGATGAGAAAGAACAATTCTTATATCATCTCCTGTCATTCAATGCTGTTGATTACTTTTGCTTTACCAATGTTTTCACAACAATCTGTAAGTATTTGCTTTCCCTGGAACTCTGATTCCTGGATTTGGTTGAATTCTTATCCAAAACTCTAAAGAGCTCTGAGCAATATGCCTTGACGTAGTTGTTCTGCTCTCTTCCTGATACCCATCGGTGTGTGTTGTCACTATTTCTGTTATCTTGTCTGGAGTACAGAGGTGTCTCTGTGTCACTGAAAGCTTTTGTTTCTAGCTTGGTAAAATACTCAGCTTTAATCCTTTTAGTTAGGAGAGAGTTCTCAACAGAAAACTTTATGGTGGGCTTGTTTGCATCATACGAAACAGGAACAGTATGGATTGTTCATAATCAAGGTAAGGAATTAAAAAGAAAGCAAAAACCCCCCAAACTTTCCCCTTTTCATGCTCAGCCTACTTGCCTGCATGTCTGTCTCCCAGTTTGGGATAACAGTGAAATACCTGTTGAGGACTGCATCAGAACTCTGCAGCACATTGAAATACCTTTTTCTTTTTTAAACTTTTTTTTTTTAAAGAAAAGATACCCTAGAGAAACTTGTAACCTGTTGCTGCTGATGCTTAAATTTGTTACAGAGTTCGCAGGCATTTGTGGGCCTGTTGCCACAGGACCTCACTAGTAAGGCAAAATAAGGAAAGATTTTAGCAAGGCTTATAAAATTGAGGGTGAGAGTATGTGGAGAGTACCCTCTGCCCCAATGGTAGGAGCTACCCTTGATTTTTACATTATGATCCATTTTATGTGTGAAAGACAAAGCAAGCAAACTTCTAAGCAGAAGAGGTTTTGGTCTTGTGGGCAAGTTCTGGACAACGCTGAAATCTGGTCTGCTGGATGCAGTTAAATTGTCGCTTATTTTAAGAACTGTCAGCACTGAAAATAAAAAGGGAAACATTTTAATTCATTCTTAAATGCTGTGAGCATCAAGCTTTTAAGAAAATCCAACCACCAAATGCTTTCTTGAGGGGACACATCAAGGGAAAAACGTATTAAATCCCTCAGCTGAAAAGCCCTTACTGTAATCCTTTTATGTGCTATAAGAGAAGGGCAGATTGCCAAGAAACACAAGGACCATTCAGAGAATTTGATTTTGTTATAAAAGTTTGGTTAATAGGGGGCTGTACGTGAGATACTAGGAGCGATTCAAGAGCACATGCATTTCCTCAGGAGCTCATGTTTCTCAAATCAGAGAGGGGGCTGTAACTCATCTGATACCATGTTGAATTAGTCCCTGATAAATTAAGGGACCAGAAAACGTCTGAGCATGTATGTGGTGTCAGAGGGGAAAAAAAGTTGTTCATCCTTCTTAAAATCAAGAAGTCTTAGTGTTGGCATAACTAAGAGCAACATGGTACGGAGAAACATGCAGTTTTATAATGTATTTTCACTGAGTTTGTTCAGCTACATTAATGAATGCTACTGCAAGCCAGCCCTGCAGACAAAGGCTTTGATTAGTGATTGGGAATTGCTGAGAGTCCAGCAGTGTGTATGTGTGCACACAGAAAAGCAGGCGGTTAGGAGCTGAGCATCGAAGTGCATGCCGAGCTGCACTGCAGTCCTGAACACATCAGTATTCTGTCTTTGCATCCTTGTCTTGAAGCAGGGAACAAGGAACCATCTTTATGACATGTTTTGAGGTTGGTAAATGAAAAATTATTATACCCATCTGAAAGCATTATTCCATCCATATTTTGTTTTTCACTTCACAGTGTTTTGCTAACAGCTCTGCTGCTTAATGACTGTTATATGTACATTTCCTGATTGTCAATCACTGCACAGTGTGGCAGTGTTAGCGTGATTAAATAGCAGCTCTGATAATGTTATTCGTGATACTGCAGTATTATTTTATGACTTACCTTTTCTCCCCTCTCATCATTAAAGAGGTTACATAATTATCCTTCTACGTTTCTGAAGTGTTATTTCTTCTTGTGTTTGCAGTGATACCATACCATATATTGATTGTTCCTAGCAAGAAACTTGGTGGCTCGATGTTTACAGCCAATCCTTGGATCTGTATCTCAGGAGAACTGGGTGAAACAGGAGTCCTGCAGGTTCCCAGGAATATATTAGAAATGACTTTTGAGGTTTGTATTGCTTGATTTAAAAAAAAAAACAACCCAACAACCAAACAAACAACTTCTGGATGTTCTGCTGCTTCAGTTTTTTAAAATCTCCTCTTGCTGTACCATCTTGCCATACATTTCACATCTTTAGTCTGGGCAGTTAGTTGCAAATACTTCCTGTGCCTGTACAAATCAAATCTATATTTAATGACATGCAGGGTGAAATGACTGACAAGGTTGTCCAAGGATGGACAGACTGTCTTTGTATTATGACTTTGTGATGTAATGGTGGGAGGTGTCGTATCCTTTTCTGTTGCAGGGGATGCCGTGTGTGTATGAGTAAGGTAAAATTTAATTGAACAATCTAGTTCAACTTCTGTTTTTCTCTGCTGATCAAAGTAGTATTTCACAAAATAAAGCAAACATACAAAACCAAATAAAGGAACCTACCCCTAAAAAGCCCGGAATTTATCATGCAGTCAGAGAAGGTGAACCACACTTCTGATTTCTTGTCTGAGCATGTTCTCTGCTGATTTACTTCTCTGACATGCTGCTCTCTTTCAGTTTACTCTGACAAACTCTTTGTTTAATTTGCAGTGCCAGAACCTGGGAAAACTGACCACAGTGCAAATAGGACATGATAATTCAGGGCTGTATGCCAAGTGGCTAGTGGAATATGTTATGGTCAGAAATGAAATAACAGGGCATACTTACAAGTAAGTATCATCCTGACTTTTCACATTGGGTAAGTAGAATTTCTGCAGGTAGATGACACAGTAGGGCTTGTTTGATTAGAAAGGTCTTATCTACTGGAACTGTCTACAGTTGCTGCTACCTGAAGACATAGAAAGGTCATTTGGCTTCTGGCATTAAACAAGTCATGATTCTTACAGAATTAAACACAGTTTGCAGATGGTCGTGTCTAGCCTCAAAACATTGGTGAAGAAGATGAGTTGTCTGTTGCATGTCTTAGAAATAATCTACCTTGAGCCCAAGGAAGAAATAGCAAGTTAGAGCATAGTGCTTACCAGATATGGGTGGTATTTTATATTAAGGCTGAGTGCTCAGGGTGTTATAGAAAGGCCTTTGGACACAAACTGGAACACGAGGACTTTAGTATTAGAAACCTGTGTTTACATAGAGAAAGTAAAGGAATGAGATCTTGAATTACACTTCTGTTAGGTACAGTGTAGTTTGATGCTCTGTCCTTTATTTGGAGAAACTGTCAGGCTCTTGTTGATGACAAATTGGCAGGTGAGTCCACTCACTTCTCCATGCCAATTTGTTTGTAGCTAAATGAAGATACAAGATTCTATTTTTGGATGCAGGTCATTTTTCTGATTAAGCTGATTAAACTGACATCAGCATTGGTTCACAGAAAGTGATAATGAGCAAGTGAGCACATGTGTTTTCTAGTGTCTGATTTAATATCACAATTGCAATAGGTGTACTGGTGTTTTGGCAATTAACTGTATGTTTGGGTTGGGTTTTTTTGTGACTGGCCTGCTATGTAGCATGTTCATTGAAAGCATAGGTGTATTTCATCACCCATCTATAATGTGTAGTGGGTTGTCTTCTACCTCTCTTTAAGTCCACAGCCCTCAAATCATTTGCCACATACAGGACAGAACAAAATCTGCCACTGTTGGCTTTGCAAATCGCCTAGTGCAAGATTTAGTACGAACTTGGAACGGAAAGCTGTTTTACTTTTGCTCCCTCTACTGGCAAAAGCTAAAATCAAAGACTGTTTCTTGCTAGATGCATGAAGTATTTCTAATAGCTATACTAGCAGAATTTGGGGTTTATGCAACTGCAGTTGAAAGTCTTTGGAACTGAATTAGGGTTGAAGAAGTTGGTCCAAATATCGCCTTTGTGTTTGTAGATTTCCCTGTGGAAGGTGGCTTGGAAAGGGAATGGATGATGGCAGCTTAGAGAGAATCCTGGTGGGAGAGTTGCTGACTTCCCACACCGAGGTCGATGAGCGGCAGTGCCGAACTCCTCCTTTGCAGCAGTCGCCAAGTATGATCAGAAGATTTGTCACTATATCGCCAAACAACAAGCCAAGTGAGTAGTGGGGGTCTGTTGTCTTGTACTGCTCTTTGCATTGTTCCCTGGGGGGAGCTGCTGCAAACAGAACTGTAGGGTTTCTTGTGTCTCAGAACTGCAGCTGGGAAAGGACCAGTGAAACTCACTTAGCCCAACCTCCTGCTCGAAGTCCAGCTATATCTTCCAAGGCACAATCCTGAGCACCCTGTTCTATCTACCTACTCCAGTTTTTTAAAGTTTCCAAGGGTGGAAGGAAGATGTTTGTGAACTCCCAGTCCAGTGCTTAGCTGCCCTAACCATGTTTTCTGCATTCTTGTCCTTGTTCATCTGTGGAATGAATGCTATGGAGGAAGGTAGAAATTTGCTGTCCTGTACTTATCTACCTTTAATGGATTAAAAAGCTTTTTAGTGATTTCTATTCATGGACTTCAGTTTTCTATTGAGATTGGAAGGGTAGAAGTATGTGATCTTTGACATCCCTTTCAATCCAAACCGTTCTGTGATTTATTCTGGGATTGTCTTATTCCTGATAAATCAGGTGGTTACTTTGGTCCCAGGCATCCTTGGGTTTACAGTGAAACCATCACAGGAAGTATTTCCAGGATGCCTGGGTTTGGTTGTCCAAATCAAAGCCAATCTCTTTTTCTTCACTTTGGGACCTGGTCTTAAAATGCACATAACTTGTATAAAGCCTTTCCACCTGTTGTGTTGAAACACCACCGCGTTAATTTCGATATAAACCCAAACCATCTCCATTTCTACCTCATCCACAGTAAATAAAAATAGAATTGGATTTCTGTTTCCCACAGTCCATCACCTTTTCGCTAATGGTATAGGTTATACTAGTTTATGCTCTGGTTTTATTATTTTTAATTTTTTATTTTGTGGTGTGCCTTATTCCTCCTGTATGGGAACAATTTCTAAAGCTATTACAGAGTGAGTGGATGTATTTTTCTGTTTTGCAGAGTTAAATACAGGTCAAATACAAGAAGCTATTGGTGAAGCTGTCAATGGTATTGTCAAGCATTTCCACAAGCCAGAAAAGGAGGTGAGGAGTTGTGTTGTCTGTGTAGTGGCACTCCTCTCTAAAACATTTTATTAGCAAGCATTGCAGAGTACATAACAAAAATAATAATTGAATGCGTGGCCATCTCTCTGAAAATTCTGAAGTGGAGCAAAAACAAGATACTAAGACTACACTGCTGGAATACCTCTGTCAGGAGTATTGCCTCCTGTTTAGTTTGTTCTGGATTAACTGGCCTTTTGCATGTACATTGAGTACTAGGTAGGGGGGTTCAAATGCCCATTTCATATTATCTTTGCTACTGAAAACATAAAAACCCATGGGCCACTTAAAAAAACCCAACAAATAAACAAAAACCCTGCCAAAAAAAAAAAAAAGAAACAGAAGACCACATGCCACCCCCAACTGGCTGCAAGTGAAGCAGAAGTGCTCTCAAAGACTCTGGTACACTCCTGTGTTGTACAGGTAATCATCTGAACCAACACAGCGCTTACTTCCTGAAACAGACTTAAGCAGCTTGCCTCTCTCAATGCTCTGCAGCCAGCCCTCGTGAGCTGGGTTGGTGCAGAGCAGTGATGGGCCCTGTATGGGTGTCTCTTGAAGGTCATTAATCTTTTACAAATAGTTCCTTGCATTCCTTTCACACATATCTTTTCTAAGTTCAGTATAGTGTGGCAAGGTCAGTATAGTTCTGGTTGATGGTCACATTTACGTGTTTGTCTCAAGTGGTCATGTGCTGTTTTTGCAAAATAGAATTTACCATCATATTCTAAAGAGGATTTTTTTTTCCTGAGGCTTAAAAGTTGCATTAAATGTTGTGTCTGTTCATAAGCAGACACAACATGACACTGAGATGCTGGCTACAATGAACCTATGATGTTTATTACTTAGTAAAAGAGGAAAATAGTTTCTTAGTTTTCTGTACAGAGGTGGTTATTGTAAGATGTGATTATGTTCTTTATCTTGGGCTTTTTGTGGCTTCATTTGATGCTGACAACACCCTTTGACTGTTCCTCAGCCTCATTCTTCAAGAGATTGACAGTAGACTGTAGCTTTTATTTATGTAAAGACTGGTTTCAGTAATAGATGCATGAGACACTTTTGTGTCCCAGGTTTCCAAACTGAGATGATAAGCGTGTGTGCTTTCTGTGTGTGCTTGGCAGAGAGGCAGTCTGACACTGTTGCTGTGTGGAGAAAGTGGACTTGTTTCAGCTCTTGAGCAAGTGTTTCAGCATGGTTTTAAATCACCGAGGCTCTTCAAAAACGTCTTTATTTGGGACTTTTTAGGTAAGTGGGAGGAAGACAAATCAGAACCTGTGCATGTCTTTTGAAATGTGTCCTTCTATTTGCCCTATCATTGCCACTGTGTTTCAGCTGGTGTGAAAAGCATACTTCTTGAAGGCATCTCAGCAGTGCCTCTTTGTATCATCATTTAACTGTAGCATCTCCAGATTCAGTTGATACTAGAACCTCTTTAGCACTGTTCATAGGGAAGGAAATGGAATCCCAGTTTTAGTCCTAGGTTCCCCACGGGTGAATCAAACAGAAAAACCCCAATGCCTAGACATGATCATTCAGGAAGCTAATGGATGAGCTTTAGATCTAGGCCTTCCAACCTTAACACAGTCGCCTCCATAATGCAAAGGTTTGTGCTGATTTGCCAGCAGTCCGGTACAGGCATCAGATAGCCTTGTGGGTTTGTAAGCATCCTTATGGAGAAAGCATCATACTGAGGTGATATTAAATCTAATCATCTAAATGTGAAGGTCATAGTGCCTAATTATTTTATTCCAGTAATTATATTTCAGAAATTTTAGGACTGCTGTGTGTGCTAATGAAACTTCATTATCTCCCATCATTCTTTTAAGAAAAAGCACAAACGTACTATGAGACCCTTGAGCAGAATGAAATGGTCCCAGAAGAGAACTGGCAGACAAGGGCCAGGAATTTCTGTCGTTTTATCACAGCCATCAACAACACCCCTAGAAACATTGGGAAGGATGGCAAGTTTCAGATGCTGGTGTGTCTTGGAGCCAGGTATAAAGAAATGTCATTATTATTTATTTATTTTATCATTATTATTGTTATTTTGCTAAAGGTAAAAAGTATGTTGGATATTAGTAAGATAAAGCCACACAACGCCTGGGTGGACTATTACTGATACAGTGGCTTAATGTGTGTAAAGAAGGAAGTGAACTGTGCCCTGGCTGAGTTCTTAGGCATGTGAAGTGTGGGAAACCTGAGATACAAAACAGTATCCTAAAGAACTGAACAGCTGAATCAAGAGAGAAAGGTAGTAGGCTGGTGTGACTAGCCTTTCTCTCAAGTAGAGTCAGCAAAGTTGGAAGATAGAAAACCATCCATTAATGAAGCCTCTCCAGTTAATGGCTGGGTGAATTCCCATCCTCCACATACTCATTGTAGGAGAAGGGTAGGAGGGAAGCTGTGACCATCTAGACATCTCTTGACACAAAGGTGATGGAGCTGGATGGTGACTTTGGGCCTGTTTGGGACTTCTAGGCTTCCTGGGAACCTTGTGTTTGATGTAAGGGGTGGAAAGTCTAGAAGTGTGTGTTTTATGGATAGTCCCTACATAAACAAGGTCCCGAGACTGTTACTCCCCCTTCCCTAGGTTACAAAAATATGTGGAGAAGGTAGTAGGTCTGTTCAGAAGACAAAGAACAAAAATCATGCTGGTGAAAATGAGAAATTAACTTGACTTTATTTTTACTTCCAAATTGCAAACTGCCATGTCAGAGACCACCTTTTGCATCACTGGATCGCACTTCTTGCAGACTGCCCGATCACAGCACAGATGTATGAAGACATAGCACTGATTAAGGACCATACTCTTGTGAATTCTTTGATTCGAGTGCTGCAGACCTTGCAGGAGTTCAACATTACGCTGGAGGCTTCTCTTGTCAAAGGAATCGATATTTGACCTCTTGTCCCACAGAAAAAACTGTCTTAAAAAAAAAAAAAAAGAAAAAAAGAAAAGAAAAAGCAACAAGGAGTGAATCTCATTAGTATGCAAAGTTCTGTCTGCCAGTACATTGTATCGGGAACTTGGTCGTGGCCCTAAAATGCAACCTTGACTTTTCTTGAAGGGAACTCCAAAAATAGTACAGGCAAATGGATAGAAGCTGTAAACTCAATGTAAAAAAGAGGATTTTGGTATAAATCTATTTTAGAGTTTATTTGCTGATTTGCTTTTTACACACTTTCATGTGAAAGAGATAGAGATGAGTATTGTGCAGCTTATTTTAAAGCTGCAGTATTTCCTTGCCATAGAAAATGTGCAGTGAGCCTTTCAGCATTCTGTGAAGTTGCCTCCAGATATGCTGTATGTCATAGACCCCAATGTATACACCCCATTTCTGCTGAGAAGGTCATTCTATAGTTTTTAAACTAATATTTTATATATTAACATTATTACCAATGTTTGATTTTTAACGTATCTGGTCATGTTCTGCTGCAAGGGAACTACAAATCCAGTGTGTGCTTTTTTTAATAGCTCCAAAGCAGTGATTTGTCAACAAATCATGTTTTCCTTTATTTTGTTGTCAGTATTATTTTTAGTGAAATCCAGGAGACTGAACCATGAAATGTGCAGAGATCAAAGTAATATTTTTCATATTGGTACGTAATTGCACAGAAGAAATTAAGTGTGTTTTTTAACTGATGTTTTTATTTATTTAACCTATCATTGTGTTTTGTAAGTTTGTCTTTTAAAAAAATAATCTATGATACAACTGGCTATATTATGTTGCAATTCAGAATTCACAATGCAGCCCACTTAAATGAGAAACCTGGAATAATTGTTCCTAACAGAAAAATGTTTCCACTTGAACTAGCCTTTTGAAGTTTGGTATATGGTTGCTGCTGGTAATTCTCTTAACTTCTAATAAAGATGGACACGAGTTCTCCAAAAGCCAGATGACTGAAGATGTTTATGCCCCCATAAAATAGTAGCCATATACCTTACTAACACATCATCAGGATTTTAATTTTTTTTCTGAAAACACAATCATAAGCTTGCTTTCTTTTGCTTTTGAATTAATATGTCTTGGCTCCTGTTGTCACAGTCTGCTTCATCTGGGATGCTTTTACTTTTAGCAGAGAAAGCTTTAGTCCACATCTACAGTAAAACACAAACATTTGGAAAGCTTAATTTATTGGAGATCTGGAACTTGGCACATGCCGAAAGGCATCTCTGTTCATTTAAATCCTCTGATAAAAATCTCTTTGAAATGAATATGTGACTGAAGAACAGACTGATTTATCAGATTCACAAATTACTGTACAGAAATTCAGGACTATATATTTAAGAGGTCTCCACTGTATAAACTTATCTCAGTATTGTCTCTTTTGAGAAGCAAAGTCCATGTTTTTTCAGTTCGTACAATATTGTAGCACCTTTTCTTTACCATCACCTTAGTCACGTTTTGTGATAGTTTTATTTGCATAATTTATACGTATAGCACATGTATTAATTTTTTGAGTATTTTTACTTTTGTCCTATTTATTTCATTATTAAACTGAGAAGTTCCTTTGTCACTACTTACCAGAGCAAGATTCTTCTTTGATTTCACAGTAGCACTAGGAAGATGCAAGGGCAATGTCCAAGCCACTCCTCATGCTGGGTGGGTATGAATTCTTCCAGTCTGGAGCCTGCAGGAGCATTTCACAGCAGCGTTTTGTGTGTGCAGATTTGGTTTTGTTGTTGCTTGGGGGGTTTTTTTCACCCTCTTTGGAAGGAAAAAAAAACACAGTTGTACTTTATTCTAAAGAATGTCATGTATTCAACTTAATATGTTGGGTTAATCTTTATATGCTTGCCCCAGATTGCTTGTTTACTAAAAGAAAAAAAATTTACAGTGCTTTCAGTTCTATTTACAATGGCTTTATGAGCCTTGTGTATTTCATGGGGAAGATGTCTACAAAAGCAAGGAAGGTTGGATTAATTATTTTGACCATAAATGATTAATTGATCCTGTTAAAACCATATCTTTTACAGTATTAAGTATGGATTAATTTTATTTACTTTATTTTCACGGAACGACCCTTGCGATAGACCCTGCTTCTCTCACGGGGGACTATGCATAATCCCATTAAGATTCCAAGTGGTTTTTGGTAAGGACTTCTGAGTCTGGAAGGTGTTGCTCCACCAAAAAGCAGTGGAAGGTTCTGAAATGCAGCAGAAAAAAACAAATTAAAAAAAAAATAATCTGGGGGTTTGTTGTATCCAGGGACTGCCAAGGAAGACTGAGATGTTAAATATAGCTCTGTGGTAGCCTGTGCTAGGGTTTTGGGTAGAGATTTGGCTGGCATATCTAAGAACACTGCAGTCTGTAGTAGCAGCCATAATCCCTACCACTCTGTAGTATTTACCACAAACCAGCCTACGTCTTTCATTAAGGTAGGATCTGTCCCACAGGGTAACATTATGATCCAGCATTTGCTCCTTCCATGCTGAAATGAGTGACTCTCTGTAAAAAACAAATGGTGTACTTGGCATATCTTTTACTCTTTAGCTAGAGTGTTGTGAAATCCATCCCCTCTTAAAAACTTGCACTTTTTGTTCAGAAATGAGCTATAGAATAATGCAACTGTAATCTTTTTTCCTGTTACTTCTCTAAAATAGCAGAGCGGGTTTGGTAAGCGCAGGTTAAAGTGGCTGTACTGCTTCGTTGGCGGGGTTTTTTCCTGACAGTCAGTGGGAAAAGATCATGGCTTTTTAACAGCAGACATGCATTCTGTAGAAAGAAATATAATGATAAAAAATAGTTCATAATGCAGTAAATATATAGTGCTAAATTGGCCAAACATGTTTACAGGCTGATACCTGATTTGAGGAAAAAAACAGGCTATCACCTATCGGTTACTTATGCTTCTTTGATTAATGCCATCAGAGTTGATACAATGATACTTTATACAAAAAGAAAATGCAAATTAATAAAGACTTGTTTTAAATGTAATGAAATACTATAATTATAAGTTTATACAAAAAAATAGCCTTTACCTGCCATAAACTTACCCATCTGACATTCTGTAGCTGCAAACATAAATGAACTGAAGACTATTACACTTTTTTCCATTGTGAAAAGTATTTTTCAAATTGTTTAAATGGGACCTACTTGAGGGATGATCCATATTTTTGATGTGTTTTGGATTCGTGAATATGTTAAGGTTTCTGCCATGAAACTATTCAGAGTTAACTTTTTCTGTATACTGTCAAATGATTTTTGTCCATAGTGCAACATACTATAGGATACTTGAAAATACTTGAAGATATTGTACACGTACTTCACATCTTTGTAGCTCTTTATTTTATACCTAGAGATTGGCTGTTAAACGAAGATAAAGCATCAATACCTTATAAACTATATATTTTACTACGTGGGGAAATCACTGGCTTGTGTTTTTTAAGGGCGGGTGTTGAAGTTTACATTATAATGACAAAAACCAGGTACTGTTTTCCTTTTTTATTTTTCCTGTGACATTTCAATCCATTGGACATTAAATGTGAATTGGATATACAGAACAGTTTTAGAGGTGTAGCTCATTTGCTGAATTGCAATAAAATTTGTTTTCTAACATGAGAAAGATCATTAATGTGCTATTTTCAAAAGCCTCATAATCTGGCTAATCGTCTCCTCTTCTTTTGCTGTCTGCAGGTACGTACATAGGGCATTTTAGTGCCTGATTTCAGATGTTTCTGTATCTGATCTGTTCAACTTCCTCCCCTCCCAGCACCAGTATAACCTCCTTGTAAGCAGTTCTTGTTGGTCAGGCTGCCGTCAGTGATCAGGGAATGGGGAGAACGGGAAGGCAAAGGGACTAATGCAGATCTTGGAAGGTGTCTGTGAGTACATACATACACACACATACTGCCATTTATATTAGGATTTTTTTATGCCTTAGAAAAAACTTCTGATTCCAATAATGGAATTTGGTGGAGGTCTCCAAATTTTATGTTCTGAAAAATACAGTTTGTCACCCCTGTGTACCCTGTATACTCAGCCTTTCTTTTCACGTGGGAATATCCATATGGAAAAGCAGGAGTTGTTGGAAAAGTAACTGACTAATACTTTAAATGTAAGATTAAGGTAGGAAATAGCACTGTCCTCCATCTCTGAGACTGATGTCTGAGACACACATGCTTGCCCAAGCATTATTGCCTAGATTGCCTGTTTCCTATTTTTTCTTTTTTTTTTAGCCCCATCTTTGCCCAGGGCAAGGTCGAACTTCACAGACAGTCCTGGAAGAGGAATCATTGGGTGGAGGGGTTGTACTGTCACAGAGGCAAAAGTATGTTTCCTTCCCTCTCCGTTCAGCTTTTGAATGATCATAAGTACGTACCCATGTAGCAGAGCTCTGTATATTGGCTTGTGTGAGAAGCCAGGAGACCCAAGTCAGTTTTATTCACTTGCGTGTCCTGCTTCACCCAGAATGCACTCTCCAGGACAGCCTTGCTTGAGTGGGAGGGTTGGACAAGATGACCTCCAAAGGTCCCTTCCAACCTCAGTTGCTCCTATTCCGCAGTTCCTCCCCATGTACAATGACAGGAATAGGTAAGAAGGATGATGCCACTTCCCCTGTGTGGTATGGTTTCTGCCATTCCTTAGTAGCCCAATGCCTGCAAAAAAGAGCCCGTCCTTCAGGTGAGCTGTTTTCCTGTGGTTTAGGAAGCTGCCGACTCTTTTCAGCTACAGTCAGAGAAAGTTCATTATTCCTCTGACCTGCATCTTAGCACTGGCTGACTTAGGCTTTGTCAGATTTCTGTTGTGAACCTGACAAATACAGAATGTAATCTTCTATTTTTTTTACTTTTATCAGCCTCAGAAGAGTGGTTCAAGTTAGGGCTACTCTGACGTTGGTGGGTTTTATTTTCCGTCAAGCTGTATGAGGTCATCACTGGCCATTTTATGTCATCACTGGCCATTTTATGTCATCAGGGAAAATGCAGAAGGGAAGGAGTTAGATCATTATTGGGGGGTATCTTGGCTTCCTTCACACCTCTGTCTTCCCCCCCCTCCCCTGCTCTCTGATGGAGGCCTTTTGGTTGGTTTTTTTTTTTTTAGCAAAGAAAAATAAAATGTGTTCAAGATCTCTGTGGGAAGCACATCACCCTTCCTGAACTGACAGTGATTTTGCACTACTGCTCACTGGTGGTGTCATCCTGTGGGTTCACTGGGAGCGGTGCTGAGAGGGTGAACGCACCCTGCCCCGTGCGCTGATGAGGTGGTGCTGGTGACCTGAGGCGTGGATGAGTTTGTGGGCATGTGGTGGTGAATTCAGTACCTGCTGCCAGGTGAGGTGTGGTTATGTGCGATGCCATCCTGCCTCTCTTGGAAACTTAAGGCTGTCTCAGTTCCTTAGGCTTATTAGACCTGCTGCGTCAAATTCCTCTGCAGGGCAGCATGAGGATGGATGTGGAGCAGGCCTGGATGAAGCTGTGGGGTAAGCATGGCTTCAGAAATGCATCCATTTCACCATGGGTGCCCTTGAGTCTTTCAGACTTCCTGCAAGGGGCAGGAACAAAAACCAAGGGCCTTGGTGAGCAACGTGTGTTGTGCAACTGCTGGGCTCACAGCACTTTTCCAAATGTCAAGTCTGAGCATCACCTTCTGTAAAGCCACCTCATTACTGTCTGTTGGGGACGAGAGTGCGAGTGAGTGATTGTTGGCAAACTGGCCCAAACATGTGGGGCTAGAAACCCGCTTGTGTTATGATTTGTTGTAGTGATGACTTGGAACAACCTTACGCAGTATAAATGTCAGAGCTGTACCAAGCAGGTCTTTGTCTAAAAGTGATTTCACACAGAAAAAAGTTGTCTGTTTTCCCTATTAACTCCAAGATGTGTATTCATAGAACATGCCATGTTCAGTCCTGAATAAACAGAACCTGCTCTCCAGTGACAGTGGCATTTTCCAATACAGATCTTAACAACACTTAAAATATTGCTGATGAATATGATACTTATTTCAGGGAAATTCTTCTACCACTTGCACAAAAAGACTTAGACAAGGAGTATAAATTACATGAGAAGGTCTCTTAGACTCCCTGTGACCAGAGGCCCCCCAGATTTCCACATTGTTTGAGATGAGCCGTGTGTAGGTCCTGAGCTCAGTGAAAGCTGCCATTAAATTGCAAAAATGAATGCTGATAACTGAAGATGTGTTATTTTATGTGGAACTGAACAGCCTGTTTGGTGGCTTGGAAAACCCCTGGGTACTGAGATGGAAAGTGCTGTGTGCCAACATTTGAGTGATTAATTTCAAAGAACAACAACTGTTAAAACAGAGATGAGTAAGAGTTGAACCTACAGCTCTGAGACATTGTGTGTATGAAAAGTTTGGGAATAACGAAATACTTGAAAGTATTTCCTCACTTGTCTGCCTGTCCTTTTTTCATTCTGACAACTGGGGGAGCAGAAGGAGATGTTTTCAGCTTCTGTCACAAGCGCTCGTTACACTTGCTCAGTCATGTTAAATTCTGGGTCAGTATGCACTGCTGCTCAGCCCAGCTGACCCACTGCTTCTCCCAGTGGTAAAGTGCAAATGAAATGGCAGTTTAGGTGTCTTCAAATAACTTTGCTTGTTACTAAATAATAAAATTTAGCAAGGGCTATAAATCATAAAGCCCCAAATTTTCAAACAAAAATATGGGACTTGGGAGGTCAGGTGCAGAATTTCTGGAGTGGTTTGTACATCCAGCTGCTCTGTGACAGTTTAATCTCTATCTCTCCATGTGGAGCAACTTGGAGGTCGGGGGATTTGGGGATCTTGTCTGTATGGAAGGGATCGTTTGGAGCAGCGGACAGTGTTTGTAGTAGTGTTGTGCTCCTGGTGGTCCAAAGAGATCTGACAGTGGCAGTGGGAAGAAGTTTGAGGTTTTGCATGATTATATGGTGGCAACACACGTTGGTACAATTGGAGGAAGCAGACACGTTCGCTGCTGTGAAAGCTTTTGCCAAACATAACCAGCCAAACCTCTTTCCCCAAGGCCTCTGACCTGTGACTAAATGGGACTCTGGTCCATACAACACAGAGAAAATGTGGTTCAAGGATAAAACACGGATAAAATTGTCTAAATTTAGATAAAATCTAAATCTAGATGAGCAGAAACTTTGCTCTTGGTTTTAGGATCAGCATGCATAATGTATGAAAGCATCCTGTTTGCTTACACTTCTTACAGGTAACTACCAGCAGCTATTTTCCTCCCTAAAACTTTTTAATTCAATTGCTAAAGAAGCCCTAAACAGTGCTATTTGTGGTCTCTCTTTCTGTTAAACTGCGCCTGTATATTCATTTTTCTTTTGTCATACTTCACTTAATGCTGAAGTTAAGCCTTAAGAATTTTTCTAACTTCTCTCTCCCAGAGGTACCTAATATGGTCATCTGTCACTTTGACTCTAGCGTATAGTAGAAGGCTCCAGAGAGATGTCTGAGTTGAAGTCTGAGCTTCTCTCTGGTTTGTGTCTTTAAAAAGATATTTTAATGGAAATTCTTCATCATAAACAAATTAATATTTTATGTGAAATAATAGCTAGGATCCTTCAGAAAGCATGCTGAGATTTATGTATAAGAAATTATTTAATTAACTGAGATAAACTTACTATTGTGCCTGTTTGTTTTCAAAGCTGCATTGAGATCTTTTGATCTAACCTAGGCATTCACAAATATTTATGTGTCACTTTATTTTTTAGTTTACAGAAGTAAAAAAGATGTTTTGCTTTTACTGTGTCTCAGAAAGCTTTAGTTGTTTGGGTACACAGCTCTTCTCTGCCTCTTACTGTGTGTGGGGTTTTTTTCTGTTACGCTCTTCAAATGTAGGCTTTGTCTTTTGTCAGATCTTGTGCCGAATTTTAATTAATATTTGTCAAGATCACTGAGGAACCTTGACTGGAAAGGGCCTGAAATATGCAACAGCTTTTCTATAAGGTAGCTTATGTTCAGATGCCTCAATGGAAGATGATTTCGCTGTGCGTTTGGGAGAACAGTTTGTAGAGACGCCTTGATGGATATCCCCGGATGAGAGGTGGGTGGATGTGCAAATTCCCATTGTAAGTATGAATGTTTATTGGAAACTGTTGGGAAAGTCTTCATTTATTTATTGCTTTCTGTTGTGGGGGGAGCTTGGGGTATGGTGTGGGTCTGGAGAATCCTCTGAGTGTTTAATGAGCGGCTCTGTGCATTTCTAGATGAGTGTGACTAAGACTGAAACCATCCAGGAGATACAATAGGTTGCTTCTCTTTGGATTTTAAAAGAGAATAACTTTGATCATTTCAAAAGCAATGAAGCCTGATGCTCCAGTGAGAAAGGAAAGTGGTAATTTATAGCTACCATTAAGGAAACAAAGACAAAGACTGAGGGAAGTTTCACTCCGAAGATTTACTAATGTGTATAAACCACCCTTACAGCCAGAAATAGCTCAGTATTTCTCACAGAACAAAAGAGAAAAGGCAGCAAAATGGGGATGGGAGAGAGGGGTGGAAAAGAATACTGCCTGCTTTTGCGTGGGCCATGAAAGGTCAAACTACATTTAGAAAGTTATAATTTCAGAGAATAATGGATAGACCACATTTACCTGCCAAAGGAGAGACTGCTGTGAAAAAAACCCTGGCTGGGAAAGGAGGTGGGATGGGGCTGATGGTGGTGGTGTAGGGACTTCACACACTGCAGTGGGGCCTAACTGCGGTAAGGCTGTATTTTCCACGAAGCGTGAGCAAGGCTGGAGCGAGCCGTGTGGATACGGGTTGTCTGTGACAGGATGCGGTCCTACGGGGGCTTTGCTTGGGCTTGTTTCTGCGAGAGACCCTTCTGTGGGCCGCCCCGGCTCCAGTGCACTTGCCGCTGGCACCCGCAGCCTGCGTGTGAGGTATTTCGCTACCTGCAGGAAGCCTCTGCTCGCGGGACATCTGTGTTTAGGGTGCTGTGCAGGTGTTTGAAGGCTGGTGCCGTGGGTGGGTGCAGCGAGGCAGGGGTTGAATGTGGGACGGGGCGGTTCGTGTGCGGGGGCGGGGGGGGGGGGGGGGTGCGCTCATCGCCCGTGGGTGCGCGCCGGGCGGACCGCGGGGAGGGCAGGGAGGCCCGGGCAGGGGAGGCCCGCCCAGCCCTCGCCGCCGCGCCCAGCGCCCGCTGTCAGTGCGAGGCGGGCCGGTCGCCCGCAGACACCTCCCTCCGCCGCCGCCGCCTCCTCCCGCCCGGCGGCGGCAGCAGCAGCAGCAGCGCAGCCGCCGCCGCAGCGCCATCGATGGGGTCCGGCGGCCGCCGCGGCGCGGCGGGGCCGCGGGCGCTGCCGCTGCTGCTCCTGCTGCTGCCCGCGCCGGGCGCCGCCGCCGCCCTGCCCCTGCCCGGTGAGTGCCGCGCCGCCGGCTCGCCTTCAGCCCTGGACAGCGGCTCCCCCCGCGGGGCACCTGGCCGCCTCGGCGCCCCCGCGGGCGGCTTTCTCCGCGGGGCGCCTGGCCGTCGCTGCCGGGGGCCAGCGCCCGGGGCTGGCGGGCAGGCGGGGGGAGGCCGCTGGCGAGGGTAAGGGGAGCCTTTGGGGAGCGGCGGCCGTTGGCGGGGCGCGCGGGGGACCGTTACTAGAGGCGGGGGGGGGGGGGTGGTGTCGCTCCTCGCGCGGCGCCGCAGGCAGCGCTGGGGGCTTCGGAGCGTCGCTTTCCAGGCGCTCTGCTCTGGCGGCGGGACCGGCCCCCGGGGAGCAGGACAGCCGGTTCGCGGCTCACCTTTGCCGAAGGAGCGGGGAAGGAAACTCGGCGTGAATCTCGGCTCGCTCTGCCGTTGGCGGCAGAGGGATAAGCGCAGTGATTCTTCCCGCAGCCTCCTCTGCTCCCGCCTTGCCGCCGAGTTAAGGCTCCGATGCTCGCTCGCTGCCTCCCTCCCCCAGGGTCCCTCCTCAGCTCGGGCTGCTGTCACTGCGTGAGGCAATCTCGCTCCTGATTTTTTTCCCCTAGTCCTCTTTTCCGCGCTTCGGTGTGTCTCAGCGCTGGGGTGGCTCTGCTGCTGTTCTTCCCTGCGTGCTGCAGAACACAGGGGGCTGGCGTGGAAATAAACCAGCAGAACGGCGGGTGAGCTGCTGGCCTGCGACCTAGTTGCTGTCCCTGTGCCGCAGCTTTGAAAGAAGCCCCCTCCCTGATGTGTGTTTTCTGGGAGCTGCCCTGCCGGAGCAGGTGTGTCCCCCTGCCTCCTTGGCCCGGGCTGGAAAGGGGAGCGCTTGCCGTGCAGGGGGTACGCAGCCAGTGTGTGTGTGGCTGAGGCTTCTTTTTGCCCGCTGTCTTTCTTCCTCTACCCGGCCTTTCCTCCCTCCCCATCAACCTGAATCCCACTAGCTGGAGGCCCCTCAGCGATTCCCTGCACCCCTTCTTGTGAGACTTGCTACCTCAATCCAGCGTTTCCCCTATTCTTTAATGGCATGACTCCTGCTTTGAAAGGAAGCAGATTCTGCCGCTCTCTCCAGCTGTTTTGCACCTCCCCCTTGCTTTCTGGAGGTGGTATCTGAGCACCCCACCACTCACTGGTATGGCTTCTGTGTGCACCTGAGAGCCAGCAGAGCACTGCTGCTGTAGCACTGGCTCGGTGCCTTGTTTCCTGCTGCCAAACTCCATTAGGAGTTCAAACTCCATGAATACTTTCTGAAGTTGGCAACTGCTGCACTACCTACAGGCATATTCCGTGATTGGGGTGGGAGGGGGAAGAGAAATGAATGCTATAATTGTAAATGGGAGAGGTGCTGGCTAAAATTCCCTGTTAGAAAGTGATCCCCACTGTAAAGAGTGGCAGACTATTTAAGTAGCCACCTTCTGCTGATACTCCTGCAATTCATCCTGTTATTTTAGGAGTCACTTTTTGCACCCATGCAGGGTGCTGCCTCTTCCTTTTAGCCAGTTTCTGGAAATCTTCCTGTTTCTGTGTTTGAATTCTCCTCTGCTGTATGAAAAACTTCTGCTGCCCATAACTTTTCTTCCTCTTCTTCTGTCCACACTTCTTTGTCTCCAGGACTTTCTCCTGTTGGTGTTTCCGTTTCTCCTAATTTCCTCTGAAGTTTCCACCTGGATATTTTGCTTCAGTATGCTGTGCTTTGTGGTGGCTGGCCAGGTGATTTGGCAATACTGTTCTTGTATTTAAAAAAAAGGGCATTGTTTATAAATTATATGTTTGTTTAATGGTAAGTCAGTCTTCTAAGGTGTTGGTGGTTGCTTTGAAAGTACATTCGTGTGAACTTCCCTTGTTAAAGATCCTTTGACTTCCTGAGGGTGATGTCATGGATGTGATCAAGGGCTCTTTCAATAGCTGCTTTTTTGTTAACTAGAAAGATTAACAGTTTCTAATGAATCTCTGTAAGACTGAATCTTAAGGAGGATCTAGCCCATAATATTTTGGATATGCTGATAAGTGGGTACAAAAGCTTGACATAAGCTTATCTGAATTGCATGCAAATAGGTCTGTGTGCATGTAGACCATTACACAAATTTAAGTTCAGGTACCGTCTCTACATGTTTCTGTCCTGACTCTCAAATTCATGTCACATGTGTGCGCACGCCACAAACAGGCGCTTGGCCTTATGCCATCTTGTCCGTCGTGTGTGCAGGAGACCTGCCCTGTTCTTCCCCTTCTGACATCCTTTCCCAATCTTGTCTTGTCACAGATGTGGACGAATGTGCCTTGGGGCTTGATGACTGCCACCCAGATGCTATTTGTCAGAACACCCCAAAGCTGTACAAGTGCATGTGCAAAGGGGGCTACACTGGTGAAGGGAAGAAATGTGAAGGTAAAGTGGTGGAAGCACTATGTTCTGCCTGTGGCAGCGTGAGGCATTTCTAAGAAGACAGAACCATTAAAAGCAATCGCTTGCAATATGGAGAGTAATTTTAAAGCAAAATAGTCATTGTTGCTTCACCTGATTTCCTACTTGTTGACAAAATCAAAGGCAAACAGATTGCACGGCTCTTCAACTAGCATTATCTCTTGATCTAATAATTAGTTGTTTAACCAGAAGCTTTAAATACTATAAGGTAAGGCTACATGGAATCTCTGGGCCTTCTGTTACTGTTTAGAAATGATCAGGTAGCAATGAGTTAAGTACAGTGTATTTGCAAAATGATGATTTTGGACAGCAGTTGCTGCTCACATTTACACAGTCACATCTCTAACTGTCTGTAACACTCAAACAAGCATCCATCATACTTTGACTTTTGCTTTATTTCTTAGACATTGATGAATGTGATAACGACTTCAATGGAGGCTGTGTCCACGAGTGCTTCAACATTCCAGGAAATTACCGCTGTACTTGCTATGATGGCTTTATGTTGGCTCACGATGGCCACAACTGCCTGGGTAAGAAGTGTGTTCGAGAACACTGAGTGGTGATGCTAACATAACCCTTTAACTGCATCTGTGGGAAATGCACAGCTATCTGTTGAGCTGATTTGGCTCAGCTAGAGTTCCCTACATGTGGTACTAAGGAATTCCAGGTGTACCAATCCCAGTGTGGCTCTTCCCCTTGTGTAAATGAGGATAATTGTGCTACGTTTCTGTTAAGTGCTTTGGTTTAAAATGCGTGAAGCGCCATCTGTTATCACACTAAATGACTTTATGCAAAAGAACATGTCCTATTCTTGTCTTTCCCACAGATAGTTTAGGATTAATTTTCAGGTATGTTTCTGGGTTTAGAAATCCCTCTGGTACCTCTGTAACGTGCGGGCTTCTCACTCTTTACTGCGTCCAAGTACTTCCCGACACACAAGCTGTAAGGAAAAGGAAAAGTAGGAGCATGCAGTAGCTGTGTATGACAGTGGCCACTGAAGTACAGAGGGACTGAGCCAAAGGCTTGGAGTTTCCCTGGGTGGTTAGTGTGAAGCAAAGGACACAACTCTGGAAAGGTGTTCAGTCCTGGCAACGCTGCCTTGCCTTCACCCTGCGTGCACTCGTGCTCTTTCACCCTCTTTTTCATTTCTTTATTTAAGACTTTGATAGTTTCTTCTTTTTGCGCACCAGCTGGTGAAAAATCTTTAAAACTGGGTAACAAGAGCTTGTGGCTTTGCTGTGGCTTTACCGTGGCAGTGTTCTTCAGTACACAACAGCAGCACCGCCAGCCTGTGGGCAGTGCGGTACCCTGCCAGTGTCATTTCCCTGGGACAGAGCCTCGTGCTGAAGAAGCTGCCCAGCTTCCCAGCGCCACGCTGGGTACCCTGAGTGGCGCTGCGCTGTGCTGCCTGTCCCCCATTTACTTTTTCAGAGAAGGCTCAGTTTTTCTCCTCTGGACCGAGTGTGGGCATGCCTGGGCAGGGTTCTGTGCCCATGTCAGTCAGAGGGAAACTTGCTCACACAGCATAATTTTAAGACTGTTGTTAGCTTGGATGGGGTATTTCCCTCCAGTGTATGGCATATCAGGTGGGGGATCAGACTGTCCCTGAGCTGTATCTTCTGCTGGGACAAACCAGAAAAGCTCTGGAGTCTTCTGTGGTATTGTGTTGGGTTTTACCCAACCTGGAAACCTGGTGTGTGCCTGCAGATTAACTTTGTTACAGTGTAAAGGAAGGAGAGGATGAAGTCACTAATTTCCAAGTATTTCACTAAAGCAAGTAGAGAGGGAAGCAAAGCATCTACCAATACTTTAAAATACTATGAAGGCCATCTTATTTTTCTCTAGTCCATTTGTGTAAACACGCAGTGGAGTTCAGCTGAGGTTACCATTGAGGGCTGAGTTCGGAGGAACGTGTTACCTCTTACAATGCAGATGAAGCCTGTATTCTCTTGTATCCAACAGCCCCTCTACAGCATACTTCAGCTGACTTGTTTGTGATCAGCGGGACCTAGACATAACAGACCAGAACCTACCACCTGCTATGTTGCTGGGAAGCTGCTCGGTATTGCATGGCAGACTTTTTAAAATAAAATAAAAATGTCATTGACATGCACTGAAGTTTTTAACACTGACCTGCCAATTCTGAGTCGTGATGTAAACGTTAAATAAATATTTTGGCATGCAGCAAATTGGATCACATCTTCTCTTAATCTGTTTATTTACTTTGTTCACGCCAGGCTTGCCCTCCTCTCACCCTTATTTTTGAAGATCTCTGCTGTGTGCCTGGGTTTAAGCCAAATAGACAATTACTTGTTGGAAAGAGATGATTTTTTTGAAAGCTTTCCAAGGTCTGTAAGACAGAAACATCTGCTGGAGTTCAAATTTGTAGAACTAAAGACTCATGGTGGCTGTTTATTCATGATTGTTTGCACATTCACATCACTGTAGAACTCTAAAATACTCAGCTTCTCTGTGATGGAGATATGTCAGCCGCTCTTGTTGCTACAGCAGGTCACATTCTTTTGCATCCAATTGGCTTACTCATTGCCTTCAGTAGAAATTAAATCTGTTGTAATACTATGTTACACTTCTTACTAAAAGCCTTTCTCTTTCTCCTTTTTTTTTAGAAGACAGCTGTTTCATGCCAGAAATGCTACAATGTTAAACTAAAAACAATGTACTATTAGCACAGGAACAATGAACAGAACAGGGAGCAAACATGATGTTACATATGAATTTGCAAATGAGACCAGCCCTTTGCCTCAGCAGTGCTTTGCCCTGTTTTTTAAGGGACTGGGCATTCTTGCTTCCTGTCAAATTGGCATTTCTGAATATTAGGGTTGAAAACTTCTTTGCTGTTAGTGGTTTCAGAAGACTTCACTTATTAAGGTGTAAAATTCTGAAGAATTGGAGGTTATGATGAGCATTCTGTTGTTTGGAGGTTTAACTAAAACTTTTCTACTCTTTGTTTCTCTTGGTTATCTTGGAAGCAGACCCTGTCTGTTTCTCTGGTATTGCTGAAGTTCTGAATGTTGTTAAAATCATCATTAAAACTATTTCTAGAACTTCTGCTCTTATCCTTGTCTGCAGTCAGGCAACATAGCAGCAGCCTTGATTGTAGTGGTGGTGATCTAGAGTTGAGGGAGGAGGATAATAAATCAAACTGATATGATGTGTGAATTCTAGCTAAAGTGAAAGTTGAGGAGCAGGGGATAGGTTTTAAGAAAAAATTATTTTGAGGTTTGTATTTTGCTTGTTCCACCTTTGCTTCAGAATGGGGAACTTTCTGGAAAAACATGTAGGTGGACCATGGAGCCCTGCTTCTGGCTCCACTGAAGCTACAGTGCCTCGGCTCTGCTTAGATGACCAGCATTTCTCAGGAGCACTGCAACTGGTTGGGCAAACTGTGAACAAGGGAAGAGCAGCAGCAAAAGTATACTTTCCCCATGGTGACAGTGTAACAACAATGACAAGCTGGCCTGGGGTGTCAAAGCTGCCTGCACAGTTACATACTGAGTAGATGTCTCTGTAGTGCATATGGAGCAGCTGCTGCCAGTGTGAGTGTATTGGTGTTAGTACAAAGCTGACATCTGTCTTTCTCTCTCTCTTTCAGATACAGATGAATGCATGTTCAACAACGGTGGTTGCCAGCATATCTGTGTCAACACTGTGGGGAGCTATGAATGTCGCTGTAAGGAAGGGTTCTTTCTAAGTGATAACCAGCATACGTGCATCCATCGCTCAGAAGGTACCGTCTGCTTCCCTCCAGGCACCAAGCAAGAGATTTTGACAGAAGCTAACTGTAAAATCTCTAAAGAAGCTTCAAAAGTATTTTTAGGTTGAGTTTTTCAAAGCTGTGAAGGGTCTTGAAGTCCTTGCTCCTTTAAAAAGGAACAGTGTGTCAGAATCTTCCAAATGACTTTGAAGACTCTTTTGCTTCTTTGATCCCACCTGTATGTCTGCAGCGTTGTGCTTGTTAAAGGCTATACTGCTGTGCTCCCAGTGAATTTATGCTCTGGCATGTCCTAATCCAGGGAATGGTAACAAATTGAAGGACAGTGAGTTCTCACCATCTCCATTGGCTTTAGTTAAAGGGCAGTGCCTGTACTACCTTCAGGTACCTTTTAGATTCCCTGTACAGTGTTCAGGTTTCAGCTAAGAGATTTACTGTTTGTCAGCCCCAGAGGTATTCAAATTACGTTCTTTGTTTTGAGTGAAACCTTTATGAAGCAATCTTTGAGAGATCAGAGAGTCTTGGATATCTAATTAGACATTGGCTTGAACAAAATTATTTTGGATGCCCTTAGGAAATACTTTAAAGTGGTTGCTCAGATCAGGGAGTTGTCCATTGAACTGTACAGTGAATATCTTACTAACAAGTATTTAAAACTGCAGAGCTTTCTTTTAATCTATGGCTTATCGTTGGCATGACTATAAGAGGAATCTGAGCATGAATAAACAAATCTCACTTTAAAAATCCCCATAGTGAAGAGATCAACATTTATAGACATATATGGCCATCCACAGATGAGTGCGCAGCGGTGGCTGTCATGCGATGTAGCTGAATTGATCTTTTGTTTGAATTAGGAATCTGTATCCTGGGCTTCCCTGGTACTGGGCTTGGTCTCATGGGGGTCTGCTGATGCATGGTGGTTTCTCAGGCCATTGCTCAGCTTGCAGGAGGAGAGACGGGTGTGGGGATAAGCAGGGAGGGTGCACTGGTGGGGCAGGGCATTTCCCTTCATGTTGCCTTGCTAGCAGTGATCTGTGTTTGTGTATGTGTGCAAGGATGATGAATCTAAGGATGAAAATCAATTGCTTGAACTCCTTGTTTTGTCCAGTGCCAAGGGAGGAAAAACTTCCAACTCTCTTTATGCTTACTTGCTGCTACATGAGTACATTCTACTCTTCTGAACTGAGGGCAGCAACATTTCCTGTTGTTAACATTTGTTACCTAAATTGTACCTTTGGAATTCTACCCCTGTTCTCTTATTTTTAAAGATGCAGTTAATTTCTTTTAATTTTTTTTTAAAAGGCTTGCATAATACCAAATTTCCACTTAATTTGGTCTTTTTTTTTAATTTTGAAAAACAAGAGGGGGAAAAAACTCCCTTTTTTTCCTAAAAGCTAATAAATAAAATATACAGAAACCAGTTTTAAGGAAAAAAAAGCCCTTACTGTTTTAATCTGAAATGCTTTTTTCATACTAGAATACAGAATTCCTTGTTTTCTTTAAAAGCCATTTTTTCAGGTTATTGTGTTATGACTCTCACTCCCACCTCCCCCTCATTTCTGTGAAGAAGTGCTCCATGGGATTCCCCAGGTTTTTTTTTTCCTTTGGGTGGGTGGGTCTGTTGTAAGCCAAATCTCATTGCTTTATCTTTCCCCTCACTTTGTTCTCTGCTTTTCTACTCATCCCTAGATCTTCTGTTTTCTGACTAGCCTATGCATCTCTCTGTGTATTCTTAGTTCTCTTTTGAGACGTCACAGCATTGATCAAAACAGCATTTGGTGCCTACTGCCTAGACCATCTATTCAGTTTTGTTTCTTATATGGAATATAAGGGAGTATTTCCTTCCCTGTCTCACAGCCCAGTTAGGAAAGTGCATACGTTAACGCTGGAGAGACCTTCCTAATAGTCTGCAATACTGGCCTTTGCATACACAGAGAAAGAGTGAGCTGGAGTTGACATAGGAGCAATAGAGAAGCTTGGCACTGTTGTATTCCTTCTGATGACCAGTGTAACACGGGACCCAAAGAGAATCATCAGTCCTTCCAAGTCTGTCTGCAATTATCCTCTGGATTCCCTGTGAGATGGGACTCAAGGTCAGGTAGTTGTTAGAGGACAGTTTGATAATTGATGTTTATTTTTCATCTGGTATGACTCTGTTAGTCTGAAGGACAGGGGTGCTCAGAGAGGCTTGATGGTTCTGCCCAGCCTCTGCTTAAACCACAGGAAACTCAGAGTGTCTTGGGAAGCTGTGCACAGTCCTATTTTTTACCTTGATTGTCTGCTCAAATGAGCTATATGAGGAGGTATGGATTTACTTTGGGAAGCTGTTACAGTAGTTGCCAGGGCAACCATACACATGTAGCTTGTGTCTGTGTTTCACTTGCTCCATATTACAGAATATAAAAATTTGAAGGAAAATGGAATTTTTCCACAAGTACTTCTTGTGGTTACTATCACTATGGATCACACATCTTGCTGCTCTGCCTCACAGTGCTTCACAGTCATAGCTATCTTCTTGTTGGGCTAAATTGGGCCTGCAAGATGAAAACCACATTTGACATCACTGTGTGAACTGAAAGCTCATACGCAGAGTACCATCTCGGCCGTTAGTCTTGGAGTCTTTCTGACCATGGAGAACACTGTTAACTAGAAAGCTTTTTGAAAAATGTTGTCCTCATGCAAGTGTGTAGAAAGCATGAAAAAGAGTAATGTGTTTCTGGGATGTCCTGTCCTACTGATGCTCCTTGCCATTTGGCTTAGAGGGTGTCTCTGAGAATCTCTGGTAGTTCTTTGTACGATTGCATCCCCTCCCTTCTATTTAGGGCCTGTTTGAATATGCCCTAAATGGAGCCTGTTCTCAGCAGATTGATGGTGATGTTCCTACATTTTCTGTGTAAAAAAGACAAACATATAAAAGCAGATCATATGTGTAAAAGATTAATTTTATGTGACCTGGTAGGAAATTACCACGCTGGCTTTTTGCCTTGTGGCCTTTCAGCAACAGGAGCACTCATCTCTATTGAAGTTTGCTGGGTAACTTCACAAAAGTCCAGTCATAAGAAAGAAGTCACTTGACTTGGGGTCTGCTAGGTCAGGCAGGCACTGGATTCAGCTCTTGTGGCGATCAAGAGACTCATCCATCCCAAGACACTTGTGTGTCAGCAAAGCAGGGTCTTCTGTAAGACAAATTGTGTGTCTGGAAAGCACATGGTGGGATTCGATCTAAATTTGTTTGGGATTTGGTTCTGGACCACAATTTGCCATTGCAACAGCTTTGGAACAATGTGACCTGTGAGACTTCGTGTCTACGAAGGCATTTGGAGTTGCACAGCATTTATGGTTTCACAGATGTCTCTTTAACATGACCTTATAAAATGAGGCAGAGTAGAAATCTGCCACATTTGGAAACCAGCAACAGCTAGGTAGTAAATGGTAGAATGCGTGGCAGTATCTATCTTCTGTGAAATGCTGTCTTTTGAGTCAGTTAGTTTTAGGTGGGTTTGGTCATGTACCTTGTTACACAATGGGTACTTGGTTATTAAAATGTGCCCTGGTTTGTGAAGTGCAGTTTTAGCTTTCTGTGGAGACCTGTTTGATTTCTGCTCGCTCAGAACTCAGCAATCCCAAAGTGAGCATTTAAATCATTTATCTGATGTCAGTGAACTTTACCAAAGCACCTGCTTGAACAGTTAGCCTTTGGTAGCTCAATAGAGACAAAAGAACAACTTTGTTAATAGACACTAAGCTGCTAATTTTCTTAATGTGTTCAAACGCCTCTGAAGTAACAGACCAAATCATATTGCATGCTTAAAGACAGAAGTGTCACAAAACCACAAGAGTTAATGAGGCTAATTTGTGGCCTCATAGGTTGTCTCGTTCCTTGACTGACAGCACAATAATGGATGACAGCTTTCCTGTGGACTCCTTGGGCCGTATCTGTGTGCTGCAGGATTTGCAGTATCATTGTCTTGTTAGATCTCTACAGAGTCCTCACTGTGGGAAAGGAATCAGAAAGTCAGTAGAGCAGAATAATCTAGGCTCTGCAATATCCATTCTTTTGTTACTTAAAGCTGTCTTATAGAAAGGGTGCTGTAGCTTGTGGTTCAGATAGCGAGAACTGTTGTGTGCAGAGCAAGGACCTAATTGAAGGGTGGTAGAATAATGGTGAGGAGCTGACCTCTGCTTGCCCATACAGTGGTTTTGTTTCACTGAGTAGTAAGGCTGCAAAAAGGACCGTGTAAGTTTAAAAATTTATAGAGCGTGGAATTGTTCACCCAATCCCTTTTTAGAAGCATGGGCACCCTTTTCCCAGAGGTAATGTGGGATAAGCCCTTGCAGCCAAAGTATACTCCATTTAGTCTTCTCAAATGAAGTCTTCTCACCAAGAAGAAAGAGCGTCTTGGTGTAATATGTCTTACAAAAGCCAAATGCACCAAGGCAGAGAATTTGGTGGCAAAGTTGTGTTCTCCATATACCCAAGGAGAGCATTCAGTTATCTTCTCTCCCAATTTTGTAGCATTATAGAAAATTTCACCAAAAATCTGTGGTGTACCGTTGGAAGAAAAAAAGATTATTTTAATTTGGTCTAATGATTTCATTTGATAACTGTACAGCAGCAGCTGGCTGAGTTTGAAGTTGTGTGTATATAAATTGTGTTACCATCTTGCCAATGGCAAAGACATTGATTTAGCTAAATCATGGGCCAAGGTGAAAATTTTTTACAGTAATTCTAAGAGCATTTTCTCCTTGTTTAAACCTTTATGACTTTAACTTTTTGCAAAGGCCAGACAAGTCACTCTGGCAGTCACTGAGTGGTGCATGAACAGCTTGTAACTGTTAGAGACAAAAATGACAGCATGTTTTTCAAAGGTGTACCAAAAGGATGAAAATCACTAGTGCCACATTGCTTTTTTCATTTGATTAAAGCAGGCACTGTCACTAAGTTTTGTCCAGCTGTGAAGGTGTGTAGCAATACAGAGCACTGTGATAATCCCCAGTGGGGTTATTTTGGGTGGTATTTATTGAAATTGGGGGGAGGGGGAAGGGAAAACAAAATGGTTAACAAAAGTGAGAATTGACACTTAATATATGTGCAATCAGCATGTCTGACCCTACTTGGTCATTGCTGACATAGGTTTTGACTTTGGGAATCTACTGACTTTTCTGACTGTCAGCCTAGGCATTCCTGTGTCCAATGGCACTTTTAAGCAGAGAAATAAAAATTTTACTTTCGGCTTTGATCTTGCCAGGCATCAGCCACCTTGACGTCTTATAAAAGAAGTGAGGAGGTTTTATAAACACTGGTATAAAGTGAGAGCATCGGAGGAGAATGCGGATGCTGTACATATATAGGGTTGTTGCTTTTTGATCTAGTAGTCAAAGAACATGGACAGAGAAAAGATAACAGATGGAGAAATCTTGGGGCCACTGATTTTGCAGTATTGGACTTTCTGCTTTCCTGTCTGTAAGCTTATACTCCTTGTCCTAACACTAGTCTTCCTGGAAGTAGCAGGCTGTTCTGAATGTAGCAGGCTGTAACTACCTTTGTTTGATTGTTGCCTGCATGCAGAGGTGCTGAGGATGCTGATACTCTTGCACTTGTCCTATTTTGCAGAAGGCATGAGTTGCATGAATAAAGATCATGGCTGTGCTCACATCTGCAGAGAAACACCCAAAGGAGGAGTTGCCTGTGAATGTCGACCAGGATTTGAACTTTCCAAGAACCAGAGGAGCTGCATTTGTATGCAACATTCTGCATATGCTTATGGTTTCCCAAAGTGCACAAATAGTGTTCTGTTTGCAGTGATATGGGATTTGGTATGTTATAGCTAAACTGGGATGACACACCTAAATTGTGTGCATTTGAATTAAACCACAATCAGTGGCTTTGCTGGACACTATCACACCAGCTTATTGGTTGCTATGGTATCTGTAGTTTGGGAGTTGCGTCTTCACTCATAATGACAGGAAGTCAAGCTCCACAAGGAGCTCTGCAGTGTTTCAGTTTCAAAGTTCTTCAGGAAAGGGGCATGTTAGGAAGGTATATTGGATGATCAAATGGAGACAAAATTGTACCCTGTCTTTCAAAGATGCTGGAAGTACTTGAGATGTAAAACATGTATTTTCTTCCTAGTAACGTGTAATCATGGAAATGGTGGCTGTCAACACACATGTGATGATGCTGATAACGGGCCTATTTGTGGATGTCACCCCAAGTACATCATGCATGTGGATGGGAAAACCTGCCTGGGTCAGTATGCAGTGGAGGGAAGTAGTTCTCTGTTGAAGACCAACTATAGAGTGGGGTGGCATTGCTGTGTTTGCATGATTAGTGCTCCTCATAATTTTATGACTAGAAAATACCAGGGAATCCATAACTAAGAAACCTACTAGTGCATGAGTTGAGTTGGTTTGGTCCAGCCAACTTATACTTCCCCATATAAATAACTAGCCAATACCACTGCAGCCTGTAATAATCGCTAGTGCCTCTGAAGCACGAGGCCTGTTGCAAACCAAAGGAGATTCCCTTCTCTCAAAGTCATTTTAGGTTTAGTTTCTTGTATGGTACGAGCCAGAGAGCGTAACCGAGCAATAAGCCTGTTAAAACCAGAGCTCTGAATCCAAATAAAGAACAGCTTTTGCAAGGCAGTTATCCAGTAAAGAAAGCACTTAAGATTTATAAACTCCTCTACTCTCTGGAAGAGTTTGTTGTCTGTTGATTGAAATCAAATGCTCAGGCGTAACTGGCTAGTCCTTGTATTAATCCATGATAGATGGTGACAGTGTGCTCTTAGCAGAACAGTTCACGACAGTTCAATTAGTTCTTTAATCTTCTTGTTGTTCACTACATCCGTAGCACATCTGTTTTGTTAAGAGTACTGTAACAAACAAGAGTTGTAAGGAATCAACAAAACCAAAGCATTCTCATGGTTTTTACTGAAGGACTTCATGACTTCCATTATATTTTCTTTTAAAAAAATGTTTTATTTCTGCCTGGTCAGTTCTGACTGTCTCTGGTAATTCAGCATGCGATGCAGCTGTTTGCATTTCTGTACGTATTGGATATCAGATGAGGCTTCTGGCCAGGGCACCTTTACTCATTAGTTTTTTTGTGATCCTTACAGAGAGGGAAGAGGCTGCTGTTGAAATTTCTGAAGGAAACACTACAGCAGGAGCTGATGTGGACAAGAGAGTGAAGCGACGGTTGCTTATGGGTAAAAGTGCTTATCAAAATAATATTGCTGTTTGCTGAAATCTTTTAGATTGACTATATATATTTTGGGGGGATGAGGGGAGGAGGTATGTTGTTATAACCATCATAGCTCTGGACTGCATTCTGAGATGCTCAACTCCCTTTTAAGGAAAAAATATTATTTCACCATGCGTAAGAATCTATGTATGTTGTGAGAGTCAGTAGGATGGGTCAGAACCATGCCCTTGAAGTAGTTACGTTTCCATGGTTCTAATTCATAGTAGGAATGCAGTACAATTTCTTTTGTGCTACAGTTTTAACCAAATGAATGTGGAGGAAACAGTGGCTAGCCTGCTTCTCTTCTCTTGAAAGTGTACTTCTGCATGGAAGAGAATTGGGCCCAATGGTGGTCTGCATCTAGAAGGACATGTTAGGATACAAAGCCATCTTATTCTTCCTAGAGGTGTTCCCATCTGGCCCAGAATATCAGCCTCTGAGGGTCTGTCACTGCTGGGAGGGCACTGGTATGTGACGCAGTGCTTTATTGTGCTTATTGGCATTTGCAACAGAAATGACATGCAGCATGGTGGCTGAGGAAGAAACTACCAAGAGTATAGGACTGGCTCTGAGCTCCTCAATCTATATTTAGACATCTAAATCAATAGCCTCATTAAAACAAACCAACAAAACCCACCCCCCCACCCCCAACAACAACAACAAATACCCCACCAAAAACCACAAACCAATTCTGTAGAAAGAGGAAGAAAGAAGAGGTGCTTTCTTCACGTGGAAGTTGGACACAGCCTCCCAGTATTGAATGTGAGGTGAGAGATGGAGGGAATAAACCAGGAAAGGTCTCAAAGTTTGAATAAGTAGCATATGCTTGATGCTGCAGAAAACTAGGAGTCATAACTGAAAGAGGATTTCAAAAAGCAGACATAGAAAATGATCTTTGCAGCTCTCTGAATTAATACATGCTGGATAAAATTGCATTTCTCCAGCCAGTGAACGGGTTGTTTGACTGAGGTGGTTAGACTGACTACAAGAGGATGAGCGTGAGTGTCAGTTATTTGTATGTAGTTGGATGTGAAGAATTCTATTTTAAGGGTATTTGCTAGAAAGGTTTGGTGAGATTTAGACATATTTTGTGTAGGGAGAAGTTAGAGGAACATTAGTTTCAGATGGCACCTGGTTTACAATCCTAAAGGCCTGCTCAGTGTGGATGTAATTCATCATGACTGGGAACACAGGTAACATGAATGTGTTGGTAGGGATTTAAGAAAACTGATTCATTAGCGCAGGGTGTAACCAGGTATCAGAGGATCAGCCAGGATTGTGTGTGTGCATAAAGAGGCAGACTGACAGGGACAGATTTATCAGCAGGGAGTGGGGATTTGTGTTTAAGGACAAGAATATCCATTAACAGTATCTAAACAGTATCTAAATCTGTAGAATCTCCACCCAAAAATGGAGGTAGCTGAGGCAGAGATTTTGTCAACATATGTATTTAATAGTTGAATAGCAGTGTGCTTGGAATGGTGCCTTGTATCATATGGTGTTGTGACCGTTATAATATCCCTGAGCAAAATTCAGCTTTATCTTGTTGGCTAGAAACGTGTGCAGTAAATAACGGCGGCTGTGACCGTACGTGTAAAGATACATCGACTGGAGTTCACTGCAGCTGTCCTGTTGGATTCACACTCCAGTTTGATGGAAAGACATGTAAAGGTGAGTTTTATACTTGTGGACATACGCATACGAAGACCTCGCTGTTCCTTCATTCTTAAATGAAGGTGTCCAGAGGAAAGGACTATGTGTAACCTCGCCTAAGAAAGGACTGCAGCCAGGGGTAGATGCATGGTTTCCATCACATCAGGTGCATTGTATGCAGAGAACCTCTGGTGCTCTGCCCTTCCTGTCTACATTTCCACCCCTCTTGCTGAAATGGCCTGATTTTTCACAGATGAGGTTTGGTAGGAGGTAATACAGGTCTATGGTAGAGGTCAGGACTGGGAGAGGTAGCCGTGTAGGTTCTTGCAGACATACAGTCCAGTAGTCTGTGATTTTACCCACAATGAGCTGGGTATTAGAGCAGTTTGTAAGTAGCAGTGTGTAAACAGGGATGTGTGATCAGAATTACTTACACTGGTCCAAGCAGCTCTAATGAGATTACTGGAAAGGAGCAAAGGGATATTTAAGTTGCATTTTCCAGTAATTAGATGTTAGGAATGTTTTTCTAGGCAAAAATTATAGAATCCTCATGCCTGAATCAGTATTAGATAGAGTTCATTCTAATATTGGCATGAAAAGGACAGGGGAGCTCTGGAAGTCTCTGCCTGAGATTTCTGCAAAGCAGAGAACTTGGGGAAATGCTCTTTTGTGAATACATGTACCCAAATGCTACTGACAGCAGTATATTAAATGAAAGCAAGTAGCACTGTCATGGGGCTGAATGGGTCAGATCATTCTTAAGAGCTGGATCTGATCTTCCTTAAAATTTGTAGTAGTCTCTCTAGATTTTGTTTCTGAGCTGCTGTAACCAATCGGACGTGACTGTTTTCTGGATCTGGCTGTGGAAATACATTGAATGTACTGTGTTTATTTGCTGAAGCACTTTTTTTGTTGTTACAGATATTGATGAATGCCAGTCCAATAATGGAGGCTGTGATCATTTCTGTAAAAACACTGTTGGCAGTTTTGATTGCAGCTGCAAAAAAGGATTTAAATTATTAACAGATGAGAAGTCTTGTCAAGGTATGTGCACTGGAGAGGCAATGGAAGTAGAAAACAATGAGCATATCTTGGACATCTACTACAATGATGAAGTGATAATGGACTCCAGAATAATTTCCATGGCTCAATTTTTTGGTTTGGATTTTTTTTTTCTTTCTGAAACAGCTGCTGAGTTAATACAGTTGGCGTGATGCTATTGGAGAAGGTATGCTTAATGGCACAGTGAACTATCAGCTGCAAGTGACAGAGATCACATCATATTAAAAAGCTCTTTATGAGCATAATGTTTCCCACCCCCTTTCTATTAATGATCTTAAAATAGTTTACAGGGAGAAAAAGACAATACCTCTCTGTCCATCTACTGACTCTCAGTACTGTAGTAAAATTATTTTTTCTTAATAAATGGGACATTTAGATGCTATGAGTTCATCATTGAAAGGAAAAAAAGAGATAACATGATCTGTGAAATTCTAGACTAGTAGACAGATTGGAATCACTATTCCCTGAAGCACCATAGACCATTTGATTTTTTTTTTAGGATGACATCGATTTTTACTGTGAGATTTATAAAGAATATATGCCTTTCTGTGTTACGGTTTCTACCTATAGACTTAGCAAACATAGTTAAGCTGCTTAAATAAAGAAAATAAACGCTCTGTGATCTTGCAAAAGCTACAGCATGAAACAATGTAAAGCCCGTTCCCAATTGGGAAGGCAAATAATTCCATTTTGTAGACAACCAGCTGACAGTAATGATGCATTTCAGAAAGCTGAACCACCATCAGAAAGTAATTTTCACCTGGGTTTTTGGTGCATTCTTATCCCTTTTTAAAACAGATGAAGGACAACTATTTATATGGAACATGCATTATAGAAGCATAACATTTTCAACATAGTTTGTGGAATTTTAAGAAATATAAACTGTTTATGAATATATTTTAAAGACTTGTATCTCACTTTTGTCCCAGTCACTTCTGTTACTTTCCCTAGACTGCTTCAAAAGCAGTATCTTGAAGCATGCCAAAGTTCAGGCAAATAGTGATGTAATGTGGTAGGGATGTTGATGTGAACCTTTTTCTGTCTTCCAATGTTCTTTTAGGGCATGCATAATGTAATAGCACATTTTAGGTGCTTCTGATGATATAATAAACGTTCAGGGCCTCAAAGTGATGGGAGTTTTACTATTTTGCCATTCAATTCACTGAAATCATGGTTAGGCCATTATACTAACTATGTTTATAAAGAGGATGTGTGCAGATTATAATGCTAAGGAAAATTTTCACCAGAGAAAATAGATGTCTCAGCAGCTTCACTAAAAAAATTTGCTAAATTATTCCAGTCCTCTGTCTTCAGGTGTATCTCAGAACATGTTTGTTTTCAGCAGACTTAAATCAGACACTGCATATTAATATGGAGTTAAAAATGTGGCCTTCAGTTTTATTTATGGGGAAATAAATGAAGGCAATACTTTCTTATGTAAATCTATTTCTGCAGACTTTATGTAGACTTTTCTTAATGAAATAGGAGTTTTGTCAGCATTTTTTTTTCTCCCATAGAAGAGAAATAATTTATTTTAAACATAGTTATCAAAAATGTAGCAGCAGTTTTCATGTTTGCCAAAAAAAAGCTTGCTTGTCAAATCATTATTCTTTTAAAAGTTGTCATTTCATTACGTTACACTGTTTGCTTTAAAAGAATTTGCTTAGCTTACATAAATCTGCACATCTCTGTCCAACTATGTAGGCTCATCAGTGCTCCCTTGTCAGGCTGAAAGATACTGATGTATCCCTTTAAAACTTGCAGACATTGATGAATGCTCTTTTGAACGAACATGCGACCACATGTGCATCAATCATCCAGGCACCTTTGAGTGTACTTGTAACAAAGGATATGCCCTCTATGGCTTCACACATTGTGGAGGTGAGTTACAAAAAGACACTGCAGGCCACGCAGAGAGAGTGCTGTTGCCACACGTCTAATTAGTGTTTCTGCAAGACGCAAGCCTGTGTATATGTGACAAGCGTATAAAGTTTACTCTTTGGCATGATAAGGAAATGCAGCAAAAGTGCCAACTAATCCTGCAAATTTCTGTCTTTGCTTAAATGAGTTTTCCTTCCTACTTTGTATCCAAAAAGCACCTGTGACTATTAGAACAAGCTGATATGTTTTGCACCTGGATATGAAAACCATCATTTGATAGATCTTTTCCACATACAGAAGTCCGACTTTAATGAAATGTCAGCAAAATAGGACTTAAAGAACAGGAAGCTCTGGATGACAGGAAATTACAGTTTTGCAGGTTGCCCTTGTGCGTTTCAGATGATCACATGATGTAGATTGGAGTTTAGCTGATGGTACTACCACTGGTTTACATTGGCCAAGAATAAACTTTCAAGGAAAGTGTGTGTCAAGTGTGAATATTTCTGTGACAAATTTCCAGAATTAACATGAAGAAACATGAATAACTGGACACTAAATGGAATTAAACCTGTTTACGTAACCTCTAGGCAAAACCTTACTGACTGCATATGCTTACTTCTGAGTACGACATACTTATTTCTGAGGCAGATGAGCACACTTGAACTTCAAGATAATAAGAGATCTCTGTGTGTCTGATCTGTTCTGATCTTTCTCTAGAGAGTCTGCAAAGAGGATTATGGGGCTACAACATCAAACCTGTCTGCCTGGGGAGTAACACTGTTCATGTGTTCTACTTGCTGAAGGAAATCTCATTCCTTTGCATTAATTCCATTTCATTTTGGACACCAGTGAGGGAAAAAGAACTATAATTTTGCTGTTGGCTACTAATTGGCCTCTTCATAACATGCTCCAGTACTGATGTTGATCCTTGTATCATAGTAAGTCCTTTTATGGCAATCACAAGCTATGTCAGAGCTGGTAGTGATAGTGAGAATACACCTGCTGACTTATAAGGAAGAAGTCAATAAGTGCTGGAGATAACAGGTTGCCATTGCATGTGGCATCCTAACAAAAGGCTGATGAAAACCAAAGATTTGGGCCTATTTTATGGTATCTTAGGCAGCAGTGTCTGAGATAGAAGGCGTTCCTTTCTTCCCCCATTATTCCTCTGTGGGTTATTCCTAGCCCTGCTGTCTCAGTTCTGTTAGTAGCATGTTTTGGCCCTGAAATCAGCTCAGATTTATAATCTGTTTCACAGTGTTTTCTACCAAATTGTTACCTATCTAGAGGGGAGAATAAATGGACGGGGAAAGCAGTGACAAGAACTTCTTGTTCTCGTTGAGAAACATGTACATAGACATGGGTGCCCTCAGTTGTGCAAACTTTCTGCTTTCTGGTACTTGCAGTAGTTTTGATGGCAGCTTTCTAGGTTTATGTATAATTGCCATAAAGCTACTGGAGGCAAGTGAAGCAGTCATTAGGGTGGATCTGAGAAGCAGAGACATAGAACTTTGCATTTTCCTTTGTTGAAATTCATGAGATTCCTGTCGGCCCATTTCTCTAACCAGTCAAGGTCCCTCTGAATAGTGGCACAACCATCTGGTGTATCAGCCACTCCTCCCAGTTTTGTATCATCTGCAAACTTGCTGAGGGTGAACTCTTGTCCCATCATCCAGGTTTAATGAAGAGGATAAATAGTATTGGCCCCAGTATTGACCCTTGGAATACACCACTGGTGAATGAATGGCATATTCTACTTCAGCATGCAAGTTTGCACCAAAGGCAGCATGTTGTGTTGTCAGCAGTTTCACCTCTTCTTGGCATTTATTGGGCGGAGCAAGGCTTCAAAACTGGATAATTGGCCAAAAGGGACAATGGTGATACAATGGTGTTACTTGCCCACATGGAGTCAAATAGTGTTTCACAGCAGCTGCATCTATCTGAGCGCTTTGGAGGATTGATCAGTATGAATCTTGTCCATGTTGTCTCTTTTTATTCCAAATTAGAAACTAATCAGACACAGTGCAAAGCAGACTTGATTTGGTCTCCTTTTCTTTAAGTCAATTTGTTATATTGCAGGGTATTTTTTTAATCATGTGGCTTAAGGACATCACTAACATCTCCTAACAACATTTGTTCAGTGCTGACATTTATCAAAGGTTTTCTATGAAAACAAACCCATTTCTAGGTGGGTGTTAAGACAGTATTCCTAAAATCTTTTCTAAATCTTACTAAGCAGTACTTGTGTATATGTTTACATAGTGGAGTTACAGTACAGACCTTTGGCAAGAGTGACTTTTACAAAATATTTTTACCTTTCCTTGTAGATATTAATGAATGTAGTGTCAACAATGGTGGTTGCCAGCAGCTGTGTGTGAACACACTGGGAGACTATGAATGCCTCTGTCACTCTAACTACAAATTACACTGGAATAAAAAGGATTGTGTTGGTAAGGTGCCTAGTAAACACGTTTCTACTCCTGATGTCTGATGGCCATGTGGTTATAGTCAAATCTGAAAATCTTGATCTGTCCAGTTAAGTGGTATGAGTCATCATTCCCAGTATTCCTCTTTACTTTGTAGTCAGGCATATGATGATACTGATGTTGAAACTGGTGAAAACAAGCAAAAAGAAAACCCCAAAAACAGGAGATACTTTAAGGATTTTAATGCTTTCTTTCTGTGCTATTATCTAGCTCATTCTTCTCCTTCCTTTTGTTTCTCTGCATGTGAAGGTTTGCTGATGAAAACCTTACCAGAAAGGAAATGGCTGTGTAGTGTGATCTTCCAGTGATTTTATTTTGCTTTGATTTTCTGTCTAAACAGCATATTAATTGCACGGGTGCTCTCAGGTACCAGCTACAAAAGCAGGTGCATGCCAGTTTATTATTTTTACTTCTGTGAGTATTTGTTTCATCCTATTTAGAGACAAAGGGTCCCTTGCCTGATAATATGTCACCCAAGGTATTGCTGCACTGTACTAAGAGTGGTGGGAGTGATAGATGCTTCTTAAGCTGCTCTTCGGATGTCCAGGTATTTTCTGGTAAGTCAGAAGCAACAAAACCAAGCATATGATTCTGTAGAGAGTGTAAGAGTAGCAAACCCCCTAATTCTCATGGAAGCCCCCAGAAGTAGACAATCAACCTTTCCTCTTTCACTATAGATAATAAAGGGCTATATCCCTGTCAGAGTCCCAAGAAAGCCTTCCCCCACCTCCCGCCCTTTTCCTTGTCTTTTATAACCACTTTACCCTTGGATTCCCTTCTCATGAGAACTGTCTTTCTGAAGCTGGGGAGGACAGGGCAGAATTCTCTGTGCTCCCTGGGCCATTCCTTAATTGGCCCTGAGAGCTGCTGGTGAATGGGGCAAAGGCATTCCAGCCCTGCGTGGGGTCTGACGTTTTGCCCACACAGCCCCTCCACCTCACAAGACACAGCATGCAGACTTGACCAGGGTTTATGGGACAGATGCTACTTTTCTTCCTGAACCCTTTGAATTGTTTAGGAAGAGACAAGCTCAAATGTGGAGTATTTTATGAACAATATTGTTGAAAAAGGTGACGATGGTGATGCCAATCAACAAATTTAAAATGTCTTTTATGCTACAGGATTCTTACAGTAATTTTATACTACGAAGTCTATGCACAGTGCCTGTCTTTACTGTCTGTCTGTATGGTCTGTCTGTTAGGAACACAAGATGCCTACACCCTCACCTGTGGCAGGTCATCTCAGCTTAAGAAAAAACAGCAAAATACAAATGCATCCAGCTGGCTGGGTAATCACTAGATTTCCTGTTGCATGATTTGACTGATTTCTTTTAATAGATAACTGTGAATTAAAGGTGTTTATGTTGACTGTTTTCCATCTCCATTATACTCTGGTTTTATTTCCTCTTCCTCATGATTGCAGTTCATGAATACAGCAGGAATTTCCCCTTGTACTGCTTCATCAGCATCACTGAGTCTTAAAAATAAGGAAATAAACAGCTGGTCCTGGAGTGTCATGCCTCTTTTTAGACATCCAGACTGGACAGTGTTGGCAACACACGATATGTTTAGGTTGAATTGTTTTCTAAACTTTACCATCCAACATTTAAAACTAAGCAGATAAGATGTGCTATTTTATATAGCGCTAAACTACTTTTTGAACTGATTTGGAGTATCTTCTTTGATTTCAGCTAACCTTTATTTGATTTGACAGATCTCATTTGATTTAGCAATATCAGATCTCATTCTTTTTTTTTTCTTCCTTAAGTAAAATCTATCACACTTTGTTCCAATTTCAACTATGAAGCAGCTTCGCAGCAGGAAGAAGCTGGCATCTCTTTAGATTTTCTGTGATGACTGCTTTTTCACTTTATGTCAGCATATTTTTGATGTCATCATTATGATGTGACATCAGGATTATCTAATTTTTCTATTCCTTTTTTAAAATAACATGTCATTGTTTCTTCCTAAAGATACTTCATCCATCAAGATAAGTGTAACCTTTAAATTAAATGAAGGAAAATGTAGTTTGAAAAAGACTGAGATGTTTCAAGAAGGTCTGGAACAGATGATACCAGGTATGAATATAGAAATGCAGGTAAGCAGGTTAGAAGCATAGCTCAGGGATTAGTGCTTTCCACATATGCAGTACACCATAAGCAAAGCATAGAGGACCGCAATCTTTCTACTCTTCATTGACCTCATGAATCACAGACCTTCCCAACCATGATTCTTGCAATTGTTGTTTCAGATCATAGGACTTCCCTGTGACAACCTCAGCCTTGCTAGGAAGCCCTTCTCCTTTGTTGTTTGACCACTGCCAATAAATTATCAGTAAAATCAACCGTTCTTTTGATTTTTTCCTTTCCTTTTCTCTCTCTATCCCTTCTTTCTGTTCTTTCCTTTCTTGCCTGCTTCTTAGTGTCTGATGCCTCAGTGAAGAATCTCCCAGCCTTTTACGCTGACTCTATTGCCAAAGAGTTATTCCTCTTTTCTCTTGTCTTCCTTTTATACTTCAGCAGCCCCAGATGGACACAGTGAGGTCAGCTCTTCCATCTGTTCCAAGGCAGAAAGTATAGCCTGGGAATTTAAAAAGTCAGCAGAAAATGAGGAGGAGTATATTTAAAAAAAAAAAAAAAAAAAGAGAGCTGAGGGAAAGAAGTCACTAAACAATATGATAAATCAGTATGTCAGTTTGTTTGTCCTTAGAGTAGCAGTGAGAAACTACACGAGATGCTCAGTGAAGAGTTACATATTCCAGAACCAAAGCTTATTCTGGGTGTTTTCTTTAACTAAATCTTATTTCATCATTGAAACCTTGAAAATGGTCTCCAAAAGTCCTCTGTCCATTACTTAATTTAGACACTATTGTAAACTAATATGTTTTTCACATGTTTCATATGAGTGCAAAATTTTTTCCCTCAAGTAGCCTACCTGATGCAGACAGTGTCATGGTTTTAAGATGCGCTGCATAGTGCAAAGGCAATTCATTAGAACCTGCTAGCAAAGCCCAGGGGAAGTGGGCTGAGCACTACAGCCAAGCTCTCATCCTAGCAGTGAATCCTGCCCCAGACTCACTGTGATGCCAGAGCATCAGCCCAACAGTACGTCTGTAGGTGCACTGGAGTCATGATTCTGTGTGAGGGTGTGCCAGTTGAGAAACTGGGCAAACTGTTGGTTTACTGTCATGTGGAGTTGATCATTTGCTCCCCTTTAACTCTTCATGGCAACGTGTGTGCTGAGCAGTAGTGATTATTCAATAACCATAGCTGGCCAAGCTTTTGCTTCCTTTAATTTTGTTCATACAGAGAGACATAATTCAGTAATGGAGAGCTTCCACTATGTAAACCTAACATGCAGCTCTGGCAAGAAAGTTCATGGACCCCTCAGTAGACCGACAGCAACTAGAGAAATTTTTATCACTGCGGACTTTGAGCTTGAAACAAGCCGAAAGGAGGTAACAGGTTGGTTGGAAAAATAATCCAAGGTGCAGTTTGAAGCTTCTTGCAGTTTGCTCCTTAATTTCTGTATTTTTCACTTCTATCTGTTTGCATAATGATAATAAAAAGTATCTCCTGTTTTGAAAACGAAGTCTACTGCTTCAAAAAGAGTGAGGGACGGGGATCGTTTCAAAGATCAAAGAACTGCCCATAGTTTAACTTTGTGGTCTGACTAATTTTCTTCTAGCCTGGTGTTGTCATCCTTAAGGATTTCAGACTTGTTCACAGAAGTTGCTTCCTCAGTGATTTGCATTCATTGGTCTCTTAAACTGGGGGAACTTTTGTGCACGGCCACTTATGGCAGCTTTCACCCTTGGTACTTTTCAGACACGTGCGATGTGCGCTGTGCTCGGAAAAAGACTGAAAAGAGGTTTCGTAAAACCATTCGAACCTTACGGAAGACAGTCACCAGGGACCAGTTCCGCATTCGTGCCTCTGGCATGGACCACGAAGTGGCCAGGAAGTCTCCCAAGCTGTCAGAGCCCCAGCAGTCCTGTGGTGTAGGACAGATGCATGTGGGTAACAGATGTGGTAAGTAAATGTAAATCAGGAACAAACTATCACGTATGTTTTACCGTGTTGCTCAGATCTGGCAAGAATGGAGAGATCGTGAGATGCTTGCCCAGGAGAGAGGAGGCCAGCATGTGAAGAAGTAGGGGGTTACTGCCCTAAACCCAGTTACTACTGCTGTTTGTCCTACTGAGATATGACCCTCCGTGTATTTATTGTTGGTAATTAATCACAGAATCATAGAAGCATCAAGATTGAAAAAGACCTTCAAGATCATTGAGTTCACCTGTTACCCCTACACTGCTAAACCACTAAATCATTTCCTGAAGCACCTTATCTACCCATTTTTTAGACACTCCCAAAGATGGCAACTCTACCATCTCCCTGAGCAGCCTGTTCCAATGCTTCACCACTCTTCTGGTGAAGAAATTTTTCCTAATATCCAATCTGAACCTCCCCTGGTACAACTTGAGACTGTTTCCTCTAGTCCTATCACTTGTCACTCAGGAGAAGAGGCCAACCCCTTCCTCACTACAACCTCCTTCCAGGTAGCTGTAGAGCAAGATAAGGTCTCCCTTCAGCCTCCTCTTGGCCTGTGATGTAGAGCCTATCAAGAAGAGCTCAGTGCACTGTGCTTTGTTTATAGTTGATGCACAGCCTACAGTAAGCTCAAAGGTAGAAAACACGAAGTAACATCATGCACCAATAGTCTTGGCATCACCAGTGTTATTTTTAAGACTGTTTAATATCTAGTGTAATGCTGCATTTCTGAATTTGTGAACGTTTCATCTCTTCCTTGTTCCAAAGAAAACTGAGCAGGCATTGATACAGTCACATTCTCTTTGCTGATTAAGCTCTGAGTTTCAGAGAATCTTCATGACAGCATTATAAATTTATGAGGAATGGGGATTTTATAGGCCAGTACTGAAAAAAAAATCTTAATTTGCAGCACTGGAGGGCACCACCATAATGCAGCCCATAATAAATGCTTCTAAAGCACAAAAGTTAAGGAGAGAGGTCAGATGTTATCTTAACAGGGGACTAATAACCATGACGGCTAGTTCAGGCTGCATGGGGCAGGCAGCACGCAGGTGGTTTTTGTCAATCAGCAAGCTTTTAAAATGCTGCTCAGATTTAATTAGTACATCTTCCAACAGCAACCTATCTGGCCTCAGAATAGATTTTTCCAATCTAGTTTTGCTGACGCTGGAAAAACTTGGATTCATGGAATAGAAAAATGAATTGGTGCAAGCAAACAGACTAGGGAATTACTCAGGAATTCTGTTGGAAAAAGTTATTAATTTTTATTTTTGGGGGGTTTTAGTTAGGTTGGGTTTGGGGGGTTTTTTTGGGTTTTTTGTTGTGTGTGTAAGGGCTTTGTTTTCTTTTTAAACATTGTAACAAGTCTGAAAAACTTTGAAAAGGTCATCAAGAGTAGTTTACATCGATGTTTTCAAGCTGTTGTGTTGGATGCTGGAGGAATGCTCAGTCCCTTATACAGAGCCTAGTGTGGCTTTCAAGCCATTTGTGATTTCATCTGGAAAAAGTAGCAATGAGTAAGCAATGAGGAGCTTTTGGAGAGTGCTTGGAAAGCTCTTCGGTGTGGTAAGCACAAATGTCCCTGGTTAACACAGAGACACTGAGCATATGAAGACTAACATTTTGAAGAACAGCTTGTAGAAGTCAAGCCTCTTCTGTTGCTGAATTGGTGCTACAATTTGCTCTGGACATCTTAGCAGGTACTGCTGTGAGCAGCAGAACTGCTAAGGTATGATTGCCTGTGGGTTTCATGCACTGGGGTTCAATTCGCTTGTGCCTAAAAAGGTACAATCACTAAACTCATCTTCTTTCTTCAGCTGAACTGTTCAGACCATATCCATCCTATTTCATTTGCATGGATGCTAAGACCACTTACATGTTCCCCACATATTTTTATTAAACATACAGAAACTTGGTATCTTTGAAACCTCAGCATCTTTTGTCAGATTGCTGAAAGTTGGACAGAAAGCTCACTAGTTGCTGAGGGGACACAAGAGTACACGCAGAGGCGGTATTGTTACACACGCCTCATTTCCTTAGAAAAAGCTGATTGTCCCAGTGTGTATGGTAAAGGCAGCACTTGGCGGCGGCGGCGGCTGCTGTTGCTGCTTTGACTGTCACTCTGAAGGAGCTAAGAAATAGAAGAGAATGGAGTGGGAAGAGTGTGGAAGAAGAGGAAGAAGCTAGCTCAGGGATGTGTGTGGGAGAGTCTGGGGGGTTTGCTTTGTTTTGATCTGATTCTTTTGCAGAGCTGCTGTGAACTTCTGGACAGGATTGGGGCCCTGCTTATCTAAACACGCTAATGATTCTGGGAAGAAAGTGACTGCATAGCAAGAGATGCCAGGTCAGCACCTGGATTCAGTGCAGGTGGTAGATGTGGTCTCTGAACAGGCAGAGATCTTTGATAAAGGGATTTTGCTCAGTCTGACCAGAGGAGCAGGAAGCAGTAAGGGAACAGTCAGTCACTGCTGTCTGCATCACAGAAGACTTTTAACTCAGTCTAAGGACTTACAAGTCTTCTGTGATGCAGATGCTGAGTGAAGTGCAGGTTTCACAGAGAGAAGCAAGAAGCAAATTTAGCCACTTTTCTGTTGCTTAAAACAGTTGTACCTTGATCACATCCCATGGAATTGAAGGTACACCTTGCCTGTTCCATTGGGTATTTTTGTGTTAGATACACAAATACTTTGAGGTGAAAGGGGGCTGTGAAAAGTACCATTCCGTGAAATTGTTGTGTAAGAGGACATGTGAGCCTGTCCTAGCTGCATAGTATTTACAAGTGGGTTCATCCAAAGAGCTGTCACTTCAGAGAACAGCAAACATGAGTAGCACTGGTATAGGCACTGCTCTGATGTAAATGCTGAGCAGCTTTATCTTGTGTGGGAGGTGTTGATGTATTTCATTGCTCAGCATTCAGCAGTTTTGTCCTATTACTTTACAGGATGTAAATAAAGTATTAACATTTCATACAAAATCATGAACCACATCTCAAAGTTTAGGTGCAGCATGATGCTGGCATTATAGAAGTATGAGAGAGGGATTTCAAGAGGAAAGCAAAGTGCTTGCCTGCCCTTGCAGATTTTACAATTAATAGTTGTGCTATGCAACAGAGAACTGTATGTTGGTTTTGGTGGGGTTTTTAAAATTTTTTTAAAGTCTATCAAGAAGAAATTAATTATCAAATGGTAGAGCAGGTGCTATTTTTCTGCTAACCTGCTTGCTCTGACAATCATAGATTTAAGACTTAAATCTTCAGGGTGTGTAACCATGTGACCTCTATGTGTGAACTGCCAAAACACAATGAACTTAAAAGATGCTGCTTTAGAATCGATTTGCATCACTTGTTGCTGATTTTCCTTATAAAGTCAAGACATCATTCTTAAGAAAATGGTGATTTGGTGGATCATGACCTCCTTTATGAGGTTCACCTTCTCAGCCACTGAAATACTATAGCATTTCTCTATAGGCGCAAATGCTCAAAGGCTAACATGTTGAAAGGAGGGAAGAGCCTTTAAATGTCTTTGTAACTGTTAATCCTGGTTCCCTGTGGGCCCCTCTCCCCCCGCCCCCCCTTTTTTTAAATTTATTTTTACATCAGAAAAGCTTTCACCTTTTTCTTTAAAACAGCTGCAAGGGACTCAAGATGGGGTTTTTAATGGGTATTGGAGACAAACAAAGACAGTGGCTGCAGAAATGAAGTCTACTAGAGGCAATTGGTTCTTTTGTTCATTTGGAGAAAAACAATCAGGTTTCAGAAAAAAGAGCAAAGCCAACCAGTGGAATTCCGATTTAATGTCATTGTTTGCAAATCCTCAGATGCTGTTTTGACTGGGTATTTCCCTTGTGTCAGGTGGGACCATGCAGTTTCTAGTTTGGTGATAGTAAGCTCATAAACTTTTTTTTGCTTAATTTAAAGAAGTGACAGGAAAAGCTCGAACTCTTGGAGATGTTTCTTGTTGGCTTTTTTCCCTGTTGTGGTTTTTGTTGGTTTTTTTTGTTGTTGCTGGTTTATTTTTTGTTTGTTTTTTATAGAGGGTTTATTTGTCATCTAATTTGTCATGCACAATCCTATGGATTTCTATGGGATGATTTCTAGGTTGACATAATGCCCTTATAATGAATGTTACTATAATTGAACCTAACACCGAGTCAGTTTGTTATGTTAAATTGGGCCCTGGTGAGTGCTGTAAGCTTCTAAAAAGGCTTTCCTCATCACCCTTGCTCTGTGCTCCAGTAGGCTTAGATGAGTGGTCTGTGTTTGGAACGTTTCTAGGAGGAACTGGGAGCAGTCTACAGGGAATGTGTTTGTGGATCACATTATCTGGATACTTGTACCACTTTGAAAATCTTTGTTTGTGGTGGTCATGTGAAGAAACATATACTTAAGAGCTTGGGCATGATTTGGAGTACTTTTAGTATTTGCATTGCATAATGAGTATTTGTTAGACTGTAAATAGCCAAATCTATGTATGGAAGTGTTAACCTCTCTTCTCATATGCACATAGGATCTATTAAGGCTTGAAGTATTTAGTGCACCTCAAAAGTCATAGTAGGGGAAAGATAGGGTTACACATTGTTCTAGGCAGTGCTACATTTAAAACTTAATTATCAAAGTTTTTGTATTTTATATACTTTATAAGCTTAATCCAGGCATGCTTGCTTTTTTCACGTCTTGTTGACTTCAACTCAATCAGGTGTGCTTAACACTTCATTATTGCATGTTGTAACATCAGATATGAAGATGTGAGGAGTACCCCCACGTGCCTATCCATCGAGGCCTCTCCAGTTCTAGGAGGCATACCACATGCTGCTTCATAAAGCAGTGACCTCTCCTGTAAAAGCAGCTAGCACTCCCCTCACCTGCTCTGTGTTAGGGGGCACCGGGGATCTGATATTGATGTGATTCCTGAGCAGAGTGGCCCACTAGGGGAGTGGTGTCCTGTCAACCCAAACCCTGTGGACACACAGTCCAGCTGGACTCCTCTGTCAGACTGGTTTGTCTCCAGCAAGGTGCCATTGCCCAAACAAACATTCTTATTTTCAAGAAATAGTTCATACTGAAAGATCTGGGTAGACATTACGTGCCTTTCTCACCATGTTGGGTCAGCTTGTCCTCTATCCACCCACTTGATCTTTTTCTCTCTTCAACCTGCTTCATGACTGTAGCCACTACACTATACACAGTGTTTCTCAGCTGGTTTTGCACACCCTGTACCCTAGCACAGTGGTCATAGCTAGTTGGATTTTTTTTTTTACAGTTTTCTTTCTGTTGTCACCTTTTAAGAAAACTTAAAAAAACCCCAACTTATCTCAGAATGAGATACTTGAATCAATTGCTCTTCCCAACTCTGTGCATCCCCAGCCTGCTCAGTGGTGGGGTGAGAGGCAGAAAAGGCCATGGTTCTGTGTAAGCACTACTCAGCAATAACAAAAACATCTCTGTGTTTTCAGCACAAACCCAACACACAGCCCTGTACTAGCTACTGTGAAGAAAATTAACTTTATTCCAGCCAAAACCATCACTGGTGGAAAAAGTTGGAAGCAAGAGCTAAGACTTCCTCACTAGCTTTCATTGAGAAGCTGCAGAGCATTGCTTAACCTGCTGCCTTTTATTTTTACGTTATGGAGGAACACTCACTATTCCACTCAGTGTATCAGCCATAAACAAAACTCTTCATCATTGATCATGACCGGTAGTTAATGCCCTGCTTGTTGTTAGTCATATATCCTGAAATGAAGCCAAGGCCAATTTAACTTTCTAACAAAACAGCTATTCACTGGGTGATTTATTGGAGCTATAAACTAAAACTAACAGTTTATTATCGTAACAGGTCTTTAAAGGGACAGAATTTTTCAGCACAGCTGAACAACTGCAACAGTGTTTTGTGCCTCTCCAGAGCAGGGTAATTAAATACTGGAACTGAAGCCAGTTCTTTTGTGAAAAGTTTGAAAACCAGAATTTTTTCAAAGATACCCATAGATATTGTTGAGCTTGTTAAATAACATTGAGGTGTGTGTTTAAGTAAAATCAGTTGGATTGAGTTAGTCCTATCTGTGCACTATACAGAACAGAGGATTCCAGTGCACAGATAATCATTATCCTAGATCTAGTATCAGAGGAATGGCAAGAATATTTCTGCTTTAAAAGTCTTTGAGGCAGACATAATGTTTAGTTTGGTGTGTTTGCACAATTACTTGTGCTTGAGGTTTTCACACAACTCAGTAACACCAATGGTTATGAAGTATCAATACTCAATGATAAATACTTACAGAAATCCAGAAGTATATTTTTGGCATCTTAGGTTCATTTGAGGGAGGAGTCCAAGATCTCTTTAGCTGGAAAGAGGAGAAAACCACTAGGAATTACACCATACAGATTAACACAGCGTGCAGTGTAGCCTTGCAACAGTGTGACATTCCTTCCTGCTCACTGAAGACCCTGCTAGCACCAGAGCTTGTCACTATCAGTTTGTTTCACAAGGTACACTGCATGTATTGTCCTTGCTGTTGCTAGCATGCCAAAACCCTGACTCCCAATTCCTACCTAAAGAGGTGAGCAGTTTCACTGTGGGGTTTCAGGTCCTCTGCTGGCTCACTAACATACCTTCATCTGTAATGCACAGGTTGAAGCAAGTGTGTTCTTCCTATCCTAGATCAGTGCTCACCAGGTGAATATTCTCCTGATGGCTTCAAACCCTGCCTGCCATGTCCCCTTGGAACATACCAGCCTGAAGCTGGGAGAGTATCCTGCTTTCCCTGCGGAGGAGGTCTAACAACAAGACATACCAGTTCATCCTTGTTTCAGGACTGTGAGACCAAAGGTAAGGTCAAGATTTTTATGATGACCTGCACTGCTCCAAGGAAAAAGTAACTGCTGCTGCTACAATTGGGGTGTTCAAAGAAGGGTCATTTTCCTTTCAAGGATGTCTCCTTCCAGGGATCTCAGTTGCTTGACCTGGCTGAAAGAAAACTCCATAAAGCCTCAGTTCTTTTTATACTGAGTTTTATGCAAGACTCGACAAGGGGTTAGGAGATACCTGGAAGTTGGTCAGTGAAGTTGTTGATCTGTAGAGAGTCTCATAAAGGAACAGCAGAGGAAAAAATTGTCTCACGGGGGGAAAAAAAATATCAAGACCTTATTGCCTTAGTGACACTTTGTGTCTGAGTACAGCAGCAACACGAAATGTGAAGGAGGGAATTGCAGTGCTGGAGGATCAGTAAGAAAATACTGTTTTCATGTTTAAACTGGCTTGAATGCCTTGAGTTATACCTAAAAAGCTAGCATTCCACTGTGGTACCTCAGACAGCCCTTGAAATTTGATCGCAGTGGAGCTGACATGCAATCATCTCCCAAGGTTTTCCCTACAGAAGTGAAAATCTGGTGGGAATTTTGTCTTTAAAAATTAAGGAATTTTGTTAGCATATTCGTTAGCTGAAAGACAGCTATGTTGTCTTTGAAAATGCTGATAAAAATATTTGCCAATGTAGAGAGGTGAAATGTTAGTCAGTATAATGGCTTGCTCAATGTCTTAAAGCATGTGTAAAAGAATATCTTTGATATAAAAATCACCTGAAGAAAAAGCATTACTGTCATAGAGTAGAAATAAGGAATAGAAATAAGATCCTGATGCAAACATTTCATAACCTTTTGGATTAAGAGATCTCTGTAGTGTTAATTGAGATATATTTACTATTGAGAACTGCAACACAATGGAAGAATTTTATAGTATGGCTGATGAATTAATATTGTTGGTAATAATTTGATGGCTTATAGATTTCTTCAATGAAGAATCACTGAATCTACAAATGCTGTTGTTTCGTACTTAATTTTGCAAAATTAAAGCACTGAAAGACATGTTAAAAACCTTGGATCAAGATAAGTGGAACTGATTTCAGTTTTATTTAATGTAAACAAAAATAGATCTATAAATGAGGTTCATTTTTCAAATTAGAGTGGTGGAGATTAAAGGAATCTTCTGTAGTGACTGCAATGAAGAGCCCAGGGATATGCATGTGGAGGAGGCCAGTGAGACGTGGAATCACAGATGCAAGAACTGTTTGGAACTTGTATCTGCAGCATTTGGATTGTGGGTTGGAACATGTAGGGAAAGACTTCAGGGTGAGCTAATTTACACAGCTCTACAAGACTGGAGTTATTTGGGATAAGCAGAGCTTAAAAGCAATAGAAAAAAGGGTCTGTGCCGCACAAAAACCTTTATTTGAAAGACAAGTAGTAAAGTATTTTCATCTTCAGCTGGGAGAGGTAAACTTACCAAATGAGGTAAAAGAAGTAGGTAAAATATTTATTTTATTTTAGTCCTACAAGGAAAAAGGACTGGAAAAAAGAAGCTAAGTTGTGATAGAGTTAAGAATAAGGATAATACATATGGCCAATGCTTCTGACTGCTTTCTGTCAGGTTTCTGTACAGATAATGATACGAAATAGCTGAGCAAAATCAGTTTAGAAGAGGCATATCGGAGATGTAAGCAAAGGTGTTTGAGGTCCTGTATTGTCAGATTGCAGTAAAAGAAGAGAATCTCCCTGTCTGCATGCAGGGAGCTAGAAAAAAAGGTTTCAAGTCTGCTAGAAATTATTTTTCCCTTATGTCTGTCTGTCTCATGCCTAAAAATTCCGTAAGATTTGTTTACAAAAAAGTTTGAATGTCAAATAGGGTCTCACATTGGTGATGGAGGAGGTGCACTGGGCAAGCCCTGTGGGGGGATATAGCTTATGTGCCTAGCTAACATAGAATCATTAAGGTTGGCAAGGACCTTTAAGATTATCAAGTCCAACCATTAACCTAACCCAGCAAAGTCCACCAGTAAACCATGTCCCCAGACATCACATCTTTTTGTTTGTTAAATACCTCCAGAGATGGTGACTCAACCGCTTCCCAGGGCAGCCTGTTCCGATGCTTGACAACCCTTTTGGTGAAGAAATTGTTCCTAATATCCAATCTAAACCTTCCCTGGCACAACTTGAGGTCATTTCCTCTTCTATCTTGTTGCTTGTGAGAATGCTGGTTTGCAAAGACAATAGTTTGCATGACATGATGAATTAAAGTAACAGATCTGGTGGAGGTGGTTGTACCCTGAGTCATGGCCTGTTGTGGCAAGATGTGTGATCGTGAGAGAAGGCAGCAATATTCCAGTTTAATCACTAATGATGCAATGTGTTGCATGTAGGGGGCCAGAGTCTTTCACCTCTGCTTGTGGTGAACTGATCTCAGGAGTATACTAGGATGCAGCAGCCTACATCAGATGGCAAGAAACTAAGGTCTAGTTAGCATTTTCCCACACAATTCATACTCCAAGTCAAAGGTCAGTGGCTAGACCATTTAGTAACATACTGTTCTACTTGGTGATTAGAAAATCATGGTGGTTATACTCACTCCCCCATATCACTTACTGTTGCTTTCACACAGAACTGCTCTATAGTATTGGGTTTGGAACTTTTGAACTTGCACAAAGTGACTCAATAAACTAAAACCTGTTCAATTACCTTTGCTTTATTACCTTTATAGTTTATAAATATGGCATTTCAGTTACTGAAATTATACTAGGTCCTACAAAAATGCATGAAATCACATTCTAATGTGCTGCTGCCACTTTTTAACTACGTATATTTAATTGCTCTCCAGTTCAGTGTTCACCTGGCCATTTTTATAATACCACAACTCATCGATGTATTCGCTGCGTGGTTGGGACGTACCAGCCGGAGTTCGGACAACATTACTGCATTTCATGCCCTGGGAACACCACTACTGATTTTGATGGGTCAACAAATATTACACAGTGTAAAAGTAAGTATAGCAAGATGGTGTTGATGATCTCTTACAAATCAAAAGATTGGGCCATTAATAATCAGAGTGACCACAAGAGACCATTTCTGCAGACTAGTTCCATCATTCTTGTTAAGGTAAGCGGTGGTTGTGTTTTGCTAGGTGATGCTGGGTCACTGTGGGTTTTGCTGTTAAATCTTTTTCTCCTATGATACAGCAAGACAGAGTTTGTATTCTCAACACACTGATTTCTTTCTTTTCTATTAAAAGGAGTGGAAGTTGGCTGCCTAAAACTTAATAGCTCTAGTAACTATTTCTTCTTAATAAAAATCTTTGAAAGAGGCAGTTACAGAGAACCACTGTTCTAGGCTATTGTAGCTGTAGTGTGGGAAGCTGACGATAAATTAAAGAGGGGAAAATAGAGGGCAGAAAGGCAGCTTCTTGGAAGATCTTCTGGAGACATATGTGTACAGACATAGATAAATGTGCACATACACAGAAATCTGTTTCAGGGAACTGCACATGTGTCTCAAAGAATCTGCTCCCTGACCATGTCACGCACACACATCATTGTCACGTGCTGTAGTGCCCAGATCTTTGTGCCCACACAGAGCTGGGGAGCACAGGCAAAGTATCCTGCACTGGGGTGGTTCTTCTCTTATTGCCAACAATGCTGATCTGTGCAGGGAAAGGGCCTGCTATACTCCCTATTTTGTGCTGCTGCAGGCATGGTGTCTGAACAGAGCACCTCAGACTCCATTAGACTTCAGCTGATACTTCTATAAGAGCTTCTGTCTGGTACAAGCAAGTGGAGCATCCTTGGTTTACCGTTTCTGTGTCCTCTTACAGCTGCTGCACTGCTTGGCTGCGGCTGGGTCGATAGCACCTGCTGTGTTAACAGGGACTAGCCTGTATTTTTATGTTGTAACATGATTAAAACACAAAGGCAGAAGCAGGCAGCAGTGGGAAGTGAAGCTGGTAAAGAGAACTGTACCTGCATCAGATGCAAACAGAGAAGTTTGTGCACAAAGTGTGTCTGTCACCCGTGTTACTGTTTCTGACGGTGCCTGTAGAGCCAGCTGTAGGATGACCTCACTTTGCCTGGTCTTGCATACTGTACTGCTTTTTCAGATAGGCAGTGTGGAGGCGAACTGGGAGACTACACTGGATATATCGAATCACCAAACTATCCTGGGGACTACCCTGCAAACACTGAGTGCACTTGGAATATTAACCCGCCGCCAAAACGCCGTATTCTGATTGTGGTTCCAGAAATATTTCTGCCAATAGAAGATGAGTGTGGAGACTACCTGGTAATGCGAAAAAGCTGTAAGTCTGAATACTTCTTGAGGCAGATGGTATCTATGGCAGTGTGGTTTCTTGTGTGTGTTGGTGTTTACATGAGCTAAATGTCCCCTGGCTGGTTTCTACTTAGGAGTAGAAATTTCTTTAAATGAGACATTGAGAAATACTATTTGGTAATGCTATTCCACGGCTTCAGGTGAAACAAGGGTGCAAGGCTATGATAAGTCAGTGAACTCTGAGAGAAATATAGTTAGGAAGGGGTAGATGACTCAAGCTTAACTAGTCATGAATTACGGTAAGCAATTCTAGACTAGGTTAGGAAAAAGGAGGTGCTTGATAGTCCCTACAGATGCCTGATGTGTGAGTAAACAGCTTCAGTTTATAGTATAGGCACACCTTCAAACAGTAGACTATTGGGGTTTTTTTATCAGGAAAAGGGAAAATATCCCTGACCAAGAAGTCACATGCTGATGGCCTGCCATCCATCTATTGGTGGCCTGCCACATTTAAGGAGGTTTCTGAATGCCAGCAAGCATTTCTTGTCATAGTAGTTTAACCTATTTTCTAATTGTTCATTAGCATGAAGCATTGTCAGATAACAGCCTATTGTGGTTTTTCTTTGAAAGCTTCTTCCAACTCAGTGACCACGTACGAAACCTGTCAAACCTACGAACGCCCTATAGCTTTCACGTCTAGGTCTAAGAAGTTGTGGATCCAGTTCAAGTCAAATGAAGGGAACAGTGCCAAAGGATTCCAAGTTCCTTATGTAACATATGATGGTAAGTGGATGTGAGGAGCTGAGTCTGTGTGGACCTGTGCAGCTGCAGCACTGCGGAACCGCTTGTGGGCTCCTTGACCCTGCTAAGCAGTAGGGCAACCCAGAGGTCTCAGCAGTGTTACTATGAGACTACTTCCAGTAGTTGTTTTCATTTAAAGCTAGTTTAAGGTATTCTGCACTGCAGTCTGAAGTGCCACCATATTTCCAGTCTTCCATAGACCTAGGTTTTGGGCTCCACTCTGCAAAATGCAAAACTCAGAGCCAGAATCTGAGTTTTCTGGATTTTTGTGCCTTCCCAGTTCAGGGTTACTTCAGGTGCCCTCTTAGGAATTTGAGTAGAGCCCCATGCCTCTCATTTATCATGTTGCTGTTACCATCTGTAATCTAGTACCAGACAGCAAAATATTTGTATTGAAAGGAAGCTTGAGGGGCAAGAGTTTCACCCTATCATTGTCAGAGTCACCAGGAGTGAAACTAGAGCTGAGGCTTTGTGCTTCAGCATAAGTAATGTGAAAATTATATGGCACATTTTTGTTCACAGTGGATTAATTGTATAAGAGTTGTCCTCACTGTAGTCTGCAGAGTTTCATCAACAGCAGATAATTTTTATGGGTGGACCTCTCCTTTTGAAGAACCAGGGGTTTTCCTTTTAAGAAAACTTATTATTACCTCTTCCCCGCTCCCCCTTTCTTACTGTAGAAGGAAGTCAATGACAGGTTGTGGGTATTTGCAGATAAGCTTCTGCAGTGCAGTTGGCTTGAAGCAGGCTGCCTGGTCACAGTATGTACAACAATCCTAGGTGCATTATGATTCCTTTTGCTTTTGGCAGATTGATGCTGAGGGTGCAGCAGGGAATGCAGCTTTCCTGGGCTTACATGTGTAACTAAGGGCAGTGATGAGTATGTAAATGAAGTGATCCTGCTAATGACTCTCTTTTGCATTCCCCATAGAGGATTACCAAGAACTTATAGAAGACATTGTTCGGGACGGTAGACTTTATGCATCTGAAAATCATCAAGAAATACTTAAGGTATATTCCTTCCACTAATTAATGTTCGTTTTAATTGAGAATGGCGTTATTTTGTGCCAATGAGGTTGCCTCCTGCTCTATATCAGATCTGTTCCATGGTGCACTAGGCATCTTCAGGGAGGTGGGGGGGACTCAATACAACCTGGTTGTGCAGGGTAGTTGATATGAGACCCTTTGCCGAGGGGGATTAAAGGTGGATCAGACCTGCTGGGTCTCTGATGAAGAGAGTCCCTTGAGCCTCATGTAAGCTGTGCTGGAAGGAATCAGTGGAGCAAACTGAGGGACATGGGATTTAACCTCCTGGAAAGAACATGGTGCTGCTACTTCTAGCCTGTAGGTTAGCAAGGGCTTTTCCTCCCTGTGTGGAAAAAAAAATACCTCTTTGTGGATCTAATGTCTCTGACCTTGTTTAGGGTACAGCTGCATGGACAAGTTGAGTGGATGTCATCCCAAGTAAACCTTCCTTTTGCTGGTTATCATATCACATGTTTGTTTGGTGTTTTGTTTCATTTTGTTGTTTGCTGTTATTAGAAGTATGAGGAGTATCCTTCTGCCACTCTGAAACTCCAGTGACTTTCCTGGGGCCTTAATGTCAGCCTTGTTCCATTGGTTTCTGAGCCTCCAAAACATTAGTACTAGGAAAGTAAAATGCCTTTTGTGAGTTTATCAATCATTAAGCTGTGGTAATACTGACCCTAACTCCTCTGGGGAATTACTGTAAAATCTGCTTTCCGTTTTCTAGGACAAGAAACTGATAAAAGCATTGTTTGATGTGTTGGCACATCCACAGAACTACTTCAAGTACACAGCCCAAGAGTCAAGAGAGATGTTCCCAAGATCCTTCATTAGGCTGCTGCGCTCTAAAGTTTCCAGATTTTTGAGGCCTTACAAGTAGTTTGCACTGTACTTTAAAGACTCACCAGCCCTGGACATGGACAGAGGGGTTGTGGTAGGTGGGGCTGCTTTCTGTGTTTTACACACTGGCAGAGAAGCTCCAGGGAAGCTTGCCAGCTCCATTCTTGGCAGAGTTTGGCTTTCTTAGTTAATATAAATATTTTGGTGAACAGAATTTTGATTCCTTCCCAGATAATACCTTTTGAGTACCAAGGATGCTTCATGGGTCTCTGAATTAGAGACTGCCCGTAATTTCTGTAACTGAATGGTGCCAAGCAGAAGTTTGTAGAGCTCTGCCCTGTCACTTCATCAGTAACTCTAAAAGCTGATGAGGACAGACAGGCTAAGTATGTGGTTTGGGATGAACTCTGGGCTGCCATTAATGCATGTTACCTCAACAAAGCTGGTGTCACTGAAAGTGAGAACAAGATTGATGTCTCTCTTAACTTTTACTACACACGGAATTCAGAGCTAAGATTGAAATAATTTTAGTCCAAACCAGTTCAAGAATTGCACAAGGTGTAATTTTTATCTGAACTTTGTGTTGTACAAAGTATATGGAGGAATAGGAAAAGAATTGAATATTAGCTTGAATGCTTTGGGTCAGGATCACACTGGGTTCATACTAATGACCTGTTAGTTTAAATAGAGTGGTACCATAATAAAAACAGGGTTTCACAGTAATGGCAAACAGACCCTGACCCACTGGCATGTCCATTTTGGGCTGGCTGTGAACGTTACAACAGAGAATGTTCTTTGCTAGGTCCCAGTGCTCTGCCTGTGTGTAGACCTGGGACAGCATGAGGCATTGGCTCATCCAAGTAGCATAAAATTCTGTCTCTGAGCTCCTGCAGTTGAACACACAAGCCTCATTTTAAATATAGGCTTTGCACAGATTATGCTCTTGTACATCACTGTTTAAACCTGTATATAGTTTTTATATGAGCCTCAATCTTTATATCCATTAACTTGTCTGAGCACCTTGCAATTACCTTGTTCATCAGAGAAGGGACACTTTCCCTGTCTTGGTGGAAAGAAGTGGGTATACAAAGATATTTTTCAACCAGACTGTTGCTGTAGAAGTTCTCTATGGCAAAATGCTCTTCAAGATTCCCAACCCTGTGTTCTTTTCCTCAGGTTGTGTCTCTTATGTGAGAGAAGGCTGTTCTGAAAGGGAGAACTGCATTGATCAAAATGTTGCCTCAGTGCTTTTCTGTCTACACTTACACTACAACACTGTTCTCTGGCCACACAAACCATTTCCTCAGCGTAATGTACCTTCTGGGCCTTCTGTCTTGAGGGGAGATGGCCAGAGTCCTGTGCATTTGGAGATGGATGTGCAACTGATGTGCCTCAGTTGCTGGCAGTGCTGAGAGATGCAGTGGGCACCAAGCTTCCTCTGTGTGCCCCCTTAGGAAGGTATTGAAATTTTGCAGTGTAGCCAGGACAAATGCTCCCTTTCCAAGGATGTGGAGCCAGATCTCCCTGGGATTTCATTGCATTGGTATGTGGCATTTAACTGTTGTATGTGAATAATACCATGTACACAGTGTGACAGATGAAACCCTCACTAAGAGCCAGGGTCTGAATCTCTTCCCCATGCTATTAGGAGCAAATGAACACTGCCAAATGCAGCCTTGCTGAACTGTTGTGCCATGGCAGCCCTGTTCTGTACAGCCTGTCGTGGTAAGGACACATTTTTGTTGTGATGTGATGGGTTTCCTTTGGCCACTGCTGGGGAGCAGAGTCTCACAGGATGGGGTGATATGACGCAGTGTTCTTCTTGCTACTGCCCTGAAAGAATTGACATGGTCTGGGAGGAAGAGGGAAATGGCTTGCATTGCTGCCAAGAGGGAGAACTGTGTCCTAGTTGGCTGCACTGGGGCTCCTGCTCCAACTCAAGAACTGCTTGTGGGTTTCTGTGGGAGGGAGGTGGGCACCCATTCCAGGAACAGGGCTGCCAGGCCTGCAGCAAAGAGGAGCAAGCAGGTTTGGGGGAGGAGGGAAGTGAGGGGGTGAATTAGCAGAGGGGAAGGAACCCAGGCCCTTGTGCATTCATGGCTGGTGTGCTTCACCCCAAACAGAGTCCCTGCTGCCTTTGTGGGGACTGAGGGCAGGGGTTATCTGGAAGAAGATATGAGGCAGTGTGGTCAGTGAGTGGAATGGCTAAAGGATGCCAAAACAAGAGAGAGGGTGGTGAGAAAGGCCTGCCACAGCTGTGGTGGAGTGTACTATTCTGGTGACATCCCAGAAACTATTTCAAGATATTTTCCCTCTGGCTGCACAGCCCCTGCACTTCTACTGTATGTGGCTTCCCATGCCAGAAGCAGTGTGTCAGTGAGTTGCAATGGCCCATCAACCATCTCTGTGTGGCTGGGGAGCACTTTGAAATGGGTGAGTTAGGGGCCTGCTGGTGGGGCACTGGGAGGAGAGAACCATGGCGTGCCAGCTTCTGGGCCAAGCTCAACAGAGTGTCTTTGCTGTGGTCTGTGTGCTCTCTGCCAGGGGAAGCAAGCCAGTTCTTGACGTATTCCCTCCCAAGGCAGCCACAGATCTGCACATTGCTGTTTATCTTGCTGAGTGACACGTGAATTGGAGTGATTTGGTTCAAGAAAGCAAAAGTTTTGAAACACCCAAATAATTTTACTTGGTGAAATGGGTCTTCCTTGCTCTGTGCATGAGTTACTGACTTGAGGGTTCGTTGCACCGCACCACATCTTGTAGGCACGTGGGTCCAGCTCTGCACTGCTGCCCTGGGACAAGCGTCTCGCTTCCGGTCTGCACAGTAGGTCTGACCTTTGCTTCTCTGTTACCCCGTGCGCGCAGGCCGCCTTGATCCTCTGTGGAAGGAGAGGAGTGTATCAGTGTGGTGTGTGGCCTGAGGCTGAGCAGAAAATCCTGCCCATTCTGCAAGAAGAATCCTTTTTGCTTCACAGCCCTGTTCATTTTCTACGTAAAAAGTAAATGACTTAGGAGCACTTCTGTTACCTTTGGTCTGACATTATGAATCTAAGTTTCCCCTTTTTACTGTGTGTGCAGTAAAAACTGAAGAGGAAATGTTTGCCATCTTAAAATTTGGGAGAAGTGATAACTGTTGCAGAACGTTTTAACACTTGGCATCGTATCTTCATAGTGATGGTAGTGGCTCTGTAGAAATTTTGATTTCTACTTTCTGTGTGGTTGTAGACTGATGTTATTTTTTGGCAACAAATTATTCAAAAATGTTTAACCTTATAAAACAGGATTTAACTTTTGAAGTAATAATTAGTGTTAACTGGATGACTTAATGTCACCTACATAAGATAAGCTTAAGGATCTTTTTCATTATTGTAAATTAATGTATAATGTTTCAGACTGTTACTCTTAATAAGAGAAATAAACCAGTGAACTTTTAGTTGCATGAGAACCTTGGGTAATATTTTTAGCTGTCTTTGCTATGCTAAATAATAGTTTTGTGGCAAAATTAATGATTGTGTAGCAAGTTATCTCACGTCAGACTTTATCTGGGGAACATCTGCTTACCATAGTTTTTTCTTTCATGTAATATATTATTAGCCTGCATGAATGCCCATGAAGGTACAGGTCATCAGATATTTACTGGTGCACATATTTCTGGCTAGTATAATACCAGAATTATCCTGGTATTAATTCCAGTAAGTATGCTAGTCTCCTATACGATGAGCTGAAGTCAATCGGCCTGTTGTAACCATCTGTATGAAGACAGGATAAACTACTTGCATAACTCCAAAGCATTTATTACCTTGTGGATTAATCTGATTTTTTCCTTAAAAATTTAAACAAAAAAAGCCCCCAAGCACCCTTGTCTAAACTTAAAAATAATAAAAGCAAAAAGGTAAAAGCCTGTGCTAAGACGCAAGTCCCGAGAGTATTTTTAAGATTACATCACAGTTTCATCAAGCTTTTCATTAAATCCATTTATTTAACTTGTTAAAATTAAAAACCAGAATTAGGTCATTGGAAATTTGCAATGAGTTGAGCTATAACCATTTTTAATACTGCTTAGTTGTATTTGTTTCTGGGATAATATGTTAAGACTATTAGTTGTAGTCAATCTCTCAAACGTTTATAAAAATAATCCTGATATCTTCTCCCTAATTTATTCAGTCTTTCTTTGACCCTTATCTTCCTTTGATCACAGTGATAAGGAACTGTATTGAACAGTGTATTGAACTGAATGTAGCCATCTGGGTTCATTCGGTTTTGGGAGTTACAACTGTGTAATTCAGCTGTTAGGTGAAACATTGGTTTATATGGACAAGACAGCAAAGTAAATGACATACAGGAATATAGAGGCCATGGAAAATTATGATGACCACAGGTTAGTCACAACAGGAGACTGTTACTCAAATATTCTTCCTGAGACTGTGAATGCTGCCACCTGCTAGGTTGCAGTGATGGACACGCGAGTGGTCAGATACCGACATTCCCTGTCTTGGAGGGTATGAACTATCTTGTGAGCTCCCTGAACAGTGAGAGCTAAAATTCTGACTTGGGCCCTTGGGTGTTTACGTAACAGAAATAAGAGTGGAATAGAGAGAAGCAAGACTTGAAGCTTACTTAAATCCCAGGAATCAGAGGAGGTCTGATGCGGGTAAGCAGGAAGGAATGGAATTACAATAATTCTTGGGAATGGAATGCAAGGATAGTGGTCCACGAATATTTCTGAATTAAATAAACTTACATGTAAATGCTTTTTCTCTCCTGTAAAATGCAATAGATGCTAAAGGTAAAGCCTGTCACAACAAAAATGTACACATACTTCCTATTTTCCTTCTGATGCTGCTCCATTCAAACTGTGTTTGTGCAAAGCTGCTGCTGGAGGAGACAAGCAAGTCCCAGAGCCAAATTCAGGGCTGGTACAAGGAGGTTTTTTTGAGGCATCCCTGGAACCAACCTGTCCTACTACACATTTTACTGTTGCTCATAGGCAGGTTTTTGCTCTCCATTGTGGTTTCCACAACAGACACTCTGCTGTCACTGTAGAACTCCTATGAACAGTGATGCAAATACAGCACCTGTGGGGAAAACAGGAGGAGTTAGAGTATTCAAGTGATGCATTCCACTATCAGGAGGTAAGTTCATCTAGTTTCTCTCCAAGTCAGTGCAAATTATGTATGACTTTCTGTATGTTGCTCTTTCAAACTACTATATTATTAAACCACTGTGAGCGTAAAAAAAGCCAATCAAACCCTAAAAACAAAAAACAAGAAAACTTATTAATCTTGCTGTGTTTTAAATATGTTATATATGTTAGTGCAGCTGTTTCTCTGAGTACACAAATTTTGAAGGGTGGTAGAGTTTTTTGATGTCCATGAAATAGTTTAGTGTGTTTAGTACACAAGGGGAAAAAAAAAAGCTCAGAAAATATTACCTTGGAATCTTTTCCTTACTAAACTTTTATGTCTATAAATAGAGAATTCCTTAAGGAAACTCCCTCACCCTTGCTAGCTGCTAAACTTAATGTACCAGAAGCGTGCTTTTTTCACTGGGAAGTATATTCAATAGGCAATGTAGACTTAAAAATTTGAATATTAATCGTGTGCCACGAAATTTCCTATGCATGGTGATTGTGGTGATCAGGAAACAAGGGGTTCATAGTTTTAAGGAGAGAAAAAGTTGCATTGGAAGCTAAAATGTTCTGAAGTGGTCACTTGAGATGCAGTTTGTTTGGTAGTTCTTAGTTCAAGTGTTTCATGTTTTAACAAGAACACGACATATATCCATGAAACACTTATGTACAGAGCAAGCTTCTGCTTGACTAGGTTTAGAGAAAGCTTCATCTTCCATGCCCAAACCTAACATAGCAGTGGTAGCCCGACTGTGGGCTTTGTGCATTCTCTCCCACTTGCTGCACTAGAAGAAATGGAATGAAATACTAAGCATGGACAGGAACCTTGATCTGAGCTGGCTGAAGAAATAAGTTCACGAGATGGAGAACTGCAGAAGTATGTTAAATGCACACAAATATGTGTGTGTGTCGGTGTGTGTGTGTATGTATGTGTGTATCTGACAGTAAGATATGTGTGGTGGCTGTCATGAAAGGAGAATGCCAAAAATACAGTTTTTGAGGAGAAAAAAATCTTAGAAGTAGCAGCAAGCTGGCCCAGGATGTAAACTTGGGAGGAGTGGGATGCCGGACAGTGGGTGCCGCGGGCTCTACATGTGGGTGCCTAGTGGGGTGCAGCACTTCTTGGAGACACTGCCTCTGGTTCCTTCTGTGCCTGCCTGGCCTCCTTTCACCTTCTCCAGGGGCAGCCACATGCAGTGCAACGATGAGGGGCTTTGCCTCCCCCATGCCCTGCCCTTGCCAGTGGGCTGCAGCCTTGGGCTGACCCAAGGGGCCCTGTATGAGTGTGGACAAGGCTGGCTGGGCTGGGAGAGCTCCGTGGGGACCCCATGCTTGGTGCAGGGTGTGCATGCTGGCCACAGGCATCAACGAATGTGTGCCTGGGCAAAGGTGACAGAAAAGGGAGCCTCCAAAGCTGTGAGCCTTAGAGGTGTGGGCAGGGCAAGGAGCAGGCCATCTAGGGCTAGGACAGTGTGAGGCACTCGATGCTGGCCAGCATTACAGCTGAGGAGCCTGCTGGAGTCATCATCAGTGTGCTGGCAGCCCTTGGGGACCACTGTAGGACCTGCGAGGCTTGGGTGCATGTTGCTTGCAGTTTTCTGTGTTCATCTACATGCCCCCAAAACAGCAGTAAAGAGTTGGGGTTAAGCACAAGAGCAAATGGAGGCTTCAAGCACACCTCACATTTACATTTGGAGGTACCAGAAGTCCTTTAGTTGTGTGCTATTTGCTGTCAGTGTGGTGCAACAGGGAGTCACAGTTTGCTCTGGATTTTGAGCAGGAGCTGCTTGTTATTGCGTTAGCATCTGCCCTCACACCCCCTTTGTGACCAGACTCTGGAGCTACACCTGTCCTGTCACCAGTTGGAATGTGTGTTGCAAAACGCCAGCTCAACTGTCTTCTGGAAGTGTTGCCTGGAGTAAAACGCAGTATAGCAGCTTAAGGTAAGAGAGGAGATCGTGGTTTTGCTGGGGTTTAATCTCAAAATGAAAGAAGCACTCTGGAAAACTGGGAATTCAGCAGCTCTGTGTCCAGCAGGCAAGCCTGCCTGTGACACAACCGAGCTCATGAATTTGGGTGGCCCCCAGTTTGCTGTTACTGATGTAGTGCTGGTGTGAGGGACTGTGGAAAAGCTGAGAGGTACCAGTTATTAAAAACAGGACTGGCAGAAAAGCGCTCAGGGGGCCTGTCTGCCTTACGTAGCAAAACTATTGCGCCCCAGCTCCTGTAGGTGCTAATTCTCTCAGCAAACTTACAAAAATAAAACCCTGAAAAGGCTCATCCATGCTGAGAACAGCAACTTCATTCAGTGGAAGAAGGAAGCGTAGCTCTAGGAACTGTAAGCTCAACACTGCAGGCATTGCTGTCTTGGGCGCCCACTCCGGAAAGGCCCTGTGGCATGAGATGGATGCAGCTGGGCTGAAATAAGCACATTACAAGTACCTGTCCCAGCTCTGAACAGGACATGTGTCCAACCTGGCCAGTTGCTCTTGGGTGGGTAAGAAAGGCCCATAGCTCTCTGTCCCAGAAGGGTGTGTTTCCACATGCAGTAAGAGGGATGTAAAATCTGATGCAGAAGATGGTCTGGCCTGGCTTTGGGGTGCTGTGGGCATGTACTCTGGCACACCTTTATATAAGATACTAGAGCCTTGTCCCTCCCTCAGAACCTCTTAGGGTCCTTTTTTGCCTGGCATATTGGGGAGAGGCTCAAGTAAGGAGACTTTTGAGGATCTGGGGAGCTGTGATAATGAAGCATGGGTTGTGGTGCCCTGCATGAAGCTTCTGTCCCTCAGGGTGTTGGCAGACCACAGCTCCCCTGTTACCTGCCCCGTTTGTGCTACCCATGCCACAGGGCTCAGGGCTGTGCCAAGGCAGCGGGGTACCATCTGTAGGGCTTCCCACGAGAGGGCAGCATGTGGCTCTGGGAAAGAGAAAAAAGCTGTTCAAACCCATGCGACAAACAGCCCTAGGCTTTGGGTTCGGTGGTCTGCAGCTGGAGACCTAAACCAAACAGCGCTGAAGCCTGGGGGCTTTGTTAACACAACAGCTCACGGTGTGCTTCTGTCTTCCTGTACAGATGTGGGACTGTACAGAGGAAAAAGCACCTCGCTCTTTTGGGCTGGCTTTAGCATCTCTGGTGGAACCTGAAGGAACGCTTTATGGGACACACGCACCAAGGAGTGAAATGTTTTTCTGGGTAGCTACAGGAGGAGATCTGGTCAGCTTTTTCTGACACTATTGCACTGTTAACCAAAATAGACAATTCAGATCTTCTTTGGTTAGCAGCTCTCATTCCTAACCACTGCCTCTGATAAATCTTTCTGAAAAAGAGTGAGTCCTTTCTGTAAATGATCTTGTATTTTGCTTTATTCTATTTTGACAAAATGTAAACATGGTGTCTAGAAAGGCTTATACTGCTGGGCCAGATATTGCTACCTCTTCAGATTGTGGTCATGCCCATTCCCCCTTCTTGTCCAAATGACTAGTGAGGAAATGTGCAGGTTGCAAGCTGTTGATTTCCAGGCAGAATAAACCTCAAAGGAAGCTGGAGGAAATGGGCTGTGAATGCGTAACTTCAGTTGCAGTTATGTATTTCTGAGAACAGCAAGTGATTCTGGCAGTCTGCCTCAGCCCATTCCTCTTGTGACTCAGTTCTTACAGATGTCAATAACTGACTCTGAACATTTGTCTGTGGAAATAAAATTGTGTGGATAATCAGCTGCTGATGCCTTCCATCGTTTCAGGCGAGGTTGCTCAGCTCAGTCGTGGCTTGGTTCCTGTCTGTGGTTGGACAGATGATCTTGCAGTGACTTATACCCAAGGTAGGGTATAAGAAACACCTCAAAGCACAGGTAATCAATAGCACCATGTGTCTCATCGCTCGTGCCCACGGTGCACATGCTCGTGCTCTCCTGGGACAGCTGACTTCCTTCTCAGGCATAGCATGAGCTAAAGTATCTTTCAGCTGACTGGACTTGAAGGTGGAGATATTTAACCAAACCACAACATGGCAAACACAACCTCTGTGTTAGGAGAGTTACATTGAAGTACTGTTGACGATTCTGTGCGTTAGCAAATATTAGCACTGAGTATGCAGCAGTGTCTCTCACTAAATCTTACCCATTAGGAGTTCCTGCAGCTTTGCGTGTGCTGTGTGCAGGGGGATACAATAGTAGCTCACTTGTATTTCCAGCACTTGAGAGTATTGGAGTCTTGGCTTCATAAAATAAACATAAGAGCCCCACAGAGGTGAGAGATCCTGTGTTTGACTAACACTGTGGTGACCTCCTCTCTAATGTTGATGTAAATCATATTTTTATCTTAAATGGATACTGTAAAATATCTTAGGCTCAGATTTTGATTTATCTTAGAGTTCTAAAGTAAAGATACTTATATGCATTCAGTGAACTCAGGGTTTGAATGCTTTTAGTTCCTCTTTTCTTTTTTTTAATTTAAATTTAATGCATTCAGATCCCGAGTTCATTGAATATTGGTCTGTTGGGAAACCAGAGCAATGATAAAGAACCTATACAAAACAACCTACCCCCTCTTCCTCTCCACTGAAGGAGAGGTGCAAAGTTATCTTAGGTCCTAGCTCTGTAAGGCGGTGGAAATATTTGTCATATGGAATCCCTCTATGAATACTCCTTTAACAGGTAGAGGCAGAAGAAGTTCACAGTCAGTCTTTTCAAAAGCATAGTAAGAATGTTGTTCCTTGGTGAATCTCGCATTGGCAGGAGTTGAAGTAAGCACCTGTTCTCAGGGCTTTTGTAGAAGAGCTGGAAAATTCCAGTTCTGTTCAACTCCCTTGCTTCCTTCATCACTGGAGACACTCTGTCATTTTTGTCACCATCACCTGGTAAACTGGGTATGCCATACAGGAACCTTTCAAAAGGCAAGACTGTTTTGGAGCTGACCTGTACTAGCCCTGTCTCAGAAATGCAGTGAACTTTTCTCTTTTTTTTTTTTTTTTTTTTTTTTTTACTTGCTTTTAAATTATGTTCTGTGATTTGTGTTTTCCAGACCTGCCTGAGGAGTCCCTCCCCCTCCATCTCCACAAGTAGTGCTATTTGGGATCGTAGCACTCCAAAGCACCTGGAATGAGAAATGCCTTTGCAGTGGATTTATACTTGGGCAGAAGAAGGTTCTCTAGCTAGAAAGTGAGGAAAAGCAGAGAGCTTTTAAAAGGTTTGCATAACTCCTTTCAGAACTGAGAGCTCCCCCCCTCCCTGCCCCATGGCAGGGAGCTTATACCTGTGCTTCACTGTGTCTGCTCTAATCTTGTCACCCAAAGACAAGAGGTGTAAAAAATCCCTTCCAGTGTGTAAGTTGCCATAGTTTTCTTGTATCTTGTTCCTGCTTAGGCCTTCTTTGTTCACTCTCATTCCCAGTTCAAGTTTCAGCAATGGCTTCAGTCCTACCATTGCATGTTGAGGGCAGAGCACTGAGTCTGTGGCCTCTGGCTTCCATAGCACATGATCTTTTATCCTGGAGCCAGTGTGCATTCACACTGATGAAGATATGGGGTTAGGGGGAAGACAGCCCTGGATATAACCATCTTGGCTAACAGGAAGCAGGGCATTTTTTAGATCCCAGGAAAATGAATGAGATGTGGTCTTTTCCTGGCCCATTATGGGCACCTGACCATGGTGCCAGTTGTTTCTGAGAATACCTTATTAGTTTGAAAAGAAATCATAGAATCATAGAATGTGTTAGGTTGGAAGGGACATTTAGAGGTCATCTAGTCCAACCTCCCTGCAGTAAGCAGGGACATCTTTACTAGATCAGGTCGCTCAGAGCCCCATCAAGCCTGAACTTGAATATCTCCAGGGATGGGGCCTCCACTACCTCCTTGGGCAACCTGTTCCAGTGATCTGCCACCCTCAGATTGAAGAACTTTTTTTCTTAGTACCCAACCTAAACCTACCCTTTTCTAGTTTAAAACCATTACCCCTCATTTTATTGCTACATGCCCAGTTATTCCCCAGCTTTCTTATAGGCACCTTTCAGGCCTTGGAAGGCTGCTATAATGTCCATCCAGAGCCTTCTCTTCTCCAAGATGAACAACCCCAACTCTCTCAGCCCATAGGAGAGGTGCTCCAGCCCTTTGACCATTTTTGTGGGTCTCCTCTGGATGCTCTCCAAGCAGTCCATGTCCTTTTTGTGTTGAGGGCTCCAAAGCTGGACACAGTACTCCAGGTGAGGTCTCACCAGAGCAGAGTAGAGGGGCAGAATCACCTCTCTCAATCTGCTGGCCACACTTCTTTTGATGCAGCCCAGGATGCAGTTGGCCGCCTGGACTGCAGAAGCACATTGGTGGCTCATGTCCAGCTTTTCATCCATGTGTACTCCCAAGTCCATTTCCTCAGGGCTGCTTTCAAGCACATCATCTCCTAATCTGTTTGGATAACGGGTTGTCCCAACCCAGGTGCAGGACCCTGCATTTGGCTTTGTAAGGTTCACCTTGGCCCACTTCTCCAGCCTATCCAGGTCCCTCTGGATGGCATCCCATCCCTCTGGCACATTAACCTCACCACTCAGCTCGGTGTCATCAGCAGAAAGTATGAAGGAGAAAATTACAACCTATTGTTCCATATTTGCAGCAATCGATGGGTAAATATTATGGTTAGTGAACTACTTCCTGACTGTAGCTAGGCATGGATGTCATCCCGGCCATCATGGGCCCTCACTGCATCTCCGCTAATGTTCGAAGTGTTGACTCAAGGAAAAGCTTGGCCAGCTGCCTCGTGATTAATTAACCACACAGATCTAAAAGCAAACACAGATTTCCTAAGTTTCCCAGGGTAACCTATACAGTCAGCATTGAAAAGGCTTTGCTTCGGTACCGCTGCTCTAACAAATATCCCATGTGATTTTTATGCACACTGATGATACTCTGGGTACTAAGCAGTGACTTTTCACCATACTGGGAAGGAGGAGTTTTGCCTAGAGCCATCTGCTTGTAATGCCCATCCAGCAAAGAGTTTAAGCAGGTACTTAAGTGCCTGGGTGGGTAGAAATGGATTGTTGTATCGAAGCATTTAGACCAAGAATGGACTCCTTTGTGTCTGCTAGACACTGAAAGGTTGCTGGTGGGTAACATAAGTGGGGCTTTGTAATGGGTGCTGTGCAGAGCCTTTGTCCCCTCGGCTGAAAAAAAAAGTGAGAAAATTGCTGACAGTGCAAGAAAAATGGGGGAGGGTGTGGGGGGGTGGGAAATGGTATTTCTCTGTTGGAGCAAATTCAGTGCCGTTCTTGCTCTTCCAATGGCTGTTTATCGTGTCTTAGATATGACACCTAAAAAGCAGAGTTAGTGCCATGGCTAATGACAGTGAAAATGCCTGGCAGCTCCTGTGACGCGGGGAGCCCGTAACCCCTTTGTTAGGGACTGCTGCGAACTGTTTCCAGAAGTCAACGGGAGTAGGCTCAGCAGAACCGGGCAGGAGCCTTTTGGGGAGGTTGCTGATCAGCCCAGCACGTCCCTCGGGTACTGCCTGCAGCTCTGGTTCTGCAGCCTGTTGCCCAGCTCTGCGTGGGGCAGGTGCTCCGAGCGGGATCTGTGAAGAGACCCTGAACCTTGCTCTCGCCAGCTCTGGGGTGAGCCGGGGCACCCCAACCTGCACCGCTTCAGGGTAAACCTGATCTTTTCCCTCACAGACCCCAGCTTGGGAGCCTTTGTCTCCTGGCTGCCCCTGCCCTCTCCTACACCTCTGGGCCTGCCTCTCACCCCTCCAGCCCAGTGCCTTTTCGGGGAGCAGCAACAGGCTCCCCGCAATTCCTCAGCAGTTAGTTCCTGCTGGACGAACGTAGGGCCGATGTGAAGAAGAGCAGCGCCCTCTTCCTCCTGCTCCTCCAGAGCTGGGGACCGTGGAGCAGCAGCAGCAGCGTTCCTGCGCGCCCCGCTCCGCTGCTCCTCGGTCCCTGGGTGCCAGGCTTCTGGAAAGTGAGGAACGGGGCAAGAAAATCCTCTTTGCCAAGTGCGCCGGGTTAGCCTTAACAAGATCTCTCCTGTATCTTTAATGACCCGAATGTAAAATTTACGGCGTGGAAGGTCCCGGCGGCGGAGGGAGCCGTCAGCACACAGACCGCCTTTTGCGGGGCAGGAGGGGAAGCGAAATCCCCCGGTGTTTGGGAAGTCTGAATGATGGAGTTGTGGTTGGCACTTTGAATGTGTGTGTAGCTTACTTCAAAATAAATATTTGCAGTTCAGCTCTCGCGTGTATGTGGGAGGGTGAGAACTAGCGTGTATTAATGTGCCCTAAAATTAATCGTTTTGGAATTTTTATACTGGAACAATCTTATTGCACAGAATAAACAGAGGTTACTGTGGGTGCATACCAGGGAGAAGTGCCACCTGCCCTCTGCTTACACCATTTCCCGCCCACCCGCCCAGGTGGAGCTCCTGAAGAAAGCCAGCCGTGCAAGGGGCATTTTGGGAGGGGGAGAGAAGAATTTGTCTTTTTGCTTGAGAACAAAGTTATCTGGTGTCTTCAGCTCCATGAGTGGAAATAGAAAGACCTGGTGGCCATGTCTGCACTCGTGTATACAACTGGTTTCGTAGCAGCAACACCTCCTGCGCTTGGATCTTGGGAGAAATGCCAGGGGTGCGGTCAGCCCTGTTTTCCCCCTCCTGTGCACTGGAATGATGTAGTTCAATGCACAGCAGCCATCATCACCTCTGTTAAGGACTGTGGTTATTCCTGCTGATGGTATGACGTGGAGGTCAGGAATGGTCGGGCTTTCTGACCCCCAACCCAGCCCCTGTGCATATTGTCCTCTTACACCTTCCCAAGTGCTTGGCAAGTCACCTGCCAGCTTCTCCATTTCCCCTTGGCACCTTGTCCCAAATCTCTCTCCTACCCCTTTGCTGGCATGTGGAACCCATAGCTTCTTCACTGGCTCCTGTGGGACCTGGAAGGGACTCAGTGCAGCACAGCTTTGCAGGCTCCAGGGGCATGACAGCTTCTTATGCTCCATCAGCCACAAATTGCTCCTAGCCAGGAGTTGGCGGTCGCTGAGGTATGTGGTAGGAGATGTTAGGAAGTGTGCCACTTCTTTCCCTGGCCAACTCCTCCTGTGCTTTCATTTTAACTTCTTTTAGAAATGTGTTTTAGCCTCTCTAAAAAAGGAGAAATAAAGGTAAGAGAGCTCTTGCACAACTTGCCATTTTAATCTCTCAGCTTGGCATGTGCAGTTTTTGCACTCCTGAAACTACTGTCTACCTCACATGTCTCTGAGCTGAGTTTACCTGTCTAGTTATCTTCAGTCTCCTGTGAGAAGGTGCACAACGTCTGATTCCTCTCTTAGCATCACCGGCGGCCCCGCTCTGTGCCTGCTGCCACCAGCTCATGCACTGCACAAAACATTGAACAGGGGGAAAAGAGGTTGGAGCTGCACCAGGGTAATAGGGAGAGCTGCTCTGGGAATAGTTGTCTGCGTTAAGTGCTTGTGCCTTGTGATGGAGCCCAAACCCCAGCCTCTGAGGCACCTTCCTTCAGTTGGTGCTGGGAACACAGATGGTAGGTGTGGAGTTACTGGGCAAAAAAGGCTGTGTGTCTTGGGAATCTCAACCTGACTCTGCCTTCGTGTGTTATAACATTTCTTTAGCTCTGTTTATAATCTTTGTCTTGCTACAAATGATGATTAAGAAGCTCATTTAAATCCTTCTGGATTTTTGTATCCAATCTTTCAGAAAAAGGCTGTTTTCTAGTCTCCAAACAAGCCAAGTTATTTCCCTGAGTAGGCTAGAGCTGCCCCTTTGAGCTTATTTTTCTACATCAGTTCTTTCTACATCAATTATTGTGGTTTCATTCTCTCAAGCTCTTCACAATCCTCCCTCTAGAAACCAACTCTTTCTCTAAAGTTTTCTTTGTCCTGGGGTAAATCATTCTTTCTGCGACTCTTGTCTGCTCCGCTGCTTCCATTAAATTATAGCAGTCTCTCCTTCCATCTGAGTTTTCCAGGGCACCTCTCCATCTCTTCGGGATATGGCAACCAGTGACAAACCACTTCTTTTTAAGGAAAAATGAGAAATCAAAGAAGAGAAAAAAAAGAAAAAAGGACTGACCCACTTCCTGCTTTGCCTGCTGCTGCTTTCCTTCTCCTAGGGAGAGGAGATGAAATGGGGGTGTGAACAAAACTCCACAGCTCTTCTTCCCTTACACTGATTAAGCTGCAAGCATGACTCTGTACTAAGCCAGTGCAAATCGGCTGCGAATGGGGGGTATAAAACTGCTGGGGCTTAGCTCAGCCAGTTTACATCACGTGTAAAGCAAACTGTGTTTGCAGGTCAGACCTGTGTTGCTTTGATTTCCGTGTGGGGTGGTTAATAAGCTCCTGAGTGCTCCATGTCCTCTCCCCTCCCTCCAAGGGCACTTGCGCTGCTGTTGAGTGCTGCCTCCCTCTGACCCCCAGCTCCCATGGCAAAGGGCATGTTGGAAAGGCTGGAGAGAGCAGTGTTTCCCTGTGTTTTCTCTGTGCAGTGGGTTTGTCCTGTCCTCAGCTTTTGCTGGGCCACCAGATGGCCTGGGTGCCGGGCAGAGCTCACTTCAAACATGCAGCAGCTTTGTGGGCAGCCACTGGGCCTGTCGGCCTCTGGCAGCGATGGGCGTCTGGGCCTTGTAGCAGAGGCAGCCTGTGCTGGAGCACAGGGCAGGCCCCAGGCTGGAGGGTTTTCTCCATCACAGCCTTGCAAACCCTTTCTCTTGACATCAGCCAGGGTGTGACCCTGTGCTGTTTCCAAGTCAGGAAGGAGCAAGAAAGGTGGTTTTGTCCCTCACAGCTTTTGTTGAGTGAGGGGCCATGGTCATGCAGAGACTTGCTGCCAGTGGGCAGGGTGGGAATCTTCCTGCAATGTGCCCCTGTTTAGGCACTGCTCCGGGAGGGGAGCGATGCCTGTGGCTGATCTGTCACAAACAACCAACCACCTCTGTAGCGAACCACTGGGTTTGAAGTATCCAAACTGAGCCCCTATTCCAGCGTGGATCCTGATTGATTTGAGCAGATGACTTACTGCTCCTCCTGCTTTCCTCTTTCTCAGGATTAAAAATCAAGAGGGCAATTAGGCCCTTTATCTCATTTATTACTCTTGAGCACCAGGCCCATTTCCAGAGATGGCAGGGCTCAGACAAATGCTCCACTGTGGAATGAAAGCACAGGCTGCAGCCATGGGGCTGTAGTGGGGCTGGGGCTTTCCGTGCTCTTCCAGCTCTACTCTTGCCATAAGCCAGAGCTGAACGGGCATTTGCTCGCGTACGGGGGCTAGTGCTGCTCCTCCATCGAGCTTTAAAACTTGTCTTCTGGTTTCAGTGGCAGTCCTGCTTTCTTCTGTGCTTCCTTGCCTTTGGGAGAGTGCGCATGTAGTCATGTGTCTTTATTTAATCAACTGGATAAGTGCCAAATAGCTCCCAAGGTGAAAAATAAGGTGCTTTTATCCTCCCGAGCATGCTGGCTGTAGTGGAACAATGCTGCTGCTATGTAATGAGCCAAGTCAGTGCAGGGAGGAAAAATTATATCCCCCATCAGGCTGCCAGCCCTGTTATCTGTCTGCAGACCAACACGCTCGCACATAAGGGCCTTCGTGGGAAGCTGTGAAATAATGACTTTGGGGTTTATTGTATCCTGCACTCTCACCTGATTATTCCCCTTCCCCCCATGTGAGGAGGGGCTGAACTCTGGCTGTGGCTGCAGGGCTCAGATGTATAGGCTTACCCGCCCAGCATCGCTGCTTTGCCCCCCCTCCCCTCCCCGCAGGTGGCGTCAGCCCCGTTCAGCATCAGCACCATTCCCCATGTGAGGAGCTGGGGCTGCGGACGCTGCTGTTGGTGACCCTCCTGCAAAGGGGCTGCTGTCAGCCCTCAGTACCTGCGAGTCGGCTGAGCTTTGTGCTTAAAATGTGCCAAAGTAAAGAAGCAGATGGTTGGTTCTGCAGCGCTGGACCCTTCCGTGGGTGAGAGCAGGAGGGCAGGGCTGGCTGGAGGCTGGATCCTGCCCCACTCGGGGCTTCCAGCAGCCCAAAGGGAAGGGAGGAAGGAGAAACCAGGCTCCTGCAGGTTAAAGCGACTCTGCCTGATCCCTGCTTTTGTTGCTTTCATTTCTTTCTTTCTTTTTTTTTTTCTTTTTTTTTTACCCCCAAAATATCTCAGTTGCGACAAGGGGAGTATTTTTACCAAGCTGCTTTCAGGGGAGCCCCTCTTTTTCCTCTCTCTCCTCCATGTTGCTTTGGGTCTCTTTCTGAAGTATTTTTCCTGTCAGAGAGGCAGGAGTGTTTCCCTGAAGCTGGTTGGAGGCTGATGGTGTCGTGGTGAGTGGACGGTGTGAGTGCGGGCTGCATTGGTGGGGGAGAATGAATTGGGGTCAGCACCCCAGCTCCTCCCTGTGCTGCTTCGGGCTGGCATAGGCTTAACTGTCTTCACAGTACCTGGTATGGGGCTGGTTTGGGTTTGTGCTGATAACATCAGGACGTTTCCCTTCCTGCTGAGCAGCGCTTACACAGAGCCAAGGGCTTTTCACCTCTCACCCCACCAGTGAGTAGGCTGGGGGTGCACAGGGAGTGGGGAGGGGACACAGTCAGGACAGCTGGTCCCAACTGACCAAAGGATATCCCATACCATATGACATCATGCTCAGCATATAAAGCTGGGGGAAGAAGGAGGAAAGGGGGGGACATTCAGAGTGATGGTATTTGTCTTCCCAAGTGGTGGTAACCTGCTTGTCTGGGGATGGCTGAACAGCTGCCTGCCCATGGGAAGTGATGAAGGAATTCCAACTGTGAATGGCTTTTGCTTTACCTGTTCAACCGTCTTTATCCCAACCGATGGGTTTCCTCACTCTTACCCCTCTGATTGTCTCCCTCATCCCATTAGGGGGGCGAGTGAGTGAGTGGCTGTGTGGGGTTCAGCTGCTGGCTGGGGTTAAACCATGACACTCCTGGAGGTTAGGAGTGTAGGAGTGCCCTGAAGTCAGGCTTGGCATAAATCCTGTAGTAAGCTCTGCTTTTCTTGTGCTTTATCTGGTGCATTGAAGGGCTCTCAGAGTTTAACAAGGACCAAACCCACATAGGGTGTCTCCAGATCTGTACAGTCTTTCTGAGGCAGAGATACTTTCTCTCCTGCACCTACTCCTTGCAACAAATTACTTGGAAGACAGAAGGCTCATGTGAGTGCCCACTGCTCCAGCTGTGCTGCTGGAAATGTGTCTGCCCTTTGGGTGGGGAGGAAAGGGGGTTCTTTCTGGTGAGAGATGATATATCACTTAAAAACTCACTGTTATAGTAAAGATACCCATGCGTGCTGTGAGTCCTGTTAAGACAATGCCCTTCCCTAACTCTCATATTGATCAGTCTTTATGTTATGGACGTGTATTACATTTGTTAACGTGCGTTGGTTTGCAGGATATACTGTAATGGAACGAGGTGGTGGAATTTTACTGGAGACTTTTTGGTATTGTTCATCTTTCAGTAAAACAAACTAAAGCACGGCCCAGCCCCAGAAATAAGGGCTATGTTTCTTGGAAGCATAGAGCTGCTCTAGGTAAAGGATAAAGGACACCCCTGGACATTCAAGGTAATGCCAGCATCCTCACCCTCTGACATGTCTTTGAAACCCTTCCAGCATCCTCTGGGGTCAGAGATAAATAACTATAGTAAAACCTATTCCAGTGACATCTGTACCAATAGACAAGCCATAAGAACACTGCAAAACCATAGTTACTTTGCAGAGTTTTACTCTGAGTAACGAGCAGTGTGGATGCTAGTGATTAGTGGAATGGTGCTGTACCTGAACATTTGACAGAACCAAATAGGACCTCTGTGTAAACCCGGGGGTACACCAGCTTGGTGGGGACACTTCTTGTGACAGATCCTTACCCTTCCCGGGGAGCTGAGTAGAGAGAGGGTGATGATGCAAATCAGTGCCTGCAATGCTTCAGCCAGGCCAGCAGCATTCAGAGCTTGCCCTAACCCCGCCGGCCCCGAGCACAAAGTAGCAAACCTCAGCGTGTCTGGCTGCAAGGTCCGTGGGGGGCTGCGTCACCCCAGCCCCAAGGGCAGCGGCTAGAGGACCGCCTGGGTGCTGGGCAGCTGTCCCTGCCGTGACGCTCCAGGTTTCCTACCCAGGCCAAAACAAAGCTGCGCCTGCAGAGGTTGGCTGGGGGGGGTGTGGGGGTGGGGGGTGTTGCTGCCCCCCCGGGCTGTTTGCGCCTCTCTAAGCACCCCCAGCAGCCTCACGGCAGAAGAGAGAGGAGCGGAGCACTGTGCCGGTGCCCTTTCCTGCCCGTGCGGCTGAGCGGGGGGCTTGGAGAGCCATCAGATGCTTGTGGCGAGTCTGGCTTTCAGGAGAGGCAGCGAGGAGGAGCGGCGCTGAGTTATGCCATGAGCCCGAGCCTGAGCTCACCCGCTGCTGCTTGTGCAACGCACTGCGACGTGCCCAACCCCTCCTGTACTCGGCGGCGCGGCTGGAGTACCTGACGGCCTCCAAACGTCACCAAGCTGCGGTTATAAAGCGCGGGCGACAGAGCATCTCCCCGGCTCCATCTCCCCAGGAAGCGCATCTTCGAGAAGCCAGCCGTGCGCAGGTGGGGAGATGTTTTATTCGGGCATCCTGACAGAGCCCAGCAGGAAAGAAGTGGAGCTGAGGGAAGCGGCGTCTCTCCGCCAGCAGCGGAGGATGAAGCAGGCGGTTCAGTTTATTCACAAGGATTCAGCAGATCTCCTCCCTCTGGATGGGCTGAAGAAGCTGGGGACTTCAAAAGATACTGTAAGGCTTTATTGTGTTTACTGGGACGAGACGTAAGGAGCCGGTAGGGCAGTATCTTTATGGAGGAGAAGTTGGTTACTTGTGGAAATTGATTTAAAAAAATAAATCAGGGTTTTGTATGCAAAAGGAAGAGAGTAGAAGCATGATGCTAGTTATCTGCAGGGTTGCTTTTTGCTTGTAGGTGATTTCAGAGGTGCTTTCCCATGACTGGGCTTGGATCTAAAAGCTTTTACTTCCCCCCCCCCCCCCCCCCCCCCCATTTACATGACAATGGGATGCTGGTTTCAGTACAAAAATCCTCTCTGAATCAGGGTAAATCAAAATGGCTTCATGTAATACATACATATGTACACACGTGTCTGTGATGCACATATACACACAGCACACAATCAGAAAAGATTCGGTGAAGTGCAGTCAGCAGTTCAAAATAGAGAGCTGCCAAGATTAGGCTTTGCTAAAGGCTTCTGTGTATGTGTGGGGGGGGTGGTCAGGTTTTGTTAAATGAAGGTACGCAGGTTTTAAATATTTACATGATGACCCGTGTGATACTGTAGCTGACACACAGTGTTTTTCGTCATGTCCAGGGGTGGGAGAGCATCTCTAGATCCTAGTGTGCACAAATGATTGAACTTTCTCTGAAGGGAAATGATTCTCGGATGTAACATCAAAAGTTCTGATGTAAGGAGCAAAATCTAGAGAAGTACCCTGCTGAGGAAAGCGCCTTTCCTTGCTTTGCCCAACTGCTGCAGAATTCTTGTGCCTTGTAGCAAAAAATATTTGCTTTTTTTAGTGCTTGATACAGGTTCATTGAAAAAAACAACAGTCTTTTTATTGTTGGGGGTGGAGGGGGTGGCTATGTTCTGTCCCAGCCTTCCTGCTCAGCTGGGTTAGGCTTGGCTCTGCCTGGATGACATAAGTGGAATGAGTTGTCTGGTCTCTGCAGTGCACATGGAGGTGACTTTTTCTTCCCTTTGCTATCCCAAATGTTGTGCAGTTGTCAGGGAAGCTTTCCTGATCACCCTGAATGGCAGCTCTCTTGGGGAGCTACGAAGTGCATTTCAGAGTGTGACTGTGCATTTTGGTGGTGTTACTACTGTCATGTGGAATCTAAATACTGTGTGATGGCTCAGTGATCTGACAGGAGAGATATGGGGCTGGGTCTGTGGGGCTGAGACCATCATGCTCTGCCCAGATGAGAGGCAACAGGTAGCAGGAGGCAGCACTGAGCACCAAAGTCCTCATCCCCACAGCAGTGAGGACCAGGTTTGGGTCAGCATGGGGCTCCTTGCCACGGCCCTGGTCACACAAGTGTCACCTGATGTTTCCTCCCTGCTCCTCTGCCTGCGCTGGCCAAGCCATGGCTGCAGATCACCCCTGCTGCACCCACAGCCCCTGTGAGGAGGGTCTGCATGGGGCACTTGCTCCAGGGATGTGCCAAAGCCCTGGGGAGGTCCACAGCTCCTGATCCTCTCCAAGTACAAAAAGGCAGTGTGGTGTGGCAGGGGCATGCTGCCTGTCCCGGCTACCTTGACTGTGGTGGGTCTCTGGCCAGGGAGGAGGGGAGAATTAAGCTGGTATGGGTCACACCACTGCAAAGCCCCCTTGTCCTCAGCCACAGTGAGAGGACAGTGGGTACACGTGGGCAGGGCTCACCTTGGCCACAGCCTCCTGCCCCACAGGGTGTGTGGGCAGTCCCCAAAGCAACAGCACTGGCATTGAGCACAGCTTCAAGAGGACCCAGTGTGCTTCCTGGTGACATGGCTGCCTGTATATCCCAGGAATTTTCCCCAGGAGGATTGGGAGATCATGCATCTCTGAGGCTCGAGAGGAGCTACAAGTCTCCAAAACATGGGACCCCACCTTGGCATATACCCCAAACACAGAGGTCCAGGTCCAGAGGGGTGGAGCTGTGTGATCAGGAGTCCCAGGGCATCAGGGGTCCTTGCCAAGGTGTATGCACACCTTTCTTGTGCACGTCTGTGCACCTCCTAACAGAGCAGCACACTTTCATGCCTAAAGCTGTGCGACAGCTGTCGTGACATGGTGACATGGGTGGAAGGGTTTTTGCCACCACTGGTGGTGCTAATGCAGGATTTTCCGTGGGTGTGCGCCAGCAGCCTTGGCAGGAGAAGAGAGGAGAGAACAGCTCCCCAGAGACGGGGACAGGTGGTGAGGACAGACCCTGTCTGTCAGGGTGACATGACAGCTGGCAGTGACTGCTTCCTTTTGGCTGCAGCACAGGGGGTGCTGCCCCAGCGAGGTGTCAGCAGGTCACCAGGGCATGTGTGCTGGCATCCCCTGGTTTGTGCCACCCTGTGGCTCCTGTCACATCTCTCCTGGTGATGATCAGTGTCGGCAGGTTTAGCAAATACTTGTTGTAATTGTCTATGTCAAGCCTCTGATATTTTTCCGTGTGTTACTCTAGGTTGGACCGGACCTTTCCAGCTCTTTGCTCCCTTTACACGTTTCGCTCTGTTTGCCTGCTAGGAGACCAAACTCTAGCACAGCATTGATAGCTTTGGACCTGGCAAATGTAGGGCTGGATTTACAGAGCAGAAACGTTTTTGTTTTGATGCTTCATTTTTAGCCTCCTCCCCAAAGCCCAGAAAAGTGTCATGAGGTGGTCCTTAGCTGGACTTTGTGCTTCCTAACACTGTAACCATGACCCTCTGCCTGGCTGGGGCCAGGAGTGCTGGCTATGGGCAGCTCTTCCTTGTGCCCTGATGCTTCACCCTTCCCCTGAGAGCCACCAGACGGGTTTGGAGGGAAACAGTCCTTCATCACTCTACAAGCTGGGAAACAAAGTTATCCACAGTAACAACCACCACCAAAAGTGTTTCTGCCTCCCAAACCACTCCTGGACACTGCACTGGGTGCCTGCGTCCTCAGCACAGCTCTGAGTACCCCACGGCCCATCCTCTCCTCCAGTAGCGGGTGCAGTGCCGCCATTAGTTGCATCCCTGCTCTCTATCGCTGCGCGGTGCTCGGCTGCTGGCTGGGGCTCGGCCACAACACTTGGTTAGAACACAAAAAACTTCGATGCTGCATGTGCTGTCTTGGTCAGAGACCTGGCTGCAAGGTGAATCTGGATGAAGGATGAGGAGATGAGAGAAATCGTTTCTCAGGACAAGCACCATTGGTGTGTTGAAACTCCTCTCTGCTGCCTCGGTTCAGAAGCAAGGGCAAACCTTCTGCAGGGGGTCTGCAGAGGGGAACAGCTGGCATCTTCCCTGGCTTTCATCTCCACCTGATTGAAACTGTTGTTGATGGCTCTTGTTATCCCCAGACCCAGAAGCCAAAATAGTGGGAAACCTGCCAGGGCACCACAAGCTGCAGCGACGCCCTTGCTTACAAATTAGAGAGGAACAAAAGTGGACAGAATTATTTGTAGGACTAACAGACAGCGTAAATGGCTTCAGCTGGGGTCTCCACTCACTTCTTTTAGGTTTCTATTGTGAGGGTTTTTTTAAGGGATTATGGGTTTTCGCAAAGTCCCAGGGCGAAAAAAATCCTGGTTTGTGATTATATTGTGGCGAACGATGCTAGGCAGTAAGGTGCTTTTGTGCACTTACCTCAGGGTATGTAACATTAGATTATTTTTTTTAATAAAACTTTCAAGCCTTGTGTGTACTGTACAGAAAGACAGTACCAGGCAAGCCGGGTTACTCCACTCGCCAGTCCTGGCTGCTTGGCCAGCCTGTGCTGGAGGAAGAACACAGCTGCCTTCCCCATCACTGTCACACTGTCCTCCTGCCCCTCCCTCCCTCCCTCCCTCCCTCCCAGGAACAGTCTGCCTGCAGTTTTCCAGCAAAATGTGCGTTTGCAAATGTCCCCTGGCACATTATCTGTTTACTGAGTACGTATCCGTCACTTGAGTCATCTCCGTGACTAACGTCCCTCACTCTGTTGCACACAAGTCAAGGGAAATACGAGCTAAAGCAAACTAATTAACAGCCTGAGACAGGATGATGCTGCAGGGAACCTTTTCGGCCCCCTCTTGCTAGATCATTTCAGTACTGGAGCGCAACGTAAGCGGCATTTGGCCCCCTGAAGGCAGGACTCACTGCAGTTTTCAGAAGAGCAAACGTCAACAAGAGAGAGTCCTGTTTGTGGTGGTGACTCCTGTTTGCTGAGCACTGGATTTCTTCCTTTTGGTGATGGATCCTGTACAGGGTTTGTGAGAAGGCCCACACATGTAGCTGGTTAACAATCCATAGGAGAGCTGGTGAGGGGAGGAAAAAAAGAAGGTGGTTTAAATCAAAGGTAGATGACAGTTCAGATAGCAGCAATGAGAGTGCTGGTGACTTTTTCTCCTCCAGTCTGTACTTTCAAAGGTGTTTGGTGATGTGGTTGAGGGTAGACAGATCTGAAAGGTGCCCAGACTGTCCTGAATGATGCCATTCCAAAATTTCTTCCAGTCCTAGTTGAACAGGACTGGCTACAAGGAGCTGACCACTGTGTGACAGGCTGTCTTCTGTCCAGCTGGGAAGTTCACCCATCTACTTCTCCAGTCCCTTATGCCCTCATTTGTTTTTTTGATGATGTGAACAATTAGTCCTCCAGATTTGTGCCTGAGCTGCAGGCAAAGAGAAGGCTTGAGAAGGACATGCCACCCCCTGTCAGCAAACCCTGGCGTGCATTTTTACTCAGATGAGGAGCCTTGGAGGTGATCACTGTGCTGACTCTGCACCTGTGGTTTCTGCCTCATGTAAAGGAGCTCTTGCTTCCAAGCTCATCCCTTGGCACAGGGCCCATTACCAGTGGAGCTGCCCTGCGTGCCTTTAGTCTAGTTAAGTAATGCTGGCTCCTGCTGCTCTGTCTCACTGGGAAGACAGTGGTCACCAGAGCAGTGCTGGAGCTTTGTTACTCTGTGAGCATGAAGGAGGCAAGTGTGATGCTGGATCCAGTTTCCCCCTGTTGCTGGGAGCATGGCTGTGTTGTTGCCTTTACACAGCGTGTGGGTCGGATGTCGCAACTGCGAATGGTCATGGAATTTTGTTTCAAGTCACAGGTTGTTTGCAGCAGTAAGAACAGTGAAAAGTGGGGAAAAAAGGAGATTACGTTTCCCAGTGCCCACCAGCGTTGGCTACATCTACCCCGTCTCATCAGTCAGGTCCAGCTTAACCGCCCGCGCTCCGCCTGCAGCCGGGTCTGGAGCACTAACGCGGTGGCGGCTATTTTAGGATGATGCCAGGTTGCATTAGCCTTTTGTAAGTGCTGTTATTTAACACGCCACGCAGATTATGTTAAAGATGAGGCACTGCACATGAGGCTGAGCGCTGGTTGACTTGGTTTTTGGAATTATCCTGATCCCGTTGAAGCTCCCTCAGGACGGGGAGGCTTGCTGGGTTGGATGCCTCTGCAGACACACAGGCATGTTTAATGCGAATGTGGAAATTCAGGAATAAGGCAGTAAGAAGGCCTGACTGTGGAATAATGAAAATCAGAAGGAAAGGGCAGTAATGGGGGGGGGGGGGGGGAGGGGGAGATGAGCTGGGCAGAGAAATGAGCAGATAATCAAGCAGAGTCATTTCACCTCCAGCAGAGTACGTGCATCCAGCCATGATGAACATTAAACATAAAAAGCCTTTTGGGAAAGCAGTTGGAGGAGATTTTGAGAGGCAACATGCTTCTCGCAGAGCAAAGGGAAATGTCAGAGGAAGCAGGAAGCCACCATATGAAGCACTGGGTGTTCCTGGGGGATTGCCTGCCTGTTTACCTACCTCCGGTGGTATTACTGCTCCCCCTCCTCTCCTTTCCCTCCGTGGCATGGCACCCTACAGTGTTCCCGTTTACTTACCCTTAGCAGCTAAATAAAATGTGGAGGGAAAAGAGATGCGGGGCAATTCTAGACCGAATTCTGATTGAAAGACCAGAGCAGGTCTGGGAACAGACTCCATTTGTAGTGCTGCTCTTGCAGGCACACCTTGCTCACTCACACCTTCCTGTGCCAATGGGCAGACACCCCAATCAGCCTCTTAAATTCATGCAGAGGGCCTTGCCCCAGGGGGAGGCTGGACACAGGTACTTCATCTGCCAGCACTACCAGTGCCCCGTGAAAGCACCTGTATCCATTCAGTATGTCCCTACGCCTTTTTCATATTTAGGTGGTACATGTAATTGGGAAGGTAATTGGTTTGCATTGCTGCAGGATTCCTGAGATCCTTACCAACAGATCAGCTTGGAAAAGCCTGACCTGAATGAGTTTCATGAGCCTACATGAAATCAAATCTTGAGCTTGGATTTGGATAAAGGAAGGCAACCCTCCAAATTCTGGTTAATGTTTTGAAAGAATTATTCCTTTGTCAATACAAAGGAGTTCTCTTTAGTCAAAGCCAGGTAAGCCAGAGTTGGTAGGAGAGAAAATAGATGTAGGCTAAGAAGAGTACAAGTGGTCTGGGAATTGGGGAGAGTGAGACTTCAGGGTGTCTCTCATGCAAGAGCAGTGCTGGCCCACAGGCAGTGTGGGAGTGTGTGGGCAGGCTGGCGATGCAGGTCACTTTGGGTCTTTCCTCTGATTTCACCCTGCTCTTCTGTGTGTGTTTTTTCATCAAGCAACCACATAATATCCTGCAGAGGCGCCTGATGGAGACAAATTTATCAAAATTACGAAGCAACCGAGGCAGCTGGACTCCAAAGAGTGACACCTCAGTGCAGACCAACGCCCTGAATCAGACCAAACTAGGCAGCTCAGGGAAAATGGAGGATGAGGAGCTGATAGCGGTGACCTGCCAGGTAATCGTCTTACTCCAGCCTTCTGGGCTTTTTTTTTCCCCAAAAATTTTATTTTTGACAGCTTCAAGCTATGGTCTTGTTTCCTGTGCTTCCCAGTCAGCATACTGGGGCTGTCATAGGGTGGGGATGCTCTCCCTCTGCAGCTTGGGGCTGCTGTGGCACAGATGCCCACCCGTGTATCACTGAAAAAACTGGCCCGATGGATGTCTACCCTTGAGTGTCAGGGCAGAGGGAGTAGCCAGGCTGAGGGAGCATGCAGGAATGCTGAGGAGTAATTACCTGTGGTGAATCCCTCTGCTCACAGCCTAATAGTTTTCCCCAAGTGCCGCACCTCTTTTCTTTCCCCAAGAGTAATTTCATGTTTCTCCTCCTTATCTCCACCTTATGCTGTGTTTCCCGCTCTCTGCAGTATCCCCTCCTGCCTGGAGCTGCCCCTTCTGCTTTCTGCAGGGGCAGATGCAACCAGGAAGGGCTCAGGACCCAACACCATGTTGCTTGGTAGCACTGCCTCATTCAAAAAGTGGTTCAAAAGCCCACTCTTGGTTGCCTGGAGCAGACGAGGTGATACCCTGTGGTCACTGAGCTTGGTGTGGAGTAGGAATGGGCCGGCACCAGGAGATGCTCGTGTTTCATCGAGGAGCCATGTGTGCAGAGCAGAGACCCCCAGACATGCTGTGCTTATCCCACATGTCATCTTCTGTCTCTGCTTGCTCTTGCAGTGTGCGGGGAAGGAGCTGAAGGCTGTGGTGGATACGGGCTCGCAGCACAACCTCATGTCATCTGCCTGCCTGGACAGGCTAGGGTAAATATCGAGCTGGATTTCTGTTTTGTGGCGCCTGGCAGCACAGGCAGCACTGCCAGGGCTTCGTTCACGCCAGCGATGGTGGTTCTGGCAGGGAGGGCTTTGGACAGGCAAACCCCTGAGCCTCCTGTGACCCAAATCAGAGTTACATGTTCTTAAACGTCCTCACAGACAGCTGAGATAGAAAGCTGCTTGTTGAAACCTATTCACCTCTGAGTAAATCCCTTCGGAGGGTGGGATGCGTTTGTGTTTTTCCAGTGCCAGCCTGTTTGCCATTCAGTGCCTCGCGAAGCAGCTGAAAGCCCACATGGCCTTCTGCATCCCACGCAGGCGTGGGGCCAGGTCAGCCCAGCCCTGTGTGTCCCTGCTGCCATGAAGGGGCCTGGCTTCTGGGTGTGCTCCCGCGGGCGGCTGCAGTGCTGCTGACCCCGGCAGCCGTGCGTACGGCTCCGCACACCACGCGCTCAAAAACAGCTGCTGGGGGGCTGCTCCCAATAACAAATTTCTCCCTGTTGAAGGGAAAGGAAAGTAATTTATGGAGAACTGACTGCCAGTCTTTCACAGCAGAACTCCCACTGGTCTCTGGGGAGGAGGATCAGGCATTGGCTCACAGGGTATCAAGGAGCTATTTGGCACTTGCTGGCACGGAGTCCTTGCTTTTTATCACCAACATGCAGATGCTCCCTGAGCGCTAACACATGGTCCTGATGAATGGTGCCTGTTTTCTGTCCAGACAGTGATTACTTCTTTGCACACTGGTGTTCAGTGGCTGGGAGGTGGCTGTGCCTACTGGAAACTTGTCACAAACTGTGAAGCTACTCAGTCTAGTTTATGGATGGCAGCAGTGCATGTGGAGGGGTCTTATCCCACAAGATGCTGTACTGGCTGCTGGACTTCACTTGCCCAAGTTGCACAGCGACGCTCTGTGAGGGTTCACCTGCTCCCTGTGTTACTCACATGTGCCCTGTGTTGCTTCTGCAGCACCAGCCTACCGCGGCAGGCCTGCTTTTCAGAGAGCCCCTAAGAAATAGGTTAGAGCCAGTGTCTGCTCTCAGGTTATGGGGGATTTCCTCCAGGCCACTTTGGTGGCTGTCAGCCACAATGGAAAGGCTCCAGTCCCGCCCCAGCGTCACTCAGGAGCAACAAGTGAGCTTTGGTTCCTGCTAGGTGGGACCCTGCAGACAGCGAGGTGTGCGGGAGCCGCACTGCACGGGCGGCCGGCCGGAGGGACGCGGCCCTGCGCGTGTGCCAGCTGAGGCGTGTGGCTGGCAGGGCCGCACTGCCGGCAGCTTCCTGCAGCTCCTTCTGCTGTCACTGTGGTAGGTCCCATGCAACAATAGGCACCGCTCCAGGATGATTTCCTTCAAAGCAGTCCAGCACGTGTGGGATTGATCCAACATGAGATTTGTTTAAAATGCCCTGGAGAGCAGCAGGGGGGAGGCATGCTGCGTGATTTTGCTTTTGTTCCTCCCAGGACAGGAGCCCTGCCATGCCTTGCTGGGTGCTGCTGCCTGCAGTTGAGGATCAGGCACAGGCTCAATTCCTATCCCTTATTTTTTCTTTTCTTGTAAATAATTTTGCATCTTGTCATGGTGCCATTTGAGCTCTTCCCCTGCCTCTGAGGAAAGTGGTGGGGTTAGCTTGCAGGTCACACCAGTGTAAGAAATGCCCCTCAGAGGTGTAGGTGCAGCTGTTGGGTGAGCAGCTTTGGTCACTGCATGCTGCTGGGGACTTTCTGCTTTCAAACCCGACTCCAAGATGTATCACTGCACCAAGCATCAGTGGTTGTCCTCCCTTCGCTACAGTTTCCTGGTTGGCTTTCAGCCATACACTGCACACGTGCTGTCTGTCCACCCTTGGGTCAGTCTCAGCTGTGATGAAGCACTTCCCAGGGAGTGGTTTTGCTCTGTGTGTCGTCACACTGCAGCCTCCCAGCAGCCCTGGTTATACCCAGGAAAACCTTCTGGGTCAGCAGGTGCCTGAGCAAGGAGCCATCTCCGGCTGTACCTCAGATGTGTTCAGGTCCTGGCTCCAGCACCGCTGCCATGGGGACAAGTCAGGGGTAATCAGAGATCACAGCCAAAGACTGACTGCATGGCTGCACATAATAAAGCCACTCTGACCTGCCTTGGGCCAGAGTAAAACCATGTTTGTCCTACACCTGTGCTGGTGTAGGTGTAGACTGCTGGTTATGTGTGGAGCATCACAGCAAACCTGCCAAGAAAACTTTCTGATAATGGTGTGGTAATACCAGCACACTAAGAGCACTTCAGGTGCAAGTACCCTACAAATGCTGTTTGCGCCTTCCCAGAGCAGCTGAACTGTAGCCATTTCATGTCAGAGGTGTTTTCAATGCGCAGGTTAAAGGAGCATCTCAAAGCACTCCCCAGTGAAGATGAGATGGTTTCGTTGCCATACAAAGTGAGGGCGATCGGCCGGATCGAGTGTCTCACCCTCACCGTGGGAGCGGTCCCCGTGGAGTGCGCTGCCCTCGTTGTGGGTGAGTGTGGGTGGGCGGGTGGTTGGGCCTCTGGTCCTCCAGCTACAGGATAGGGTGCTGCTCCCTCTCACCTCAGGGGGAAAAAATGAACCTTCAGAAGCATGTTAAAGTTGAAATGCTGCTTTCCTGCAGCAAAAGTCCCTCTTTGCCCCTTCAGACAGGTGAAGGGAGGGAGAAAGGCTGTGTTCAATATGGCTGTGTTCACTGCCTTGCCAGTGGAGCAACCATGTCACCCTGCAGGTGTGTCTGCCTGCTCTCATTTGCTCCTGTTACCCTCTGGAGTAACACAGTCCTTTATGAATGGGGTTTTACTTAGCAGAGCAGGATGAAGGAAGGATGGAGGGGGTTGCAAAAAGTATGGGAAGTCATTTCAAATGCATAAATCTGAATGTTCCTATTTTTCAGAAGACAATGAGAATCCCTTCTCCTTCGGGCTGCAGACGCTGAAATCTCTGAAGGTAGGAGCTCTCCCCCTTGCTGAGGGAGCTGGGAACACTGTGAACTGCTCTTTTCCCTCTTACCTAGAGATACTTATTCTCCACAGTGTGTCATAAACATGGAGAAGCACCATCTCGTCCTGGGGAAGACAGACAGGGAAGAAATCCCGTTTGTGGGCAGTGGCAGCGCCACGGCGGGAGAGCAGTAAGTTGCCTGGGGAGGGGGGCTGAGCCTGTCAGCAGTACCCCCAGCACGGCTGCACAGGGCCCCCCAGCCCTTGCTGCTGCCCAGTGAGAGCTCACTGGCACAGGCTGTTTTCATCAGCTGAGTGAGTTTTGAAACAGAGCCCCGTGTCCTTCAGCAGGCTTTTTCAGCTTCCCCCGCTTTGTGTTCCACTAAGCATTGCACAGCAAAGGGGGTGTCTGCAAAGATGTGTCCTGGGAAATGCCTTCAGATGTGTACTTTCTGGAGGTCACTGGGAAGGCTCCTCGAGTGCCGCTTTGGGAGTGTGCCCAAACGAATCTTTTTTTGGAAAATACTCACGAAGCAAGGCAAGTCAGGGGAGAGATCCTGCTTGGAGATAATGGCGTTGCCCTGGCTGCCCTCCAACCAGCTGCTTGTGTCCCAAACCTTTTCAGCCTCGTCTCCCTGTAGAAGCTACAGGAGGTGAGAGCTGTACTGTCCGCTCCGGTACCCTTACGTGCCTCTGCGGCATGGCAGGCTGAGTGGCCACGAGCATGGTGGACGCAGCCATCTGACAGCGTTCACTCTCTGTGTAAGAAAGGGTCTCTGGAGAATGATGTGGGGTAGGTCCTTCTTTAGCTGTCTCTTGTGACCAGCCACAGCCATTTTGAATGTCCTGTGGTCCCACGCTGCTTGAGCCTGCTGTGCTGGGCACCACTGAGCTCCAGGAGCCTGGGCAGGAATGCATGAGAAGGAGCAGACCTTCCTCAGCTAACTGTTATGTGTGCTCCTTGGGGAGCACAGGAGGGATGGATGCACTGGGGCAGGGAGTTGGGACGAGAGCCCAGGACACTCACCCACCACGTGCCCAGAGCAGCCGCAGCCACGGGCGCTATCAGCACCCGAACGCAGCAAGTGCTTGGTGCAGCACTGCAGGGAGACCACGCCGCAGCGCAAAACATGGGATGTTTTCCCTATCTGCTGTGAAACAGGGATGCGAGAGGCATAGTGTGGTTCTGTTGCCACTGTAGTGATGAATTATTTCTTGGAACTGCGTTCAAGGCCAAATTTTAATGTTGGTTTTTTTTTAATCCTTCATTATAAACGCCTGCTTCATTGAATGTTATTTCCTTCTTGTTGCAGCAGTTCAGAGGCATAAAGAGAAATTGAAACACCATCCTCACACAAGAGCTTGACATCAAAGAAATCCTCTGCAGCTGTTCCAGATGAAACAGCAGCGTGCTGCTTTGAAAACATTTATACTAGGCTACGGCTTGAGTAGAGCTAAATGAAATCCTGTTCAGTAGCCAGTAATTTAGAGATATTGTCATGTTTATCTATGGGTTTTGAGAAACAAATGTGTGCTTATTTTCTGGACTTTTCTATATAGTGTCCTCTTTATTACAAACAGTTGGGAAGACCTTATGAATTTCTTGTGATGAGAAAAATACTTTTTATAGTGGCCTCGTATGAGTAATTGTATTTAGCTGTGATTAGAGGCTATCAGAATGACATTTTTATTAATGATTTTTCCAGGGGCCAAGCATTTATATTCACTTAATTGATATTGCCACATTCAAATAGCCATTACCAGGAAGTTACTCAGAGTAAAATAACAATGCTAATACCGCCTAGGAATTACAGCTTATCCTGTTAACATAGTATTGTTGCCATGTAATTAGGGATGCAACTGTTGGCTTGATGAGAAAGAGCAATTACAGTTATTCATGGGTTACAGGTTTCTCCACAATGGTTTGGCAGAAGCACAGAAACAGGGTTTGGGAGGGCTCCCCCGGGGTGATCTCCTGCAGCCCCCAGCTCACTGTGGGGTTAGCAGAAGCACAGGGACAGCCCATCGCAACCCTGCCTTGCTGGCGCTCAAATCCCCCTGAGGAGGGAGAGATTCTCCGAGCAGGTCTCCTGCGGGAGTAGTCAGGAAAATGGATCATTGTACTGAGCCAAAAAGCAACAAACAAGCACAAAAGTGTGTTGTCCAGGAAGGAGCAGGCATGGAGACTCTTTGGTATGTCAGGACCCAGATGGCCCCAACACGCCTTCGGTTCTCCCTGCGCCAGGGCTGGTGCTTCCCCCCGTACCCTGCCTGAAGCACCAGCAGCACCCAAGGGTGCGTGCTGGCACAGGTTGTGGACTCCAGGTGGACTTCGACGATGCTGCCAGAAATGCCATATTTTTTATATCCACTTACAAACCCTCTGGGATCTTACACACAACAGCAACCTTGGGCACCCTCAGGGCAGGTGGGAGTTTTTGCACAGGGCTAGCGGTGTGCCACAGGAGCCACAGTGATGCTCCAGCAGCTCTTGCTTAGGGGCTCAGGCAGGGTGGGCTGCAGCGCAGCTCACCTGGGCAGTGGGGTCTCCTGCAGGGACCCGTGTGGCTGCTGAAGCCTCCCCGCAGACACTAACACATCCTTTGCCCAGGCATCCCGTGGCACTCAGTGTCAGCCACAAGCACTGATGTCACTGGCATTTCTGACTGGGAAATGTTTCGGCAGTTCTGGGCGAGGGCCAGTAGCTCCTGTCACCTCATGGCCGCTGGCTCAGGTCCTGGGCCTGTCCTGCGAGTCAGGCTCCTGCCAGCTTTAGCTGCAATCTCACACCTCCTGTGGCATCTAAGCTGGAGATTTGTCTCCTTTAGTGGGTTTGAACCTCTTTTCAATATTGGGTATGACTAGCGAACCTGAACTATCTGTATTTTGAGCTATTTTCTATTTTGGTGATAAGTCTCAGTGCTTTCTCTACATACAGTATTTTATATAACACAGCTATATATATATATTATATATTTACAGGGTTGGACTGCCCAGGGCAGTCCCACTGACGTGTTGTAGAAATATTTCACTAAATATGCAATATATTTGATTATTTTATATGCTATGAGTTTGGTATTTTGGTACTTTTTCCTTTCTGTGCTTACCACTGTGCTAAATGTCAAATTAAATCTAAATAAAGTCAAATGGTTATTGCTGTTTACTTGCCCGTGCCCTGGGTCTGCTGGATATTTGTTCCTGGTGCGCTTCTCTACTGAGAGCAGAAGTTCGTTTCAGTCTTTGCCCCGATGGGGCTCCCCAGAGCTTCTGTGATTGTGTCCTGAATTGCTGTTGGGCTGCACAGAGGGTGATGTGCTGAACAGGGGGGTGTGACGGCGTGTGGCACTCGGGGCAAAAGGCGAGCCGCAGAGATTCCAGGTTTCTGTGGCCGAGCGTCTCTGCCCCAGGGCAGCGCAGATCCAGCTTGTGCTGCTTTCAGTTTTACCCTTTGGAAACAGGAGTTTGTTTCTGCTGTGCTTGGCCAGCTGGCTGGGGCCACAGCAGCCAGCACAGGGGAATGTGAAGGGGACTTCCTAAGCTTTACAAAACTAGGAAAGAAAGCGGTCGGAGAAAAGACGAGTCAGTCACGTGTCCGATAAGTATGTGGCAACAGAGAGCAGAGCAGAAGCCTGAGATCAAGGTCTTACCCAAAGCTTTGCATTTAGATTTAGGGGCTTGCTGTCTTCGCCAAGCTGGGCTTTAGCCTGCATTGGGAGCTGCTGGTGTCTCTCCTACTGATGAGAAATTACCCTTTTACCAGCTCAAAGCTCCACAGTACGAACCTCAGCTGGAGCACCAGCACTCCAAGCCTGGTGGAAGTGGCTCTCAGCGCTGGGCTGCCTTTCTCCAGGCACAGACAGAAACCAGACTCCAGCAATAAAGTGGAGAAAAAATGAAGAGGATAAGCATATGGGCAAAAATAACTTCTCATGCTTCCTGGAGCTGCTACAGGTTTCTAGACTTACTCAGACTATTCCTGATGCTACAGAGCAGAGCCCTAGCACATGGAAATGAAAAATCAATGGGTAAAATTTCATCCCTTCAGTGCAGTGTAGCAGCCCTGGTGCCAGTGGCCTTTCAGAGGTGGCTCCTGTGAGCAAGATGCTCTGTAAGACAGGACTGCAGCTATAGGAGACAGGCAGTCAGCTCAGACCAGAGGAATTACAGGCTACTGGAAGCATTTTCAGGTGCCTGTATCTACACAAGCACTTGCATGGCCACCAAGGTAAAAGGTAAAATGTCAGAGTGTTGCAGATGAGCTCAGTGAGCCCTAGGTGCTTTCTCCTGCCCACCTCAAGCACAGACCTATGCACCTTTGGCAACCTCTCCCCAACAGAGGTTTGTGGGAAGCGTGGGCATGGCTCCACAACCAAGGTACCTGCTGCCTGAGGGTGGCTGTCAGGCTTCCAATTCATGAATATATTCCTTTGTAAGTGATGGACCTGAGGCCGTGCAGGCAGGTGGTAGCAGAGGAAGGGCACCCCCAGAGCTGTGGCATGGGGCTCTCCCCATCACCTCACCACTGTTCTCTCCACAGTGGTCCAAGCAGGTACAAAGCCAACCATACAGTTTAAGTCTTCCTGGGCTGGCTGTTCTGCAGCAGCACTTCCTGATTATCTGAGGGGAAAGTCAGAGGGCATTGCTGGGAGGAGCTCTCCAGCAACATTATTCACCTGCATTTTGTATCCTGTGGAGATCCACCAAGATTTTTTCACTGCTTCTGCCAGCAGAGCAGCTGATAAGGTGAGACCTGCTGGGGCATTTCTCTGCAGCTATCTGCAAGGTAATCTGTTATCCAGCAGGTCTCCCAGGAGGTCCTTTTTATGGCCTTTTCCGTTACTGTTTTGCTGATGAGAATGTGATGCTCAATATGAGCTTGTGAAAATAAATCTGATTCGTATGTCTCAGAAGCAAATAGATGACTTCTTTTTGTTATGAACATACATTTTAGGGCTGCACAATGCCTGGTATATTTTATGGGGCAAACATCAGTTCCTGTCTGTGTTGCTTTATCACCTGCTCGCTCTATAGGTGCAGGTGAGGTACTGCATTTCCATCAGCTGAAAGTCTGCTCCTCCCCATAAGCTGAGTTTTCTCCTTCTTCTCTTTTTTGCAGGCTGTGCTCTGCTGGGGCTAACTCAGCCATGTGCTGTTCTCCTCCTCCTCCTCTGTTAACATCCATGCTGCTGAAGATGACGCTGTAGGTACCAGTGATGCCTCACTAGAGCTGTCATTGCTGAACAGGCAACTGATGTAATGATTTCGTTACTAGAGTGGTGCTGCCACCACTTCCCCAGGATGAGACTTCATTGCTCTCAAAGTGGGTGTGAAGACAGTCAACAACCTAAAAATACCGGGAGTGAAGGAATAACAGGAAGCCACAGCAGCAGGAGAACTTGCTGGGGGGATGTCGCAGGGACTTTCTCTCTTCCCTTTTTGCATATGGCAGAACCAATGCCAGGGGCTCATCAGAGGGTGACTGGCACACTGGTTGTCCCTGATGTGAGACGCGTTGGGCTCTCCAGAAAAGCATCTTGGCTTGCACAAGGAAAGAGGTGCAAAGCTACGTGCTCATTAAATATAAAACCACCCTGTATCCTAGAAACAGGTGGTGGATCTGCAGAAGGTAGGGAGCTCTTAATGTCACTTCAACCCCGCGTGTCTCGCCTCTGCTGTCCACGTGCCCCTCCCCAGGCAGCGGCAGAGCCAGCACTGATTTACTGCTCACCTCCTGTCACCTCTCTTTCCCAAAGACTGGGAAAAACACCCTTCTCCCAGCAGTGGATGTGCGAACACTGCTACTGCAGGTGAGGAGACCGTTACTACCCCGCGGTGTCTTCAGGGGGTTCATTGCCTGTAGGGCTGGCACAGCCTGTGCCAGCCCCATGCCCTGCCTGCACCGTGGTGTCTGGCAGTGCCATGCTGCCTGTGTCCATCTTGGCCAGCCAGGCTGGCTCATGCCTCAGTGGCAGGGACCATGCTGGGGCACACTGGGCTGCAGCATCCCCGTGCTCTTGCTGAGCAGCAGCCCCATGGGTGACCTTACAAGCACGGAAACCCAGTGCTGTAGCTTGGTGGCAGATGAAAGGCAGCTGTTGCTCTTCCCAAGGAATGAAGACTGGGGCAAGAAACCTGGACCCAGCCAGCTGAAAACCCTCTCTGCTGTAAAGAAATCATGGTCAGAGCGAAGTATCGCTGTTACCTGCAATCCCGTGGTGCACAGCTGGCCACCATGTTTTCCAGATATTGCCAGCTGGTGTGCATCTCAGCGGCAGCATTGGGAAGCCGTGCTAAGGGAAAGAGCAATATTAAGACCTATGTTCTTAATGAGAAAAACAATATATTTTAAAGTGTTGCTATAAACCCTGGTCCTCTGTTCCTCCACAAACAGATCAGATGGAGCAATGCAAGTGATCAGGCACTCGATGGCTACAAAACACACTGAGTCATGGAGAACAAGGGCAAACAGGCTCCATCTGATAAACTGTGCAGCACCAGATGGTGCTGGCTATTAATTTGAACAAAAAATGCAATTGGGGGGGTGAATCATTGGTCTTCCCTGGGTCACAAATCCAAAACCACTACTTCAAAATCCCTGGATGGAAGACAAAGTCAGCACAAGTGCATTGCAGCCCAGTGACCTGGCTAGTGGAGATCAGGATGCATCCCACAGAATCAGGATTTTGCTGCTACACTTTTTGGTGCTGGCAGAAGATGGAAAAACCCCAAAGCCTGACTTGGAGCTGGCACAACAGGGAAACTGGGTCTCAGCAGTGCAGATGTCTGAGAATCCAGGGAAATGGGTCTACTGTGGGTGGTGGTCTGGGAAGGGCTGTTTGGTCTTCTGGCTCAGCAGGTCTAGAGAGGAAACCTGTGAATTTTAAGCTCCTTCTACTCCCAGAGTTCCTTTACTGAAAGCACCATGATGCTTCTCGGTTTAGGCTTCAATAACATTTTTCAGATTGACTTTTCAGGCTAACAGAAGGGGAAATGGGCTCTTGCTTCTCCAGAAGGAGACAACTGTATTTTTAAAAACAAGCTATGTATGAGGGCTAATTAACTTGGCATTTACAGCTTAGCGTTCTCCTAGATAAATGTGCTCCAACTGCAACCACGTTTTGTTCCAAAGAAGCTTCTTCCTAGCATCCCTTCCCTCCTGCTGCTTCATGTGCTGTGATAGTAAGGTCACAAACCATCTCCCCATGTCCTGTTCAGTGCTTTCCAACCAAGCAATGAGTAACGCAAAGATCCCGGGTAGAGTTTAGCTGTGAGGGCTGAGACATCTCCCAGTGGGGTTCCTTATGGTCCTGGTTGATGCTTTAACAGCTACAACCTGGTGGGACAGGCTGCTAGAGAAGTTTGTGACAGAACAATGATTTAACCAGGGCTGCTGCTGCTGCTTCTGCTCAGTGCAGAGAGAAAGCTCTGAAATGGTTGTATGATTGAGGGGAAGGAGAATATGTAGGTGAAGAATTGATCTCCTCTGCTGGCACTAAGGTCTTGCCAGTTTTCTCTCTGAAGATTCTGTAGTTACAGTTAGCAGGCTGAGGGGTGCAGGCAGCCGGGATGCCATGGCCAGGATGCAGCAGGCATAAAAACATCTTGTCCTTGCTGCTGCAAGCCCTCAGGCCCCTGCTGTGGTGTGCAGGATGTGCTATTCAGCAACCTGTCCCACCACAGGAGGTCCAGAATCCTGTTTGTTTGTGCTGTACCTGTGCTTCAGGGCTCTGCAGCACATCGAGGCAGCGCTCACTCCACTCAGCAGGGAGAGGCAGATGAGGAAAGCCATCCCTGAGCTTCTTTCAGTAAGGGATGGTGACTACATTCATGTTATTCTGGTGTTATTTAACCCTGCAAAGTCCTCCCTCTCCAACCATGATCATTTTCCACCCCAGGAAGCATCCCCTGCCCTCAGGAGAGCATCCAGCAGTGCACTACTGGGAATTCACCTAAGCAGTTATCATGAAGAGGGGAAAAGGGGCTCACCTGTACCTATCCAGACAGCAACTGAGCACAGTGGCAGCTGAAAAAAACTTGCTTGGAGAAAGCACTAATGCAGTGAATCACTGTAGTCTGTATGGGGGCGGGGGGGTGGGGGAATAGGATGCTCTCATTCAAAAATTGTATTACAAGATGCTGATGGCAATGAGCCCACATCAGTTGTTCTCCCCGCACTTCCGCTCTCTGCTGTCCCAAATTGAGTTAAGGTGATCCAGATGCACCTCTTATTGCTTTAGGTGAAAAACATGGTTTATTTTTATCCTGAGGGCCACAGGTAACTAATGCAATGCAGGCCAGGCACGGCAAAGGTAAAACCCCAGCCTCCACAGCGGGAACTGCCACAGTCGCAGTGAGATCAGTATCAGTGGGCTTTCCCCAGGGACCAGCTGAGGGAGGGAAAGGCTCAGGGCTCTGTTTGACAGGACAGAGACCTAAAATGCACCAACCACTGGTTTGGTGGGACAGCTGCACATCTGCATGACCACGTGCTTGTGTGCAAATGGGAACCTTGAACTTCTTGCACTCTCGTAGATTCTTCCTCTCTTAATTTTTAAGCCTGAATTGACACATCTTCAATGAACAAGGTCAGTTATTCTTTTCCCTGCTGCTCCCACAATATCGAACATAAGTGGTGGTAATGGGAGGGGAGGTGGGGTGTAAACAAGCATTCGAGCCCAAAAGGCACATACACGACACCCAAACAAAATATTCAGTTGTGAAGCCCAGAAGCTCCAATCAGGGCTCCAGTGTATTAAGCACGATGCAAACAGAATGGATTCAGTGTCCAGATTGTGAGGCCCAGGGTTTAAATTTAGGGCAACTTGTCCAGTGAAGAAGAGGGGCAGGGTGGCAAAAGGAAGGACGTGAGGTTTTAGTAGAAGTAACTGTGTGCTACAGTAATCCATAAGAGACTGGTGGTAAGAACCAACCCTCCCTGCGGCTCTCCTGTGTGGAATGTACTGCCAGCCCAAAAGCTCATCACAGCTGCATTTAGGTGGGTGTCAGAGAAGCCTCCCAGGGAGCTTTGCTCAGAGTGGACTGCCTCCAGGGAAGTCCCACGCTACAGGAGGCAAAACAAGCTGTGTATTTAGTCAAATCACCTGCATGTATTTATTGACCTCCCTGGAGACCATGGCTGCTTGGCGCCACTAAACCGCAGGCGGGCCCACGCAGCTTTCAGAGAAAGACACCCTGCTCTGAAAAAGGCTCCAGTTTTTGATCCCTTTCTTGATGTGCAAAGCTTCTTTCTGCCCTTCAGCTGAGAGTAGTGGGTGCTGTCATCAGGCAGAGGACAACCAGAAGCACATCTCAGAAGCACATGATGTACTGGGCTCTCTGGAGACTGCTAATGATATTTGATTAATTTTCATTGTCAGTGTGAGCAATCTTTGGGTGCTCTCTGCATCTGTCTTATTTAGAGTTGTCTTTTCTTTCTTAGTTAAATGGCAGCTTCTACAGATGGTGATCTAATTGTTCCCCAGCACCTGCTTGAAGCCATCCAAGTTAAGAATGGACATTGTGTAATCTGCAGTACACATGATTTGGTCTTTTGGCTCAGATCAAATAAAATGGAATAGCAGATTAGCCAGTAATTGAATGAAATGGAAGGTAACGTGCAGGCTGATGCTGGGGTCACAGAAATGCTTGGCTGGACACTGAATAATGGACCAAATGAAACTGTGCATGCTGTGGTGACCAACTGGTGGGATGAACAGCCTTTCAGCAGATGCCCTGAGCTCACAACATGCAAACTGCTTTCTGTCTACCAGGGCAATGAGCTTTCTCAGTGGATTCTATACCAAGTTTTTGCAGTGATATAAGACTCTGATACAGCAGTCAGGGCATGAGTTCAGTCGCTGCTGGTGGGGCAAATGTCCAGGATGTGTTAAGTGCTGTCACTATCCCCCAATGTGGTGCAGGGAGAACCTGGTCTGACCCCTGTGAGGGTGAACCCGGCTCCCAGGTCGGGGTCATGCAAGCCTTTTCAGTCATGCACAGAGGTGCAAGGCAAGGGATGCTCAGAGGGCTGCAGTCAGAAGAAGGGTGCACACAGTTTGGCTGCTGATGCAGCCACAATGCATTCTTATGGGCTGGACATGAGAGGAGGTAAGTCAGCCCAAGGGTTTAACCAGTGTTCAGCTGCAAGTTCCTCTCAGTCAGGTAGGCTTGGAGAAGCCCCTTCAGCATGCCCTTTCTTGGTTATGGAGGGTAATCCCAACATGCATTTGTTGAGGCGAATACTGAGCAACTGGGAGTTGTACAGCCAAAGACTGCACTCTTGGTCCATGTATGAAAAGCAAAACAAACTTAGAATCTGAACTGGAAAAATGTTTTAAAATATTTTCAACTAAATAGAAAAGAAGAATACCATTCTCCAACTCACTCTAGCCCTGCACTGGACTGGCAGGCAGGAAAACTTAGCTCACTTTCCTTCCACCCAGCTCCAATGCCCTGAACTCACCTTTATGGTCCACATTTCTCATCCACATACAGCCAAAGCATCAGCTCCAAAGACTGCTGCCTGGAGAGCTGCTGACTTGACCATCTTTATTTGGCCCTTATGAAGACCTCACTTTTGAGGTGCTCCCAGGAGGCATACAGCTTTGGGAGGATGGGCAGGACAAGGCTCATCCTCCAACAAAAGCAGATTTTCCTCACCACAATAATTAGTCCGAGCAACTCCTTGCCTTCTACTACATGAAATCGGGAGTCACTTGAAGGGCTGTTACATTTTAATTCACTCCAGCATACATGGACAATCAGGCACACTGTACCCAGCATCAATGAAAACAAATATTGTCCCTGGAGCAAAACCAAAAGTCATTCCTGATTACATCACTGAGCAGCAGTGCGCAGTGTAAGATGGCAAACCAAACTCAGCTGTCCTCCCAGTTCCTGGGTGGTGGAGAGCTTCATTCCCTCAGCTCTGGCACTCCAAACATCGCTATTTCAAGCAGTCCTTTTTTTCTCTTGTAGAACACTTTTTGTTAATTGAAGGGAGAGGCATTGTCTGGGGCTGTGAGTCGCAGCCTGGGCACGGCTGTCGGATGTGATGAGGCAGTCAGGGGGAAGCTCACAGGGAGCTGCTTCGCAGGGTGTTGTCATGGGAACAGAGCAAGTAGGGCATCCGCTGCGTCTTCCACACAAACCCTGGCGACGTGGCGGTATAAAATCCACGCCGTTCAGCGGCAGCACCAGGAGAGCCAGCTATGAGGTTGTCTCTATGTAGAGATTTAGTATGAATGAAACGCAAAGGCCAGAACCTCCCTCAGTGTGAAAGTGGTGTCGCTGCTCCTGATCTGAATGGAGCAAGACTTTATGGCAGCCATCTAGGCACAGAGGTCAGGGCAAAAGGACTGGTATTTCAAACACCCAGTGGAACCACCATTTCTTCTAAGAGTGCTCTGAAATTAGGTCATGTTGGAAAGCAGTTTCTGAGAGCCTTGCTTACTGAGACGACTTCACTTGATTTTTCACTGTGCAGTGAAACAGCCTATGAATTCGGCACCTGTAATGATTAATGGCAGAAGACAAAAGGCTGAGCCCAGTGTGTATGTCACCACAGCACACAAGCTAAGAATACAAAACACTGCCGTAGTGTCAATATTTGTGGTCATCTGGAGTGTGTGACTCCCTCTGCACAATGCCCTCTTTGAACCAGCTTACCTCCCCGGTGCAGGTCGACATATGTGGAATTATTAGATTGTCTTTATTAGAAATGCCTCATGTGATACTGTGGTTGCTAGGGATAAGCAGTGGTTAAGGATGGGTTTCTGGGTGAAGACGAATAAAGGGGTTCCTGCACTTGCAGTTATATAAGGGGTGATGTACCTTAAAAGAGAGAATGTTGTTAATGTTACGCCGTAGAGACCAGTGAAAGTAGAATGAAATGCAATAGGAGAGACAGGATTTGAGCAATGTTGAAAAAAGGGTAAAAGAACAAAACTCAATTCATTGCCTCCAAGCTTCCATTTTACCCTGCCCAGGTCTGCTGACAAAGTAAAGAGCTCCTAATTAAAGCTGTGATCTGCAGTGTAACCGCATTGCTGTTGCAGACCCAGGCCAGCAAGGCGCTGAGTGTATGCTCCTCATTTCCTGTCGACACCGAAGTGTGAATGAAGGGGCCACATCCACCCTGGGTTCGCCTGATGTGTTTTGGATAAGTGACCAAAATAGCAGGCAAGGGAAGAAAATGGAGCCAAGGCATGGAGGGGTTCCCAGTTTACTTGTTGAGGTTATTGATTAAAGCCCCTCTGCTTAGCAACAAGTTTGAGGAAAGTAATGATAAACTTCACCACAAAAAGACCTGTAGTTGCATTGTAATCAGCCTTGCATGGCCTTTAGCATAGCTCTCACTGTCTGTGGTAGCAGCAAAGATCGGAATGGGTAGAGCATGTTCTGGATTCATAGTGACAACAGTTCTAGTGCTGATCCCTTTGCATACAAAACAGGGAGTATGGATTTATTAGAGTGACCCCAGTGGATTAGCCTGTATGGAAAAGAATCTGTGGGTCCTTTCTGGGCTTAGTTGCCTCCATGCAAACATGTCCCTGGAAAAAGCTCTCCTCTACAAGACAAAGTGTGTGGAGCATGGCAGACCTTGACCCTCCTGTGGACAATGCATGCAGGGTGCCTGAGGTCCTGGTGTGAGGCAGGTAATACATTTTGGACTAAATAAACGAATGCAGAAGCTGTTCCTCATGCTGCAAGATGAAGTCAGAGTTGTGGACTTCCAGATTATGGTCAAACAGCTGAAGGCTCCTTCCCATCTACAAGCTGCTGTACATTTGCAGCACGTTTCCTTTGCTGAAGGAAGGGACCTGGACCTCCAGGAACTGCATTGCTAAAGCATGACACACATCGCTAACTGAAACCACGTGCAGAACTCTGCAAGCTCCCCATGCACGCGATATGGGGAGCCAGCTGGTACTAACAAAATGTCTGTGTGCGAGAGCACCGACTGACCTTGCACTCACAGAGAAGGACCTTGAACTCTCACAGCCCGCAGAAAAGTCAGGAGTGGATTCACTGAGACAGAAAGATAAAATAGATGCAGAGCTCTTTCAGCACTTCCCTCCATTTGCCTCATATCATAAATATTGATAAAAATATAGAAATACAAAGGTAAACAGTTTGTCTAACTTTGTTCTATCCATACACATATATTTCTGTCGTGAAAGGCTTTATGCAACGCCCAACAGCCGATTGCAAAATAATGCCTCGGTTATGGAAGGCAGCCACCAGCCATTACATTGCATTACTGTAATGTAATGGGTCTCTGAAATGAACTATGTTTGGAAAGCTTGCTTTTATCGTAAACCTTGGATCCCATCCCCACCTCTCCCCACCCCGCAGCATTGATTTCTCTTTGGATTCTCCCGGAGACCAAAGACTGCCAGGCCAGAACACCAGCTAGACCTGAACAGAGCCGCGGGGCTCTGGTCCGAAACAGCAGCCGATGAGACAAAACTGCACTCTTCATTTTAAGGGATGCAGTACCAGTGACAGAACGTATTCGAACGGATGTTGACGACTGATCTGCTGAAAGGTGGAGTTCTCATTTTCCTAGAGCAATTGACATTGTAATTAATTGCTTCCCACACTTCTCTGCTAAGTAAAGGCTGCTGTAATAACAAGGGCTGCCATAATTTTAATTTTTTAACTGAACATAGGGAACAGACAAAAGAGAATCTGTATTTACTTTGTTTTTCTTTCTGTGCAAATGTCATATTGCTTTCATGTTGGCAGTGACTGCAGAAGCACTGATTCAATTACTTATTTACATAATCCCTTCAGCTTTTTCTTTTATATCAGTGTCAATAAAGAAAAGATTTCCTCAGCTGAGGAAAGGAAGGGAAGCAGGCAAGTTCTGAATGTGAATGGGCTGAACTGACATAAAAAGATGGTAATTTGCATTAGTAAGAAATAATCATAACGTGGATGATTAAAATGATGGCAAATACTGCCTAATACCCTGCCTGCCCTGAGGAACATCCACCCCGCGACTGTGAATTCTGCGGTTCAGCTGCAGGGTGCAAAGCGACCCTGCACGAACTGTTTGACACAGCACAGAAAAGCCCGATGTTATTACCACTTAGTGCATAAAGTTATTTGACAGGGGAAAGACTTTAAAATACCCTTATTCGCATGTGAACCAGTGTAGCACGGTCAGGAGGAGCAGAGACATGGCTTAGCGCACTGTTGGCTGCAGTGATGAGACTTTGGGAAGGCTCAGGCAACAGGAAAGGAAAAGCAGAACCCTGCTCTGCATGTACTGTGCCTGGAAACATAAAGCTCGTTTTAAGCTATTTTTATAAGATGACTGAGCAGAAAAGAAGCGCCCCTGGAGCAGCTCCACCCACCCGAACATCTAGGGATGCACCGCCTCCACCCTTGCACAGTTTTGCCTTTTGCTCCTGAAAGCCCTGCTCAGGCTGTGCCCCAATGGCCCAGGGGGTTTGCTGCGCCCCGCAGCTCACCCCCGCTGTGAGGTGGGACCAGGAGCTCTCCATCCCCCAGAGACGACTCATATACACCTTGCAGAGCTCTTTTAACGCTTCTGGAAGCTCAGATCGCTGAACAGCTGCTGTAAATAGGGCTGTTGTGGTCAGGGTAATCATTTAATTTTTTCCTTAAAAATCATCCTTCCCTTGCATTTTTTTTCCTTGTTTTAAGGTTGTGGTTTATTCTTTTTTGCTGTGGTTTAGCAGTATTGCTTCTGATAGTAGTGTGCTGAGAAATAGATTTTAAAAGATAAATTAAAAGGCCTAAAAAAAAATCTAAGCAAGATTCCAGTGCTTTTTAAAAATAATCAATCCAGCAGTTTTGCTTACTAAATCACCGATTGCTGTTTCCTAGGGGAAGAAGAGACTTGTCCTCTAGAGGCAGTAATCTTTACCTCCTCCAGTATTAAGAGCCTTCTTAGAGAACTTGGGTTTATTTTATTTTATTTTATTTTAATTTATTTTATTTTTTTCGGTGTGTCCCTGGATTTGAGGAAGCTCCAAGGCTGGACTTGAAGGTCCCAAAGGCTGTTCCAGACATCTAAAAGAATTTATTACCTGTGTATTAGAGAGCACTCTCAGTGTGTCAGAAAATCAGCCTCTCGAGCTATTTATTAGAAAACTTTTCCTACACTGAGCCGTTCCAAGCACAGGAATGCCACTGCAACTGCATGTTATTTACTTCAGCTGAAAACTCAATCCATGTTGTTCCAAAGATTCAGCATGTTTTTCAACTCAGCAGTCAATTTGCCCGCTGCAGACTACGAGCGTGGGTGGTGAGGAAGACACAGAACCACCTTCACGCTTCAAAACACTTCCATTGCAGATACAGTCACTAAACAGACAAATTGTTTGGCTAAGGCTGAAGCCTGAGGTATGCTGGTGAGGCTCTGCTGGCAATGTTCCCTGAATTTTAAATACAGGTGTTTGGTGTTTCCATGGTAACTCCTTCACAGAGGTGCCTCATGCACTGGGAGTACCACATCAGCTCACTGTGTTAAAGCAAAGTGTAACGGGACATTTGAAAAGTGTGGAATGTCTGAACCATTATTGTAGTTCCTACGAATCCCAAGTGAGACGGAGGGGTTTCTCTGGCTGGGCTCAAGCTCTCGCTCGGCTGTGGCTCCCACGCAAGGGAGAGGCCGGGTGCTGTCCCAACAGCATCGGGAGGATGTGGGGGTTCGCACCCAGGCAGGGAAGCTTGGAAACAGCTTCGCCTGCCAGGCCCCACCAGCAGTGGCTGGGGACGTGGACTGGGCCCCGAGGGCGAACTCTGCGCTTGGGCGGAGCTCTCTAAAAGCGCAGCACAAGTAGGGGCCACTGCTGGACCCGAATGCGTTCTCGGGGCAGCATCTGGCCGTCCAGCCACCCGCCCGTCGGTTTACAAACGCTGCCTTTTGCGTGCTGGGTTGTGGCACACCCGAGTTTTGCGCAGCTCAAGCGCTACCTGCCGCGGCCCCCAGCCGCCGCGCTGCCCTTGCCCGTGCCCTCTGAAGCCCACCCGCCGGGGCGAGCACCCTGCGGGACACGACTCCACCCGCTGGCTCACGCCACACGGCTCCTGCGCTCGCTCCCTGTGTCCCCCTTGTGTCACTTCGGGGGGGGGGGGGGGGCTCACCCCGAGAGGAGCCGTTAGCGCAGTGCGGACGGGTGGGCGACGGGCACACCGGGGCCGCCGCCCCGAGGGGCGCGAGCGCCTAATGGCGGCGAGCCCCGCGCCCCGCACGCCGGGTGTCCGGCCGAAACCCGGCAGCGCAGGCCAGTCGGAGACCGTCCGCGGCGGCCCTGCCTGCATGCCGTGCCCGCCGAGACGCGCGGGGCCTGCCGGTATGCACGGACGAACCATCTGACCCCGGAACCGCCCGGCGGCGGCACCGTTTCGGCGAGGGCCGCCATCGCCGCCGGACGCCGCCTCACGTGAGGCCGGCGGAAGGCGGAAGTGATGGCGGCGGGCGCTGGGGGGCCGGCGGCGGCGCGGCGGTGATAAGCTGTCGGGGCCCGACATGGCGGCCTGCTGCAGGGCTTGGGCGCGTCTCTGCTCGCTGCTGGCGCTGGTGGCTCTGGCGGGGTTGGGCGCTGAGGCGAAGGTGAGCGTGGTGGGAGGGAGCGGGCCGCGGTGGTGCTCCCCCGCCGCCTTCCCGTTTCGCGGCACCGGGGACCTCCTCTCCTCTTCCCCGCTGGTCGCTTGGGGCCTCCCGGTCGTTCCCTCTCCCCTGTCACCGCCTCGGCCCGCGTTAGGTGGAGACCCGACCCGGTGGTTTCGGCCGGGTCGCAAGTGCCAGGGGCGAGCGGCGGTGCCGGCCGCGCGTCGCGTGTCGGGGGGCAGCGGGGCCCGTCTGCCTGGGGTCGCCGGTGCCTGCGCCAGCCCCCGGGTGTTGCGCCAGCCCTCAGTTTGTGGCAATGTGTGTCGTTGTGTCGTGGTGCCCGGGGCCGCGCAAAACTGCAGGCCCTTGCTGGCCATAAAGCTGCGCTGCTGGGGCCGGGGTCGCCGCGCCTCGTCTTTGGCGCCCCGCTCACTTCCTGGGGGAGCGCTTCTCGCCAGGCCTGTGTCTCTCCACTGGCTCCTGCCGCCGCGCCTGGCTCGGGGGTGTGCAGGTACTCTGCCCTTGTGGTGTACTTACCGCCTCTGTGACCGAGAGGCTGTGTATCCTAACCGTAAAAGCCTTTCCTACTGTCAGAGTACCAGTACACCTGAATTTCTCCCTTTTAACGATAATCAGCTGCTTGACTTCCCTGTGTTGAGGCCAGTGCAGCCACGGCTTGCCAAGTGACCCGTACCCACTTGGTGGTGCTCTGACCCGATGGCTCAGTGTACAAGTTTATTGCCAGTTCTTAAGGCTTGCCTTTTTTTTTTTTTGTAATGCTGTTAAAAATTGCCTTGAACTTAGATAAGCAACGCTTGTCCTCTGTCTCTTACTGCTGTTTGCTCAAATAAATTACTACGACTTGGTTGTATAACCCCTTGCTGACCATCTCTGTTCTCTGTAGTGTTTTCTGTGCTTGTGTGATTTTTGGAAAGGCATTAATTATCCTGTTTTAATACACTATGTAAAGTGATTTCTTTCTGAAACTCCTTTTTCCTCAGTAGTGTTCTTAATGTTAATTTTGGCTGCTACATCTTTAACAGTTATCCTCACTTCTTTCTGCAGTATGGGTTGTTGCATATGCAAGTGTTAATTTGTTTCTCAAAAACTTGCTTTTACAAGTTTTTTTTCACATTTACTTTGCCTGCATTTGGAATGCCAGTTTTGTAATTTCTTCCCCTACATTGTGATATCTTGCTGCTGTTTGAGGCAGAAGGACTGTAGGTTATATTAGTGCCTCTAGTAGTTTTATTTATAGAGTTGTTTCTCTTTGCTGGAGAAAGCAAAGTTACCCACAGGTTTTTTTGCCAACCTCTGTTTGGGGTTAATATTCTTTCATTCGTTTTAATCTTGTTCCTGTATCTCTTCCATAGCTGTCACTGTAAATTGAATAGTTGAGTATGCCACCATCAGCAACTTCTGAGTGTGTGGTTCTTTTTTCTTAAAAAGAAGAGTGAGCTTAAACACCAGATTGTTCTTGTGAAGGATGTTTGCTCTGTAAAATGATAGTGTTACTTGAGAAATTGCTCAGCTTCCCTAGTAATTTTGAAGGGTGGTTCTTAATCTTGAAGGAAATCCTGAGTAAGACTACTGAAAGATACGTGCAAGTAGTTTGTGTTAAATATTTCATGTATTATGTGAAGAGTGCTTTCTGTATCCTGGTATGGGTACTGATGATAACTTACTCTAAGCATGTTGTTTACTTTACAGAATTCTGAGGATGTCCGATGTAAATGCATCTGCCCTCCTTACAAAGATCATTCAGGCCATATTTACAACAAAAACGTTTCACAGAAAGACTGGTGAGTGTGTGTGACGTATGCAATGGGTCTTGGTGGTTAAAGTGTTGTTCCATAGTGATTGTATGTGAGTCTTTTACAGTGATGCCAGGAGAAGTTACATCTCTCACGTAACTTATTGGAACTTTTATTTTAAAAGTACTTCAGAATTCAGTTCTAGCAAGGGACAAGGCTTGAAATCCACGGGTTTTGCCCTGTCTTCTGTTTGGGCTTGCTTGCTTGCATTGCTAATTATTTAGACTTGGAATTAGAAGGGAGAAAGAGGGTATTGTAGTTTTAATTCAGTGATTTGAAATGATGTAAAAGCAAGAGAGCTTGGCCATGGAACTAGGACTTGTGAGCATCATCTCCTCTTTCTCCACTCTTGAAACCCATTATATCATTTAGAGACTGTTGTTACTCAGAATTGTAACCAGAGTGCAGTTATATGATGCTGCCTGAGCCATCTCACAATGCATTTTTTCAGAGAGAGGTCTTGCATCTCCGAGCCCTAGCAGTGTGCTCTTGTATTGTTTAGGCTAGCTATGGCATTGGTGAGATGCCTCTCTGAGCTGAGGGCTGAAGTGCGTGGCCAGGGATGAGAGGTTGAGGAGGAAATTGAGGTGGCAGTGATTTATTATGTTGCCGTAGCTCCCATGTGTAACTGCAACTTGTGTATCATTGTCTGTGGGAATCATGCAGATGAAACACCATTTGTTAGAGTTGTGTTGGTGTTGGGAGTGCTTAGATGCTTTGTTCAATCTATAAAAAAAATGACATACTTCGTGATTTATGGACTCTTCCTCAGTTACATAAAGAATTTATGTAACAGGACTTTTCAATCTGGTGTGTAGCAGTAGCAGCAGGTTGGCAACTTGATCATGAAAATTTCATGCCCCTAGTAGGCCCACAAAAAAAATTTGTAGGAATGAAATTAGCAATGCAGCTATGTGCAGTGCTGTGCCCTGACTTACTAAATTACCATCAGGAGAACTATAAGAAACAACACTGTAAATTTCAATGTAAACTAATAAACATAAAATGTGCCATGCAATCAAAATTACTATTGTTGTCCCACATAATTAACTTCACCACGTTAATCCTACTATGACAAATTAAGTTGCAGCAGTGAAACATACTGGGAGAATCCCATCTGCAGCAGATGTTTCAGAGTAGCAGTGTTACTGGTTTTATTGTTCACTATCACCCTGCAAATGAAAATGGATTTTTTTCGGTGGGTACTGCAGAGTGTGTGCTTTACTAGCAGAAAAGACTGTGCTTCCTCTTACATCAATACTAGTACTGATTGAAAGAAAACAATATCTTTAACGGTTTGACTAATTTTGTGGTGACAGATACTGATGCATACAGAATCTCAAAAAAATCTATCTTCCTGTCTTAAATCTGGTTTTGTTGAGATCATTTCTTAAGTGACCATCTGGGAACATTTTATGGCTTTGATCTTCTGTTTGAAATGTCTTCTAGCTTGATTGCTAGTTTATGTGCAGTAAAATTGACAAATGTAGTGCTGTGCTTTGGGTTCTGCATCAGTGCAAGTGGCTTGTTATTGACTAGAGCTGGCTGATGCGCATCATCATGCGTCCTCTCCTCATGAGACAGGAGACAGATCAATTTTCAGTGTCTTTATGAATTATGTACAGTATAAGGAGGACTTACTGCTGTCTTGTCCGGACATAAAATGAAAGTTTAATTTTTAATGTTGAACCTGTAATGTGCATCATTATACTTATTTAGATGCTTTAGTTCTTTCACTCGGAATGGCCTGTTCTTTGGCTTCAGACTGGCAAACTGTGCTAGCATCAATATGGGCTGGTGTTATATGACACCAATCAAAGCATTCACCCTTCTGGACTCAGATTTGGAGCTATTTTGGGCAATCCTGTTCTGTTGGACAACATGCTAGGAAAGCATAGTGGTGTCTAAGCACCTATGGGGTTAATTGTAACCCACTTGGAAAGCGTTGGTGTTTGCATTTTTAACGTTTGGAAATACTGGTGTGCAGAGGACTCTGGTGGTAGTCATGGGTGTGGAGGGAGGACACCCTGCCTACAAGCTGTGGAAATCTCTTGGTGCAGAAGCTGCCCTTCTGACTAGCCTAGCTTGCCTTGAACGAGCTTCTTCCTCGGGGCTGTTACTGTGGGTGCAAGGGAGAACATGGTAATATAGAGGCAGTTGAGTGGGAGGATCAGCCTTTTCTACTTTTTCCTCTAAAATTGCCATGGAATCATAGTCCAAGAAAACACATCATCAAAACTAGAAGGTTCTGATAGATTTCACGCTTCCTAGCAACTTGAAATGCTGAACTGGAGGGGAAAAAATGCTGATATTTGATATATATTCACAGTAACAGACTTACTACTGTACTGAAGCTACATACAAGCTTCCTTCTATACTTGTGTGGCATATTGATGCAAGCTTTCAGTCCTGCTGAAATTGTGTAGATTGTAACTTAGATGCATTTTTGATCTGCAGCTTTAAGCCTGTACTCCTCCATGGAGAAGAATGTAATCTACTTCCAAATAAATGAGGAAAAATAAGCTTCCACTCCCCTCCAGAGGATGTGACTTGACACTAAGTAGCTTTAGTTACAAAGAAGAAATACAAAAGAAAAGATGAGTTAGTGTCTGGCCATGTGTTTGCAGGATTGCCATCTAGCCCCGTGTTGAAGCTGAGGGTGCTGCTGTCGCTTCAGGTGTTCTGCTTCATTACCTGTTACTGCATGTGCTGACATTGACTTAACCAGCATAGAGGTGGAAAACATGATTTTTGTTCTGTTAGTGCTCTACAGGCGCCCTGGGATGTGGACTCTGAACCTGAGTCAGTGAAAAGACCAGAATTCCATAAATTACTGATGGAAATAGTTGTCTCATAGCAGCTGGATTTTAGTGCTGAGGTGTAGAGTGCCTCTGAGATTGTCAACCATGCTTTTGGTGTGGGACTGACTGATTTTGTAATCTTTTTAATTATCCTTTCACATCCATGTGTCGTACTGAAAAACTACTGTCATACTGAAAACTAAATGCTGTCTATTCACTAGCTTGTTGCTTAGAGAAACAACCCATCTGACAAATTTCCTCTTCAAATTCTGATTGCAAGAAAAATGAACTTCTGTTAGCAAGCACCGAAGGGAGGTTAACCTGTCTTCATATAGTGCATAGAATAAAAGCCTTTTTGAGTATGATGAAGGATGAAGTGCATAGCTGGAATTTACTGTCATCTGTGATGTCAGTGTCACATGATGCATTTGTGCTGGAACCCGAATCCTTGGACTTGTTAAGAGCTCTAATACTTTCACTGAAAAATGAAAACATTGTATTGGGTTAGAAAGGCCTTAAACTTGTTTAGCAGCATGTCAATAGCTGAATTTCTTGTTTAAGTGAAGTAATTGTGGAGTAGGGATTTATTTTATTATCTTGGATGCCTATAATTTAGAACAGCTAAACTGTAGCAAAGGTGGTTTCTCAGCTGGTGTAGCTGGGGTCCATATGCATAGTGCAACAGATAAGCTAAAACCAGCTCAGAACTGACCAAGCAGTTTCTGTCTGTCTTCAGTGATTGTCTTCATGTGGTTGAACCTATGCCTGTCCCTGGACCTGATGTAGAAGCATACTGTTTACGCTGTGAATGCAAATATGAAGAGAGAAGCTCTGTCACGATTAAGGTAAACAATCTAATTCTGTTGAAGTATTTAATATATGCCAACTGATTAGAAAGTGTGTTATATTTTTGAGAAGTAATTCTTTTTAATGGGGGAAAATTTTCTACAGCAGCTCACAAGTTACCTTGGTAGCATCAAGCTCTAACTGAAGGAGTGGGCTTGAGATCGGTTATTGAAGATCTCCACTTCTGACATTAAGTGTTAAACCTTGCTGAAATTCTGTGTGTTGTAGGGCAGTTTGTCAAGCTTTAGACTGTATGGTTTCACTAGTATTTTAGAGGGCTTCTCGTTCAGCTGTCTTGGTTACTAGAAGTTTGCTTTGTATGTTGGCAAGCTAGAAAGAGAAAAATTGTCCATGTTTACTGTAAGAGATGATTCTGTATTTCTGGCCTGTTAGAGCCATTGAGCCCTAGGCTGGGGTGAAAAGTCTGTGCGGTGTATATTTTCTTCTGTTATAACACAGGCTACTTTTTTTGGTCTTGTAGAAGTTTGGTATTTCTTTTTGCCTTTCCATTTTTCTTAGTGACTGTCTGCATGCAGATCTATGCTAGAGAATGGAGATTATGCAGATCCCCCTAAATTTGTCACTATGGTTTAATGGCCAAACTGAACAGTCTTGGTTGAGGTGAGATACATAACACAGAGTTGTTTTAAGAGGAATAAAATAAGATTTTTAGCAAAGATTTTCTCACTAGGAGAAAGCATTTTAAACTAATGTCTGTCTGCCCTGAACCCTTCTAATACCAGATTGTAGTTTAGTGGTTTTTCTATGTGGGTTTTAAGTAATCTGATGACACTATGATGAGCCTGTTGATCTTTGCTAAACTTTGCGTGTAATTGTGTCTTGGTCCTTGCTGCCTTTTGAGAGATTGTATGGGCAATGTCACAATTCTGCTTAAACTGTGCTTGCATTCTGTAGGTTACAATCATCATATACCTGTCTATTTTGGGCCTACTTCTTCTGTACATGGTGTACCTTACGCTGGTGGAACCTATACTGAAGAGACGTCTCTTTGGACATTCACAGCTCATACAGAGCGATGAAGACATTGGGGTGAGTTCAGCAGAGTGCTTGTGTGCTTGAGGTAGCATAAAGACCGGGGTGGTTAGGTGTTACCTAACTGTTTGGGAGGAACAGCTTTTTCTGTGAGGTGGTGTAAGTGCTTCTCCCGAAGGGAGAGGGAAGAGGAAGCTGTGTGATGATTTTTGTGAAGACACTCTTTCATTTTTCACTGTGCTAGAAAGTAGTGAGATGAGTGCTTCAGTTATATCCCAGGTCTAGACACAAGTTATTTTCTCAAAGAAGAAACAGAGTAGGTATATAGGAAGCATAACTTCTGCAGTGTTAATGATCCATACAGCCTTGCTAGTGATCTCATTTATGCAGATTGCTTACTGCTTAGATTTCTTTCTACAGAAACAGAGGTGTTGCATCTTCTATTGCCCCAATTTGAATTTTTTGATGGTAAAAATTCAAGAGGAAATTACTTTAGTGAATGGTGAAATAATTTCTTAGTATTACTGCTAGAAACCAGAATGTGATAGTATAGTCCAACAGATCAGAACAGCCTATTTTTTGGGAGGAAAAGGGGGGTAGCCCACTAGTGGCTCAGTTTCCTGTTGTTCCTGCCTTGCCTAATCTAATGCAGAGCTTTTGACTTCTAATAGCAATGGAACAAAATTGTCTCCAGTACCACTGCATGAGGAGAATCTAAATATTTATGAAACTTTGTATGGGAAAGAGTGAGATAGTTCAGTACCTAGTCAGTGTGGATAAAGAATACTTAGTGTTTGGAGTAGGTCATCTGTTTGTTGAAGTGGGGCACAGCATACTATAAAACCCTGGGCTATGGCTTTGCTTCTGATAGATCTACATGCCAGGGAGAAGTATCACTCTAGTGTATTGTGAGGAAGGCTTACTGAAAATGGCAGATGAGTTGGTGGTAAAGTGTCACTGTTGAAGCATACAACCTGATAAAATAATTCTGATGTCTCAGCATCAATGTACTTGCTATGCTGAGCCCTCAAGAAGCACTGATTTTATTCATCAAATATGCTTCAGGTGTGGGGTGACCTTAGAAAGAATTTCTGAAACTAAGCCCAGAGTATGAAATAGGAGGGTTGCTCTCTGCTTACCTTAAGCCTTTTAGCAAACATCAGCACTTAATTACTGTTGAAATAAGTGGGAGCTAGGCAAAAACACCATATTTATTACTGTCTTAGAATAGATCATTAAGAATATTTTCATCCTTCCTTCAAAGAAGTAGGAAGTTAGGCAGAGGAGATAAACAAAATTATGATGGCAACACTTCTAAAGATCTGTTTAAAAGCCATGTAATTCTGTCTCCCTGTGGCTTCAGTGGCTTTATAGATCTGAAGGTATCAAAACCAGTAAGTGCTATGTTCTGTTATGCTATGTACCCGTGGATTTTAGTGTGAGCTGTGTGCACTCTGTTTCTCCAGGTTGTTTTTTGTTTTGGAGTGACAACTGTCATTACTAGTAAACTGAAGAAAACAATATTCTTTAGTTCTACTGTCTTTCCACTAGCAGTGGCCACACCACTGTCTTGACTTAAAAAGGTGTTTCTGTTCTACAGGGAGGAATATTAAGTATTCAGATTCAAGCATTTCTCCAGAAAATAGGAAAACATCTGTCTGCATTCTTACAGCAAAATGGATAGATTTCTATTTGAATTAAGTGAACTTGTGCTGTATGCTATACCTCAGACAAATTATTTTTATCTTGTACATTAGACACATTATACTGTTACTTCCAAATCTGGGTTAGAATTTTCCAGGTGTAGGTGGAAGAAGTGAAAGAAGTCTCATGGCAGACTGCAGACTTATTCTGCAGATAAACTGCAGAACAAATTCACCTTAATGTCTGCTTTCATCTCTAACTTCAGGTTTTGTTGTAACTGTTACTGTGACCGTTACTTGTGCTTCATTATCTGCAGTAGTGGTGGGAGCAAAAAGCACTTCTTAGTTTGTGTTCCTCCTTCCTGTGCTAGTGAAGATAAAATAGTCCAGAGAAGGGCCGTGAAGATGATTGGGGGCTGGAGCACCTCTCCTACGAAAACAGGCTGAGGGAGTTGGGCTTGTTCAGCCTGGAGAAGAGGAGGCCCCAGGGAGACCTAATTGTGGCACACCAGTACTGAAAGGGGCCCTACAGGAAAGTGGGAGAGGGACCGCTAACCAGGGCGTGTAGTGATAGGACAGGGGCAATGGCTTCAAGCTGAAAGAGGGTAGGTTTAGATTAAATGTTGGGAAGAAATTCTTTACTGTGATTGCGGTGAGGCCCTGGAAGAGGCTGCCCAGAGAGGCTGTGGAAGCCCTGAAAGTGTTTAAGGACAGGTTGGATGGGGCTTTGGGCAGTCTGGTCTAGTGAAGGGGTGTCCCTGCCCATGGCAGGGGGGTTGGAGCTGTGATCTTTGAGGTCCTTTCTAACACAAAGTATTCTGTGATTCTGTGACCTCCCCATCCTTGCCTTGTTGAGGTGTTGATCCTTTGGAAATGCAGTGTCCTTTTTTTATTTTTTTTTTTTTGGTGGCTGAATGTCAAGCCAGTATATTTGCTCTTTCTCCTTGTCTGCTGATGGCAATGGCAACTGATGAATGTAACGCTCTTCTGTAGACCTCTTTCCCCTTAAATTTGCTTTCCCACCTTGTTTACATAGAAGTTGACAGTAGTTAGGCTTTGAGCTGAGATTTGTGTATCTGGAAAGCCAGTACAATCTAGGTTGTTCTCTACTTTCCCTTCCACCATCTATTTTATAGTACAAATGTGTTGCTGTTGTGACTTTATTTCCCTGTGAATGAAGTGATTTGTCACCTGTTAACTGCCCATTCTAGGTTTAGCCAACTGCATAATTTTTTTATGGGGACATTAATAGCTCTTTGGCTCAGGGATGGTCTCTTGTTCTCTGTGAGGGTATTTCTTAGCCCAGTGAGACTAATGTGTGGCTTTGGGGCTTCCAGGCACTGCCTCAGTGGGTATCATTAATGGTAATCACTGTACTACTAAGGATTATTATTATTGAGCTAGTCTACTTGCTGTATCACAAATAAATGTAAATGTCTTCAAAAGTGTTCTGGGGAAAAAAGGAATATGAAGTATAGACATACAAAAGACAGTTATTTAATAATTAGATTATTTTTCTTTATGCATTGTATATATGTTGCTTTCTGACATAGCTTCAGCAACGCGATTTTGTCCAAACCAGTTTGATAACCAAATAAGAAGGTCAGTTCCAACTCTTACAGTTTATAACTTGGTTATATTTACTACAAGAACATAAAACTTTGCAGGTACTGTAAGAAAATAGTCAATATTAAACAGACATTGTTGAGCTCTGTCACTTAAACAGCTGTATTGACACTGTGCTTTTAGACAGTCCAGTACAATAGGTTTAGTTTAGTAAACATCAGAGTGTGTTGGTTTTATATAGAAGCTGTGTGTGAACATCCTGAACTGCCTGATGGTAAATGGCCAAGAGCTGGCAGAGAACTGCCTCTCTAATTCAGTTTTTAAAGTGCAATCACAACAGAACAGTGACAGGAGGCTCCCAGCACTTGTGTCTGGTCTAGACTTCTGTCCTACCAGCTGCTAATGGATGCAAGGCTGTGGCTCTGATCTTGCAGATCAGTGATGTCTGGGAGCAGCAAATAATTGGTAGTACAATTAAGTTTGGGAAGCCTGTGGAACTTTCTTTGAGTAAGAAATTGGAGTACAGTTCTAATTATCTAAAAACTTGCTTAGTCATTATTACTGACCAGTTTGTTGAAATAGCTTTTTTGCCTTAAAAACAACAAACAAAACAGCCCAAACAAACAGTAAAAAACAACCCACGTCCTTTGGAATGTAACTACAAAAGCCAGGAATAAATTGCTCAGTGGAATTGTGGGGAGGTCTAACGAAGGATTTCTGCCCTTCCAGGATCACCAGCCTTTTGCAAATGCACACGATGTGCTGGCTCGTTCTCGGAGCCGTGCCAATGTCTTGAACAAAGTGGAGTATGCCCAGCAGCGCTGGAAGCTACAGGTCCAAGAGCAACGCAAGTCTGTCTTTGATCGCCACGTTGTGCTGAGTTAATTGTCTCAGTGAAGTAACTCCAGAGAAGCATAGTAGACTGATTGAAAAGAGCTGACTTACGTCTTCCTGATCCTGCCAATCCAGAAGGGTTTTCTTGGATGGTTCATTGTTGATTGAAAAAAAATAAAGTATTTGAACTTGAAGGAATTCACTGGAGTGGGAGCAATTTAAAAAGATCAGTTAACCAAAAGTTACAATCTTTACATTTTCAAATGGCTTTTACTAACAAAACTGAAATGAAAACAAACCCTGAGGTATCTTGGGTTGCCACTGTGGTACCTTATTTACAGTTGTGACTTTATGGTGGTTTTTAACTATATTTCTCTCTACTATTTATGTGGTTAAAAAGTACCTGAGAACACAGTAATTGCTTATACAGCTCACTAATCACTTTATGTAAAGACCTTTTGTAAATATACTTGGATTTTCTGCTGACTAATGCTAGGTACTGGAAATATAAATCTTGTGGTGTAGTTTTCATATTGGAGAATGAAATCCTGATTGGCTGTATTCATCATTTGGTTTCTTGCACTCGTACTTTCAAGATGCTTGTATGTCAAGTGATGTTTGCAGATTTAAGGCAAGACTTAAATGGACACTGACTCTTTGAGCTGCATATTTAAAGTACTGTGATGTAGATAAACTCAAATGCAGTGCATATCAAGACAGTGTTGGTATTTCGTTCTATTTTGCTTTCATAGCTTAATACATTGTATGTATATGATATGTCTTTAAAAAAATATCTTTTCCCTTCCTTTTCATGGGTAAAGTCTCAGGAGTTAGTATATGATGAAGTATTTATTATAAAAATTTTCCTGCATTTGTCTGGATTGATGGTGAAGGCACATACTTTCTACAGCACCTGTCATCTTGGGAGTTAGGTGTATTTTTTTATCTGTGCTTCTGTATTCATTGGGAGGTATACAGTTGCTAGATGACTAACTTTCATATATCCCCTTTGGAATGTAACAATTAAAGATAAAACTGATTTTTGAAAAATGGATTTACATCATCTGTCTGTATCATTTTTCTCCCTTGTTACTCTGCACGTAAATTCAGGCACTTGGTTCTCAGTTCACATGTGGAAGGAAATGGTACCTGGAACAGTAATATGTGTTGCTGGGTGCAGTTTTGGCTTGCTTAGCCCACAGAGTGGGGACAGAGTAGCATGAGAAATAAACTGTACCTGTATACAAAGCTCTGCCATGTTGGGAGTGGAAGTACAGTTGTTCCATAATACCACTTGCACTGACTGCAGCTCTTCTGCAGATAGAACCTTGTTTTCTTGTCAGTCTTGTAGCCTTCCAAAAACTGAGTTGGGAGGGAATTATAATGGGTGGATAATTGGAGGCACAGGATTCTTTCTTGAAATTTAAAAAAAGAAAAAAAAAAAAAGCACAAGGTGGTAAGACAGGAAAAAACCAATTAAAATTCCACACTTGGCTTCAGTGACTGTGTTCAACATCCCACCCTGATAAGTCAATGACCTGTTATGACAGGGATGTATGTAGGGTCCCTTTAAAGAAATGTAACTTGTTTGTTGAATATGTGCCTGCCTACCAGTTGCAGTAGATGTTGTACCTCTTGGCTGCCTTTCTGGTGAGGCCTAAAGCTGGAGTGGGAAGGAGGATGCAGTACCAAGAGAACAGGACAAGGTGTTTGCAGCTCTCCTGGTGATCAGGTATTTCTAATCTTTCAGTGTCTTCTGCAAGTTTCAAGCTAGACTAGTTTGGGTTTGGATGTTTTGTGTGGTTTTACTTTGGTTGTTAGAAGGGCCAAATAGCAAGGTAATCTAAAGTCTCAAGGTAATCCTGTAAAAGGTGGGAGATTCAAGGTAAGGTGTCCTATTTCCTTGGACCTGTACAGTTGGACAGCTGTATACTAATATATGTACATCTGTACACCTATATGTATTACACAGACTGATGGCTCCATACTGCATTTCCAAGTTTAAGCAAAATTTTGTAACACTTGTATGGCTACTGATTGCTGCTCCTTTTTAAATCTTGTGTTGTCTACCTCCATTAATGCTCTTTCAGAGACCTTTTATATAGTGGTGTGCTGCTTAACTCTAAAGGAATATCCCAAAATTACAGCTGTAACGAAGATTAAATTTGAGGGTATTAGCCTAACTAACGTGTTCTCACATCTAATCTGGAGACAAAGCCATCAGAAACTTCTACATGAATGCTGCTTTTCTGTGCTTAAAATGAAGGTATGAAAAGTTGTTTGCTTATGCCTTGGTGGTAAATATTTAAATTCTAGCTGATTGTTATATTTAGACATTAAATTGTGAAATTCCATTGCTTTAGTTAACTGTAACAGAACACACACAGGAAGCCAGAGAAGTATATTCCCCATTACTTTTTCCAGGTAATCAGGCTGCACTTGATACAGCCTTAACATTTCCAGCCCTTAATGCCAAGTTTTGGTGCCATCGTAGCTGTGGTGTGGGTGGAAACCCCAAACCAGAAATGAGCAGATCTAACTGTAAGCTGCTTTGCATGTTGTCAATTTACTATAAATTGCAGCAGTCGTTGACTCAGCGGAACCAGCCACATAATTCAGGTAAGAGACTTGCATGTTGCTGTGTCTAGCAACAGATCTTCACTGAATATCAGCGTTCTTATAAACCACTTCTACCAGCTATTCAGTAACAGAGCTTCTGTAGCTTTGCAATGAATCGTGTTTAATGTGATCTCTTACTGAATAGGGCGCAAGAAGAACGGAACCTTAACTTATTTTCTTTCTTTTTTTAATATCATTCAGATATTTCAGTTGTTATTCATCAGTCTTAGAATAGCACGTCTTGTTTCCTTGGATTTTACTTCCATCTGAAGATTGGTGAGTGTCTAAAAGGAAAACGATCCCAACACGTGCAGTTTGCACTTTGTGCAGGTAGCAAGGTGGCAGGTAACTGGTTTATATAATGCAGCAGAAGTGTCAGCACTAAAAGCACTGCAAAGTATCTCTCCTTGAGGGGTTGTGTTGGTTTTGGGTTCTTGCTCTTCAGTCATGTTTTGTTATAAAGTGGGGTTTTTGCTAGGTAACAGATTCTTTTTCTCAGGCAATGTTTTGAAATTGTTTGGTTTTTGGGTTTTTTTACACAATAACCCAACCTGTGAGTAGAAAAGGGAAAGATGACTATACTATTTTCATTGTGTGTGTATATACTCTGATTTTCTGCATGTATATTGTGAAATTAATGTGTGTTCATGCTTTCAGCCTGCCTACAGAAGTACCTGGTTAAGGGATGAGTGTGACTCGTCTAACAGTATGCTGTAAATGAATTCTTAACTTGTAGGGTTCTTGTTGTGATGTCTGTGTGCATTAGAAAGAGACACCACTGGATACAGAGGCACTTTGATAGAATGTGTTGTGAGGATAGGCCCATGCTGAGTAACAAGTCTTTGTAAAATGTGGCAGTAGAAAACATGAAAATATCCCCATATCCTTGTGAAGGATTAAGGGGAACTCATTTATGTTATGGAACCATGATTGGAACGTTGGAATCCTTGCAAGGTTTTTCTAAGTATGGAATTTAGATGCTTCTCATAAACTAGCTTAATGTTCAGGTGTCTTTTCCACTTCAGAGAGTGCAGTGTAACCCAGCTGTTTCAGGCAGCAATGTATAGATGTGGAAGTGGATGGTGAGAGTATTTTTGGATAGATTCTGTGTAGGTACGTATTGCTTGCAATCTGTGAGGGTGTATCACAGTAATTCTTTAAAAATTAGCTAGTTATTTAAAATTTACTTTTAAGTAGCTCTTAGTTATTATTACAGCTACATGGATATTTAGCTGTTTGGATAATGATATTATTAGGAAGGCACTATTATTTAGCGTCCTATGAAACACTCTTAAGTTTATCTTTCTAACATATAAGGGTGATTTGAGTAGCTCTGTCTGCTGTAATGCTTCTCTGAAGAGAGGGTTTTAGTGGGCCAGTCTGAGTTACAGGTTTCTAGCAGTGCCCCAGTGAATTGTGTCTAGCAATGTCCCCAGTGAAGGGACTGTGTGCAGCCCCTTCTCAGTGAATAATTTATAATTGGAACAGTATTACTAGGACATGCACTCTTTCCTTTAATAAAATGATCATTTCATAATCCTCTATCAGCAGGGCTGTATTCAGTATTTCATATTTGTGTTTAATCTGCAGGTGAGTGCAGAAGGAGCACGAGGACCCAGGGTTAGCAGGTTTAGCAGAAACTTAGCAGAAAGCTTTCTGTAAAACTTTTTATGTAGAATAAATGTAAAACCTGACAGATGTAAGACTGAGAACCATTTCCTGCACAAGTTTTTTGTCTAATGAAGATAGTATAGTGAATGAGACATCAAGTGAATAGAGAAAACGGCTTATCTTGAATGCTGTTTGTAATGGATAGCACCTATTATTGGAATTGTTGATTTAATTTCTTTTGGGGGGAGTAGGGGGTGGAGGAATGCCTCAGATGGTGGCCTGCTTTTATTATCATCTGTAGAGATGCAGGCTTTGGTGGGTTTGGAGCAAGACTTACTTGCAGTACATAAAGGTAGATTCTTTGTTTTTAAACCTGAGGTGAAAGGAGGCTTTTTGCACTTTCCTTTAGGAAGCTTTCATGGCTTTATTTTCTTCAAACCTGTTGTGAATTATTTTAATCAGTGTTCCTGACTTGCAGTTTCTTGTATTTTCAAATGGGGCATTGTCTGCTCTGTGTCCATCTTCTGTTGCCAATCCCAGAATGTCACAAATGCATTAAAAGTCTCTTCTGGAAAATGCCAGTAATTCCAAGCATTGGTAAGACCAGGTGAGCTTTTCCCTCCTGTTCAGTAAGAGTTGTTTGAACTATTGTGCAATTGTGTGTTTCCAGGTTAGATGCAGAACCTAATGGATGGCAAAAGCTACTGTACCCTGATGGACCAGTTGTCCATCTGTACTGATGCTCAACGCATGCAGCTGGCGCGGCCCTTCTGTGCCGACCCAGTGGTCACGTTTCGCCTGTTCCCAGAAACACCAAACCAGGTCACTTGCTCTGAAGACTTGTCCTTCCTTCCTTTTATGCCTGAGCATCTGATGGTGGAGAACTTCTACACTGAGCCCTCCACCTTTCCCTACCAAATGCCCCATTCCAGTTACCGCAGAAGTGAGCACTCCTGTGGGCCAGCTTTCATCAGGAAGAGGAATGAGCGAGAAAGACAGAGGGTGAAATGTGTCAATGAAGGCTATGCCAAACTGAGGCATCACCTACCCAAAGAGTTCTTGGAGAAGCGGCTCAGCAAAGTAGAGACGCTCCGTGCTGCAATAAAATACATTCGCTACCTGCAGTCTGTTTTGTGCAGTGATTCGGTGGTGGCTGAAGCAAACCTGATGGAGCCAAGCCAAGCACCGAAAGCAATTAAAAAAAACAGTTTTTGAAGATGATCTATACCATTTCAAACCAAGCACAAGGTATCCTGTCTGGGAACCTAGCAGCCACTATATTATTATACATCTTAGGAGCAGATCATAGCATGTGTCAGCATCAGCCCACAGAAAAGAGCTTTCAGTTTTTCAGGTAGTAACTACACTTTGATACTAAAGTGACAACTGGGGAAATACCATAATATATCTTAAGTTAGTTAATGAATGGAAATCAGAAAACATTCCTAAAATTGTAATACCTATACATGTGATGTAACTGTATCATCACAACCTGCGTGCTTTAAAATAAAATCTTTTCACTGATGGAACTGAGATTCCTTATTTTCTGCAATGTTACTGGCTTACTCTTCCATGTACTTAAAAGTTTTCTGGTCTAATTGCCAGTGTTTCTCTTAAAAGGTCTTTTTAAAGGTTCCCAGAAATGTTGTTAGATGCCAACAGAGAGGAGAATTTAGTTTAAAAGGGGAAAAATAAAAAGAGGAGGGTAGCAGCTCTTGGAAGACGAGTTTCTGACCATAAGAAGAACATAACATCTTGTGAGTGCTATTCCATCTTTTCTTATTAATGAATATTTTAATCTCATTGAAAACTGTTGATATAGCCTACTTCTGTTGAAAATTGGGCTGTTTTTCAGCTGTCAGTGCCCCTAAAATTTACTTGGACTGCTCACACAATACATGGTATAGAGGGTTAGCAAGGTCTTGGTCTTGGTGTCTGGGGGGGAAATAAACTCTAATTTTCCAGGAGTTTCATTGATAATGTTTGAGGTCTGGGGTGGTCTTCCATGACCTCCCAATCTGTTCATCTGTACTATTGATGGTTTCAGCTAAGATGTTTACTGTAGATTTATGTGAAGATGGTGAAGACAGTTGCCTTGTTTTCATAACCATGAATTGAAAAAACTCCCTACAAAATGCAATGAGGTAATTGTCTCTCCTCCCCCTTCAAAAAAAAAAAGGAAAGAGGGTGGGGGGGAGAAAAACTTAACATTTGTTAAGGAGAAAATGAAGATTAGGTATCACAGCAGAGGTTAACTGGCTTCTGCATTGTGTTCTGGCACGTTTTTGATACGTGCATTGCAGGAAAAGGGTAGAATTTATTGATCCTTCCCCTTTATTGTGGAAAGGGAAAGTTTGTGAAGCAATTTGATCTCAGCTTGTCTCAGCTTCAACCTTTCTGCCTGCATTTCAGATCAGCATTACCTGTCGCACCCTGGGGTGGTGGGCTGCTTTTGCTCAATCTGAAGTGTAGCTCCATAAGCTGTGATATTCCCCCCCCACCCTGCAGTTAGGCAGAAAGCCCAGAGGACGCTGTGCCCCCTTACAATCCAATCTCTGCCCCCACAGTCTTTCAGCGCAACAGCTAGATCTAAGGGGAGTTGAAAATTGCGTGGATGGGTGGCAGACAAACGGTCCCCTCTGGTCATGTTCCACTCTTTTGAACCGGTGAGGTCAGGGTGCCCCATCCTGGTAGTAACGACTGTGGCAACCTCCATAGCAACGAGGAAACACTGGCTCAGACAGACAAAAAGGGTGAGATTTCTGCAGCGGGACTAAATGCAAATTGACCAGAAGTCACGTTATCAACAGCTGGTAAGTTTGAAACACTGATGTGTCATAATGCTTGGAATTATTCAGAAGAGTGTGTTGTGCAGTTGCCGTTGTCAGTGCCCTGCTTCGTGTAGAACCAGGGGACCTGGTTCTCAGCAGTGACCGTGCCGAATGGGCTTAAAATGTGCTTTAATGTAGAATTGATGTGTTTCTTCTCAAAGCATTACAGGGTTCTATCTTGGTTCCTAATAGGGGAGTTTGTGTAGTTGTGAAGCAAGTGAATATGTTGTGTTGATTTGCCAACTTAAAGCCCTGTTTTGCAGCAGTTAGTCCCCTCTTCTTGCTAGGTTTGGTGTGCTGGTTTTCTGACATTGTGTGTGTGCGTGGGAGTCCTCGTAAAAAGAGCTCCCAGATCATATCTCTTAGATAGGAGAAAAAATGAAATTTAAGCATGTGAGCATTTAAACCGTATTTTGTAAAGTAAATTAGGGACTTAAAATTTGTTGTTGAGTTTCCATATGAATTTTACCCTAAGCATGCCAAAACATTCTTAGCAATGCTAAAGTAAAAAATAAAAAAAGGGCTGGGTGCTTGCCTACTACGTCTTGTCAGATTACCTGAGATAGCACCACATCATCAATCTTACTGTGACAGCCTCTGAATAGTTATCACTTGTCACATCTGAGCATCTCATTCTTTCTCATGGCAAGCCATAATCCTACTGTTATAAAACATGACAGGATGGCTGAAAGATCAAAATATTTCTTCTTAATACATCACTATAAATAAAACAAGTAACAGGCAACTGTAATCTAACATCACATTCAAAACCTGTCATGTTTACTTGGCTTGTCAGCTTCAGCTGTCGTTGCTGTCTCAGCTTGTAAAGTACAGCAGGTTTGACTGGAACTGTGTACGAGAAAGCTTTGAAAGTATGAGAAAAGATAGCTGGATGTTACAGGGGGAAACAAAACTTGGAGAGGTGAAATCTGTTGCTTCCCTAAGGATTTTCACAGCACTTCTAGTTTCCTTGGGTGTTTATGTCCCTCTACCAGGTTGGGATTTAGGTGACTGAAGATCACTGATCTGACCAAGTGCTAGTCTGGATATTTTGAATTAATTATTTTAAAATAAAAAAAAATAAACAATTAGTAAGAGTTTCTGAGTTCTTGAGCTACACTGGACAGCATGTTGGAGAATGCCAGTACGTTCTCTTTTCTACCAACAGATCACATCTGAGTCCTGCAGACAGCTGCTTTTGCAGGAATGGCTCATTTGGCAGGGTCCCTGCCTATGGGTCAGAGGTACTGTAGTGCAATGCCAGCTCTGGACATGTTCTCAGGATCCAGCATCATACCTAGTGTCAGCCCCTGCTGCAGGAGCTCTTTTGTAGTGCATCCCGCCTGGATCGCCAAGCCCCTCATCCCCCAGAGGTAAAATCAAGGTCTTGTTTGAGTCTCTGATTTATTTGTTAATAGGATAAAACAGGCTGGTGGGTCAGATTAATAAATTAGCATCTTGAACATCATTTGAGCTTTCCCCTCTCCTGCGCTGACAGATTTTTAGATGGTATTAACTAAAGTGGTTTGCTACCCTGGAGATTATGAAAAGCAAAGCCTGCGTAAGCCTCCTATCAAAGAAACATTCCTTTAATATTATTGGGATAAATAAAAGCATCTTGCATTGGCATCTGTCCTCTGTGAAATGTTTCTAATGCTTTGTGACGGGATTTTTTCCCCGTTTTCAGCTTGAACCTGTCATTAAGCAGCAGCTTTGTTATTTACTTTGGTACTTTTCTCTTGTTCCCTGAATGTCTCGGTGTAAACCATCAGCTACTTGCTGCTCTTGAGCACACCTACGCTGTGCTGGAGATGGATCCTTTCCCCTCATCTTAAGGGTTGCATGGGCTTGCTATGTAGATGACAAAGGAGCTTGTGCTGGTAATGCTGGCCCAGGATTCCACTCTAGTCCTGTCTGGCTCCAAACCCAAAGAAATCTGGGTAAAAACAGTCACTGATGCCCTTTTCCCCAAGAGCAAGGAATTGTCCCAGCATGAGCAAGTTTTATGTTTCTCCCCACATGCTTTGGCCTGTGGGAGTGCTACAAATCGAGGTGGGGTGATGCAGTTCTTAAATCTTACAAGATATCTTTTTTTTTTTTTCCCTGACCTACAGAAACAGCTTTTTTACATGCTGACCCATTTTCTTTTTAAGCTGCCGCTGGATGAGCCACTGCCTCCCTTCCTCTGGCCTAGCATGGAAGAGGCTGAGCACATCGAGGAGTTCAGTGAGCTTAGACAGCAATGTCCCTGTGCTGGTGAGAGGGGAACACGATGGGTTTTATTACCGTGGTACAGTAAAAGAGGAGGTGGAGGTGAGCAATGGTTGCTGCGCGGTGGTCGTGGGTACGTGTGGTAGGGTGTCCTGTCCACCAGCAGGCCTCACACACTGCCTGGGTTTAGTGTAGCAGTTTTGATTTCAGCTGGTGCATGTGTCAGACACAGTTCACTGGGACAGCTGCTGCTTGTGGCTATGCTGGTTTCTAGGAGCAAACAGGCGTGTTTCTGGGATCCTCATCTCATGGGTTCCCCCTGAACTCCTAATTCCTGGTGATAGCAGCAGTGGTGTTCACCTTGTGAGAGCAGAGGCTCTCAGCTTCTCTTGGCATTGGGCTTTCAGCCAGGTGCAGGCAGCATCAGCGCTGTTGTGAGCAGTGTACCAGCTACTGTTGTGTGTAGACACATAACCATCAACAGCACAGGAAAAGCGTTGGTGTTTTATGTACACACGTCCAGCTCAACTCAGCTACAGACCAATGGCTCGGTGTCTTTTCAGAAATGTTAGTGAAAGCTTTAATTCATCAGTTTGTTAGCACTTCAAACTTCAGAGAAAAAAGAGCCCATTCTTTCTCAAGAACAGGGAAGTACCTTGTTTTATTGTTGATGGAAAATTTCTTGGCAGGTCTTAATTTAAAAGAAAATAAAATTTCTCAAGACCTCCCCTCCCCCAGGAAGCTGAGTTAGTGTCATGTGTACTGAGGGAGGACTTGGGCATGACTGAAGACAGATCTGACTGTATTCAGTGCCCCTGGTTGCCTGGTGCACGTGACGTGGTTTGTGAAATCCAGTTGTACTCTACCTGTATCTTTTTCTCATGGGGAGAGAACACAGATCCCAGTAGCAGTGAGTCAGACCGTGTGCTTCTCTCAGCCTACTTTCTGGTGAGCCTCACGTAGGTTTATCTGGCAGTCTCAATGCTGGACTAAAACTACACACTAGTTACTTTTCAGGTTTGCTTGGTGTTTTGACCTAGTCAGCCACAGAACGGCCTCCTGGTGAAGGTTACATGTTATGACACATTACAGACTGTTATTCAGAGAAACTATTACTTTGTTCCTGTGGACAGAGTGAAAGAGGCATGTTCCTGGTAGAGTTTGCCAAACCACTTGTGTCATGTGGAAGGCATCCAGTGCATGTGCAAAAAACAGCAAAGGATGACATCCTGGAATATGCAAATGGGATGAAGCACTCCTTACTCCCTGGAGACAAAGTGCTGGCACCCTGGGAGCCAGACATTGCCAGGTATGGCCCAGGAACTGTCCTCACAGGCATTGAGACAAGGGACCCCTTACGAGGTAAGGGACATGCCGCCTTTTTCTTCTCTATCTTGCTCTGGAACATTATGAGTGAGACTGTCTGGATAAACTTTGGTTGCAGTGCTACTACAGATTAGCTGCTTAAAGCTTGCAGGAACTTTTGAGGCTTGCTGATGGATATCTGTGTGTAACCTCACCAGTCTGACCCTAAGAAGTTGTGACCCATAAAAACAACATTTTCTGTGTCTGTGGATGTGCTGTTTCCTGTCTGCTTGGACAAGTTTGTGTCTGCCATGTGAAGGACAGTGGCCTTTTTCATGAGGGATGAGAGGCAGCTCTCAGGAAGCACCCATCTGTGCTTGAATGCTGACGTTTGTACCAAACGGTACATCTGGGGGTGATTTTATCACCTAAATGTAGGAGGTTTCATCAGCTCATTTATTTTCCCCATGTTTGACAGTCAAGCTCCACTGACTTATCAAAATACTATTCTTGGAGCATTACTGCTAACTTTGGCAGTAGCAGCAGAAGTTACTCAGTCAGCATTTTCTTGTTCATCTGGTGACAAATTGAGAGGAAAGATGCTGCCAGCCTGTTTTCACACCACGGTGCCCTAGCTGCCCACTCTTCCCCCCAGTGACATTATAGTGAGGTGTTACAGAGCGGGGTGCTAGTTGATCCTGTGTGTGACAGGAGTGGAAAGTGCATAAAGCTGTGAGACCTGATCTGTGTATGTGCAGTGCCTGGGCAGGCTGGCTGCTTATGGCTGCTACCTTTTCTCCCAACAGCCTCAGAAGATGAAGAAATTATGATCCAGTTCTGGAATGACAAGAAAGTGAAGCTCCAGCGGGATGTGGCTCTGTGGATCCCTCCTAGCCTGTGGGAGAGGATCGTAGAGATGATCCACATGCCCTTTGCCAGCAGGGTGAAGCCCAGAGAAAATACGGGCACTAACTCTTGTATTTTTTCCTGCAGTCCTGAGCTAGCCCTGATTCCTGTTTGTGCTGTCTGTAGCCTTGCCAAGTGCTGCTTGGCCTGCCTATGGTTCTACTACCACTGTGATGCTATATGCTGTTCAGCAGCAAATAAAAGGTGCATTTGCTGCTACCATCCCCGTGTTGATTTTTGGTGGCCTCTTCCATCCAGGTCTCCAGTCTTTCAGAGAGAAACTAAAGAAGCAGAGTCCAGCAGCAAGGCCTATCCATGCCTCCTAGAACTGGAAGGCCCAAACCAAGAGGAACCAGTAGTTGTGGCAGCACCCTCCCCTGCTTCTGATTCAGACTGGGACCTGGAGCCGTTCCCCACTGAGAGTACTGCAGTGGACAGTGCTGTTAGCACACAGTCTGTTTGGCCTGAGAAGCCCAGGCTAAAGGATTCTGCAAGACCAGAGGGGAAATACTGGAAAAGAAGCCACCACGAGTCCCATCCCGGTAGTTCAGGTACCTTTCAACCACCCTCACAGCAAAGAAGCAGCCAGAGGGAAATAACCAAGTGTGCTCTGTGCCCCCTTCATCTGAGCAGTGACTTCACCTCTATATTGGTATAAATATTACCCATTTGCCTATCAGCCTTGGATGCAGTATTTCCCCCTCCCCAACATACCTGCTTGCCTCATCTTGCATGCTGGGTCCTTTTGGCAACTCATCCCATGGAAAACTACCAGAACAATGAATCTCATTTCGAAGCACAGATCTCCACCCCCCCCGCCCCGAGTTTCTTCCCCATCATTTTCCTGTGCTCTTTATGATGCTTTGTTAACCTTCATAGCTAATCCATGCAGAATGAATCACTGGAAACGATTCCTTTCAGGTTTAAAAGGCATTTTCCTCTCTTCTGAAATGAACACTTCTCCATTTCAATTCTAGTTTCACTAACGTGTAATTTCACTCCTTCCCAGGACTCAGCAGCTACAGCAGTACGTGTACAAGGGGCGGGCCAGACTCCAAAGCCATCTCTGCTGGAGACGTGTCCCACATTGCCCCGACTAATCAGAGTGTAATGTTTGAAACCATTGAGCAGTCTCCCAGAGGGCAGCTCACAATGAGAGGAGTCTTAAGAGACCAAGATTTCAAGCTGTCACTGGGGGTAAGGTAATCTGTATTAATACTGTATTTATGTAAGCACACAGTTTGTTAAAAAGGAAGAAAATATTCTTGTTGATGGTCCAGAGGTGGCTAGAAAAATACCTCATTCCTAACTTAGGTCATCCACCAGTTTCGTGATAGGGAGGGAACTTCACTAATTAAAATGAAACAAACCCGCCCAAACCCAAAGGAGGGGCTGTAGCTACTTGGTAAAATATAAAAGATCATGGCACGAACTGTGTGAGCATTCAACAATGCAGGTTTCAATCTGGGAACCTGCCAAATGCCCATTGACATCAACCCAGGAGGCCCTATGGAAGCAGAGACCTAGATGAGTGGCCTTGGAAATGGAAAGCTGTGACTGTCAGCAAAACAAAACACAAGAAAAGATTTGGTCTGTGGAGGTGCTGGGCTCTGCCAGGCACGCTCTGATACTGTGATCTCTACCTCTGAAAGATAAAAGCAGGTATTTTTAGTAAACAGACTTTACTGTGTATTTTCTCTTCCTCCTCTCACAAGAAGTGAACAGCCTGAACAGCAGGTCCCTAAAAGCCAGGGGACACAGAGCAAACAAACTGTGCCACAGCTGGGAACAAGGATAGCACCCTGACTTTTAGGCCTGGTTTCTGTTGGCTGCTGGTTTAGAATAACTTGAAAAAAGTCAGAACGTGGATGCCAAATAAAGCAAACCCAGAAAAGAGTAATAAAAAAGCTTGCAGGAAGAAGGGGAAGATGAAAGAGAATAGGAGGAACAAAAACACTGCTCTGCACAAAAGCAGCGGGTACAATTAATAAATTATACATTGGAAATCAAATGCTCCATCTTCTGTACCCTCATGCTCTTGCTACTGTGAGCTGACCTCAGAGTAAAACTTTGAACATGCCATTAATAAAGCTCTGCGAGGCAGAGGAACCTCCTGTACAGCAGTTACAAAGGTACTGATCCTTCTTTTAGACTGGACTTCCAAGGCTTTTGTTTTCTGTCCTCCAGGAAGAAGGTTTTGCAGCGTCAGGAAAACAGAGATATAAAAGAGCAGGCAAGAAAGCAGTGTCACCTGAGTGTGAAGCGACCGGCACAGGAGATGGTAAACTTGATGTTAGGGAGGATGTCAGAAGACGACAGACTGACAGACACAGCAAAGAGCTCACTTGCAACACAGCAGGGAGAGACATGATCAGACTGAAGCTTAAAAAGGCATAGCCAACAGAAGTTCAGGAGCTGAAATTTCAGGTAAACTGCTTAAACTAAACACATTATTAAGGACATCAAGTTCTGGTGTAGGTGCTTTTTCTGTAAAATGTACTTAAGGATAACTGTATCTTTTTAATAACTGAGAAACTCCATTTCCATCCACACACAACTTCCAACATCTTCATTTGTTGCTTCAGGGTGTTATATTAAACTTCTAGTTACTTGGACTTGACTTTACAGTTCTGGAGAAACCAGGCAAACCAGTATGAGCACTAAAAGGCTGCACAGATGCACAGCCAGGGTCTAATAAACCTCCAATTTGTCTGCAGTTCTCTGGAGTCAGTCAGAGGATTCAGCATAGCACAGTGGTTTTCTTTTTTTTTTTTTTTTGTAGAAAGCCAGAAGGAATGGAGAAAGAATATGAGCTGACAGGCAAAAATATTTTTTTCAGGATTAAAGCAGAAGAGAAATTAGCCAGACTAAAGGACATGCTACTTAAATACAAACAAGAAACTGCTCCGAGATCCAGCATTCAAGCCACTGAACTTCATATTCCCATGAAAATTAACTGAAACCTTAATGCCGTCAGCTACAAAATGTTTACAGCTATATCTAGGTCATCTCGCTAATTCTAACTGTGAAATCTGATTCTCTGAGAGAGTTAAGCATCCAGGGAGTCTTGTGGGTGGGATTGCTTATATTCAAAGCACATGAACTTTCCATAAGCTGTTGTGTGTAGGTGCTTAGCAGTAGTTACCCTGCAGGGAAGGGGAGACAATTCAGGGCGCACACGCCCCACCTCCCCACTGAAAAAGGCAGCTAACTGCTGTTTAGCCAGGGAAAGAGCCTGCAGAGGCAGCACCTGAAATGTCAAGAGTTTGTGTGCCTATATTGACCACCAGGGACACACACTGTACATCTGACATGTATTCAAGCACCTTCCTGAATTTCACCACAGAGAATTTAATTTGCATTTCATTTCTTTATCAGAATAATAAAAGTACTTTTAATTGGGAGCCCACTGCTCTAGCTTCTGTGGCCTGGCACTCACTTTAATGTACATACATAGTCATGCCACATGGATCATGCTCTCTGTGGCCAACAGTGTCACAGGGATGTTCTGTCTGAGGATAATATAAAAGCAGCGGTCACCATAAAGACTAAATAATTCTGTTCAGTTTATTGTATCTTAATTGCTTAAAGCATGAGAACCTTGAATTAAAGTCACACAATTGGATTTAAGGCACACAATGTACAAATATTTATAAAATCACTGTACAAAGTGGGCTGCATATAATTACATTAAGTAGAAAACAAATGTACAGGCCATAAAAATGGAGTCCCGAAGAGGAGTACGCTATTAAAGTGCTAACGAGATATACATAGTTTACAACATGCATTAAGACAGCCTTGTCTTTCATTCCTGTGACTGCCAAGAAACAGCAAGTATCATAAAACAAAAGTTAAATCAATACTTTGTCCTGCGTTGACGTCCACCACGTGGGTTTGTTGCACCATGTCCTCTGAGGTCGCTGTGACAGAATAGGTGCCAGGAGAAACTTCAATGTAGATGTCTTCGGGGGCTTGCCTCATCTTTAGTGGGAGAGGGGGGGAAATAAGCTTCATTACTGTTTTGTCACCTTAGATTTCCCACAAAAACAAAAATTTTGAATTTGAGTTAGAAAAATGGCATTTCAGCTGCTATGTAAACATACAAAGATTCTTCAAAATACCCAGGCAGCCTGGACAAAACTGCAAAATGTTTCTGTCAATAGGAAAACTAGCAAGTGCCATACTCAAAGTATTCCACCTAATGTTCCAAGCAGTGAAACTAATCAGCATGCTGTAATGTCTGCCTCACAAAAAATTAAAGTTGCCAACTGAAATGGTCTTGAACATAAACCTGGAAACCATCCATACAACAAGGGCACTCCCACTAATTTGTAGTGCAGCACAGATTCCACGTGCCTCATCTTTTGCGGCTTACAAGTTCCTGGAACTGATTTGGTGAGGTGTTAGGCTTTGAAAAATAATGGGAGAAAAAGGTTTCTTCTCGAGGAACAGGAGTCTTCCGAGAGGGCGTATGTGGGCCAAGCATAACTGGCTAAGCAGCTGCTGCATGCCTTTCCTTGGCACAGGGAATGTGTCAGGAGCACAAACGAGGTGAGACTGGAGAACTGCTGGATTATTGCTGCTGATGCAAATCACAAGAGACTAAAGATTAATCATGGTGTTTGACTCTCTACTGGTCCAAAATGCAAAGCAGACTCCGTTATGGTTATGTGCCAGAACTCCATAATCTGGTATATAAACATTCGTGCAAGTCTCTGCCCGTTCTACTGCCCACCTGCACACGTTGGGGCTGTGAGTGCAGAGCTGGTTAATCAGTCTCCACACCTGATCACAGATTTTAACCAGCTTGCAAAATGGTAAAGAAATGCTACACTTCAACTTAAAACCAAAGTATTCTATGAACTTACACGTCGCTGGCAAGTTTGATCTTGACTGGGTGCTGCAGAGGCTTCAATCCTCTGGGGGGTCAAAGAAAAAAAGATGCAGTTTTGTAATGATACAACACAAAAAAGCAAATTCAGCCAGAGGGAGAAGGTGCTTTGTTTTCAATTAAGTTTTCCCCTCTACAGAAGGGCTGATATGACACTATTTGGTGCCACCAGAAGTTACTCTGCCTCCCACCCCACCAGAAGACTCAGGCTCAGTCCAGTCCAGGTGTTTATCAGCCCATGATTTCAAACCACACACATTTGTGTAAGCAAATGTCACAGACACTAGATGGATAACAACTGTCCTACAGGAGGAAAGGAATAACCTTTAATCTAAACAAAACCCACCTACTTACCTCTTCTTCAGAGGACTCCAGCTCTCTTTCCCCAGCTTGCCTGCAGTGGTATCTGCAGATGTGTTTGATTTCATGATCTTTGCATCTAGAGGCTGCCATGAAGCTGTAGTACTTCTGGACAACAGAAACAGAGACTATTATGTGGAGAAGCATCAAAACCCTGCTCACAACTACTGCAGATTTACAATTAAATGTGGAAGTGCACAGCTACTGACCTTTTGTATTAATTGGCTGGTTTGTTCTTGTGTGAAGGTGAAAACAATGCCTGGATGTCTGTCCACAGGACATTTGCCTTCTGGTACAAGACCATGAGCCCTGATTTTATATGCTTGTGTCCCATACATAGGGACTCTGGCTCTTCAGAAATGAATACACAAAACCACCAGAATGAATGCTCTGGAAACACCTACCCAATCACGTGCCTTCAAGAAAAGCTTTGGTGGAAGAAGGCATAGTTTATGGATCTTTAATAGGATGCATGTGCAAGCTGGGTGCTTTGCAACCTAGCTAATGGAGACTGATTCTGCAGGGCACGTACAGGAGCAGTGCTCTAAAAGCAGAGCACGTTAACGCTGAGAAACGAGTTGAAGTGAAAGCGTCAGGGCTGGTACAGGTAGCACAGTGGTTTTTGAGAACTGTATTTCAGGCCGCAGCTACTCTTTTCTGGCTCCACAACACCGGGACTCGAATCTTCCCCATTGCAAATCAAGTATTTGAGTGCAGCTCTGCTGCCATCTGCTGTCGCCGCAGAACTCCTCCTGGCGTTACTTACCTTTTGATCATGGGGACCAGAGAGTTCCAAAACATCTATTTTATTTCGCTTATATTTTCCTAGTGTCTGCCTGCCAAAGCTAAACTTAGCAAAGGTAAGGCCAATAGGGATTTCTATTTCCAAGTCTAGTGCTGTGATTTACTCCTTGAGGTTATGCATGCAGCAATAGATTTGGTTGCTTATATAGTGGTTTACTGTAGAGAGCCACATCCCAAATACATCAAATACTTTGACCGATTGCATAACACTTCACTGAGGTGGGCTGGATTCTTTTACATGACATCCAAAAGTTTGATTCTTTGCTTTGTCTAAGAAATGTGGATCAACTTTGGTCTCTAAACTAAACAATTTATTCTAAATCACCTCATTTTAATAATTTGCACCTTCTGGCATCCAAGTGCCTAAATGATTATGCCGGGACATAGATTTTTATTTATGCTTTGTAAACTTTATCTAAAAAGTTGCAGGTGTCAGAATTCCCCCTTCTCTCCACCCCAAAACTCTTTTCTACCAAAGATGACTGATGCAGTGCTGTCTTGGCCGATGTGCAAATACAGAAGTCATCCTCTGCTTGTTCCGCTCTTCTACACACTCCTAACAGGACACAGGATGAGCCTCTATCTATTGTTACACTTCTGTTTCATCTTGTGTAAAACTCTCTTCTGCCTGAAGCATTTTAAGAGTGACTGTTTACTGTGCACTAGTGCTTTGAATGAGAGGAGTTTCTTAAGATCTAAGTACTTGGGCTGCAGGGCTGTATTCACAAGGGCAGGCTGGCAGTGGTGGGTTCCCAGTTCATCTACCTACCCAGAAGAGTAATGAGAGTGAGCAGCCAGAGCACAAGCAGAGCTGTAATGCTGCAGTGTACCACTGTTTGCCAATGTGAAAGCAGCAGAGCAGCACATCTACTATTTCATACCTCAACTTCTACCTGTCACAAGTAAAGATATGGTGCTGCTCTGAAGACCTGAGCCCATAATCCTGTAAGAACATCTCAAATCAAGTTTGCTTAAATAACAGAAGATGTGAGATTCAGCCATTACAGATGTAAAATGGGGAAGTTAAGTCAAATTCAGAGTGAATGTGTGGCATAAAGTGATCTTTTTGCTTGAGACTGGAGCTCTTCCTTACTTCTACCACCCAGAATGCAGTGACTCTATCAGCTGACATGAACAGTTCACATGATGAAAACAAAGGGCTACTCTGCTGTAAAGCCATTCCATAGCAACGGTACCTCACAGCCATGGAAACAACTCTACACACACACTAGTGGCTTACACAGTGTCATTTGTGATGCGGTATGATGTTTCAATCATAGAATCACTGAATACTCTGGGTTAGAAAGGGCCTCAAAGATCATCTACTTCCAACCCCGAGCCATGGGCAGGGACACCCTTCACCAGACCAGGTTGCCCAAAGCCTCATCCAACCTGGCCTTGAGCACTTCCCAGGACGGTGCTTCCACAGCCTCTCTGGGCACCCTGTTCCAGGGCCTCACCACCCTCATAGTGAAGAATTTCTTCCTAAAGTCTAATCTAAACCTACCCTCTTTCATCTTGAAGCCATTGCCCCTGTCCTATCACTACACTCCCTGGTTAACAATCCCCCTCCTGCTTTCCTGTAGGACCCTTTCAGTATTGGTAGGCTGTAATTATGTCTCCTGGGAGCCTTCTCTTCTCCAGGCTGAACAAGCCCCGCTCCCTCAGCCTGTCTTTGTGCTCCAGGCCCCTGGAGCATCTGCCCCTTCTCTGGACTCACTCGAACAGCTCCACGTGCTAAAATCGGAGCTGCCCTTCAGGTGCTCTCTGTGGAAAATGCCAGTCCGACTGTTCATCAGCCAAGGTGGTTCCTGCGCGCCAGGGTGACGGCGGTGAAGCCTACCGCGTAACCTGCCCCGAAGGCCTGGATCCAGCCCGGCACCGCAGGCTACGCTCCCGCCGTGCGAGGAGCCAGAGAGACGCCTCTTTTCTGCACCCGCAGCAGAAGCAGCAGCGGGGTAGCGCCTCACCTCGCACTCCTGCGTGGCTTGGTTCATCAAGTTCACCACGGCGGCGAACGCTGCGCTGAGGCGTTCCGAGTCTTCTTCCTGCAAGGAAAGGCAGCCGCTGTGACGGGGCTGCCGGCGCGGCGCTCGCTGCGGGGCGGCCCGACGGCAAGGTGCCGGCTGGTGCCGGCTGTGCCCGGCGCGGAACGGCCGCGCAACACCGAGGCTCTCGCGACGCCCTGAACGTCACCGGACGGGGCAGTCGCGCCGCCCCGCGAGCGCCAGTAACTTGCCCGCCGGCGCGGGCTGTGGCCGGACAAATCGCCGGGCAGAGCCCCCGGCTGGCTGCAGCGCGCAGGCGCCCCGGCCCCACGCAGGCACCTGCACGCGCGCGCCGCCCTGCCACCGCGGGAAGGCCGCGGCTCCCCGGCCCTCTTTTCCTTTGTCGCTCTCCTGCCGGCACGGCCGCGCCGCGCCGCGCCGCCCCGCCCGCAGCACTGACCGGGGCCGAGGCAGGGAGCCGTCCCGCCGGCCGCCGCCGCGCCCGCTCCAGCACTGCGCGCGCCAACCCCGCCGTCCGCCCCGCGCGCGCCCCCTCCATGCCGCCGCCGCCTGCGCGCCGCTACGGTGCGCACGCGCCCGGGCTCCGCCCGGTCCCGCCCCCGCCCCGCCCCCGCCCCGCCCCGTCCACACCAGCTGCTGCCGTTAGAGGGCGCCTCCGCCCCGCTGGTGCCGCCTTGCCCCGGGTGGGTGCCGCCCCTGCCCCGCCCCGGCCGGCGGCGGCGGGAGCGCCCAGTCCCGCGGAGGGGTCAGGGTCTCTGTTTTCTCCTCGCGCCACCGCCCACGGGCAGGGTCTGCGCTCTGCCCTGAGGCGAAGCCGCTGCTCCGGGACGGGCGTCCGGACAGGCTTTCCATCAGCCTCTCTCAGCGGCTTCGCTGCTCCCGATGGCAGCGGGCCTGTGAGGCGCCCGGGTGCTGCCCCCTGCTGTCCCCCCGGGGCTGTCCCCGCCGGGGAAGAGTGCAGAGAAGCCGGAGGGCGCTGTCCCATGCGGGCGGGGGGCAGCCGCAGCTCGGCGGCCTGTGGTTTTTACACAGCTGGTGAGGCACAAAACGATCGCTATGGTATGTAGCGACGGTCGGCTGAGTGACACAGGTGCCGGTAAGAGGGCCGAGCGCCAGGTGTGCAGCCAGCTCAGACCGCCTGCAAGCCACCACTGCCCCCGTGCTCCAAAGAGAGCCCTTTCTCCTCGCAGGGTAGCAGGCAAGCGCAAAGTGTGCCGGCCTACTGCGAGCAGGATTGGCCAAACAAGCAATCCCTTGCCGTTCCCAGGAAGCTGCTGCTGGCCCAAGGATGGTTTTGGGCCACCCAAGGGATGGTTTTCCAGTGGGGCAGACTGTACGTGCGAGGCCTTCGTTACCCCCACAGCAGTGTGCGAGGCTGCAGTTGCTGCTCGGAGCTACCAAACAGGCTTGGGAAGCGGCTGTGGCTACACGTAACCGGGGCCACACGATATCTTTGCTAACCTTGCTTGTACCGAGATGACAGTAGGAAGGGCAAAATAAGCAGAGAAACTTTTACGTGCAGTATGGCCAAGGTTAACTAACAGTCGCAGATTGTTCAAGTCCTTCATCCTTGCTTGTGGAGCTCTGCTAGCTGTAATCTGTTTGGAAAGCAAGAAAAATAATCCTCTCCTAGTGTACATTTTATTGTCATCTTCCAGTTGCTTAACCAGAGCAGCAGCCAGCTCCTGTAATAAACAAGCCCTTCACAGACTGCTTGTTCAGTAAAACAGTGAAGGCCCCAATTCAGTGGTCAAATGCAACTTAATTTTAGGTTGGGTCTCCTGTAGTTAAAGGAAAATTTAGGCGTTTGCCAAGTTGCTTGAGATCTGGAGGACTGGACACAATATAAATGGGGGGAAGGGTGGGGAAAATAATATTTGATAAAAGCAATATTAGTATGTTTGGGATGTTTGTTTGATGTGCTGGAGAAGCAGCCAGAATAGACTGGTTACTGCTTGTTTGGAAGTTGAGCATCATTCCTTGTTACTACTGGTCTCCCAGAGAGGAGGATGGGTTTGCTATCTTGCTCCACTTGTGAAATGTACTTGAAAAGGCCCTCCTATGACGTTTTCCTAACAGGGAAAGAAAACTGTATTTACTTCATACTCCTGCCAGGTACTTGTAGCAGTAGCTTGTTGTTCAGGAGGTAAATTATTCCTTATGTGTGTTGAAATTTAAACTCACACCATTTCATTTTGTTTTAAGTGTTTGGTGACACAGTGCTCCTTTTGCAGCTGAGTAAATACATCTCTCCCAATAAGGCTGACAGCTGAAATAGCTTTTGCTTTGAAATACACATTCACATCAGAATCCAGATGAGAGGGACCCTTACTTCCTGTGCATTCACTCTTTTGAAGTATAATGGAGGCTTGTGAAATGCTGGACATTTGCACCAGATTTCCTTGTCGTGTGGGATGACAGATCGAAACATCTCAAGACAATATATTTTATTTTGTTGTTGAGGTGGAGAAAGCCAGGAGTAGTTTGTCCTGAGCACTCTGCTCTGGGTTCAGAGAGGTATCCTTGTGTAGGAAAGCTCATAAGTGATAGCCGAGTGCTGAGCACCACTTCAGTTCGGTATCAGTCAGTGGAAAGTAAGTGACCGCATACTTTAAGTTCCCGTGACTTGTGACTTGTATTTCCAGTTGCTGAATACTCACATCACTGCTCTCTTGTCTTCTTCTGTGCCTGTTATCATTCAGTTACTATATTGTGAAGGGACTTGTTGTATAAATAAAACCTCAAGGTTTAGGTGCAGTCTCTGTGTTTCGCGGTCCCTGCGGTTCTGCTAACAGCCAGCATCCCGCCGCTTTGCGTGGCTTTTGTATCAAATGTCTCCTGGGGGGTTCTCATCCGTGAAACCCTCAGCAGGCAGACAGGGCCAGGGAGCTGGCCCCTATGATGCTGCTAGTGGCCCGCGTGGAATACGTGCTTTAGTACTTGTGCCACGCAAAGATCTTCACACGCCGCCCTCCCCCCCAACCCCCCCCGGGACGCGCATTGCCCCGTGTCCTGGTGTGCAGCGGGACCCTGGCTGGGGCATGCCCCGAGCGGGGCACCTCGGGCTCCGCTCCCCAGGGAACAGCGTTACAACATCCCTGTCGGTCCGAGCGGGCGGGATTTGGACCGTGGTACGCGGAACGAAGTTCAGAGGCGTGCCGCTGCCTCCTTTCCCCCCCTCTCCACAGGTACTGTTACTCCGAACTACCCCGGGGAACTTGGAAAACGCGGGCGGGCGCCTTGGGCGTCCCGCCCCACGTCCCGCCGCCCCGGGGCTCGGCCATCCCCGGCGCCCTGATTGAAACCATCTGCAGGAAGCGCGCCGCACGCTCTCCTCCTTCCTTCCTTTCTTTCCTTCCCCGCAAGCGGCTCCGCGCGGAGAGGAGCTCGGCGCGCCTAGATTTTAAAATAAAAAATAAGCCCTATCGCTCCGCAGGGGTGGCGGGAGGTGGGTTGTTAGGCGGCGGTTCGGTTCTTCTCTCTTCCTCCTCCGTCCATCACGTCTCCCCGCCGACCGGCCGGTGCTGCCCGGTCTCGGTGGGTCGCTCTTCTCCCTCCCGCCTGGCGAGAACCCGGGTTTGGGGCCGTGGGGGACGGGCGGCGCCCACCCCTTCGCGGAGAGCTGCCGGCGGCAGCGGTGGCTCGTCCGCCCGAGGCTGCCCGGCCGTGACGGGGCTGCAGCCCTTGCCGGACTGCTCTGGGGGAGCAGGTTTCTTTGTTGGCTGCCGGGTGACTGGTTCCCATTAATCTCCCGCACTGGCCGTGGCCGTCTCCACTTCCTGCCTTTGCATACTTCTCTCTCCCTCGATCTCAGTCCCTTCCCTCCCCCTTCCCCCTAACCCCCCCCTTTCTTTCTTTCCCACTTCCCAGCTCCTCCAAAAAAACTACAACCGCCCGGGCTGCGGGCTGCAGGCGTCCGGCGGAGGGAGCTCATCCCTACGCGCCTCGGTAAGGGCCGGGGAGCCGCGCTGCCGGGTCGGTGGTCGCCTCTGGGGATCCGGGCAGGGGAGCGGGGCTGGGGGGAGAAACGATTGATCGGGCTCCCGTTCGCGGTCCCTGCGCCCTGGGAGCCGCCCGCCTCCCGGGAGCGGGACGGGCAAAGGATGCGCAGCGGCGCGGGGTGCTGCCCCGGCCGGGCCCTGCGGCTCCCCGAACCGCGGAGACCCTGCGGCAGCGGAGCCTCCCGCCGCCGTGCCAGCGCGGGCCGGCCCCGCGACCCTGGCGGGGGTCCCAGCCGTGCCTGGGGCGGGGGGGAGCGCAGCCGGGCGCGGAGTCCTTGCTCACGGGCGGGGTGGAGTGGGGGGGTCGGCGCTGGTCGCCCCCGCTGTCCCCGCCTCGCGGGATGCTTCTCGTGTGGGTGGCGGGGGCAGAGGCACCTCGGAGGGACAGAGCCGGGGGCCGCCGCGGCGGGACCGCGCTGCCTGCAACCGGGCTGGAGAGCCAGCCCGCCGAGCGTGGGGCTCTGGTCTGGAGAGAGGCGGGGAGCTGTGGCACTTCTTCCCCCTTGCAGTGCCCACTCGTGTTGCCTTGTCCCGCCGGCTGTAACGTTTGCATGCGCGTTGGAAAGGGCAGCGGAGCCACCTGGGCTCTGACGGGAGGCTTTAGGATCCCAAGACAGATTTAGCCGAGGAGCTGAGGGAGCTGCTTCAGCAGTTCACTTTGTGGGAAAATCAGATGTACTGCGCTTGGCTTGGTACCAAGCGTTTGCTTTACCAAAGAGCACCGGGTCACCGCAATCAAAGAGTAGCAGCTACGTATGGGAGAGCCTTCTTCTGTTTACTCCGATTTTATCACTCAAATGTACTTTGAATTTTAGTAGTGACGCTAAATGAAGCTGGATGCGTAGGATTATTGCATGGAGTATGTGAATAGTAGTGTTTGCTACACCCTTGATTTTTTTTTTTCATTTGGAGTTGACAGTTTTTGCCTTCAGCCAGATATTGAATAATCCATCAAAGCCCACCTAAAGGGATCAGAACTTGTAGAAGAGAGAGGATGAAACCGTTAGTCGTGGTCTGATTTCTGATGATGTAGGGTAGGTTGAATTCAAGTTGAGTTGCCCTTGAGACTTGATAACTTTTTGATTGTTTGTGATTAATATATAGTCAGTAGGTGAAAATATTCTGTATGGTGGAAGGGTAAATTAACAGAGCAGAAGTAGAAGTATTTCATGGTTAAGGTGAGATTTGAGAAAATCAAATGAGGAATGTCAAAATGCAGCTTTCCTTTTGCTGATCAGGTTATGCAGGTGCTGTAGTAGAAATCTGTTACCAGGTTGAAGGGTGAGAATGAGATTTATGACTTTGACCATTCATTTCCCCTCTTGCTTTAAGGTTAGTTATTTAAAGGAAAACTGCAACACTTAAGCAATTATGATTACATTATCAAGTCACCTAAGAATACAGTCAAGCACCCTTTAAAGCTAGCTACAGTCTGCACACTGTTAAGAATGACTAGGCTGATAGGGAACTGCCCTCTTTTTCTCTGGGGTAGAACCAGTGACCTCTGAGAGTGTGGAGGAGTGAGGACCAGGGCTCCATGGGAGGGGGTGATGTGGTGTCCTGGAGTACAGTATGTCCCGTTCCTTAGAGTACAGTGTATGTTCTTCTCTCTTAGGCAGAAATAAGGGAGTCCTGCCTGGCCTGGCTTTCTTCTGCTCCCTTCAGGGCGTTAAACACCCCCGGCCAGCTTGCTGAGTAGTCATTGCTGTTCCTGGTGCTGGGGAGGAGAGGCGCCTTCTGTCCTCTTCTACCTTTCCAGCATGTTTGTGCTGTGGGTACCGGCACTTGCTCCAAGGAGCCCAGGACCAAACATTGCTGTTTCCCTGTAAGCGAGTGACTTTTAACATCTACTGCAGCTCTTTAAGGAGCACGTGACCCCTTATTATCGGTGACCCCGTAAACCATTGTGTAATCTGTTGACTGTAATGTACCATGCCAATTTATTCTTGGTTGGGAAGTCTTGCCAAAGACTTGATGGAATAGCATGACTTTATCCACTTTATTGTTTTCATTGTGTTTCATAAACATCTAAGACCCTCTGGGAAGAATCACTGGGGAGGCTGGGCCTCCTTTTTTTAATTGCTGGTTAAATAAATGTTGCCAGTTTAGAAAAAAAATAAATGAAGTGGTATGCAGGATCTCGGAATGCCTGGAACTGCTAAACATTCATGTTTAGGAAGCAGGACTATTTTTAGTGTAGGGGCATTTGAAGAAATGATACTAGCCCCTTGTGAAGAGGTCATTGTGAAGTGCGCTGAAGAGCCTGCTTTTAGCCGGAGAGCAAAACCAAGTTTCCCACAGTTGAGTAAAGTTAAAGAACCAGATTTGTACTTTTCCCACTTAACTGAAGAGGGAGAGGATGGACTTTTTGTTAGTTTACAGTAGTAGGAGTGAGGAGGCTCAAATTCTTATCACACACACAAAAAATCCCGGTCTTGCTTTCCGATTCTCTCCAGAGAGTTACTGCAATGGAGATATAGGACTGAAAGGCATTTAACACTTTCTAAGAAGGGCTGGGAACTGGCAGCAGAGAATATGGTGTATCCTATAGGATCTGTTATTTGTGGGAGGTCACAACTCTCTTGAATGGATTCCTGGCTGCCAACCTTATCCGTAGCTAAAAGAACTGGGGTAAAACTAAAAAAAAAAAAACCAAAAGAAAACAAAACAAAAAAAAAAGCTTTGGCTTTGAGAGCTCAAGGTGATTTGGGATCCTAAATCAATTCTGAATATGGGACTGGGGTTGCTAAATGAATTACTTAATTGCTTTGGATCTAGAGAAGGCTTTCCTCAACTCATCTGCCCAGAAAATGGAAGTACTTGCTTTTGATGGCTTTAGAGAATGTGGTTTAGGTCAAAGTTACCACAGTGTGCTAGACCCATTGTATAGTCTGTTGGGTCTTGAGTAAGCTAGATATGGTTAATGCAACCCAGTCTCTTGCTGGGCAGAAGACCAACATCTGGACTGATCAGACTTTTAAAGAGTACCAAATGATAGTTGAGTCAAGTGGAGTTTTGGTCCAAACTTCATTGATGTCTTGTTTAACATAAGTTCAGTTTATATTATGAGTTTTGGGGTTTTTTTTTACTTTTTTTTCTTCCTGCTGCTGAGTGCCACGTGTGTTAGTTTTGTCTCTGTGCTATACAGTGTGTACAGTGTGTGCAACCATTACTTGCTTTTTTTTTTTTCTTTTTCTTTTTAAGTCTGCAGTGGGGATTTAGTTGGCAGTGCAGATAGAGGCAAGTTTAGGGAATTGAATCCAAATATTTACATTCTCAATTTGGCCTAGTCCTTGTGCTTGTAAACACTCATAGTCATATTGAACTTTGGTGAGGTTATAAATGGCTTTGCCAAGCCTTGGAGAATCGTACCCCACAAAGACCTGAAGTTTCCCCTTTTGGGAAGAGTTTTGGGTATGTTGCTTTGGGTGTATGTACATCAGCTGAGATCTAGTACCTGTCACCTTTACTCCTAATCCAACTGCAAAATCTCTTCCTGTATCTTGCTTCTTTTTCATGTAGAAATGCTTTAAGCTGGTGAGATGTGTCAAGTTAAATGTCACTGAAGAGAAGTCCTGCCCACCTACAAGGTGCTTTGGAAATCTTGTTCTCCTGTGCTACTCTAGATCTCTGCCCTGATAGAGAGGCTGAGGTAAAGATCCTCCTGCCTCTGCGGCTACTGTTTTCCTGCTCCTTGCTATTTGGGTGTGCAGATGTAAAGTTTAAGGACTGACTTGAACAGTAGGGATTTTTGCTCGTGGAGAATCAGATTTAAGTGCTCTTTTCATTCATAGAGGCTTTGAAGAGCTGTCAGATTTTGTTATTCACTAGGGACAGAGATTGCAAGTTTGGTCTGCATTAGCAATTGAACTTTCTGAAGACCACCTGGCCCCAACTGTAGTGATAGGGATCAGCTAGCTTGCTCTTCATGACTAAACACCTTCTTGTTTGGATATGCCTTTCTATTTGGGTCTGTTGCTGTTAACCAGAGTTTGAAATTAGGTAGTTTAGTTGTAGGGAGCCAGAGACTATCCGTAGAGGTGGTTGAGTAGCAATGAGTTACAGTAAAAGTTCCTACTCATCAGTAGAGGTCTGTAACTTAGGTGACCTCTTTTGGAATTAGAGTGCCTTAGCTTAATCCACAGTGAGCATGTTTAGAGTAACCTAACTTTGTTCTCTGGAGCATATGTCCAGACAGAACTGTTCAGGTAAATGAATACCATAATTCCTACTGTACTTTTGAAATGTTCAGCTGTAAGCTTCTGGGATGTGTTTATTAGGTTGAGGAACATCAGAAAAGGGTAGGAGTTAATTTTTAATGCCACCTTTCACTGTTCCTTGAAGCAGTGTTTGTCTGAGCTGTATCTGTCTGCCGCATAACTAAGGCTTCAGTGAATTTGTGCAAATGGCAAAGCCCTTAAGGATGCACTGAAAGCACAGGGAGTTTTTGTCAGAAATTCACCCCATGTGTGTTTGCTCACGCAGGAACAGGAAGCTATTTCAGTTTAAGTATATCTGTCTCCTAATTTCTCTTTAAAATGAAGATGTAAAAATGCTTGATGTATGAACATTTACTGCTAGCACCAGTGCCAACACAGGAAACCAGGTCTTTGAGTTGAAACGTTTAACTCCCACATTACTAAAACCAGTAATTGTGTGAAGTTTTAATACTACTATTCATTTCATCATTTTGATGGGGTTGGGACACTGAATAAATGGTTTGCATTTTTCCCCCTTAAGATCAAGATTATCTGTCTTCATGGGACATCCAGTCACAATCAGAGGGGACAGATGCTAACTAGCTAGCACTGTGCCAAGCACCCTGCTCAGCCTGCTATTCCAAGTATTAGGGCAGAGACCAAAGTACTTTAGGAGAGCTGCCCCGGATGACCACACAACCCTTCCTTAGCGAGGAGCAGATGTTCCAGTCATGGACTCTGTTCATTGTTCTGAGAAGTCCTTCAAGTCAGGAGATGAATTTGTCTCTTGACATTTTTGCTTTCAACTTTGTTACTTCTTTGAGCTGTAATGATTTTGATCTTTTGTCCTGGTGGAAACTCTTATCACTCTAGGTCACTGGGGAGGGAAATATATTTGGCCTGAAGTCATGTTTCTTTCTGTGTGGGCACAATGTGCTAAAGAAAAATGGGGGATATTGGCTGACTGTGTGTGAAAGTGCTCTTCGTTTGTGCTACATGATTGTAATGATTGTAGCTTCCAATTTGCCTTGTCTCTTAATCCCAGCCCTAGTCTCACAAGATCCTGTGAACCGGCATTGTTCAAATGAGCTTCATTAACCATGAGTATTGTTTTGAAGATATGGCAGGTGAGTAAAGTAGAAAAGCTTACCAAAGCTCCTGTGGGATGGCAGGTGCTGATTGTTTCCACTGTTAAATTGCAAACTGGTCAGCAGTTCCACACCACAGCTTGCATTTTACTGCCTGCTACATCCCTGCTATACCATTTACTTTAGAGTCCGAGCAGAACATCCCTCATGCCACTCAAACTGTGCAAGAAATGGCTGACTGGAGAGGCAAGAGTAGAAAAGGACAGGAAGGAACCAAAAAGAGGAAGCCTGAAATAATTTGAACCTCCTCCTAGGCCTTTTGTAACTGTTATTTAACAGTCTCTGAAACTGTTAAACCAGCATTCAGTGCTCATCAATACAATTCATGCCTCTTTAGGTTTGCACACATATTGTCTGTTAGTGTTTTATGGATGCATTCATCACCATTTCTCCTGTGGAAATGAGTAAATGTGCAAATTATTTAATTGTAAAGTTTAAAAATGTATTCTGTGCAAGGAAAGCACGAGGAGCTCACGCTGTCCCCTACTCAGCATCTGGATTGTTCTAAAGCCCATGTGACTTCCAGAAGTACCTGTGGGTACTCCTGAGCTGATTGAGTTGGTACTTACAGACCTCAGCGTATCTCCTAAGCCTCTCTTCCCACTTTCACAGGTGTTGTGCTTAAGCTCTGCCCTCCCCAGTGCTGGGGGTGGGTGCTGAGGGGTGTCCTTCTGATTGGCTCAGTGTTTTATTATCCTCTGAACCAACACTTTGAGCAGGGCTCACTGAGGTTTTTGCTGCCACAGTGGCAGAGCAGCCAGCAGAGGAACTGGTGTTTCTCTCCTGAGATGTCTTCAGGCTGGGACGCAAGGGGCAGTATTGCTGGGTGGTACAGCTACCTTCTCATGCACTGCCAAGGTGTTTTGAAGGCAATCTTCATTGGCCTGCCCTGCTTTTCCTGTGGCTACATAACTTGGGCTACACAGGTAACTCCTGAGAAAAAATAAATCCAAGAGAGGCAAGAGCTCTCAGATGTCTGCTATTTTGCACATAAGGAAAGCACACCTGAGCCTCTGTGCTTTGGGGAAACTTGCCTGTTAGCACCCAGGAAAACATTCACTAATACCCCTAACTGCCCCTCCCTCCCCCCACCCCCCCACCCCCCCAATTCTTTTCTTCCTTATCCTTTTAGGTCTCAAGCCTCCCTCTCAAAGCACTCCAAAAACAGCAGATGGGCTTTAATAATGGTATGTGTCATACCCTCTAATTGTGCTGCCACTGCATCCAAGCTCTAAACAGATGTGAGATCTAGATTTTGTGGGTACTGTTTCAGCTGTAGCTAGGGGTTCATTAGGCCTTATAAAGGGGAAGAATGGTGACAGAGGGATTCTTTGTTTGCTTGTGAGCACTGGGGCTTGTTGTCAGTCATAGGCGTTCTCCCTGACAGCACCTATTTGAGCTGCAAGAAGTCAGCTGGTGACATATTGTTTGGCCATTTTTCTGATGTCCAGATCTGTTATTTAGCTGAACGCTGAGAGAGATGTCAGATTGTGCTTTGTACCCTAAAGCCAGTGTCACCTAAGATTTGATTCAGCTGTAATACTGGCTTTGTTTGCCATTGAGGTCTCTCCTTGAAAGACAGTTATCTCTGAGTTGGGCAAACAGAGAAACTGATGAATGTGTGGCTAAGATGATGCCTCCCAAATGAAACAGTAAGAGAACAATGAGGCTTCCAGGGGCAAGTACATGTTTCAGAGAGAGAATAACAGTGGAGGGTAAAAAGTTTTAAGAAAAATGTTTGTTTATCTATGCACCTCCAGTAGATTGTGCCTTTTGTGGGGATGCTCCAGGATGTAAGAGTGAAGGGAAATGATAGCTTTATCTTTTCAGTAGGGTGGATCGTCGCATAATGTGATATTTCTGGCAACAGAAGGACTGAGGAGGTTATACAAAAGATGAGAGAATTTATGTTCTGCTCTTGGTGAAACCAGCTTCTCTTTTGAAGTTTAATGGTTCAATCTGTTATCATAATTTTTAGTGGAGAGCATAATTATGCATGGAGAGTATAAGATGAACCAGAATGTAGTTTTTGGCATACTAGTGTCGACCCAGAACTACTGTGGATAGACTGATGTGATAGAGGAAAGAATCTGGCTTATTCTTAAGTTTGGAGAGACAGTAGAGGTTTCTGCCCTCGACAAGTGTATCTGAGCTACTGGGCTGGATGTATGCTCTGGAAGCAGGATCATTAAGTTCAGCAGCATATTCAAGTGTGACATTTAAAATATGTGATGGATTTTGAGGGTCACACATATTTACCAGTCCATGGGTAATGGATAAACCAGCAGGAATCCAGCCCTGGATGGTTTAGTGCTTTGTCTTGGACCAAAGCTTCCTTTTCCCTTTCCCGTATGCTTTGCAGCAGTACGGGCTGGCAACCGCGTCTGCTTGTCCAGCCCAGACAAACATGTAGTCAGAAGGTTAGCTGGGGTGGAGACCACACAGCATGGTGTGATTTGGACCAGGTGACTTGCCTCAGCATATAGGCAGTGCCTGCTCAACTCTTCCTTGCCTGGCACTTTATTTCTGGCTGTGACTCTTCAAATTGTTTCTGAATCTATCCCAGTATGACGAGGTGGTGAGACCATCAGGAAAGTTCAGGCTTTTAATACAATGTTTAACTACTTAATCTCCAGAGAATGTTAATGGATATACACATAATCCAATTTTTTTTTTCCCTGAAAAGCACAAGTTCTGTATCTGCTTATGTTTGATTTTTGAGACTTAGTTATGTAACCATATCTCTGTACAAGGTGGCAGCTATTTTGTATCTACTATTCCACACCCCCTGCTGCTCCCACGATCTCTGCCAAGAGGCAAAGAAACACTCTCTCACATCAATGCACAGCCCAGGTTTGCATCTTATTTAGAGTATACTTATCATAACTATTCAAAAGATAGTAATTTATCCATATAATTTCACAAATAGTCCAAGCAACGTTTTCTGTATGGTTATTACATTAGCTGTAAAGCCCTTTTTATCCATGTAAGCAGCGCTTAGCTTGGATACGCAAGTTAGCACAGCAGATGTTTCAGTTATGCCTAACCTTCATTTTGACCAGGGAGTGGAGGAGACAAAGACCCTTTCTGCCTTCTCAATTTCCTATCTTTATTTATGAGTTCTCAGCTCTCTATGAAGCCTTAATCAGGCTAGATTCAAACAGAATAAAAAATGCTCTGGATTCTTGTCCAACCCTGCTGAGATTTTTCTAAGTGGCTTGTGAGAGTTAGATGCTAATTTTCCATTAGAGTCAGTTCAAACCAGCTACAAAAATCCTCATTGTGGCTTTGGCCTAATTGTTTAACAATAAAACATCCACATGCTCTTATTAGAAGGAACTCAGGATCTTTGCATGAAAAATGTGATTAAGCATTGCAAGCAAAAGCCAGCAAGTTATTGTTTCAGTGTTTTCCTTGTATTAAAGATACTTATATCTGTCTGTGTGTCTCTACTGAATCAGAGAAGTACCTCTTTCTATAAGCAATTTTACCCCATCTGCTTCACTTTTTTGGTCAAATTCAGAAGAAAACAACTTTGCTCTGTAAAGTCAGGTTTATTTATGTATCCTTTTGATTTTTATCTACTTTGGAAATAACTGCCCATAAAGAGGAGCAGGCTCATCTTTCTCCAAAAGAGAATAGTTTCTTTTTCTGAAGCAACTACTATTAAGTCCAATGTATATAGAAAGATGTAAATCCAGGAGGAGATACTAGCTTGCAAAGCTTGTGTCCTGTTTCCTGCTTTGTTGTTCGCTCACTTGGATCTTCAGAGTCATTGCATAACCTGCAACCTCAGCTTCTCTGTGCATCTGCAAAGGGATAACTGGTATCTCTCCACATTTTCGTTTCTTTACTGTGTAGATCTTAGGAATGTTACTGATGTTTGTATTAAGCTGCTTACTATGACATGTACCTTTGCAGTTTGCTGTGTTTCTTCCCTAACCTGAAAAAGGTGTGCTGGACTGAAATTGCAGTCCGAAGACTGATGACACTGTAATGCTTCAGTGAGAAGGTTGAGCCTGAAAGGTGCATGGGACTCGGGGAGCTCTGAACTTAGGAAGGCAGTACCTTGTGTTTGTTCTGCACTGACACCTCTAGCCAAGCAAGGAAAAGGTCTTGGCATCGGAAGGAGCTGCAGCTGTGCTCATTGGCCAAATATGAGGTGAAGCACTGAAGGGAAGGAATAGCAGCGATATATGACCTAGCAAAGAGTATTTAAGACTACTCCTTGAAGTAGCTGGACCCTCCAAGGCAGCTGAAAATTTACCAACTGCTAGCTGGGCACTCTTGTTAAAGGCTCAAAGCATGTAGGTTTTACAGGCCTATTAAAGCAGGACTGTGCTAGGGCTGTGATGTAGCAGAAGTCCCAGCTTTCCTTTTTCTCATCACGTTTCCCATTGCTAAGTAACTGCAGCATCTATTGGGTTATGTTTTCATTTAAACAGAATAGTACAAATATGTTTACAGTTAAACATGTTATACAAATACTTTATTTTCCTGCTTTATTAAATGTGTAACAAATCTGTTTGGCAGGCAGTAATAGGAAATGGGGTCTTCTGCACATTTACTGGGCTCTGAAGTTTTCAAGTTCAGATTAAGTTGATGGTCTCAAGTTGCATCAGGGGAGGTTTAGATTGGATATTAGGGAAAATCTCTTCAACTGAAAGAGTAGTCAGAAATTGGAACAGGTTGCCCAAAGAGGTGGTGGGGTCACCGTCCCTGGAGGTGTTCAAAAACCATGTAGATGTGGCACTCCAGGACATGGTTTAGCTGACATGTTTTTGGACAGATGATTGGACATTATCTTAATGGTCTTTTCCAAACTTAAAAGTTCTATGAAATTGTGTTTTAGATGACAATTTATCTGAAAAAACATTCTAATAACCTTATTTCTTTTTTAGTCCCTTGGATTCCGTAGGAACTCTTTTTACATATGTTTGAATTGCTAGGACGACTTCAGTCCCCTGGGGCAAACCTCACTGCAACTCTTCCAAAATACATTTTTGTACAGTGTAAATGGATTGCACTTGGGTCAAATTTATTTTCTTTTTAGCTGTGTGGATAAAATACGGAGAAGGAGAATAAATGATGACAAGAGCCTTACTTATGTCCTCTACTGTGCTTTGATTTCCACAGTGTCCTTTTAGTTATGCTTGGTACCAGGGCTCCAAGTTATTTCTCCTGCCCCTCTGTTGTAGAAGGGATGCAGGCTGGCTAAGTGAGCTGCTCTCTTTTCCTCCCCCAGTAATTTTTCTAGTCCTCTTCTATAGTCACGTAGACATCTCCACAGAGCTTGGGTTACAAGCTGAGTTGGCTGATCTTTCGTTGTGTTTTATTGTATTTACCAAAAGTTACTTTCAGTACCACACTAGATCTGTTGCTATTCTGGAAATTATCTTCTGTCCTTGTGAGCTAAGGAGGGAGATGGTTTAAACAAGAGGCCAGAATGGGTGGCCATTTCTGAATTGGATGGGGAAAGAAGGAACACTGAACAGAGGGAAAGTGGTTTCAACTTGTGTATTGTGAGACCAAATGAGGTGATTTTAGTGTACTTGATGCTTCTTTTACTTAGAGCTGCTCTCTGGCCCGAGGGGGATTGCTTCTACAGTGTCTCCTTCTAGTCAGTTTGTGACCTGCCCCCGGCCCCACAGCTGCTCCATCCTCAGGCAGTTTGGGCATGTCTTTACACTGGGCCAAATGCCAATTGCATATTTGGGACTGAAACCCCATCTGGTTGTTGGGGTTTTTTAGCCAGAAAAAAAAAAATCCCGAAAATGTCTCTCATATTTTGTAAAGGATGTTCTTCAAAATAAGGGAAATAGACATTTAAACCTTGAACTATATAAATACTTGCATTATCTTAGCAAAATGTGTGGCATTAAAGCACAGGGAAACAGTGTGATACTGTGTTTCTTGGAAGAGGATAGAGAAGTAATGGAAAAGTCTTCCAACAAGGTGGAAATGAAGTTAGATCTTCCCAGCAGTGTTTTTCCCTATTTGGAGACCTGGTCAGTTGATGGCTTTCTGTGCTATGCTTAGCAGCAACAGCAAGTGAATTGAAAAGCAAGGACAAATGTATGTTTTACCATGTCTGATATGTAATAAGATTAGGGTTATGTATTTGTCTTTAAAGCTGAGTGATCCCCAGTTGTTGCCTGCTTGGGAGCACAGCTGTAACAAAACCAGCACCCCTAACGCTTTGGCTTTCTGCTCCGTTTGTCTAGAGAGCAGCTTCTGTGGGATCACTGCACTGTGGGGACTGTGCTTCTGGTTGAAATTTGTAGTGACCATGTACAGTGCTCTTCCTTCCCCTCAGGCTGAATCTCAGTCTTTTCTGCAATGATGTTTGAAAGACTGATTAAGCCTGCATCTCACTCCCCTGCTTCTCAGTATTTCTTACTCATCTGAATGTAAAATAGTGCAAACAATCCAAGTATGATAGCACTTTGCCCTTGCTTGAAGAAGAATGTAAATTTTTGGAAGCAGTGTGTGGAATCTGCCTTTGAGTTGGGGCTAGTGGGTTTGGCAAAGCAAGGCGTGTGATGCAAAACTAGTTTTTGCAAGGTCCTCTAAGACTTTCTGACTAAACAGTTTCTCATGAGCTAAACAGTACTGGGAAAGGCTCGCTATGTGGGTAGGAGACCTCCCAGGAGCATGTTTGTTTCTGTGATTCAGCATGTGCCATCAGTCCCCTGAACAGAGAAGACATGTATCAATGGTCCAGCAAGGAGCTGAGGGCATAGCTCCTGTTGGAGACCTGGTTTTTGCGAGAGGTGGGGATCAGGTGCTGGTTTTAAGGTGACTTAACACTCGTGACTCTCTGCCTGAGGAGCTGTTGCATGGCTCAGATTTAAACAATTGTTCTAGGCACTCTGAGCTCACAAGAATATAATAATGATTGCCCTGCAACATTAAAGTGTCATCTAAAGATAACACAAGCTCAGCCCACCAACACCATTAAACAATCATAAACATTACAGATTAAGTTAGCCAGTAAATCAAACTAGGAAAAAAAGCTCTACAGAGACTTGTTGCTTTCGATGACTCATTGGAAAATTACCAAATTTGGGAAAGTGGGATATTTTTGACCAATCTGGCATCAAGCACAGGGTGCTATTTAAGTTCTGGTTTGTTTAACTTTACTTTTGCCTCCACAAACTTCCTCTGTTGCTCTAAATGGTTATAATAATATTTTTTTCCTTCATGCCCTCTATGCTTCTATGGCTAGGTCCTGTTAAACGGTGTTATGCTTCGCTCCAGACACAGCTGTATTTCAGCAGTAGACAAAGCAATTTGTGCGGGCGCCCACTTTTCACTGCTTATTTTTCAAAGGTGTATCAAGGTTATTAATTGTTGGATGCTTTTAAATTCTTCCTTGAGGAATATCATATGACTTTATGCCTTTGTTGATTCAAGCACTGCTTCAAAATGTTTCTTGTATGTGTTTTGAAGTCTTCAGGTCACTTCTGTGCAAGTGATAATACCCGCCTTCCATACAGTGCTTTTTGTTGCAATCCTCCAAAGTGCTTTGCAAAGCTGATTGGAGCCATTACTAGAGCTGTTTGAAAGTTGTTGATTAAATGTGGTGTAATTAAAATATTCTGAGCGCTTTTTGGGATTAAGTTGATGGTAGGAAAGCTTCCTAGAGAGCCAGGGTGGATTAGAGGCGCAACTGAAACAGGAACAGACCCTGCAGCCGCTTTTCATGGGAAAATGGATGTATTAGCACAACTGTCTTATTGTGCAACACAAGGATTTTTGGTTTCATTGAAACATTAAGTAAAAGCAAAGAATAAAACTGTGAATGCTGTAATGCCCTTGAATGACTTTAGGAATAACTCACATTTTGTAGATTAAGAAATCAAAGTGGAGGGAAATAAAATTACTTGCATGACTGGGGTTGCCTCATATAGCAAAGATAGATTTGGGGTTTTGAGTCCTCCAGCCACAGGGCTACCTCTCTGATACTTTGCCATAGTTTAACAATGTACTTGCTTTGCCACTATTGCATAAGCACTATTATTTTTGTGCAGAAATTAAACTTATGGTTCCAAGCAAAACAAAGTGTGTAGATAAATGACAGCAATTTTCTCAAATTCAAGAAAAAGAAAGATAGGCCTACCTTTAGCTTTAAATGCTTATAAACCTTTAACTGTTAGACTGCTGATATATTGCAACAGTTCCAACTTTCTTGGAATATAATAGGAGTTTGGGAGCAGAGGTGGAACCAGAATTAATTTCTTCAGATTATATTTAAAAAAAAAAAAAGAAATGGATTCTTGCTATTTCTTAGTATCTCTAACAACGTACCTGCTGTGGCACTACAGAATAGGTGTCAGGAAAACACCAAGATACAGCTGTGGCAGGACAGATTTTGTGTTGAAGTTTTTGAAAGTAATTGATCCAGTCAAGTAATGCTGTGCTGCCCCACTCTATCTTCTTTCAGGGCATTCTAAAATACACTACTACTACACTACTACTCTGCATTATTGCTTACGAAGAGACTCAATGCCCTGCTTCTTGTCTTGACATTTTGTTTTAGCGTTCCAGTTTGCATAGTGGTCTCCAGAGGTTTCTAAAGTATGCATGAATAGAGAGAAACATGCTTCTGGGAATGTCGGGGATTTCAGCTCAGAGACAGGCCTGGCTGCTGATCTAAACCCATTTCTTTCCTTCCTTTTGGCATTGACAGGAATCTAGGTGGCACAGCACCCTCCTACCTCATCTTCTACTTTTCCTTGTGTTTTGTTACTAAACCTTCCTTCATCATCCATGCCACGCTGTACATTAAAACATGCATGGTCTCCTCAGATGTCTCTTCTATTGGCTGTCTACAGGCAGCAGCGATTGAAGCCAGGTTTCTTGATCTTTCTACAGGCAGTAACTGCGTGTGTGTAAGCAATAAAAAAGGTCCCTTTTTGATTAGAAAAAGGCAGGTATAAGAAGTGGATGTACATGTTCACCTTCATCCGTTTATCGGTAGTATACAGAAATGCAGTCAAATATGTCACCCCCTAACAGTTCTCAAAGGTTAGGGGGTTACTGGGCTCTAAGCAGGTTTACACAGTGTTGGTCTTGAAAAATTATGTATGGGAAGCTTCATAGCATATGGGAGAGAAGTTATGTTTATATCCTGGAATATAAATTAGATGCTAACTTGAATAGTTTATAGAGTGGAATGTCTCTTTCTTTCTTAGCTTTACATAGTTCAGTGCTTCCCCTTCTTCATGTCCTCATTCCCAAAGAATGCAGACAACTAGCTGAAAAAGGTTTGTCTCTAGTGCCATTAGGTCATTAAGGTTCTTGGCCAAAAAATATCCCTGACCTCCCTGGTCAGAGGAAACGGCATCAACAGCAATAGTTTTAAAGAGTTCATAGCTGGTGTGACTCAGCTGTTGTGTATGAGGCCTAAGGAGATAGAGGAAAACCTGCTGAAACTCTTATTCTCGTCCTTAAGCATGTGTCCAGCAAAAACCTTTATGCTTTGTATCATGTAAGGATAATGCCTGCAAAAGATAGAGAGTTATTCTTCCTGTGTCTGTGTTTTACAAAACTTCTGGACACTGCCCATCAAAATCCCGTGAGTGGTGAGTCTGTTGGCCTCTCCAGCTGAAGAAATCCATCTCTTTGCAGGAGCTGGGCATCAGTTACAAAGGTGTGCAACTGACACTCAACTGATTGTTGCCACAAGCTTTTGCCTTTCAGATTTTAGGACAAACTACTTCCAACAAATCCATGCATGTGGACATGATGCATTTTCATTTTTCTATCAGGGAACAATCAGCACAGGTTTCTGCGAGGTGGCTAATGCCTCCGGCAGATTGTCTCTGAGCTGGAGCTGCCCTGTGGCCTTGCAGAGCAAATGAACCTTTGACAAGAGTGAAGTGGCCTGTTTATGGCAGACACTGAAATGTTGTCAAGCTGGCATCAGGAGAGCAAAAAGCTAATGCTTGGTCAAGAAGCATCCAGAGTCAAATCCCAGGATCTTGTGTTCAGCCAACGAATCGGAGTTCTGCAGGAAGCAACAGAAAAATCTTGTGGAGTGTTCTGTATTCTGCCTGTGTTACAGTAGGCTGTTCCTATGCTTCTGCATATAATCAAATACCCCAAATTGCTTAAGTTGTTTGCAAAGAGGCTGATAAGAAAACAGTGGTGGTATGTGCCTTATCTCTCAGTCTTCCTTGCAGTGGATGCTCTTGGTCCTTCACTGTTCTCATTGATTTTATTTTTTCTTTCTTCTCTGCATGTAGAGCTCATTGGGGTCTTTGCCCAAGTCATGTTTTAATCTCTGTGTCTCAAAGCTCCTACCACTGGATTTGATTGCAAGAGGGCTTCTTAAAAATTCTTCTGTTGTTTTTTTGTTTGTGGCCCTCCTCTTTGTATACAGACCTCTTTATAATTTTAATGTTTTTTCCTTGTGTTTTCTGTCACTTTTCTTTTTTGCCTTTAGCCCCATGCTCCTCTAACCGATATTTTTATTGTCTCTACATCCTCCCCTTTCAGGTCCCTCATGTGCCTCCTCTGTTTTTTCTTTCATTATTTATACTGTGTGTTGTTGGATTTACTTTTTAAATTTTATCAATAAAGTACTTGAATCTTCCTCCTTCATTAGGAAAGCTCGTGATAAAGCTCTTGATCCTGTTTTCATATGGAAGGTGGAATATGCCTTTCACTCTGAAGTGCAAGTGTCTGCAGAACTGAGTATCCTTTGGGAAGCTGAGTTTCAGTTCTTTCAGCAAGCACGTTGTGTTGAAATAGAGCAATGCAGACAGATGTTAGCACCCCAAAGGTGCCATCATGGAAAGAACATACAGGATCTCTCTTCTTCCTCCAGGTTTCCCTCATGGAACCTGGACTACCTGTAGGACACCCAGGGCACCTGTGCCAGCTCACTTTTGCACATTGTTTCCCATATTGTCCATAGAACATGAGTGTCTCTTTTGTGAACCAGAATGCCCACTAAAGGCTTGAGAGGCCAGTGTTGGTGATCAAAACCCCCTCTTTATCTTCTGGGAGTGAACCTGCTTATCCTTCAACCTAATCCCCAAAAACCCCAAACCTAATTCCCCCAAGCCAGAATGTGTAGGCAGTAACACTGCAAGAGTTTGTGTGTGGCTATTTAGAGAGATGCATTTTCTTTCATGTGGGGATGGGTGGGAGAGACACATACTGTGCAAGCTTTAGCAAGGAAATATACGTTGTCCAAATGTACTGAGGAACAGCAAAACCCCTGGTGTCTCATGAGACTGTTGTGTGCAATGATGTGCAGTATCTGAACACTGTGTTTCAGCTGAAGTCTGTTGAAATAAAGGACTGTCATCCAAATGGTTTGAGTAAGCAGACTTGGGGTAAAGCTCTTGGGAAACAGCAATGTTGCCGGAGACTCGAAGTTTAATTTGTTTTCTTTTAATGAACAAGACTTTCTCCGTGGCTTTTCTTTGTGAAAAGCAGTGTTTGCTCTGCAGGATATGAATCACTGCAGATGGACTGGCTCATTGATTTTTAAAGGTGTTGCCTCTGTACTTGACTAAACAAGTAAAACTTTGTTATTAGCCAAGTGGTGGCTGCAATTGTTACAGGCCTAAGGGATTTAATGAGAGAAATCTTTTTTTTGTGCCTCAGCAGAGTGATATTCTAATGAAGAGGTAGCATTTGCACTCTGTGTGCACACACTCTGCTAAGCACAGGAAAAGTAGCAAGGATTGCTAAGAATCATGGACTTCACCGACTTTTGAGGGTAACCCTATCTGAATTGGGAAAGGAAGATTAACTTCGGGGTAACGCTTTTTTTTTTCTTCTTGAAATATAACCTGGATCATTGTGTCAAATGAAATTTATTTTTTAATTATGAAATTAGACTAAATGAAATGTCAACGCACATAATTTTAGAAAATGTTGCAGAAAAATGTGTCCTTAACTATTTACAGGCAAAATATTTCAGTGTGGACTTTGTACCATCGCATCTTACTTTTTGATGAACAAAACACTTAAAGGAATTCAAGTTACTTGAATATTCTTGTCCATTTTAACAGTCATGGAAACATCCCTATTGTTTAGTCCCAATCTTCTCTAGTTCCTTATAGAATCGTAGAATGCATTAGGTTGGAAGGGACCTTTAATGGTCATCTAGTTGTATGCAGTAAGCAGGGACATCTGTACTAGATCAGGTTGCTCAGGGCCCCATCAAACCTGACCTTGAATATCTCCAGGAATGGGACCTTCACTGCCTTTCTGGGTAGATCCAGATCTACCACCCTCAGACTGAAGAATTTTTTCCTAACATCCAACCTAAATCTACTCTGTTACCCCTCATCTCATTGCTACGTGCCTGTGTGAACAGTTCTTCCCCAGCTTTCTTATAGGTACCTCCTTGAGGCACAGTGACTTTTAAGGCAATGTCTGCTTTCTGAAAACCAAAACAAACAATGCAAGTAGGTTATTTAGAATAGTAGAGAGCTGTATGTAAAATGGTACCCCTCCCAAAACAAAATAATTTATAACCAGAAACGGTATTTTGGTGGTTTTCTTGGGGCATATAATATAGGAAACCACTATGAAGGTGCCTGCAGTGTTTATACCAGTTTGGAAAAAAAACCCCCCAGACTTGAATCTCACATGTGAAACTTCTCTGTTGACCATCTATCCCATTTCTGGTTGTAGTTTTGCACATTGTCCTGTCACTCTCAGAAGTTACTGCTGGTTCTGCAAAGTTCATACAGTGCACCTGATTGATTCTCGGTATCTGTCTCAGAAACCAGCTCTCTGGATTTCTTTGCCTTTACCTATGAACATGAAACTAAAAATATTTTTTCCCCTTTATTTGAAAGGATGGTGTGTAAGGAGAAGTGAATCTTCAAAATGAAAAATAAACCATCTCCAAAACTGGATGCTGGTTTTCTCCATGCCTCCAGCCTGTGCTGCCAACAGGCAGAGCAACACAAGACCAGGGTCTCGCCAGGATTGCTGTGTATCCTCAGGAAAGCTCTCTGTTGTAGTTTGAGTTTTGCTGTGGGGCTGCAAAGCAGCTCTGTGTCACGTTGCATCTAGTGAAAAGGACAGAAGCTTTTGGCAATTTGTTTTCCCAGGGATAGCAAACTTTAAGTTTCTGGTTTTATCCTCAGGTTAGCTAGGAAAATCTCTATAGCTGAGAATCTTGCTAGGGGTGGATAATTGAATTTACCTATCATCCCCTTCTGTAAGCAGGAATTTGTGCATTTCTGTGATGCAGTATTGCTGTTCAGAGGAAAGATGCTGGCTTGTAAAAGTGCCTTTCCTGTTCACTACATCTTATTGTGTAAGCAGGGGTGTTTTGAACTCTGCCTGAACCAGATCAGTATCTTACCCCGGAATTAATCACCAGGAAAACCAGTGACCCCGTTCCCTAAACCTGCTCTGATACCAGCATAGCTGCTGTTTCTTAAGCTCCTCTGTGGATCACAAGGTGCTGAATACCTCTGGAAAAGAAGTTCTGATGTTTCTCCTTCTACAAAATTCAACTTTAATGCAATGATCTCCCAGCCCCAGCTTACCCTAATCATGCTTCAGGCTTCATGAGGCTGGGGACAATGACTCAAAATGGGAATGGAGCATGGTGTGTATGGTACTGTCTGGGAGCAGAGAGCGAGGGCTGTCCCATGGGACAGGATGAGCCACGGCGCAGCCTCACAGCAACTGACTGGAGCCAGGTTGGTGACAGTAACAGGTTTCCCTGGCAGACCAGTGATAGCTGGGCAGATGCAAAGGGAAGTAGTTCAGTTCAATTTTAATCCAGAGAGCAAGTTGAGCCCAGCAAGGACATGGCTGGGGGCACGTGAGCCTGCAGCACAGCTCACCTGAAGGTGAAACTGGGCTTTTGGGCCCTTGGGCAGAAGCTGTGCGGGTGCAGGACCCGGGTCAGGCTGGTCAGGGGATTTGAAGGCTGTTGATACACTTGGGGCCCTGACAGCTGCTCTGATGCGTGTCAGACACTGACATGCTGATGGTATGTGTTATTTGCTATGTAAGAAGTCCTGGGCTGTGTGACACAGACCAGTAGGTAAAGTACTAGTAAGTATGAGTAAGGAGTAGTAGGGCTTTTGTTCTGGAGGCCAAATTGTGAGTTATGTGGTTAACCCAAGCCAAAGCAAGGGAGACACCAACATTAACTTCCTGAGGGGCAAAGTGAGAAACAGGTTATGAGTCTTGATAGGCTGGAATTGTTGTGTTCTGCCTCTTGGTGTCAGTCCCACAATAAAGCTCTCTGCTGCTGGGGTGGGAGATCTACTCCCTTCATCCCTCAAGGACTTATCTGGGACTGCCAGCAGTCACCACTGTCCGCTTGAGTGGGGAAGGATATACTGAGTTAGGAGAGGTCAGTTTTTCTTCTGTGCTGCTTGTAAAGTCACAGTGGGGTGGGGAAGGGCATTGTGCATCTCTACCCAAACAGATTTTCCAGCTCATCCTTGTGGTAATGCTAAACAAGTGCTTAAGGTTAAACTTCAAACTCCTCTGCTGGGATAGTTGCCTGCTGAGTAATGGACACTGCTACTCACTGGAGACACACACTGGTGCAGAATAGGCATATTCTGCCTTATAATGTCTTTCATTTAAAGCTTTTCAGGCGTTGCTTCTGTCTGGCATGATAAAATAAAGCCTTCCATTAACACAGCCTCCCTCAGTCCCGCCTTCTCTCTCCTACAGTGTTTTGGATTACAGGTGGGATGATTCCCAAAGGGTCTGCAAGACTGTCCTTGGGTGGTGGCACTGGTGAGCTTTATTTGTTGAACCAAATGTTACAAAGTGAAAAGCACAGTGTTGTGTTAGTATTTTTATGGCATCCTGCTGTCTTACCCTTTGTGTGCCGATTACGTTTGTGTGTGACAGAGAGGGGGAAATTTCTGGATTAATGGAGAGTTTGGGTGAATATAATTTTAGGAACAGGGTGAATCCCTGAATCTGTTGCTTTAGGGCCAGGTGAGATTCTGCCTGCACACTGAAGGAACATAAAAATAAATCTGTTTCAGTGGATGGTTTTGAATATTAAATAGATCTGCTGAAAAGCCCAGGTGCAGAATCCATGTGGATGAGAAAGCTGGTGTGGGGGATAGAAGTGTAATCTACTGACCGAAGCATCACCTCTTGGATGGTCTTTCTATTCTCTGATGCTAGCTCCAACACTAGCCTTGTTGGCATGTAGCAAGTTCCTGGGAACTGGCATATCCAAGGAGCTCAAGCTCAGGAAATAGTGTCTCTTTGCTCCAGTTTCCTCTTGCTGGGTGTTGGATGTGTGGTGCTCATGAGCTGTCCTGGTAAAAAGGGCTCCTGCTGTGGGGAGGTTACCCCAGTATGCCTTGCTACTGGGAAGTGGACGAATCCCTTTGAAATGGTGCAGCAGGTACCGTTTTTACGCTGTGGTTCTGGAAAGCTCTCCTAGCTCTTTGCTAGTCCAGTGGTTAGAAATATTTTTCTAATTGCCAGCCTAAGGTTATTCATGGCCACTTTCTGTCTAATTTATTCTCGAGTCAATGAGGGGAAAACAAATTCCAAGTGCAGTGAATGAGGTCTGTCTTCAGAGCTTGTGCAAAGGCTTGCTGAGCAGGTCACTCTCCTGGTCTTGCAGCATTGGTCTGTTGACTCCACGCTTGCCTGAAAATATTCAGTGCAGTTCTGATGTCCTTTAAAATGAAGGAACGTGGATCTGGTCGCAAGCTTGGAGAAGCCTGTAGAAAGGCCCACGATGACTTCAGTGGTTTTGAGAATTAAGCCTTACAAAGTTTGCATGGAGTTGGTGCCGGATGCACTGCCTACCCACAGTTCAGGCAGTGAACATGTGTGCACAAGGCTGGTGTAATTATGAGGGAGTTCAAAGGGAGCTGTACAATCGAGGAGGAAAATGCTTGGGCTGATCTGTGCCTCAAGAGCATACTTTCACACAGCTGCTATCCGTAGCGTGGGGCCTCCCCAGAGAAGGGAATGTCAGATGCACCCTGGTTCCCCAGGATTGAGTTGTACACACATGTTTCCTGGGGCCTGGGATGAAGTCACTGCATTTGGGGTTCCCGTGTGGTTTTGAAAGCCCGGATCAGGGTGCTTGGGTCAGGAACACACAGCAGCTCGCTTGCATTTTTGATCTGGAAGGAAGGTTTTTGATAGCATGCTTTTTTGCAGTAAACATGGATGTGTTTTGGGAGTGAAGCTGAAGTGTAGACAGCACATAATGGTTCATGTGGAAACAGTAATTGCTGGAATGACTACAGAGAAGGTTACAAGTAGAGCTAGTGAGTGGGAGGATGATGTTCTCAGACACCATAGCCTGTTGAGAAAAGCCTGATGTGCAGATGAATACATTTGCTCCAAGGTGTTACCAGAAAGTTTTGGTGTGAAACCGTATGCCCTGTGTTGGTGGATCCCTTCTAATTGTTCTTGTTTTTCATCTCCAGAAGTGCCATTTTTGGGGTATGAATTTCTCAGAGTAAGTGTGGGGCAGGGAAGAGTTGGCCTTCAATAGGTAAGATGTGGTGTCCAAACATGGGGTTTGTCACAGCCTGACTTTCCTGTCTCCCCAAGTAGAAACCAACAACTGTTACATCACGGTGCCTGTATCTTGCAAGAAGTAGTTGTCAGCTTTCGCACAGAAAGAAAAAGCTATTATTGGAACTACAAATGTTCATCAAATAGCTCTCGTTTGTGTCATTAAATGTAGCATGGTGCACATTTGGGTCAGGGCTCTGGCCTTCCAGTATTCAAATTCTGCATCCTGTAAGGGTTGACATATTGTGGTTCCCATGCTGCTGTGTTTTGCTGGCAAGTGAAGCAGTTCCTGTTTGCTCTGTGTGCAGTTACAATGGCTAAGGACATTGAAAGTGAGAACTAGGAGTGTTTTGTCACAGTGTGTTCATACAGTGTGATTTTTGTGGGTGATATGTTTAGGTTATCTCACAGTATTTGTGGGTATCACAGGGCCCTTTCTCAAGGCAATGAAGTACTTAAAACCCAGTAGTACAAGTTTCTTTTTATTCTCACTGTCCACTTGCTGGTGTGGTGTTGGGGGGGGGGGTTGGGGGGGGAAGAGCAGGAAATGAGACTGGAAAATTAAGTGTACCTGGAGTGATGAAGCAATTGTATTCACTGAATGGAAGGGAACCGGTGCTCCATCTTGGAGCAAAGGTGAAGTGATATCGTTCATTATCCTGAACATGGGCGATTATCTACAAGGGACAGTCAAACCCACAACTTTGTGTAGCTTATTATTTACAGCACAGTTACTTTCCTACTGATGTCACTGGAAATATATTTAATATTGCTACTACCTCTTAGCATGGCCAGAGATCTTGCCAGAAGAGAACCCGGTAGTCCAGAGTTCCATCTCTGTGTAAATAAACAAATATTTCAGTAAATCCCTTAGAATGGAAGCTGGGGGCCTTGGCATGCCAAGCAAAGCCATCAAAAATGGATTTTTTTTTTTTTTGTTTTGCATTTGATTTTAATAACAGGCATTATTTTCCAACCAACAGGATTGCATGTACTGTATGCAGTTTGTCTAAAAAATACTTCTCTAGAATGAGGGGATGGGTGGAAAAAAGGACGAGCTTTTTCAGGAGAATCTCCTAATGCTTTGGTCTTCCATTTAAAATGAGGTGCTAACTCATAAGCTGGAAGCTTTCTCCTGCATCAGGGTAATACAGCCTTATGACCATGCTCTCCACTTTGCTGCTGTTCCAGTGACTGTGCTGAAGTCTGCAGTGAAGGTGAGCAGGGGTGTTTGACCAGGGCTGTTCCCAACCTGGGCACTCCCCTCCTTTGACACCTGCTTTTCAGAGTGGAGCTTTGCAGGAAATCAGATGTTATCCTGCGTTGAGTCATTTTTTTTTTTGGTTTTCTTTTTCCTGCTGGACACCCAGGTGACAATAGTCTTAATTTGCTTCCAGGGTTTTCAATTGGGAACTAAGTATTTTGAGGTTTCATTTTCAGACTGTTGAAGGCTTTCTTGGCCCTTGGCACCTTTCAGAGCCAATCCAGTTTTATTTGGCAACACGTTGAAAGCATTGAGCTGTTTTAAAAAAAGATAAAACCCCATCCAACCCTCCCACATCCTTCCTGCCCCAAAATTCCTTTTAGGATTTGAAGTTTCATAGAAACTTGCATTTTTGATTTAGGCAGTAAGGCATGCAGGAAGAAAATCTTTGCATCAGTAGTAACCAAAAGACTGGGGTGTAGCTAGTCACTCTGCTCCTTGGTTTTCAGACAGTCTGTTATTTGCCTGCATCGTTACAGCTGTAAAACCAGGCAGATTACCAGGGTGCTGTCTATATTTAAGTGGCTGTATGCTTTGGGTCAGCTTTGGAGCCCAGCAGCTGGTATGGTGTTTGTGTTTTTGTGGACACTTTACAGACAGGAATGATCTCCTGCCTTCAAGCGTCTGTGGATAGTTTCTTATAAGTCATTTCAGTACCTGATTAGTGGGTGCAAACGGGTGCTTGGGCATCTAAAACCTTGACTAATCGTAGGTGTGACCTGTGACTTCAAAACTAGATGCTACCCACTTAATGCAGCAGCCTCTATCCAGCAGGTGCTGCACCTCTGTGGAGAGCTACACCATTCACCTTGCAATACCACAAGGTTACAAGGCTAACCTTCTACTGCCTAATATGTGTGTATTTGGTTTAAAAAAAAAAAAAAAGCCAACAACTTTAGCAGGGCTTAAATTGTTCCATCAACGGTCTCAGTCTGCAGGCACGTAGTAGTCACAGCTTCATGGGCAACAGAAGAGCATGCAATCTACAAATGGTAACAAGCTTGTTTATTAATAACTACATCTTCATGATAACCCATGAATTGGGCAAACTGTTGTAATCCAGCACTGAGGCACTGAGATTTTGATGTAACTTTGGGTAGGTCAGTGGCACCTTGTGAAATGTAGGGTTTGGAAGGTCTTACCTTGCCTGGGCTCTCACCAGCAGGCAACAGGCTGCACTGAAGAGATGTGAGCTCGTGGGCAGGCAGCACAGGCTGGGTGAGAAAGGGGACATCAGTGCCTGGCTCCAAGCTTGCCTCCAGGTAACCTTTCCTTCTAACTGAGGGCTGCAGAATCTTTTCCTTCTGACCCCTACCACTCAGTGATTTTTGAGGAAAAGAGGCAGCAGATCAGGACAGTTAAAATTAGCTAAATGTAACATTGTTGGGATTCAGAAAGGCTTTATGTTGCCAAAGGAGTTGTGCTTCACATGTGAACGATCTTCCTTTGACCTAAACTTAAACCATGAGTTCAGGGAACAACCATTTATAGAATTAGTTAGGTCTGTAATTCACTCTGTGAATAACAGGATGGTCTGAATGGGAAAACAAAGACCTTTACTTCTCAGCAAAGATGCAGAAGAAAGACTAACAAATTCTCTTGGGTTTTTTAGTTGTTACTGGTGGGTTTTTTTTGTTTTGGTGGGTGTGGGTTTTCTTTTTCCTTGGGTTGTGTTTTGTTGTGTGGTGTTTTTTTCTTTTTTTTTTTTTTGTGGAGGAGAACTGGTAGGGTTTTAGAAATACTTCCAAACAGTATAAACCATTTCCTATTGCATCTGGCAGCTGTTCTCTTAGTGTTTGCAGATGAGTGGCACAGCAACATCACTTAAGAAACAATTTCTTGTGAAGAACAGATGAATCTGAGGTTCTGGCTGAGGGAGAACGCACCCCCATAAATTGCTGCACTACTATGTATCAAGAATACTTTTGTAGTCTGTCATTGGAGCAACCATTGAGTGGGATTCTGCATCCCACACTTGAAAATGGTCCCAGCTCAGCCAAAAACTTGAGCATGTACTTAAAAGCTAAGCATTGACCTCAGCAGCTTGCCTAAGGGCTGACTCAGGTTTCATGCTGGTCTGGGAGGCTCCTGTAGTTCTCACAACTGTTCTCATGTGGTGATTCTTCTTGTGAGAGGGGACAGTGATATTGATGTGTCTCCTGTGCTTGTGAAATACAGTGATCACTCCTCTTTCCTAGCAGTGCTAAACTCTCTTTTGCAATGCAAAGGAAAAACTTTTGTGGCTGGGTCACTGAGGAGGTGTTTTTGTGGGTGGGTGATGTCCACTGGTGTGGTGCTGTTGATCTGGAATGAGTTGGCCCAGATGCATGTTTTCTTTGAGCTCACCAGTTGTGAGTTATAGTGTTACTGTTTGCATTACACAGAGGACAAAGCTGACGTGGAGCAATAAATTGTGTTACCTAGCGTAGCTGCCTCCTGTTAGAGAGGGAGAGCCAAATCAAAAGGTATGAAGGTGATTATTCAGGATTGAATAATGCTCTCTGTTTCCCACGCCACCATCTGAGCCTTGTTACTTGTGACTAGTCCAAAGGCAGCTGGGGGTGATATGCCTTTGTCACCGTGTCTCACCCTGAATGGGCTGAGATGTGGCATTCCTGTGCTGGGTATGGATATCGCCATAGTCTTCTCCCCAGTGCTGTTTTATAGTGGTTTGGGTTTGGTTTTTGTTTTTTTTTTTTTAAGTGGGAAGGCACTAAATAAGCCTCAATGTCTTGATGAGTTAGTCACTGTGAAGGGTAGGAAGCTGGTGATGGTTGGGGTCTGTGCAGCTGTAGGGTAGGAGACTGCAGCTTATTGAGTTGCAGTCAGTATAGGTGTGTTGACTCAGGTTTTTGTAGATTGCTGGGAGGTCAGATTCCCCATGCGTGTTTGTTCCTTCTGTATTGATTCAGCATGCTAAAAGAAAGAGAAATAACAAGGCCTGACAGACATGTTGTCATTTTTGGCAAATGTGCATTCTAAACCAGCCTGCAGATTTGTACAGCCCTGCCTTTGTGTTTTGAGAGCGATTGCGTCTGATTTACTGCAGAAATCAGCTTGGCAGAGCATGGTTCTGCACGTTCGGCAGGACCTACCTTTATCTTATGTTTTTTAGTAAATTGACTTTTACAAGGCAGCAATTAAAAAACATAAGAGAGAAATGTGCTGAACAACCCATCCCTTCGTGTGTGTCCCCCCCACCCAGCACGTGCTGGCAAATCTGCCACGGCTGCACCCACGGGCACAGTGGTGCTCGGCTCCCTTGCTTGCAGCTTCGGACAGTCTATGCACATAAGCTGGTGTGGGGTCCTGATTTCGTTATTGTGCTCCCACACTCCCCAGCTGCTGACTTTTCAGCTGAGCACAGCAGTTCAGATGTGGCTTTCTGTCACGTTTCACGTCACAGACCTAATAATGAGAGTAACGTGCTGGTAGCAAATCCTGCATGTCTTGCTGCTTTTCAATTCTGCTCACCTACAGCCTGCAGTCTCAGACAAAGAAAAGTGGTCAGAAAGCAGCTCGGCTCCTGGGCTTGCCCCAGCTAGCACTCTGAAGGCAGAGCATTGAGGTAGATGCACCGCTGGTCTCACCCAGAAGGGCAGTTTCTGGGTTTTTAAAGTATATTCCCACGTCAGCACTGAAGTGGCCATGGATACAGTGTTTCTGTATTCTCAGATGTTTGGCAAACATGCCTGGATTTTTGTTTATTTTTAAGGGGTTAATTTAAAAGTGTGCTAGACTTTCCTACCTTCTGGGAATTTGGGATATTCAATCGAGGTATGCCCCAGCAAATGGCTTCTATTTAATAACATCTTTGTACACTACCAGTAAAGAGATGTCTATCTCAGGGAGCTAAGCTGCATATGTGCCCAAGGGTAAAAAAAGAACAAAGCAAGACCGATGGGAGAGGAGACAGGGGAAGGAAAGTTCTTTCTTTGTGCAGTTTTGTTCAATGGGTAATGTGTGTGAAGGGTAGGGGTGGAGGTGCGGTGAAGGAGCGTTCTGAGATAACAAAACTTGCTTAGCTAAACAGGCTGGATTGAAATGACAGCCTTGCCCATCCTCCTCTCACTCTTCTGTGAACCCACCAATGTGCAAGCAGCAGCGTGGAGCAGGGCTGTGCTCAGCAGCTTTTCCTTTGGATTTTTGAGATGAAACTGCTGTGACAGCGGTGTTTTCCCTCCAGCTCCAGAGCTTATCAACTTTTGTGTGAAGAAAGTTGACTGGCTGATACCGCTGCCTGCTCCTCGCAGTTTGACAGGTCCCCTGCCATTGGTGTGTGTCTGTGTCCCCACATTCCACCAACCTCCCTAACGCACCCTGCCTTGAGCCACAGCGGTCATTTTCTTGAAGACGTGACTTTCCTCAACTGAACTCTCCTCCATAGAATGTACTGGTTTCCTTTTTTTTTCCTCTGCAGAAGCTGTTTGTCACTCAGACAACCCATCTGGTTTTGAAGATTAGCCAGGCAGACCAGAGATGCCAGTGAGGGACACCCATCCCTATACAACAGGTTTCAGACCCTCCTGTGTCCTGTCCCTTGCATGGATTTTACTTTTGCAAGGAATGTCTTAAAATCTTTTGAATGGCTCACTCAATAGAAAAAATACTCTGAGCTAATGGGTCTTTCTGGCAGATGTAAAATCCAGTGAAACATCCACAGGGTTTTTTTTTTGGTTTTAACAGGAACAGATGATTTAATAAGCAGCTATAAATCTCTTGGGAATGTATAGACATAGTCAAACAGCACACTTCTGCCAGATTTTTCACTGACTAGACTTACAGCCTATGAGTCATAGTGGTCTGCTCTACTCTCCACCTCAAATGCCTGTTGTTATTTTGGCTTTTAGAGGTGCTCTGCGCTGCATATGGGGGTTTTTATCACCACCTCCTGTTAATGGGCTCGCTCTTTCATCCAGCAGACAGTGTTCAAGCAGTTGACTCTCATTCTCTGTGTGTGAATGACAGTGCATGACGTTTCTTTTCTGTTCCTTAGCCCAGCTTATGATTTTAAATTTGTATAGCAAAAGTGTTTCTGAGGCTTATATTAATACAGCCCCTAAAATACATTTAGTAGTGGGGATTTGGTTGAATTAAGAGGTGTAGCCAGCCTCTTTCTTAATACAGCAATGCTTTCCTCCCAGCAGTCTGCAGTCACCTTGCAAAGATTAATAGATTTATACTAATGGTGTTTCTCATACATTCGGTTATTACCGGCACTTTAGAGATAAGGAAACCAAGACAGAAAGCAGAAAGCTGTTTGTTACCCATGGCTCGTGCTGGATTGCAGGGGAGGGTTATATTTCCTAAATAGTTGGCATGCCATTCCAGATGGATGTGAATTGGCACTGCGTTTTACAGATGCCATCTCTTCGTATTGTGCTGGTTTCCTGGCGTTCTATGAGCATCTTGGCTGCCCAGGAACCGGGGCAGCAAGATCCCCTGCTCTTTCACAGTTGGTTCGCAAGCCATGGGAATGACACATGGGAGCCACTCTAGGGGAGGTGAGGTAGTAGGAGTGCTGAGATTTGGTCTGGGTCATACCCTGGTAAACCAGAGGAAAAAACTAGTGATAAAACACAGGGCTTTGTATGGCGTTTTTAACCGCTGTGGAGGTTCTTGCAAGACAGGTGCAATGCGGTTTATGCCAAATGCAGCTGGGTGGCAGAGAGTTAAAAAATGGCCCACAACTTTGGTGGGTTGTTTTGTTTTCATAATCTTCCAATGCAATTATCTGGTATTTTAGAGTGTGAACAGGTACAAAATCTTTGCCTAAGGATAATGATGCAAAGTTCTGACTTCATCACATACAGGCTGGAAAAATGAGGCTCTAAATCTTTCCCTGACTGAGGACTGAATTTGCTTTTTTTTGTGTGTGCCAGGACTGCATAAAATGTGAGAAAAGCTGCTTATTTCAGTGATGGAGACAATGAAGAAGCCCTGTTCCTGTTTGACCTTTTTCAGGCTGAAGGGAGTAGCAAAAATACAGACATGAAGCAGGTTAAGAAACTGGAAAGAGCCTTGGAGGTGGTTTAATGTACAGAATTGTATAATGTGATCCAATACACATATCGTTTAATGTTTATGATGAGATTGCAATTTACTGCATTTCCCCAATTCTGGTTTCTCAGTGCTTCAGAAAGCTGAACAGGTATTGTGTCACTAGGCAAAGAAAGATATCCAAGGTTGTATAACTGGATGGTGCCGAAATCAAGAACAACACTTGATTCTTCTCACTCTTTGTTAGGTCCCTGCACACCATGCAGGGAGCAGAGTAGAGGGTTTCAATGCTATGCATGTGCACCAAGAAAATAAGCCCTTTCAGCTCTTACTGGAAAACTGAGAGTGTTGCTTCATCCTTTCAGAAAGCACAGAGCTCTCGTGTTTACTGATGGGATTTTCACACATCAGGAAATTAAACCGGAGTCGTAATCAGCATGTCTGTTCTTGAATGGGGAATTTTCCCCAAAGCAAGTTGTGATGCATGCTCCTCATGATTTGAATCTTGGAGTTCAGACTTTCCAGCATTGTAGGCGCTAACCTGTGTTTGCAGTGAACGCACACACACCCAACTGCAAGGGTAAGAGCCAAAGTTATGTGTTTGAATCTTGGCATGACTCACTGTTTAACTGGGAATGGTGGTGCCTGCAGAAGTCTGCCCCTGCCATGGCATGTGGGTGGAGGTGCTGGAGCAGCGTTCAGTGCTCATGCTGTTGCACCTGGGTTGGGGAAAGCTAGAAATCAAGACTCTTAGGAAAGCTTTTGCTGGCACTTCATTGGCAGCAAGGTCTCTTGCAACCTGGTGCGTGATCTTTGGGTGGTAAACGGTTAACATTCAGCTGGTGCTGTGGGAGCTCACCGTTTTCACAGTATGAACAGCAAGCAGCAGCAGTTGCAGGGAGCGAGGTGTCCGTCCCCATAAAGCAATGTACATAGCGATGGGTCCATCATGTGACCGTATGGACCTTATCCAATGTTTTAAAGGGAAAAATATCTATAACAGTGTCCTGGCCTATATAAGCTGTATAGTTTTCCTGGACTTGGAAAAAAGCACTGGTGCTTTCCCAAGTTCCACCCTTTTTAGTTTGATGTAAAAAAAAAACCAACAAAACAAACCCATTGATTCTTGCTTTTCTTTTGTCATTATAATGAGAAATTTTTTAATTAAAAGAAGAAATTATGCTTTTTCATGGTAAGAGGAAAAAATTTATCTCTGAGTTTTGATGAGAGTAAAGCAGAATGTGTACTTTTAAATTTTTTTCTTCTTAAATAATAGCCCCTACTGTTAGTGGCAAAGAGGACACAGGTAGATATGTGGCTCCCCAGCAGCCTAAAAGGGAGTGTCAGGAGAGTCCTTCCTTGGATGTGGGACTGTACTTAGAGGCTTCCCTCAGCTCTGTTTGGAAGAGCACACAGAACTGAAGAAGGAATGACCTTGCTTTTAAGACATTCATCTGGAGCTTGGGTGCTGGGAGCTGAATTCCCAGTGGTGGGACCATCTTCTGCTGTGGTCTACATTATGTCGCTGAGGGGACACCTGCGCTGCACAATGGAGCTTGGCACAGAGAGCCCTGGAGCTGACTCCAGGAGGTCTGCGTGGCCCTATGGTGCAGCGGGGCACTGTGTGCAGGCACAACCTCCTTCCTGAAAAAACTGAGCTGCTCTACTTCAAGCACTGCCTTGTCCTACTGGGGCTGGGCTGCTTCCAGTTCGGGAGTTAGGATGGTTGTGGCTCATTTGGGCATCTCTGTACCATGCTTCATTGCTAAACTCGGGAAGTGCTGAGGTACTGAAAAACTAGAAGAGTTCACAAAATATTTTTGAACTGTCTGCATGGTCCAGTTTTGGTTTTCTTTTATATAAGCTCATCCTAGTCACTCCACTGCCACTGACTTCTTTTTTCTCTGTGGCACTGGACACGAGCTAGGAGGAAGGCTTGATTTTAGCTGTTTCCCATGTCCCAGCTGTGTTCATCTGACCCCATCTGCCTTCCAGGTCTTAACTATAATATCAAGGGAGGCAGCAGAGCCTGGTGCTCAAAACCTGGTTGATCATCTGCTGTTTTGGAGGGGCCACTGTGCAGCCTGGCACGCATTTGCTCCTCTGTTCCAGCCAGCCACGCAGGAGTGACATTTACCTGGCCTTGCAAAGCCATGAACCCGTGAAGTAAAGAATGAAAGTCAAAGCAAAAGAGAGAAGGAAATAACTTTATTGTCTGTGGCTTGAAAAATCTACCTACTGTAATGATTATGGCAATATGAAATCCAAACTCATTATATGCTTAAGAAAACATGTGCTGTCACTGGCTTATGATTTGGATGGGGTGTCGGTGATGGGAGTAGTGGCTGGTTGGTGCTTGCAGTACCCTTCCTCCCCAGAGATGCTAAGTAAGGCTCTCAGACATTCACCCAGCATGTTACCAGCCTTTCACAGGGTTTCCAGGACAATTTGGAGGTTATAGTCATGACTGAAATAAAGGAAGCCAACTGCAGAAGTTAGCACACAGATAAATCATTCATTTTTGTGCAAAGGAATTTTAGGCTGACACTTTCTTCTTCTAGTCTCTTGGCTTGGAAGATGTATCAAGTCAGAGAGGGTTGTATAAACTTCCTGTGACCTTTCATAGTTGCTTTGTGATTTGTTTTGATCATGTCATTATTTATTGATTTATTTACAAGTTCAAAGAGTGCACAGTGTTACTGTTGTCATTTTCTCATGTCAACAAGGTGATTTCATACTGGATGCTCAGCCTTAGGCTCTGTCATACTCCATTTTGAGTTTAAATTAAGAGCTCTCTTGCAGTGGAGAGAAAAATGCAAAAGATCCAGCCAGCAACCACATTCTGCTTCAGAAGCCAGTGCTGTATTCTTGAACACACCTGTCCTCGTGTATATTGCTTTGCTAAGAGATCCTCTTCCCTTTATTAGCTCTGTGGAGCAAATATAACAATAGAGATGGTTCCCAAGAGTATCTTCTTTGCCCCACTACCTGAATGCACGTACGGGAAGGGCTACCTTGACACCAATTTGAAAAGTGCTTCTTCAGGTAGGGATTTGGCTTAAAAGATCTATGTTTCCATCATTTATGTATTCTGAGGAGGATTCTGCCCCTCAGTTCCCATTATGTCAAAGCTTTGCAGCACTTGCTCATATGCACGCAAGGTTTAGTCTTCCTGGAGTTATAATCTTGTGAGTCCTCTTACACTGCAGCTTACATTGCAAGGGGATCTGTTTTTCAAATTTACTTCTAATCCCACACTGAAGCAGCATCTTGTGTCGCAGGATGCATACTGTGAACGAGGGCAACAGACACTTGTTCTTCAGCTTTTACTTAAAAGAAACAGTGAACTAAGGCAAAGCGAGATATCTTGTGTTCATGTAGGGTCAAATCTCAATTCCTGTGGAATTTCAAGCTACACATTGACATCTCTCCTGATATGGCTAGTTCCCAGAGGAAGCCTGTTCGTCTCATTTGCCGCCTTCTTGGGACATAAATCTACATGTGATGGGGATGTATGCAGAAAAGAAAAAGAAGTACAGGAAGAGACTAACACCTATATAATTTTCTTGTTTTGTCCAGACAGGACAAATAGCCTCCCACAGGGACTTACCTCTACATCAATTTCGGTCCTAGATCTTCCCGTCTCTCCTTCTCAGGCATGCCTGGGACACAGCACAGCCACCCCCAGGAATGGTGTTGACTGGAGTGTCGATGGGTTGCCGACAGGGCTGGCTCTGGAGAGTGAAGGAGCAGAAAGACTTATTTACAGGAGTTTTCCACCTTTTGGTTATCCCTGTGGCTCAGCTTGTGCCTTGGCCTGGTGCCATCTGACACAGTTTGCAGCACTGGGATGTTGAGGGCTGGCTGAACTGGCTGCCTGGGCCTAGAGCCAGTTTGTGTGGCTTGTTTGGCTTTGCACAGCTTTCCTAGCGGGGTGAGCTGTAATATGTGTCTCCTGTCATGAATCAGACCATAGGTATGGGTAATTCTCAAACCAGGCATTTACATGAGCTAATTCCACACTGTTTGGGTTTAAAGTTGTTTTATTAAGGAATTATTCAGCTTATTGCTCAGCAGATTTTCAAACTCATTAGTAGGTTTAGCATGGGGAGCATGTCCTGGTTATATCACCAAACGACGTCTTAAAGCTTTAATTGCCAAATAAAAACTCTTTCCATCTCTCTGGTCTGAAACACTCAAAATTACTAAAACACCGCTTTGGTAAAATATTGTAGCACGTGTTTGGCATATTTGTGAGCTCTTTTGAAGTCAATGTTTAAGTGCTTTGCTGAATCAAGGCCTAAAACAATATTAGTCACAAAGTTAAGCCACTTTTTTCTGAATGAGTGTTCGCACAGGAGTTGAACATGTGTCAGCTTCTTATCATGGCCTACCAGGTACAGATATCCTCTTTTTTTCACTGAATCATATACCAACTTTTGCAAATTGCTGTCTTGTACCCAGTTGAGATGTCAGGGTCAGACCCAAGCATGGCAGGCTTTCATTTGCAGAATGAAAGCAAACTGAAATGGAATATAGGACCATAAACGGGTTGGCAGCATCTCAAAGAGTGCAAAGCTATGATTACTCATTTCCTATATACATATAGTGTGTGTATATATATACTTCTTTTTTTCTGGGTTATTGAAATCAGTACAGTGCTTCAAACGTGATCCTCTGGGCTATTAAAGAGGTCATGGAAATTTTAAATTCTCCTGCTAGAAGAAAGAGTTATGGAAATGCTACAGATCAGATGATGAAATGAGGCAAGAAAGCAAGTTCATAGCTAACTGATCTTAGCCCTTCACCTCTGCAGTCCCACTGCAACCACTGTGTCATGCATATTGGGTCAATGTTGTTTGCAGGGCCATGATAAGCTTCTTTATTACTTAATATGACACCACAATCCTCGCAAAACATGGTGCAGTGAGGCCAAGCTGAAATTCATGTGCCACTGAAGTCAGTGGACGTTTTGTTCATTTGAGTAGAATGATGCTTCTTTTGGGGTCAGAGGTGCTATCTTGTGGCACATGTTTTATTGCTCTTCTGCTGTTTTGCTGGACTGTTAACAACAAAGGACAGTGCTGTGAATTGTTAATCCTAGGGGAGAACTCCAGCGTGTTGTGGGACTGCTCCAAGGAGTATGGTGGCTGCTGTCCTGGATGTCATTGTCTTGTCCCACCTGGTAGTCACAGAATGGCCTGTGGAAAAGTGTTGAGTGCTGGGCCTCTAAATAAAGCACAAAGAGCATGGTTTTGCAGTGTATTCAAGCTTTGCATTATGAGCTGGTTGGGGCATTTTCCCTTATTTCCATGCTTCTGCAAGTAACTGCCTACCTCTCTGCTTCTCCCAGTGAGGTGAGCAGGAGCGCCAGGCATTTGTTGTTCTGTGGAACTGGGCTAAAAACACACTGGGGTGGTGTGTACTCAAGCAGCACTTTTTGCTGTTGAGCCTTGAATTTGAGGTCACTGGAAAGGCAGTCAGTAACTGCTGCGTGTAGAGATGGCATGAGAGAAAGAAATAAAGTGGTCATCTTCTACGGGAAAGGGCCAAGGCCCTTCTGCAGGGCACAATGCTATCTGAGGCAGGGAGGAATCATAAATCAATCATTTTACAATAGCATTTTTATGTGAAACTTTATTTGCAAAGAATAAAGCCACTGGAGTTAGTGCGGTGACTAATCTCCATTTACACCCACCTGTGCTGCTGTTATGGACAGATTACTCTGTAGCTCATCTCTGCCTTTGCCTTTTTAAGTCCCAAAGGTAATGATATGTTTTCACCTAGTGAAAGTTACAACACTTGAGTTGTTTAGGAGCAAATCTGATTTTTGTTTCCTCTCCTGTTGATCGTGGCTGCCTGACTTGCAAAGCATTCAGTATGGAATCTCAGTCCACGCGGCTTGTGGAGAGAGCAGATGGTGTTTCGCTTTCCTGTCTCAGGAGCAGAGAAGCCAGAGGTGCCTGGGCGAGGACTCTCACAGCGCACTCACCCTGCTCAGGGCATGTCTGCTCCTGCCTGCATCATGTGGCTTCTGTATCCTGCGCTAGTGACCGAAGAGCATAGGAAGGAGTGGGTTCAACCAGTCAGGAGTAGGAAGTGTATGGGAAATAAGAAAGTAAACATCAGTCATGTCTGAGCAATGGATTGTCTGTCTCCTGCAGTGGTGGAGGATACATACTCTAAAGCTTTTTTTATTGCAGTATAGACACAGTGCCGTAATTAATGCACTAGCAGCTGTTTGGAATGTCCTCTGTTTATGATCCTAAATCTGTCCTGATTAAATTTTGTTCTGAGATGTTGATATGCTTGCAGAAAAGCCCAATAAGAAAAAAAGTAAAAAGATATGACTGGTTTCATTGGCACCAATCTCAGCAAAATATTTCACATTTTGCAAGGAATTTATTAGGAGTGTGTTTGTGAGGCTTAGACTAGAAATGTGATTGCCTGGGGTCTTCTATGGTAGTCACCTGCCTGAGACTAAAACTTGGGTCATAGTTTTACTGCTGTGCTTTGTACCTATGCATTTGTGCATGCATAATCTATTTTAACAACTTAATTTGTTTGGTTTGGGACTATAACTGAGTGTATAAGTAACACAATGAGCACTTTCACTTGTTTATAAATATCAGCTCATGTGCTCCCCCAAGATCTTTGCTGTAAATGCAGATGCAGTCACCTAACGTGGTGGTGGGCTCCCCCTGCACCCGAAGCCATAGCTGCCAGTGGGGGTTATGATGGCTGTATCTGGCTTATGCTGGACTTTGGGGAATGGATGGAAACATGGTAGCCAAGGACTGTCTGGAACAGTAGCCTTGCTGGTAGGCAAGTATGACCCTGGTCTGTAAGTAGTGGACAGCCCAGAGCCCACTGAGGTCTCCTGCGTGGCAGCGGGCTGCATGACAGGATCTCCCCTTAAGTAGAGATGTGTCTCTCCTTGAGGTTGTGAGATTCTTTGCCACAACAGATCCTTGCCAAGTGACTAACAGCATGCCAAACTTTGAAATCTTAGCTAAGTGATATAAAGGATTGATTGTGCTTAAATAGTTGGTCAGCCATAAAGTGCCGATAAAGTCTGGGACTAGGACTGGTTCTAGTTGCACTTAGACTGTTTTCTGAGGAGTTTAGAAAGCAAGGCAGTCCTTTCTGAGCCAGCTGACTCTGTGGGAGGGTCTCCCCAATGGTCTGTCCTCTATGCAGTAAATAATCAAGTGTACATTGCCATGACTCTTGGCAAACTAGTGTCACATTTACTATCAACCAGATACATTGCTGGTTTATCTCAACAAACGTTGTTGCTCCTCTCTGGTGATTGAATTGCAGGACTCTATCCACCACAGCTAACAAAGTGCTACAGAGCCTTGTGACGAACTCTGCAGGGGCACATAATGCAGGCAGGTGGTACATACTCCCATGTTACCAGTAATGGGGTCTGAAGAAAACTGGGAGTGATCAACTAAATCACCTGTCCATTGATCAATCCAGAGGTTGTGGGGTTGTTTTTTTTTTTAATACTTCTGTGCCTTTGAGCATTCCCTCTGCAGCGATGTAGGGTAAAACATTTCTTTCTTGGGAGGAGCTACCCATTTCCCTCTTTCCCCAGTTAGAGTCCTGAAATGCAACATGCAAGGAGTTCAACCTAGTCATGCACCAAAGGGAAATTTTAAAGCCCCCCCCCCCCCCCCAAAAAAAAAAAAAGTGACCCCTTTGGTTCTGCTGGGCTTCACTGGTGTATCCTCAGAGGAACTTAGGGTGAGCTTGCAAACTTCGCATGTGGTGTTTTCATGTCTAGAAAAACAGTATCATGTGATGTCATTTCAGCACCTTCTGGATTCTTGACAGCTGAAGTAGCTGTCTTTTCATATTCATCTACCTGGTGATTAGTCCATATGCAGCTTTTGGTAGCAGTGTAAAACCTGCCTCATGTAAACATCTCTGTGCTTTTGATAGAGAGGTGGTGTAAGCTGAGAGCTCTGTCATTCACAAAATGTGGAGTTTTGAGAAGCACAGTCCGGTGCTCTGGTGTAGTTTATACCTTATAAAAGCTACATGGAGCAATAGATGCTGCTGTTGGACATCCTGGCTATCTCGCTGTCTAAGTATGGGTGGTTTTTTTTGTAATCCTGCTTTTGCTGTCACGTTACACACACAACCAGAAGAGTAATGTGTGGGACCTCCTCAATCTCCTCACGCACAAACCTAGCTGTGTCGATTACATACTGCACGCCCATGTCTTCTTGTGGTCAGCTCCCTAAATAACACCTACAGGGTTGCAGATGCTAATTTAATTTAAGTTTTAATGGCACGGGGGAACACGGTAACGGCACAGGGAAGCGGCTGATCGCGAGGGGGGATGCTGGTGCCCTGCGCGGTGCCGCCGAGCCGGCTGTGCGGTTTCCCGCCCGCTAGAGGGACTGCTGTGGATGCTGCTCACCGCAGGCAGCGGAGCCGGGCCCTCCCTGAGGGTCTCTCACAAACTTCGAATGACTGGCTTGCGTTAAATCCTCTAAAGAGTACGTCTCCGAGCTCTTTCTCCAAGTGTTAAGAACTTTGAGCACAGAGCTCCTGTTCTGAGTCCAAATACTTCTTACCGAATTTCCTCACTCAATGTTGTTCTTGTTTTGAAAAGTCTTTTCTGTTCTCCTGATTTATCAGCCCAGGATTTCTTATACAACATTGCTGGGGATTAATTTAGATTTATTTTTTTTTTTTTTGTCGAGGAAAAAATGCGTGTCTGTGTTTATGTTTGGAATGAGTTTTGTTTTGCAACCATGGTGCCAGTGAATATGGTGAATTAATCAGTTCTTGTATGTGCAAACGTCATTGAAATGGGCTTCTCCTTTAACTGGGACATAATCAGTTTTGGGTTTCTCCTTTAACTGGAGAATTGTGAGTTTTGGGAAAGAGGTATGTGTACTTATAGCCAGTATGACAGAACTGAACTTCTCCATGTGTGTTTTTTCTTGTTTGTTTGGGGGATTTTTTTTCTGTTTGTTTGTTTGTTGTACATGTTCCTGACCTGCCTGTTTTTCTTCTTAATTACAGAAACATGAAAGAATACAGGAAGTCCTGCATGACCACGATGAATACCTGTGCTAATTAAGTCACTGGCTGGGTACTGGGAGAACAGCAAGGTAAGGAGTCAGGCCATGCCAGCAGCATTTCTTGTAATCTGTGTGATTGTATTTTAACAAAGCCTTCATGCTTTAGGATATCAAATTCCTAGCAGGTCGAGCAAAGATAAATAGCACACAGGTTTGAGTGCAATAGATTTACTTCTAGTTCAAAGCTTTGGCCAGCAAACACCTCTGTTCCCCTTCCTGGGAGAGAAAAAAGGTACAAGCTCTGTGGTGGTTTTCTTTTTTAAAAGGCAGTATCTCTAATTTCCAGCATCGCTTCATGACCAAAGCTCAGCTTCCTGGGCTGACTCTAGGGAGGGCTTGGAGGAGGGGTGGAATGCTTCAAAAACTTAGCTGATGAAAAGGCATGCTGTGTTGTGGATGCCTCCCAGAATTGTTTAAATCTGTATGTGTGTGTGTATGCGCCCGCGTATGAAGAGCGAGCGAGCGAGCAGAGATCTCCATGACAACTGGCCGGGCCAGTCTGTTCCCTGCAATCATTTTAGCTGGAATCGGTGCTGCGAAAGGTCATTTGAAGGAGCTGTGGGAAGCACAGCAGGTATTAGACGCTAAACGACTGGCTTTCTGATCGCCTCAGATAATAAGAAAGAGTTTTGTTTTCTGGGAAATACAAATCTGAGAATGGATTGGAAAGGGAAGCGCTCCAAATTTCAGGTAACAAAAATTGCTTTTTAAATGTTATTTTCTCCCATTTTAAAGTTTGGTGTGGGGTTTGGTTGGTTTTTTTTTTTTTCCTGTGCTGTTTACTCCCAGCTGAGTGTCTGAGCAAGCTTGGATTCCCTAGCTCTGGGGAATGATGTCATGCAGCAACAGTTGGATTCTATTAGCCAAGGAAAGAGGAAACATCCTGAGTTTTTTTTGGGAAAAAACATAAAATACTTTGGCTCTTTGTTGAATCTTGTGCAAAGGCTGCAAGAAGTGGTTTGGGTTTTTTTTAAATGTTTCTAAGAAATTAATTCCCAGAAAATGCCATTTAGGACCTAAACAGCACCAAACTTTAAAACCACTGTGACAATTACTCCTATATGCAAGAAAATAATTATGGAAGTGTTGAAGAATTCAGAAGACACTTCTTTCTTCTTGGATGCTCCTATATTCATCTTTGATGAGAAAATTAATTGCACTGTAATTAGGCGGAGGATTTAGAAGTTCCACGCAGTTGGGATCCTTTAGCAATTGTTTGGAGAATGCGCTGCTAGAGAGTTTCTTCTGGGCTGGGCTCTGTCTCAAACTGCTGCTTGTGAATAGATGATGCTGGAAGCATTGTTTTTAATAAGGTTTTCAGTCCCGGACTGTGTTTTTTATAGCTTTAAACCAATCTTTTTGGGAGAGTGTAGGGGGGGAAGAAATCTGCAAACTAATAATTTCAGCAATTTTAAAGGGTCTTTTATTTTTTTCCCCCTCCTTTTCCTCAGAGACATTTGCTAAATGCTGTATTCAGCACTTGGCATTAGGGTAGCATGCGTAGCACTTTAAGCAGAAAGATACCTAATGATGAATGTAAAACTGTTATGACCTAATGAAAAGACTTAGCAAATTGGTACGTGCTGGAACATCACAAAAATACATTGTGCTGATAACCAGGATGAAAAGATTAGGTCACCCCTATGCTCCTTAAACTCCCTTCTAGCAGATGCTCATTTCTACTTTTATGATCTTTGCTCCCTTCTGTGTGTTTGAGGCACAACCCAAAGCTTGCAGGAGTCCACGGGAGTTTTCCTGTCAGCTTCAAAGAGCTTCAGAGCAGCCTGTGCCTGAGAACTTCTCAGGCTCTGTTTCAGCCTTTGGACTGCAGGACCAGGCCACAGGCTCTCCGCTTTCTTTCTTGAACTTTCCAAACAGAAGGTCTTTTGTGTTCCTCCAAACAATGCCAGGCGCTGCTGACTGACTTCAGCATGGCTGCTAACACATGCTGGAGATAATGGTGATGCTTATTTCTGTTCTCTCCCAAAATCACCCCAGAGGGGGGGGGGAAAGTGCAGTGAATGGAAATCAAATCCTTCTATCCCACTTTCGCTCCTTGCAAACAGCTGTTGTTGGGAGTGTGTGTCTGTGTGTGTGGGTCTGTGCAAGTTGTTCCCTGATCAAAGGGCAATATCGGCCGCGCTCCAGGGAGAGTGCTGGGCAGAAAACACAGTTACCACTGTGATCTCCCTGTAGAGCTCCCACGAGGGAGAAGCAGGCTGTCCTGGATCAGGCAATCTTTCTGCTGCATGCACGCAGAACTGACGGCTCTCATCTGTGAATCTGAAGGCTGATCAACACAGCCTAAAGTTTTGTGTCCTGCCTCTTGCCTACCAGATTTGACCAGCTTGATTCCATAATTAAAATACCACTGTTTGTGAGTATCAATTAATAACCTGGTTAAGAGACTGGGAAAAATGATAACTTTTCATCTGTTTAAAGCAGTTTAGTAAGAAATCCTTATGCCATTCTTGACTAGGAATTAAATATCTGTGGACCTGGCATGTTAATTTGAACCATCCCCCTCATTAGGAAGGAACACTGTGATGATTACCCAAGTTTAAGGTTCTTTTGTGGGAAAATGCTATTAGTCCCTGAAATATCTGAGACAGGGAAAGATTATTCAAAGTCAGAAGCAGTGCTTTTAAAGACTTGTATTTCAGAGATGGTCAGCCTGAGACTCCCACAAGATCTCTGCTGGCAGTTAAAAATTGGGCATTCCAAAGACAGCAGTTGCTTTTTGGCATTTACCTGTTGTGCAGCATGATGCAGCAGCAAGTTTGGTGAATTCTCTCCCAGTGTTCCTGGCTGAGTGGCATTTCCCTTAATGGTCTGTAGTGTGGTGTTTACATGTTACTTTTAAAAGTGATGCAAGGCATCATTCTCATAGTCCTTTAATACAATTTCTGTATGTCCTAGCATTCTGAATGGTTCCAAAAGAAGTTTGCATATGTTTTATTCTACTTATACCTTAACACTAGGAAATAAATCAATAAATCTTAATATAGCTACACTCATAACAAGGTATTTTATAGCTGATCTACTATGGTTGGGCATAACTGTAGCCAACAGCCCATAGGCCTTGGCACAGGATACTTTATTCCCACCCGTTAAGGGTGGGAATAAGCAGCTTGAGAAGGTTACCCCTGTACCCAGTAACATGCAGGGAGTTCTTGCAGCAGCCTGTGTAAGGATGCAGTGTAGTGGCTCTGTGGGCAGGTGCTCTGTGCTCCATTGCCCAGCGTTTGCAGCCTGCTGTACTTGTGGCTTTATAAGTGCGTTTGTTTCTGCATCTTGAAGCAAGTTGGTTTATGTTGTCCTGACATAAATCTCCTTGTTGGTCCCATGTGTCCTCCACGTTTCTACCAGTGGCTCTGTGCCCACATTCTTTCTGTGGATAGTCAGTGGCTCTGAGTTTTCCAGAGAGCTTAATGTGTTTTTTTGATAGGATTAGTTGTGTCCTGTCTCATTGCACTTAGAAGGAAAGTGAAAGGACGTGGTGGAAACCTTTTTTTGGTGGTTGGTGGTTTTTTTTTTTTTGTTCTCTCTCCTTGATTATCTAATGACTCATTTTTATACTCTATTATGAAGTTTTAATTGCTTGCTTTGTCTTTTATTAGATCATCTTTTGTGTGCTCATTGTTCCTCTATTCATAGGTTGACAGTGTATGTTTCCCTGTTGTCTGTTGCAGTGAGTTCCAGGTTAATGGCTATATTGACATATTTGTCTTTATTATTTGGAAATACACTGCTTTGTTTGGGAACTTGATAAGGAGATCTAGAAGCCTAGGACTGACTTTGTATCATTTCATATTTGTGTTTGCTCCTACTCCCTTCTCTGAGTAACTCTAGCCCCTTTGATTTTTCTTAGGGAAAGTCTGTGAGGCACTGGGAAAATCACTGTAGTTGTTTCTGCTTCTTTGAAGGTCGGGTGGGGTAATCGTCAGAGCACCTGGTGTTACAGTTGTGGGCAGATACATCATTAAATTTTTGAACATGAGATCAGTATTCTTCATCTGTAACCTTATGCTCGCAATAGATCAAATTAATTCACTGAAAGCAATTTATTTGCTGCTTATTTAGTAGAGCTGCTCATGAGGACGCTCAACTCTCCCCTTTTCTGTAGGGTACTTCCAATTCCACGGTTGTTTCATCTCATGTATGGTTTTCTAGTCAGGGCGACTCTGGGTGACTAAGGTGTAAAATACGATGTGCAGAAGGGTTTGTTCTGAGCAGCTCACCTATAACATGAGTGTGGCTACCTTGTAATTTCTGCAAGAGCCTTGACACCATTGCACTGTCACTCTGCCCTACAGTGCAGGCTCTCATTAGCGTTAATTAGTGATCTTTGTTCTGCCTTCACATCTTTGACCGAGTTACTTTGCTGAACTTAACACAGTTGCTAGTATGACACAAAGCAGACTCTTGGCACAGCCCTGATCACAGAGCAGGGAGGGATCTGGCAACTTTCACACAAATCCATTATAATTAAGGCTTCCGGTCTGGGATTTAAACAACTTCTTTCTCTTAAAAGCCAGAGAGGCCTTGTAAAATATATTTCAGGCTGAAAACGACCCTACCGCTTGCTGGGGGAGGCGAAGTCCCCTGACGGTGCTAGCTGCCGGCAGACCTGACAGAGGCAGGTGCTGCTCTTGTTCCTTCCCAGGCTTTGCAGACACACTTCCACCCTGACTGCTTTTTGAACAAACCCTCTCAGTTGTTCCTCAGCTTCACGTGACAACAACAGATTTGCCTAAGCAGTTAGAGGAGTGTCTCACAGCTGGCTTTCCTCCAGTGCCAGCTCTTACTCTGAGTCCAAGCCTCATGTAGCGCTAATCCTCTCAGCCCACTTGGAGCCAAACTGCTGTATGCAAGAAGCTGTTCCAAGGAGTCCCGTTTCCCCATCCTGTCAGAGGCAATGTTCCCCCCCGTCAACCTTTCTTTTTTCCCCCATCCTGTTGCAGTTTGATGACAAGAAGATGAATCGGAGGCTAAAACTTCTGCCAATGGCAAAAGTGCAATTTGGCATCCCTTGTGCAGTTGGCATCCAAAGGCTACATGCCATCACATTATCCCGTGCTCCCGGTCCAGCTGAGCCTGTTGCTTTATGACCAGAACATCCCTCCCCTCTTTAAAGTGTGTGTGAAAGTTAAGGCATCACTGTGTGTTTACCACTTTGTGGAAGCACTGCAGAGAGTTGGATAACTTTGACAGTACAAAGCCTGCTCCCTGCAATGCTATTTCATGTCTCCTTGGTAGAGAGTAAACAGCGCTTTGAGAGCTGCAGCGGCATGGAAATATTTGCAGCTGCACAATTTGTGTTCCCATGTTTCAGTCTCTCACAGGCCCATGCAGATCTTCTATTATTAGTTTTAAAAGGAAAATAGCTGACAGCTGATTAACTTGAATGGCGTATTCCAGAGAGAACTGCTTTATGACCAAGTCATCAAACCCTTTTTCTGGACATGATATGCTTTCTGTAATCAGCTGATGATCTGGATTAGAGCTGCTCTGTGGTGCACCAGACTGGGTTTCACCATGGTATCAGTGTCATGGTTGGGGCAGCAGATTGGCTTTTGACCATGAATGAAGACCTAAGGACAAATGTTGGTTTCTCGGTGCTCTTAGCAGCAGGGCATGACTGTTCATTGCAAGTTGAGTGGTATCACCCTGGGATGTGTGCAGGTGGCTGCCTGGCCATCCCTGTTGTTTCCTGTGGAAACCACTGACTATGTGTGCTCTGTGACTCTGCTCCTGGCCTGGGCAGCTGGAGCACAGCTCACCCTGATCTGAGGCTGTAATGGGAATGGGGAAACAGTCCTCTTCCTGGAGCTGTGTAAGATGATCCATTTTGACTTTCCCTTTCCTACAACAATGGGCCTCTGCGCCTTGATGCTATAATGTCATGGGACTGGTTTCTTCTGCCCTCGCTTGGGGTGCTCTCATGAAAGATGGGAGCAGAGAACTGCCCCTGGTCATTGTGGACTGGGAGGAGACTGTATGTTTTTCAGCACAGAGCTTGTGTCCTTGATGGTGATTGAGTGGCTGGCTGGGCAAGAGCATGTTTTTTTCAAGCCAGGCCAGAACTGTTATTAAGATATGGAGGAGGTGGTCCCAAAACACATGTAGAGCTTAGGTCCTTACAGACCCTGCCTGTTGCCATGTGCTGCCTCTACCCTCCTCCTGCTCACTATAAGGGACCATGGAGATGAGGAAAGGGGTAGCAATGAGAGTGGGGCTTTTTCACTTTCTCTCCAGCTGTTGGGCCCAGGTTCATTTTTTAAGTCTCCCTGTAAATGAGATTTGTTTCACACAAAGTTTTGGTGCAGGCAGAGGTTGAACCTTACTGTGTATACAAATGCCTACTTCATGTCCTTGTGCTTGGAGCTCTTTGTGTGTTGTGAGGGCTGCTACGCATGTGGATTATAACCCATCAGCGGGTTATACTCTCTTCTCTGCCAGACTTAGTGGATAGTATAATATACTGTCAAATTTGGCATTTGCATTAAGATCTACTTTCCTCTCCTACAGAGATGTTATACAGTTTTCTGCTGAGACACATCAAGAGCTAAGGTCCCTGCTGTGTTTTATTTACTATTGGCTGCCATGCATGGACAGTAGAAAACAAATGTAAGCATGACTCAGTGCTGTGTACTACAACAACACAGAATGCTTTCTGGGGATTTGTGACCAACTGGAGGAACAGGGGGTCCAAAGGGCAGCCTGAGGTTGTCAGCTGCAGCACCTTGTCAGCAGATCCAAACATAGCTGCTGTGCTTGTGGCACTGATAACGTGGGTGCACCTGCCTATTCTAAAAGTATGGCTAGATCCTTGGGTAGAGGAAGATGAAACAGTGGATTTATGCCAAAGGTCCTGTAAATTTTCTGGAAATCTATGCAATTCATGTTCTGGATACAGCAGACTGAGGGCAAAGTGGCTGTTCCAGAGGTTTGAGGTGTTGGTCTGTGGCTGCCCTGGCCAGGATGTGTGATGTCCTGAAATCCTGAAAAAGCGGCCACATTCCTCTTTCTTCAGCTGAACAACATTCCCCTGTGGAAAAACAGGCTGCATTAGGTGAAACTCTCCTCTGCATCAGCCTCTTGCTGAGTTCTATCACGTGTGTAACATCACTTTTGGCAGCTGCTCTGCCAAAAGGTATATGACCTTGCCCACAGTAGCAGTGCATGGGGCCTCAGTCTTCTGTGATTTGATGTCATGTGTGCCTTTTGGGGACACAGTGACAGGACAGACTCCAAAGCGAACCACCACTGTTTCTGAGAAGGATGAGCTCTTGCTGCCTGTATTGGTGCCAAATGATGCACTGGCTTATGGAAGTGTGAAAATGCTTATTATTACAAAATGATTTACCATGAGAAAAGGAGAAATATGATGCATGCAGTGAGGGAGCAGTTGGCTACTCCTGAGTTTGGGGAGAAAAGGGGGATGCTAGGAATAGGTTGGAGGGGAGAGTGAGGAAAAGAGCCAGCTGGTTACCTGTGAAAGAGGAAAGAAAACTTAGTTAAAAGGTATTTCTCATCCTTCTGTCTGTGGCTGGCTTCCTGCAAGGCGAGCAGGAAAGAAACAAAGTCAGAACCCAGGCTTCTGGCTCAGCATAACACTTAGCGTTTAAACATTTCCTTACAATCTGTTTTGAAACCAACCCATCATTACAGACTGAGAATCCTGTAAAATATTTTTTCAGTAACATGTATGCATGGTGCTCTCAAAACAAAACAGTCCTGGACCCTTGTGGCTGGCCGGAGGGTGTTGAGAGCCTGCTAGGTTGTTTCACCACTGAACAGGAGCAGCAAATCTGTCGGCTTGGACAGATTGCCCTTGTGACAGTGGCTCATTAACAGTTGTCACATCAGTTATGTTTCCATGGCAGCCTTAGGTCTGACAAATGTGACAAAGCTGTGTTTTATCAGCAAATCCCCCAGCAAATCCCCTGTTAGCCCTACTCAGGAAAGCATATGGATAAGAGAAAATTTCTTCCTGCTCTTTGTTACTGACCGATTCTGCTCTTTGTATGTGAACCAGCCAGCTAGGACTAGCTCTGTTCCTCGTTAATTTGCAGTAACTCCTGTATGCGGCTGAACCAGTGATGAACTAAAACCTTTTTCCATTTGTTAAGAAGTTTCATTTGTTGTTTCAGTGACCAAGGAAACTCTAAAGGTTGGACTGAGGTTTTGTTCTGACTATTACAGGGCATGCTTGGGCATCCTTGTATCAAACTGACCTTTTTGCAGGTGGGTTACAGAGGTTCAGATAGGTGCATTGGCCAGGGCTGCATCTGTGGTGTAAGCAGCCAGGCTTGTTCTGCTGCAGTTGTTAAAAAAATAAAGATAACTTATATTCAACTAACTAGTATCTCCCTCTGAAACTTCTTGTTGAATGCTGCAAGGTGAAGCAATCTGCAACTGTTTGTTATCTGTAGGTAATCCACTAATATCTTGAACACCAAACCACACTCACAAATAAAATGAGGGAAAAAAAAAGGATAAAATTATTGACATGCAGAGATCTCTACTGCAAATGTATCGATCTTGAAATCTAGCAGAATCTGTAATGTAAGTATTTGCCACTTTTATGCAGGAAATGTAAAAGAAGGAAAATACCAGTTGAATAAGTTAGATAATATTACATAAATAAGAAAATGAGGAGGGCTTTAGAGCTTTTGTGAAGTACAGTGTGATTGCACTTTCCTGACTAGAACGAGATCTGCTTACAAGCATTCAGCCTGTCTCTGCAGGGAGTTGCAAACAGGATGCAGCTTTGCTAATATTGGCAGGTGATGGAGGTTTTTTTAACTGAAGGGATAGACCCTGGGGCTCTGTATCAGAAGGTCTCGAGGTTGAATCCTGCTGCTGTACGCTGGTTTTGTGCAGATTAGCTGACAGCTCTGTGCTTGTATAGTGTTTGTATGTATTACTGCTCACTTCAGCTATCTGTATTACAGAATCACAGAACGATAGGGGTTGGAAGGGACCTCTAGAGATCATCTAGTCCGACTCCACTGCCAGAGCAGGATCACTTAGAGCAGGTTGCATAGGACAGCATCCAGGTGGGTTTTGAATGTCTCCAGAGATGGAGACTCCACAGCCTCTCTGGGTAGCCTGTTCCAGTGCTCTGCCACCTTCACACTGAAGAAGATCCTGTATTCAAGTTTGTGCCCATTCTCTCTTGTCCTGTCACTGGATACCACTGAAAAAAGACTGACTCCATCCTTCTGACATCCACCCTTCAAGTATTTATAAGCATTGAAAAGATCTCCCCTCGGTCTTCTCTAGGCTAAGTAGTCCTAAGTCCTCAGCCTCTTTTTGTAAGAAATGCTCTAGACCCCTAATCATTTTTGTAGCCCCTTTTAGCAGACTCCAAATCTGCTACTCTCACCAGGAACATTTTGTCTTCAAACCAGGTAGGAGCTTATCTTTGGGAGATTCTAACATTGCCCAAGAGAGTAAAGGCAAACCTATTTAGTTCAAGACTGTTCTGGGACTGACCATCTTGTCTGACTGGAACAAGCCTGTGCACCAGCAGTACTGAGTAACTCCCTGGCTTGTGATTCCCAGGAGCATTATCCCCAAGGCAGGAAATAGTCACACTTCAGCTGCTCAGTAGTGCGCTGTTGTTTACAGTGCTGCAGTTGTCATTCCAAACCTGAAGGTGATGCCTTTGACTGAAACACACATAGGCGAATATTTATTTTAAAACAATGAGTAATAAATCTAATAATTTATAGCAGTAACCTCATAAATAAAGTCAATGCTTTTTCAAGCACCGATGGAAATTCTAGACAAAGCTGCCAAGAGAAACATGTGAACCCTGTTTTATAGCTCATGTCTGCTAGGTGCAGAGGGGGAAGCTGAACAAAAATATATCAGGATATACCTCAGAAAGACAAAATTTGTCATGTGGTAGTGGCAAATATCTACTCTCCTGATTTCCATGTGACTAATGGCAGAGGGAGGGAACTGATCACCTTTATGACTGATCAAGCATAGTCAGGAGAATGAAGGAAAAGGGATAGAAATATGTTTGTTCTCAAAGAATGCCGTGTACCTCAGCATATCTGGGCCTTTTGTGAGGGAATACCTTTTGTTTTATATTTTTTAAGCAAAAGCAAATCTCTGTTTTGAGAAAGAAGGACAAGGCATTAAGAAGGGGAAGGTGATGCTTAATGAATAAAGTATTTCTCTGCAAGACTTGAGATTGTGTTTTGTCTGTGGTATTGAAAGAAGAAGAGGTATTTGAGGATAGCTGATCAAAAGGAGTTGACAACAATTTTGTGCTGCTTTCAGGACTTTGTGGGTAGCCTGAAGACATCAATGTGACCGTTTCCAGAACTTCAGTCAGGCTTCAGGCAGGAAGCAGTCACCAGGGCTAGGGCAGGCCCAACCTCAGTGAGCCTTGTGAAGGGAACAGCTGTGAGCTGAAGGGCAGCTGGTGGCAGCAGTATGCAGCATTGTTGATTGTGCTGTATATTCTTTTTCAAAACTACAGCAAAATGAAGCATTAGTTGACTCATGAAGTTTACCACAAAGTTGTCTTCCTCTCCTGGTAACAGTTGGTCCCAGCAAGCTACCTCTTCCATTGTACCCTTCTGAGATTTGCAGAATGTTAGAGGTTGGAAGGGACCTTGAAAGATCATGTAGTCCAATCCCCTGCCAGAGCAGCATCACCTAGATTAGGTCACACAAAAACATGTCCAGACAGGTTTTGAATGTCTCCAGAGAAGGGGACTCCATAACCTCTCTGGGCAGCCTGTTTCAGTAACAGTGATGGTGTAAGAAACTGTGAAAACATCCTGGCAAATTTGGGTTGCTGTAATGGTTGAAGAGAAACTGCTTAGGTGAGACAAAAATTTTGGGGTTTGTTTGTATATTGTTCAATATGCTAAATCTTAATCTGTGGTTGAATTTCTGAGGTAGTGGTTATAACAACAGCTGGGTTAATAAAAATCATGCCTCATAAGCATCACTCCTTTCTTCTAGCTGTAGCTCTCCAAAAGATAGGCATGTTTTGGTTTTGAAGAGCTCTTAATTATCTTTTTGTTAAAAGAATGGGAGATTGAGTCAATGCATATTGATTTGCTTATTAATTTCTCCCAATCTCATAACAAATCTCTAAAATGTCTAAAAATGTAGTACTTAAAAAATCTCTCCATGGTGTATCTCAATGGGAAGTTTGCATTTCTGCTGTGTTTCTTTAGCCAGCACATTCCTGCAGCCAGTGCAGGCAGGAAAGTGGAAAACCAGCTTCTCAGAATTGTGAAGAAGTGCTTTGTCTCTTAGCTATCAGCATCCTAGTTTGTAATTTTTATTCTGCCTTTAAAATCTTCCCCCCAGAAAAATGAGTTTGAAGCCCAGGCAGTATTTCCATGTAAGTGACTGAGTCATCTTCCTTGGGAATTGAGGGATTGCTGTTGCCTGGAGTTATGGTCTTAATGATTAAGATGAACAGATAGTTAGGAATTTGTTGTAAATTTATATTCTATCATTCATTATTTCTTTTGAGTGGAGTCATACAGGGAGGAAACAGACATCATGATTTTGAGACGGGGTTTTTTTTCGTTGATGTAGTGGTGGCTGAAACAAAATATGGTGGCATTTGCAAGGAGTAAGATGGAGAATTCATGTTCAGGCTGCTGTAATGCTAGGTGTCTTAGTACCTGTAGTAAAATATTCTTCAATAGCCAGAGAACAGCCTAAATGTGATGACCAAGGTGTGAATGCAAAGATTGATTTTTGCCTCCAAAGTACCCCCCTAAAGACACAGAGGATCAGTTTTCTGGTGTATTTGAGCACTCGATTGCGCAAGGAAATTTTAAAATTACAAGCAGCATTTTGAAGTTCCCTTGCAATAAACATTAGTTTTTTGTGTTGATCGATGTGGCAACTGCACTAAACAGTCAGCTGGAAATCTCTTCTCACTGTGCTTTTGTTGTCTGAGGACAATGTTCTCGAAATCCCTGAAGTCCCACTGACTTCCAGAAACTCAAATCCTGTAAGCACCTTTGCAAGGTGTTCCTGTGTGCACACTCTGTGGTCTAAAGTAGTGTATCTAAGTCGTTGGTCAAACAGAAACTGTATTTACCTTTTTCAGATAGAAAAGTTTATTTTCAAGTCCACAATTATGTCGCCATTTCACTACAGTGAGAAAGGTAAACACTTCATGTTTTCCTTGGAAAAAGAAATTGAAACCAAGTTGTCCTTGGGAGCTGTGCAGAAACTGGCTCAGCAAAGGCAAAGTGGATCCATTTGGGAGTCATGGGGCTTTGAGCAGCATTCCTTCACAGTTGCAAGGCTGAAGAGCTGTGAGAAGAAAACAATAAGAGATGGGAAAAAATAAAAAAGTGTGGAAAGAAAAAGGGTAAGAGGGGAGCCTCTGCACCATAGAGGTTGAGGGATGTTCAGTAGAATGGTAGTTAAGATTTTTCTTTTTCCCCATCATCAAAACTTTCCAGTTAGTGCACTCAAAGCAGTTTGTGTCTCACAGTTAAACTTTAAGCTTTCCATAATTAAACATATCTGGGTGGATCATATATTTGCAGTTTCATATCTGATGCTATATTTAATAATCTCAGATACTCAGGTAAAGATAAATGTGGCAGACACCTTTGTGAGGGAGTAAACTTACCCCTAGATTAGGGACAGTAGATCTGTGATGTATGTGAAGCAGCAGATCAAGGTCTCAGAAAATCATCTGTGAGTTGGTGACTGTACAGATTTTCCTTCTTCCTCTCTGCATAGTTAAAAAGGAGCATATCCAAAGGGGATGCACAGGATTGCGTAGTCAGTTCCCTTCTCAATCTGAACCTGTTAATGGGTGGGAAAGAAATTGACTGCACTTCCTATTGTGGGAAAGAGGTGAGGACAAAAGCCCTGAAGGGCAAGAGGTGTGTAAGACTGTGAAGAAATAAGGACAGGAAAGGCTTTAAAAGTAATTGAATAGTTAGATCCCATTCAAGCAGTGATTCATAGAACTTGGTCTTGGCTGTCTTTGAACAGAAACCTTGGAAGAAGCAGTAGCCAAGAGGTGAATGAAAATGTACCACAGTTCTTTTGGCATACTGCCTTCCAAAATACATGGTGAAGCTTCTTCTGACAGAGTTGTAGCTGCTGTGTTAAAATATTTTTTACCTTAATCACAAACAAAAAGCCACTCAGAGCTGTGCTTGAAAAAGATGTTCTACAGTAGCTGTAGTCAAAGCAGGGTTCATGTTGAACTGTCATTGTCCTGTAAAACAATTTCCCAGTCAAAGAGGATTTGAAGATTTGAAGGTAGCTAGATGGATTCACTGTATGTCTTATTAGGTGACCATGTAGATGAGACGTGAGAATGCTGCGCGAAGGAGGTGTGGTGGTTTTACACTGGCCAAGACACATGCTTTTCACATGCCAGAAAAAGCTTTCTATTTGTTATGAGAAAATGTGGGTAATAGTTAATAATAAACTTTACTAGAGAAGAATTCTGTACCTTATGGCTGTCATAATTGCCTTTGACTTGATTTAAAGGTTTATGTTAATTTAAATCTAGTTTCTCCTTCTCTGTACACATTATGAATATATCTTGATGAAATCAGAGATTCCTGGTGCAATAAGTTTTGTGAGAAAAGTGACTATTTAGAAGTTACATGCTAAATCACAGATTAGGTTGGCTGGATTTGCTCCTTGGGCTGAAGGACCATGCTACCAGTTTTAAAGGGTTTGTGCTTCGTTTTCTCCTTCTTTTTTTCCTTTTGTGGTCTCAGAGTTGGAAATTGTGCTAGTCCAGGAGTTGTTGTAGGTTTTGTTGTAGTTACTTAAATTGCTTTTAGTTTGTGGTTTCATAGCATCCTATGCTTCTTTCCTCTTGCTGCATGCAGAGAACTGTTGATGAAAGTTTTGTCAGCTTTGTTGTAATTTTTGGTGTGGTCCTTTTACCAGAGAAATATTTTAAGACACCGTAAAAAACTGGAGACAAATGCTGCAAAAAGCAGGGAGTCTATTGATTGAAATTTATTTATTTTGGGGTTTGAAGTTGTCAGGGAGCATTACAGTGATACTGTGCAGGAGTAATAGAGCTAGCCTGCTGTACAGGCTGTCTAGTGCTGAGCTAGGGGCAGAGCCGAAGTAAGGACATTTGAGATCTCACTTAATGCTGTTACTAACGAAAGGACCTTTCTGATGCCTTTCCAGCTTAAACAGATGAATCTGTGTGTACGCTGTAGGTTTCCTTTCCTTTGAGTCATGTGGTACATAATTGGACTTGCTGCTTTGTGTCTCCGGGCAGTTGGATTCTGCTGTGTTTTCCCTTTATGGATGATCCTGGTTCAGAAGTCTGCTAATCTCCATTGGACTTGACAGGGAAAAATATTAGGGATATGGTTTTGAAACTGAAAAGTGCAGCACTATAATAAATTGTGGCTCTCTGGTTGAACATGAGGATAAAATTCATTCCAGACCCTGCGTTCGAATGGAACAGTTTATGAATGGAAGCACAGCCCCTGGATTGTATTTCGGCATTAGTCTCTGGTTTGGAATTGTGCTATTTCCAACACAGACAAGGATACGTGTTTTATAAGCTTTCATTCTCCCACTGTTCAGATTGTTCAAGTATAAAATTTCTTGTGCTGGAGACGGCTGTGGAGTGTGTGCTGTAGGAAAAACATTTTATTTTTGAAAAGAAACAGGTTTGTAACTGTTGTCTGCAGCTTAGGCATTGAAAACAGCTTTATATTGGGTTGAAGGAGAATTGGCTCATGTTCGGAGGTTTCACAGTTGGATTTCTGTTTTACCTCCCTTTGTCACTATCCATGTCTTGTTTTATGGGCATCACCTGCCTCGGCTCTGTCTCCTGTTAGATGGGTTAACAGCTCGACAGCGTCACAGCCATGCGTGGTGCTTACCATGGTCTGATACAATCCGAAGCTCAGATGAAAGCCACTAGGTGTAGTAAATGTGAGTGTGTATCCATTATATTCAGATGGGCAAGCTGGAAAGCAATCGCATAGTTGTTATCAAGGAAACAAGCAAAAGGTGCTTAAGCAGCATGTATTTGGAAATTAGGAGTCTTGGACTGACGTCTGTAAACTTTCTAGCCCCTGCTGCAGAGAAACAGCAGCCGAGAAGTAGATGCTTAAAGATGAAGAAGGTGCCAAAATGTCCTGTCAGTCAACATACTGTGGTTTCACCCACAGCCTAAAACCGTTTAGTTTTAAACCTCTCAGATGGATTATGTTATAATGTTGACAGAAACAAAAATGAGATGCAAAAGAAGAAAAGCCGAGGCAAAAAGTTTGAGGTGTGATTTTTACATCTGTTAATGGGTAACATTTTTTTCAATTTATTCTTTCTCACTGTTATATTTAAAGATGCTGAGCTCCTATAACTTTCCCTGAGAAAAGGAAATTCTATTTTGAGGATATATTTATGCCTTCGTTCTTGCTGGTTTTGCTAGTTTGTGGTTTTAATGCATAGAAATGTCAAATCTTTTTTCTCTGAGCTAATAAAAAATGTTTTCTAAGTAACAGTTTGTGGATGCTCAAGCAGTCTTTTAAAACATCAATTACTCTTATTTTTGAAAGGAGTAAGAAGAATTACAGGTGGATCCATAACAAGGTTTCTTATTTCAAAGAGCAAATTGTTACGGGACTACTGCAACTAGTTAGTAGTGTGGACTGGGCTGAATGGGACAGGTACCTAAATACAGAATAGGCCAGGAGTTTCCCAAAGTTAGGGACTCTAGAGCTGCCAGGAATTGGGGTCTCAGAGGGGAGTCCCAGGGATTAGCCACAAAGAAGAAAAACATGAAATCTGCAACAAAAGGAGTGAAAAACTTATGGGGAAATAAAAGTGCGTTTTTGAGGCCAAGAAGCATAAACGCAAAGTGAGGACCATCAGGGTGAAGTTGGATTAGACACTGCTAAAGATGTTTAAACAAAGTAGGTTGGGGTGGGTGGATTTTGTGTTTTGTTATTGTTGTTTTGGTTTTTTTTTCCCTCCTGAAACTTAACAAAAACGGAAGTAGCAGAGACACAGGTTAGGTGGGATAGCATGAGAAGAATGGCTAATGACGAGTGATGTATAGAATGTGCAGAAACTGCCCTGCCTTCATTGCCAAGGGAGTGAAAGGGAGTGATAGATATTGCTGACCTGATGGGTAAGATTGGTCATGGAGGCAAAGAAGAAACACTAGAATAAAAGGCACATGAAAGTCAGCTGATATAGCAACACGTGTTTTAGAGGCAGGATTTCTACCACATGCTTGGAAATGGCAAATGTAGTATCTGTGCTGCAGAAGAGGAAAAATGCAGGTCAGTGGTTCTGATGATGATAAACCATCTTCAAAGAAAGGGATTTGTGGAGATGTGGAGTTTAAAAGTAACAGGTTGATTGTGCTGACTAATCTGATGGCTCCCCTGATAACTCTATTGCAAGAGGCAGAGAAGGGGCAGGTTTGTTCTCTTTGGATTTCTGCTCGAGGGCAGAACCACAGTGGGAACTACTGAGTGAGAGAAATCTGGAATCAATAGAGCAAGTGGGAAGCGGTAAGCATGAAAAGATAAGGCTAGTGTTGAGAGAACAGTACCAGTTTTATGATTTTAAATGCTGCTTGTTTTCAGCTTTAGTTCAGTTTAATATTCTTTACTGTTAAGGAGGTATGCAGGCAGCAAAGTGGAAAAGGTTCTGGAAGTCTTTTACTGATGCTCTGAAAATTGTTACACAATTGAGATAAATTAGGAGAACCAACATGCTTGTGAGCTGTTCACAAGATTGTTCTCTTAAAACAGAGGGTAGGAATCTGAGTCAAATCCGTTTGTTAAAAACCTTTTGTTAAAAATCTTTTATTGCCATAGCATTAGTTTAAATAGTTATTTGTCATAGAATCATTAAGGTTGGAAAAGACCTCCAAGGTCATCTAGTCCAACTGTCCCCCTACCACCTGTACTACTAACTATACCATGACCATCCAACCTTTCCTTGAACACCTCAAGGGTGGTGACTCCACCACCTCCCTGGGCAACCCATTCCAATGCCTAAACACTCTTTCTGGGAAGAAATTTCTCCTAACTTCTAACCTGAACCTCCCTGGTGCAACTTGCAGCCATTCCCTCTTGTCCTATCGCTAATTATCTGTGAGAAGAGGCTGAACTCCAGCTCACCACAACCTCCTTTCAGGTTGTTGGAGAGAGCAGTAAGGTGTCCCCTGAGCCTCCTCTTCTCCAAACTGAACAGTGCCAGTTGTCTCAGCTGCTCCTCATAAGACTTGTGTTCCAGACACTTCACCAGCTTTGTTGCCCTTCTCTGGACACACTCCAGGGCCTTGATGTCTGTCTTGTGGTCCGTACGTTTATGGTTTTGGTTTCATAATGGAAGTACCAATGCAATTTTTTTAAATGCAATTTTTTTTTCTGTCCACAAACCGTAACTTGGCTATTTTCCAACAGATTTTTTAATAATAGTTTCTTCTGAAACTAGTACTTGAGAGATATACTCACTGTCTGAGAGAGGAAGTGTAGGGCTTTTATTGTTTATACTGCCCAAAGAGAACTTTAGTTCTCACACCCCCAAACCCTAACAATCCCCAGGCCCCATGTTCTGCCCACATTCTAAAGCATTATGGGAGACTTTGAGAAGAAGAATGGGAGCAAGTGAACCTAAAGGTGCTAATGAACTATCAAGGTCTGTACAGAAGGTAGGAGCTTGTTTTAGATTCAGTCTCTGTACTTTGGACTATAAAATTGATGAACTACCTGTCTGTCTGTCCTCTCTGTCCATACAAAGCAGACATGCTGACATTTCTGCAGCCATGCTTATCTTCATACCCTTATGAAGACCCCTTCTTACCTCCCCTGCCTCCTCATGTCTGTAGAACCTTTCATCTCCCCACAGCCCCTGATGAGGGCATATAATAAAATACTGCTTGTTGGCTAAGAAAGAAAGAAAGAGACTCAAATGACCTGTCTGGAGCAAACAGGGCCTTTTGGATCCCTGTATTTATTTACCCCTCCCCTGGTCCTGGGGTTGTTTTTCTGAGCTTGTAGAACTCACTGGTGCTACTTAACCTTATTTTTATGATTTACTTTCAGACTAAAATACAGTGGCCCTTGGCCTTAGGTCCAGATTCCTGAACTACCTTCAATGCATAGTGGAAGCAACAGAGACCCTTAATCATTCAGGCAAAGCTCTGTTGATATCAGAAATAAATGCTTTGGGATCCAATGTGTAGGCATAAAGACTATATTTTGTGAGGTTACTGTCAGACAGACAAGTATTGAAATGGCACCTTTCCTGCTTGCTAACCACTATTGTTCACAGAAAAAAAACCCAGCAAACAGATTAAAATGCTTCATTTTTGAGTAAGCTGATTTCACAGAGCTTTTGGGCTGTCAGCTTAATCAATAGGGATGACTCTGTAAATTAAAAACCAGGTAGTTCTCAGCTCTCTGGGCATAGTGATTTTCCATAATTCTGGTCATGTCTGTTTCCCCATCTTCACATCTCTGTAGCTGTTTATTTCTGAAATGTGAACCTGTAATACTAAACTCAGTAACTGATTAAGTATCAATATGCCTTCTGTACAGCTCATTTATAGACAAGAGTATTTCTAATTTAGTGTCATTCTCTTTAGATGGTTGAGTTTCCAGGAAGCTGGACAAGTCAGGCAGCAGTAATATCAGAAGGTTGGAGGTTTTGCAGTATGTAAAGTTAGATAAAATAACAATCAAAAGTTGATAAACTTCTCAGGCTTATATAAAACAAGTAAAGCTCTTGACTAAATTAGAACTGGGCAAACACTTTTTACCTTGGTTTATCCTTGACTTTACCACTGAATTTTTCAGGCAGATTATTGTGTTAAATCTTCTGTATGACCCATGGACATGAAAGCAATCTAGTTGTCTAACAGCACAATCACAATGAGTAATGGGGCTTGGCTGAAGCACGGTAGCTTTGAAATAAAAGATTTAGCTGGCAAATAGCTTTTATTTTTTTATGCAAGAAAAAGAAAAGTTGTTATTGAAATAGATCTGCTTCTCCTTAGCATGGGTAAAGTGGCTTACTGACAGTGTTTTGAATTATTTAAAGAGATTACTAAGGTGTTTCTTTACGTGGAATTTTGGCTCAGTGTTTTCTGTCTATTTTAACTGGGCATTCACTTGTGGAGTTACTCTGAAAAGCTGCTGCATTGAATGATGTATACTTGAAGTCTCCCTCTTGTTTCTTGTAAGAAGTGTGATACCTTCTTGATACCCAAAGGCAGGAGTGAAAAAAATCTTTTCAGATGAGTAAAGCTCAGCAGATGCTCCCTCAAAGGCACATATGCATGTATGCCCTAGGCAGTCTGTCTAGCCTAATGCTCCTGCATTGAATGAATTGCCTGCTTAAAGCAGACCATGTCCAGTTTATATTAGCAATGTTGAGGGAAATGAACTTTATCTAGGGCACCTAAATGATTTGAATATTTGCATGCTATTGACTTTGATGATACTTTGGCTAAAGAGTACAGAGCCCATTGCTGGGCATCGGAACGAGACTTCTTTAAGTGTTTCTGATACTTGTGGAAAGGTTGTGTTGGGTAGTTACCTGGAGTGGTGGAGTGGTGGCTTCTGGTGGAAGTCTTTTTTCTTTTTGCAGGAGAAAAACAGATGCTGTGCTCCAAATGAAATGAGCAGGGAGGAGATAAAAGCAGGAACAGCGAGGGGGTGGGACAAACAAAAGCGTAACTCTACTTCGCTGGTTGGCAGATACATGCCCGTGTGTGTTCCCTTGATCCTGAGCTGCTGTACTTACCTCTGGGATGCTCAGCCCGTGCTGTAATTCTTGCACAGAAGGTCCATTTGGCATGGAGTCTGTGGAGACTGTACCGTTTGTGTCAGCAAGTATTCCAAGCAGCAACTGTTTCCTTTCAGGGACAATCTTTTTCCTTTCAGGGAGCATCTCCACGTCGACACAAGTATAGTGTGTCTCTCACATAGCACTGAAAAAGAATGCTTATTCTAGCACTTGTATATCCCTGTTAAGTACACACAGTGCAGAAGAAACTACTCTTCCCTAAAAACTATGTGTAGGGAAAAGGTGAGCTGAATAATCTCAGCAGAGTAAAACCAGAAAATGCTGGCTACGTCACTGTGCATTAAATCTTTAGTTATAGATTTAAGTGTTGTGCTGTCATGTAAGAGTGTAGCCACAGTCAGCATCTGAAAGAACTCACTGTCAATAGTCTGTTCAGTTTCAGCTGCGTTATTCATAAGATTCATTCCTCCCTCCAGCTGTTTCCACAAATTGAAAGACTTTATTTTGGTTTCTAAATGCTAGTTCCCCATTGTTCTTGCCCACAGCTATTTTCCATGCCCAAATATCCATCTCCCCAAGAAAAGAAATCCCAACCCTACAAAAGAAGCCATGTGGAGTAATCCTTTGAGGAGAAAGTCCAAAATGGCACAGTATGGGAGCTGCCATCTGCAAAACTTCATCAGCTGGTATTTCTCTGTTGTGTATCTGTGGCTGTGTGAGGAGATTGGGGACAGAGCAGAATTGACGGTGGGGTGTGGCTGTACTACCAAAGGGCTCTCATTTTTTTTATGTTGTGGCTCCAGTTTTCTCATTAAACTTGGAAGGGGCAAAACTTGCATCTGGAAGGACTGAATGGAACCATTTCTTAATGTTTCAGTGGTATGGCTAAAGCATGAGGAGAGTATGTCAGTCACATGAACTCAAAATGTATTGGCTTTTTAAAAGGAAGACTGGTTAAGAAAAGACAGATGTCTGGACCAGCAGAGATAATACCTTGAAATTGCCATAAAATTCAGCTACAGTCTGAGAGGGGAAAGAAAAAAAGCAGAAAAAACCCCCACCCTCAAATATCAAACCATATTCATACACATATTTTCTTTAGAGCCCCAACTGCAGTATAGCTGCTGTGAAGACTCAGCTAAACTGGATTTCATGTTTTCACATCCTTAGGCTTCCTAGGATCAGAAAAAGATCCTTAGTGTGACTCTTGCATCTAAAACATAGGATAAAGAAAAACCCTTGTGTATGGATGTCCCACTGTGCGTGCTTTGTTCAGGTTAAACAGAAAAAGATTTGTCTGGGGAGAATGAGGTGGGAGTTCAGTTTGTGACAGGTAATAGGCACACCACAAAAGAGATGCAGTTGTTCCATCAGGAAACTTCAGGAATCTGTGCTCTGTAGGAACCTGTGAATCCTTGTGCATTTATAGTGCCTACACATTTCAAAGCAAGCTATCAGTTAAAATACTCAGCCCCAAATCATCAGACGAGTAGAGAATCACACAAGATTTGAAGTGTATTCATAATTTCATAACTCATTACCTTTTGGAGCACAAAGGCATTTATTTTGTTCTAGCAGGATCAAATCTGCTGGCAGGCAGCTTTTGCCCACTGTGTGCTAGGCAGAGATATGATTCTACCTGCCTCTGTAATACATCTCACCGTCCCGGCATCATAAAATGATTCACAGGTATTTATCTACCTTTTGGAGGATGAGGACTGGATTTTGAATGAACTCTGGCCAAGTTTGTGGTATCAACTGGAAGCCACGTGGAATTTGGCAACGCAGACCTCATGCCAGACAAAACTGATTCATTTCTGTCTTGAATGTTTCGATTTGTTTGTTAATCAAACCCAGGAAAAAATATGTTCAAATTAAGTTGAAAGTGAAGAGTTTTCATGCAATAGATTTTATAAGCCTCAAAGGTCTTACTTGTTTTATGATGATGGAATTTTCAAAAGGAAATTATTATTTATACTCTGTGGATACTTTATTTGGGCTAATTTACTTACTGGAAGACAAGTTTTGTTGTGAATTTGGTTAAACTGGCTGTGCAGTGTTGTGCACGTACGGCTGCACCTATGTATCTGTAATGATTCATCTATTTGTAGATGAACGTTTTCAGCTCTTTGATTGCTGCTATGGGAACGATCTGTGCATACAAGTGAACTGAAGGAGGAGCAGCGAAGGGGTAGGAGCCAGGAGAGAATTCTGAAAGACAATTTCATTTCTGATATCATCCTCTATGAACGTGGGCAAAGGAATGTCTGAAACTACAGTTGAGCTGACAACTACATAAGCATGAACTCTTTGAAAGCCGAGTAGATTTCAGGCTTGCCCTTTTGCTAGGTGAACTGTGTTATGCTCATAACAAAATCTGTTTTGATGCTTCTCTTTGAGTTGTATTGGGAGTAGACAGGTGTAATTCTGAAGGTCAGGCCAATGCAAAGTTAATTTTCTGTAGTAACCGCACTTTAAAAGAAACAGCAAAAAAACCCACCAACCTTATTTGGAGCAGATCCAAATTAGAGCTCTGCTGCATTCAACTTAAATCCAGAAGAAAGAAAGATGAATACCAGCTTTAGTGCCGGGGTGATTGATGCTTGCATTCAAAAGTTTGCTCAAATGTGGACTCCCATGAGATGGGGAAAATCTGAGTCAAGCTTTGCTATAGGCTCATTGACTTTTGGAATGAGACAGTCCATGTGTGCCGATAATAGTTTTTACACCCTGGTCTTGTCTTGAAGAAGATATTTCCATATGGGTGCTGTACCAAATCTACCCTACTGAGTATGGAATGCTCTCTGCTTGGTGAGAGGCCAAAACGTTCCCTGCAAGGGAGAAGGGGCTGAAATTGCATCTGATCTGGGTGTTAATCCATGTCCCTCAGGCTTATCCTGTGGCCGTTTCTGTGTTGCAAAGGCAATGCTGGATATGCCTTTTCAATGAGATCATTGCAAAATCAAATTGTTATTAAATTATATTTTACTAAGTTTTGAATTCAGTTGAAGTAGGAACATTGGTGCTAAAACCTTGGGTGGAAATGCTGTTGCCAGAGTGACACTCCAAATGCTGTCTGGATAAAATTAATCATTTCACACAAATATTCCAAGTTTGTTACATGTTTTAATATTATTAAACATAAGTGATAGCACATTACAGCACTGCAGCCAACCTGGGAACAAGAAAGGGGGCTCTGTTCCTGAATGCACTGGCTACTTGTTCTTCCTGGAAACATCCAGCTCAATGGATCACGCTTCTTTCTTGATGCGTTTTTGAGGCTGCCCTCCCCAGCGGTGTGGCAGTTAAGACTTGCAGTGTGAGCTGAGCAGCGGGATGTGGGGGGTCTGAATCACCCCTGCAGACTGGGTGTGGGAGTGCTCTGCATAAGCCTGTGCCATGGGCTCTAGGTTTCTGTGCTCAGGTGCGGCGGTGCTCGTCTGACTGCTGCTGTGGGGCTTGGTCCTCTCCAGTGAAGGATGAAACGGTTAAGTCTGTAACACTGCTCTGCATCAGGTTTGTTCCTGCTCCGTGGACTGTGAGGAAAGATTGTTCCCTCAGCAGAACTCACCAGTACAGTGGGTCCATTCACGCCTGCATCTGGGAAGATAGTTAGTGACTTCATTGATGAAATTCCTGTCATAGAAGCGTAAGTTCTTTGGAACAGTGACTGATCTCTCGAGAGGTCTCTAACATGTCATGTACACAGCAGTATGTAAATCATTTACATAAAAGGAAAGCGAAGAAGCTCTTTCAAACCATCAAATACCATCTCTCAGCATAGGAAGGTTTAAAAGATGTTTGATATCATTCATGGTTTGTTTGTGGGTTTGTTTTTGGTTTTCCTCTGTCTAAAACCCCCTTGCTCCCTTCTGCCACTGAATGCAGCCTTCACCAGAGCGGAGCTTGCCGGTCTGTGGCTGCTGCCCAGCTTCCTTGCTCTGCTGGGACCTGTTGTTCCTGTGGGAAGCCTCAGCAGGAACCCTCAGCTGGCAGGAACCAAGGTTCACAGCAGTTAGGTGGCTGCAACGTGCTCTGGTGGGTGGTTGGGTGGGTGTTTTGCTGCCTCCTACTACAAGGAATGTTAAAGCAGGTTTAAGTGTTTCCAGTTGTTTTGCTGTCTAGTGGCTGAAGGCCTGATGAAAGGAGATTTATAACACTTACGCCTGTGGTAGCTTGTCGAGGCTTTCCTTTCATGCACATGACAAAGGTCAGTGCTGTGGGAGCTGAACTCTTTTCTTCAGAAAAGTGGCTCTTCTTCTGACAGCTGCGTACACCTGTGACCACATGCTAGCTGGGAAGATGTTCTCTACAAACTCACAAACCAGAGGACCATAGTACCAATTCCTTTGCAATGTATTTTTTCCCCTCATAATTTTAGATTACAAAAATATGCCTTCTAGGAAGAGACATCTCTTTCTCCCTTATTGGTGTTTTTTACATTTGTGAAGGGCAACTCCTGAAATTCTTTGTGTGTCTTCTAATGGCTTTTCAGTGTTGATTCACACTTTCCTTTTTGTTTTAGTATGGAAGAGTGAAATTCCAGCAGAGCTGACTTAGTGAAAACTGAATTAGTGTTGATGGCTGGAGAGAAATGTAACTTGATCTTCTGTCTCCAGCGCTTGAATCAGGAACTGAAATAATTGTTCTAAGACCCTGGTCAACTTGCCAGAAAGTGGAGCGGTGCTTCTGCCAGATAGTCACCGCAGAAGTGCCAGACATTCATTCCTCCCCTTTCTGAGCTTGGGAGAGCGTGTGTGTTTGGGAGGAAAATACACACGGACAGCAGTGGACCAAGATAGGTCTCTCTCCGAGCTGCTTGCTGATGCTGTGCCGCGCCAAGGGCTGTGCCCGCAGGGACAGCAGTATGCGATGGCTGGCAAGGGGTGTGCGCACACAACTCCAGTGCTGGAATTCTTTCCCCAACTTTCTCTGTGGAGCAGTGGCATTAGTCACTCTGTCTCAGGGCTTGGCAGCGGATATGAGGTAAAGCCTATCAGAAACAAGACTGAAGGGCACATCCTGCAGCAAGAGAAGTGAGTTCAGTCCCTGAAGAAGTCGTGGCTCACTGGAAGAGATGATGATGTCTGCCAACTGCTAAGCCCAGCTGCACTGGTTAATGATTCGTGCTTTTAATTGAAACCATTGTGCACTACTATAGACTTGTCTTCTGGGAGCTGCTGGTGCAATAAATCTTGATTTTAATTTTTTTTAAATATTATTTTTCCATATTAGAAAGCTGTGTTCTTTGGGGGTTTCAAAAAGTCTTGAGCTTTTGTGCGCGCACACACACACACACACACACACTCACCCTCACCCCCCCTGTTGCTATAGATACTACAATTTTGGTAACAAAGGCAATAAGTAGTTTGCTGCGCTTGGTTTATGTTATTTTGATTCTGGTACAGCTGCCAATATTCTCTCCATCTCTTCTTCTCTCCCCTTTTTCCCTCCACCGTGAGTCAATTCTCTAAAGAAGCTGTTTGGATGAGGTTCTACCCATGAATTGGGGACTCAAAAACTTGAGTTTGGATTTGAATTTGGGCTTGTATATGAATGAGCAGATACCCAGAGTTTGGACATGTCCCATACTCATGGTGTGGCACCCACTTTGCAGGACAGCAGAAGTGTCTGTCTCGGTCAGGATACCACAGTGTCACAGATCCATTTTTCTTGAAGTATCTCTGGGGAAATGAAAAGTTTATTCCATGAGAAAAACTTTAGTTATGGAATGGAAACATTATTGAACATGAGGAAAGATGGGCTGCTTTCTCTGAGGGACACAGGGTGCGTTCCCAGGAGGGAGGAGAAGGGGAGCCTATTTCTCTTCCCTCCTGCTGTTTCTTACTGCCTATTTTCCTTCTAAAAATCTTTTCATTTTCTTGTTTCCCACCTGTGCTTTTTTCTGAGACAGTATGTTCATCTGACCCTTGTTTTCCTAGTCTTCAACTCTTCTGACGTTTATCTGCTCCTCACCTTTCCTCCCCTTTTCCTGTTGCGTGTTTCTCTGTTTCAGCGGCATGGCTAGGAGGAAGGCTGAGGTTCGCTCGATTTGCTGGCACCGTGCTTCTCTCCTATGTTTCCTTTCTCTGCTCAGCTGGCTGAGGTGGGAGATGGAGCTTAGATAGGCAGGGCATGGTCCGCACCCTCTCAGTCAGCCTACTCACACCCCGCTGTGGTTTATCATCCTGGGAGCACAGGGGGCTTGGTGTTTGTTTTGGCTTAGAACATGTAGAGTGTAAAGCAGCCAAGAGGTTCATAAACATGAAAGGAATGTGAACCAGAAAACCGCTGTGTGCAAAGCAGGTGCTCGATGCCCAGAGAGGTGCCAGTTTGCAGGAAGGCAGCCATGGCAGACAGGAGAGCGAGACTGGTTTATTACTGATGCATTTACCATTGGTCACAGCCACATGCCTGGGCCTCACCATGTTTCTGGAGAACTCAAACTTACTAAAGAACATGTCCTCACTGCTCGTGTGTGAGCCAAGTCATAAAGTTACTCCTGGTTCATTGGTAGAACTGTGATATTTGGAGATACCAAACCACAGTTTTCTGAAGTAGGAACAATAGGAGCAGCTCTGGGAAAATGTGCCACTCGACCAGATGCCAGAATGTGGGTGATGGAGTTTACACTCTGGCACTGAATTTAAGGATCTCTCCTCTAAGCAGCTCTCCTGAGACTACAAAAGAGCTCAAATGCAGCTCAGAACTCCTGCATCGTGCAGATGTTGCTTTAAGTGCAAGAACATAATTTCTAAATGCAAACAGATACCTCTCCTGAACTGCTCTTGCACAAATCCCTAATACAAACAACAGGCTTGCTTGCCATCCCATTTGCTTCTGCTAATGCCTGTGTCCAGGGTCACTTCTGGATGTACTTTGGACACAGGGGAATTAAGATCTCGGTGCCTTTCAACAGATTTCCTGCCTAACTGCCAAGAGCAAAAGAGACAGACCCAAGGCTGTTCTCATCTCTTAGTACAAGCCAAGACAGTTTTGACTAATCCTTTCTACTTACATCCATAAGGTCTCCAGCCTGTTTCTCATCCTCCCAGGATGCTTTTATATCATCATATAGAGACAGTCTGCCCAAATTAATAGCTGCTTCCTTAGGAATGTTAGCATTGGCAGCTTAGGTATCACGGACAGGACTCGCTTCTTGGAGATGCTGGCTCAGAGCTGTAAAATGATTACTGTTTGCATGATGTTACATGATCACTAGACATAGTGATCTAAACAGAAGGAGATTCGTAATAATTCCACAAATCAGTTCTTGACCTTAATGAGGCATTGGTATCAAAGATCTTCCACCACTGCTTGAAACTTAAAACAGCACTTTGTGAAAATACCAGCCTGTCTTCTGCTTATGCTGATGAATTTAGTTTTCTTTTCCTGCATGGTATTAGAAGTCAAAGGACTTTGTGCAGGACAGCACCAGTAGCAGCCATCAGTTACTTCTGCTGAAGGCCTTTATTTTCCAGTCCTACTGAGAATGATGAAGCATCAATTCTACATCCCTCTCCATGTGTTCCCTGGCACCTTCTTGTGAAGTTTGTTTTCCTGGTGACATCTGCACTGACCAGGAGAGTTGGTTATTCTCACACACTCCTTCACTAAATGCTCCTTACAGCCTTCACTGGGAGCAAAATGCTGTTTGCATCTTTGCACAAACTTGGTCACTAAATCGTCTTGGATTTTCTTCTGTTCCTGTAGTCCATCCTGCCTGTTCCCTTCAGCTCAGCACTGGGGAGAGGCAATTACACTGGAGGCTGATCCAAGGCTTTTGCTTTCTTGCTGTGGCTTGAACAATGCAAGTCCTTTGTTCTTCTCTTTATTTACAGCCAATGCCAGCATACTGACAGTCACTTCATCTCTTAGCAAAGCATGCCTGAGCCTGAACACTCAGGGTGACAAATGACCTCACCTGCTGCACTGGATGTGGGAGTAACATTTTCATCAAGCCTTGTTTTATTTCTCATTTTACTGCTTTGTTTGCTTTTCCACTAAGACATCCCCCACCTCCCGCTTGTTCACCCCCTGTACATCTATCTTCCCTTTTCCCTTTCTTTTTCAGACCGATTCCTTCTTTTTTTCCAGCTTATTCTATCAAGGAAGAAGAGTCAGGATGAGGTACAAAGAAATTTGTTTGTCCTTTTTCCCTCCCTGATGTCACTGACTGTCTGGGTGGAGGTTGGAAGCAAGGTGTTTCCCTGACCATCCTCGCTGCTCTCAGGAAGGGCTCTGCAGGAGCCTGAGGCAAACGTGCTAGAAGTCATCTTGTGGCCTTCTGAAAGTGGATTAAAATAGTGGCACAAGCTGCAGTGGTCAAGCTGGCCATTTGAACCCTTAGATCTCCATGCTTTTATCAGGGGTGCTGTTTCCCCCACTGGCACAGTCGCTTGCAAAATGAAAGACCATTTTGTTCTTCAAGTTCTGCAAGTGGCAACTTCACTGCTGTCTCTCAGGGCATGGGAGAAGCAGCTCAAGGGTCAGTTTGTGCAGGAACTGGGAAGCCACGTTATTAATTTATAGCCCACTACCTGCTCTGAGAGAATTCACTCATTTTGCAGTCTTAGTCCTAATCAGGCCCTTATACAAGGTAATTTGGATAGTGTGTTACCCACCCTAAATATGCAATAAGAATGCCTGCACAGTTTGTTTGGAATATTTAGGGTGCTGTAAATTCTCCTCTGTACAGAAAAGTTCTAACCTATTTCTGCTTTATAAGAGTATGAATTGAGAAATGAAAATTAAGGTACTTTGTCTACACTGGAAAGTGAATTCACTTAGAAAGTACAATATAATAGATGCTGTTAAGCCACTCTCCCTATGGCTGAGCTTACTTCAGACATTGCTGGGTAACACAGCTTGCTTCTCGAAAAGATGTGCACACAGAGAAATAGTCAGGAAATAGTTCAACTAGGACAACTGAAGCCATTTACCCACAGGAAGTGTATGGCAAAATGAAGACTGAATCCATCTCTCTCAAGTTCCTGTGCAACTGTATCACAATCCTTCTTCCTCCCATTACGTATTACTAAAATGCTGTACGAGGCATGTAACTGGAATTGATTTTGGAGTTTGAACTCTTGTGGTGCTCTGAGTGCCATGTGTGCCTGGCAGGAAGGAAGGGAGGTGTGCTAACAACACTGAGGACAGCAATGTGCTCTGCATTATAGCTGTGGCCCGTGTTTTGCCTCCTGTGATGCTCTAATGAAGTAGAACCTGCAGTAGCTGCAAAGTCAGGATGCTTCTCAGCTGTCTGCCAGGCTTTGTCAGTCAGTCTTGGGGTGAGGAAGGTTCAGACATCAGTGTCAGCACAACAGGGAAGCTCTTTTGAAGAGTTACTAAGGCTTTCAGTTGGGTTTGTTCCCTTTGTGTCTCCCCTGCAGCCTGTGCTCCCAGACAGTCTGCACAAAGCAGTGAACTGTGCTTTAAATTGTGAAGGTTTTAGGGAGTGGTGACATCCCATGGGAAATAGCAGAGGTCAGGCTACTTTCTCATGTATTTTTGTGATGCAAAAATAATTAATGCAAAAAAAATCTTCATTCCTTAAAGCTACTTTACTCTCATTCCTTAGTAAAATTATAATCTGTTTTTTGTGTTACAAGAAACAGTTCATTATTGTGCAAATGATGTTGATGATGCAATTAGAAGACTTTGACTTCATTGAGGAATAAGTAACAGGAGCAGGTGAGCAGCTGGTACTTGAACTGGTCTTTTCTTGCAAATATCCTGAGGATGAAGGGAAAGCATAATGGAAGGACAATACTGAGGAACTGTGATACAAGTCAGGCACAACTTGCAAGTTGGCTGTTTTCACAGCAATGTCTGGTCATCATGGAAATATTTGTGTTGCAAAGGCCAAACTATATACGTCTCAGATTGTTTTGTACTAAGCCTTTATCACAAAATGTGCAGACTGAAGGCTTTCAACAAACCAGTGTTCATCAAGCTTAAATACAGCTTGTTGAAAGAACTTACCAGACTGTGACTGACGCTCATGTGTAGCAGAAGCAAAGGATCATCCCCCTCTACTCTGCCCTGGTCAGGCACCACCTGGAGTACTGTGTCCAGTTCGGGGCTCCCTGCTGTAAAAAAGACAGGGATGTCCTGGAGAGAGTCCAGAGAAGGGCTACAAAGATGATTTAGGGCCTGGAGCATCTCCCCTATGAGGAAAGGCTGAGTGAGCTGGGACTGTTCAGCCTAGAGAAAAGAAGACTAAGGGGGGACCTAATTAGTGTTTATAAATATCTTAAGTATGGGATGCAGGGGGAAATGGCCAGCCCCTTTTCAGTGCTCTGTGGAGACAGGACAAGGGGCAATGGCTGCAAGTTGGAGCACAGGAAGTTCCGCACCAACATGCGGAAGAACTTTTTCACAGTGAGGGTGACAGAGCCCTGGGACAGGCTGCCCAGGGAGGTGGTGGAGTCTCCTTCTCTGGAGATATTCCAGACCTGTCTGAACGCCTCTCTGTGCAATATGAGCTAGGGAGCTGCTTTGGCAGGGGGGTTGGACCTGATGATCTCTCAAGGTCCCTTCCAACCACTACAATTCTGTGATTCTGTGAAACAAGAGGATGTTTTTCTGCAAAACCTGATCCAGATCTGAGGTGCACACATCTTGCTTGCTGAACCACATGACAGTAACGTGGATGCTTTGCATCTAAACCCCAAAATCTATAAGTTTTTTTACATCAAATATATGATACTGGATGTAAAGTGATATTCTCTCATATCAGAGAGAAAAATGCCATCCTGAATGTTTTCATCCATTTTGTCTCTTTGTTCTCAAAAATGTAAAAGCAAATATAGCCTGTGTGTTTGCAAGGCCAACATTATGTATTATATGCTGTAGAAATGTGTTCATAACATTTAAAGTGCTGCCCACAATCAAAAAAGATTTCTATCTTAAAGAGAAAGCATGCGTATTCAGTTTTAAGTAGCACATATGTTGAAGGTAATTTTAAAGTATCTTTTCCTGGGAGTCCAGATCCACCCAGATTAATAGCTGAAAAATCAGCTTCACCAAAACAAAAAAAAAAAACCAGTTAATTTTCAGATGGATTGGTTCCCTGAACCAGATAGCTGCATCAGTGTGATGGGGTGAGAATGTGTGGCTAGCATAGGCATGGGAAAATAAGACTGTAGCACTTCAGATTGACATCAGTTTTAAGGGCAGTGTGAGAGTTTTTCCTGACTGGCTAAAGCTACACAAGTTCACACTGCCACTGAAATGTATAGATTAAATTCCTCTGAGCTTATAATAATACCAGCCAATTGGACTGGTAAGTATTGTAAACTCCTCCTAACCTGGTGTCTCAGATCAGAGATAGTCAAGCTTGAACTAGTCAATCTATTTTCTAAATTACAAACCTTTTCTTCAACCTATGCGGTTAAATCCTAACTTCTGATGCAAAAGCAGCCATGTATTTTTTGTTAGTCTCTCCCTTGCTGCCATGGGGAGCAGTCACTTCTGAAGGAACCTCCAGTTATTCCAGTTTGATTTGTCAGTAACTGCGTACTTGTTATATTCAGTGGGAGCTCTTCGAACACTCATTTAGCATAAACGAGCCTGAAGAAGTTACAGTGAAGTTACTTCCCTGCTGGTACAACAATAGCTGTAACTTATCTGAATTGGAAGGAAGTCTTATATAGGCTAGTAGCTAGATGAAAAGTGGCTGTTGGAGACTGCAGAGAGGAAGAAAGACTCAGGCCAAAGCCTGGATTTTTTAGGACTAGCCTTGAAGGCTGTTAGATCTCATGTCTTGCAAGAAGCCCGTTAGTGTGACCGTAAGTTATCTCTGTGCTGTAAAGACTAAACTTGGGCTAAGATAGTTGAATGAATGCTTTTTGAATATCTCTGCCTTGTTGAGCAGGTCACATACCTCTTGATGTTAGTTTGTGTGGTATTGCATGGCTAAGCTTAGTGGCCCACCTTAGATACCTGTCTACCTAGAGCTATGTGTTAGAGCACATGGCTCTAACAAAATGTTCTTTGGCATCTTTAGAGAAGCCCCCTCAAGGCAGAAATCTTTAAAGACTTTATTGAGCTTTCCAGTTCATCAGAACTGACTTTGCCCTGGGAGGACATAATTATCTGCTTTACTGGAAAGGAATAAGCAAATGGCCAAAAAGCTAAGCCACTACTTTCAAACAGAAGTTTAGCAATAGACCACCTCTTGAAACGTGGGCAAGATTTCTGTAAAGCACTCAGAAAAGCAGGTTAATGTTCTAAACTAACTTCTCAGTGCCTTGAGGCGTTCTGCTGCAGCTACTGTTAAGAGAAAAATAATTAGTCTGAATGGGTTATTATTAATAATATATTTCAGAGAGTTTGTCTTTATTGCAAGGTAATTTTTCAGAAGCTTGAGTTTGTCTCATCAGCCTGTGCTTCTTCCATGTAACGCCTGCCTGTTATGTCTACAGGCCAGATCCCAGATTAGTGGAATTTCAAGAGGAAAATTATCTGCCTTAAAAGCCTTCAGAACACCGATCTCAAGGATCAACCCAAATTATACCTTATAAATTATACCAATTGCAGTTCAGATTGGTTCAGTCTAGGACAGTTAAGTGTAGGTTAATCTTTGCAGCATGTGAGACAACAAGGGCCTTACGTGCAGTGAACTGTCACTGACAAACTTCTCAAAAGTAACAGCAGAAATCCAGAGCAGAGAGGTCTCGTGAATGCATTTGACATCCTTGCTGGGCACGCACTTTTTCTTGGTAGAATTTGCCCCTCTGTTAGTGATAAAGTTAGGAAAGAACTCAGGAGCTTACGCTCAAATGCTTCTTTCTCAAGTCATTAGAAACTCTGCATATAATCCTTGCCACCTTCCAAACCGGATCTGCATTGCAGTCGTGGTCCCACCAGGTGCCTGGATGAGGGGTTGGAGCCACTTACGTGGTGTCTTCTGCTTGTTGTGAGTTCAGTGGTCATCAGTAAGCAGCAGAATTTGGATTTTGTAAAAATGAGTGCAGAAAATGGAGTGCAATGATCGGTTTCATATCTAAGTAGGGAAAAGGACATTATGGATAGGAAGAGTTATTGAGCATAGTATTAAAAACAAAACAACAAAAAAACCCCCCAACAAACAAACAAAAATCAGGCTTGTCTGTTGAGCTGAAGAAATGTCAAATGAAAAGTCCTCTTCTGCTCCTGTTACATTAACCGGATGGAAGATGGAATGATTCAAATTATGAAAGCGTTTTCTCTAAGACATCTGTTCATCTGAGACATGTCTGAGACATCTGAGCCTAGACACAAATAACTCGGCTTGATGTTATTTTCCTTACACAGAAGGGGAGGGCAGAATCAGTTCTGGGGGTGCCAGAGCTGACGGATATGTTGTGGGTAAAAAAGCCAGAAGGATTTCTTGAGAGCTTGAGAGTCTCGGGTAGTACAAGTAAAGCAAGTGCTCAGGATTGCTGTGACTTCCCAGGTGTCTGCTCCAAGCCTAGCTCCAGCCCTCCGCCACTGGTAAATGAGAGTGGGCTGAGGAACAACTTGCAGTGTATCGCAGCCAGGAGTGGTGCTTCTGAAGTGTTGGGATGCTTTAGGAAATTAAGAATAATTTTAAAATGCAGGGAGGAGGAGTGTTGGATTTACACCTCCTCTCCTAATATCTGTTAATGGAATCGAAGAGTCAGTGATGCAGTAAGGATCGCTAGCACCAATTTGAGAGTTGTCCTAGTGAAATTAGTTAGACCATGCCTGGAGGAAAGCACAAATTATGGCTAAATAAGGGTTTCAGAGTAATTATTTACATTTATGAATAAAACAGAATTCTGCATTTTTAGGCAAAGCATAGTTAGATGGTTAACTAGGCGATGCAGAATCTATGTGACATGACTATTTTTGGATTTGTTTTGAACACTATGTCTCAATACTTGAGAGGTTATGGTTTTCATTGCTTTGTGAAGAAGAATGCTCTCACATGCGCCCAGGGGATGTGATTCTTACCATATAAACTTACAGGGCTGTCAGACATTTTTTGAAGTTTCTGAAATAAGTTGCTACATGACTGTAAAATTTAGTTTAGGGGGTTTTTTTCTCCTCTGTCTCCAATTTGGTTTTGGGGTGGGTTTTGTTGTTTGTTTGGGGTGGGTTTATTTATTTATTTTTAATTAAGCCCTTCCTTCCAGGCACTTCGATAAGTTGATTGTTTTTCTTTTTTTTTTTTCCCATGTTCAAGTTATTTGGATTTTTTTCTGCATATGCTGGGATGATACCAGGATCACCTACAGTAAAATATTAAGGCAAAATAAGCATTAAAAAAAATTACATAGAAAAGTCAGTTGATACTGCCTTTATAGCAGTCTCAACTGTATGGGAAGAAATACGTATGTTGCTAAATTTAATATCTCTTGTGAAATTTTCTTTTGCTTGAAAGCAAACCAGTTTGGCATATATATGTTTAAGGTAGCTTTGAAATGTGGGGTTTAAAGAACACATTTAATTTTACATTGACTACAGCAATTTTTATCAAACTTTTGGGAAGCTGAAATTTGAGAAAGTTTTACATGAAAAGCAAACACCCTGATACATATATATGCCTACTTCTTTTCTATTAAATTTTGGGTATGGGTATGAATTTTTCCATAAATATGGGTACGGCCTCTTAATGAGCTTTTATGTAGCTGTTTTCTATCTTGTGTGTGTGTGTGAGGTCAGTATCCCATCTTTTTTTTTTTGCAGAGCCATTCAGGTTCTTCTGGCCTTGAACAGAAAAGCAAATTTTGGAAAATGAATATAACATGTGCATGCTAATAGTTGTTATTCAGCTTATACCATGTTTATATCTCTTATTTTTCTCACCTTAACTGCTAATAAGTGGTTCAGATTTAACACAGTAAAGGCATTGAACTGGTGACCGGAAAACATTAAGAAAACTGCTGGCTCCCTGTGGAATGCACAGTCCTAGAAAGCTTGGCCAGCAACAACGGGTTTCCCTTCCTGTCCCAAGCTAGCCCTTTCCTAAGTGGAACAGGCAGTTCTTAACTGTCCTGTTATCTTGATAATGCAATGCTAACAATAGCATTGAGACACAGGAGGAATCTTGGGGACCTTCAGTGTAGAAAAATGTTAACAACTGGGGGAAAAAAATTCCACTTAATCCGGGAAAATCAGTGCGTGACTGTTGGAGGACAAGTAGACCTGGAGTCTGTGGTCAGCATGACTGACTCTGCCTCAAGTCATTTCTTACCTTATTTGTGGCAGAACAGTTTGGGATAAAGAGGTTTAGAGAACGTCCTCCTCACCCTGATGGGTCTATTTGTACAAGGATTTTGTGTGTTGTCAGTAACCAGTTTGCTTTTGAGCATCACATTACTGCTGGCTTCTCAAGCAGTCTGAACTTTCTGTGGGTTTGAGTAAACAAGAAGTTTTGTAATACTCCTTATTTTTGCATTAACTATGCCATTAATGGTTGTAAAAATTGGTAGTTCTGGTCAGAGCCTGGGTGGTAGTGCTGCAAACATGGCCTAGAAAGTAAGGAGCATCTCAGAAACCACCCAGAGTGTGTGCCAGCAGAGGTTACCACATTTACATCCTTGGGATTGCATCCTCACCCATATCCACATCGTCATAGTCTCCCTTCAGTCGCAGCATGGTGTTCCTATTGAGGTAGAATGATAAGGTGCTCGGCTGTTCCTTTGCTGGCATGCAGCAACCTTACTGATGTAAGGCCCATGATTTGGGCTCTTCATTGTATATATATAGGGTTTTTACCATGGCTGAAATGAAATTTACAGCTTATTTGGTAAATAACTAGGAATTATTAATGTTTATTTATATTACCGGAGGTCTTAAAAGTGTTCCAAGACAGTTTTACTTATAGAATCTTTTGGCCAATTGAGCCCATTTATAGATATTTTCCTGTCACAAGCAGATCTGAAAATCGTATTCAACATATTTGCTATTGACCATATTATCTGTTAGAAAATATTTCCACAATAGAGCTGCATGCTAAAATTGCAGTTTCTTCCCTTTTTTTGTGGCCAAAATGCCAGTCATAGCTATGGTATTGGCAAGCATCACTCAGTGCAGTTAGTTACTGGGTTCTCGTTCTGATGGATGGAAGAACCACACCAAACACCTGATATTTTATGGGCTCTGTGTCAAGTGGTATTCATCAGACATGCCAGAACCTGAAGTGTACACCTAATTCCCCTAAGATATCTCCCTTTATAGCACTGGGCTCTGATAAACTCAGCTGGGCATGTGAAAGAGAAGCAGCAGAGATGTAGGCTTTAGTTTTTCAGGATCATAGCTACACTGATTGCATTTTACAGAACGAAAAGCAGCCCAGAGTTCTGCCTTTACACAGCATAGTGCTTCTAGCAGTCTTGAAATTTAATTGTAATTTGGGCTTGTTGAAGCTTAATTTACTTTTCTTCTCACAGATATCCAGATTTTTAGAAAGCAGAAATGACCATGACTGCCAACAAGAATGCCAGTGTCAACAGCAGAGCTGGAGGGAGTAAAGTGCCTCAGGACACTCTGGATAGGTAAGTGATGAACTGCAGGCTTTGTCGGTTCTGAGAAGCATTTGCCTGTGTTTGGAACAAAATCTCTGTTGATTGGTAGCAACCTCTTTGCCAGGCTGAGAGAAGTTTTTGGTAGGAAATGGAGGAACAGAGGAATGAAAAAAAGGTCTGCTGCTGGCTGATCTCTGTTGAGCTATTGCTGCTTGCTGGCTCTTTGCGATGGTAGCGATTGCAAGGAAGGACCTCTGTAGAAGGCACTGTCTAGGCCTCAGGGCTTTGAACTGACCTTCCTGGCCGTATGACTGCATGTCAACTTTGCTCGGTTGCCAGTCTCCAGGTTGTGTTTTGGTTTGGTTTCTGGCCAATTTTCTCTGCTGAATGTGCCTTGACAGATGAAGGGTGGAGACTGCCTCCTGTTGCAGGCCAGGCAGTGAGTGTGAAAGGGTTTAATGTGAAGTACAGGGCTCATCTCTGTTGCTTTGCCTATTTGGCCTCCTTTATGTAGCGTTAAGTAATTTACGGAGTAAGTAGATCAACTTAATCATTCACATAACTGTAACCCAGGACACCTGAAGTCCTGGAAATCCTGTGGGAATCGCTCTCTCTAGACCAGGAAACAAAGTGTGCTTGCAAATTTGTGCATGTTTACTTGTTGCTAAGATATACTGTTCCGGTCCATCGGAAAGCAGTGATGCAGATGCCTGTAGGTAACGGGTACTTTTCACTCATGAATTAGTGCAGTGGAAGAAGGGCAGAGTCAGTTGTTGCTCCTTGTCCTTCAGTTTACAGTGATCAAGAGCAGGGTTCTGAGGACAGGAAGTTTTCTTTGGGCAATTCTGCTTTGCAATATTGCCTTGGTATGCAAATAAACAACTCACCTGCAATGAAGAAGTTCACATACCTGTGTCAGAAGGAGTCTTGTTCTCAGCCAAAGCCTTTACAAATGAATGCTGGCTAATTCAGCCTTTGTCCTTTGCACAGGACAAGCCCACCAGCTGTCTCATCCTGGGACCGACAGCTGCAAAACCCTCTCTTCAATCTGCAGCCCCACTAGGGTAGCTTTGTTATGCTTTGAGTGGGAAAGTTTAGACAACCTACAGATTAAAGAACCTTTATGAATTAGCTGTTGGAACACAGGAGCAAAACTCTAGACTTTGGATGTCATCTTAGTGAGGTGAGCAGAAAGCCACAAAAACTACAGGGTCTTTTTTCAAATGCATGAGGTGTCTGTTGATGTGTCTATGTCCTTAGTGTAGCTGTATCCATCTCTTCAGGGGATTCTTGCAGGGGTATGTCATCCTGTTCTGTTTTGAGGGGCTGTTCTACACTCCCTTACACAATGACATGCCACTGTCTTAATTTTTCTTGTGTTTTGGCTCAAAACAAGACTTTAGCCCCATTATAAACACCATGGAGGAAGGATGTGAAAATAACTAGCACTAACTTTACAGTCTCTGTACTGCAGTAATACCTTTGTACTGGGCAATAGAAACAAGAAAGGTGCTCTGTGACTGTTCTCACCATACCTGACTGTGGGTATCATACCTGAGAAGCTGTACCAGGGTTACTCCTACCTGATAGCCATACATGTGCATAGGGGGCTATTACTTTGCTGTTTGCAAATACATTAGTATTTATGAACAACTTTGCTGTTTTAAATATATTAGCAAAGACTGATATTCAGGTAAGTAGATCATGGAATTGGCGTTTGTTTTTTATCCACTTGAAAAATGAAACTTCAGAGACAAAAAGTCCCCACTCTGGCAGCTGACAGATAGAATAGCTGGCAAAGATGGAGAAGTTCAGACAGAGAAAATAGGGAGAGTTGGCTTTGATCCTAGCAGGGAGCTGTAGGTCAGCTTGAAAGCAATGCTGAATACTGGCTTGGTGTAGCAGACCTGTCATTGTATTCTGAACTTTTCCAACCACAAGCAATGGAGAAGGGAAAATATAAACTAAATTCTGAGACTTTTGGGATGGACGCAATGGAAGAGATACATGTTTTTAACTGTTTCTTTCTTTCTGTTTTTATTTAAAGGAAAATGTCTTTTTAATGACACATCTCTGTTTTGCATTTAAATATTCTGGGTTTGTTCTGAGTTTTAATTGTCTTTCTATATTTCATGCACATAAGGCTGCCTCTGTGTTGCCTTCTGTATCTAATAACTTATTTCTCTCTGTCAGTAAACTGCCACACCTTCCCACTTATCTAACATATTACCGAATCACAATAGTTCCAGGCTGTTGGTATGAAATGGCAATCATCCTGATTACCCGTGGTTAGGCTGGCGTACAAAGTAGCAGACAATTAGTAAGAACCTTAGGTAGAACCTTGGCCCTAGTCCTGGTCTTGCCAGTGACCTCTGTTGAGGCATTGTCACACCCTTCTCACGTCCAAAACTTTCATTAGGGTGGTTTGCCTTTCTGCCTCGTAGTGCTGTGCTCCTTCCACTTCTTAAATGATGCAGTTGGCTAAAGATATAGATAACCATCATCCATCCTTTTGTCTTTTATTAGGCATATTAAGCTGCATTAAAGCTCAGCAGAAACGGACTTGATATTCTTGTATGCTTCCCAGTTTGTTAGATTGTGCATTTGGCATCTCCTAGTACAAAAGAGTAAAAACATTTAAGTGGGGGAGAGGGTGGCTGGAGCAATTTCTAGAGAGATATTCATATGTGGATATTAAAACCAGATCCCTAATGATATCTGGCATTCTTAAGCTGTTTGTCATCTTTCCATCAGCACAGACAGCTTGGTGCTGAGAACGTAGGTCTAGACTTCAGCAAGCTTTCGGCCTACTCTCTTGTTTTAAAGTCTTTTCCATTCTGAGAATACTTTAGAAAGTACTGTGGGATACTAAGTTACTGGATAATAACTGTCAAATAAACTGTCTTTCCTTATAATCACCATCTGTTTTGATCAGAATTTTTCAGGAAAACTTTTTGTAAGTGCAAGTATGGACCTGAAGCTAAGGAAAATCTTGGAGTTGCACTTGCGTGACAGGCTGTCATGCACCAGTTCTCCATCCATTACTGTGTCTTATGTAATCTTCTTCACCTGCCTTTGTGATGCCCTGTAAGATGATGTTATTTGAGTCAACCATGAGGACACTGTTTCAGTCAGACTGTAAATCAGCAGAGCAAGTGCTGGCACAATAAAAGTGTAAGGCTTGTGGGATTTATTGTCAGCATGTTCAAAGATCCATGAAAACTCAAAAGTCATTGTCTCTGTGTATTGTGGGACTTGACTGGAGATTTGCAGCTCTGCAAATGTACTTTCTCTATTCCTTGAGGGAGTAGGGTTTCAGTAAGTGCTGATACTGGCATAACCCAGGTGTATTAGTCTCCTGGTGGCCAAGACAGCCTTTCAGTGTCATTTTCCTGTCAATCCTAGTTTTGATGGCGTTTATTGTTGCAAGACTGTTTGGTTGGACTCAATGATCTTTTCCAACCTAAAGGATTCTGTGATTCTAAGGCACAAGGCGTGCTTCAGTGATACAGTGTCACCATCTGGTTCAACCTTTTGTAGTTCCTTATGGGACAGAAGCAAAGGTCAGTAATGTCTGTAGAAGTCTTTCTAATTACTTTGGCTGCAAATCAAACCCTCATAAATCATGGATTTAAATTTTAGTATGTATCTTTAGTGAAAAGGAGGTGCCTACACCTAAACATTTGTACAACTGCATGCTTTGTAAGCATCAAGATTCTTGCAGGGTAGTAGAAATCTCTGAAATGATACATGGAACAGAGATGGTAAATAGAGAAGACCCATTTCCATTTAAGAACTAATACAGATCAAATAAAATGAAGCTGGTGGGTTGTAAATAAGGTACTTCTTTGCATAATGTTTTTAAACTGTGGAACTTACCGCTAGAAGATGTTGCAATCTGATAAATTCATGGAAGAAAAATCTACCAAAGGCTTGTAGCCACAAAGTCTATTAGTCAACAAACTTTTAAGCTGGCTAAGTAGCACTGCATGCTTATCTTGCTCTTACTCTCTTCTCTAGGCACCTATGAACAGTCACGGTCAGTGACAGAGCCTGGACTAGTGATGCTCTTTGGTCCAAGGCAGTGGGGGTGTTCTGATGTTGTTTGGAGCAAGAGTCATTTATTGGAAGCGAGTATTAGAGAGTTGGCAAGAGGATTATTATACTTATGAAATGAGGGTTCCTGGCTTTCAGTGAACTTCAAGGACATTACTTTAATCCCTTCTCCTGAGTCACTGAAGTGAATGCCAAGGAACAGGAGGTTAGGAAAGCACCTTACATGTATCTGAAGGTGACTTCTTAGCAATTCTGTCAGGAAGCAGCTGCAGCTCTGTGAAAAATCTTATTAACTCTTTAACAGGAGACAAAGGAGCCCATAGTATGCTTGCAACTCGTCCGTGTGACCTGTTTGTGTCAAATGACTCCTTGGTTTGATTGCACCATACTTAAGAGGATCAATTTAACTCTGAGAAAACGTTAAGAAAACAGAAGTTGAAGAAAAGGCGTAGCGGTATTTGTAGCTCTCTCCCAACAATGTGGCTTGCTTTCCCTTAGCAAATGATTTAGTACTAATATTAAAGCTTTAAGAAAAATCTTGACTTGATGTCTGTGTTTCAGCAGTAAAAAAATGAAGATGTACAGTCACTTCAAAAATAAGCCCTAGTCAAGCTGCATTAATTCAGTTTTACAGCAAATAGATTAATTTATTTTTAGGTGAAATTGATTCTTAGTCCACATTAATAAACCAAACTGAAATAGTTTGTTTCTTTTCAAGAAAGAATTCTCTGGTGGTGAAGGCCTAGGCAGAGGACTAGAAATATTTTCCCTTAGGAGCTGAGACTTTGAAATTCTTAAAGAAAGGAACATGCGGCTGTGTCTGGCACTGGGGTTAAGCAGTGCTCTGCTGCGGTCAGTGCTGAGCGTGGGTGTCACAGGCAGCATGTTCTGCTGGCTTGTCCTGGGGTTGCTCTATTCTCTTCCACAGTAAGTTTTTCATTTCAAAGATGACCTCATGTCAGGAGAAGAAAAACCTGTCTGTGTAGGCAGAAGTTCTGTCTGCAGAGAGACTGTGCTCGTGCACTATTTCTCTCTCATTTAGAGACATCAGTTCATGGATGCAACTGTAGTGCTTTTTTGCTTGCTGTTATCTGATATGTAACAATATGATTTCAACTTGTCTATTGGGATCCCATTGTTACTGTAACTCCCCATCCCTAATAGAAGAAAACCCCCAAAACGAATAGGTACCCTTCAGCTCTGTGTTAAACTTCAGACACTGTCCAGATTTATTGTCAGGTCATTCATCCAGATGCATCCCAGTTTGCCTGCCCTGGCAAAGGAACTACCTTGCCACCAGCGCAAAGAAGCTGGGTACCTCAGGGGCAGACAGGACAACGCAGACCACCTCCCTCACCATTACTGGGACAGAGCGTGGGGAGGGGCATAACTCTGCATCCACTGACTATAATATTTATTACATGCCCTGAGTTTTCTGAATGGGAGAGCACTGTGAAGAAAGCAATAACTTGGAAATGAAAGGATGCATCCTTTCTCCCTGTGTTGTTCTAAAACAATGAGGTTTTAGTCTTATTTGAAACTTTAATATGCACAGTTTTTCCACCAATTATGATATGTGATTGCTGTTGTGTTAGCACAATTACAATGAAGAATTCTCTCATCTCTTGCTCTTTCTTTCGAAGTATGTGGACAGTGTTGCTGTGACTGATAGAAAAGCTGCACTTCAGTTGCAGGTGCAAGGCTGTCTGCCTGGGCTCTACAGTTAGTTGTATGGCTTAAAGGGGTCTCCATAGAAGAGGTTACAGATAGCTATACTACTCTTCACACCTAAATAAAATTTTCAGTGTGCATGATGTTCCCATCCGTGCCTAACAGAAAGTTTAGTGGGATTTTGGGATGCCAATTCAATTAGTGTTACAGGGATACACTGGGGGGAAAAAATGCTGATGCGTTTGCTGCTGCCTCTCCCACTTGCTGAAACACTTACCAAAACCACCAACTGAGAGCAGTGTGTCTCAGTGACAACCTTTCCCTGGAGCAGGCACACAGGTGTAGATGCAGCTGACAGGGACAGAAGGCAGGGGCCCTTGAAGCGGTTGATGGCTTTGCACAACTTCCTTTGTGCATGGCTTGGGTAGGACAGTGGTTGTCATTTAACGTGTATTTGGGTGTACAAGTCTGTTTTCAAGGGACTCTGTCGGGGAAGGAGGGAGACTGGTTTGGAAATGAGAGTGACCTAGATATGCCTAAAGCAGGGAGCTGGGTCTTCATTTTATATATTTTAAAATACATTTAAAGCATACATTACACATTATAAAATAAAATCTTCTTTTGCTCGGTCAGCTGTGGGGTAGCCTGGTCTAAATCAGCTCCTAGTTTTCCTAGTCAGAGCAGCCCTCAGGGACTTTGTTAGAGCATCAAGAGGCCAGTGGTATGAGTTCAGCTAATGTGGTCTTGATGTGTCACTGCCTGTGTCGGGCCGCAGATGAAGCAAAGCCCGGACCGCTGACCTCAGCTGTGGGATCACTCCAGGCAGCTGCCCGCGGCTCTCAGCAATGAGGCATCCCATGCTGCCCTGCTGAGATGTGTTTTCCTACAGAAACACCAGTGAGAATCTTTTAAGCTCCTCAGGAATTTGTCAAACAAACCCCGTAGAAAATGTTTGTTATGGAGTTTTAATTTCCCTTTCCTGTCAAACAGCACTGTCACCCATGTGGCCTTGGTGATGTGTGTTGAGTCTGGCAGGCTAGTTCACTAGGTCTGTGTGCACGTGGTTTGGTACCCGGTACAGCTGCTGTGATTTCAGGCAGCTAAATTGCCTCAGTTCACGGGCTCAGGAACAAACTGGAACTGCAGCTCCCTGCAACTTTAAAATAAAAATCCAAACAAAGTAAGTTGTTGTTTGTTTGGTTTTTTTTCCAAGCCACAGGCAATTGGGAGAAACCTTCTCTCACACACCTGTCCCTTCAAAGTCAGCACGTCAGATTGCAGGGAATGCTTTGCTACTGTTAGTTTTGTTAAACATTAATGCCAGTTTCCTCCCTCTAAGCATACAAAGGGACAGAGGTTTTGACAAACGCGCTCAGCCCGTGTGTCATTTGTTGCTTAACAAGTGAAGCAGCAGCACTCGGGAAGCACAGACTACGGTCGGACTTGAGCGGGACTGAGAGCAGAATTCCTCCATCTGTTTTGCATCTTTCCAGGAGAGGAGAGCTTTGAGTAAGTCTGGGATCAGTGGGCTGAACTGATCACCGTTGTGTGCTTGTCAGAGGCATGAGAGGAGGAAACTAAAGCAGAAGTGAAGAGCATGTGGTGCCAGAGTACCAAACTCTTTAATGTCCTTTCCTATAGCCAGCTTTGCAGTAGATGGGCTTTCTACTCCTAGGCAGGAACTTGACACCAGCCTTCTGCTTACTAAAGAGAGCGATAGCAATAGCTTTAACTTCTGGTGTTTGTCGATCTGGTATAGGACAAGTGACTTTGTGGGACTAAAATTCCTTGTTCAAAAGCCCCTCCTCCCCCTATCTCTCTTTCTCTTAGGCAGAACTTAATTTCTCTGGTGGGCTAAATGCATGTTTCTTGTCTACTCTAAAGAGATTACTTCTTTTTTCTCTCTTTAGTCCTTAAACGTGACTTGTATGTTACACAGCAGTATTGATACCCTTGCGTTCTGCCACCGCTCTCCCTTAGATACGTCTCTGGGTGACACTGTGTATGAGGAATGACAGCCTTTTCTTCTGGCGTACTTAGGACGCCTACTTTGGGAATACTAAGCTAAATTTGCTTTTACTGTACAGAAGGAGTTAGTCTATTAGGGAAGGGCCATACTAATTTATACCTGGGCTGAGCAGGGTTTACAATGACTGCGCTGCTCTCGGTGCTGGCCAACCGCATTAATGCGGAAACCCGGCATTAAACGCAGTGCTGCTGGCTCACTTGTGTGTCCTGTCTTGGGTTTGATGCCCGGTCTCAGGGGTTTTTTTTTGTTTGTTTGCTTGGGGTTTTTTTTGGTTTTAATACATTTTCTAAGAAACATTCTGGAGTATGAGGCAGCTTGAAGTTTTTTTCCTTTCCCACTGAATAAATAGCAGAAGTTATATGGGTTTGTGCTTTTCAAGAAAAAATAACGTATTGCGGGCCAAACTCGGTGGGGCTCTGAGGGATGTAACTTAGGGTCAGAATCTAGCCTTCCATTTGGTGCTTCAAGTATTCATTAGTTTAGAGCTGATGGGATACTGCAAGGAGTTTGTTGTTAGTTTTTGTAGTCTTTGGAGAACAAATATTTTCACAGCTGATGAGCTTATAAACATTGCTAGTTGCTTTTTCTTGCTGCCTTAAACACAGATGTTGGTATTGCCTCATTTGCTCCATAACATTTTAATTTTCTTGGTGCTTTGTCTGATGCTATCTATGTATCTTCTTTTAGGGACATGAGGTTTATTTTTGGTACTGTTCTGAAAAGAAAGGATGTGTGAGAGAAGAAATGTCTACTTGCTTTCATTTGCTTTAGGTTAAAGTTTAGTTCCCCTAAATTAAGTAAAACTTGCACTTACTTATGGCTGTGCAACATTCCAGATGCATGTCAGTGGTAGTAAAAGGTTTTGATTCTCAGGATTTGAATATATGCAAATTCTCTCCTAAGACAGAAAAAATAAAAGAGTGTTGGCCAGCATCTTATAGACCCTAAGAGGCCAACAGAAGAGTGTAAAACTAAATTCACAGTTTTATAAAAATCTAGTGAGAATGAAATGTTTGTAAAGGATATATAAATATCCCAGGTATTATCCTGATTCCAAATTTAGGCTTGAGATCCCACAGCTCTTGTAGGTGTGGTGATGAAATGTGGTCTGGGAGGGTTCATTTCAGCTGTGTGAGTAATGGACACGTTTATTTTACCCTTGATCCTGGTGAAGAAAATGATGGGGAGTGCCTTTCCCTGACCTAACTGTTGACAATTGTGGTCCATAAAAAAAAACAGAGATAAGCCAATGTCTGAGTCTTCTGGAAAGTTTCCTTTAGATAATGTTTTTGAATATTGGTGTGCGCAGTGCTCGAGCACTGGCTGATCACTCTTTTGTTAATAGTCAGTGAAACTGATTTAGGACAGGATGCAGCCTTTGGTCAAGTTAAATTTGGCCTTGTGTGGACTCTTATGTAAATAAGTATGACACCAACAAGTATTGCAAGTCACATGCAAGTCAAGTGTGGCGCTTTTTAAGGTTATTATTTTTATTCTTTTTAAGTTTTCACGTGTCTGCCAATGGATTTGGGAATAAATATATCAAACATGCTTTTCAAAGCTGTGTTCAACTTTAATAAAAAAACAATAATAAAACCCACAAAAAAACAACTAACAGCTCTTGTCTGGATAAGCCTTTCATATGACACTCAGTTGAGGGTATGCCCAACATATTTCCTGCCAACACATTTTATTTTCCTGGCTTGTTTATCTAAACAAAGTAGAATGAGGCATACAGTAACCAGTCAGATATAGTAACCTAATGCAATTTTCAGTGCAAACATTATTTAGACCAAAACTTTGTTTTTCGTAAGCCTGCATTTGGACCAGGTCAATGCCTTAAATCTTCCTGTAAGAACAAATTTTGCATCAGTTTTCATCTTTAGCGTCTTCTCTTCAGCAACTCTTGATTTGGGCTGATGTAACCCAGAAGAAAATGAAACCATGATTCACAGACATTTAAACAAAGTGAACAAAAAAGGGACATCAGTGAAACTGAAATTCTTAAATTCAGCTAATTATTCAAGTTCTTTACAATCTGGACAGTGTAATGTGTACCAAGGGTCATGTCTGTCTGTCAGAGTTGGCATTTCATACAGTCAGAGCCACTAAAGAAAATTATGATAAGAGAGGCGAGGGTCATAAACCTTCAAATCTTTCTGCCTTCAGAGGCGGGAAGCAAGGATGTCAACACAGAACTCAGAGGTCAGAGTAAGTCATGACAGCAGTGGCACCTTCCAAAATGCTCTTTGTACCCTCAACCTGTACCCAAAACTGTCCTACTAGCTGTTTCTCCTGAACATACAAAGTGTTGCATATCACTTGAACATGTATCTCTGGTATCTGAGAACGCAGTTAAGTGTTCTTGCTTTGCTTCAGCACCTCCGCGAATCGTATTTTGCTTATCAACTGGTTCTTCTCTTTTCTGCTTCTTCAGGTGCTGAAAAAAATAACCTACAACTGGTGTTATTCTTGCAGCTGTTCACATAAGTCATGGGTTGTGAGAGAACTTCCAAAGTGTGTTACGAAGGTTGGCTTTGTTCTTAGAACAAACAAACAAAACCTCCCCCCAAAACCCAACCCAACAAGGGCGTATGTGCCTTTTGTTAGGAGAACTGGCCATCTCCAAGGGTTGCGATGACTGTCACTGCAGAGACACGGCTGTTGGGGTGCGATTGTGTAACAGAGTGACTAAGTTCACCAGGGAAGGTAATACCCTTTATTATTTTGGAAATACCCTTTATTGCTTGGAAAAAATAGTCCAGGATTTAGGCGCAGAGACCTTTGGAGACCTAGGCAGGTGGAAATGCACTCTGCTAGGGGACAAAGAAGAGAGGGTGAAGCATAAAATGAAGCTGAAGATGAAAAACAGGGGCACGTTTCTCTAGCCTTATTAGTAACAGTGTCAGGCTGCTTCACCTGTGTTATAGGAAGGTACAAAAAGAGCTCTTCAGCAAATAGCTCCCTTAGCATGATGTCACCTGGAGCGTGCTGACTGTCTGCCTTTATTCCAGGTTTTGCTTACAGAGAGGTTTGCACAAAGTTGAACCGAGTCGCTGCGGTTGTCTTGATGGCAGGATGGCAGCCAGCTGCCGGTCAGAGGCCCGGGCACACTCTTTAGATAAAGGGTGAAATGAGAATTACTCCTCTGTTTCCCCTGCCCCAGATGGTCTGTGAGCTGCCTGCACAATGCCTGAGCTTCAAGTGCACGTTGACTGCTGTGTCAGACTCAGGCAGGCTGTATTCACACGGGGCTGATGTTGAGGTTGCTCTGGATTCACAGAGGTAACGCAGGAGCTCCTGTTCTGCTGGGACTTTAAAATTTATTCTAGTTTATTATTTTAATATTTATTTGGTATTTTTTCCTATGCAGTGGAAACTCTAGAAGCAGCACAGACATTTTCAGATCTTTTCAATCGCTTTGGTGCTATTCTGTTGTGACATACTGTATTTTCTCCAGATGCCTCAGGCCTCAAACCTCATGGATAGTGATGTTAGTAGTTTAAATGATAGCAGAAATTAACAATGCTTGTTTCATAGCAGACAGATGGATAAAGGCTTCAAGCTTTATAACCTGCTCTTTTAGGATGCTTTCTCATTGTGTTAAATAAACTATTTTACAAACACAGAAAACTGGAAAAAGCAAATCTGAATAGAAAGACCTCACTGGACGTTGGCAGCACACTGAGTACCAGAGCTAAGCTGGTGAGTCTGGAAGGAAATTGTGGATGCTGGTAGAACAGGCGAAGAATTCTGTATTTATTCTGAAAGCAACTTCTCTGAGTTAAAGATGGGATGGAGTCCTGAATTCCCATTCTTTTTCCATCCCTATTAGATATTTATTCTTAGGTCTATTTGATGAGGTTTTGTGTGACCTAGAATTTGATTTATATGTAAAGCAGGGAAAGCAGGCTTGGCTTTATTCTGGATTAGTGTGCAGCCAGGACTCATGACTTTTTGGCTTCCAGTTCAGTTCTTTTCCCTTTGGGTATAGAGTATTTCAGTAAAGTGTACAATGACCTCGTAAGTTTTTCTGACTTGTCAGAGCAGGAAAGGGATGAACCTATTTTAGAACAGCTTTTCCAAACCACAATTCCAGACTTGGAGGTCACCAAACCCAGAATGACCTCAGATATTTTAAAAACTAAGCATTACAATTCATAAAAATAATTTTTAAACCATCCTAAAATGCGTGCATCTAAACGTAGGAAACTTGCAAAGCTCTGGCAGAATTAGTTCCACAGAGTTTATTGCTTTGAGATTCCAGGGCAGATAAGCAAGCATGTTGAAAAATCACCTGTCCTTTGAAAAAGCAAAACTGAGAGCTTCCATGTGTGCTGGGATGTTGAACAGTCATGTTTAGACATGCTGCTAAAGAACAAGTTTCAAGGACTGGCAGTTCTTAAGTAGACAAATAAGAGCTTTTGCATTCTGCCTGATTTAAGAAAATGCTGTTGTCTGCTGTGTCACCACACTCTCTCCAATACAAGTCCCAAGATCTTAAGAAAACAGGTGAGACATAAGCATGCTGGACTGTTTCCATAACATAGTAAAACTAAATAACAGTGGAGGTATAACAGTGGAAATATCTATTGCATAAATTATTACTTAGCACAGGCTATGGGAAAAGAGTAACTGTGAGGGAGGCTTCCTTTATTCAACTTTGAAACATATTACTTTTTTGAGGTGAGATGGCCCAGTGCATTGTTATTTCGGTGGAATAGAGAGAACATCTCCCCAGTATTTCGGTTCTTGCTTTTGATTTACTTTGTTTTTTAATCTGTGCACGGTCAGCTCCTGGTCACTGTGAGGAAAAGTACAGCACAGGCCAGGCTGTCTCCTGTGCTTCGCAGAGTCACCTGTCTGTGAACAGGGTGAGTGAAAAAGGCTTCAACGTGGCATGGTATAAAAACCATCCTGCGCTGCTTGTGTAACAGGAGAGGACAGCCACAAACCCAGAGCAGCAGGCAGCTAGCCCCCTCAGTCTAGATCATTTTGCAATTTCCTGTTATCTTCTTAACCCTTAGAAATTCCTTGGCAAAAGGATGTACCTAGTACATGTTGACTTAACACAGTTTATTCTACAGTCCTTGTTGGATTTTTTGCTGTCTTTACTTTGCAGATCCAGTCTAATTTGAGTATTTAGGATTGGGCCCATCAGCTTTGATTTATGTGCCTGTTTTTTGTACAGCTGTAGAGCACGGTTGCCACTTCAAATAATTTACTTGGGCAGAAAGGCTCCTGAATGTCACTGGTGTAAATCAGCCATTGGCCATTTTGCTCCTCGAGCCGTAAGAACACAGTTTGACTGCAGTCAGCTGAGTTTCTGTGTACCTTCTCTTCATGAACTGACTGCAAAGACCTGGAGCTCTGGAGGGGCTTTTATACAGCGGAATTCACAGGAGCACTCTTGTGAATGCATCCCATGTTTGTTATCATTAACTTAGTACTTCTTGGGGCCACAGAAACTAGGGCTTTTAAAAGCAGCACACAGAGCTGGATCTTTTTGTTTCACAGTCCGAGTGGCCTATCATTTGGCAGCTAGTTCTGATAGGGTTGCAATTTTTATTTAAATAGAAAGTATCAAAATTCCCTGGGGGGGGAGGGGAAATCAGAGGTACAAACAGAAAAATAATTGCCGTTTCTATTTTTATTGTATCTTTGAACATTTTGTGATACTCACCAACTTTGATTTTATAGCCTCAGATTTTTATTGTCTCATTCTAACTGCTGGGAGTTCTCCATCACTAGCACACAGTCATGGGAACGAGCCTATTTCAAACACTCTTATAATGCAAATTCACTTTTCAGTTTGGAAAGTATTTTCTGTCTTGTTTTTGTTATAATGCCAAAGTCAACAATAAAGGGAGGAGGTTATCAGAAATGCAGATTTTTGGGGATTTTGAGCTCAAAAATCATAAAGGGTCAGGTGGAAGAGGAGTTGTTCTAGTGCCTCTTATATCACTTTCCACGCTAGAGGCAAGATATGACAAGTTGTACTGCTTACTTCATTACCAAGGTGAATCAGCTCAAAAACCACCTTACTACTGTGTGCCCAGCACTGAGTGCAAAAAGTTCACCTCCTCTACTCACCACAAGTGATTATTTATGTTTAAGATAATGAAATATTATCTGTAGTTATTGGGTTGATTTATGCAGAAAATTGCAATACCATATGCTAAGCCAGAGTGCAGGATATATTGTTGTAGAAAGGTTTAGTGCCAAACAAAATCGGATTTCAATGCAGTAGTGCAGGAGGTCCCTTTTGTCTGGTCTTAATGTTCCCATAACCCCTAGTTACATGGAGTAACAATAGTATTGACTTTCAAATCCTCTACTCCCAGTACAATTAATAGAACGAAAGATTCAATTCATCTGCTTTTCTGTAGCGTGCAAGGCAGCTGTCTGAGCTTGGATGCTCATTTGTATTTGAAAAGAAAATGTCAAAACTCAAAGGAACATCAATATGGGATCTTCTCTGGCATCTCAGCTAAGCAACAAAGCCATTTTGTGCCACATGTTTTTGTGATGGTTTTGGTGATGGTTGCACGTTTAACCCTCATGCTAACCACCTAGTAACCCAGTTATACCAGTCTGACTACTTGCATTTGTCCCCTGAGCATTTGATGTTGCTGCCTTACAGAAAAGCCTTGCAGCAATCATTGTTATTCTGGGGATCCAGGATCTCGATGGGAGTAGGGGAAGGAAAGGGCACAGTGTCACAAGAAAATGATGCTGAATCTTTGCTTCTCTGTCCAGTGGTATGTTTTATAACTCATCTCAAAATGTAACCAGGCCACTAACTGGTAATGTTTGATAACAAAACTGGACTTCTCATCACTCTACAGAGGAAAGCATAGAGGAAATTATTCCTAGTTCTTCTACAGAGGAAGAGGGAATTTTTTTGAGTGCCCCTTAACATTGCTTCAGTCAAAGTCACTAAGGTTTTTTGGCCTTCTTCAAACTACTCTGCTTTGTTTTTGCATCCAGCAAGGCATGACTGGAAGATTGCTGTAGTGTGTTCCAGTCCTGTTTGTGCCCGAGTGTTGCTGTGCCAGGAGCTCTCACGGGCGTGTGCCTGCCCCAGGCAGGAGAGCGCTTTTCTCTCTGTGTGCTGGGGGTTTCCTGGCAGCAGAAACACTCCTGGTGGGAGACTGTGCTAGTTACATTGGCACTGCCAGTGCCAAACCTTTTCAAAAGTGCTTGTTCTGTGCAGGTCACAAAAGAAAATATGCAGAAACACTGGTTCTACTTTGAGCTTCTGTTGGGGGTGTACACACACCTGCTCTGTTAATTCAGGTGGCAGTTCAATGGTGGCAAATACCCTAGCAAGCCATTGCATCCGTTCCCAGTAGTGGTGCATCAAAATGCACGTGTCATGCTTGGTTCCAGTCACACTGGTGGGCAGGGTGTGCTTCCTTCTCACTTTCCTTTGCTCCAGGAAGGAAGGATTCCAGTATTCACACTCATGGTGTCAGGCACAAAGTAGGAGCAGCTCCTAACTTGAGGGACCTTTCTGTGCTTCCAAACCACTGCGTTACAGCCTGACCATGCAGGGTTCTGCTTTTAGATGGACCACTGTCCTGCCTCTTGCTCAGTTCAAAAAATGCACATCTTCATTTTTGGTTTTGCATCTCAAATTATGGGTAGAAATCAGGCCTGAGCCCGTAATGCAGTCAGTTTTCACTCTGAATACAAAAATGCAAGTACAGCTTTTTAATGTGGTGAAAAGTTACATTTGCTTGGGAGAAACTTCCCTTTTGAAAATTCAGGAATCCAGTACGTTATATCTTGTTCTCAGAGTTTCTTGGTTCGCATGTCTTTCAGCTATTTGGAGGCTTATACTGGTTGTAGATCTGGACATAGATAGGCTCATCTGGGCACACAATAAAATCCCCAGGATTTAGGGTTTTCAACATTCAGTTGTAAAGATAATTTCAGATTTTTCATCCTGAAGTCTGAACACATCCATTTGGTTTGCTCAGTAGCCAAAAAGATTTACGTGATGGTAGAAATGTGTGGGCTTTGCCATTCTTTCCAATGGAGTGTTGACAATGGACATCTGAATTCGTGCTTAAAATCGTTTCTTTCTCCAGTCTTTTGCTTGAGAGAAGTTCTTTATTTAAATATGCATTAAGACCATAATTAATCATAAAATGTTATTATTTGAGTGTCATATGAAATAATTTGAGAGTTGGTAGCTGAGCATTTCCTAGTATTCTCTCTTACAAGTTTCCAGAGAATTTTGCAGTTACATCTTCAACTACCTGAAATCAGGGCAGCTTGAATGTATTAAAAATTAGTTTTTTGGCTCTTGCAAGGAGAAATTCCTGTTGCTTCTGTTTCAGACTTCTTTAAATGCTGGCTGGAGCAACAGAAGCCTTGTTTTGTGTGGCGGGCCAAATCTGGTAAATACACACAGTAACGTGCTCATGATCACAACTAATTCTGACATTATTATCATTGCTCTCAAACAGGTTAAGTCCGTGATGAAATGGCACAGTGCCCTGAGAAAAAACAGGGGTAAGCAGAAAACCTAAATAAAATACTAAGCAAGCAATGTTTTCCTGGCAAAAGGTGGGAGAAAGTTCAGAGGAATAGAATCAGCACTGTGAGGCTGTGTGTGAGCTCATCAGGCATCAGTATTACTGTGAAATGACAGGATCTCATCGACAGGAGCCTGGAAAGACCCAGTGTCTTTTTGTCAACACGTTGCCTGCTCATTTTTCAGTAAATGGGCTCCCAAGCACGAGCATGTTGAAGTGGGAAATTCCCTGGATCAGAGCACCAAAACCTGTTGTCTTATTCTCTAAGTGTTGGTTTAAGCAGAGCAGATGGGATTTGCGAAACGGAAAGATCACTGAGCAGCTCTTGCCAGCTTGCCCTTCCTCAGCACAGGATGATCTGTGGAGTCACTGCTGGCGCTTCAGGAGGGCTAAAGCTGTGCTGTGGATGGAGTCTGAGCTGCTTAGCTCAGAGCAGGGCAGTGGGAGGTAAGAGTCCTGTAACTCTCCCATGGCAAATCACTAACCACCCTGCAGTCACCTTTCATCCCTGGTCAGAAATGGAACTGAGTATTGTTATTAGTGGTTACAAAAATTGTGTGGATCACAGATGCGGACTCTTCTAAGTTCTTATTACTGACTGTACTCTGATCTCCAAAGGACATAAAACCAGCTCTTTGACCACCTCTCTGGCTGCTGCCTTTGTTGAAAGCTATTTCAGGAAGTTTTGGGAATTGTCTGCACTCATTTATTCTATTTTCTGGAGTTGCTCTTTGGCAGGGAAGCAGGCAGGAGTTGTGTTTCTGCTCAGCTGGATCCAAAGGATCTCTGCTTTTGGTACTGATTTAGTATTGTTCGATTTCTGAGTCGTGTCCCTGGATTAAATTCTCCCTGTGTCACACACAGACAGGTGTTAGCACCCATACTTTGCAGGTAGGAAAAGATTGGTGTGATGTCCAAAATCAGAGACTTTCTGACTTTTGTGTCAGATATAGGATAAGGGCTCAGGCATATGTGGCACCAAGATCCAGCTATTCTCCACCACCATAGAGTTTTAGTACAAGTCAGCCTTGCCAAAAGCCTCACATGGAGGGCAGGAATTCAGTTTCTTCATCTTGTGGTTTGTGATGAGGAGGATGCAAATTATCGCAAAACGATGTGGCAGGTGGTTCTCTTCTTGGTGCAGGTGAGAGACAGCTCTACTCTTACCCACAGGTGTTCATTGGCACTGCTGATACTAGCCTTTATTAGGGAAAACAATATGAAAGCATACATTGGTCCATGGAAATCATACTCTTATTTGAGAGTGGGTTTGGAGAATCAGAGGTTTTATAAATTAAATTTTTTTCTATGTTTGTGTGAGAAGATGAGAAAGTGGAGAGGAGATTAAATCAGTTTAAAGGTCAATTGTGCCTGGGGTTCAAAATCCAGTGACTGATCTTATCAGTTTTCTCCCACTGTGGGCAATTCTGCTGAGTTGTCAGGGAACAGCGCACAGCAGAAACCTAAGCATCATCTAGAGGGCTGGAAACCACCTCTCAGAGTCTTTCTGCTCCTCTCCCTGTGCAGCAGTGAGTCCCACCAGGAAAGTAGTTGTAGGGTCTGTGACCGGTTCACAAGACAGTGTGCGCTGCTTGGTGGGTGATTTGCCTTTGAGACTGCAATTTACTGCTGACTTGCCAGTGGTTTGAGAGCTGTGTACCTAAAGCTGTGTGTTGGAAGAACGCCCTGATCAGACAGGCAGTTGGAGTGACTTACTCCTGTGTGTTTTGTGAAATGCTGATATCATCAACGAAATGTCATTGCCCAGAAATAAGGTGCTGTACAAGTGAACGATTTAAGAAATCTAATCTTGATTCCATAATCATAATTTATGATGTGTATATGTAATGTTTTGAAAGTGTATGTAACGAGATGCTTTGTAAGATGCTGCGTGTATCATTATGTTTGTAGAAAACCTCAATAAAAATGTTTTGCTTTACAGTCTTTGTATGGAAGATTGCAAGTTATTTAGTTATTTGTCTCTGTCCAATAATACTAGTTTTAAAGTCAGTGGAACTATTGTGCCTTCAAGAGAGTATTTTTCTAACGGAAATGGGTTTCTTGGGGAAGGACCAGTTTCTTATCTACTGCAGCTTTTGGGCTGCTCTTCAAATTTCTTTCCTTTCTGTTACTTGCCATTGTCCATTAAAGAGTGTGTGCCTGAAGGCATACAGACAAAGCTTTGTTTCTTTCTTGTTGAATTAGTCCTATAGCTTCTATCCAGATCACTTACATTGTGTTATACCATCAATTTAACTCAGAATCTCTTTCTTACATCATGCCTCCCCAGGGCCTTTTGCTCTCCATCTCACACCGCTGCCCAGTCTCACACAGCTGAAGTGCGTGGGAGTTTTGTGAGTGAATTTGGGGGTTTCAAGGTCGAGCCTTAAGTGCAGTTAGTTACCTTGCCAGGGAGCTGGGGTTTAAAAGAATGGCTCATATCTCTAAGAAGAAATGTTTTGCAACTTCTGCATGTTATACAAATCCTGCTTTTCCCCTTGTCCTCCTTTCCTGATGAGTCAACAAACTTTTCCCTGACAGTGGAAACAACCAAAAAGATGTTTCTTACAGTGAAAGGAGAGGAGGGACATAGCTATGGTATTTTCTATATAGCAGGTCAAAGGCAGAGAAGATTGTCAGTGCAACCTTCACCTTTGCTGTCCCATTACTCACTTTACCTCAGTCATTTTCTATTTTATTCTTCCTATTGTCAATGCAGGTTATAATTTACATTCTAATGAATAAGTTTTAACATGCTAAAGCATTCCATGTGGCCTCTTTGTGGGGTCTGTCCCTATCCCCTAGCTTAAATCTTGACCACGAACTCAGCCAATGGTGCGGCTTCAAAGGCTGCAGCAGAGGCGGTAGCCTTTGTATGGAAAATGCAGCTTCCACTGGCTGATAGCTGTTTCACTGGGAGAAATGTCAGTGCAGCTCTGGAGCAGGCCTGCGTGACATACAGGGATCAGGAGAACATGACCTCAAGTCTGAGCTCAAGGAATTGTAAGGATAATATAAAATTTTGACTTTGTGGTAGTAAGATCAAGGTGAGACAGACAGGAATAATGACAAATCAGGGCACCCTGCCAAGTCTGAGGAGGCTGATTTAGGTTGGCATCTTCAGGCCCTGTAAAAGGTTTGTAGGCCACGGTAATTCTAGATAATTCACTACAAACTCTGTGCTGCAACAACCAACCAAAAACACCTGTCACCTGCTTTTCATCTGAGATCTCTTAAGACACCCATCTGAAGCTGTATAGAATAGCAGGAGATTTAACTTCTAGGGTGAAGAGTGTATTGTGGCATGTTCCTTTCAGACCTGGAAAGAGGAAGCTTTAAGCAGTTCTTGTTGGAGTATTTGCCATTGCGTTTGGCATGAAGTCTCTCTTTTCCTGTGGGCATGTTTATTTTTCAAAACAAGAAACACTGAGCGGTGCAACTTCTGTGCTGAAAAGGCTTGATTATCCCAGGACTCTGAAAAAGAGAGAAATTCCCTTTTGTGATAACTTGGTCATTGTCCTTTTCTGATCAGAAATTTTCTCTTTTGTGATACTTCTGAGCTTTGCTTGCAAAATATCCACTGTAGGAAGTGGGGATGAAATCTAATTATTTGTTTTGGGGATGTGTTTGAAGGAGAACCTCCTATGTCAAAGTCAATCTTTCAGAAATGGCTCCACCGCTCTGGGTTTTTGGATTAATGCACAGAACTTGGCATCTGTGCCTGGAGGTATCACCGGGCTGGTGGGGAGAAAACCGTGTTGTACCAGGGATCTTCTGAAACTTTTCTCCCTTGCTATAGTTGGAGATATTTGCTCCCGTGGTTTTCTTTAGGCTTTTTTAAAAGAATATTATTATTATTTGTTAAATAGTTCTTTCATTTGGATTTTGTATGTGCAGGACAGTTTATAAAAAAAAAAAAAAAAAACCAAACCCAACTTGCTGCCTACAGTCTGCACACAACAGAAACTGCATATGCAAGGTACTACTTTTGGCTCTTTCCTCTTTCTGTACTGTCCGGAACAGAAAGGCTGTTAGGGCAAAACATTAAGTAGTCGTGAATATTTCTGCTGCAGTTTGTATGTATGCATTATGGCAGTACCTTAAACCTCCTTTTTTAGACATGGTTTTGGCTTAATTTTCTGATTAGCGTGTTGTTTAATTTCCTTTTGTCTTTTTGTCTTAAAAACCTTTGCAACAATGTGCAAAACCCCAGTAACAATAGCTGATGTTGCAAGCCATGGCAAAAATTTGTTCTGACTGCTTTTTCCCAGGGTAACACCAAGACCTTTCTGCATAGTTTATATTCTTCTACACATACTGTGGGCAGATCAGTATGTTTTTTCAGTCTGTAATATTCTTTTGATAAGAAATTGCTTCTGTTTGATAAGGAGAATTTAATCTGCTGCCCACAGCATCAGGCCAAAGACAAAAGAGGTCTTTTTTTTTCCTGTTTTATTTAGCTTGTTGTGTACATCAGGGGCGGACATGCTGTGGCTAAAACACTGCAGCAGCTGAGCGCGGTGGCACTTTGCTTCAGATGTTATGAACTAAGATCTGACCTCTTTTAAAAGTTGTTTGTTCACTGCAATCAGTGAGCAAACTGTGCTCCTTGTTGGTCAGTCTTTGCCACGGTTATTGCAGTGGGAATCTTCTCCCTGGCAGCCCCCATTTCCTGCCGAGGGACTCCTTAGTCTGGGAGGCCAGGGAGCTATTCTGCTGAGGTGGTAGATGCGTCCAAGGTGATCGTTTGCTATGAGAATCTCCTCTATATTTAAACTCAGGAAACACGGAAAAGCTGAGTATCAAACAGTGGTGAGAAAAGTGGCTTTGGAGGTGCCAAATGCCCTGCTCATCAGTGTATTGCTGACATGAGTTAATTGCTGCCACCCCTGACCCTGTGGCTGAACAGTATTTGGGGTTGTAGTGATGCTTTGGGCTAGTTTTGCAGTCTGCAGACCTCCTTTTCTTTACCTGCAGCCAGAAGAAATTTGGCAAATAACACTACTTTCCCCAAGGACTTGATTTTTTATTTTTTTCTGCTTCTAGGTGTCAGTCAGTCTCTCCACCACCTCTTCTGTCCCCTCGAAGAAGCCCAGCCTACCCCCTCAGTGACAGCGAGGACTCCTGCCGCTCTACCAGGCTCACCAAAGCCTCCAGCTCCCGACTGCGCCTCAAGGACGGGAGCAGCCGCACGTCTACGCTGCGAAGCACCTCCACGAGTGCCTCGGACACTGACTCCCCGAGCCACCCTCTCAAGGCCATCAGCGTGGGCGCTTTGGATAAAAGGCTGTCTGTGTTCAAGGCCGAGGACCAAAAGGAGAGTCCAAAGGAGGCTCAAGATGGGGAAGCGATAGGGAGCCATCCGCTTGCCCGGAGCACTCTGTCCTTGGGCACTGCCACCAACTTGCGGAATCTCTCCCTCAGCCGGACAAGTGTCCGCTCCCAGGCACTGGACATCAGGCAGAAGATCACGGAATGGGAGTGCCGCCGGGAGCCGTCCCCCAGGATGAGCGCGTGTGTGGACAAGAGGGATGCTGGGGAGAGGTCGGGCAGTGAGAGCTGCCCCAGTGTGCTGACCTCTCCCTGCAGTGAGAAGACATTTGATTTCAAAGGGCTCAGAAGAATGAGCAGAACATTTTCGGAGTGCTCTTACCCAGAGACGGAGGAGGAGGAACTGCTGGACAGGGATTCCTGCCACCGGTTTGATAAGAGACCAGGCAGGAGTGAGCCTCCTGCTGCTGCTTTCCACAAGGGCCACGTGAGGAAGGAGTCCTCTGCCGTGCTCAACAGAATACAGAAGATAGAGCAAGCACTGAAAGAGCAGCCTGGCAGAGGCCTCCCCCAGCTACCAAGTAGCTGTTACAGTGTTGACAAAGGGAGGAAAAAGTCTGTGACCCTGAGCACTATGGAGGGACTGAGTGAAACCTTAAGTGATAACAAAGGAGGGAGTGTTAATCTGGGGAGTGAACCAGAGACACCTACTGAGGCTGAGAAAAGCAGTAAGACAAAACAGGGGGTGACTGCAAACTCGGCTGGCCCTAAGCTGCTCCTCGAAAGCCCGGCTAACACCGCGGTGAATCCTGTCCCCAAGCCCAAACGCACCTTTGAGTATGAAGCAGACAAAAACCACAAAAGCAAACCAAGCAATGGCCTACCTCCATCTCCTACTCCTGCTGCTCCTCCTCCCCTCCCGTCCACTCCTGCACCCCCCGTCACCAGAAGGCAGAAGAAAGAGTCGCGATTTCACAGAAAATCCCAGAATAGGTAAAATTCAAGGAACTGTCTTTTGCTTGATCTCCAAATAAATAAATATGCCATATTTTTTAGTAACAGTATTTTAAATTCTGCCTTTAATGCAATGCTTTTGACCTGAAAATGGCTAGAAATTGTGTGCACGGCAAGTATTTTTCGGCTGGACTTCAGCGATGGGGTGCACTGGACCAATATCTTCACATGGCTACAGTTATGTAATTCTCCAACCTGCATTCCTCAATCCCTGGAAAAGGCTCTAGGTCACGTGTGCTAAACTATTTTGGCACAAATGCCCTTCCTTGAGATTTTTAATGGAGCAAAATTGCTTTATGCTTTTGAAATGGTATTATAGCTGCTCTGTCATAGTCCTATCTGCCTGTTCACTGCAAAACATACTGCAGAGGTTTGTGTTTCCAAAGCTTGTTACCACGGCAGTGTTGAAGATTTTATTTAATTCAGTGCTTAGAAACATTGTCCTAAGTTAGTGTCAATAGCTGTAAAGGATTAATGCTGAGAAAAACATGTTTTAGCACAAAAAGGCCTTTATTTCCTTCCTGAGTTATTGATGATCAGAGTATACAGCTACATTTCCCCAGCAGTCTGTGGAGCTCGGCTTGTTTTAATTATAAGATTCCCTTGACTTTTTGGAAATGGTACAACCCATTCTGCTCACTGCTTAGAAAATTGAAGGCACAGTCCTTCAGTGCTCAGAGTAGGGCATTTTTAACGAGCTCCCCTATCTCTGCATGTGCACAATACCCACACATGCTCATGGTATTTAGTGATGAGCTTTGCAAGTAGCTGCTGCACAGCATCTCAAAGGCATGCTATCAGCTCAGTAACCAGTGCCTGACCTTGCCTCAATTAATTAAAAGTTTCTATGGGCGCAACCTGACCTGAGTTTCACTGAGGCAGGAAAAGGAGCAGAGGAGCCTTCAGATTCTGTTCTTTACTTTCAAGAGACACCTGCTTCTGAAACAGATCAAACAGCTCTGCTGGTGTGCCTTGTTTCTCTGAAAGAGGTGGGAGCGGAAATGTGGAAAGCCAAGCTCTGATTAGCAGCACTTGCCTTTGAGTTCTGGCAATCATCCCAGTTAGAGGAAGTAAATCTAGATTTTAACAAGAATTTGTGAACTAAAGTAAAGGTGACCTCATTTTGTTCAGCACAGCATTTCCAACTCACAGAAGACAGTAATTTTTGAATGTTCTGCTGGTAATGGTAGCCTTTATTGGAAAATTAAGGGGCAAGTGCTAGAACAGTCTATGTGATGGGTGGTGGAGAGGAACAAATACCAAGAGATTATTCTCACATAAAATCGTTATGTCATCTGTGGCTGAGTGATCTGTCTCTATGAGATGAGACCATACAAGTCATCTGAGAACCATCATATTTTGTTATGATGAGTTTGCGAGCTGAAGTTTTGAAGCTTCTTTCAAGCAGAGGTACAATTCATACTTGGACCTGCTGTTCTGCAGGTTCAGTCCCCTGCCATAGCAAGTTAAGACAACAGCAGGGTTCAGCAATAGAGCCTTGGTTCTGGGTGGGGCTAGTGGGTACCAGCCAAAACAGAAGCAGTATGTATTAATTTAGGTTGTGATTAGTGGAATGTAAGTTGTAGGATTTACAGTGTTTCATGTGAACCTGATCATTCTTGCAGATCAGTTTGACATTGTACAGAGGGTAGGTTTCCATTTGCTTCTAACAGCTTTACTCTTAATGACTTCTCTGGACTTGCCTTGGATTAATAATGATCAGAGTAAGTTTAAATCAACGTCCCCAAATCATGTTTGCTGTCTGACTTCAAGGCTGGGTTCAAAATCCTTCTTAAACTCTTAACTTTATTGCCTCTGCTACTGTCCTTCCTTTAGTTACCATAAGAGAATTCCAAGATTTGCAAAGAGCTTAAGACCATGCAAGTCATCCTAAGAATGACAGAATGAAAAGTGACAATGTTTTTCTCAATATTATTGATAACTCAGTCTCTAAACTGTTCTCTCTTTGAAAACAGACATGCATGATGTCTTTAGCTTGTAACTGTGTTTCAGCTTGAACTTGCGCTCACTAGAATGTCATGAGAATGGACTGTGGATATTTACTTTTCTAATATTTTGGTCAAAACCACTGGTTTTCTTTGTGATGGATAATTCAACATATTAAAATGAAGGAAGTCTCTCACATTTGCCTGCTGTAGCATCCAGCCAATCTGTTCAGAGGACCTGGTGCCCATGGTAACTTTTACACTTCAGATAGACATGAGCTGGATGTTCTCTAGTGGTTGGAGATCTCTGGCACAGACACAGCCCAGGGAGGCATATCACAAGGTAGGCATGGGACACATGGACTACAGTGGAGTGCTGGTCCACAAGCTCATTGCTGTGGTCCTGTGCAGTGTCATTGCATTGTAGTGTTGCCTTGAATTCTGTAAAGTTGGATATTTACTTTAGAGAGTCTCATTTCATACACAGGTATGTCTTCAGTGTCTGAGCATCTTTTATAACTGCTAGAAGGTATGGAGAAGCAGATATCTGCATCTGAAACTCATGGCTTCTTTCTGCCATGATCCTGATCTGCATACTATGGACCTGGATATTCTTAAGATTAGGGAAAGGTTAGAGAGGGGTACCTTAAGCTTGTTCCAGACCCATGAGTCTGCTCCAGCTGACACATGGGAAATGCTCTGGTCAAATGCAGTGTCTGTATGATAGTTGGTGTATTGCCTTTAGGGACACTCGAGCCAATTAACAGGCTGAAGTACATCTCATGAGACCCTGCCACTGCTATATGGACATGCTGTCAGCATATGTTCTACTCCAGCTGTGGAGAAGAGGAAAGGGCTTTGATGGCAGGAAAGTGTGGGCATCCACAGTCTCTGAAAGCCTTACAGTACCCTGTGACCCGAGCCTGTTCTTCACACTGTTTCATCCTTGATACTAAATGAGTCCAGTGAATGCTCACCCCAGTACAGCTGGCAGTGCAAACTATGCACCCCACTGTAGATGTTGCCTCGGATAGCAAGTGCTGGGCAGACTGTAGAATGGGGAGTTTTGGGGTCACAGGGCTGTTTGGCAGCACTGAGACAGGTGTGGGAGAAGTGGTGAATCGCCCCTCTTTAGAGTCCCTGGCTGAGAGTCAAGTTGTGGGGGTTCATCTGACCCAGCTGCCCCCCACCTTCCTGTCAGAAAGCCTGAACCTTCATGCCCCCAGCCTTCAGCCTGGGTTCCTTGTCTACCTCGGAGAGCCTTAATTTCCTCCATGCTTTGTTCTTTGCAGCCAGTGCTTGGCACAGGGTGTGCAAGGGAAACAGGTGACTTCCACATGAGTTTGCCCTTGGCAATTGTACACTGACCTTTATGCAGGAAAATCTCTGAAGGTTCAAGACGTGTGTGGTTTTGAACTAAGGGTTGTGTCTCACAGAGCAACTGGTGGAGCAATGCTTTCCAGAGAAACATCTATCACATGGAGAGAGGGCCATGTGTTTCTGGGGCCCCTGGCAAAAGCAAAGTAATTTCTAACCTGAGGACTGTGCGGCAAACTTACTCTGTAACCTTTGTAAAATATCACATACTTCCTTGGTACTTTCTCCCTGTCTGCTTGATGGGGATAACAGTACTTCCAACCTCATAAAAGTCTCACAAACACTGCTGTGAGCACAGAATTTGAGGTCCTCTAAAAGTTAGTCCTTAAAGCACGATGTGTGGTTTGGGTTTTTCTGGTCATCTTGTATACATTTCTTAGCAAACAAATGCTCAACTAAATGTTCCAGTCATTTTGCATTCTACTTACTAATTACTTATTAATTTACACTTTAGAAAATCCTTTGAGTTCGAGGATGCATCAAGTCTTCAATCGCTGTACCCTCCTTCCCCAACTGAGAATGGGACTGAGAGCCAGCATAAATTCGGATCCAAGAGCACTTTAGAAGAGAATGCCTATGAAGACATTGTAGGTAAGAACCGGCCACTGTGCATGGGCTTGCAGCGGGATGTTGAGCTTTTGTGGGCAGGCTGTGTGTTGCTGGGCACGCACCCTGTGTGAGAACATTTAGTGCTGTCAGTGAAGAGAGGTTGAACGGGTTTGGTGCATCAGTGCAAACCTAACTCTGGCTGCATGGAGGAGGTCTCGATTCCTTTGGACTTCATTGCGTGGTACTGGAAACACACCGTTCAGCTTTGTGCCCTGCTTTTCATGAACCACATCACTATTTTTATCAAGGCCTTGGCTTGAAGCCTTGAACAGTACAAAAATGTAAAGAACTCTACCTGAGGTAGTGTTTACAGAACTGTCCAATAGCCAGATTAACCTCACAGGCCTTGTGCGGTCAGCCGGAGCTGTTCAGAGCTCCTGCGTGGACTGCCCCAAAACACCAGGCCTGGTCGCCCCTAAAGTCCCAGTTGCTGGTTAAAGAAAAAAATAATTTCCTTTAGCTATAGAGCCATCAGGAATGTGCAACAAAAACACTGTTTTGATTAAGCTCCACAAGAAAAACATGTTTCTTTTGGTCTTAGAAGGAAATGTATGGCCTACGCGTACATTCTTTTAACATCAAAAAAGTTGTTATAATTGCCGAAAATTGGGCAGCCCTTCAGAGCACAGATTTTCCATACAAGTGATGAATATCTGCATTGTTTTTAACTCTTTCAGTGTTGTATTACTACAACAGATAGAAAGGGTACTTCATTTTACTTTGGACAATGAATCTTTATCTACTGAAAACTGGAGGTTTACTAAGATAGTCAGGGGCCCTAAAGTACATGTCCTCTGAAGAGACACTGACAAGCTGGGCTTGTTTAGTCTGGTGAAAAGGAGGACCAGAGGCACTCAAATGCTGCTTACAAATGTTTGAAGGGTAAACAGAGATGATAGAACAAAACTCTTCTTGGTCATATCAGTTGATACAGCAAGGAATGGCAGCTTGGGGCTCTTTATCCTTATACCCAAATTCTGTCTCAGGCTTGTCAGCCTCAGTGAAAATAGGAATTTACTTTTTTCCATTTTCATCTCTACTGTCCCTCTATACCATTCAAAAAATGCTTTTAGAACACAGATACACAAAAATGTTGCTCTTCATTGTCTGTTAAAAAAAAATGAGAGCTTATGTAGATACTAAAAAGTTTTTTTTCTGTGGAGAGCATCCTGGTATGATCATTAGCCTTCTCCATGAACAGACTATTGTGCAATTTGCACTTGCAAATCTATGGTGCTTTCATTCCAGTGCTTGCCTTTGTTGAGGATCTGTCAAAGTGCTGATGGATGTTAGGTGGTAATACTTCTTTTTCTTGCTTACTTGCTGGAAAGCAGAGGAGACCTGTGGATAAATCGACTTATCTATCAGAGGGTATCTTCTACAAAAAGCATATTTAATGTCGGATATCTACAAGATACAGTGTGAGGTACTGAGTGCTCTCAGAGTAGTGCAATGATCAAAATATATCTTCTAAGTCTGTAAGTGTTAGGACTAGAATCATAGGTTTTGAGGTTACTACATGACCTCAACTGATGCATATGCACACTAAATCTTTGTCTTTCTCCTGGTGTCCTTATGCCGTTTCCTTCTTTAATAAGCAGAATAGTGATGAACTGCTGGGTAGTTTATGTTATTTTGAGAGCTGGATTAAAAAAAAAATTGCTTTAAGGTACCCTAAACCCAAAAATAATTGTGCTTTGAAATCCTGTGACATTACGAACCAGACGCTTTGTGTAATTCTATAATATTTTTGGATACTTTAATAGATTAAATGTCTGTTAAGTTCAAGACAGATATTGGATTGGAACATAATGATTCATTCTGCATTAATCAAGAAGCAGTTATATGAAGGGGGTGCACATTCCTAATATTAATTAGAGCTGTATTCCATGTGTGAGGAACCATGTGGACTTCATTCATCTTCTGTACTAGCACTCACAGGAATGTGGCAGTCATAGTAAACTTAACATTGTTTTGCTTCTTGTGGTTTTGAATGAGTCTTTAATCAGACCAAAATTGATGTGGCTTTATGAATCCAGTTGGGGAAACCATGCTTGGCTTTGTGTGAGTTCAAGAAACTATCATAGTATTAAGAGATGTCCAAAACGGTTGCTTCTGCTGTGCTTGTGGACGATGGTATTTCCTGTCATATGTACCGTACGGTTTCAGTTTCCCAGTCTGTTCCCCTGAGTGCAGTTGAGATACTTGAATATTGTTATTTGATCCCTGGTGTCTCTAAGGCATTTTTCACCTGACGTCTAGGAGAAAGCTGATGATAGCAACTTAATCACTGTGCTCCTGGAGAGGTGTATATAGGCGAACCTTGTTAGTCCCAAGGCGACCAGAAAGCGAGACAGTTATACACAATTGTTGAGCTGTTTTCCTCTGTCAGTTTGAGTATCTCACTTCAGGTAGGGGAGAATCAGCTACTTGTTTACTTCTGTATTATAACAGGTCAACTAGCTCTGGGTTTGCATGGGCCTTCTTCACAGAGACTTGAAAAATAAATCATTATAAATTCCCAAACCTGTCAGATTGGGACCAGGCCTTCATTGTTTCTTGTTCTTTGGTTTGTTGTTTTTTCAGTTTAGGTTTTTTTTGAGTAAAATCATGAAATCATATCCACATAGGTCTTGTATACAGGTTTCAGGTAATCATCTGGGCAGCAAAATGTCCTTCTTTTGGTGCAGCCATCTCTCCTTGAGGGTCAGGTGGTTGTTGTACCTGAGCGCATAGTCTTTTCCAGAAAGATGAGAACAGATAAATCTGGGTCGCTGATCTGTTTCCCAGTAAGTCAGAAATTGTAAGAGAGGAGATGGAGCAGTATGTCTCAAATCAGCATTATTAAGGGGAGCATCAGGGCAGCACCTCAGTGAGTGCATGAGCAGTTAAAATAGACAGGTGTGGACCTACAAGCAAGGTCCTGAGTGTGGAGGAAACACCTGTGGCTTAACCTTCCCAGTGGAGTCCAGCACAGCGTGTCACTACCTTTATCCCTCCTGGTCAGGCATCTTGTCTCTCCTAAACAGATTAGCTGTTTTGAATTCTGATTTAAATTGGACATAGTGCATGTCATGTAACAAACGGGATGATTTGGCTCTTTTACTGAATCCTCCGTTGCCTGTGCCAAGAGCCGCGGAAATGATGACTGAGGTCCAGTTGGAAGATGTTCCAGCTTGACATTGCTTTCAAATTAGAACGTTTGCAAAGTTCTTCCAGTAAATGTGGAAAAAGGTTAGAAAGACAGCAAGCTGATCTTTCCAGTAAAACCCCATCATCACATGCCACACTGTCGCCTGTCGTGCTTTCCTATCACATTAGTGTCTGTCATATTATCATTCCACATCAAAAGGGTTGTACAAATCTGGGAGAAACTAGAATTGCTGGGCTGTTGTGGAGCTGAAACAAGTGTGGAGAGATTGCACCTCTGCCAGCCCTGCTGTGCTAGTTGATTCTCTGAAAGCATTTTGTTTTTTAGTGAGACCCTTACAGGGAGGTTTCTGGGTATTTGCTAGTCAAAGACAGGGCTAGGATTGATACAAAATGATGGTGCAGTCAGCAATCAGGGAAACGTATGTTCTTGTCTCCTTCCATGCCTCCAGTCTGCCTCTCACAGTCTAAAAAGCATGTGAGTTTTTGGAGAGTGTAATAGTGGCAAATTTAATAATAGACACTGTAGGGAAATGGCAGACAGAGCACTTTAAATCAAACAGTATCCATATGGGCCTGTCAAAGGAAGGCCAAATACTCTAGCTGCCTGATCCTATTGATGATTGGCCTGCTGCTTGGTTGCTATGTTGGGATACGTGATTTCAGTTATTTTTAATAAGCATCTCATGTTTTATTTAGTTCCCAGATTTCTCTGTAGAGCCTTTCTCACAGCTAGAGCATCCACTACAGCTTCTTTTGACAGTCTCCTGTCAGCTTTATTGCCTGGTTTTCTAGTCAGTGATGCAGGTTGCTAAAACAGAGAGTAGTATGACCCTGAGGCTGCTCTCCCAAATCCTAGTTTAAATTCAGAGACTGTGTTGAAGTTCAGGAGGGTTAAAACCCTGTGATGTGCAAGCAGTTTAGGCATGCCCATGCTAATAGTTGCTCATTTTCATGCTCGTGGTTTTTGGACTGACTGTTGTATGGATGATTTGGGTGGGGCTGACATTTCTTAATTTATCAGCCATACCAATTCTTCTCCATCTAATGCTTTGTTATGATTGTTATATGCTCTTCCTGTCCCTGCAGAGATAGCAGAGACCTGAAAGTATCTGCAGTGTTTCTTCTGTTTATTGCATGGCAAAAAATCCTGGAAAAGCTCAGAAATCACAGGAAGTTGCCTACAAACTCTATGCACCAGGGCTCAAAAGGCCAGTCACAGTCTTGTCACTCTGCATGGTACGGATGCCATACTGCTTTTCTGAGAACGTGGTGCTGAGCTGATACACTGGGTGGCAGGATTATAAGCAGTCTGTGACATAGTCCTGTTCAGCAACAGCTTTTCAAAGCAGTTCTCATGCGTCTTAGCTGTAATTTGATGTTGAAATAGTTCCTCTTTCTACAGATTCCTGGGGTAAATTCCTCAGCTGAGATGCACAGTTGCAGATTCTCTGATGTTGAAAGAGCTCTTCTATGTACTCAAGATCTAAGCTCAGATACTTTATGAGAGAGTGGAGATTTTGTGGTTTTCATCCATTTGATCTGAACATGCTTGTAAACGTCCCAGCGGCTGAGTTTCCCTCCAGCACTGGCGGTGTGAACCTGCCTTTGTGTAATTTCATGAATTAAATGAATGAGTACTACAGATGCACTGCAAGGAACGTACCTGGATTCTCACCATTGAGCGAGTTTTTGGACTTAAGTTTCCAGAGATGCTGGGGAACTGTAAGTCTGCACAGCCCATGCATCCTGTACTGTTCCCCGGTGCGGTGCTTGTACTCAGAGATTCATTCCTACTGCTTTCTCTTCAGCAGCCCCTAAAGCAGAATTTCCAGGCCACCCTTCCCTGCTTGCCTCTTCCTTGCCCAATTTATTTTATCTTAATCTTCTACAAGGGCTTCCGTGCACCAAATGTGCGTGAGCTGGGTGAATCAGGCTGGACAGGTGGACAGAAGTCATGGGCAGAGGGTGAAAGAGATAGTTCAGGGATTTGTAGGTGCCATCAGAGGGAGTATGTGTGGAAGGGTGTTGATGTTGTGCCTCGTGTCTGGTGTTACAGAAACACTGCAGAAGATTGAGGGGGGGATAGGTGCCACAACTGTCAGAGGTTTGGCTCAAGCGCCTGAGCTTTCTGTGTAGCCACCGGGGAAGGTAGTAGCAGGCTCTTAGCCTGGGCGTGCAGCATCACCCTCTGGAGTCAGTATCTCCTCTGTGAACACTGGCTCCTAATTTAGGCACACAATTTAACACAAGCTTGTGAGCCTTTTCCCTTACTGTATACCTGCTGTTTGATTCTTCTTCCTTGGCAGTATAAAAGGCAGGCATTATACTCAGCACTCAGTGAATCACTTAATTCCTATGATAATTACTTCTCCCATCTAGAAAGAAGCGATGCATTTGCCTGCTTTCTACCATTTATAGAGAAGTGTCTGCCTGCATTTTTTTTTCCCCTCAGCCTTACTTTTCACTCCTTTCTCAGTGTGAGACGGGCTTGCTGAGTCTGCCTCTGCTTCCCATTTGCCACGTGTGAGAGGCTGAGCAGAGGAACATTGTGTGCTGCCTCCGGGCTTGCTAGAGCTGACTCGCAGAGGATCACGGAGGGAGAAATTGCAATTGCTGGAGGAAACTCATCGATGCTTAAGCTCAAGGAACTGAATTCCTCAGGACTTTTCTTAAGACCACTTGTTATTTTATCTCTTCTTTTCTTTTTTTTTTCTCTTTTTTTTTTAATTTCCTTTTCCTTTTTCTTCCCCCCTGTGGACCAATTATTAAATTGCCTGTGAGATCTTCTGAAGATAAATGTCTAGATAAATGTCCTGTGTTAACTCAACAATTCGGTATGTAGAATTCAAGAGAATGGGAACTTAGAAAGTGATGCTTATAAAGGGAACTGATATGGAAGCAGGGATGGTGATTAGAGACAGTATTTGCCAAAGACTGGATTTTTCATGTGACCATATGTATCCTGGGGTCTGATTCTGCTTCCTTTGAAGTCTCTGATAGTCTGCTGTTGTCTTGTGTGGCAGTTGGATGAGCCTCATTAAGACAAGCCTGGCCTCTATACCGCATAATGTTTCTCCTTTTGGCTTCTGAGAGAGACATCCATGTGGAAGGAACAAGGATGTTTCCTTGTTCTTTCACTGTAAATGTGTTTTCCTTTTGCAGCAAATCCAAATGAATGCAAAAGTGCTGCTGCTTGCAGATTGTGAACACTGCTGGTCTGGGTCTTGGGAGGAGAGAAGTGATGGTATTGAGGGGAAATGCAGAGATCAAAGCTGCCAGCCTCTGAGCCAGACCAGCTATATAGAGACTTTCTTCATATTTGTGCTGCTGCAGCAACAGTAGTAGCCACTGCCACAGCCACTCTTCCCCAGAGCCTTCCTCTGGTCTGGGACTCACACCTGCTGGTGGTGATCACGGGGTCCCAGGTCTTTCTCCCGTGGAAGGGAGTCACTGTGCAGTCAGATGGGGTTAAATGCTGCTCTGAGGTAGTTCAGGGTATCCTCACGGATCTTTTTAGCTTGCTTGATATCTTGGGTTTCTTGTCACTTGTACAGAAACATGTCTGTCTGGGCTGTCTAATGTTATTTTTACATATCTGGTCCTTTGTGTCTCATCTAGCAGGGAGAGCATGTGCAGTAGAAAATGGTGGTTGTCTAAGGTTTGAAAATTGCTCAAGACCTAGACAAACACATTGTCTCTTCTAGTTTACTGGCTGCACCAAATACTTGGTTCAATTGCCAAATCACCAAAACCAGGTTGTTATGGGATGATCAAACTGTTTCACTATCACAGATTTGGTGTGGAAGGAGGTTGTTCTTGAAAAGGAAAAAGGTGAGGCATATTTGGTCTCAAGGCATCATTTAAAAATGCAAAAAACCCACAAAACCCACCCTGAAATAACTTGCTTTTTAGGCAAATGAGAAAAGAAAAGAAGCAGATGTTCTTGAACAGCAAACTAGTCACCTGAAGAAACTCTAACTGCTCTAGGGAAGGGGTTAAAATCCCTGTGGTGTCTCCACTGACCTCCACATTACTCTGAAGAGGAATTTGGCCCAAGCTTTCTTTTAGTAGAGAATGTGAATCAGAAAGCAACCTCTGCTCTTAGTTCCTTGTTCCTCCCTCTTCTCTCATCCAAGACTTCTCTGGGCCTGCTTCTATACTTAATATTTTAGATCAACATTAGTAATGTTGAGTTTAACTGGGTTCAAGCAATTCTGTTTTACATAGTGTCTTGGAAAGAGAATCACCCTAAAACTTTAAAATGCTTTACATTTTAGAAGGTTTCTTTTCAACTGATGGGGTGATTGTGTCTCAGGAGTTTGGATACTATGCAGACTAATGTAATAATATTTGTTCTCACAAGGAAGCATATGTTTAGGCACTGCCTCATGTAGCTGGGTATTTTGAAATCTGTTAATCCATTCTAAAATGCTCGTTTGACCTGTACTTGACTTGGGCTTACAAGAAATTTTATTATGCTAGTGCAGTCCAATTAACTGTGAGTAACTAGCAGCATTTTGCAAAGTTGGCTATTTATTGTTGTTATAATTAGCATGTCTAGAGCTCTAGAGTTTACAAGTAACAGAATTAGTATGCGATGCCTATTTATTTTCCTTACTGCAGAAGGAATCAATCAGAACATTTGTAGCTTTAAATTTTTTGTAGGAATATTTGTTGCTTAAGATTTATTCTATTTGTAGCATCTTCCAAGTATCCCGTGCACCTGAAGGTGTTCTTCCCAGGCAGAGTGCACATTGTAGAATCAGATTCCCTCTGGATGAAATAATAGGATGTGATTGCCAATTCAAACATTCTCCAAGAGCATCAGTTATGCAGGCTTCTAATTAAAACCAAGCTAAACCATTCACTCCTGTCTTTATATTTGACTAGAAATCTTAGTATGATGCAGAACTGGAGTTTTGCTTTTATTGTAAGGCAACTTGCTACGGAAAAGCTCTTACCGCTATAAATTGATGTACCGATGCCTCCCGCTTCCAGGCTTAACAATGAAGTGGAAAGCACAAACTACTTTTGTTTGCTTTTGTACAACAAATGAACGTAATATTCTGTCTAGAACAAATGAACTGGGTATTTATCCAGGCCTTTCCTCTTACTGAAAACACTGATGCCTTGTCATCTTTCTAAAAAGCAATGAGTGTTTTCTGCGGCAGTGTAACCAACCATGCTGTAGTTTTCTGTCCTCAATTTTTAAGCAGTGCAGTATGTAATAAAATGGGATTTTCCTATATTTAATGGCTTGTGTTGCAATATATGTTGTACTAAGCCCATGAGTTTTAGAGTAATTTTAGACATAAACCAAAAGCTGTGCTGGTTCAGAAGCTTTGAACTTCCTGTGTGTTTCAAGTGTTTGCAAATTCAAGTTTTGAATTAGACTAGATCACTTTTTTTGGGGATGTTTTTATATGTACAATGATTGGAAAACTGGAAGGTCCCTGTATTCAAAATAGTGAAGGGCTAAACCAGTTGCTGATTATGAACTGTCTGAAGTGGATATAACATGTTCATTTTACTGAGGGCAGTCATTCATCTTTGTGCTGCTCAGTTCAGTGAGGGGTTTAGGGAGTTCAGGAGCTTTGAGAAGATGGAGAGTTATTCCACTGGTCCTTGGACTGCCGAAGGGTACTGGATCTCACTCAAACTGGGGCTGTAAATTTTGTTTCTGCTTTTCAAGTGCAAAAAATGCAAAGATTGCAGTCTGCTTCTTCACGTATTTTTCATTTATGTCTAATTTAGAGATTAGTGTCTACCTGTTACTGGCAGGATGAGTTTCCTTGTAGGAAATACTAATTTTACAGAAATGGACACAAATAGCTGCTTAATTAGGAGGCATGATGTATTTCAAAGGACATTTTGAGGATGTGGTATGTTCATGGGCAGAAATTCTTCCCTCATCTTTTACATTTTCCAGTCTTCTCTCTTGGCACTGCTGAGCTGGAGAGTTTGTTCTTTCTTTGCCTTCTTTCTGGGAAAGAGAATAATGAAGGTAGCATCAAATAACGGCTATCTTCTTGTGTGTAAGGGTGGTATGTTGAGAACAGTTATTTATTGCTGTTCATTTCACCCTGTGAGTGGCTGCGATAGATTTATAAAATCTACTGATACACTTTAAAGTATTTATGTGCCTTAGCTTTTATATATCAATAAATTTTCCACAGCTGTGGATGCTCAGGAGCACATCTTGTGAAACTTTTGCATTTTATTAAAACGAAAAGAAGGAAAAATAAAAAAAACCAACCCAAAGAAACTTGTTGACCTCATAGCCAAGTTCTCCTCCAAATACTTCCAGCTGCAGCTAGAGGGATGAGTCATGCTGAAAGCTGAGGAGCTTTTCTAAAAGCCTTTCACTTGGTTCACATGATTTTTTTCTTTTTTTTTTTTTTAACTTTGCATTCCTGTCTGTTTTTCTTTTCTTAAAAACCCTCTAAAAACAAAATAACGGAACCCCATGAAGGCGAATCACCCAAGGAAAACCCGTATGAGGATGTGGAGCTGAAAGGCCGTCATGCGGGCCGAAAATCCCATCAGCTCTCGGAGAATTCCCTAGATTCTTTGCACAGGATGTGGACGCCACAGGACAGGAAATACACGTCACCTCCCCAGGTAACAGCATGATGACACTTGTCTTTCTGTACTTGAAGCTTATTTAAAGCTTTTGCAAGAAAATGACTCACGGCAAAGGAGGAAGAGCAGCCGTGCTGAATGATAAAGGGTGTCTGGAAAAAGGGTGCGATCGAATGCCTAAATTGTGGCTGTGAGTGCTCTTGGCAGCTGTTGCTCAGCTCCTCAGCGCTGCGGTGCAGGAGCTGATGGCTCTTTGTGCTGGCTACGGCCTGAGGAGTTTAAGCAGAATCCTTCCACTGGTTGGTTGTGAGCTGTATCTGGCCCTAAATTATTTGTATGGCTGCACCTCTCTGTGAACTGCCTCCACGTTTGTGGGTTCAGTCAGCTGCTTGATCTTGCCTGCTATGTGTGGCTTTGCTCTTGTGAAGTATGTAGCAGGGCATGTTTTATTGTAAAACAGAGGAGGCTGAGTATGCCCCCCCCCCCCAAATGAATGCATGAACAACAAAATAGTCAGAAAAACCTGGGTGTCTGCATTTAACAAGGCTGTGCAAGATGTGTTTACAGCATAAATAAAATACCAGAAACTCTGCAGACTTTCCATTTTATGGTGAATTTTCCAAAGCAGTCTATTTTTTGTGAACACTATGAAATGGCAGGTTGCTTTGTTGTTTATGCGATGTTCATAAGAAAAAAAATACAAACTTCACCACATGCTTCATTTTGAGATTCAAGATGCCTTTTAAAGGAACTTTGTTTTGCACTGAATCAACAGAAAAATTGCAGTTGAACAAAAGGTCACAACGGTTTACATTTTTGTCCTGTAAAGAGACCTAGAAATAAACTGAATATACTTTCACTTCTTTTGCGTGCATGTGAGCATCACGGTCCAAGAGACTAAAGAAGTAGCACCAGGACTCTTAGTATGCACCTACCACATCATTTGTGAAACAGGAGTGCTTTCAGCAAAGCTACTGAAAAGGGCACAAGTGGAAAGTAGTAACCAGGTGGAGTAAGGAAACAGAAACTTCAGCCAGGAAGATAACCTCGTAGTGAGAGACATGCTGTGCAAAACAAGTCTTTTTGGCGGTGTGTGTGTGGACAGGAATTTTGTAGCATCTAGAGGACTCAACAGGGTGTAACATGGAGGTAGGAACTTTACAGATTCATACTAAGATGTTGTCCACTTTTCTCTGGTTTACCCAGGGTGACCAAAGAATATACAGATTAAAATGGATTCGGTAAACAAGTATTCTCTGGTATCTATGCAACAGGGCTATCTTTATTCTGGTAGCTTCTTTTTGAAATGCTGCCAGGAGTTTTCTGCCAGGATTCAGGCCTGCCATAATTGTGTTGTCATTGTGCTGATATATAAAGCGAAGAGCCACAAAGAGCAGGTCAACTATGGGCTTGGGTAACTCTCCAATAACCAGAAATAGAAAATTCTCAATTTCCTGAGGAATGGCAGTTTTGGCAATGATTTATTACTCAGTTTTTTCTAGCCTAGCAACACAGTTGGATTAGCAATGTTACTTTTCAGTCATGGGTGATGATAAACAAGATGTGAGAGATCAGAAGGTCAGCAGGCTTTCAACGATCATCTCCAAAAATAATTGTTTTCATTACTGTATAGATGGCTGCAGATTTTCCTGGCATGCTAACCTGGGGTAAGCAGAGACCTCAGAAACATTGCCTTGTGGTCACTTTGAATCCTGCTGTCTTCTCCTTTCCAATTCATCATTTTCAGTTTTTGAAGTCACCAGATATAAAACGGATGTTTTATCTATGCCCTTGTATTTGTGGTGCAGAACACACCCATACAGAAGCCTCTGTGCCTAATCCCACATAGCATGGCACTGTCATAGGTAAGCCTTCCAGCTAGAACAAGTGGGACATTCATCGCTGCTGGTTTATGGCTCGTAATACTGCTAATAGAATATTAGCAAATGCCAACTGACAGCTGTTTGATGTAATAGTGCCTTTTTGTAGACATGCTGGCTAAGCTTCTTACAGTGTTTGTGTTTGGGAGGAGAAGGCAAGGGACCTGGCCTTACCAGCCTGCCAATTAACCTTCTGGGGAGCTGGGCAGGGCTGCTCGAAGGACTGCTCCAAAAGACCCCCAGTTTTTCAAAGGTAGCTTTTACTCTGTGCTTCATCCTCTCAGTGAGATTTTTCCCTTCCTCCTGCCATGACAAGAGTTTTGTGTTTTAAGGGGAATTCGTTGGGAACGTGGGACAAAGCTGTAACTGCACCTGTGTACATGGGCAGATCTTAAAAGATCTTAACCCCGTGGAAACACAGCAAACTTGAGGTCTGCTTTCTTTCTCTAGGATAAAATAGGAACTTCAGTGTAATTGCTTTTGATTTTAACTACTGGAAGTGAAAGAGATGGATGAGACCCAGCAAGTCAGTGCTCTGATGTCAGCCAAACCTTTTAAGTTAGGTTTGAAGGCTCGTAGAATTGATGTGATGTGGGTGCGTGGAAATGCACCAAAGCCAAAAGTATTGGCTTTTTTGAACTAAAGTCTTAGATATTGACCCTTGTCTTTGTGACCTTAAGCCGTCTCTTTTCACATACCCTGCAGAGCAGTGGCTCACCTGGCATGATGGCCTTGTGTAGCATGGCTCACATGCCTTGTGTAGCACTGCTCACGTGCCTTGTGTAGCACCGCTCACGTGCCTGCTGCGTGAAGGGTTGCTGAGCAGGGGAAGAGCTCAAGCTGTTCTTGTTCCTGCAGCTGCCTTCGAAGCCCAGCAGCCAGTCTCTGCGCATCGGGAACTGGTCAGAAAGGAAGAGCCACCGCTTACCACGGCTGCCCAAGCGGCACAGTCACGATGACATGCTGCTGCTAGCTCAGCTTGGCATTCCTTCCTCTCCTTCCAGCCTCAATGAGGACAGCCTGAGTACTACAAGCGAGCTGCTGTCTACACGGCGGGCCAGGAGGATCCCAAAGGTACCGTCAGGGTGATCAGGCTTGCGCTGATCTGCAAGAGCTTGCAAATTTCTGTCCAGTGTTGAGCCATCGCTGAAAGCTCCTTTTGTATTCTAAAGGAAAACTGAGACAAACCAGAAACAGTAACTCTCAGCAACCAAGATATGCTCCTTTTTTACACACAGCCATGCTGTGACAATCCCTTCCCTAGGAGTGGGTAACTCTGCCCTGGCCCAAGAGTAGCAAACACCTTGATTGCCGTCTCTGAACAGAGTTCATTTTAAACCAATTCTACTTTCCACACCTTTCTTTAAGATCTGTGGGCCAGAGCATTGTTGTGTACCTAACTTTATGATTTTGAATGGGTGATAGCCAAGCAGTTATTATTTATAACGTGCAGCAGCATCTGAAGTGGATTTTTTCCCCATCATTTGTTTACTGGTCTTGGGAATATATTATTGGCCTACTGTGTTTTTCTTCCTTTATTCACAGCCTACTTCAGCATGATTACCCTGTTGTCTTGATGGATTTGAAGTAAAAATTAACTTTCCATTTTTCAAGAAGTTTTCCACTTCTAAAAGGGATGTGATCCACCCCTCACACCCTTCCCCCCAAGCCACCAAATGACCAAAAAAAAAAAAACCAACCCAAGAAAGCTTTTCTAGTACAACAGCAACAAAGAGGGAGAGAACTGCCAATATGTTTATTTTTGGCTTGTGGACAAAGTTGATTTTTACTGTATATTCAGCTCTTTCCTGTACTTATTAGAGTGCATATTTAATGTGCATGTCTGTAAATACTGTGAGTAGGGGGAGATTTTTATGTTTTTGCCAATTAGTCTGAAATTATGTCTAAGCAGGAAGCAAACAAAAAGGAGGAAATTAATTCTATGTCCTTAATATTCACTATATTTATACTTTTTTGGAATATACTATTTCACTTGGAAGATACTACTCACTTGGAATATACTATTCACTATAGACTGACAGGCTATATATAGTGAATAGTATATTTCAAGTGAACATGGTGAATTCACTATATTCACTTGGAATATATGATTTCATTGTACTGTACACATCTGTGCATGAAGTTAGAGGGTAACTTACAGAGTAGTTTACTACTTGGTTTTGAATAAAACTTGGAAAGTTTGGCTGTTAATTTTGTATCCAACTCTTTTAAATTTGGATTTAAGGGACAGGGGTTCTCCTTATATGAAATTATAATTTCAGTATACGAATGTTCATAGTTTATCATAGATCAGGTGATAATTTGTATTTTTGACCACTCTACCTCCTGGAGTCACGTAGTACTGGAGAATTATTTTTCTTAATTGAGACAATGTTAGTTACTAGAAAGAAAAACTTTAGAAACTCCTGTTCTTTACCACCCCCTGTGATGCTCTGTGAAGCAGCTGAAGCAGACCAAGTGCCAAGCAGCAGAGCGAGGGTAGTGCAAAATCCCAGGGAAGCCCTTCGCTCCTGATGCCTTATTCAGAGGTCGCATGCAGGAGTTTCTGGGCTGGTGCACAAGAGGGAGTCAGGAGGGATTTCATCCTCCTGGCTCTGCCCTGGTGCTCTGCAGGTTCCCAGCAGGCAGAGCCAGGCACATGGCTGCAGCCAGAGGAGTTCCAGCTGAGCCTTGCACGTGACTCAGGATGCAGAGACAAAATCCCCAACGGTGCTTCAAGCAGGCAAACCAGGGTTTTAGCAAGCACTTCAGGCTGCCCGTTCTGGGACAGACCCTCTTCCTCTTCTGGAGGGGTCGCACAAGTTTTTGTTCCAGTCTGTGCTGCGACTGACTTTCTACTGTGTCGATGACAAATTAGTTTCTCTCACTGAGCTGATTTCTCTCTGCAAGCTGAGGTAAAGCAGCTTTTGCAAAAAGTATTGTAGTTGAATGAGTAAAACTGCTATAGAATGAAATATACTATTCCTGACTCATAAAAACATTGTGAAGTTGAATTGCTACATATTTACAACTATCTAGAAGTTTTAATGCTCTGTTTAATTACAAATTCTTAGTAATCCCAACATCTTGGTGAAGGCACCATGTGCACATTGTCTTATTAATATTTTCCATCATCTCAGAATTTTTTACATAGACATTTATTATCTGTGTTGAGCTCTCCTGAGAGAATTCATAAAGATGATTACCAGGAGTTTAAATTCTGGCTAGTGCTGGTTTAAAGCCAGCTAACTTCAAAAAACTTTGGTAGATAAGGGTAAGATTTAGACAGTAGATAAAGCACATCCGAAGTAAGGCAATTACAGCATTAATTACTGAGGTGGGAGGGAGAAGTCCATATGGGCCAGACCCTCAGCTGATACGATATTGCCTCAAAGCAGCCAATCCACTTTGTACCTGAAGAGGCTTTAAAAAGTTAGAGCCATCTTCTTCTGGGCTTATTTGAACACACTGAAATCTCAGTTCAGAGAGGTGCCAATACATGTTGCTCTCATATTCAAAATAAGAATATGACCTTAAGCTCCACAAGAGTTTGGCAAAGCTGGGTATGGCTAAGGGATCACTGTTATTTAGTGCAAGTGAAGAGAAACAATAGTGTAGAGAGAAGGACGTGGTAGAGGATAATGGCTACTTTTGAATCCCCAGGCTCATTGTGCATTTCTTACAAATGGCTACGTGAATTTTGAAAATGGAATTTAGTTTGTGAATTATTTGGTTTTTAGAAATATATCCAAAAGCATATATTCAAAAGAAGTGATTCAAACAACAAGAGAGACATGCTCTTTAGGGGGTTCAGCTAGCCTATCATCCATGGTCAAATTCTTTGTTTGGATAGATTAATTAAAAGTCTCCTGGCAGGAAAGTGTTTGGTCTTACTGATTCCTCATTTTCTTATTTTGCAGCTTGTCCAAAGAATCAATTCCATCTACAGTGCAAAAAGAGGAAAGAAACGATTGAAGAAACTTTCTATGTCCAATATTGAGACAGCGTCCCTACGAGGTATGACACAGTCCTCACAGTTCAGTGAATCTGTCTGGATGGTGCAGGATTAACAGATTCCCTTCTTTCCTCACCATCTACCCCAAGCTCTACTTTGTTTAGCACTTTCTTCTGTGAACAATGGTAACTTTGTGTCTGCAAGAATAGAAAATAGGAATGGACTACAAATGACCAATACTCTCAGCATTGTCTATCCTATTAATCCCATGATCAGTTGGACTTTGCCAGCTTCTTTAGTTCACTTTTTGAGTAATTTGCATCTGTAAGTTTTGTTCAAAATTCAGTTTTGACCTTGTAATTAATTCATGCCTTTTCTTGGCATGTGAATATAACTCACACTGCACATCAGACTGCTTCTGTAAAAGCAGGGACCAAAAAGAAATTCAGCCTGTGTTTGTAGCAGAAGTAAAATAGTGCTTTTAATGCAAGTACATCTTGTCATAATGTTACTTTTGCATGTTACTCTCACTCAGTTTGGTGAGTTCTGGTGACTGAGAATGTTGTCTGGACAGACAAGTCCCATAAAGCTCACTTTCACTTCTCACTTTTACTTTCAAAAATGTAATGTCTGAAAAAAAAAAAGAGGAAAGGTTAAAATCCTTTTTCTAAATGGCATGTTCACCTCTGTAGCTTAGCACAGATTGGGGTTCAGTGCAACCAGTTGCTGTAATGGAGACTGAGTTTTGCATTTTCATCAAAACAAAGCTCATATTCTCAAGGAAAAATGAAACTTAATCCAAGGAAAACACAACCTAAGGAGTAATTCAACCTGGGCATTTCAAGATATTTTAAAACTGAGGAGAAAGCATGCCTGGATCACAAAGTTTAGTGTGAGCGATTATTTTTCCTAGTTTCACCACAGTAAGCGAAGTTTATATTTGCTTTGGTTTTGCATTAACTGATCCTCTACCTCCTCTGCAGATGAGAACAGCGAGAGTGAGAGTGACTCAGATGACAGGTTTAAAGGTAAGAGATCAGCCTTTGATGCCTTCTAGTCAGCCAGTGTCACAAACCTTATCAACATACGTTCTCCTGCTACTGCACTTTGTTCCTGTCTGTGGCCTATATTTTCCTTCCTGAACTGTGCTAACTCCATTACAACAGAGCTCACAAAGTTCCCAACACAGGAGCGTGAATGTGGAAAGCAAGGACAAAATGAGCTGTGAGGATCTAACAAGGATTTGGCAACTGTGTCATATAATGAAGAACAGGACCTTTGATAGATTTGCTTTGTCAGCCACTTCACAGATGCTGATGTTTTCCAGACTGACTACTGGGTGCAAACTTCGAGGGATGAGATTGGATAAATATGCTCTCTTCTTATTCATGCACTGCTTTAAGTGTTTACAGCTAGCTGCTGTTGGAGGCGAGACTCTGGGTCTGATCCAGCGGAGCGACTCTTACCCTCTTTTATAGGTCTGCAGTCTCCAAATTGTAGAAATTCCTTTATCAGCACACAGCACCTGCACAAACTCGGCTTCAGCCAGGACAGTACATTAGTCTCTCATTTTCAAGAGTCCTGATACACAGAGAGAACTATAAAAAAAGTTTAAGGCAGCAACAACAGATTTTATTACTAAAAGCCTATCATGTCCTTAGTAAGTGAGGGGAAAACACCCCAAGAGCGTGGAGCTGAGCTTATAAGGGGCAAGCATTCATATCTGTCTATTGCAGATGTCACCTGCTTACTGTTCATTCATTTGCTGGAAAAAAATCAGCTTGGAGAAAAAGATTTGTTCTAGATAGGTGATGGTAAGACTGCCCAAAACCAGGCTGTATGCGGTGTTGTGGTAATGTGTGGAAAAAGATTCGTTGCTCCCTTTTAGATAGGTACCAGCCCCAAAGCACTTACAGTTCTGTTTCTCTTTGTGTCAAAAAATTTAGGGGTTGCTTTTGCTCAAGGCCCCTGAATGAAGACAGACAGCATGCTGCATCTGTCTTGATATTGGGAGGGTATTCTGATTTCACTGGAAACTGGGAAGCTCTTTCACTCTTTGCTGTGGAACCAGAGGATCTTCATTATGATGGTTCCCTGACTTGACTTCACCTGTGTGACCTTATATTTACATTGATACCCTCAGGGCATCCTGAGCCAAAGATCCGTTTGTCACATGTGGCATGATAGGATTCACTGGGTTCCTGTTTGTTGGGGTGGGCCTTTGATTTCACCTCTTGCAGCATGAAGTACTGTCCAGCACTGTGGGGCTGTCTCAAGGAAGGACAGGGCGGGCTGTTTCTTGTGATTGAGCTTCCCTAGCTGTGCAGTCACATCAAGACCTAAGTGTTTCATCAAAACAAATCTAAATTTCGGTGTTGTTGAACCACTTGCATGATGGCTGATCATCAAGGGGTTTCCCTTTGTCAATTCATTACTGCTGTGGTCAAGTGCTTGAGACATCTTATTTCCCCACCACAAGCAACAGTCTGCTTTTTTCAAACTGTGGGCATCGTGAGGGATTAGAGCCTTAGGGGATTGACATGTGCTGGTAACAATTCATTTTCCTGGTGTGAGGAGGTGGGGAAGAGCATGCAGGAACCTGGTTTGACTTACTTGTTTTCACTTCTTGGCCTACCAGAACTAGTAATGATGTTACTGACTGATCTGCCACAGATGTCTAGTGACAGTCACTGGATCAAGGCATATCTTTGAATCAGGACTGGAGGTGACCATGAATCTAAGATGGCACCTCAGTCAAACTGCGCAAGGAAAGCAATCCCACGGGAGGGAATTCATACCCCTCTGCTTTCCCCTTCCCTGAAGATCATTCTGCAGCTTGCATGGATTGTGCCTGTGCTGTAGAGAAGAAAATACAGAGAATGTACCTTCAGTGGTTCCCAGCATAAAGCTGTGCTATGTAGGGACAGAACTGTTTTTCACCAATGTAAACCAGATCCAAGTGACACAGTCCTGAGATGTGTCACCCTGGAGGCCCTGCTGCCTTGCACGCCCACGTAGTGGTTTATAATCTAGTCTTCTGTGGGAAGAAAAAGCAGACCTCTGGTAGGGTAGCAGTTATGAACTGCAAATTATTCCAGTGACATAGTGTTGCATCACTTCAGTGCTTGGAGAGAGTTTTGACTTATAGGTGCAATTAGTGGGGGAGACTACAGTATGAAGGTTTGCTTTTGAAAGGAGAACATGCTTAGATTATTACAATGGCAAGTTGAACATCCTTTGTGAATGGCTGTGGCTTAAACATATACATTACCATCCCAGGTAACTGTCTGTCTCTCTTTTTTTCTTAAATACTAGCTCATACCCAGCGTCTAGTGCACATCCAGTCAATGCTGAAGAGGGCTCCGAGTTACCGAACCCTGGAGCTGGAGCTGATAGAATGGCAGGAACGGGAGCTATTTGAGTATTTTGTGGTAGTGTCACTGAAAAAGAAGCCATCTAAAAACACTTACCTCCCAGAAGTGACATATCAGTTTCCCAAGGTAAAAGAAAAGTTCTTATGTACAGTTCATACTAAGATCGATACAGTGAATAAGTGGGAGAATTAATAGAAATCTGTTTTTAAGTGGAGTTAATCATTCAGCTTTCATAATTTTCCCCAAGCAGTTTGTTGCAAAGCAAAGGGCCTAGAGGAGGTAACTGAAAGCTTTCCCGGTTTAGAAACTTATCTTTTCCAGTGTTGGAGAGTTTGGCCTGAGGGTAGGTGCTTCAGAGACTGTGTTTAAATTCAGTTTCTAAATATTTCACTTCTAACTCATTTTGGCTATATTAGGATTTGTTCCAAAACTCAAAAACTCACTGAAGTCAATGGAAAGACTTTTGCTGATCTATGGCATTTCTTGTGTGCTCTTGCAGCAGAAAGGAATTTGAGTTAGGACTGTGTTTTAAGGGGCCATTGTGCAATGAGGGAGTTTGGGGCAATTAAATAAAAAATTTTAAAAAAATCAGCAGTGATTATTTCTATTGTACTGGCATCTATAAGCCTGTCCTGGGGTCATGCCTCATTCTGCCAAGCACAAATAAAGAAGCTGATGGGCCTTTGTTCTTCAGAGCTCATTAGTAACCCTCCCTTCCTGAGAGGTGCTGTGAAGCTGGCACTAACAGTAACTGACTGAACCTCAATTTTCTCCCCTGCAGCTAGAAAGACCAACCAAGCAGATGCGTGAAGCAGAGGAGCGTCTCAAGGCTATCCCTCAGTTCTGCTTTCCTGATGCCAAGGACTGGCTCCCTGTCTCTGAATACAACAGGTAAACCCTCCGGCGCTGCTCCACTGCTCAGTCTTGATGGAGTGCATCTGGAGCAGCCACAGGCTTGCTGATGCCCAATTAAGGAAGCAGCAGTTGGAGTCTTGGCCACTTCAAGCTCAAGCAGCTGTATTTAATTTTTTTAAAAGTTCTGTATTATTTTTCTTCCTTAGTCTGCCTGCCTCACAGGCCTGTGTGGCTGAAGGGAAGAGGTTTGAAGGTTCCTCTCAGTGCTGAACCCAAAAGCATAAATTAAAGTATTTAAAATAAATCTTACAAAGGACAGGGCCCTGCCTACCACCTGTCCTAGTCATTTACCCCAGAATGATTTTCTGATGTTGCAAGACACCTCTTCATTTAGCTCAAAGCAGTTGTGAGAACTCTTTTGGAGCTGAGCTCTATGCCAGCAGAGGGGCCCTATCTTCCTTCCCTCAAAGATGAATGACTACAAGAGAAAGGAGAGCCCAGCTTACAGCCCAGCTTCTTTTTTGAATGAAAAAAAAAAAAAAAAAGTCTTTTCACCCTGCATTGTGTCAGAACCTGTTGATCAGAATGTGTAGGAGTAGTAGAGTAGGCAGAAGGGATAAAATCAGTGAATGGTTTGACTTGGAAGGAACCTTTAAAGGTCTAGTCCAACCCCCTCCTTCCAATGAGCAGGGACATCTTCGAGAGGAGCAGGTTTCTCAGAGCCCTGTTCAACCTGACCTTGAATGTTTCCAGGGATGGGGCATCTACCATATCTCTGACTAACATGTTCCAGTGTTTCATCACCCTCATCCTAAAACATTTCTTCCTTATGCTTGGTCTGATTCTGCCCTATTTCAATTTAAAACCGTTACTCCTTCATTACAGGCCCTACTAAAAAGTCCGTGTGTCTTTCTCATAAGCCCCCTTCAAGCCTTGAAAGGCCACAATAAGGTCTTCCTGGAGCCTTCTCTTCTCCAGGCTGAACAAGCCCAACTCTCTCTCTGCCTGGCCTCATAGGAGAGGTGCTCCTTGATCATTTCTGTGGCTCTCCTCTGGACAGGCTACGAAGGCCCACGCCTGTCTTGTGCTGAGTGGCTCCAGAGCTGGACACAGTGCTCCACTTGGGCTCTCCCCATATTCACCAGGAATGGGTGATGCCTTTTTACAATGCTTACTCTGAGACGTGGGTAAATGAGATAAGACCTGCTCAGAGTGGGTCTAGAGGGACTTTCAACGAAAACAAGGAACTAGCATTCACCTGCAGGAGTTACTGTAACCAAGAATACATATGGAACACTTGATTGGTTTACATATGGCATTATGTGGAAGCACCTGAATGGTGAGTTATTGAAAACACTGAAGAAGAAGCAGACGACTGTGTGGGCAACATTGGTATGAGAAGCACACAGCCCTGCCTACACATCATTCCACCTCTTCTGTTGCCCCTCTCCTAGACAGAGCTTTCATGAGCCCATGTTTGTGAAACAAGATATTCCTCCTATATACAGCTATAATTGTATAAACCCTGGCATTCCAGCACAAATTAAAAATGCTTTATAATGCCATTTAAAACTTGCAAAGCAGTCAGGAATGTTTCTCAGTCCAGGCACAAGTCCACAGACCCATCCCTTCACCTGTGCTGTAATTGCAGTCTTAAGCTGTTGTTTTACTTCTCTGTCACAAATGGTACTTACCCTAGACAGGGATATAAAATGAGCTGAATTTTGGAAGTCTGTGGTGTTTCTGGCTAGAAAATGATGTCTCTACTCTTAGAGAATATCTAAGGTTCTCCCTTTAAGAACAAAGCACAGTGCAATGTTATGCTGTAACTGAGATGTGAGGGAGATACAGCATTTGAAAACTGCCCTCAGATTCTGAATTTTGTGTTCCTTCTGCAGTAGTGACTGCTGTGTGGCTGAAATTCAGACCCTATCTCTTCTTATAAGAAGACAGCTAGGTTGTCTGCAACCATGCAGATATTTTTGCTCTACTGCTGGTGGAATTTGTTCAGAGTATGTCCAGGTGATGGGCAGAGGGGGAGAAGACCCTCCAGTGGGTAGAATCTCTCACTGCATAAGACAGTGTCTCTCTAAATGATCTGCCTCGTATCTATGATGTAGTTCTGGTATAAGATCTGGGCAATTTATTTTCTTCTAGTGAGACCTTCTCTTTCATGCTGACTGGGGAAGATGGGAGCCGGCGGTTTGGTTATTGCAGGAGGCTGTTGGTAAGTACATCAACTTCACCTCAAAATGCAGAATTCTGTTAAACAATATCTCAAAACTATAGACTGAACTTTGGGGTTGTCTCTCATGGTTTTAAAAGAAAACAGAGCTAGTCACTCTGAAATTTGAAATGTAAGGAGCTCAAGTAAAGTAAGTGTTTGTAATGGCTGGCTGAATCAAATGGATCCCGAGTCTTACAGGAAAATCATAAGAATATGGAAAGTTTCTTGTGTGAGCACATACTTTTAATATTCTTTATATTACATGCTTTCAAGCAGAATCAGAAATACTACAAGCCTGCACACCAAGGAAAATGTGGTATTTCTAAACATCTGTGAGTAGCATTTATCTCTTGGACAGTTGCTTACATCTCTAAGGTATTCTGCCAGCACTGCCTAATCAGTCTGCAGCAGGTCATGATGGAGGTAAATAAGCCACCCTGTTGAGTAGGAGGTCAGCAGTAGTGGAGAGTGGGCCACTATCACTGTTTGCTCACAACCAAGCACTAAGCAGATGCCTTTGCCAGCACATCTGGGTTCTCAGGCTCCTTTTCAAGTCCTCACAATCAGGGGTGGTCAACTGGTGGTGCAGGGACCTGACTGCCTATCAAACCACTTTGTCTTATCACCTGGAAAATCACCAGTTAACTGATACATTGAGAACTTGGCAGTGTGTGTGTGTGTGTGTTGGGGCAGGGGATGGGGGAGGAAACTGCACAAAGGTTTGCCAAGTGTAGGCAGGTGAAGCACAGCGCAGACAGGGATTTTGCTGTCCATCCTGCAGATCTTGCCTGGGTAGCAGCGAAGCATACAGAAGCACCAGTCTAAGATAAAGGCATGCTGTTGCTTTCCCCTTCCTTCACTCTCTGGAGTTATTTCCCATCTTTCCAAGCAGGGTGCACCTGCCTTCTATAGCTTTCAGTGGCTTCCAGTAGACAGAGCAGCACCCTTCACCTGCCTGTGCCTGTACCTGACCCTGCTCGCACCCTGCTCTTTGCCTGTGGCAAAGCTCCTTGTTGTGCAGACAACAGATGCTCTGTCTGGGAGGTATTGCTGTGTCTGGTTCCTCTATTTGTAAGAAGTTTCGTTTAAACATAACAGAAAACTTGTTTATCAATTCTGTGGGCGGTATTTGCCATAGGTAGCAACACAGAGACTCGCTTACTCTCTGCAACCCAGTGTGTAAGTGTGGCCACGATGAGGTTTATATGTGGAAAGAAAATGTTAACAATGGGTTGCGTGGCAGTAAATCAAGGGCTGGTCAGGGGGTGATTCAGAGACAAATGAGAGGAGCACTCTGAAGGTACCTTTGCTGGTGTAAACAAGCATAACGAGATGTAGGACAGCAGTACAATTCAACTACTTTTAAATGCGGTGTCATTTAAAAGGATAATAAGGTAAATTTGGAAAAAAACCCTCCCAAACCTCAGAAAATGTTGGCTAGAATTAAATTCTGGAATGTTTTCACTCTACGGGTAAAGGGCAATACAAGGCTTCTGTTTCTAGGAACGTTAGCAAGTTTGGAACCGTGCACAGAGCTTACGGTTGTGAAATGCAAAACAATTGATCCTGGATGGATCAGGATGACTGAACTAATCAGTCACAATTAAAAAAAGATTTATACACAGAAATACTGAATTAGTTTGTCAACGGAAGGTTAATGTGGGCTTTCTTTACTCACTGAAGGCTCAGTGAAGTCCACTCTACCATTAAAGTCAACACAAAAATAGAATGGGGATTTTCAGTTGTTATAAGAGATAGATTAGCATAGCAGGAAATACTGAGAATAAAATTAAGTCAATACTACACATGAATGGTATTTTAAAACAGCATCAGAGATTGTTTTTATCCGACACTGGCTATGGCAAAAATCTGCCAACCAGATAGCAAAAAGTGTTTAAAAAAAAAGGGAATAATAAATACTGTCTTGTTAAACCTGTCTTAAAAATTACAAAGCCAGTTATAAAGCTGGTCTACCACTTCCTTGAGAGACTGTTGAATTCAAGATGTTTCAAGATGGCCCCAAAACTTGACATGCCATGGCTCATCTCACTGATACAGCCTACCCAGCAAATGAAAGCAGAGTGATACCAATGTACTTTACCACATTGTCCTGTATGGGGGCAAATTCTGCCATGCCTTCTGAGAGCAAAACTAACATGGTCTGGGGCTTAGAAAAAAAGTGGATTCGGGGACCTACAGAGAAACATCTTAGCATTTCTGATCTAGTGGAGGGTGTCTCTGCCTGTGACAGGGGGGTTGGAACTAGTTGATCTTTGAGGTTCCTTCCAACCCCAGCCATTCTGTGATTCTATGATTCTCTGTCTGGGGAAACGGCAAAAGTAGCAGAGATCTGCTGCTACTTGGACATTGCAACCCCTTTCTGTCCTGCTGGAAGAAATGAGGGAATCTGTTACCTGAAGTGCTTCCTCCATTGGGTTCAGCTGTGCTCATGAAGAGCAACAATTTCTTGTCCCCTGCAAATGTTGGTGCACGGGTGGAATGGCCTCCCTGGTGCGTGGCTCACAGTGATACTTCTATTGACATTCATGTGCATATTTTATTTTTTAAATGTGCAAATTCAGAGTTTGTACATACAACAGGGGACAAATAACGTCTGCGAGCACTGCTTATATGCCAGAGGCTTGGGCTTTAAAGCAGATTTTTTGTATTTGGGTGTCCAACTTCCTGAGCAGTTTCTGAAAGCTTCAATCAGGGTGGCTCTGATGTCCAGGAGTTCACAGCACCTCCTTTGATCAGTCCTATGCCTGACCGACAAGTCGTGTCAAATGCAGTAACCATAATTTGGGACCTACATGCTGTTTTTGGCAAACATGACATCAGAGAGAGATGGGGCCATACTGTGCGATACAGAACTGTAAGAAAACCCTAAAATCATTCTAAACCACTCTGCTTCAGAACAAGCCAACCGCTGTGAGACTAACTCCTTAGGAAATATTCCGCAGCCGTCCTGGAGAGAGATGCTCTTGTAATAGCCGGCGAGAGGTGGCTCTCACCTTCGAGAGCGTTTGGCAGTCCTCAGCTGCAGGCTCCATGTCTGGATGATCCTGCGAGGGTGGGTGGCTGGGCCTTCTGCAGAAGCTGGTGCTCCCGTTCCTTTGTTTATCGCTCTGTGTCAGCCTTTGTCTCCTTTGGCGTGTTGTGATATGAACAAACTGCTCCGCGTTTTCTTTTCTGCCTTTGGACTTCAGATTCTTTCAAACCCTTTGTTTGGGGAGTGTGTGCTAAAACCCTGCCAAAACTACCTCAAGGGATACAGTGACAATTACATTCTGTTTGTACTACAAATCCTGTACAGTATCCCCTTTAAATGTATTTATATTGTTTTGTTTCATTTTGGAACAGGATTAGAATGGAATGTAACCTATTGTACCACAGAGAACAGTCTGCACTTCCATAGATAGCGTGAATGTTTCCAGTTGTATCTTGATACCTCCAAGGCAATCGTGTAACAGCTTTCCTGGAGACTTGGTGTGAGGAGTATGCATCTTCATACAAAAGGAAATGAGATACAAGTAGAGATACTAGCTCATGCTGCTGTGCCATTTTACAGCAAATATTATATTTTTCTTTAATAACGCCAGATAATTTCACTTTCTTTTCCATGCTAATTAATCCATCGGCTTTCTAGGCTCTTTTCTAGCGCTGTTCTTGGGCTATGGCTCTGCAGCACGCACATGTCAGCAGCAAAGATGATTTGAGCAGCTCCTGCTGAGGCCTCAGCCTCACATGGCTGGTCACAGCCCTCTCCATTGGGCATCAGAATGGTGCTGGTGCTGCGGTGCAGCAGCCTGGGCAGGGGGAGGAGCACAGGAACAGCTGGAGCACACGGTGGGGAAGGAACAGAGGTGAAGCTGCTGCAACATGGACCTGTGTGTGCCTTGTAAAATAGTTTTTTAATTTGGCTTAGTCTATGCATAAGTTCATTTTACTAATTGTTTTGATTTAATATGTTAAAAAATTGCTTCTAAAGGATGTAACTGAAGTCTTGGCTCTTCTCTGTCTGTGCAACCCCTTGGCTTATGCCCTGTGAGAGCACAGTGGATATAGAAGGATCACAGCGGTGAAAGCTGGGACCTTCTCAGTGGGTTTCTTCTGTCAGAGCCTCCGCTGTAAGACCCACCAGTACTGTAAAATCTGCAAAACTTTCCTTACTGGGAGGCCATGAATGCTCAGAAAAAGGGTGTAGACAGATAGAGAGAAACCAGGCCTGTATCCTTTAGGAGATGCTTGGATCCCGTGCAAGCTTCTTGGCAGCCTGGGCTGTCAGTGGCCTTACGGTGGGGATCCACAGCTGTGCCAGCCTCTGTCCCCAGAGAAAGTCATGGCATGTAAGCATCTCAGGCTTTATTGCCATGGGAGCTGCTGTGGATGCTGAGGGGTGCCAGTTCTAGCTTGTGGGGTAATCTTAGAGTATGAGATACTGCATCCTCAAAATGATGCCCTGCAGTTCATTGTCACAGCTGGCAGCTGGTTCCTGGGAATAGCAGGAGACACACATTACTATCATATAGGCCAGACATCTTAGAAGACCCAGTTCTCAGAGCAGAAAGCATGGCAATGTCAGGTTTTCTTGGCTGGTAACTTTGTATGTGCAGAAATATGATGAAAACCTGCAGGGTCTGTTTCACCTTGTCCTACCTCTCTTTTCCCTCTCACAAAAACTGCTCCTCTAGCACTTTTCTAGGCTAAGATGGGCCAGCCCCAGGAGACGGTGTAGGAACAGATGCCTGAACATGAAGTGTGTATATCAAAACATGAAAACCAGTCATTAGGTGGGACTGGTTCATCCTGCATTTGCTGGGGCAGGACAGAGGAATTCATTACACTGTGAAAGCAACTTTCATGGGATGCAGACCAATGTTTATGGAACCAAAAAAAGCTCGATGGAAAACTTTTCCTTCCCCTGCCTTTCTTTCCTCTGTCCTCCCTCACTCAAGCACCTTTGGCACCCCTGTGAACAATGGGTATTCTGGCATTAAAAATTCATGGTTTACATATAACAAGAAGCCAATCTTTTGGATTTAAAGCACCCATAGTTGCCTCATGGCCTGAATTTGGATTTGCCCTAACAAGGAATTGAGAGCTGCTGCAGAATCTGGCTTGTGACTGACACATTTATTTTAGAGTCTCAACATTTGAACTGTTCTGATTGCCGACACCATTAAGGAACATCTCTGTTTCTGGGTGTGTTGGCTTGCTGGTGAGGCTGGGGCTTACGTGGCCAAGAGAACCTGATTGTGTTAGGCTTAAGAGAGTGGTGATCTGATCTGAAGCAATAGCTTGATTTCTGCAAACCTGCTTTTTAATTTCTTTATTTGTAGGTCTGTCATTCTTTAAATTAAGACAGCAACAAAGCAGCAGACTTCCCTAGAAGGAGCCTTGCTGGCTTTTCAGTTTTCTCTCTCTTTCTAAAACTGCCAAGCCTTAACTAATATGCACAGAAAATTGCTCATGGAAGGCATCTCATCTGTCATCTTGATGTCACCCATTCAAGCTACATGCCCTGTCAGCTTGTGTGTGGTTCTAATACAACTGAGCAGGAGATATTAGATATACATATATTTAATATAACTGTGCTGGGAGGTTAATCAGGAATACTGTGTTTCCCTGTTTGAGCTCTGGATTGGATCTGCATCTTTGATTGTTCCAAGATCAAGGCAGTTCTAGAGTCAAGTAAGAATAAAACAGTGTCTTTTTCTCTCTCCTGCAGAAGGGAGCAAATGTTACACAGTGTGTGTGTGTGTGTGTGTAAAAATGGCATTTGCATTGTCATCCAAAGTTATGTACTATCTCTGTTATATGATCATTGCTTTAACTACAGCTAATTGCAATTGAAGCCTCTATGGTTTTATTCTCAAAGGGAACCCTTTAGAGGCTTATGCAGAGCTCATGCATGTGCTTTGCAAAGGCTGCTTCCTTCAGACAAGCCAACTGCTGCTGTGCAATTGTGATGGTCCTTTTACACCTGGCCTTGGGGCAGCCTTTACCACTTCCTTCAGTTTTCCTAAGAATGGTCTCTGGGGAATTATTTAGAAGATCTCAGGTGAAATGTCCTGTCCATTTGGGGGAGGAAGGAGCCCAGTCCTTCTGGAGTCTTCAGCTTCATGCTAGTCAGCACTTCTGCTTCTTTGAGATGGCAGGTAGGCCTGTGGTGCACGTTTCTCTTTCTTGCTCTTTGGTAGGTCTGATTTTGCTGCCTTTCCTCTCCACACAGTGTGTCTTCAGGTAGATGGGAGGAGCTAGGAAGTGAAGTGCAAGAGGAAAAACATTGTGTTTTGTTGTCACTGCTTTCATTCCTCTGATGTCAAAATGCTGGGTCTAGCATTCCCCAGTTGTTTTGGAGCTGTGAAACCAGGAGCTTTCCTGACATCCCACAGCCTCACTGGTATCTTAAAAACCCCAAACCACTGAGTAAGATGAATGGCCGGTGAGTATGCATGCTGCAGGGACAGCCTGCCTTGCATTGAAAGCAGGCACACACAGGGTGTGAGAGACTCTGAGCTGTGCCAGACTGGGAGGAGATCTCTGAAGGCTCCCCTAGATTTCAAGTACATGGGCAGAGAGGTTTGATTTGAAAGACAGAAATGGCAGGCTTATTTATTGGAGCAAAAGCCTCCTGTTTCTTCTGCCATAGCAGGTTTTGGAGTGGGCTTTATTCAGTAAACTTCAGATTAAACTCACTGTAAAAAATAACTGTCCTGAGCCGCCTGCAGACCAGCCCTGATGCACATCTCAGCTCCTCCATATCATAGCCAAGTTCTTGTCAGTTCATATTCATCCTCTTGGGAAACTCTTGTTATCGACAAAATTCACTAGCATTTTCATTCTTGATACTGGACTAAGCCTGAAAATATCCTGGGCTCCAAGAAAACAAACTGAAAATAAATCAAACCCAAAACATCATTCCCTCCATCCTCCTTCTTCTAGAAGGAGTGCAGTGTATCAGGGCAGAGTCACTCAGATGCCTCTCAGCTGTACTTTACCATGCAGCTTCCCTGAACTGGACCTATTTATCGTGTGGAAGAGTGAGCCTTAGAGGACATGCCTCCAAGGCTTTGTAGCTACCTTGTGGAGCACAGCCTGCAACTTGGAAGCGCTCTCTTCTGAGAAAGGTTGAAACCAGTACTGTTGGCCAGACCCAGTGCCTGAGTCTCGCCTAGTGAAGTGAGATGAGTCCAGGCGGAGAACAGAGGAGTGTCATGTCCCCTATATTCTTTTTTTTGGGAAAGAAGCAAGTGAAAGCACAGTGAACAGGTGTTTCAGATCCATCTTTGAGATGTAAACTTATGGCTGAGAGGGGAGGTTATGTGAATAGTTGCCAGTGTTAGAAATTTGAGAAGTCCTGCCCCTCGGATCGTCTCTGCCTGAGGCTTTTGCCTGCCGCCTCTTACAGATGATTTCTGTGCATCTGGGAGGCTGTGCCCTTTGCAAGAAAAGTCTCTGAAGTAGCAGAAGAGGATGTTCTATACAATAAGTGCAAGGAGGGAAGAATCCCAGCTCTGAGAGCTTTTAAGATGTTTGAATGTAGCCTTTAAGATGTTTGAAAGCAATTCTGTTTCATAAAGGAGAATCTTTGAGTAAGCGCTGAGCAGTTATTGTTTCTGGTCTTATAGATGACCCAGGAATGTGATGTTTTTACTGGCACTCAGTGAGACAGCTCTTGGTTGGGAGCTATCCAAGGCTCCTGGCATGGCTTCGGCATTCCTGCAGATTTGACACAATGATTTTAACCAAAATCCCACATGCTTGATATAATCACTCAGTGCCTTTAGAAAGGGTTTTATACCTAATATGGACAAAAAAGGGCTCTGCTTTTTCAGAGATGTGACGTGTAGCGAGCAGGTTTGGATCCAGAAATAGACTCATCTGCGTTCACTTAGCTTTGGTATTTTTTTGTGGTCTTTCTAACAGGCAGGCACCTGCTGACTGTCCAACTCTAGATTGCAATATTCAGATTTAAAATGCACAGCTACCCCTTGGTTTCTCTTGATTGACATCCTTGTGGCATCTAAATGTCAGACACACCATGGGGGAGTTAATCACTGTATCAGCAGAGTCTAATGATGAGACAAAAATAAAAATATGTGGATGCAGAGGAGATGATCAACCACTTTGGCTAAGCATACAAGTGGGCAGAAGCTGATGGAAACAGTGACTGGGCTCCTTTATCACAGAGCTGTTATTAATGGGAATGGTTCTGTCACTGCTGCAAATCAATAATATACAGCTGTGCAGAGAGGGTACGTGGTGCCAAGGGATTGTTTTACAGCCCCTTTTCACTACATGTGCCACAAGCACAGCTGACTCCATGAGATGCAAAGAAGGAGGCAGCCTCACCTGTTGCCTCAGACCCTGCTTTCAGCTTTTTGCAGCTGGGGTACTGGGGTTTGCTAGCTTCCCTGCAGATGTTCTGTACCGTGAGGGACATAGTTCCTGGACAAGGCAGCGTTCCTCACACTGTACCTTGGGACTACATGTGACTGCATCTGGAGTCAGCAAACTGCCTTGTTAAAGCACCAGCTCCTAGAAAGCGTGTGTCTGCTGATCTGCTGAAAACCAGTTGCAACTACACAAAAGTGCCATGCTGCATCTGCATGGATGTCACTGCCATCTGCGTACACGTGCAGGACACAGGCAGACCAGCTCTGTGCTCTGAGGGTTCTGCCAGTGAGAATGGTTTTTCTAAGGTTCTCACAAGTGGCCTAATTCTACTTCTTTTCCAGAAAACATGCTGAATCCAGCAGAAGGTTGTACCCTTCTTTCACACACGGTGCTGCTGGGCCTTTCCAGTCAGTGGTGCGAGCAGGGTTGCAGAGTCCTGTGTGCTGAGGGAGTACATGTTACTCATGGCAGTTTAAACCATTTGCTTCTCTAGGAAATGTCTTTGACAGGGTGGTGATAGAGGACGGTCTTCATAGTGTAGGAAATTTTTGGGGGATGGAGGGATGTGCATCATCTATTCGTACTTGCCACTGTTTAAGTTATTTAAGAATTTATCACACATTACTCTGAGGAAGTTAATAATTTAGCTCATGCAGCTCACCTTTGTTTAGGTCTGTGAGCTTGCTTTCTTTAAGTTGAGCTCTCTCTGAACATCATGGAGTGAATGGGGCAACTATAGCCATCATAACCACCCTTAGCGTTGTAGTTCTCATCTCCCAGCATGTCGTCCTGGGGTGGCCCTACTCCTTGTGCGACAGGCACGAGTTCATGAGTTAAGAGTTGTAGTTAAATGTGCATTTATGTCTGCCAGCTCTGGTGTATTGGAATACAGCTCCAGTGCACTGTGATTTCCAGAGTGGATAAGCAGTATTTATGATTTCTAGTTTCCTGTCTTATGGAAGAAATATGATGCTTTTCCAAGAGTAGCTGTTTTGATGGAGAAATGGATAGAGAAAGATGTCACATGATAGCAGTGTGATCAGAGAGAGAAGCGTATTTCCTTATGACTCTAAATTAATATGTAATTTCAACCTCTTTTTTTACTGTTATCAGCCAAGTGGAAAAGGCCCACGCCTGCCCGAAGTTTATTGTGTCATCAGCCGGCTGGGGTGCTTTGACTTATTTTCCAAGGTAAGAAGGGTTTTTTGGGTATTGCTTTTTAATTTGGTTGTTTACGGAGACGCATCTGCAGCGGTGAACCAGACGAGAAGAATTTCTTCCTTTGATGGGAGATAACTGTATTTTACAGTTGCTGTTTTGGATATTCCATCCCTATTATTGGGGTCATCAAAGAATGTCTTATTACTTCTGCGACTGAGGCAGAACTTGATTCAGAAACCATCTGGGTGTCTGTATGATCTGGCTGACTGAAGTTTTTTCCGTTGTTTTCTAAAGCAGTTCTGTGCTGAGCTGTAATTCTTGGCATCCACTCTTTGAAGGATGGGCCAGTACCACTTTTACTCCAATACCCGATGGAATGATGAGGTTAAGAGAAAAGATGATTTGATAAGTGAATTCTATATGCTTAACTCCATTGAGATGGCTTTTTCATCCTTGGAGGCTAGGAAAACATGGATAATCTTTTCATTGGCCTCCACATTAATGAATTCAGAGTTGCTGATGTGGTTTACCTTGCTAACAACACATCTTGACACGAGTTTCAAGACAACAAGCAGGGCACTGCAGCTAAACTGAGGGATTGAATAGCCATAGAAACAATGAACTGCCAGTCAGCTCCACAGCCACAAGCATTCTTCTGTTGTAAGACAAAAGGTTAATAAAGTTAACTCTGTATAACATTTCTGATTGATTAACATTTGAAATATCTGGCTAGGTTCCAGTTTAAGGCCTCCTAGTCCTCTGAGAGTGTCTCTTGCAAAATATAGCAAGCGTCTAAGGCTATCGTGTAGGGTTTACTGGTAATCTGTGGACAACAATGATACCTCTACTGTCAAATGGCTGCCTTCCCTTTTTCCAATTTTGATACAATGTTCATAGAAATGCTGTTTTAATTTGCCAGAGATTTTCACTTCAGGTGTGGGAAATCTCACAGAACTTACACAGATTTGCATTTGTGTAGGAATAAAGTTGAACATGTGAGTCACTGACATTAATAAAAATCATAGTTATTTATATTACTCATAAGATCTAATAATCACAGGGAACTTCATCTTCAAAGTAGGTTTCAAACTTTTCTAGACAAAACTTTGCTTAACACAAATCTTGAGTGAAGAAAAACAATTGGGTTGCAATAGTTAATTGCAACTCTGCTTCTGATGTCTTTCATAAAGCTCTGAAATCAAGGGTTTATAGCAGTGTCTCTTCAACATAATCTGTATCTAAACACAGATATCTGTGAGTGAAACAGGATGTGTTGTTCTGGGAGGATAGCACAGCTCACCAAACTCATGGTCTGGAGAGATGTCATGATAGTGCATTAATATTCAAAAGAAAAAAATTGGTGGAGGAAAAAAAATTAAAAATAAATAGAATTAAGTATCCTCCTTCCAGCCAAGGTATAAACTCTAGAGGAGACAAAGGAGGCCACACCAAAAGTGCAAATAATGCTCTCTCCCAGTTCAATCCGTAACTTGGAAAAAAGCGTCTGATCACCCAGCCAAAGCAAACCCAAGGCTGACAGGTGAGTCTAATTGCACTGGCATCAGATGGGGCTGTTCCCAGGCAGCCTGGGCCTGGCCATACAGACCTCAAATTCTTGGTCTGTGCAGGAAGGCAGTTTCTCATTCTGTTGCATATTTGGTGCTGAATGGGGCTGAAACACACCTACACACCTCTGCTCTATTTCAACTACTGGACTCATGGGGGGTTGAGCCACAGAAGGACCCCATCTGCACAGGAGTCTGGCCACAGTGGTGCTGTCCTACAAAGGGCTGGTCACCTTCTGACCACACCAGCGCTGGAGTGGGAGCAGCATGTTGGGCAGCACATGGGCTGGATCTAGCACAGCTCTACAGCATGCACTCCAAGCACTGCGTTTGGAAAGGGTTTGGATGAAGCAGATCTTAAGTGGAGGAGGAAGAGTTTGGGCCTTGGCATTCCTGTTGGTTTTGAAGATAGATGTGGTGTGGATGGAGACGAAAGTTCTTGAAAGTGAGTCTCTTCTTCCAGCCTATTAAGAAGAACCAGGGCTGTCCTAATTAAAAAATCCAGTGAAAGAGAGGAAAATGATCCCAATGGTGCTCTTTGCCAAATTAGTAAAAACAAGGAACAGTTGTCTTTACAGAAAAATGTGAGTGGTGAAAGAGCATGAGATATTAAACCTTGGATATTATTTATCAGAAAAGCAAAGAGAGTCCTCTGTTTTAAAATGTTTATCATCCTGTTTCTCATAGCCAGCATTATTTTCATCTTCCTCAAAGCCTTTTATGCTCACTGCTGTAATACCTACTGCTGAGACAGACTTGAGAACCACAGACATCCAGTTCATTTGGTCATGGTTTCAACAGATGTTTTTGACCATTTTATCTCCCGAGATCTCTGTTCAACTTTTATTTGGTTTAAATGCTCCTCTTTGTTTGTGTTACAAAGGTTGTTGAGACAGGGATATGACACACATGGCCCCCAAATCCATCTAATGCACTATTAGATGCTTTATGCAGCATATTATGCATATTCATCTAATAGTGACCGCAGGAAAGGAGATAGGTGTTGGACACATCACAACTGTGTGCTGGTAGTGTGCAGGAGAACCAGGGACCTGGGGCATAGCTTTGGCTCGTTACAGCTTCCCATTTGGGCAGCTGGTTTTGTTTGGTGAGAATAGTTGTTGTGCTGCAAATTACATCAGGAATGAAATTAATCTTTTCATTTATGGTTATCTGCCCCTTCCATGGGCTGGAATGCAAGCTATGTATATAAGGTCAGCTTTGCTTTAGTTAGGTCTTTGCTGTGTTGCAAGGAGGAAGGGGAAACTGTGCCAGCATATGCCTCTGCTGGCACTGGTGTCACTAGCTGTCGTTGTAAGGCACCAGTTTGTGCTTAAGTATCTTTTAATGTTCAGTTTCAGTAAAAAGCATTTCCAAGAGAAACAAGGGAAAATGCCTGGCTCAGACCCACTAACTCTTGTACGGCCTTTCGCTCTTGAGTGGTGGTTGAAAGATCACCATTTCAGGTCAAACCACTAACTGCTTTGTAGCTTGCTTTCTTGTCTTCTTTAGGTTTATCATCTATATGGTCTGTCTAATGTGGGAAAACTTAGCTGTGATCTAATTTATGTTGGCCCATGTGACCAAAGAGAAAATAAAATAATAATCCTCTCTATCTTTAAGAAGTTCCATCTGCTTATTTCAAAACTAGATTGCCTGCTCTGCATCATGTCAAACAGAAAATGACCTCAATGCAGGCACCCAGTGTAAATAAACAGCTGGGCACGCTTGATGAGGCTGCTCACGGCTGGCTCCAGCTCAGCATGGACTGTGACATGACTGCTGCTGCCACGGCCGGGACTCTCACAGGACCTCTTTCCTGGTGGAGCTCTGCTGGTAGCATAGTGTGGCAGGATGTCTTTCCTTGCTGGTCTGGCTTTTTTTCTGCCCTCTCATCTCTGAGACATCATACTGACCTGGCCTGAGATGATGGGATTTGCCTTGATCTTTCTCTCCTTCAGCTCAACTAGTTGAAATCCAATAATACAGGTCTCTCTTGGCATAGAGTCTTCTTTCTACTTTCCAGATTTGTTACTTCTCCCGATTTGTTATTTCTTCCTTGTGAATATCCACTTCATTCACAAACAGGCTCCATTTTGTAACTGGAAAACGTCTCATTTTTTGAGTACGATCGAGTTCTGTGACTTCAATGGTAGTGAAGAAATGAGTGGCAGAGGAGAATTAAACTTAGATCTGCCATGTTTTTAGGCACATCTGGGTCAAATGATGCTTCAAAAGTGTATGTAGTGCTGACATGTGCTGTCTCTTTCTCTCCTATGCATTTACTAATGGATCAGATCCTGGACGAGGTTGAAAGGAGACGGGGAATATCTGCTGCCTTGGTTTATCCATTTATGAGGAGTCTTATGGAATCTCCTTTTCCTGCACCTGGAAAGACAATCAAAGTCAAAACCTTTCTGCCTGGAGCTGGAAATGAGGTAAAAAGCAACTGCAAACATTAACAGTTAAATGCTACTCCCTCACCACTCTGGTACCAAGCAGCAAAAGGAAAACAGGCCATGGGAGGTGGCACACCCCAAAGAGAGCACTGCAGAAGCTGCACCGAGTGCTGATATGCTAATGCCGGTTCCCACTGTTGATTGTGAGCCAATTTAGTGTTATGTGTCCATTACTGTAAGTTGTGTTTAAGAAAACCCACAAACGCCACCACTGTTGCAGTATGCCTGGCCTAGCGCGTTTAACAGAACGACAGCGTTGCTGGGCTACGTCACAGCGATAACACCTGAGCGCAGTTTTCCCACGCCAACTGTACTCACACAGGCCAGCAGCTGGTTGGTACTGCAAACCCCATTGCTGCCTGTCCTGGGTAGGAGGAGTGACCAGCAGCATTGAAGTGCCTCTTTTTGGCAATAAATACCCTTTAACTGTCCCTCTAATAAAAAGTCTATATTTGGGAAGGCATGTCATATGAAAGGGGGGTTGTGTGTGTGTGTGCACATGCACAAGATGTAATTTCCTTTTATTACTGACAGGAGTAACTAGGAGAGTAGTATTAGACAACACAGACCTTACTGGAAAATGACAGTATTGATGCCTTGCTTAAGAAGTTTTTTGTCACTTGAGGCTTGCTAGCCATTCTCCGTGCCCAATCCTGCTCCCTGCACGTCCCTGTGTTCAGTAGCTCCACTCAGATGGGCAAGCACACAGAGGAAACACATCTATGCAGATAGGAACAGAATGTGTCCCTGTTACTGAAAGCAGGAAAAAAACCAACCAAACCCTCTAGGGTTACTTTACAGTCCTCAGGGTTAGATTTACTGTGCTATATTTTATCCAAGTGTAATGCTATTGACTTCAATGGAGCAGGCCTGTGACATAACATGGTAGGAAATGTAAAGGGTTACTTGTGTAAATGACTTGCAAGGCATGTGTAAGACACAAGCATTTTCTTCTGGAGAAGGAAAGGAAAATTAAAAGGCTGACTGGCATAACAGTGGTAAGATCTGATAATGCTGTTTTGATGTGAATATATCTGGGAACCATGGATCTGCAACTTCTCTGTCCTCCACTCAAGCTTCTGAACTCTCCCAGAGAAAAACATTAAGATAATTCCAAACAAACAAACAACTCTCTTCTGGCTGAGCTTTGCTCTCTGTTATGCTAGTACAAACTTGTTATTTAAATGGAATGCACTGGCTTAATTAGGAACAGAGTCTTGTCCTTCCATTGTGGCTCTTCTGGCTTAAACAAAGATGATTATTAATTGGGAAGTAGACAGAATATTTCTTTGTGACGAGCAGATTAAAGCAGAAGGTTTTGCCAGGCAACAGAAAACATCCATGGCATTTGTAAAAGCTGCCGTAACTTGCATTGCATCCTACCCTGCAGCAAGATTTTAGCTTTGCAAGGTCTGTAGTAAAACCAGCTCCTCATGATTTGGCACGTAGACGTGATATGAGCTTGTGCTCCCAGTGCTAAGGAATGGAAGTGGCACCCGTACCGAATGTGAGAACGGGGTCGGCTGGCAGGAAATTACACCCTCACGCCACGATTTGATTCCCACTGCTGTGGGAGGCAACAGCTGAGCCACACCACCATGAAGTGTCTGTAGTCCAGGCTTTAGAAAAACAGATCTGTACACGAATACTCTTCTAGCAGTCTCTTTCTTTTTACAGTCCTGTGCTACTGATCCCAAATAATATTACAGCTAAACTGGTATGGACTGGTTTCACTTCTGGTGTCCTGTGGTCTTGCTGCTGATTGTATCCTCAAAGCACTGTGTTTGTGAGGAATTTTGTAAGGGCTACTCAAGTTTAAAACCACTACAGTATGCTTGTGGAATGTGGTGTCATGTGTGTGAAGACATAAAAGTGGTCTAAAGCAATAAAGTGACGGTGATTTTCGGACATATGGAAAGAAAGAGATGTATATGTTCCTGTTAAGATGTCTTCAGAGATTTCAACACAGCTTCAAGTTGGCCAACTTTTCCCCTTTCCCTTCTGTTTCCTTAAATTCCTCAGTAGTTCATCATTTGCTGTCTTGCACTTCATATTTTTCTCCCTCTGTTACTCTCTTCTTCATGTTATTTTTCCCTCTTCTTTTTTCTGTCCTTTACCTTCAAGTTCCACATCTGAGCATGTCAATTGCAGAGTAAAAGGAAGATATAATAAAGGAACCAAGCAAAAGACATTTGAGAAAAGGAAGGAGAGGGCCTGAGGTCATGGATGAAGTATGAAAATTAGACTTTAAAGGGATGTCACAAGTCACCATCTAAGACCTTGTCCTGACTCCCCAGTTAAGTATATATATGTATATATTTTTCTGACAAAAAAAAAAAAGGTTTTGAATCGTTATCTAGTGAATTATGCATCACAGAAGAGTGAAAATGAAGTCAATTGGGTTTAAATTTTGCCTGACCTTCAAGTTCAGTGCCTGGCTGCTATCTAGATGGTAATTTGAATCACTACCCAAGTTTATAACCAAATTTACCTTGTTGTTATGGCTATTTTAACCCCGTAAACTTCCAGCTCCAGTGTTTCCAGTTTATTACTTGCTTCACACTGTTGACTCAGCCAAGCTTTACATCTCAGACAGGATGTTTGGAAGGCAGAATTATGCTTCCTTCAGAAATAACAGCAGGTTTAACACCCACAACTGTATTCTGGGAAGAAGAATGAGTTGATAGTGAATTGTGTAAGAGACCATTTCTCTGGGGTGCTGTGCCTCTAGCCTCAGTTTCTAAAAGAGGATGGGAGTCATTCTTGTGTGTCCCCTCAACAGGCAAGCATGGAACTGTGCTGGAGGGCCCAGGCTGGGGTGCTGGGGGCCCTTGGTGCTGTCAGCCCTGGCTGGTGATGCTTACTGATGTTTGTTGGATGTGTTCAGGTCATTGAGCTGCGACGGCCGATGGACTCGCGCCTGGAACACGTGGACTTTGAATGCCTCTTCAAGTGCCTCAGCGTCCGCCAGATCATCCGGATCTTCGCCTCTCTCCTGCTGGAGCGGCGTGTGATTTTTGTAGCAGATAAGCTCAGGTGAGTGGCAAAGGGACCTGAACCACTTTTTTGTTCGTGTGGGTACTATCTCCTGGTAAAAATAGCTGTATGAACTGTCCAGAATGGTTGTCAGATTGTCAGGATCTTCTCACTGTAGGATTTCAGTAATTTTTACATTAATGGAAGGTGGGACACACATTTCCTAGCTGTCACTAGCTACAAGCCACTTGTTCTTACTTCACTGTCTGTAAAATGGGGATACCAATGCTCATCTGCTTCATAGACAGCAAATGTTTGCACCACCTTTTGAAGTAATATAATCCTAGTCATACTTAATATCAGGTTTTTGGAACAGAGCATTCGTGAGCAGTGGCAGAGATGGCCTCTGAGGGGCTGCATTCATCTTGTGGCCATGCGCTGCAGCTGGGCAGGGAAGTGGGGTTTTGCTCCAGGCAGTACTGAGTGTTTGTAATGAGGACTAGGTTTCAAATCCTGCACTACCAAACCCATCCAGTTGGCGTGATAAGAATGCTGTTATGTTTTTCCTGGTGCTCAGATGACCTGAAAACATTTCCCTTCCAAAGCTCCATCTTGGACTCCTTGCTGCATCCTTTCAACATGAGTCTTACTTCCCTACCCTTTGATTGCAGCCTCCCCTCCTTGGCTCATCTGAGGCATGAACACAGGTGTAAAGAGTGAGAGCAACTGGTTGTGTCTCCACATAAACAGGAGGGTAGACAGTGGCAGGACATTTTAAAAGGGTAATCAATGGCAGGACAAGGGGGAATGGATTAAAGCTAAAGGAAGTAAGGTTTAGATTAGATAGTAGGGGGAAGCTCTTTACAGAGAGAGTGGTAAGGTCCTGGAATGGACTGCCCAGGGAAGTGGTGGATGCCCCATCCCTGGAGATGTTCAAGGCCGGGTTGGATGGGTCCCTGGGCAACCTTGTCTAGATCATGCCTGGAGGTTGGTGGCCCTGCCTGTGGCAGTGGGTTGGAACTCTGTGATCCCTGGGGTCCCGTCCAATATGATTCTATGGCCTTTACCAAGGACATGGGAGCCCTGTGTAGGCTGCACCCCTGCCCTGCAGCAAAGAATCATTCCTTTTTTAGATGCTCACATAATCCTTATAGAAAAGTGCAGACATTTTAAAGAAGACGTTCTTTGTTGTGGTGTGATAAATAAAAAAATGGCAAATAAAAATAAAGGCCGTAATTTATTAGTCTCAGGAACATCCAGCATCTTTTAAAAAGACACAGAAGACTGTATGGGTGGTTAAAAACACAGATGGATCTACCCAAACAAACTCTGTTAAACACTTTATCAGCTCCGACCTTCTCTGAATGACCGCCAGAAATAATAGCTGCACTTAGTGGCCGCCAGTGTATATAATAGCAAAAATACTTTGCATAGTAAAAGCTTTACAACCTTTAGGGGAGAATTTCTTAAAGCTGCAGACCCTTCTCAGGTTATAAAGTTACTTCCTTAGCAGTCTTTTTTGTTGTCTAGAACAACAGGAACATTTTATTTCATCCCTTACCCTGTCAGTAACCCTTGGTTTGAATGACCATTTGGGATAGCTTAGTTTCACATAAACTCCTGGTGAGAACTGTGCAGCTAGTCCAGGGTTTCTGCAGTGCTTTAGTAGATGATGTGGGTCTCACCAGGAATACCAGGGCAGGTGGCTTTTGAAAATACCGCTGGTGTCTTCCTTCTGACTTTTTCTGCAGCATGCTTAATTACATCATTCTTGTTTCTACCTCATTGTTCATTCAGCAGAATTAGTGGCACCCACAAACCATTAACTCAGAATGGCACAGGTCAGCATTCCCTCAAATGGCACAGCAATTTGAGTGAAAAAGATCACAGAAATATGACAGAGAAAATGAGGGCCAAGCTGTGCTACTGACAAATGTTGCCCTACTTTGGTGTTCCTAGTCACTCCTTTGCAGTGTTGTCCTGATTTGGCCAAGTACCCTGAGACTCCATCCACTGACCACAGGCACAGTGCTGCAGGGATGGCTTGTTGTGGGAGGCATCCTCAGGCACAAGGGCTGGGACAGAAAGCCACTGGTCCCTGGAGCGTTCCTCTAGGACAGCTGGCCTCACCAGTGTCATACAATGCTTCCGGGCACTGTTCAGAGAAAAGAAGTAGCAATTAAACCCCGTCTGACAGGCTGAAGTCAGCCTAGCTTACATGGTCAAGTTGCCAGTGCTGAGGGCTCATGGTAGCCCAGACTTCATCAGGCAACCAGGGTTTTATACCCATTGCCTGGAAGGTAACAGCTCAGGTTTGCCCATGCAATGGCCCATCTCCTGGTAGCTGCCTAGCTACAGGCTCCAGATCAGAGGATGACGGAGTCCTGCTTACAGACCAAACGCTGATACTCTCCTTTTTGGTACATGGAAATAGGGCACCAGGGCCAACAGGAACCAGAAATGAGAAGGTTCCCTTTTAGCAAACACATATCCAAATACTGCGCTCTCCTGCAAGACCTGCTCTCCAGCAAACCGTTTGTGGTGGGAGCAAGGCATTGGGTTATTGGCCATTAGCACGTACTTTGAGAAGTAAACCAAGCTGCTTATGAGGTGATTGTTCTGTAAGAAGGGACAGAACCTTTCTTATGGAAAGTCTTTTCTTAATATACTTTTTTATGTTTGCATGTGCCCTTCAATATATGGATATACTTTGATTTGTTTAAAAAGAGTGTGACAAAATCTGATGTGGTAGATAAGGGCCTGGATTAAGACTTGTGAATCCTGAGCTCTCCTGAACCCTCTGACCTGCTGTGTGACACATGCTGCAAACATAGCTCTCTCTTATCTGTTGTCTGGTCTGCCTGGGATCCTGAACTCTCCAGGACGGAGACTGCTTCTTGCTCTGCGTGTGTATGCAGCTCTGCTTGATATAGTGTGGCCCCTCTCAGCATGGGGATCTAGGAGGTACTGTAAAATAGAAGCTAATAATGACTCCTTTGACAGAGGCCTGGAGAAAGTGACAGTGGATTTAAATTCAATACTCGCCGAGGTTTTCATGGTTTAAATGGGGATGAAGGCTAAAATGAAACACTCTGGCTTTGAGCTAATAACTGTCTGTCTTGGAACCTTTGCCTTGTCTGACGTGAATTTTGTTTATGGGTATGATGGCTGAAACTGAAGGAGTTTACTAGTAATGTGGAAAAAAAGAAAAAGTAGTGAAATATCTGACAGGTCCAGTCTGTGGGCCCAAAGAAGGAGAGCAGGAAATTAAAAAGATTTTACAAGGGTTTGATTTCTGCATGTACCCAAAAAATAGCTTAGAAATAAACGATGTGGAGGTTTAGGCTTCAAACAATGAGATGCAGTGGGCTTTTGCGGCTGCCTCTTTAACAGGTCTCCAAGCAATAAATGATTTCACACCTTATACAAGTTAAGGAAAGTCACGCCTAGTGCAGTGAGATTCATTCAATAAATTGTTATTTATGGATCTCATATAGTGCCCAGAATGTGAAAATTTATAGTCCTTGATCTTTGCGCAGAAGTTGCCATTTTTCAACACAGAAAGGGCTGCTACCAGCAATGAGGAAACAATAGTAATGTTTTGACTGACAGGACTGTGAGGTTGCCTTGATTAGTTATATGCAATTAGGTTGGGGAGGGGGGTGTTCCCCAGTAAGTTGCTTGTAAATTTTATTTCTGCTTGAAATTATGTGAATAAATCCCTGCAGCTGTTTTTTCACCTCCAAAAATTAATTTGAATTTGCCAGTGACCTTGCAGTATTTTGCTTTCCATGAACAGTCAAGAAAACAACAGAGAAATAAAGGTAACAACAGAGAAACTTGGAATAATAATAACAATGATAATAATAATTACTCATAAAAAAGTAACTTAAAGCTTCCATTCCTTAAACATCTGCTGAAAGCACGACTGAGTTGGTGTGTCTCATCCCAGTTCAATCCCTGTCCCAGCTGGGAGCCCCTGTTTATGTTCCCAGCATTCTTCCTGTTCACCCCAACTCTGAAAGCATCCCACAACTCTGCTAGCTGCAAAGTAAGAGCTGCTCTAGTGCAGTTTCGAAGGGAGCAGATGCAAAATTAGTGGGCTCATGGGCTCGGGGAACATTGGCGTTGCTGCAGGCACAAAGGTAGCAACAGAAAATAAATAGAAAGCAAACATTGGAAGAAAAATATTTCTCTGCTTGTTTTAGTTTAATGCTGGGAGGGAAAAAATGAGGACATGTTTGATGAGGAGGTATGTATCCGTGCTTGTGAGAACAGTCTCTGCCTTTTCCTCTGAATGTTTGGAGAGGGGGAAAGGAAGGCCTTGGGCATCTCAGTGTTCCTTTGTTATAACCCCATTTTTTGTAAATAAAACCCACTCTTGCTGTAATCCACTATATTGTGAAGTACTCGGAGTGTATTTTGCTTACATTTCACATGTGGGTCCAGTCCAACGGCGCCTGGAGTCAGTGGGAGTGTTTGTATGAGGCTCGTCTTTGCTTTGGATCTAAATCCAAGAATATTCCTTTCAGTGGCCTTTCTGAAGCTTTAGGGGCTGTGAAAGGCTTCTACAGTGCCCCTGCTCTTGTAAAAGGCAAAATAACTTCTCATTGCTGTGAATTTTGGTTTTATGAGAGGTATTTCAGCTACTTCTCACTGAAGCAGTAGCATGGGCCTCAGGTTAAAAAATCCCCGTTGACAGCAATGGGTTTTATGCTCTTGAACCACATGGGTGAACTTGGAAATGTACCCTGAAGTGAAGGTGAGCCAAGTGTTTCTCTAAGTAGCAGTGACAGCTCAGAAAGTGACACCCACCCCCCTTCCCTTGTTCGCTCCTGCCCTGTGCCACACTCTCCCTCGCCCAGGAGGCCGTGCCAGCCCAGCTGCAGTATGGATTAGTCATTTTCCAGTTTCTCCAAACCAGGCAGGCCCCCTGGCCAGGTCCCACTGGAGTTCCTGTGCTGGGAGAGGGGCAGAGCCAGGGGGCTGGGGCTGGGGCTGGCCAGAAGCCCTGGCATGGGTACACTTGAAGGTGGTGTTGCTACTGATCAGGGTCTATCATGCACCGTCCTTAGGTGTACGCCAGTGGAATTTACATTCATGAGATACTGGAAATTTGTGAATAAACACACAGATCTTCACCTGTGTCCAAGGGAGATCTGTGGGAGTGAGGCTGAGGGAATGTTGGATGACAGTGAACTTTGGTGCAGCTAAAGCTCCTGCACATTAGCATCTTCCTCCTTTAGGGATGGCCACAGATTACTTTGTCTTCTAGAGGAGAGTTTTTTCCCTCAGTGTTTCTCTGCCAGCCCACATCTCCTTGACCAGCAGCCTGCAGCCCCTGAAATGCTCCTCTGCAGTGCTCACCCCATGAAGTCAAGAGGTGCTGTTGCAAGCAGAAGCAAGGCACGTACGATGTGCAAAGTCTTTATCCTGTTAAGGACAAAAACCTCCCTGCCCATTCCCAAAGTGTTACAGACTCCCAGGAGGAATCTGTCTTCCTGCACAACTGCAGAAAGCCCAGGCATGTCCCAGACCTGACCAAAGGTTATGGGCGCCAGACAGAAACACTGACTAACACAGGACAGAAGTATAAATATGCAAATACTGGGGGAAGTCATCCCACTGGCATGTCTCTGTTAACTTTCTGGAGCAAAAGGGGAGCAGAGTGTACTTGTATACAAGGGCAAAAGCTTTCAGAGCAAACAATGGCATTTCCCTAATCTCACAGACAGAAACATTTTGGGGACATTCAGGGAGTGTTGACGCTTGTCCTCATATTGGAATCTGTTGTTCTGGGAGTTGTGAGGCCCCACCAGAAAACAGTGCAGTTAGCAGCTGAGAGGCAGCCTGCTCTCAGTCTCTCAGTGCCCACCTCAAAAAAATAGCATTAGGGATCCTTTAATCTAGCAGACAAAATCACAGCATCATCTTGTAGCTCCAGTTAAAATATGCAAATTTAAATGGGAGATAAGTGGCAGCGTTTTAGTGGTAAAACTACTGTACCTCAGCCCTGTAGCAAGGTCAAGTGGAAAAGGAAGAGTTAGCTAAACTTTTGGGGAGGTTACTAAAATGAAAGCTCATTCCCTATTTCCTTATTGTTTATTTTTAATTAACAAAAGTAGGATATAATTCTTACAAACTCTAATCATGGCAATGATAGGCATGACCTGACTCACCTGCTTCCTTGGAATGCTCCTTTCCAGTAGTCTGCTGTATCGTATAGCTTGTAAAATCTGCTGAGCTGCAGGTTGAAAGGTGAAAACCCACGTTAGGACAAAGAGAGGAGGTGTACTCAGCAAACAGACAGTGAGCTTCCACCGGTAATAAAGATTTCCTTTGCTTTACTTTTGTGTACATGCACACAAAAAGGTGAGATAAATTTGACAACAAACATGACAGAAAACATCTTGTGAGAGAGAATTTACTGTTGCCAGTCTCTGACTGGTCTGGACTATTTCTGAGCACCAGCTACAGGAGACTCAACTATGTCTTCTCTTGGGCACACCTGGCACAGCCCTATACTGAGCTGTGCGCTGCAGAAGGGATGTTTAGAGATGCAAACTGCTGTACCTGATGAATGTGTAATAGCTCCCAGGTCTTATGTCTAACCCCAGGAGAAGTGTGGGTGGCTGACGTTTCTTCTGGGATATTTTATCCAAAGATCTTGAAGTGCTAAGGCTAATCAGGGTTATTGTTCTTGTCTGGTCCTACATGCTGAAAACAAGCTGGGGAATTTCTTCCACTTTTCTATTTCTCCTGTAGTGGAAGGAATGAGTGCTCATATAATTATCCAATAAATTATCATGCCCACTAGACAGAATTTATTCTACAGCAAAAACATCCATTTCTCATGTAAGTAACCAGAGAGTTTCCATTTCCTTCAGTGAGAGCCAGATCAGCCCCCACTGAGGAGTGATTTAGAACCTGTAGACCACCACTGCTTTCAACTAAGGGACAACAACTTGCAGCTCCCTTCATATTTTATAAAAGAAGCATCCTCTGGAGTCTGTCTGAGTCTCTGTTACCTACCCGCCCGCTGCTTTCCTTCTGTGAGACTTGGATTTTTCTCAATCTGCTGCACTATGAAGCATCCCCAAGTAGAAACATATATACTTAAACAAACCTTAAACATTCTGTAGTAAGTGTGATTATTTGGCCTAATATAGGTGCAGTTTCTTGACATTCTGCTTCATTCTTTCCTATTAAATATAGCTGTTGCCTTTGAATGGATATTTGGATGTAGCCTGGTCCTGCAAGATGCTGAGCCCTGTCTTACAGTCTCACTGCTAAAATTGAAGGTTTTCAATGTGATGTGAATTTGGTGGTTTGACACAACTGACAGAGCTGTCTCGAGATTTTTAAGGGAGAAAAAAAAGCAATCTAATAATGACATTTCTAATATGCAGTAAACTTTGATGGCATTTTTAATATGCCACATGACAAGAAGTGTAGAGCTTGTATGATTTTCCTTTTCCTCCTGTCGTCTTCCCAGTGGTATTTATTCATGTCACCTCAGGCTTTGCCCAAAGCTCTATGGTGGGAAACATCATCATTCTTCCACTTACGATTTGTGCAACAAAATACTCTCTCTCCTTTCCTCTTCCCTGTGAAAGGCAATGGGATGGCTACCATGTTGTTTGGAGATTATCTTCTGGACTGCTTATTGGTGTAGTAACCACCATATGGCAATAAGATGCAACGTTTCTCCAACTTGGCCTCTGGCTCCCAGCAAGGGGATTTAGATAGATTCCCTCTTTTTAGCTTTTGAATGAGTAGGATTAGGGAGTTGGGGTTGGTTTTCTCCTCCTTTGTTATTACCTAGAAAAAATCTTCATCCTCCCGTACAGCTGTTAATAGTGCAATGATTGCCTGTGGACCTGAAACCACTGGTGTGAACATTAACAAGGACTGGTGGAAGCAAAAGTCTCAGTGTAGAAGGAAGAAGCAGTTAACGCTCCTCTGGAGCACCTGGGCCAGAACTACTTTTGTTTTGGATTTATGCTAAGAAGCTGTCCTGCAGAAAGGGACTGGGTCACTCTGTGGGCCCTAAGGATAACTTTCCACTTTGAAATGTTGGGGGTTTTTCTTGTAAGCAACTGACAAAGCTTAGGTAGGTGGCTGTAGTGTCAAAGCAATGATTTATTTTTTTCCCCCAGAAAATCTCATTTGCTTGAACTTTATGGAAAGTATGGTTGCTTGAAAAGCCAAAATGCTTGTTCTGAAGGGCACTTTGCATGTCTCTTTCTCCAGGGGCTTTTGCGTGCCTCTATTCTCAAGCACAAATATTATGGGAGCAAAAAATTATGTCTTCATTAAAACCACATTCTCCTTTAATCAACTTTTCTCTGCTTTCTTTTAAATTAAGTACTGCAAAGATACTCTCAGAGAGGGAGAGATATCTCCTGACAGTGCATTTTCTGGTCTGCAATTCTCAGCTCCATGTGATGCAATCTTCATCTGTGTCACGAGCCAGAGGTGTGCTTTGCAGGCTATATGTGGGACCTCAGACTGTCACCCTGGTGTTCCAGGCAGGTGGGAGCTCGATTCTGAAAACCCAGCTCTTGATGAAGTGAGATAATTCACTAATCTGTGTAAAGTTATGGTAACTTCTGGAAATTTTGCATTAAATATCTGTCTTCCAATACGTGGATGAAAACCAAAAAGAAAGCCTCCTGTATAGTCAACATGAATCCTGCACTTCCCACCGCTTTGATAATATCCCATAATGAGTTGTATAATTATAAAACATTGAAAATTTGAATTACCTGAACTGATTGACAAATCCAGCAGCTTTTAAAAAGGAATTCCTGACAGTACCTCGTATTTCTGTCCGTCTCTGTTTAGCTAGGAGACAGGGTAGGCAGCTGTGGTGGATGTTCCTGACGCCATCATCTCCTGGCTGTGCTATGGCATGCCATGTAACGTACCTGCTCAGTCCTTCAGCCACTGACTGGAAGCTGCAGGTGAGCACAGAGTGCTGCAGCCTTCTGCAAAACACAGGCTGCTGGGAGCAGCGCAGATGGAATTTTTGGTCTCTCATCATCTTAGAAAACGCTAAAATTTAAATTCCATGCTCTTAGCATGTATCTTAGCAGAGTGCCCAGTGTATCAAAACGTTACCTGAAGTTCTGTGACATCTGTCCTGGTATGAGGGGGTGTTTATGATGGCAGACAGGCTTTTCTGTCCATGTGCTTCTGAACTCACTTTCACAGGGAAGCGATGAAGGGATAGGCAAGGGCCATGATGGACTCTCAACCCCTTCTGCTCCACATTGCCTGGTGTGCTCACAATGTTCGGGTAGATACGGCGAGGTTGCTGATGCAACCATACTGTCAGGATAAGGTAGCACAAGGGAGAAGTTTGCAAACTTAAGCTGGGGGCCATATGGTCAGAGAAGAGTTTATGGAAGAAGTGTTTCCTACTCAGTTTTCTGTTAAACATGATAAGGAGGGACCAGAAGTGGGACAAAGATGATGATGCAAACTGTTGGGAAAGTCTGCTTTGTGAATTGCACTCGTTGACACAGCAGCAGGCAAAGCGGGGCTGGGTGAATTGAAGAAAACAAGTTCAGAAACGGGAGTAACCACTGTGTCTGTCAGCAGCAGAGAGGAAGGGGTGCCTGAGCTCTCTGTAACTTACCTTCAGCGGTCACCAGAGTTTGTCCCAAACTTAACTGCGTCACCGGTGCCCCACAGATAAGGAACCGCAGCACTGCTTTTGCCAGACAAGTGATTCCACATTGTAATGCCTTTGTGAGAATTTTAAGGGCTTGTCTTTTCTCAGACTGCACGGTAGAATGCACCAGAACAAACCTTACATGTGACTCACTGCTTGCAAAACAAGGTTTGTGTTTGGCCTTGTTTTCATGAGGGGAAAAAAGATAAATCACCGTTTGAGAGGCATGAGGGTTAAGCAGCTACGCTCTGCGAGTTGTAAGCATAGCTGAAAAGATCCTGCAAAGGACGATAACATCATTGGGCTGATGTGATGTGGAAAGTATGCGCTTCCTCCTCAGCCCGTGCCACTCTCTCCTTGCCAGTGTTTTGCTGAGGTATTGTTTGCACTCTGAGATAGCACAAAGGTCACTCGTAGCAAATGTGTCAGCAGCCAAATGCGGGGAGCCACCATGACTTGACCCTGCCTTTCGCCCTCGTCCGCAAGCGCAGCCAGGTTCTCACTCTGCGCCAGGCTGCTGCTTCCACGTGGGGAAGCCTGGCTGGGAAGCACTGCCTGGACCCCGGAGCCTGGCAGGCACAGGGCAGCCGCAGCGCGCTGGTTTGATCAATCAGTCACCCACACTGGGAAGCATTCCCCTCCTGAAGAGTACTTTTTGCCAAGCTCCTGTGCAGAGGGAGGGATTTTCACTTGCTTCTGGACTGAGTCATTAGCTCCCTGCTAATACTGAGCAAAATGTGTTGCAGTCCATAACAGACACCGAGATGCCCCATCCGTGCTTTAGAGAGCTCTTTGCCAGTTGCACAGATCAGCTGTAGCAGTGTTTGTTGTGGCTTGAGTGATGATTAACCATGAGAAGTTCAAAACTGGATCCTCTGTTTGGATTGGCCTGAATGGATGTGGCTCACCGTGATTCTCACATGAATTATATGCATTCCCCTCTGTCACACTCACATTTACACTAGGGAATTCCTTATTTTGTTTAGGACACTAGGAGCAAAGCTTTCTATTGTCAGATCTCCCCTGGCATCAAGAGAAAAAGTAATCTAAAATACACACATACAGTTGTGTCCATATCTCCTGAAAAGACCAATGTCAGGTATTGATCAGAGACACAGTGTCAGCACCATGCTTTAGGTCAGCCTCCAGAGACCTCATGTCAGGACTTGAAGTTTACCTCTCAGTTAAGTGTTTGCTTAAAAAAACTAAATCACAGTACAAAATACTGCTCTGGCTTTTACAGCCTAAACTCACTTGATTCTCCATGTAAAAGGCACCTGCTACTTAGATTGTAAACATCCAACCGATTATTCTAGAGACAGGTCAGATTTAGTAACAGGAAATTCAGAAAGGCCAGAATCCTCATTGATAGTCCCCTATGCAGCCGTGCTGGCCTGAGCATCCTGCAGCTATCCAGATTTGCACAGACTTATCTGAGGTCAGGTGAGGAGAGACGCCTTGGCTGCAGCAGGGAGTCCTCTTCCCTGTCTGCCCCTGCACAGGGGTGGGCCCTTTGCAGAAGGCTTCTGCCGTGGGGAGTTCTCAACCCAGCAGGTTGATAAATAATTATTCAATGAAAAATTAAATTACGTTATTAAAAGTTAATGTATTATTAATATATTAAAATTAATGTAATAGCTTCAAAAATTATAGTCTCTACTTACAGATCCCCTTATAAAGGCTTGAAGGATTCTCTGTAGTTTGATTTGCCCCTGAAGGGCTTCTGGAAAAGTAAAAAATTGTTCCGATTTCGGAAGCAGAGCCGAGCCTTGCTGACAGGAGAGGCTGGCACTGTAGCCATTCAGGCAGCATGAGTTTCCTCGGCATTCGGGGTACTTGTGGTTCAAAAGGGGCCCTCACGTCTTGGCTGTGTCCTTGGGAGCTGATTGGGTTAAAACAGAAGTGGAAAAAGGAAAGGTCTTGAGGTTTCAATTCAGCAAAGTAGTTTAGCACAATGGAAGTTTAAAAAGGGCAGCAAATATGGTTTATATAATGAAAACATTTATTTTTTTTTATCTGGCTCTGGGAGCAAACTGATCTGATACCAGACGAGGAGGTTGGATCAGCTGACCTCCTCAGCTCTGTATAATTTTGCCTGAAATTGAAAAACAAAATAGCTATCCAGAGGCAGACACATAAGTTAAAAAAATTTGGTGAAAACAATTTAAAGCAAGACTTTCCAGTACCTGAACAGGGCATAAAGGAAAGCTGCAGAAGGGCTGTTTACAAAGGCAAGTAGAGATAGGACAAGGGGTAATGGCTTTAAGCTGAAGCAGGACAGATTTAGATTAGATACAAGGAAAAATTCTTCCCTCTGAGGGTGGTGAGGCCCTGGCACAGGTCATCCAGGGAAGTTGTGGATATCCCCTTCCTGGCAGTGTTCAAGGCCAGGTTGGATGGGGCTTTGGGCAACCTGGTCTAGTGGAGGGTGTCCCTGCCTAGGGCAGGGGGTTGCAACTAGGTGATTCTTAAGATCCCATCTAACCCAAATCATTCTGTGATTCAGTTTGAATCCTGACTGTGGGAAAACAGTGCCTTGCAAATAAGCAGGTTTCCCAGACTCACTGGTAGTTGCTGGTTGTGTGGATGAACCCACAGAGGTCCCTCTCCTTTAATCCCGCATCAGCTGGGACCTTACCCGTGTCAGCTTGGCTTCTCAAAACAAAACAAAACTAAAAAAAATAAATCTCCGTTTCAGCTTTGCTTCAGTATTAGTTTACAAGCACAAAGGTATTTATTGCTTCATGTTCCTGGTGAGCAGGTTATCTGCCACAGCTCCCTCCCCACCTTCTCTGCATCCGATGCGGCACCTCTGAATGTGCCTCTTGTTTCTGAGCGCCTGTGCTTGCACATTCCTGAACCTGGGGCCTCAGCCCTGCAGTCAGATGGCTCCATCACTTTCCTCTCTTTCCTTCTGGCAACAACCACTCCTGTGATTTTATTTTGAAATGTTTGCAGGGTAGGTCATCTTGCTAAAAAGCTGCAAAACCATCTCCTTCCTTTGGGTTGAGTCAAAAGAGAGGAACTGAAGATCTTCTTCCCTTTTAAACTTCCTAGAGTGGTGACAGAGAAACAATCAGCAATGACTGTGTGCAAATAGGAAGAAACGTTGCCCTGTCAGATGCTTTTACACTGGCTAGAAAACTGGAGATGTCCTGCACCATTGTAGTAGCAAAAGCTTTCTTGATTTCTCATTTCATTCCTCCTCTCCCTGTTTGGTGAGTAGTTTGTGGTGTGTGGGTTAATGAGAGACGTGTCTGCACAGCAGCCCATTGGTGTGTGGGGCTCTGGGGGGGACAGCCTCAGAAGGTGCCTGGGGGTGAAGGGAGGTACTGGAGCTGAGCACACACACTGGAGTAGGGAGAAAGTGGTAACATCTCCCAGCCATCAGCTCTTCTGACAGGCCAGGGATGCTCCGGGGCTCGTGTTAATGGCTGACGTCCTGCAGGAACACTGTGGGAACTGATTACAGTGAGACAGTGTGGATGCTGCCACGATACCAATAGGTTTTCATTTATATCGTGGCCCTGATGCTAGTATTTAGCCTCATCCACCTGAATAAAAGTGCTGCTACTATTTATTCTTATGCAGCCAGAGAAATCTTCCCTTTTTCATAGCTTAGGTGTGTATTGTATCTGACACAGCATGGTTCTGCTCCAAATTACTGCCAGCAAAGTAACAGCAACACTACATGCACTCCATCTCCCACCCAAGACACAGCAATCTGCTACAGTTTTTACCTCTATTTTCTCTTTACTTGGGAGCTTTTACTTTTCAAGCTTTCTGCTCTGTCCTTCCCCTCTACTTCTGCAGTCTGTGTGTGTTGGGGCAGTGAGCTGAATCCTTGGCCCTGTAGCCTTTTCCCAGAGTTTTTGAGAGTCTTCTGCAAACCTCTGAGATGGTTTTATCTTGCAGAGTTGTCACAGACTCTCTGTCTCTCTGTCTCTCTGTATCTGTCAGAGACTGGAGTTAGTCCAGTATCTGGGGAAAGCATTGAAAGGCATAGGAAACGTCCAACATCTCTTGCTCCCTATGCAGTTCCTCACTGGCACAAAGGTAGGAGCTATCCCAGAAAAGCACGTCCGTGGCCTCTGCAGGGGCACAGGGTGGGTGTAATACCCACCTGGGTCAAGCCATTACACCTGGGAAGGACAGAGACTCCTGTGCAAGCAGGCAAGAACATGTGGGTCAGGGAGGTAGCTTGGTCACAGCGCAGTTGTGGGCTGGAGCATGAGTGTGCTAACACAGCAGATTAAAGAGTTCAGCAAATGTGGACAGAGCAACATGATTAAATCAGCTGGGAGAAATGAGAAACATGAAAAGGTTGTGGAAAAGTAAACACAGGCAGTGGAAACACTTCTTTGTGAATTTACATTTTTGGCCACGTTTCTCCATCTGAGGAAGCAGAGGGACCAGATTCTGACAATCGGTGCCAGTCCTGCGCATGTCCATAGCTGGCAGCAGCCTTGGGGTGAGCAAGCTTGTCTGTTCCTCGTGAGAGGAGGAGGAAGGGGAAAGGGTATTCTCACCTTCCCCTCCTTCAATACAAATATCAAAATGACCATGGACGTGTATGACAGTAGCAAGGTTGGATCAGGGGGCCCTGCCAGCAAGTGCTTGTCTGTGCTAGAGGCTTAGTCTGGGACTCAGGAGGTGCTCAGTGTGTGAGGCTTCCTTGGGTTTGGGAGGAACTGTAGGTGGTAGAGGGGGAAGTGAGAAGGAATATAACTGCTGGCTGTTGTTACAGAGAAAAGAGAGTTGTCAAGTGTATCTGTGGAGTATTTCCCATGTGAGTAGTACGTGTAACTGAATACGGCTTTAAGATCTCGTGAGAGCTGGTGACTTGCAGCACACTACAAGCCGTGGTCTTCTGGAGCAGACACATCCAGTACTAGTATGTGCATCAGCAGTGCTCCCCGCAGCCAGGGCAGGGTCTGATCGCTGCTCACCAGCAGACAACGTGTGTTTCTCAGAATATGGTAACTGTGCTGTAATTAGACACTAACATAGCCCAGATTTGAGGTTATTTGTTGGCTGACTGATGCAGAAATTCATAGCAGAGATCTTCCTATCTAAAGGACAGTGAATGTTCTTGTTAAGTCATGTTAATTTGCTTTTGACATGGGCCTAACCCGTGTTCACAAGCAGTCTCCACAGTTCAGCTGAGTCACGGTGATGTCAGAAGTTCCTGGGCCTCGGCTCTTTGTCTGAGCTTTGCATCTCCACAGCCAAGTACACATCAAGGACAAGTTTTCTGAGAAAATGATTTGGAAAACAAAATAGCCCAGAGGAAGATAGAGCAACCATGAGTGGGAAAGACACATTGCCATCTTTTTCCTGTAACATGATAAAAGATCTTTTCTTTAAGAGAAAGTTGTTATTAAGAACGCGTCAGACCATATAATTTTGTATTAATACTTATATGGGGAGAAGATCAAACACTGAAGGGTTTTTTTAACCTAGAGAATAAAAGACACAGGAAGAACCAAAACCTGGGAAAATTCCAATAATTTTCAACAAGGTGATAACCATGGACAAAAGTCTGGAAGGGGTAGTAGTGGATTGCTTGTGTTTTTAAATTGATTGAAACTGGATGTTCATCTATAAATTGTTCACTGATTTTGCTTTAGAGGCGTGCAGGTTGTTGGGATGGGTACAGGTGATGGGGTGAGTTCAGTGGCGCAGGTTGTGTAGCATGGCAAGGTAACAGCCTTACACATTGTACCCAAGGAAGTCCCCTCATCCCACAAAACTGCCAAACACAGTCACCTCTACACAGTCAATTGCTGTTAGCAGATTTACTCTGCGTGTAGCTACATGTCTGTGCAGGACAGCCTGTAGCAGACAGAGAAGAGAGATGCGCTGGGTTTAAGCAGGAGTCTGCCTCTTCCCCTGAGCAGCTCTGCAGAGCCAGAGCATCACAGCAGGATGGTCCACATCTGTGGGGCAGGATGCGAGCTTGGCATTAAACAGGGCAGTGGCATGACCTGTGTGCTGGAGGGAAGGTGGGAGGAATGTGCCAGTGAGGTGTTGGGACCCTGGGCACAGCTGGCCCCATGCTGCATGGGGATGGCAGGAGCCCTGGCGTCATCAGTGTGTCTTCTGCTTGTGCCCCACTCCATCAGTGCTTCCCCTCTGGAGTAGGTGATGGTTTATGCTCCCTGTTAGTGTGTGACCTATGTAATAGTTTGGCTTCTTGTGCCTGTGTATAAAATTACCTGTGTGTGGGTAATATAAGGAGTGTTTTCCAGTAGAATGACAGCTAGCTCATTAGGCAGAGTTCCTGTACAAACTGCACAGACCAGATGAAAAAGCCTACTCTCAAAACCAGCTCTCTGGATTACCAGAACTGCCCTAGACTACTAAAAGTCAAAACATTTTGAAAATCTAATTTCTTTGGCTATCCTGTTGCTTTACTTTGTGTGCTTCACACACCTTAAAGAAAATTTCTCGTAAGCAAGAGCTGCAGGACAATGTGTGCATTGTGCACCTTGAAAGGACAAACTGGAGCAGGCTTGGTGTCCCAGGGTAGGGATTTATTCTTCAATTTACAGAACACACATTTCTCACTAATAATACCCTTCTGAAAGGATCTGAACCATGTTTTTGAGATTTAAACTGGGGGTTCCCTTACAGCCATCCTCCTGGAATTTTGCCTAGCAGAGTATAAAAACTTCAGGTGGAAGTGAAAGACGTGTATCCTTTCTAAAGACGAATCTTTCCTGCTACATACAGAGGAGACACAGCTGCTTTGTACAAGCAGGAGCTTGGTAACGGCGTGTGGGACTCCCCCTGCACGAGCAGTGTCCAGGAGAGAAGGCAGTAGGCGACTCTGGGGACCAAATGTGTTTGAGGGGGTCAGCCTGAGACATCTCACAAGGGAAGGCCTTCTGAGGCTGAACTTTGAGAAACTCAGTGTGGAGCCTTACAACGCGCAGGCTGCGGTGCTGCAAGGGCAGCGGTGTGACCCAGAGGACGCTGTCGGAGCAGAGCAGGGTGCTGTCGCAGGACGTCCCCCCACGGCTGCTCGCTGCGTTCAGCCGCGGCCTGGCCACAGTCAGCTCGCGGGAAAGCTCTGGAAGAGAGACCAGTGTCCTGGGCTGGAGCCCGAAGCCTGCCCTAGCGTGGGAATAGCACGCACAAGAGGATGCAGGATCTGATTTACGTCACAGCACTGCGTGTAAAACAGCAAGTTACAAAAGGGCATTCTATAGAAAGGGAAAAAAATACTCACTGAGCATCAGAAGAATGTTTGTCTTCCCACTTTTAGCTTAACATGGCTCTTTTTTTAGTTGCTCGGCAAAGATGACTGGATGTGTAGTAGCTGAAAATGCCAGAGTCATTAAAATGAGCTTGAGAAAGTGCTGGGAGTCTTTGCTGTGCTCCACAGCTCTTCTGGAGCACATCACCATGCTTGCTATGGTAGACATGCCAGAACAAAATACAAGGCAATGGCAGCACCACTGCCTGCTGTGGAATAAAATCAATCAGAGAAACTTGTCATTTTACAAGCAACCTGCGTCAGGCACGGTTACCAAACCGTGCTGTGATTGACAGACCTGGAAGGAAACGTCAAGTAAAACCACACCCACAGACTACTTCCAGTTAAAGACAAGCATGTGCTGTTCCCCAACCTCTTCTCTCTTTGTCCCCCGATTCTCACTTTACCCTTTCAGCAGACTTCCAAGGTTAATCCCCGACAGGTGAAACCTTTCTCCTGGCCCTGTAATAAACTACAACGAAAGATACTGGCGAGGGCTATTCCGGTGGAGGTCTGCTGCCACCTAAAGCCTCCAACCAGTCCTGCAGTGAAAGCAATCGGCGTTTCTGCCCATCATTCTCAGGCAGGAGCAGCAGTGAAGTTACTTTTTATAGTCCTCCGTGCTACATTAAGCACAGCAGAAGTTTGCACGGAGAGAAAATCCGCTCAGTCATGCCAGGCTGGGTACAAATCCAAATTTCTGTCATCCTCGGCCTGCGAGAAGCAGACGTTGTAACCTAGTCCAAAATTAAAGCTCTGAAATGTCTTCATTCCCCTGATGCTAAAACTAGCTTGGTAATGAGGTTCCTGTATTTTTAACGTTTGGGAACTGTGTGACTGTAAAAGGGAATCGGATTCAGTAGATGAATGGACCATTGATGCAAGACATTTTCCCCAAATGATATCAAGCCTCAATGTTTAGAGCATACCAATGTGTATTCTAGAGCACTCTGCCAAGCAGGGTTAATGCCTTTATTCCTAGAGTTGGTCAATAAGCCCATTAAAATCTATTATAGTAAAAATATACTGTTGTCACAAAAATATGTGTACTTTGGAAAATGTGCTTTTACTGGATTTCTTTTGTAAAAAGTACTGATTGCTTGGCGGGGGGGGGGGGGGTGTGTGTGGATGTAAATCTAATTTAGAAAAGTTTCTCTTGAGAATTTTTTCCCCTTGTTTGTGCATTAGTGCTTGATCTAAGAACATCAGTGCTAGGCATTTTGGTACTGACAGGGTTGCAACAGCTAAGAACTGAACTTGCTTTTGGATTTTAAGCATCGTTCAAAGCAGGCAGCTGCTACTGAGTGCTGTTGGGAACACTAAACCTCATCTTCTAAACCAAAGCATCTCCTGACTGCTGTAACGAAACAAACTGATTCTAGTTTTTTACCTTTAGTGCCAAGTCACCTCGAGCTGCACACAGGAGAAACCACCTCACTGCGCACACAGTACAGAAGCGGTAGGGATGGATGGGGCCTAGTCCAGCTGAAGCCAGCAGGGCAGCCACTTGGGCACCTGCATTTTAGCATGCTAAGGTTATCAGCAGGTGGCAAGAGTGCTGGATGGAGAACCTCTGCTAACATGGTTGTTCCTCTCTCTCCAGCACCCTCTCGAGCTGCTCGCACGCAGTGGTGGCCCTGCTGTACCCCTTCTCCTGGCAACACACCTTCATTCCTGTTCTGCCCTCATCCATGATTGACATCGTGTGTTGCCCTACCCCCTTCCTGGTGGGACTGCTCTCCAGCTCTCTACCCAAACTGAAGGAGCTGCCTGTAGAGGAGGTAGGAGCTGGCACCACCATTGTTTGCCTGGAGTAAAGCTGGCCTCACCCTGGAGAGGGCTTGCCATGCACACATAAATACTCACATGTTTAATTTTTAATCTGCCTCTTTGTTTCTTCTCTGCCCTAAACTGCCTCTTGGTAAAACCACAAGAATAGGTTTAGTCTTCTCTTTATTCTATTCCTCTTCCCATACCTGGCACCTTGACAGGCATGAATGTAACCTGGGCAACCAGTAAGTACAGTGTAAATGTGCTGATTTGGTCTGTTTTTTTCATACCTGGAACAAGAAGACATAAGGTGCCATCTGCTATGACACCTATTAACAGTAGTCAGCACAGAAAATAGAACTTTCCCCCCGCCCCCCACTTCTAAGTCTTTGTTACCTCTATATAGGAAATCAAACAGGAGTTACACTTCATCAGCTTTTCCAGTAAAACACCACAAAAAGACTTGAGGGCACACTCTTCTCTTGCTCCTATTAGTTTCTTGACATTTTTCTATGTAATTTTCTTTTCTTGTACTCGCTTTCAAGGCCCTCTGTGCCTCTGGCCCATAAAAATCTGTTTTCCTCCCACTTTCCTAACATTGCTTTCCCACATCTTCCCAGCTCTGTCTTGCAGCTTTGCTGCTTCATCACTTTAATATTTCACACCCTTGCCCTTCAGAAGCCCTGCTGCCCCAAGCGATGCTGCTTTCTTTAAACCCCTCGGAATACTTTCCATCTCCATGTTAACAAAAATTATTAGCAATAACTTGCTTAGGTTTAAGAAAAAAGACCTGCCCAACCCTTTTTAGCCTTCTTTTACATAATAACCTAGCACGAGGCCTATTTTATCTAAACCTGTGTTAAAGTAGACTTTAAACTCTAAATAAAAACTTCATTTTCTCATTTTATAAAGCGCGTGCTTTATAAAGCCTGTTGTGTCGCAGTAGGAATTTGATTCATGTTGAGGCTTGGGACTGTTCAGATGATCTTTCACCGTTCAAAGGCAGACACAATGTTTTCTGTCTCTTCAGATACATTTCACTATAGTGTTTTCTTTTCTTTAGGCTTTGATGGTTAACCTGGGATCTGATCGATTCATCAGACAGGTAAAGTATAGCTTGAAGTGTTGCCTTGCAGTCTGGCAAGCTGTTTATTCCTGTAGCATTGATTAGAGATATTTGGGGGGAACTGTGCAGTGGGAAACAGATCAGGAAAGAACAAAGTGCAGTTTTCTGTTTTACCTACAAATAAGTACTGCTCCATGGGTATGCAAAAGACATCAGGGCTGTGACTGTCAGAAGAAGTCAGGAACTGTATGCACAGGGCAAGGAAAACACCTAAAGATGATGACATCATGTTAGCAAGAAAACTCGTGTGTTGGAGGTGAAAAGGTCAAAAATTGCAAAGAAAGGTCTGATTGAGAGAGGAAAGGTGAAGAACAGTTTAATGTGTTAGGAAAAACAGGAGCCTTGTGAACGGGGAGATGAAGGATCACCATCTCCTGATAGTAACGTGGCACTAAATAATTTCAAAAATAACAATCTGCAGGTTAGATGAATTCCCTGCTGGTGAGTAGTGGCTGCAGAGCTAAGATTCTTGCGTCTACTCGCTTTTGCTGAACAAACATTAAATAAAGAGCAACAGGGGAGGGGACAGACGGACCCAGAGAACAAGATATACTAGAATCTAAGTAAAAACAACCTTCAAAAAGCAAAGAAGCTGCCTAAAACCAACTAGGGCAGCTGTGTGTACACATAACTAGGCTTTGCAGGGTGTGTATTTAAAGACAACTATTTGGAATCTGTCATGTAAGGAGCTGATTGCAAGTTTCTGTATGTTTGCCTTGCTCTTTGGATTATCATTCCTGACTTTAATCTCATTAAGAGTGACAAGAAATTTTGTTTAGAAATACATGATAGTTGCACATAGATTTGCATTATTTTGTTTATGCAGGGATGACAGTAGCAGATACAAAATGCTTTTCTTCAGAATTTTAAACCTTGGAAAAGTATTTGCTGTAGTTGCTGCATTTATTAATGTGATCTAAAGATTTATTAATTTTTTCCCCCTCTGTCAGATGGATGATGAAGACACGCTATTACCTAGGAAATTGCAAGCTGCTCTGGAGCAGGCTCTAGAGAGGAAGAATGAGCTGATAAATCAGGATTCAGACAGTGATTCAGATGACGGTAAGTTAATTTGGAAACAGGGTTTTGTATAAACAACATGTAGGTAGCGTTGTGACTTTCCATCCAGGAGAAAGAAAGATGGGACTTTCGAACTTGAATACCTTTTGTGACATCAAAGATGTCAGGGAGTGGGGGCTGATAGATCAACCCACAGTAAAATGCTGTCAGCAATATTTTTTAATTTCTTTGTAAATGATAAGCACTCCCATGAATACCTCTAAAGCTTTACTCAAACAGAGGCTTGCATTTAACTTGGCCCTCATTCAGTCCAGGTAACTATACATGTTTAGGGGTGTGTCTGAGGTCGGAGTTACTCTTGGCACTTAGTATGTTCAGGAGAGAGAAGCAGGTACCACCAGGAAATAATTTCAGTGCAAGAGGGGCTGCGTTGCCTCTTAAGGTTCGTATTTCTCTCCAGCAATTAGAAAACCAGCCCAGGGTGAATTTAAATGCCTGTGGTTAAAAGGTATGAAACGGGCCCCTGTCCAGCTTTTGAAATTTTTTTCTACTTGTCTGTAATTTACATATGCAAAACTGTTTTAACATGTCAGAAATGACGAAAACCCAAATTCTACAACATACCCGGTTTTGATCAGTTCTTGGTAAAGGCTTATTATCTCCAGAGAAAACATTTTAGTTCTAAGTCATTCAGAAGCATCTCAAGAAAACTTACTCAAGAGCTAAAATACCAGGTATATTTTTTTTATGAAGCACCCGCAAAATGTTTGATTTTCTGTGCCGCTTCCTGAGGATCTGTATTTCTCATTGACTCCTGGTTATGAAACACCAGTTCTGCAGAGTGGCACTTTTGGTTATAGAGCTGCTGCCTGATCTAATGTGTGTCCAGGGGTGCAAGGAGCCAGCGCCCCTCCTTTTGGCTGTTGGCATGGCATGACTAAGCTGACAGGTGATGGTACATGGCCCCGTGTGGGTGATGATCCTGAGAACTCTGATAGCAGCTGATTTTGGTGCCTTATTTTGCAGAATGTAACACCCTGAATGGATTAGTGTCAGAGGTTTTCATCCGCTTCTTTGTGGAGACGGTTGGCCACTATTCCCTGTTCCTAACCCAGAATGAAAAGGGAGAGCGTGCCTTCCAAAGGGAGGCTTTCCGTAAATCCGTGGCCTCCAAGAGCATCCGCCGCTTCTTGGAAGTTTTCATGGAATCCCAAATGTTTGCCGGCTTCATCCAGGACAGAGAGCTGAGGAAATGCCGGGCTAAAGGTAAGGGCGGTTTTCTTCCCCGGGGCACGGGGTTCTGCGTTTTGGCCCGGGCTCCCGGGGAGACGCCTCACTGCACTCGCCAGGTAAAGCCCCGCCAGCCAGGATGGCAGCGGCGGTGGGGGTTGCTGGGGGGTGAGGGGGCCGCAGTGGAGGATGCTGGACGGGGGCGGGGAGCAGCGGCAGTGGGGCTGCCTCAAGGCCTGCCCGGGGCGGGGCGGGCGCCTGTGGCACTGTAGCGCCGCCTGCGGGGGTACGTGGGGACCGGCGGGACTCGATTCCGGTTCCGGGTCACATCCTACGCCCTCCCCGTCTCTGCTGCTGTGGGGGGTTTGCGGCCGTGGCCGCATCTAGCGAGGTCATGGAACCCGAGGCGCGGCCCGGGGCGCTCCCGCCTTGCTGGGACGGCGGCGGGCCCGCTGCCTGGGCTGCGGCCGCTGAGCGGAGACGGGCGCTTCCCGGTCCCGTCCCGCTCGGCTGCGGCGCGCCCCGGGGCGGAGGCGGAGCGGCGGAGAGCGCGGCTAGTCTGCGGGCGGCCGGAGCGGGCAGCGGGCCCGGCGAGGAGCGCGGGCCGCCCTCGCCCCCTGGCTCTTCCGCCCTCGAATCCGCTGCCCTTCAGGGGTATCCGCCCGGTGCCCGTCCCGGTGCCGCGTGAAGCTGAAGAGCCCGTTACCGAGGCAGGAGGAGAGGGCTGGGGGCGCGAAGGGGATTCGGGCCGGCATAGCTCACCCCGGCCGCCTTCCCTCCGCTCCTGCAGGTCTCTTCGAGCAGAGGGTCGAGCAGTACTTGGAAGAGCTTCCAGACACGGAGCAGAGCGGAGTGAACAAGTTTCTGCGGGGCCTCGGTGAGGAGCGTTTTGGAACTATTTCTGGAGTTGGTTGTCATGTCTTTAATTAGGGCTTTTATGGTGCAGCCAGGTAATAGGGTAGTTCGGGTGTGTGGTAGGAAATAGGAAAACAGTGAAAGCACGCTGAACGCTGACAAAGCCCCGTTAGCACTTTGATTTCCTCTTGGAGGGGACACCCAACCACAGGGGAGGGCAGAAGGCGGCGGGTGGCTGACGGTTGGGGGTTCAGAGAGTCATCCGGCCCCGCTGCTGTTGAGCAGAAGTTACTCTGCAGCAAGTACCTTACAATCCAACCCAGGTGCTAAGTGACTGTTCATTGCCCTTGGGTTTTCCACAGACTGATGGTGTGCTTTCTTTAGGAAACAAAATGAAGTTCCTTCACAAGAAGAACTAACTCCTTCCTGCTGAAATGCCAACCCAAGGACTATTTATGAGGCTGCGACGTTTCAGAGCTTGGTGTGGGAGGAGAGCGGAGCAAGCCGACCGCAGCTTTCAGTGCCAACTGATGCTGTTAGTGTGCCAGACAATGGCTCCTTTATGTATTTTGATAGAATTTGTACATAATGTGCTGTAAGCTTTTGTAACTGATTTTTGTAACGGCAGCAGTGAAAACTGTGGTAAATATTTGTATATTCCTGAGAATAACAGGTGCTTTTTTTTTTTTCCTGTCGTATGAATTGAGTTATGCTTGGTGCAAAACTGAGCAGCTGACTGTGTGCAGCTGGCTGTCTCAGCAGAACCACTGACTTCAGGATGTTTGTGAGCTATGCTGATGCCTGGATACTGTGGGGATGAATGATCTGGGGTACGTGGGAGAGGTTGTACGCACAGCCGCTGCTTTCATGTGGCAGAGTTTGGGTTTTGGGGTGGCTTTTTCCTTTTAATTAATTTTAAAGAAATAACAAAGTAACTTGATGATAAGGTACTTGGTTCACAATACAAAACTTCCAGTTGGCTTGAACTCTGGTCAGTAAACTACTTGTAATACATTCTGCACTAAGACCGCTAAACCTGAGGAGATCTCGGCTCTTTGACATGCCAGCTACAATGAGTAGGTACAGTACATCCTTTCCTCATGTATGTATGGTTCCTAATAAACTCTGTAAATACACCTGTTTGTTTATATTCATTGCAGAGCTCTGCAGTTTCTGATGTTGAGTAAGTATAAAACCAGAGTAAATTTCCTGTGATTTTTAATGAATTTGTAATTAAATTACAAAGTGGTTATTACAAATCTGTCTTTTAGTAGGTTTGCTGTTTCATAACATGCAGCTTGATATTTTTTTTTTGTCAGTGTTTTTTGCCAGGGCTGAGACAAGGCATTTTATACCTTATCCTGGCAGAAGCATCTCTTGAAACATTTTCCTTCCCCTTTGCATGGGCTATCAGCAAATTATTTCTTGTCCACTTATCACAGATCCTGCTCCCAGACTGCAGTATTTTCAGGTTGATTTTGTGCTGCCTTGGTCAGGTGATCAGAGTAGAATATGAGCAGCATGTAGGAGACAGAGCCTTCGCCTAAATTTCTGATGAGCTGCTTCATGAGAGTTTGCTTTTCTTTTGCCTTAGCTGCAGTCTGCTTGGGTGGTGGTTGTGTCCCAGTGAAGGCTGCTAGGCAGGGCAGGAATGGTTAGCTGGCCACCAGCCTTCTGCAGAGCAGTGAATTAACACTCACTTCTGATGGGGTTGCGTAGCTCGAGTTGAGAGTTGGTAAGCTTTTCTTTAGCCTGCAGAAGAAAATATAAAGAAAATGTACTTGAGTATATTTGCAAATCTGAGAGATAATTAAAATTAGCTAAAGCTTCCTACTTTCAAAAACTCAAGCCAAACACTGTATTTTTCTTAATTTGCAGTGTGATTCCCTGAGGTAGGATGGCTCTGAGGCTTGCGCAGTTCCTAACCTGACAGTGGTTCTGGTTTGCTATCAGCCTCATAGAACAAAATCGAGGGATTATTCACAAAAAAAAGGTGAAGTCATTTCCTTTTTGCTCACCTCCCTCACACTTCTGTACATACAGAATTTGTTATGTGTACGTGAAATGTCTGTAAAATACCAAGTGCTTTTGATTTAGCAGAAATGTAATCACAGATGTTAATTTCCATTAGTTTCCCTCTGTAATAACCTCTAACAAGTTGCAGAAGGACTTGCAGACGTCCTTCAAAGTGGAAGGAGTAACTTCATGTGTACTGCTGGATTCTGGCTATTGTATAACAACTGCTGGTAAATACATGAGGAAATATATATTGCACTTAAAATTATGGATAAAACATCATCGTTGGCTGAAGGAAGAGCTGCAGAGAGGGGTTGTGACAAAGGCAAGAGTGAGCCACAGAATGCTGACATAAAAGAAAGCGGCGCTGTAAAACCCATCTCCCACATCAACGCTGGTTTCCTCCATCTGCACTTTAAAAATCTTAATTAGAAAGCTTTTAAAAATTATATTACCCATCAATATGTCCCAGTTTTTATAATGTGACTCAGAGGACTGAGTACCAGAGGTGGTGAGGTCACTTTTTTAATAAAAACCTGACAACCTGTAGCTGCCCTACTGGTACTCAAACTATGGCTGCGTGAAACAATCCTGTTACCCAGCAGTCTGTGCTTGAAGGCGTCAGATGAACCAAAAATAGGCAGTGTGTTGTTTTGCCTTCTGTATCAGGTGCCAAATGGTGTTCCTGAGTGTGGACTGTTCTGGGTACCCCACTTAACTGAGAAGGAAATCCTGAAGGAGAACAAAGCCGGTAGCGATGAACCACATTTCAAACTGGTAAAAGATCTGTCTGCAGTGTCCTGGTACAAAATGCACGAGAAACCAAGCTTGAGGGAACAGTAATGCCCTCCAGCATGGCAGGCACAAAGTTGTGTTCAAGTACATGGTATTTATTTTCCTGTTGTTACTCAGGTTTAATAAAGTGCCCAGGCTTGCACATTTCCTCAGCTCTGCGTAAAATCCTCCTTGTGCTACAGCTCGCAGCGGGAAAAGGAGGCGAGCTCTAGCAACTAAGCCGGGCCAGCACCTGGCGCTGGCTGCCCACTGAGGTTACCCCCCTGGGACGGGCAGCTCCTCAGAGATGCTCCCGTTCTATTGCCAGGGCAGCGGCCGCTGCAGCGCCCGGCAGTGAGCCGCGGCTGGCAGGGCAGGCGGTGGCTGCGGCCCCAGGGGCCGCTGCGTGTCCCCTGCGGCCGCGGGTGAGCGGCGAGCTGCGTCGGTGCCGGTGAGCGCTCGCAGGGCGCGGCGGCGCGCCGCAGCCCCGGGCTGTTTAGGCTTCAGAAACCGCCTGAAACCCCGCCGAAGCGCAAATCCGTGGCTGGCTGCCGCCGCCCACCTCGCCAGGGCGGCTCTGCTGGCCGCCCGAGCCCGGCTCCCAGCCCGCGGCACCCGCACCTCCGCTGGTCCAGACCGCCGCGCCGCGCAGATCTCGCGAGTCTCACTCCCCCTGCTACGGGAGCCACAGCGAAGCGTCGCGAGAGCTCGGCCCCGCTCGGCCCCGCCCGGCCCCGCTTCCGCCCGCGCCGCGCCTTGCCCCGCTCTCGCGAGCGCCGCGCTCTTTCTCTTCCTTTCGCGCACGCCGACAAGATGGTGGGTATCGCCGCCGGGGCCGCGCCGCGCTGGGCTGGGCTGAGGGGCCCCGCGGCCCTTCGCTCCCGCGACGGGTCGTGGCTGGGGGGGTTGGTGGGGCGTGGAGGGGAGACGCTTCTTTGAGCCCGCGGCCCGCTCGGGGTGCGGTGAGGCCGCTCGGCCCTTCCCACGGCGGGCCCGGGCCGCCATGGCGCCTGGCTGCGCGGCCGCCGGGGGGACTGCGGGCTCGGGGAGGTAGCCCTGCCTCTTGCTGGCCGTCGTGCTCACAGCCGCTCTCTCTCTCAGCCTTCCAGACTAAGGAAGACCCGGAAGCTGAGAGGACACGTTAGCCACGGGCACGGCCGCGTTGGTGAGTGGCGGGGCGGGCGCTGGGGCCTGCGGCCCCGCAGGGAGTGCGTGCTCGTCGCTGCTTACCCGGTGCGGGGTGGGGCGGGCGGGGAGGCTGCCCGTCTTCCCGAGTCGCAGTAAAATGCGACTGTGGGAGGCAGATGCCACACTGATGGGCTGGTCTGAAGCCTTGCGTGTTGTTTTAGACTTCGATGAGTTGGTAATTTAAGTACTGCTTGGGCAGTAGGTGCCAGTTGTGTGACATCGTAATCTTATGGGACAGAGCACGCTCCATTCAGTTCCTGCCTTTCTTGTCGTCCTGTTTGTGGTGGTACGGGTGTCTTGCACTCCGGCAAGCAAGCCAGAAGCAGGCTGTGGTTATTTTTATTCCTCTTGTGGACTTACCTTTTAGTTGGCTCATCTTGTTGAATGGAGAAGAGGGGACAGAATCACAAAATTGTAGAGGTTGGAAGGGACCTCGAGATCATTGAGTCCAACCCTCCTGCCAAAGCAGGTTCCTTAGGACAGATTGCACAGATAGGTGTCCAGACAGGTCTTAAATATCTCCAGAGATGGAGATGCCACAACCCCCCTGGGCAGCCCGTTCCAGTGCTCTGTCACCCTCACTGTGAAAAAGTTCTGCATCTTGATGTGGAACTTCCTGTGCTTCAACTTGCAGCCATTGCCCCTTGTCCTGTCTCCGCAGACCACTGAAAAGGGGCTGGCCATTTCTCCCTGTCCTCCACACTTAAGATATTTATAAACATTAATAAGATCCCCTCTTAGTCTTTTTTTCCTCAAGGCTGAACAGTCCCAGTTCATTCAGCCTTTCTTTGTAGGAAAGATGCTCCGCGCCCTTAATCATGACATAACCCTCCTCTGGTCTCTCTCCAGGAGATGCCTGTCTTTTTTATACCAGGGAGCCCAGAACTGGACACAGTACTCAAGTGGGGCCTGACCAGGGCAGAGTAGAGGGGGAGGATCACCTCCTTTGACCTGCTGGCCACACTCCTCTTGATGCATCCCAGGATGCCATTGGCTCTCTTAGCCACCAGGGCACACTGCTGCCTCATGGCCAACCTGTCGGCCACTGGGACCCCCCCCAGGTCCTTCTCCACAGAGCTCTGCAGCAGGTCATCAGTCTGTACTGATACTGATACAAGTGGTTATTAATCAGAATAGTTAGCTTAAACTGACATTAAACGCATCTCTAAGCTCAAGTATATTGTATAATATTATTGGTGTAATAAGCTTAATTTTTCTTTTCAGGCAAACACAGGAAACATCCTGGAGGGCGTGGTAATGCTGGTGGTATGCACCATCACAGGATTAACTTTGATAAATAGTAAGCTGATATTTTTAATATATTCAGGCAAAATGTATGTTCTTTAAGTAGAAACAACTAACTTTTATATTTGAATAAACAAAATTCCCTACCATTCTAGTATTTTTCCTCTAATGTTGAGTGTATTGTTAAGCTACAGTCAACTCATGTCCCCATTTACCCTAAAACCAAAGTCCTTTTCACTTAAGCCAGGTGTCTTGATTCAAGAGTGCATTGCAGCATTTGGCAGAGTTGTCCAAATTTGCCTGTTTCCCTGCTAAATGATGTGCAGGCAGAATGTTACGTACATTCAGAATGTGAGGTGAAACCCAAACTGCCTCCTGAGCTGCGCACTGTAAAGACAGGGGAGGTGTCCGGCCAGATGCCGAGGCTAGAGTCACGTCTGGACACTGCCCGTTGTCCTGGTGTGCTGGAGTACTCGGACAGTAACCACTAATCTATATTCACTGGCTGTGGCCATTCTTGACTCAGTCAGTCACCAGGTTAGTGACAGGAGCCCTGGAGCTCTTTGGGCAGTGCAGCCCTCCCTGGGTCCGTGGGCTTGGGCTTGTCCCAGAAATACAGGGCTGGCCCAGCCTTGTGGATGAGGGGGGTCGAGTTGTGGGTTCAAGGGAAAACAAATGCTTCAAGAGAAAATAAGTTACCTTTGTTTTGGATACTAGTGTTATTTACACTAAAACCCTGTGTATGTTAATACAAATAAAAGTATAATGTGACATTCTTATTTTTTAAATCAAGCAAGGTAATTGCTTGTTGGTGGTAATTTGTGGTCCTACCTACTCAGGATGAATTAAAATGTGATCTAACAAGGAATGTGTTTCTTTCACAGTCACCCTGGCTACTTTGGAAAAGTAGGCATGAGACACTATCACTTGAAGAGGAACCAGAAGTTCTGTCCTACTGTCAATTTGGATAAACTATGGACGCTTGTCAGTGAACAGACAAGGCTCAACTATGCAAAAAACGAGGCAGGACTGGCCCCGGTCATTGATGTTGTGCGCTCGGTAAGTTTCTGCTCATATGCAGGGCTGCAGCTCCTGGTCCTTCAGGTGTTGCCTAGCTTTGTGTAGCCAAGTAGGAAGATGATGAACTGCAAATAAACTGCAGTGCTTGAATATCTGTAAGCTTACCAAGACAAGTATCTTGGCATATAAGTAGTAATGCAGGTACTCTGACTTACTCTTTTTTCCTGTAAGAACTTGCCTGATGTTGGGAGGTGGTGAAAGGTGGCTTGTTTAAAATGTTACTGCAAGTATGCGTAAACACATGGCAGAAGTAGTCTCATTTATGTGAACTCACTTCTCTGATACCGAGACTAGAGTCACATCTTAACATGTTTGATTGTCTTGGTGTGCTATAGTTCTCGAACATAAACATCTGATCCCTATTCACTGGCTGTGATGTCCCATGTCTCAGCCAGTCACCGAATCAGAGACACGAACCAGTCTGCCATGGAGGCATGGTTAAGAGTCACAAATTAAGATGCTTGTGTTGGCAGGTTATACCGCTTCTAGCAAGTGATGACTTCAGCAACTGTGTTATTAAGGGACCTTGTGCCATGATTGTGCTTTAAGTGTTAAAATGAAAAGAGAGAATTCCAGTGGTAGAGAGCAGCTGTTGCTGTGAGGTTTACAGCAACTTCTGTGGCATATTGAGATGTGCAGAAGAGCCCACTGCTCTGTCAGAAGTACTGTGACGCCCTGCAGGTGAAGAGCACCAAGCAGAACTCACTGGGTAGCCAGAAGTGCAGCCAACCCCTCTTCCTTTGGAACAGGGGTGACAAGCTGATGACTGAGATTTCACAGTGGTTTCTGTATATAGACACCTAAATGACAGAAAAGTTCAGTTTACAGTTTTTACTTTTTCTCTGAACAAATGCAGCTCCAGTAGGTAATGCAGGGTACCTTCCTTTCAATTTGTGCCAATTTTACGTCTGAGGCAGGCACTGAATGAGGTCATGGTTTTAACCAGTGTGTGCTAAAGCACGGGTCTGAGCACAAACAGTTAACCTTTTTTTTTACTCATTCTAGGGCTACTACAAAGTCCTGGGCAAGGGGAAGCTGCCCAAGCAGCCTGTAATTGTGAAAGCAAAGTTCTTCAGTAGAAGAGCCGAGGAGAAGATCAAAGAAGTTGGTGGTGCCTGTGTGCTTGTGGCATGAAGGCCTTGGGTTTATTCAAAACATTTGAATAAAGACAGTGTAAGAATGTGCTGGTTTACTGAGCTCCCTGGGGTTTTTCCCCACTCGTCCAGGCACTGGTTGTGCTTAAGCTTTGTCTGCTCCGTTATTTCTGGCCCTTTCTGAGCAGTGGTGGGTTTCTTGCTGCCGCCCGGCTCTGGCTCCCGTTGCCCTGTACCAGCGCTGCCTGGTTCAGTCTCTGTGGGCGGTGGGATGCGTTGGTGCGGCCCTTTGCGGTGGGCTGTGAGTTCTATGCTCGGTGCTTGATGCGGGGGGACCCGCCTGCGGAGGGGTGTTGCCATGGCCTCGCGGAACGAAGCAGCACCGCGCGGGCCGTACCGTGCCCAAACGGGCCGCGCTGCCGGTAAGCTCCGCTCGATAGGCCGCTTGGGGGGGTGGCGGCGGCAGAAACCGCGCCACCTCGCCATGGCAACGGCGTCCGGCACCACCTCGGGGAGGCCGCTTCCGCTGACGTAGGGCGGCCCCGCTAGGAGTCGCCGAGTCCCGCCTGAGTCCCGCCCCCTCCAGTCACTCATGGCTGGGCGAGGCGGCCGTTGGGCGCGTGGGGGCGCCGGCTGGGCGCGTCCTCTGCCCTGCCTTCCCCTCCCCTCCCCTCACAGCCGCCGGCGGCAGCGCCCCGGGGCTGCCTGAGGCTCCGTCCGTCACGCCGGAGGGGGTTTGAGGGACCCGGGCAGGCTCTGCTGCCCGCTGGCCACCTCCCGGTTCTCGGGGTAAAATACTGGCGGGGAGCATTTCCGAGGTGTAGGAGGGAAGAGTAATCGCAAGCAAGCAGCATTTATTGGCTTAAGAAGCGCCTGTGAGGGCTGATGGCAAACCCCGAGGGAGGCTGTCCATGATGCCCAAATAAGGGATTTTCCTGTATAAAAACAGGACAAATTAAGCTAAATAAAGACCAACTAACTTTCGAAATGTAAAACCTCTTCCTTTTTGTTTGGGGTTTTTGGTTTTGTTTTTTCAAAACTGATAAACATTGTGCTTGGGTAGATGGGGATATTTTTATTTTTAGTCTGTGTTTTCTATATTCTTGGCAACTTACAATACTGCTAACAAAGCAATTATAGGCAAAACCATAAAAGTTGATGTTGCAATGTTGTAAAATGCTGTAATGAGCCTCCTGTAGCAACATCCACATTTAATGGAGGGAAGAAGATAAATAAATCTGATTAAATCTGAGGGAAAAAGGAACACAGGAAACTGAAAAACTTGCATAGAATTTACCCCTAAAATACTGAAATTATAAAGTTCCAAGAGTTGCATTATTGCAGACAAATATGTTAATACTTTACCAGACCTTCCCCCTGTGGTACTTGGATGCTGCACTGCTGTTTGTGTTGGGGTGGCTGTTGCCTTCCCCAGGCCAGGAGCGGCCTGTGGGTCCTGCGGCAGCCCCCAGCACAATGCCTTTCCTTAGCCTGCACTCACACACCGAAAGCCCAGCACTTTTCATAGAATCACAGGATGGTTTGGGTTGGAAGGGACCTTAAAGATATCTGGTTCCAAACCCCCTGCCATGGGCAGGGACACCTCCACTAGACCAGGTTGCCCAGAGCCTCAACTTTTCTTCCTGTTGCAGGTGTGGCTCAGGCTGCAGATTGCCCCCCCAGCTCTGCCCACCTTCACCCGTTTCTGCCCTGTGTCCTGTCGCTTCACCCTCACAGCCCATCTCCAGATGAAATTGTTTTCTTTGTAATTGCTGCTGCTGGACTTGGTGTTTCCTATTTGCATACCTGTGTCAACAGGAATATAAACACTTTTGATTGTCCTCATCTGCCCTCCTTCTACCAAAAGACTTGTACGTAGTTTTATATGTCATGTACAAATGCATAAGTTAAAATGTATGGTAACCTGCTTCTCAATCCTCCACGGGTTTGGCCTCTATGGTGATACAGCATTTCCCAGTGTTGGGCTTTGTTTGCACTGATTATCTCTGCATGGATGCTCTGGCCCCAGGCTGTGGTTTCTCTGTCTATACAATGCTTTAGTCTAAGACCTCAACTTCCTACTGCAGAAATTACATGTTTTTGTAGGTGCTGGTTTGTCTTCTTAGCAACAGTTGTTGCAAGATACAATAGAGATGGAGTGAGCCATGAAGCTGTGCTTCTCTAATGACATTTCCTCTGAAAGAAGCTTGATGAAGATGCACTGTATAAAGCGAGCTGATGTAACACACACTGATACAGTGTTTAGTAGTTGAACCACAGGTGCAGCTACCACAGCTCATTTCTAAAGGGTTTTCTAGTTTTGAAATTACAATCGTAAATTTTAGAGGCAGGTTTGAATTTGTCTAAGTGAATTCAGTGAAGCTGGTGGACTTGATCCTAGAACAGGTCCTAGAACAGGAAATCTGATGCAGACTTTCAGAGATGGTCTCTTTTTTTCTATATTTTGAATAGCAAGGAGTTCAGAGTGCAACACTTAAAAAAAATGGTTGTAAATTTCTGAGATATTATTATTTTTTTTTAATCAAAGAAAAAAAAAAAACAAACGCACTTACTAACCATTTCCACTGGAATCTGACCCCAGACAGAATCCCTCAAGAGAATAGACAGCTGTAAGATTAGAATACATGTCTGGTTGTAGCTGCAAGTTATGTACTGCTGGTAGCAGGGCTACTATGCCAAGACAATGGGCAGCTCCCCAGGGTCTGGCCCCAGGAGATTTGGGCAGCTGGAGGGGTGATTCCAGAGGGGATGAGACTGTATTTTAATTTTTTGCCTCTGATGCAACTTACAAGTTTCCCTTTGCAGGCTGTATCTAATCAACATCTCTCAAAATCTCAGGATCAGGAAGGAATGTGAATGGCAAAACTGAGCTTAGGTAGGCAAGAGGAACACTGTCCTGCTTGTGGAAAGCTCAGGTTTGGTCTATAATTTAATCTGTGGTCATTTCAACAGCTGAAATTTGATTGCTGCAAAGTGCATTTTATTAAATTTCTATAAAGAAGATTGGCAGAAGATGCTGTACATTTATCAAGGCAGGTCTAACATGCCTCCCTGAAATGATGGACGTATGGTCAGATATGCGTATTATTTGCTTTACATTAAAACTGTAAAATATTAAGGTGAAGTTGTAAAAGCAGTCGGAACATATCAGCATTTTTACTGCACAGTTTCAGTGCTTCTAGCAGGAAATGTACAGCGTGTGACAATTCAGCCTGGTAACAGCTTTGTAAGTAGATCAATAGAACAGATTACTTTAGTTTTTACAGAAGTTGCAAATACTATCGAGAGATAGTGGGATCATGGTTTGTAAACCTTAAACCACACTTTCCTGCACAACAACCTGCAAAGATATTCTTTTTTGTAAAGCAGGTACGTGATTTTCAGCTGCAAGGAACTTCCTTTTTCTTCACAAGGACCAAATAAATGTTGTTTCTGAGAACGTGCATCCCGCTGTCGCCTTCTAGTTTGCGCTTGAGTGATCAAGTGTTTTGCTCAGTGAAGGGGTTGTCATGAGCCATTTTGTGACTCTTCGCTTTTTCGATGTTAAACTTCAGCCAGCACAAATGGAGACCCTGGATCTGCTGAGGAACTGTTTGGTGTGCAAATGGGACCTGCGGAGGAGGGACCCCAGAATGCTGCCTTGCCTGCATTCCTTCTGTAAGGACTGTCTTCCGGATTTGATTCAAGGCTATAGCTGTATTCCCACCGAGTATGAAGTTCTGTATGAAGGTAATATTTAAGAATCTCTGATTCATGCTCTTTGTATTACAATACTTAATAGAAACAGAGGGGTTAAGATGTACTTTGTGTAGCCTATTCCTTTGCAGTACTGCTTTGAAAGAACCAACTCACAGACTCAAGGTTTGTATGAGCAGAGGTGGATTGGGAACAAGCCTCCTTCATGATGTTTCACGTGCAACAGCAATGTTTTGAAGAGAAATGACAGTCAGGCAATGTTTAACTTTTTCCAGAATGAACTAAGTTTCAGTTAACAAGTGTGACATTATGAATATTTTATTTCCTTAGCTTAGTAACGGAATAAATGATACAAAGCAGTTTCTGGGCTACATCTTTATCCAATCTTTTGGACATGTTGGACTTTTTTATGGTACCAGTTGTGGTGATAGAATTATTCTTCCTTCTTTTCTCCTTCCACACTCCCCTGCCCAACCCCCCAATCCCATTCTTTGTTCCTAACAGAGGACATAATAATTGTTATTGGAATATGTGTATTGTTGTGCACTGAAACTCTTCCTTCTGTCTCGTCATAACTGTGGTTTCTTCCTCTCTGAACCCTTCTGGCTGCAGGTTATACTTTAACTCACCCTAACAAGCTGAGTAAACCAGTGAGGACAAGAAGCATTTTCTGACTGTGGCTTTTGAAATCCTGAAATTATGTGTACAGTTTTTGGTAGTGATGTTAATAGTAAATAAAAACCATTTTTTTGAACAAGACAGGACTTAATTGCAGGATACAGTCATTTTAACGGAGTGATCCTTAATTGCCATGGGGAAGCATTCCAGACTCATTGCTAATTTATAAGAGCAAAGGCATGTGGATTATTTGTATTTTCACAGGCTTTGAACTCTAGATGAATAAGTGGTATAATTTAGTATCCCTTCTGTAGCAGATTTTGGAAACACATAGGAAGAGAAGATACCTTTTCTGAGGTGACAGTAATCTGAATTGACAAGGTAACATAAACTAGACAAGTTCAGGTTTGAGAACAAATGGAAACAGTGTGAGGAGATCACTGCTGAAAAGCTAGCAAAACACAAAATATAAAGGAAAATGACTAACTTAATGGCAAAGGGTACAGAGAGAAAAGGAAATAAAGGTAAGAGAAGACAACAGAGAGCACAAAGCAGTCATTTCAAGTAAATGTCTCCTCAGAATTTTTAATGCTCAGTCATAGTGGGCTTAAAGTCTGAAGGACTTTATCTATAGTAAAGCGCTGTTGAAAATAACTCCTCTATTACTTTTTACATATCCTCATTTGACACCTAAGCCACTCCTCTCCCCTCCTTTTTTCTGTTTGCTGAGTGGAAGAGTGAATTCATATCATTTGGTGATCTTAGATGATGTACAGTTAGAGGTTCTTGTGAGTTGTTAAAAGATTAGATATCTCCTTCAAGCTCTTGAGCAGACTAGGAATTACTTTTCTGTAGGAAATCTGAATAAATACTAGGTTATTTCTGTATATTTTTCAATTTCCCTGTTTACTTCCTCCTTCTCTTGTAGATAGGGAACTTTTATGGGAAAGAGCGATATTAGAGAAAAGAGATAATGGTGATGACCTAATAAACTGAGACAGCAGGTGCAGACACTCAGTTAATATATGAGCAAGGGGAGCAGCAAAACCAAAACATCTGTGTCTGTTATTTAAGTCAGTTGCTGAAACTGCAACTACCATAGGTCAGCCTCACTAAATTTGTGAAATCCTTTGATGGTGTGATGCCAAATATTGCTTATCTTATCTACACTGATTGGTGGGTTGGGGGCAGAATAATATCTCCTCAATTTTCAGTGTTTTCTTTAAGTATAAGTGTAAGTAAGTGCTAATGGTAATCTGTAAATGAAAGCGCTAAACCATTTTAGCGAAGTAAATGTGAAATGTTGCCTGTAAGAAAAACATGTTCTGTACTTGCTATGAATTCTTTATGCAATATATATGGATGGAAGGAGTGAATGTATTTCCAAGTGAAGTCAATCTGACATTTGCTACAAAAGCCTACTGGAATTTGTGGGTTTTGTCATGCTTTACTATAAGTAGCACTATACTAACATAAAGCTCACTTCTAGTTTATTGTTGTAAGTATTAAGATTGCTGAGAAGATGGAAATATGAGGTCCTGATATTTGATGGGAGTTGACGTTGGAAACTTACCTTTATATTGTATGTGTTTGAGATAGCTTCTGAAAGAATGTTACGAGATAGCCAGAACTCTTGTGGAAAAGCTGCATAGAGTTCATTCAAAGCTGTGAGAACTCAGTGTTTGGAAGTAATTTGAGAGGGAAGTAAAAATTATCTCTCCAAGTTTGGTTCCTACATAAGCTTTTTTTATGAAGAGGACTTTAAGATTCTCAGTCTTTCTTTCTGCGCGCCACTGTCACTTTCCTTATTTATACCCCCTTCCTTCATGTAACAGAGAACCCCCATTCTTTGCAGATCTGCATGCTGTGTGTTTCCAGTTGGTTTAGTGCATAGGAAATGTAAAGACAGGGATTGGGTAAGAAAAAGAGAAAACTCCCCCATCTCCTGAGAAGGAAATGTCTCAGATGAAGACTTCCCTTGGCTCCTGCCTGTGTGAGTTGTTGCTCCCAATGCAGTGTGAATATGAACAAAACTGGTTCTTGTGTGTTGCTTTGGTTTTTTGGGTCTTGCTCTTTCTCACCGAGTTCTGAATACATTCAAACCTGGCTTCATCCAGGTTTCTGTGCTTATTGCTCATTTCTGAATTGGAGGAGGGTGCCAAAATAAATTACCCTTATCTGCAAATCTTCCTCTCTGTAAGATGTTCAGTGCTTTATATTGTTTTAGTGCTTGAAATATTACCAACATACTCATTTCAAGAGTAGATAAATGGGGACTAGCGGAGGTGCATTGTTGTGAGAAGTTCATGTTTTTGCAAGACTATCTCAGCTGGGGGGTTGGGGTTTGTGTTTTTGTTTTTCTTTTAAAAACGCATCACAAGCCATCACTACTCAATCACAGTTTAAACCTGTTTAGGCAGATCAGGAAAGATATACTGCAACACCTTGCAGATTTCTGCTAACTGATATCAAACCGTGGTATTATTTACACTTTGTGACTGAATTGGGTAACTTGTCTAACCTGCAAGTACAGTTTATGTAAAACGTGATTAGTAGTTGCCCAGCTTTGTAAATTGCTTTGGGAAGCGATAGGTTTAATTGTATCATGTTTCTCTATTGAGCTTGTGTGTTGAGCTATTTTCTCTGAAATTCTATTTTAAAAGTGTGCTGTGGCTTTTTGTGTTTCTTGAGGTTGGACAGCAAAAATAATGGAAAATGACTGCATAATTTCTGTCCACACTCTGTGTGTGTAAAAAACTGTCCCTGTTTGTGTTATGTTAGCTTCAATATGCAAGAGATCCCCACTTGAATGCCAAGAAATAGAACAGGTTTACGCATTAGCAAAGTGCAAACTGATGAGATAAAACTAAAAGAAACCAGACTATTAAAGAGAACATGTGATTTCCACTGTCAACAGACATTCACTTGCTGCATTTTATTATTTCCAGATGAAAACATACGGTTTTCTTTAGCTTGTAATGTAGGTGCTATATGTAACCATGGACCTCTAATTGTGAAAGCTGGTTAATGAGGCACATCCAAAACTCAGCCAAGTGCTGGTTGCACTTGAATTTTATGTGTTCAGAGGTATCTTCAAGGGGGCTTATTTCAAGAAAAAGATTGAGCTCTAGGACTCTTCTGACTCTAGGCTCATTTTCAGTATGATGTCTTGGCATAAGAAGTAGAGTGTACTGACTAAAGGAGAATCCAGGTGTCAACACGTGGTGCCTTATCTTGTACTAAGTCTGTATGTGTTTAAAAAAAAGGTGCAACCACAGAATTCTTTAAAACCGTATAACCATATTTGGGCTTACAGCAGAGTACAGTTTGGCTGCCTTGGTGTTACAGCTGCTGTATCTCCAGGAGCCAAATAACCTTGCTTTGATGCAATCATGTAAGGCAAGTGATGCAATGCATCACATCTATTAATTCTGGAGGAGAATATCCATTTGCTTTAATTAGATCCACTTAACACCAAATGTGTGTTTTATTTCTAAAAAGGGAAGCTGAAAGGTAATTCTGAAGAGGGAAACTGTTCATAATGTGTATGTATATAGTCATCTTCAAACAGATTTAAAGTTACTCAGTCTTTCTTACTATTGTTCAGCTGCTAGATCCAAAATGCAAGTGAAACAATTGGGGGGGGGGGGGGGGGTTAGTTATATAAATATGAAGCAGTAGAGTGGGAGGTTGTCTTCAGAACTGTTTCCTGTAACCTATAATTGGGTCTCCAAGGAAGTGTAAATTATGCCTGCAGCTTGAGCTGTAGCTGTAGCTAATGCTCTCTGAGAATAATTATTCTGATGGTTGTTGGAGGATAAAGAGTGGAGGAATAGGTGCAACATGTGGGCAGCAAGTATACATGTGGTGTGTATAATAGCTCCATTGTTTATTTCTTTATGCTAATCAATTCTCATGATAATAATAGGTTAATTATCTGTATTGATTTATTTCTGAGGCAACCAGCTTGAGGGTTCTTTCTATTTAAACCTGATCAGACTGGAAGACCTTGAAACAAAACCGTGAGCTGTGGCTTTTGATGTTCAAAAGGTCTTTGTACTCAGTTTCCATATGTGGTGGAGAGGTTACAGTTTGCACTTTCAGAGGTGATTTCTGAAGATTATCCACAGCTCTGTCACTTACAAATTAGATTGCTACAATACAGGTGGAGTAAAGACTTGCAAGCATTCAGAAATTTCAGTTTGTTCCTTGTGCTTCAGCAAAGGAACAGCTGCTGTGAGGGTTGCTACCTTGATGTCAGCCTCCTAATCCCTGTGTCCAATGCAGTGTGGCAGGTCTCATAAACAGGAATGAAAGTGCTGTGGGATGCGAGAGGTCTGACCTGTGGGGAACTAGGGCTTGCACAGTATATGGTGGAACCTGGTTGTTTTCCTCAAAGCCAATTTTAGATATCTCAGGTGTAGAGTTGGAGTGTCCAGACTGGATGCCTGTACCTGACTACTGGATCCATTGCCTTTTTGTTTCCATTTTCTCCAACCCACGGTCTAGTTACTGTTGCTAATGGGAGCATGAGAGTGGAAACAAACATGTGGCTTAAAAAAGGGTCTGTAAGCCAATTCAGCTAAGTAAACACCTGCTGCTGAAGCTTTTCAGGGCTGAGGCGTGCATATGTAAGCATAAGAGGCATAGACGTCTGTATGTCTGTATGCATGCTGCTTTCTAGTGCTGGTGTTTTTTTGTGGTGGTGTTCAGGTGCGTTAGCCTACTATGAATGGCAGCTAAAAGTGTAGTGGAGCCCTGCGAGGGTGTAAGTATAGGAGTATTCCTCCACATCCCTCACATGAAGAAACTTTGCTGGAGTCTGTTTAATACCATGTGGTCTTTGGTGACTGATAACTCAAATATGCTGAGAATACCTTATATGTGGTTTATCCTGCACTTCTGAAATAGGGTTTTGTTCTGCACGTCACAATGATGAGGCCTTACATCTGACATTAGGGTCCTTGCTACCCTTTTAAAATTCATTCAGTGCAATGTGATGTCATAAATAATGATTTCAAGTGATAAACAGCAGGAGGTAATGAACTCCTAAAAATAATTTATGCAAACATTCCTACCTCCTTCCTACAATATAATTTCCATACAAAACTAGAGCATGTCAACCACTCTCTTAGCTTTTTACTGCTTCTAGAGGTTTTGATGATGATAATGGACTTAATTTGGGTATCATGGTTGCACCATAGCTCGGTTTGGCTCCTGATCTCTTAATATGTAAACTGTTGTTTGAATCCTGTAATTCCATGTTGAATTGCTATGAAGATCCAGAAATTGCATCATTCTCACACGTACAAACAGCGAGTCTCTAGGGCTTCTGACTATTCTTCCCTTCACCCACAGTGCTGTAATAATGATATATTTAAATAAGCTGTCTGCAAAGAACAGGTTCTTCAAACAAATTAACATTGTGGTTTAGAGGCAGTGGCGAGGAAGGAAGGCAAAAAAAGTATTTAGGGAATGATCTGCAAAATGTGCCATGGGAGTGAATGATGTTGTAAGACCTGCTGCTACCTGGATCTGGAAAAGCTTTTCTCTTTCTTTCTGCACGCTTGCTCCAGGCTACTCTGAGGACTGAGAGAAGACCCAGGAAAGAAAGGAAGTGGGATGCTGCTATTCACTTTCACTATGGGATTTTTGTACCACTACTACAGGAAAATTACAACCAAGGCGAGTTTGACAGAGGCCTGAACGAATCTTTCTTGCCAGGGCAAGAAAGGAGGCCAGAGGAAAAAAAAATATGCACCTTTTAGTGGCTCAGTACATCCTTCTGCTCAGCTGATTTGTCAGCATTTCTGACTGAAGAAGGGGGAGCAGCCCCAGGTAGTCTCTGGGAGGTCTAGTGACTTCAGTCTGCGGTACGGAAAAGACTAATTCGAGGGAGAGCGCTGTGTGTGCCCTTCTGCTTAATAACCACCCGCTCCCCGATGGAAGTGACTTTGTGTGTAGCTCTCTAAGTGACTGTTTATCCAGAGGACAGGTAAGGGGTTTTCTAGGAATCATGCTTTACTGGTGATGCGCACTCAGAGCGTGAGCACAGCATAGTGTGGTCCCTTTGTATTGTTGAAGTAGCTGCTGCTTGTGGCTATTTGTAGATACCGACATAAAGTTTGCTTAATTTTAGGTACTTGCTTCAAAAATCATACTGTAGTGTATTTATATGCCAAGCTATCATTAGATTATTTTGGGAATTTATATTGAAAAAGGATGGACATTTCCAGGGAGCATAGGGTTTTATTAAATGGAAAAAAGTCAAATAAGAAGCCCAATGAGCTGAAGATATAAATCCATCTCCCATGCCTTAAGGCTTGATAAAGCTTTAAATACAGAATTCAGTTCTAGGGCAGGCAAGAAGGTCCTTATGGATTAGTCCTCCTATGAGTAGGAGACTACTTTCAGTACACTATTGCCATTGTGTCCCTGTTACATTTCCCGTTATCTGTAATGCTCTTTGTTCATATATTCTTTATATTTTTTATTAAGTTGAGGGCTATACTTGTCTCTTATTCATCTCAAGGGGTTTTTAGGTTTGAAATCATAATCGACAGTTACTTGGATATTTAAGACATACTTTGACACACAGTGAAAGCTGTATTTGATGGTCTGTGGTAGAGAGTTTAATACAAAGTTCTGAATCCTCTGTGTGTGGGACTTACTCCATGTGTATCTCTGGAACAACACTGATTTCAGTAGCATAACTCGGAACTAAAACCTGGGAAAAGAATTGTCCCGTGGCATCCAGGACATCACTTTGTAGATATCCCCTAATATTAATCAGCTGTAATGTCTGTGTCCAGAATCACGGCTGTTCCATCTTAATGCCACTACATTTCTCACTATGTATATATATATATATATATATATATATATATATATATATATGTGTAATGAGGCTTTTGCACAGAACTGGAATCCACATGTAATATATTTTTGCTTAGGGTGACATTTATTGGCATTTTCTTTAAAGATAGTTTAAAGCACTAAAAAGATGGTCTTGCCTTTGTCAAATTGATACCTTCTTTATAGAATGTATTTCATGCTTCCCTGGTTTGTAACAAATTAGCAGAATTTAAAGTTCACATAAAGGTGCCCGAGGCCATGAGCATTCCATTAAATATCATTCAATTGGTATAATTTGATTTAACATTCTGCACTAACTGGATAGTGTTGGAATGTAATAAAATAGTAATTTCAATATTAAGGTTTTTTTACCTTATGTGGCGTGTAGACCAAAGTTATCTGTGCTATGGAAGGTCCTGAGCACGGCTTTTGTTTCCCAGTGAGCAGCTGGTCCCAGAAATGTTTTGCATAACACTGCTTGCATGTTCATCCATATGGCATGTAGCTGAAGGAATAACTGAGTCATGCATGTCTTACTTCAGAAAGTAACCCATTGATGATATCTCCTTTGGTCATTTTGCAGCATATTACATAGTCTCAGTACAGGGTTTTCTCTCTGCATTAGTCAGATCAAGAACTAGTGTTGTTTGGGCAATGCTGTTTTATAGGAGAAAGAAACTGGATCACTGCTTCAAAGGGCTAGAGGCGATTCCTTGTAAAGTCGGTGAGTGCATGGTTTCCGATCGACTGTGCAGAGAATTAGAGCATGTCCTGTGGGACTTACTTGAGAAGCTGCTTGCAAAGTAGGCATTTTGCTTCCTAGGTTATCAGTCATAATGTATCTGTCTTCTTATTTCTGCTGCTGTTGTGACTCTGCTCACAGGAAAATTTGAACACTGTTTCACCTTCTAGGAGTTAGCACTAGAATTCACTGGTGCTTGTGGTAAGCACCATTTATAAGGAGTTAGGAGGGCACTGTCTGCATCACACATCTTGCCTTATGTACAGCTCCTACTGCTCTTAAGTTTCTCTAGAGAACTGAGCTGCTAACTGATATCTAACACACAGAGAACCATAACTTGGGGAAGTGTGGAAAGGTTTCAGTGTGATTAATATAAAAACATTCTCTTGTCCTGGAGTGTAACGTATGAAGGTCATTAGCTACAAATAGAATAGGTAAGTAAGATTCAGCTCTGCTACTTAATACACAGTTAAACAGGACTTGAGTTACATGCAAAGAAGATGAGCAAAGCATTGGGAATTGCTTGCGTTGCCCTTTCCTCTGGGGTGACTTGTAGCCAAGTAGAACAAACACCTGTGGATACTGCCTGTGCCTTCTCACGTCTGTGCGAACACTCAGTGTTGTATGAAATGCACAGTTAAACAAGTGTGAGTGGGACCATAGTCTGCCCCTTGGGCCTCCAACCTCGGAAAAGAGAAAACAATAACACTTTTGCTTTTATAACAAACTTTGGGATAAAAAAAAAAAGACCTAAATTTCATGAAAGCAGTTCTTACTAAGATTTCCTCTTCAAAGGAGATGTAACAGAACTCAAAGTTTCTTCAAAACATTTATGAATGAAAGAAAACGTATTCAGACATCTGACTGAGTGGTGGTGTTTTTGTCAGAAGTGGTAATGTAGGAAAGGTTTGGGGTTTGTGTGTCTCTGTCAATGTGAAGTGTTGCTGTTAAAATAACAGTGGCCCAGTTCTGAAAATGGGAGACATCCAGGGCTTGAACTGTGCACTTGGCCAGGGACTGCAGGAGCCATGTCCCAAGGGCAGGAGGTGCTATGCACCTGGAAAACATGAGAGTCTCTGATAACTGTCTAATAGAAAAAACTAAAAAACATCTTAAGCTTTAATTACAGGCCACCCTCCTTATTCAAAAATAATTTTAGTTAGGGAAAATAGCACATTGAACTGATTCTGGCAATACAGAAGAAAGTTGCCATTGACCTTGTTTTAAATGTTTTTATCTTGCTTTAAATGAGTTTGCATCATTTAGTCATGGAAAATACTGCTGTTAGTTATCATAAACATCACTTGGCAAGGTGAGCACAGCACTGAAATTCTGTTCTTAACAGAATGGAAAAACAGAAAAATAAAAGATTGATAAGATAAGGTATAAATAGACTGTCACACCACCACCATCTCTAAAGGACTGAATTCACATCTACAGTAATTTACAGAAATGTGGTCAGAAATATGCACACCCCTTTAAAAAAACCAAGAAAAACCCCAGCCCCCCCCCCCCCCCCCCCCCAGCCCATGCACTAGACTAGCTTGAAAAACTAAGTTCTAGCCCAAGATGTCTAGAGATGAAATAGCAGAGGCAAATGTACAGTTATGGATGCCTTTGTGAACTGTTAGTTCTCAGCCCAGGCAAACACTAGACTTGTCCCAGTTGAGCTCAGCAGCTAATGAAGGTGGAGACAGATTTTGCAGCTCAGGCTGCTTGCTTTGCTTTGAGTGTGATCACATTTTTGGCACCTGTGGATTTGTTGTAATAGATGGCTTGCAATTCTGACTTCGATATATGAAACTTCTTTTAATCCTTTACCTTTATTCTGACTTGTGGCTTCTGCATGTTACTCCTATTTTACTTCACTTGGATAGCATGCTGCACTGTAAAACTAGTATTAGGCAGTGTGTGTTTTATGCTTTGTATACCTTTGGTAATGTAAGAAGTACTGTAACAAGTGTCAGAAAGCATATCTGTAACAAGGGAATACAGCTCAAAGTGCAGCTCAGTTTTTTTCAATGCTGTAAGCCCTAATGAAGTCATAGGAATTTGGACATAGGGATATCATTGATAAATCCTGAGATAAGTCAACTGAGCCATAGTGTGTTTCTAGGGATTTTGTTGCTTTGTTTTTCTTTCCTATGTTTTAAACTAGGTCTAACCACAAGTAACTTATGGCTTGAAGAACATCTTAGTTTCCTGGAACTAAGTGTGTCTGTGTGATGCAAAAAAGTCAACAATGCTGAAGTGTGGTTTATATAACTTCCTGGTTCACATGGCTGGTGTGCATTGCTTTATTTGTGGTGGTTTTGTTTTGTTTTTGTTTTGTTCTTAAATTCAGGTATCCTCATCTGCCCTGTGTGCAAACAGAGCTGCTTTGCAAGGGATGTAGTGGAAAATTTCTTTCTCAAAGATTTGCCAACTGGTCGCTCAGCTATGGCAAAGGTAAGTGAAAACAGCTATGTTGTGAGTGTGAAACACAACCAGATCAACAGTTTGGAAACAGAGCAAAGTTTGTATTGAACAACAGACTCTTTGGTTTTGCTTATGCAACACTGTATTTACTTCACTCCTACAGAGGGACATAATGTCTTCATAATATTTCTTTAACTTTATTTGAAGAATGAGTTTGATTGTTCACCAGAGAGTGTAGCAATAGGACAAAAGGGGCAGTGGCCTCAAGCTGTTAGATTATATGTTACCAAGAAATTCTTTACCATGAGGGTGGTGAGGCACTGGAATGTGTTGCCCAGAGAGGTTGTGACTGCCCCTTCCCTGGCAGTGTTCAAGGCCAGGTTAGATGGGGCTTTGGGCAACCTGGTCTAGTGAAGGTGTGCCTGCTCATGGCAAGGGATTTGGAACTAGATGGTCCTTGAAGTCCCTTCCAACCCAAAGCATTCTGTGATTCTATATTCTTAAAATAGAGTTGGTTAAAAAGTATTGTTACTAGTGGTACAGGACTGGATCCGTGACCATATAATAGGAAGATACCGAATCTCTTGGATTCCTCATTGTCCCCTTTCTGCTCGCAATGCAAAGTAAACAGAAGCAGACTATGGGCTCAATGGTTACACCGAGACTACCCATTATATCCTGTGGGCAATTACTGTTTTCTGATTGCCTGTTTTAATGATAAAAAGCCAAAACATATTTCAGTTTCCCATTGGGAAATGAGTGCAAGGGGTAATTGGCAGGCATAGGATTACTACCTTGGCCTTCTACTGATACTGCATATAGATATTAAATACCCAGTTAACAGGCAGGACTACTGTCATAGTTTTTTAGTTGCTACTATTTTGGGTCACAAGGAGGGACAGAGAAAGGTGTGTATTTCTGCCTGCTGTTATAAAACAGGATTCCATTATTTGCATGAATAGGGTTTATTTCAGAATGTGGTGTTGCCTGTAGCTGGGATTTGAAACAGGTGAAAACTTGTGAAAACTGTTCTGTGATCTGCTGACTGTTTTATCCAAAAGCAAGGGAAAAGTGACACAGAAGCAGGGATACTGGACTGAAGTCTTCTGAACCAGCTCCCAGACTTCAATCTGTCTCCTATGCACTCTTGATTCCTGAATAAACTGGATGGCCACACCGCCTTGGATATTCAGTTTGGATATTCACGCCTTTGGGTGAAGGGGAACATTTTTTTCATAATATAGGGCAGAAGTTATCTTTCCACTCCTCAACTCCTGTAGAAACAGCAATGGATTGCATGTCAGTTCTGTCCTATGCAGAAGGCTTGATACTGTGATATCATTGCAAAAAAGGTCTAGAGGGGATATACTTCTTCCCTTTCAATTGCTTCTGTGTTGCATTTTCTCCATTGTTAAAAGGAAAAGAACGTGTAATCTAGTCTACAATGTGTTCTGGGGAAATGAAAAAAAATAATGCAAGCAAAGTGTCTTCAAGTGTAAGGTGCTTGAAGAGTATCTGGTCTGGCTGAGATGGAGTTAATTTTCCCCATAGCAGCCCTCACAATGCTGTGCTGCATATTGGTAGCTATGAGCTAGTTGATAACACACCTGGACTCTGGCTACTACTGAACAGGGCTGCCACAGCATCAAGGCTGGCTCTCCAACATTTTATCACTCACCAGCAGGCTGATGGGGACAACACCTTGGAAGGGGACACAGCCAGGACAGCTGACCCAAACTGACCAAAGTGATATTCCATAGCATATGACATAGGCTTGGTAGTGACAGCTGAGACAACAAGGGAAAAAAAGGGGGGCATTCATAATTTATGATGTCTGTCTTCTGGAGCAGCTACCCCACCTACTGAAGCTGTACTTTCCAGAAGTAACTGGACATTGTCTGCTGATGAGAAATAGAAAATAAATCATTTGTTCCTCCTTTAATTCCATGCAAGACCCTGCTTTTGCTTTATTAAACTGCCTTTATATTGACCCATGAGGGTTTTTCCATCTTATTTTCTCCCCACCTGTCCTGCTGAGGAGAGGAGCAATAGGGCAGCTTGGTGAGCACTTGGTGTCCATCCAAGGCCAACCCACCACAATAACTTTATCTGAAACAGGAAGAGGTTTGTTCACGTGCACTCTTCAAAGAGAAAAAGAAGATTCCTAAGATATTGCTGAATGTTTTGAATGCACTTTTTCTACTGGGATTTCTTAATTACCATAACTCACATCATTTACCTTTCAATGAGAATTTGTGTAGAAAGGAAATCAAATGAGAATATCTAATGTCTTCAAAAGCACTAGATTATTTTTTCAAACCTTCTTTGAAAGAAGGTTTTTCTTTTCTGTAATCCCTTAGGAGTCCTAAGAGCAGTTCAGTAAAGCAGATTTCTCACTGCAGCATAGGAGTACCCTAGAGGGACTTGCAAACGTTCTTCATAGGTTTTAGCTTACTTCCTTTTGTATTAGCAGTCAAGTTGTGTACTGTTGAAGCTTGAGTCTTTTATCCACCCTCTTGCCCCCAACTAAAGCCATAGTTTCACCATCAGTGATAACAAAAGGAAAAGCACCAGTTCATCCACACCTGAACTACCATCATTTTCTTAATTTAACTAATATGTTCAAATGGGAATCTGTCAAGGCTTGTAATGAGGTGTTTGGAAACAAGATGTTTCTTTGTGTGTTAGTGAAGCATAAATGATAAAACGTACTGTGTACCAGCAGCAGGAGTTTCAAAAGCATGCAATTCAGAATATCTTGCCCAAAAGCCTATTTCCACATCATAAAAAATGTAACTCTGGGAACACTCTTTAAGTGCTCTGCAACTTAAAAATTATGTTAATACAGTACAATGTTAATATAAATTCTAGTTGGACTGACAGCTGAACAGTTACGGACAAACCTGTGATTAAGCAGTTTTGGTTATTACAGAGCAGGCAGAGCATCCCTCACCTGTTCCCTAAGCTGGCACTTCATGGGTACATTTTAAATTAGATGCTTCTGGTTTATATAACAAGCTTTGCTTCCCAGAATAAATACCCTTGCACTTTGATTATATAAGTTCTAATAGGCTTTTTGGTTTAAATTATCACATGTACCTTTTGGAAAACATTGTTGATAAATAAATGGCTAAAATAGCGGAAGAGTTTACACAAATACTTCCCTACCCAGACAAATAAGCACATGTAAAACTTTACTTTGCTGTCTTATTTTCAAGAATTGGCCAGTCTCTTTGAAAAAATATTTGGAATACTTAGAAACACTTGAACAATAAATTGATGAGAGACCTGTCATGAGAGTCCAGCTCCACTGAGATAATGATAAAACTTAAATATGTTTCAGCAGAACAAAACCTTTTTTTTATTGTGCTGAACTAAAGCAGAAGTTGACTTGTGTCTCGGAATTTAGGTGAACATAGAAGTTCCACTTAGTTTTAAATCATGGCTTTACATTAAGATGACCAGCAAAGAACTGTGATTGTTCTTCCTTCAGTCTTTGTATCCCGAGATGCCATAAAGAGAAACTCTTCAATTAAATTCATCAAGGCTTGCGTCAGCATTTATATGCTGAGCGTGTGCTAGCACGTCCTTCTCTTCCTGTTTCCCATCAGAATAGTTAGGATGCAATTGTAACTCAACTGAAGATAAGCTGATGGTCAACAGAAAGGACAATATAGGAAGTTATTTTGCCATCTGTTATTAGTTGCCTGTGTAGCCCTGAGTAGTAGCAATATTCAGGAACTATGCATAAGTACAGTAGATATATTGTGACCTGGGAGGAAATGTTTGAGTTTGATAAACTGGTCACAAAGCATTTATGCTTTGATGATGGTAAAATTATATCAACATCTTCATTCTGCCCATTAGTACCTATTTGTGGCTATGGCAAGTCAAAACCATTAATATTAGGAGTTTTCAAACAAGGTATTTTATGTTTAATGCAAATCCTTTTTAGAAGAAGGATTGAGTTCATTCTTGAGTTCATTCTGGATACCAAAGCTCAAATTGCCCACTTCATTTACATGCGTTAGTGGCACTTCCAGACATCAGGGCCTGTATAACAAAGGGTGCTTCCTGACTTGTTGAGTCAATAGAGATGATCATCAATTAAGGTTTCTGGTTCTTCTTACATTCCTGTGTCTTAAGTTTCCAGTTTGCCATCTGTGATACCAATATATAAATTGAGCTAACTTCTGGCCAGCTCTTTAAGGAATAGGAACTAAGTTTTTCATTAGTAATATGTGGGTGTCCCTATATTGTTTTCTAAATTGCCTTACCATTTATGTGGTTTATGTATTTTTCTGACAGTTGCATTGTATCAGAGCAGTTCATACAATGCTAAAGCAAACTGAGGAAGCTCTAACTTTATTTAAAATAATCTAGATTTAGAGTAGATCTGCTGAAGTGGCTGCTATTTACGTTCATCTACATGAAAACAGAATTGGATTCTAGCCTATGGATTTTTTTAGTTAGTTAACAAGTAATTAGTAACAGACAGAAATTAATGAATGACATGGAAATAATATGGAAAAATGTTTCTGCGTAATGTTGTGATTAGGAAAAAAAGGTAAAGTAAAAAACTTTTTTATGGGCTATGTTTGAGACTTTAACATTTCACATATTTACTTGGCAACCTACACTCTTTTTCTGTAGAAAATGTCCATCTATCTAAATATATATATATAATTGTAAGGTGTACCCTCACTTCATGTGTTAAAGCCATCAGTAAGTAGTACAACCCTAACAGAAAGGAATTATACTCATTTTCAAAAGTAAATTTTAATCCAATCCTAAGCAAACTCTTAGAATCGCTTGAATTGCATCAATCTGTGGAAGAAAAATATTAGGCTTGCCCATTGGAATCATAATCTATTAAAGGTAACAGTTTGTATGGCTAATTTGTTATCTGTGTGTGTAATTGCACTTTTTGTTCCTAGAGCTGCTCCACGTGTAAAGAGAAGAGACCTGCTCACACTCTCTGTACGAGCTGCAATAAGTGGTTGTGCAGCTCATGCACAGAGGAGCACAGACACAGCAAGGAAACTGGAGACCGCTTCCTCCCTGTATCCATGAGGGGCTGCACAGGTACCCAAGAGGCACTTTGACATATGTTTTTTCTTCACATATAAGTTATTCAGTTGTAAAAGAGCAGTTGCAGGCTCTGTGCTGCAGACACCATGTTCCGTGTGCGTGACTTACAGTGACATGTATACATCAATGAGAGACTGTGTGATTTTTCTATAACTTTAGGTCCATTGCCACAATTGACATTCCACACTATTCGAAAAATGTTGGCTATTCACGTTTCACAAAGACAATCTTTTCCCCATGTTCAATCTGCAGAGAGATGGGCTAGGGTTTGGTAGGCTACAACAGCAACTAGCCTTACCCTTTCAGTATTTCTGTCCTCCTTTACATAATTTGCTTCAGGAAAATACTCTAAAGCAATTCCCATGCTCACCGGCAATTTGTGTGAGGGCACGTCATGGACAGCAAGTAGCTGTGATCACTACAGGATGTTCCTTTCCTAAGCCTGAAGTGAAAAACGTTTTTCCTGAGTGTAATCACTATATTGCTGTAGGCAAGCAGAAATGAAGCCCATTGGCAAATTTGTCTCACCCCTATGTAGTGATGATCCACAGAAAGCATTATCTTCTCCTGTTACTGCTCATTATTTTCTCTATTTATATACCAGAAAACCTATGTAAGCAATTTGTAACCTAAAATGCAGTTTCATGCAATGATGTATGTTTACATTTTACTCACATAAGAAGTTTGTGCTAGAGTTTGTGCTGCACTGTCATTCTTCTTCATAAGAAAGATGAAGGAAAAAAACAAGGAGTAAACATACGTGTAGCCCACATTATACTTATTATATTGTATGTTTTTCTTCAGGGTTTTGCTTGTAGGAGCCTAGGCTTTATGCTTGCTAAAGATGGAGTTCTTTAAGTCCTGGATGTTCATTGACACGCAGTACGCCATTGCAAAATATAGTGTAAACAAACAAAAAAGAATAATCTGTAAGAATAGTACAGATGACACATGTTTTCTGGGGTTTTAGAGAGTATTATAAACTGAAGTCCCTTCAGTCCCCCCACAAATGTCCTGATTGGATGGATGATATGTTTTTCTTCTTAAGTCGATGGAGAGATAAGGACTGTGGTTTTGAGACTCCAATTGTTTACAATTTCATTTCACTTTGAGTAAGATTACCAGGTCATATTGTTGACAAATAGCTGTAAGAAAATATACCTGTGGTTTAGTTGTGGTTTTTATGTGCACTACATGAACAAAAAGATGCAAACATGTAAACTAAAAAACTTTCTCATATTTTCAAGCCTAAATTCTGTGTGGTGAAAAAGAAATGAAGAGTTTGAAGGGTATGCAATGAAAGGAAGAATGGACATATGTAAAGTGGAAGTGTTGCTCCTGTGCAAGGAGGTTGATAGTGTATATATAGACTAATTAATCTAAAAACAATAAAAATTGGGATATAATCTGTGCTTTAAAAATTATTATTATTGTTTATGTACGTATTATTTATTTAGGACATAGACATACCCTCAGGATATTTCAAAGAAAGCAAAAACTAGGATATACTAGAACTCAGGATGATATTTTTTCTTTTCTTTCTGGATATAAAACATCCTCTGTTTTTTCATGTTTAGTAGCTGTCTTCAGTCTGTGTGGTGCTTCAGAACAACAGTCACTTTCTTTTTAGGCCCCTATAACCATTAAGGGACACTCTATCCCATTGATTTTGTATCTTGCTTGTCCGAAGTTGACACCAACTGATCAGAGGAATATATACTAACTTTCTCTTAATTTTTCAAGAGATCCACCTGAGATAAAGAAAAATAGAGAGTGTAGAAAATGGTGACTTAAATTATGTTAATTGAGAATTTAGGGCAACTGAACTTTTCCTGTTCTTAAGTGAGGTTCTTTTGAAGAAGTCAACATGGACAGTTGTGGTCAAAGTGTCTGACCCTACAAAGATAGGCTCATGCCCTTGTTCAGTGTCTGATTTGTAAGAAACTTATTTTAAAATTGAAGAATGTAGCTCTGAGCTGAGTTTAAAGTGAGCTGAGGATACCACAGCTCAGTGTCAGTTCTCACTGACATGTCTGTTGAATTAGGGAATTACTAGTGACCCAATGCTAAAAAATCCACTGATTTCCCTGGGATGATTGCAATTGGCCAAAGGCTGAAAAATGGGGAAATCCTTATGTGAGATTGTTACTAGGCTTCCTTGGACCTTGAAGACTGCATCTCATTACAGGTCAGAGTTTAATATGGATTATTTGATCCTGAGTTTTCAGAAAAAGAGCTTGCATTCCCTGCAGCTGCTGATCAACCAACTCATGAAAACTGAGATAGTTGTTATGGACATTTTATTTTTCTTTAAGATATAATATCTGACCCCATACAGGAAGATAAGATCATCTTCAACATCCACCTTAGGTTGTATAATCAATATATAACAACTTGGCTACATTATTTGCATTGTCAGCTAAAGGTTTTAATGTAAAAGTATATTTGCAGTACAGTCAGAAAAAACTAGCTGTTGAGGTGAGTTGCTTTTATCTTGATAGAAAAAATATTGGAGTGGGCTAAACAAACCTCTGACCCAATTTAATCTTTTTAATAACATTATCTATTAGCATTTGGTTCAATAATAAAGTAAAAGAGTAAATTTCCTTGAAGAATAAAACATGATACTGTAGTAAATAATTCATAACAGTATAAACTATATAATGTGGTTACATAGAAATTTTGCCCTGATCTGTCACAACTTATCTTGCACATTATGTTGAGAGGGTGGAAGAGGGAGCCAATTGAACTAGGTTCTCCAAGGGCTCCATTTTGCTACAGGATGAGAGCATGGTCCTGCCACAAGTTGATTTTTTTTTAATGTTTTGATAAGCATGGAAGGATTGGTGTGGGAAAACAGAAGCATTTTTTCTCATTTTACATGAGCAAATAATATGTAAATAAGTAACATTTTTTGTTTTGTTTAAAGTTTGTATCGACAAGTGTTATCTAACAATGTTTTGTGTTGTTAGAGAGTAATGGGATAGTGTCTTTGTAGGAATATTATAAAGCTGCAGTCATGTGCTTTTCTTGTTGTCCCCTTATGTGTTCCTGTGTGCTAATAATGTTGATGGTACTGTGGACAGAAGATTTGAACACTGACCTGCATAAATCTCTCACTGTACCTTAGCTTTGCTTGTGTTTTTTGATGATTTTGACAAAACACTATTTTTCACTGGTAATAATGATGGCTGGTGCTTACACTGGTTGATAAAATAAGGCTCTGGAGGCTGCATTTTCTTGTATCCAAGAAAAGAGATTTGCCTTCCCTGCCTTAGGTATTAATGTGCAGGAACTTGTCAATGTCTAACTCTAGTGGAAGGGGTTTTGGTTTAGCAGGGTTTTTTCTATTCTTTCATTGACAGTGTTCCCTTTTTCTGAAATAATCTTATCATATCCAGGAAAGAAAACAAAAATAGTTTGCACAGGAGCAACACTTCCACTTCATGCATCCACTGTCCATTCTTACTTTCATCACATTACTCTTAAAAAACCAGAACAAACCACCCTCTTCAGCATCAGGTTTTAGTGCCTAATATCAAAATCCCTGAGCTGCTGATGTTTACATGCTGCATTTACAACAAATACAAGTTTGAAAAGCAGTTTCCCATGTGCCTTTGTTTAAGAACAAAGGATTCTGCTTTGACTTCAAGTTTAGTATATTTACTTTTCTACTTTATACAATACAGTTTTGTTGACTGGCTCGCCAGACCAAGGCATCCAAAATAGCAAGTCAGCTGCCCAAAATCATAACAGATATTTAAAACCCGTGAGAGTTTAGAAGACAATATGAATTTGGTTTGATGACTTCTTTCTGAACCCCTTTGATGTGCTCAGTTTGTAGGATGCATAAGACCAGGAAATATAAACAAACCCTACTTCATGCAATCGGATATTTCCAGAATCTGGGTCTCCTAAAAGTAACACCAAGACTTTCAATAAAATTGCCAGAGTTTTGGCAACTCTTTTTCTTAAATATAATAGTAATTCTTGTCAATGAGAGCATTGCTTTATATTCTTCAGCAACTGAAGATGAAGCAAGAGGTTTTTCCTTATTTTGTCCAGTGCACACTCCAGAGCCACTCAAGCTGTTTTGTGAGACCTGCGATACACTTATGTGCCGCAACTGCCTTTTGACAGAGCATAAGGAGCACAGGTACCACACACCGATTGCTTAATCACAACCCTGTCTAATGGGCTAGCTAATTTAGATTTAACACTATTCATCTGCAATTCCTGTCGGTTGAAGTTGCAGGCTAATCCAAAATTAATAGCCACAGATATCTTAGATCAATTTTCTTATCACAGAATGTTAGGGGTTGGAAGGGTCCTTGAAAGATTATCTAGTCCAACCTCCCTGCCAGAACAGGATCACCTAGATTAGGTCACACAGGAACATGTCCAGGTGGGTTTTGAATCTCTCCAGAGAAGGAGACTCCACAACCTCTCTAGGCAGCCTGTTCCAGTGCCTAAGCACTATAACATATGGTTTATTGTCCTCACAGAATCAATCAGTGCTCCCATCGGTGTGTACCTTCCCAACTGTATTGCCTGCCCAGATATTATGTATGCAAGCATATAATTTCTTGTGACTGTGCTCAAAGGCACAAGTTGGACTCAGTACTTAACAAGGTTCAAATACTTCTGTTTGTCTTCAGTGAAGACATCACAACTGTACAAGACTGGAGTTGCCAATACTTAAGCATGCTGCTTGCCCGTGGAAGTGTGTGCGCTATGTGGGGAATTGTCTATACACAGGGACAGTTTTTGTGAGGTGAGCCGGCCTGTATGATAAGGTTTAGTTGTCATGGAGAACATTTGCAGTATGAAAGAAGTAGGGGACCATGTCCAGAAAGGTATTAAGACACCTGGTCCCCTAAGTTTGTCAGCTGACAAAAGTTGATTATCAACCAAAAAAAGATGGTGTGAGAATTTCCCCTTCTTTCACAGGTTCAGACATCTTGATGAAGCTTTGCAAAACCAGAGAGTTATCCTGGAAAATGTCATAACTAAAGTGGAAGAGAAAAAAAATGGGATTCAGGTTTCAGCTAAACAGATAGAAGACAGGTAATGGCTATAGTTTTTTTTCCTCTCTCCGTGAAATTGGGTGATCAGTAAATATATTACTTTCACTAAATGTAGATTAACAGAAGTAAATGCAGATGCTTTTTTTTTGTTTGTTTTTTTGAAGATAGGAAATAATGTGAAGATTAAAAATAAGAAATTCATATTTAAGTAGTACTGACAAGTCATGGCATTGTAATACATGATTCTATAGTCCTTATAAGGCTTGTGACATCTGCCATCAGAATTGATTTCTTTGTATAATCTGTTTCTGAACTAGAATTTAAACAGATTAGTAATAAAGACTGTTTTTAAAATGCCTTATTTCTTCAAGAAAACTCAAAATAAGCTGTGATTTCAGTCAAGACTAATAAAAAATGAAAAGGTTTCATTATATTAACTAGATTGTGGCTACTGTTTATGTAATTGTTAGCTGTTGGATCTCTTCTGCATTAATACAACCATTTCAAACACCTTGAAAGAGTACAAGTGTAAAGTGAAAGGTTTTTTTGATATGGCTTCTGTGTATGTTGACCAAGAGTTTAAGATTGTTCTTGGCATGGTGTTTGAGAGAGTGGCCTGGTTTCAGCTAGGATGGAGTTAATTTCTTTTCTAATAGCAGATGGAATGCCGTGTTTGGGAGTCAGGATGAGAGCAGTGCTGATAGCACCCTGATGTTTCTAGTTGTTGCCAAGCAATCAAGGACTTTTCAGTTTATATTCTCCTACTAACGAGAATGGGGGGGGACGCAGCCAGGAAAGGTGACCCAAACTGTCCAAAGGGGGTACTCCATGCCAATTACATCATGCTCTGCATAAAAGGGGGGCTGGTTGGAGGAGGAGCAGGCAGCTCCAGGACTTGAGGTTTTGGGGACGGTCTGTTTTTTTGGGGTGGCTTTGGGCTGCACGGCCTGAGTTGTGCAGCTTGGTGAGAAACTGCATCGTGTATCACCAGTTTCATATATTTTGCTAGAAAGTCCTTTATCATTGTTATATCTCTCTTTCTGCCATTCTAGTAAACTATCCTTATCCCACCCGCGAGGTTTCAGTTCCTTGGTTTTGTTTTTTTCCCTTCCCTCTTCCCTGCACCACCCCTCACACCACCACTCTCCTCCTACACTCCCTTTTAAAGAACAATTAGCTTCGTGGTGCTCAGCTCTCAGGTGGGACAAAACCACAACAGAGAGTTAATCAACATTAGCAAGTCACATCCAGAGAGTAGTGGTCAACAGCTCAGTGTCCAGATGGGGATCAGTGATGAGAGGTGTCCCTCAGGGTTCTGTATTGGGACCAGTGCTGCTTAATATTCTCATCGATGACATAGTGTATCGAGTGCACCCCTAGCATGTTTGCAGATCACATGAAGTTGAGTGGTGTAGCTGACATGCCTGAGCGGTGGGTTGCCATGTAGCAGGATCTGGACAAGCTCAAAAAGTGGATCCATGTGAACCTTGTGAGAGTCAGTGTGGCCAAGTGAAGGGTCCTGTGCAGGATACCAAGACAGGCTGGGGGATGAGGGGATTGAGAGCAGCCCTGAGGAGAAAGACCTGTGGAGACTGGTGGACAAAAAACGACATAAGCCAGCAATGTGCAGCCACAGCCCAGAAAGCCAAATGTGTGCTGGGACACATCAAAAGAAGCATGGCCAGCAGGTTGAGGGAGGTGATTCTGCCCCTTTACTCTGATGACAGGCTGGAAGAGTTGGAGCTGTTCAGCATGAAGAAGGTGAGGGTCCGGGGACACCTTATTCAATACTTAAAGGGGGCTTATAAAAAAGATGGGACCAAACATTTTAGAAGGGCCTGTTGCAATAGGACAAGGACTATTGCTTTTAAAGTACAAGTGGGTAGATTCAGACTAGATATAAGGAAGAAAAGATGTTGGTGAAACAGTGGAACAGGTTGCACAGAGAAGCGGCAGGTGCCCACCTGCAGGAAACATTCAAGGTGAGGTTGGACCAGGGCTCTGAGCAGCCTGATTGGGTTGAAGATACCCCTGCTTGTTGCATGGGGGTAGGAACTAGAGGACCTTAAAAGGTCCCTGCCAACCCAAACCATTTTATAAGACACTGAAGGGAAGTGTAGGATAACTTGTGTGAAGTAGCACAACTTTCATTGGAGTTCTCTATCAATAGTTAGATTGTTTTTTGTAACAAATAACTACTAAGCTCTGAATAAATGTCATAATGGTTGGCTTATCCAGGGATGCATGTATCTCGCCCACAGGTTGCTTGAAGTAAAACACTTATACAAAAAGGTGGAAAATCAAATAAAAATGGCCAAGATGGTTCTGATGAATGAAATCAATAAACGAACAAACATCCTTCTTGAACAACTTGAAGTAAGTAAGGCTAGTTTCCTTAATACCTTGGGAAATCAAGCTAAATTAAATTTAATCCCAGTGCCAATGGAAAAAATATAGATTGTGAGAGTTATTGGCCCTTTGGTTATGTTTTTAAATGCTTATTTTGTTTTTCTGCAAAATTTGATGTGGAATCAATGGTTGACAAAGATTCAGGATGAAGTGGCAAAATGTTTGCTTATCGTGAGTTAACCATGTTTCTTGTGAGGTTAGAGAGAATGTGTGTGCACCTTTTGAGTACTAACAAAACACACCAGCTTCTCGTTTTAATGTTTAATTTGTAGAAGACCACTAGCAGCACGCTTAATATCCTGTTTTGGAAATGATCCTCTGGTCTACTTTCTGTAACAGAGCCTGCAGTTTTTCACTTTTCAGTTTTTGCATGTCCAGTGAAAGAATACTTGGTTTCATTTTGAAGTGTGCTAGGCACTAAAATAGCTATCAGATCTGATTAGAATTGCTGCTTCACAGTTATTCTTGGATAATTTTAGCAGGTATGGGAAAGAGAAGGCTCTCAGCATTTGCTGGATACCTTTGAAATGACACATTTGATCCAAATATGGTTAATCAGTACCTTTACAGAAAAGGGAAAAATATGTTTTTGTCTCAGTATTATTAAGCATTAAGTAAATCAGCTTCATGTGTTTTGACAAAGTTTTGGTGTTTGAATTATTGACAACCACAACTGAACTGTGCATATACTTGAAGTATATGCATAGTGGTCTATTGAAGTGCATGTAGGGGGCATCAAATGAAATCAGGAGGTGCTAGGTTCAAATCAAACACGTGCAAATAGTTCTTCACAGAGATGGTAAATAAGTGTGTAACTCCTTGCTGAAAAATATTGTGCTTGGGTTCAAAAGTAATTCTAATTAATAGATAAATGCACCAAGGGTGGTAACGTAGCCTGTGCTTTTGCGTTCCCTAAATCATGAATTGCTGGAGACTGTAAGACCATTCTGAGGAAATGCTGCATGCTTCCCCTCTTTTTATATTTTCCTTGGATCTCTTCTGTTGTGTGTCCTAAGAGATAATGAAGTAGTCCCGGTGCAAATTTCATCCAACATTTACAGCTTTCTTGGGTTACATTATTCTGTTAAACTAAGACCAGAATGATGTAGGTTGGTTGCTCCTGGGGAAGTCATCATTCTTCCTGAATGAAGACATGCCTGTTGAATAGGATTTGCTTTCTTTTTGTCATTGGTGGTTTAAAGAGATTCTAAATAGGTGTCCCTGGAAATAATGCCTAATGTAGTATCAATGATTGTGTGCATTATGTGTCTCTGAAGAATGACAGCTATCTTCTACTGCTTCACATTATTAACAGAAAATCACCAGTGAAAGGAAGCAGAAATTGGAGCAACAACTGCAAGGTGTTGTGGTTTTAAGCAGACAGGTAGAGCATGTGCAGAACTTCATCAACTGGGCAGTGTGCAGTAAAAACAGCATCCCTTTTCTCTTCAGTAAAGAACTGGTAGGAGCAATACTTATTTTCTCAGTAAATTGAAATCGTTCAGTGGATATAAGAACTGTTTTAAGGATTTAATGATTTTCATCATCTTAGAATCGTGAATAAAATCATCACCCTTTGATTTGTTACCAGATTGTGTTTCAGATCCAGCGTTTGTTAGAGACAAATTGTAACACAGACATAGGCCCTCCTCTGAAGATCAAATTTACTTGGGATCCCTCCTACTGGACCAAACAACTGTCCAATTTGGGTAAGAAAAATACATTGTTGTTTACTAGTCAAGTGCCCAAAGCTTGACAAGAGAGATACAGACACATACAGTGCTTTAGGGAAAGAGCTCTCCTTTTTTGTTTTGACTTCTTCCAGCTTTGTATGTTTTGTTATGTTCTGAAAAAGAGCTGGTGTGGTTGAACTTTCTTGGTTTTCCCTCCAGTTATATCAATTCACCTATTAAAAGACATTGCTATATATAAATATTTTCTCATAAATGTTACTTAGAAATACACTCTTTAAATATCATCTTTGATGGTCTTAGAAATTCACAATGTAAGAAACTAACTACTACTTTAGTGTAAACACTGTGCAGAGATAAACAAAGAACTTTTAACTGAAATCACTTAAAATGTATCATCACTGGCTATCAAACAGCCTTGCCTTGGGGGTTGGACCCTTCCAACCCCTATGATTCTGTGATTCTGTGACTTGGCCCACTGTTCAGGTCTGTCCCTGCAAGCTGCAGCTCTGTACAACACCAACTCTGGCAGTCATGTAAGGAGTACCCTGGGTGAAATGGAGTATCTGCAGTGGGACTTGTGCTAGTCCCTCTGCCTCACCCAGGGGCAACTGGGCTCAGTCATGCCCGTGCTCCTCAGATCCTGTAGTGTCTTAGCGGCCGAGGGACCTGAGCAGTGCTTGTGACACAATTAACAGGCACAAAGATGTCCCTAAGACATTGACTGTATAATAATTACAGTGTATTTATATTATGAATGTGCATACTGTGACTTTGTTTCCCACTAGCTATGAATTTCTCAACTGCAGTGGGTTTTTACAGTAAATTCAGTTTGGTGGGCCAATAAAAGGTCTAAAAGTTTGGTTCTCTTCCCATTTTCAGATATTTAAAACTAGATAGGGCAAAACACTATCAAAAGTATTACGGGGAATAATCTTCTCTTTACTAAAAGCATGGGCAAGATGAGTTCATAGGTCACTTCTATTTCTAGCTTTTATGACCCTCGCCTACATAACATCAATCTCTCTTATTTTTGTCACTTTCAACCTGGAAGCAGGCTTTTGTACCTGTGCTTATGGATAAAAAGAAGTGCTCACACTTTAGTAAAAAATGAAAGCATAAGCTATATCCATCAGTTAAAATAAATTGAGGTCTGTTTTTCAAAGCATGTGCTGGTAATTTGACTGTGAGTTCCACTGACATCAGTGCAAGTTTGCTGGGATTTTAAATCACTGAAAAATCTTGAAAAATTTGTCTTGAAGGTATGTTGAAGGACTGCCTGGATAGGACATTTTAATATCTTTTACATCTGAAATGAAGACAAGGAAATGGCTGTCATTTACCTGTCTTTATTGTGTAGACTTGTCAAGATCATCAGAGGGAGTAAATTTCTGTTTTTTCCAGGAGGTTTCATTGTGGAAGGTGAACACAGTTCTCACTCAGATGTGCTGCTCTGTGGAAATGTGCAAGGATTACACTCCTCTTTGTATCATGGGCACCGTTCATCAGCTTCACAGCTGGAGCCTATGAATAGCCAGCCACATCAGTTCCCACCTGCAGTTCAGTGTCCCACGCCTGCCTGTTGCTCTCACTGCCTCAGCCTACCTCACTCAAATAAAGCTCAGCATTCTTACCAAGATATAAAACACCATCATAATTTTCGACAGCCTCCTGATCTGCATCAGCAGCACTTCCCTCTGCAGTACAGCATGCAGCAACATGACAAAGAGCAAAGGGGTGTCCCCCAGCCTACAAAGTTAACGCAGTCTGGGGTGGAACAGCAGTTGAGGTCAGAGCCAGAGAATGTGTCTGTGAGGATGGGAAAGCATTTGCCTTCCCAGCAGCCACAGCAAACTGCACCCCTGGGTTACGCTCTTGTATCGCATGAAGCTCAGCAAGTTCACACAAGCCATCCACAGCCCTTCCGCACACAGGCTTCTTTGCAGACATCAACTGTGCAAGTGCAGCTTGGTCATCTCCAGAAGATAAAATCTAACCACTTGCAGCAGCCACCACCGCAGCAGCAGGTGCCACCAGCATCACCACCATCAGGTCAGAACGACAACACCCACAAACAAGTCATCCAGCAGAGCCTGGACATAATGCACCACCAGTTTGAACTGGAGGAGATGAAGAAGGATCTGGAGCTTCTTCTGCAGGCCCAAGGACAGTCCAGCTTGCAACTGAACCAAGCCAAGCCACCTCAGCATGTTCAACAAACCATAGTTGGTCAAATCAACTATATAGTGAGGCAGCCAGCACCAGTTCAGCAACAAATCCAAGATGAAGTACAAGTAGGTTCTCTAAAAGTTCTTTCCTGTTGCCTTTAGTCAATGTAAGCTCAGAAATGGGAGACACCTTTGGGATTTCATGTACTTGGTTGAACTTTCTGTTGTTTTCTATGTATTCAGCAGATGCTTCATGCTTTATGCAGATTGGGCCAAAATTTTCTGTAAAGAGCTGCATGAACAACCTGCACGCCAAAGATCTGAATCGCTAAATAGACAGGGTGAGCAGCAACTGGGAGAATAAAAGTATCATCATTCCTCCTTTGTGAATATGTAACAGGAGGACTGCAGTAGTGTCAATCTTGATTTCAACCCCTTTTTACTGGAAACTTTAAGCCCCGAGCCCTTGAAAAAGATTCCATTTTGAATCTGAATGATTAATGAAAAGAGAGTGAAGAACACCTATTTACTGTCTGAGAAATATTTCCCATTCTACTAGTAACTACTCTTGCTACTGCATCATGTCCATTAAGATTTTCATTAGTATTCATACACGCTGTTCTGCTACAGTTCTGTCAGCAGGGCTAATTTCTCCTCTTTTGCTCTGCTGGAAAGGTCCTGCTTTTGGAAAAGGGACGGTGCTTGGTGGTGAGCATCCAAGTTACAAGGCATATAAGGTGCACAGTAAGGTGGGTTTAAAACTCATTCTAAACAGCGGGGATTGCAGCAGAAAGGTGGCTGGGACTTCCCTTTGTATAAACCTGTGGAGTTCTCACCTTGAATAGGTCTCAAAGTGGCTTTTAGGGGCAGATTGCAGGCTTTTAGTGCAGCTCTACATTTCAGCAGCTTGATTAATTTAATTTTTTTTAAAAAAAATCATTATAGTTTGAGAGAAATCTTTCCCTATTCATTTATCTCTCTACTTAGGGTTACTGTGAACATCTTTGTTGTTTCAGGGTCTTTCCAGTCTTGTCATAATGTATATGCTGTGAGTTGATGAAAATTTGTTACCACTTTTCTTTCTGAGATTTTGAAAACACAAATTCTTAATTTTCACTTTTAGGTCTGTGAGAGTTCAACTGAACTTGATGCCCACAAGCCTATAATTCCTCTTGACAAAAGTGATAGTCCGTCCCTGCCACAGTCTCTAGATGAAGAAGCCAGTGTCAGCAGTCACTCCCCTGAGAGCACATTGCAACAATCGGCTTTCCATCCACTGAGAAAGGTATAAAGAACCTGTTATTAAAAAAAAAAAGAAAAAGCTTTAAAGGAAAAATATAATTTGCTAATATTGAATATAATATGGCATTGAGATGTGCAATCAATTTGAAAAAATTAAGACAGTAAAAAGTTGACAAAATGGCTTGTAAATCTGAGAATACAGTCACAGCCTAACCTAGTGTGCATCTCCCAGTAAGATGCCTGCACACTGTGCTGCAGCCAGAATCAGCAACTGTTCTGTGAGCTGGTAGTGCTTAGATCTAGCTGGCATGATTGTTAAGCATGATCTGGTAAATAAAAAGACAGTCTATTTCTTCACTGAGTAAATTCTGTCCAGTCCCTATCTCTAGGGATTTAACTATCATGACTTGACAACTACCATACTAGCAGCAGTTAATTTGAAGGGGGGCAGGAGGGAGGACTCAGAGATTCTGATGAAATCAGACATTAAAAACATCCTTTGAAATAGTTGCCCTGGAAATAACAACGCTAATTATTATAATTATTACTGAAATGTGGTGTCTGAAAGGGATATAATTCTGTTCTATTCCTTTCCCTTTTTCATAAGGAAAAAAAAAATCATAGATTTCTCTATCTTTAGAATATTTCAGCACATAATAGAGCCATGGTTTGATCCTTCCACCTACTAAGGGGCCCTAACTATTGAAGAAGCAGCATATAAACAAAACCAGGAGAGCTCATCTGTATCAATAGATCCTTGCTGACTCTGGATGTCACCTGTGCATTTGAGGCAGAAGAGCTGCGTTTTACACCCCTGTACAGTTTAAAACATTCCAAACAGCACTTCATAGTCTGGTTGCTAAATTCGGTCTAGTACTTCTGTGAATGACTTGTGTTTTGTGCCATGTGGAAGTCTACCATGGCTGTTTTTTCTTGGAATTTGTGTGTGGAAAAGCAATTGTCTTTCCTTGTTGCCTCAGAAAAGGGAACTATTTTATCCTTTAGTATGTAGCTTTGTTGACCCAACAGGTTTATGATGCAATACCCATTCAGGGAATTGTTGGAGCTCCTTTTGGGAATTGTAGAGACATGGAAAGGTAATGATTACTGAGAGTCTGGAAGCAGCACACAAATCTGATTTGGAAGCTGCAAAGAAATCTGCAATTGCTAACTTAATCCTGTAGATGTGATGGAATTTCTGGATCAAGTAATAGAATTGCAACATTCTAAGACAATGCTCTTTAGCTCTGATCAGGACTGAGGAAAGCCATGGAAATTTTACAGGATGGGCCTACCTTTACTTTAGGATATAACTGTAAAAATTCAAAATGTGTACTTAAGGCCTGAGCAAGACCATGAACCCGAGCACATACTTTTTGTGAAATGCAGACGTACTCTCAAACTTACTTTTGAAAATGAATGGTGATGCTAACCAGCTAGCTTTCAGGGGCTTTTTCTACATGCATGTTGAGGAAGAAGCTGTCCTTTTGTCTTCTGGACCTGTAAAGGAAGGTTACTCCCAACAGCTTAAACCAGAAAAGTCAGAAAGAGGGAAGAAAAATGGGAGCAGATGTGCAAGAGAGATACTTGTGTAGTCTGATGGGAAAAGGAGGAGAAAAAAAGGAAGAAGGCTCATATGTTTCTGTACAAGTTGAGAAGGCAGAAAGAAGAGGATACTCCCAGGAAAAATTAATTTTTTCACATGGTGCTGAGAAGTGCAGAAAGCACAAGCTTGTCTGGTTTGGGGTTTTTTTTATTAGCTTCCTTGTACTTCTGCAAGAAACGAAGCCTTTCAACAGATACAGCATCATATATTTGCTTCTACTCATCCCTTCTAATGAATTGTTTGGGATGAAGCCATAATGTACTGACAGTGGCTCTGGCAATAGCTAATTAGAAATGATGAAGGGAAACAGCAGAATAAGGAAACCCTTGAAATCTATTCTTCCTGAATGCTCCTTAAAGATATCTGACTGCTTTTGCTGACAATTAGATTAACTCTAGGTTTAAATGGGAGATTTGGCCCTATTTAAGAACAAGGGAATGTGCCTATTCATTTTCATCTCTGTTTTGCCCGACTAAATTTTTTCGTAGTCATCTCTAGACAAAAATTTCTGTGTAGGCGTTTGCCCATTTACTTTCATGTGGCCTGTATTCAGAACTTCTCATCTCTCTCAAGTTCTTAGAGGACATGGAAAAAGCAAATGTGGAGAAGTCTAAAATACTGCACTTGGAAAATATGTTAGAGAAAACGGCCAGAGCTGTGTTCTGCCTTTTGGAGAATTATTCGTATTGGGCGTCTTGGTTTTGTGTTGCAGTTCTGCTGAACTCTGAGAGCCTCTGGTGTGTGCAGCATTCCTAGCGGAGTAGGCAATTCTCTGGCTGCTGAGATTCTTTCATTAAAGAGAAAAAGCAGTGTGAGCCAGGATGTAGTAAAACTCAGAATTAACCATTTGGTGATATGTTTGCCAAGTTCTGTCAAAAAATAAAAGCTTCCATTAGCCCAGTGGTTTCCTTGCTCATGTAATTAAACATTTGTGCATAAATTTTGAAGCATGTTTATGGTATGCGTTTGATGCTGTTGACTGATAACTAGATGAATTGTCTGCATATGGGATCTTATTTATGTGTGAAGTAATATAGAGCAGATGCTATTAATAGCTTGGGATCACAGCATTACTCATAATCAGGGAAACCACAAGTACGTTACTCAGATCATCCCAGGCAAGTGCTAGTGCAGCCGTTACACCACGGCGTGCGGTACTCGTATGCCATGTGAGCGCCTTGGAGTTCAAAGAGCACCCGTTCAAGTCATTCTGATGAATAATTCCATCCCTCACATTTAAAACTGGTTATTGATAAGCAGAAGCAGAGAAGCAAAGATAAAACACTTCACAGACTTGTAAAATGTCCCCGTGTGTTACATTTCACTGTCTATCAGGACAAATCAAATCTAGCTTCACTGAGCAGACAGAATTTTACCTTTCCAGCCATTTAAAGTAGGGTTTGCTAGCTGGTGTTGATCAGAGACATTGGTGGCAAGGCTACTGCCGTCTTGGAGTTCAGAGTAATTCCTGTCTGTGCCCACCTGCTCTATATGCACTTGTATAGGGTCTAGTCGTGTAACTTCAGTTTTGTGAGCTCGTTTTCATTTGTTTCACTGGTTTTTTGAACATTAAGGGTGATATTTTGTCAGCCTTTCAGTCTTCTTGTGTATTCACTTAACTATTCTTTCTCTGTGAATTGATTTGTGTGTGTGTGCAGAATAAATGTTTCTGTACTTAGACTGTTGATTGTTTGATATTAAGTACTGCACTTAGCACAACTTCGGGTCTGACTAGCACCTTTTAAGAATGCAGCACTAGAAATGGAAGTTTTCTGCCAGTGTGCAGAATGGCTAAATTTTCTCTTCGTGTTCCCCTGCCACTATACTTCGCACACGTGGCTGGTACCTCCGGTTTGTATTGTGGAGTTGTTCCATCTCCATGCTTGTCAAATACTCAACCTCTCCCATGAGAATGCCAGCAAGGCAGAAGAAAAATCTCAAAATTACTTTTCTGATATCTGCACTTTTGTTCTGGGGAATTATGCTAAGCTCTGGCAAACAGATTTTTATACAGGTAATTGAATTGCTAAGTTGCAGTGTGAAGGAGTGAGTACTCCATTAGATGAATAATTTTGTGGAAAGGGTTACCAACGCTCTGCAATGATATGGTACTCCTGTTGCTTTTACATAGTATGATATTGAGTTATTAATTTGTGCACAGGACTGGGGAGGTCATCTATTCTGGAGCAAAGGCAAGGATAATAAGATGTTTTTAGCCTAATTGTGTTTTTGGGAGTAATAAAGGGCATAAGATCCCTGTTTTGCTTACATGTACCTAATTGTCATTTGTGGCTGTGATGAGCAAGAGGTCCAGAGACTGTACCTAGTATTTGAAGAAATGTCATAACTACTGTACATTGATAGCACAGATTTGTAGTTTGAGCCTCAGGTACTGCTGCAACAGACATTGATGGTGTTTCAGAACTAGCCAAACATCTCTTGTCCTCAGACTCCATGAGGACACCCCTTTAGTTAGGAGCAGGGCCTTTACTTCTGGGAGGGTGGTTCCCTTGTCTTGTCCAGCTGTTGGGTTGGGTCCTGGGCAGTGGAACACTCTACCATCCTCACTCATCCTAAAAAACTAGGATGGCTTGGGCACTCATGATTCTGCCTTGTGGGACACTGATCAGTTGTATGGCATTTGTCAAACTCGCATTTGGTTATGTTCCTCAGCAACCTTTGAGGGTTTCTCCCCTTGGCTTATTGTTTCACTTTCTGCTTAAAATAAATCTCCAAATATGTGATGCACTGTATTACTAAGTTATTACTGAACAACTGTATAACTTAGGAGAGGGTATAAGAAACAGATAAAGTGATCCACTGATGATACACTGTCCCCCTTCTGAAAGTCAGGACTTCAGGACATCCTGAACCGAAGCTTGTACCCAGTCAGTTGTGGTTTGTAGCTCTTCATGGATGCATACCTTGAATTTTTCTAATCCATTTTTGCAGTCCATTTTAAGACAGTGGGTCTCCTCAGCATTCTGTGGCAACTGAGTTCTGCATTGAACGAGAAATTCCTCTGCTTACTTTGTTGCATGATAATTCAGTAGGATGCCTTCTTGTATTAGGAAAAGCAGTAAATAATCAATCTGTATTCACCACCTTCATAACTTCTGTATTTTGTAGGTCTATATTGAATTTCTTCTCTAAAATTTCTTTTTGAAGCTGGAAAGCGACTGCTGGTCTCTCTAGTGGGTTTCTGTTTTGGGGGGATGGGGGTGGTGGTGCTTGGATTTTTTCATGGAAGTGATTCTATATTTTTGTCCTTTATATCTTTGGCTGTTTTCCCTATATTTTGTAGTTTTAATAAATTCTTTTGGAGAGAGGCTTACCAGAAATAGTAACCAAGGTGTCATTTTGGTATTGTTCTTTTGATTGGCAATAAGTCACAGCTGCTTAGTTCAAGACCTCTGTTTTTCTCAATCACCATAAAGTACCTGAAATGGGGAAATCCTAGAAAATATTTCATGACATCTAAGGAGCACTCTTGAGAGCATTCTGAGAGAGTCCTCTGTTTATTTCCAATTATATGGAATGGTGGCATTTCATGCAAGACAAATGTAGTGACAGTTCATGTTGGAACCTCTCAGCCTCTGCTGGGACTTGATGCGTGTGAACTTCTAGGCTCTGACATGTGAGTGCTGCTGTTACAACAGGATCAGCAGAGAGAATAATTGGTCTCAATCTGCTGTAGGTGGCATTCTTGGGTATTTTTGCCCCAGTGCATTTGTCCTAAGCTGTATCAATGACAACTCTTCCATCTTGGTGACGAGTGCTTAACTAATAGTTTTGGTTGTTTTTATTTTTTTTTAAACCATGGGAAATTTATGGGAAAGGGGCTGGGGGGCAGAGTACAGGTTTTATTTTTGTTACTATTGCAGTGAGTACGTTGTGATTACTTAGTGATTGAAAGTAATGATAATTTAATAGCCGACCTCAGGACTTCAAATCTGAGCATGACATCAGCTGAGTTTGTTGTTCCTTTTTTTTTTTGTTTGTTTTTCCTAATTACTATTAATTTTTGGGGCAATAGAGGTGAAGGAAATAATGATAGCAGCCTGGAATTCAGAGTCCTGAGAATTCCTAAAGTGTCAGAGTATTTTTTTAACTTTAAAGAATTGAGCTGCTTACAGCACAAATGCATTCATGCTTAATGCAATTAGGTACGTTTCCCAGAATGTTAATTTAACAAAACCTTTTCCTTTGACCTGGAAAAAAGGATAAATAAAACATGATGCTGCTTGCTCCATACAATCTCTTCCTCCTTCTGCTTTAAGCCAGCTCCAGTTTGTTCAGACAAAATGTTAAGGAAGATTTGGATTCTTTTTCTCATAAAAACGGAAAGGAAATCCTTTGGATTCTATTCTGAAATTGGGAAATACGAACAGGAAGCAAGTGTCGACTGTGTTATCCATGCTGCTGCGTGCGGTGAGTTAAACAACTGGATTGGAGTAGTACATTTGTTTAACCTCCTAGCATAATGAGCTGCCAGGGGGATTGCTCCACTTAATAGCAGCCGTTCATTACTCTGCAACCATTTGCAGCGTGTTATTTCTCTTATAGCAAAGAGAATTGGCGGTTCCTAGTTTTAGCTTTCTTTATCTATGACATTTAATGTCAACAGCCTTGAGACTTTGCCAAAACAATCCTAACAAATCCTAATCCCAGTGTTTCAAGGTAAGTATTTGCTTCTCAGAATTCTTCTGTATTAGTGCTGCATGTTTACACTGGACCTTTTAAAATGCACCAGTGATCAAAGAAATATTTGAACTGAACAATATGTTTATTATTTTTGTTCTTTGAAGGCACTTTGCATGTTCTTTCTTCTTACCTTGCACTACCATAGCTATGAAATTCATGGTAGAAGGCATTTTGGGGTGGTGATGCTGCTGCCATTATATTATAAGGATCATCAGACCAAAATCAATTATGAGACAATGAGAATTCCATTTATAATGACACAGATGTAGTTCGATGTGCCAGGCTGTACATTAAAATGTCAAAAGTTTCAAAATTAACCTACAGCTGAAGCCATCCTCTACCCAAGAGCATAATTAATGCTTGTTGTTGTTCAAAGGGTGCAATGTAACAGCAATAGAGCTTTTATAAAACAGAGATCAATTCTTTAAAGGCATCCCATTTGCAAAAACTAGCTGAACTGTCAAGGGAAAAGAGAAATTTTTGCTAATGGCAAAAGAAATGATTATTTTAGGGAGTGAATTAATAGGCTATTAATGAGCCTTGTTCCCAGTGCATTGTTCACTTCACACTTGACAGCAGCTCCATGGATCAGAATGGAATGTGTCTGTTCTTAACTGTGAGTTTTAATATTTTGCACTGAAAGATCATAATGTTGCTTCATCATTAAAATAACCACAAAATTAACTTTTGCCCCAAGGGAAAGACAGATGGCAGTTTGATGGCCTCATTATTCTTTTTTCTTTTTAACAAGAGTAAGGTTTTATATTGGCTTATATAATCTGAAAAGATCTCTGAAGAAACTGATGCTAGGTAGAAGAGTAAAAAAGATACAGCCATGTAATGCAATTGAATTTCACCTTTCTAAAAATTTTTGTTACAACGAAGTCTTACGTGTGTATCGATTTCTTTTTTTTTTCCTGCAGTAGGAGTCGTCCCAGTGACTGCTCCCAGTAAGTAACCTTGTGCCTCTGAAGCCAGGAGCAATCCTACCTTGTCTTGGTAGAACTATCTCTTTGCCTGCAGCTTGTACAGTTGCACACGGATGGGTCTTCTCAGGGTCAGGTCTCAATTACGTAACAGCTGATGGCACACTCATGTAACATAAGTAAAGGAAGATGTGTGTAGTGGTTAGAAGTGAGTAGCCACAAGGTCTCCAGCTAACTTGCTATGCAACTCTGGGTGGTGTGCCTACCACTTTTTTGGCTTGACATGCCCATTTCCAGTGGAGCACAGCATTAGGTAGCTCCCACTGACTTAGACAGGAATTTGTGTGTGCTTCGTGCTTTTGAGAATCTGGCTAAATAAATATTTAACCACCTCACAAGGACATAATTAATGGTCACAATGGACATTGAAATAAGGTGAAAAGGCAAGGCTGATTACTGTCTGTCTGTTCTGTTCAGTTCAAGCATAAGTTCTCCTGATTTGTTTTGTTTTATGTAAATGATATGAGAGCAATTCACGTGTTTATTTTGTCATCCGAAAAAAGTCTTGTGACAGAGAGAGCTGGAACAAAAAGGAAAATGTGTACTTGATGGGCCACATTTTGTCACTGCATGTACACAAACTTGTCACAAGCAAATTGTCACAGCAAATGAACAGTTTTGATCTGTGTGGACTTCTTTAAGATGTGTGACCATGAAAGCTAGGTTCATTTCTGACCTACATATATATTCCTTTGGCTTGAAACCTGAGCATTCCCAGGACTGTTCCATCAGGCAATGTATATGGAAAAATGTATCTCCACCAATGCGTTTCCTCATTTGCTGTGTTCTAGTTTTCAGCTCGGACATAAAGTAGAAAGAAGATGTTTGACAAGTTCTAGCTGGTTCCAAAAAGTTATAGGTTGGACAGCTTAGATTCAGGGTCATTCATTTGCCTCGAAAGGAGGAAAATGTCCAATGCCCTGGCTGCAGGGATCCAGTACTCTCTGGGGTGTCTTCTATATGTCTAAAACCGGCTTACTGGAGTACTGTGTGGTAGAATGCTACAACTTTCCCCAGCACTGCAGAAGAGCTGACCTCTTTCTGTCTCTAATGCAGGCTATTTTGTCTCACAAGTGACTTACAAGTGGTTGCTGTTGAGGCAAAGCCCCTGTTGCAGTATCTATTGTGAACTGAGGAAAAAGAAATTAAATTACATCCTTAGGTGGAAATTAACATCTGTGGGCAGAGTGTTCTCTTAGCACATAGGTGATGTGCCTGACAAGCAGAGGAATTCGAGACTGACGACTTTGGCATTGTGTGGGATTTACACAGGCACAGCTGACAGCTCAATCTAGGCCTCTGTCTTTGCCACTGTTGGATTAAGATGGACAAAGGTATCCAAAACCAAAATGGAGTGATGGTTGACACAGATACTAACAAAATCTAGCAGATGGGTCCTGTCTCAGATTCAGCTAGAAGTCATAGGTACCTAGCTGGAAAATAAGAACAACAATGAAATGAAACTCATTCAAGTGCAATCAACACATTTCTTTTGTCTTGTTTTATATTACAATGAGTGATACATGCTGTATTGTAGTCAAGTGAAAAGGATTTAGTTATCAAGGGTGAAGCACCAATGAACTATGGTGAAATAAATGGAAAATTACATATTCCAATGACACAGATCTGCATAGTTCCTAAGATTTATACTTGCTTCATATGGATGGTAGAAGAGCCCTGATTTATGTACAGTTACACATTCCTGGCTGTAAGGCAGCTTAAGGAATTCACCTAGATGAGTGGATTTGCTTTGTTTTGCATAACAGTATTTCTGTAGTTTTGACAGATCGTGAGTCAGTAGAAAATGCATATTGCTAAAACTGTTTCAGAGACTTTGGTAAATATTGCTTTTCTGTAGAAACTAGACATGTGCACCCTTTCCTCATTAGTAAATGTAGGATGCTTCTGGATTTGCACAATGATATTTAAAGGGTGAGTGCCCTAGGTTTTAGTGGGACAGACTCAGTAACTAGCTTAAAGTTTTCAGCATCATTAACAGTAGCAATACTTTCATCCACTTGTCAGATCTGAATCTTTTTTTCTTCTGAACCTTCTTTCTGAAGGTGATCTGATGAAAGTGATCTGATGATTTTTTTAATAAAATAGTAAAATTTCTGATCCGAAACTTCTTCTGGAAGAACTTAATGGAAGCAAGCAGGGTTTATATCAAGGATTGATTTGGTAAAATATTCTATATTCTTTGATTTCCCGTTTGTTATTGTGAGTTGAAAGTCAGGATCCCTTGGACTGATCAAAGAAAGACTATTTGTAAATCATAGAAAAGTAAACCTAGGCACCTCTTTTTCCTTTTTCTCAGTTTTAATGGTGGACACTAAAACTTTTGAAAATGGTATACGGTTACATCAGATTCTTTCAAGCCCCATGATAAAACTGATTCATTATGTATAGCCAAAACAGAGCATCTCATCTATTATACAAGGAACAGTAGCATTTTGCTGCTGAAAAATTTGTTAACCTATTGGGTTTTTATTTTCCTCTTCCCCAGCATTCGACATCCTTAAGCATTGTGGGCTTTTCAAACAGTTTAGAAATGGAATTACCTTCAACAAGGTTATCTAGCTTGGCTGATCCTCAGATGCAAGATGCAGCTGCTGTAACACTTGGTCCATCCCCAAACACCCTGTGTGACTGTGATTCTCCACCAGAATCGGTGCCCAGCTACAGCCTGGCATTGGGCAGAGCTCCGAGTGACCTCAGCCCTGGGGCTGCCTCATGCCTTCCTCCAGGTGATGCACTCCAGCGTGGCATGAAGTGTAAGGTAGGAATTGCTTAAACTCCTCTACTGGAAGGGAATCCGCTTTGGTTGATAGCACGTGTTACAGTTAGTCAGGCAAAAGCAGCTATTTCAGTATGAAAAGTTTTCCCTATCTGGTATTTGAGGACCAGTTACAAGTTACAAATTATTTTCTGAAGGTGGAAAAGAAGAAAACTAATAATAAAACCTGATTTTTATTTTTTTTTTCCCCTCTGAAGCTGGAAAATGAAGACTTCAATACTGTAGATAATCCTCTAGAAAACAGCTTGGCTACTGCTGGGCAAGATGTGGTTAATGAATTAACTCTTTCTATGCAAAAAGTGCTGGAAGAACCTATTAATCTTTCAATCAAAAAATCTCAACATTCCACTTCTTCTGAACTACTCTCTAACACTTCTTTCCTGCCTGAGAATGTCGGAATGAGACAACTTAGAAGTAAAGAAGGTACCAGGCTTTTCATTATTTCATTTAGTTTTTTGATCAGTCCTTCTTAGCACTGTGCATTGCAAGCATTGCAAAACAGTATTTTTATCAATGTGTTTACACATATATATGCTTTCTGAGCAAGTTTCAAATGTTATCAGAGTACTTAATCCAATGGAAAAGGGTGTTTGATCTTATTTGTGGAGAAAAAACATGGAAGTGATATGCCTTGATTTTGTAAGGAGGGTGTCTGTGTGAAGTTCCTGGAGTATTAGTTCTCTTAGAAGTGCTTCTGTTAGAGAGACCTGCAGTTATGACCATTGAAGAGCTGGTTTGAGGAGTCCAAATTCTGTTAAAAACCCCCACAAAACTTCCCAAATGTAATGTGCCTTCTGCTAAGTCCTTCCTATCAGTAGCATTGCAAATTTTTGTTAGGATAATATATTGCACAGTATGTGCTTTCGCTTGGCTCTGTCTGCTGTGGAACATTCCCTTCAGCCAAGGCCTATTTCTTCAGCCTTAATGGAGAATTAGACCTTACTTAACTCTTTTCATGGGCATATTGCCAACATCCTTGTGCTACACTGTAAAACCTCATTCCTGCAAACACTAAAAGTCAATGGGACTATTCGTGCAAGCAAAGGATTGCAGGATCAAGCTGTTATCCCTGTGACTTACGCCAGTATTTGGCTGCTTTTCTCTGTAAAAGATGAATTAATATTTCTCTCCCTCTGCTGTATTTTTATTCAGAGAATTCTAATTAGTACAAAGAAGGCCTAGCTCAGTGAGCCAAAGAAATATATTTGTCTTCTCTTATATGTACTATGCCAAATTGCAGCAATTATGCCACAATCATTTATGTGAGTTGTAAGAATCAAGCAGACTCCCTAAAAAACCTGTACCTCAGTCAGGCTTATGTGTCTCTGAGAGGAGCAGCTTTGTAGTATCTGGTTTGGGTCGTGTGACGCTACACACGTAAAGCAGACCCAACATACAGATGCTGCAGATTTACTCTGTGCAGAGCATGGGTCCTGTTGTACAAGAGGATGCAAGGGCTTTTCACAAGGAAGCATCAGGAGTGAGCAATTCCCATCCTGCTCTCACCGTTTAAAGGCGTGCAGTGAGGGGACACCTGAGGAGGTACTGTCACCATGTGTGATGTGCACCAGTCAGAGAGATTAACTCTATCCCCAAGGCAGTGTTATCTTTGCTAGTGGCTCTCAGTAGGACTCTCTGGCATCAGCCATGCTCTGCTGCCAAACCCTACTGCTTCTGGTATATAGCTCATCCTTTTCTAATACAAAATCTAAATGTTTCAGGTTAATTTTACAACAAAATACTTCTTATCCTAGCCCCAGGGGATGTGGTAAAAATGTGTATAATTTCATCATTTTCCCTCTTACAGCCACTTTTCTTCTCATCACGGCTTGCATAAACACTCTTCCCTCCCCTTTTCTTTCCTAGACTAAACAAATCTGATGGCCTCAGTCTCTCCTCATGGGCCAGTGTTGGGACTTTTTTTTTAAAAAAACCCCACCTAATTCCTGCTGTGCTATTCTTGGTTCCCTGCAATTAAGGAGTACCACCCACATCCAAATGCAGTGCTGCCCCTGAGGCCTCTGGGGTGCTGTGCAGAGCCAGGGTATCAGCTTCTTGTGTTTCACATGCCTCGCTGCTGGTAAAACACTGCAGAATGGCATTTGCCTTTTTTGCAGCAGCAGCATCATTTTGTGGTTGACTCACCTGCAGTGAGTGGTCCAGATTAATCCTTAGTTCCTGCTACAGAACAGTTCCCTAGTGAGTTATTTCCTTTGTGGTTACATTAATTGGATCCATCATAAGCCTAATGCTACAGTTATCTCAATTCAATCTGACTGATTTAGGAGATTTTCGTTCTCTAATGTAGTAAGATCCCTTTCTTAGCTGTACACGTCCTCCGCAGTGTTTGCAACCCTCCCAGTTTGGTGTTTTCCGCAAATTTTATAGGTACTATTTTTTCACAAGCCAAGTTGCTGATGGAAATGTGGATTAACATTAGGAACTTAGCACCACTGCAACATCCTCTGGTTTGGCAGCCTGGAACAAGAGGTGCTCCTTCAGCTCGGCACGTAGTCACCCTCTAGTAATTCTGTCCAGAGCCATGACTGCCACTCTTCTCCTAAGGAAAAATCATGAGTGAATAACACTTGAGGAGCGACATGAAAGGCACATTTCCTTGTCAGCCTTGATTGTATTGCATTTCCTGTGGCTGGCAACAGTAGAGGATCTTAGAGGCATGCTGCTTTCAAGCCATGGGTTAAGTACCACTGACCTGAGCTAGATATTCTTTCTTTAAAAAAAACATGTTTTCCTGGCACTCACTTATCTCCAGATAGACACAATATTTGCTTTGCTTTCTTTTTAGTATAATCTATGTCAGACTAATTCCTAACAAAAGAAAGATTTACTGTGAAATTTGTCAGTGGATTGGTATTGACTAGGTCATCCGCTGGAGCATTCATGTCTTCCTCATCCAGGCTCTCCAAATACATTTTGTTACTCTTGTGTCTAGTATCAGTCAAGAGCTACAGTTATTTGCATGCTTACATAATGGATAGTTTTGAGAGTAGGTTTTTGTTACATGCTTTGGAGGACAGAAAGGAACTGTACAGTGGAGCTTTCGTCTAAAAGTACAGATGGGTGACACAATTTCCTTCCTGTTTTCAGCTGACTAGAATTATCCAGAAGCTTCTTAGAATGGAGGCAGGACTGCAGAGACTTCTGAGCCTTGGGGGTTCAGACCTCAGTAGGTCTGTTTTTCTCAAGTGAAGGCTGTATAGCAAAGAGGATTACTTATGTTATTCCATGTGTATGGATGAATGCGGCATGGCTGTGAACATGTATAATTCCCCAGGAACATAACCATTTAGATAAAAATGTTTTGGATAAGGGTCCTCATATTTGGTACAGAAGCTGTGGGTAAAAGCAATGAGAAAGACAAAGCCTGTATCCCAGAATAGAGAATAGCACACACATTTCTATACATATAGATGAAATTATTCCATAATTCACTTACAATATCATATTAAATACCAGTCAGAAAGTACATGAATATTGAAGTACTTTATACCCTAATCTGACTCTGATATTATAAATATTTTATTCATTTTCTTATCTTCTGTTCCAGATTCCAATAACTGTGAAAAGGAACATTTTGAAATGGATGTGAAAAGCAATCAGAATGTCAGGTAGCAGAGTCTTTTTTTTATACAAAAGCGCTGGCCATGAAATTTTATGCATGTATTTAGAAAATTTGTCATACTTAATGATGATGGAGAACTTAAAAAGAATGTGGGGTTTCTTATAGATAATAATTCTGAAAGTTGTAAACTATTCTCTTAAACTTGAAAATGATTTAAAAGAAGTCATGAGTTCATGTGTTTCTGTAATTCTGTGTAGTTTTCCAGAATGAACAAATATTTGCTAACTTATCTCACTTGAACAATTAGAAACAGTTTAGCCCAAATTAAACCTAAAAAATATAATGGGAACAGGATTAACATTATTTCAATAATTTTTCAGCTACTGTTGTGATAATATTTTAAAGTAAAGTTGGTGATGTGCTGTGATCAAGCAGAAGCCACCCACACTAAAAAGTATCCCATGTGACCTGAATTGGAATAATTAAAACAAAAATGTACAGAGCAGGGCAAAGATTTAGCAGAGAAGTTAGTGATTTGTTTACACATATGATTAATTTAAAGTGATGGCATTTATGTTTCTTAAAGAATCAGCATGTGAAAAACATCCAGATTTTCAGCTTTAGCCAGCAGAGTCACAGTCACAGAGGAAAAGGAGCACAGACAATAGCGTGTGACAAATGTTGAAAATCAGCAGAGAGGAGAATTTTGTGGAATATGTCTGAATTTAACCATGGGTTGTTTTGACTGTAGAGCCGGCCCTAAGGAGCAGAAGATCCCCTATGTGCGACTGGAACGTCTAAAGATATGTACATCAGAAGTGGGGGAGCTCCCAGTGTTTAAGCTCCAGCCCCAGGACAATGAGCATGAGGGCAATTTCCTCTTGATAATTGAGTGTGGGACACAGTCTTCACGTATGTCTATAAAGGTGAGTGGAATTTCCTTGAGGCTTTACCTGTTTTCTCTCCTTGATCCCACTGGGTTACACCCACAGTTTCTGAAAGTTCTTATACACTAAACACATCTGTTAATTCATTTTGCCCCTGGACACTTCTATGATGAATTCAAGTAATACGGAAGGGAGTTTTTAGGTTCTTGCATAGCTCCTTATACTTCCGTTTCTGAGAAAAGTGTCTCTGGGATTGAAGAGTGGTTGTGGTTTTGTATTCTGGCAGAAAACTTGGGTCATTTGCCTAGTTACAAATATAGGATAAAATAGCTTAAAACTGACCCAAATGCATACTTGAGTGATAGGAACCGATTCCAGAAACAAAATGTAATTGATAATTTTTTAAAAAGCTTCGTATTTTATTGCTTCATTGGAGTCTTGAATTTAAAATTCTTTTCACAGAAGAAAATGAGAAGTTCTGTTGGAAACAAAAAAATGTACTCTTTTCTCATCCTTCCCCCCCCCCCCTTTTTTTTAAGCTGTTTACTGTAAAATTTGCAAATAAGTTTGTAAAGTATCCTGTTTCTATCATCTGCGATATGAAACCTGTACAGCTCTCTCTCTGTGCTATTGTCTTGTGGTATGTGGAGAAAATGACTTGCTCAAGGTTACCTGGCCAACAAGGGGCAGATGTTGAGCTGAGCATGGTCCTGTGGAACCCCAGGGCATTCTCCAGTAGAGCTGGCTGAAGGGAAACCATTTTGCCAGCTGATAACCACTGCTGTTACATGTTTATATATGAAAATGATGGTTGTGTGATCCCAGATTTTTCTTCCTTCAAGACAAATAAAGATAGTTCACCCAAAGAACTGGAATCCAAAGAGGAGAACCCAGAGGACAGAGGATTTGTCATATCTCAGGCTGCAGGTCAGACACAATCTCCTGCTGTAGATCCTCCGTCTGTTGTTCAGAAGCTCAGCAATGGCATCTCCATCGGGAAAAAATCTCCAGTTAGTCAGGAAGTCAATCCAATTGAAAATGAGGATTTCTGTGCTGTGTGTCTTAATGGAGGAGAACTGTTGTGCTGTGATCACTGCCCCAAGGTCTTCCATCTCTCCTGCCATGTTCCAGCCCTGCTCAGCTTTCCAGTGTGAGTATGCATGACATTTCGCTAATATGCTCAGTAGCTGCTTGCTGCCTTGGGGCAGAATATATCCTCAGGGATGTATGTGTCAACCTTACACAAGAACAAGGTTCTCTATCTCTTGCTTGCTTTTTTTGTTACTTTTCTTGCAAAGTGAAGAATTTTCTCAGTCACTAGGAACTGGGTGAACAGTTAACAGGAACTGTTTCCAGCTGTGTGCACCCTTTCTGCAGTTAGCTGGCCAGTGCAATGGAGGTGCCAGACCTGAGCTTTAAAAACATTCTTATTGAAGAAAAAATAAAATCCTGACTCACATGTAACATCTGTGGTGTAGACGTCAGCTCTTCTTTGCAGGAACAGTGACTAGCAGAAGGGAAGGGTAAGCACTTGAGTTCCTACTCAGTTTTATAGACAGCTTAATGGGATTTCTAAAAACAGGATTATGGGTTTTTTTGTGGAAATGTTTGGAACCTTGATTTCCCTAAAACATACATTCCCTAACAACTCGGCACAGATGAATTGTGTGCAACAAAGAGCCAGAGTGATGTACACCTGTACTTCCACATACCAAACTTTAAAAGTGAGGCTGAATAATGCATGTTTCTGGTGGTGTATAATTCTGGGCTCTGTTACAAATCATTACTAGATAGGACTGGAGGCTACTTAATTTGTGCCAAGCCCCAAAAACTGTCTCAGCTGAAAAAATACATTGTGAGACAGTAGCTTGGAGATTCTGGTTTGTTCTTTCTGTTCAAAAAGCAGAAATTTCCATCTCTTTTTTTGTAATAGCTAAGTCATCATTAAACCTCTGATTTCAAAACAATGTTAAAATTAAGTTTTCCTTTTAAAATAAACATCCTAGGCAAAGTTAAAGTCTAATAAAGGGAATTCATTCCCTTAAATTCTGTATCCATAATTCTTTAATATACCTTCATCTACTATTATTCAGGCCCTGATGTTATGGAAGTTGCATGACTGCCTTCATTAAATTCTTCAAGAGGTTTCTGAAAATGGGTCTACTAGGACACTTGTGCCCAAGTAGAATTATGTCTGGTTTGGGAACCTATGTATTAGCACAAATTATGGCCTTGTCTAATAATTTTGATTTCTTAGATAAGTATTTCAAATCAAATAAAAATAAATATATCGATTATCAAATGGGTCTGGTTTGGTTTTATGATCCAACTGTTGGTTATTTGTCCTTAATTTATTTTTTTTAACGGTACTTGCATCAGTGCAGCTGTACACACTGCTGGCACATGATTTCAAACACTATTTTTTTGGTTTTGTGGTGTTTTTTTCTCTGTTGCAGAAAAAGTGCAATGAGTAGAATCAAGAATATTACACTTCTGATTAGATGCAAATCTCTCAAAGAACATCTAGGTCAATGGGCTTCAGGTTGCCACCTATTGCAATACTAGCTAAGGATGAAACTTGTTTCCCAATGCAGTGATTCCTGGGGTTTGTTGTTTGACAAGGTTGCTGTCAAAGCTTCACAGGAATTTTTGGTATCTCGTTTTGCAGGGGGGAGTGGGTGTGCACGCTTTGCCGTAACCCAGTGAAGCCAGAGGTGGAATATGACTGTGAAAACACGCGCTACAGCCACAGCTATAATGCACAATATGGCCTTGATGACTACGACCAGAAGGTGGGAGTAACTATGTGTTGCACTATTTAGGAAAGGACACATGATCTCTGTGTGAGGCTTTGTCTCGTCATCAGAAAGGGGATTGTTTTGACTTGGTTGCTACTCGAATATTTCAGAGTAGTAAATACAACAAAAGCATTGGTAGTATTAGTTATATAATTCTCTTCTGTCTAGACACTGCTGTTAAATTTTTAAATGAATGAAACATTACAGAAAGATGGAACAGGCAGATCTGTAATTCCTTTCTCCTTTGAACAGGGAAGTCACACTCAGCAGCAGAGCAAGCTTCCCTGAGTGAATTTTTCCTGGCTTTTTCTCAGAGTCCTTTTCCTTTTAAGTCTTAGCACCTTCTCAGGCATCTGCTTGGGCCAGTTGCAATGACACTGTGAAGCCTCGGCTAAGGCACTGGGCTTATCTGGGCACCACACGTAAGACAGTAGTGCACTGGGACCCTGTGGCCACAGCACTGCCCAAATTAATCCTTGCTATTTCCAGACATCACCTACTCTGTACATAACTGGACAGAACTTCTGACCATTGATGTGATCCTTGGTTGGGGACACCTAGCCAGAAATAGTTGGGATCTGGGTCTTGATTAGTGAGGGTCTATTTAGAATAATGAAGTTGATTAGAAATCCTGTTGTTTGTGAGCAAATATGGATTATAATGTTTTTGTAGAGCTGCTTTTATTTTTTTTCATCAGTGAAAAAAATGAAGACTAGTGTGTTTTCCAAGTTAATGAAGATTAAATGGAACTGTTTTCATACAGTACAACCAACTACATAACTTACATTCATTTGTATGAATGAATATGAGCAGTGTGAAACATTTTCCATTTAACTGTTACCACACTGTTGCTGCTGTTCTTCTAGCCAAGAGCCAAGGACGAGATCTAGAGTGCTGAAAGGAAATAGTGATAGTGATGAATTCTCAAGAGTTTCCCGGAAGGATACATGCATAGACACATAGAAAACCTTTTACATGATGTTGCTTTTCTTGCATTTCTTGGCTATTCTCACTTTCAAAACTACAGAAATGCTATGAAGCATTTTTGCTACAAGACCCCCTAGGTTAGAGTGAAGCACGCCATTTCTCATCAGAAATGGACAGACTACATGAACACTCCTCTTGTTAAGAAGTTTGATTAACTAGGGGCAAGAAACTCACTCACTTCCTTTGAATTAAAATGTATTTCAAATTTGGCTTCTACAGAAGTGTGAAAAGCTGGTGCTTTCCCTGTTCTGCAGTAGTATGAGCCTCCCATTCCATGAACCTGTCAGCCCCTTGGTAAGTACTGCACACGCGTGGGTCAGAGGGAACCCAAAGAGCACTCAGCACACCTTGTGAGTTTCTTGAGTTTCTTGTTTGTCCTCTTGAAAGATATTTATTAGCTTTTTTTTTTTTGAACAGTATTGCTTCCTAGGGAAGTGTGGGTGTTTCCCCTGTGCGTGTGCTTTGAAAGTGCCAGGTTGGAGGCACGTAAATGCCAGCAATGTTTGCAGGCCAGGCTTGGGTGCAATTTAAGATGTCAGTAGGATACTAAAGGTAAATGAGGGGTTCCAGTGATTCAGAAAATTGACTTGCTGCACACATGGATAATGTTGCACTGCTATAGGAGAGGTTTGCTTTAGAAATAACCCTGGACTCCCTCTTTTCTGGTGTTTTGCACAAAGGTGGTAACGTGACTGTGTTGAGGGAAAGACACAGAGACTATTTCATCCATGTACTCAACGTTTGTAATATCAACTCACTGTTTTAAGGAAGATGTAGATTTATGCTATTGTAACAATAGAATACAATGTAAAACAAGTGGGAGGAGGAAAATAGGAGAAAAATTATTTCTGTGACTGCTTGGGGGAATGTTAGCTGATTTTCAATGTTACACATACTATTGATTATGGTAAAATGACAGCAGTTATATCTGGGGATAAACTTTAGAAAGTGCAAATAACAGAGTAGTCACTGAAGTGTGCTATTTTCAAGATCAGTCTTGCTAGCAAATATGTTTTTTAATCAAAACAAAGAGCAGCCTGGAAGATGATGGGCAAGTGCAGGCACCAAAGCCTAGAGCTGTCTTCCCTGATGCAAGGAATCCTCCCTGTCCAAACTGGGATGAAAGTCATTGGAGAGAAAATGTTTTCATTGAAGAGATTACATACCTGCATTTTATTCTTATTGCAGGCTCGGCATTATTATCAGATCATTAAAAGACCAATGGATTTGTCAATCATACGAAAAAAGCTGCAAAAAAAAGACAAGTCTCACTATTCTGCACCGGAGGAACTCGTGACTGACGTGCGTCTCATGTTTTGGAACTGTGCAAAGTTCAATTATGTAGGTTTCTATTATCATATGTGGGGGGATACAAACAAGAGGGTTGCTCTTTCAGGCTGTCATGTTGGTGTAACTATTGGTTCCAGTGATATCAGGTTTGGGATTGGGATAAACGGAAGGGTTAATCAGTTTTAGTCTTTGGAAATGGTGTAACTTTTTTCAATGACAGAAATGGATCCGAGAGCTTGAGACATACGGATCTAAAATTAAAGAGGGTCATCTTGGCAGGCAACTTTTTTGGACTGATGCTGAGTTTGTTGTGAGAAGTCAGTTGTAGCCAGAAGAATAGCTAGGGGAAATTCAGGTGCGTAGAAATCCCTAGCCAGTGATGACTGCTATTCTCTCTAGTTCACTGCACATCTTTTTTTCTTAGAGGTACAGAAGCATGTTCCTTAATAGCAGCATCTGGTTTTTACACTGTAAATGCAGAGGAACTAATGGGCTGTAGAAAGTGTGCAGGAGATGAATGGATATGTAGCAGACAGAACTAAAGCAAGATGTTGGGGTTGAGTAGTCATGTGGTTTTGATCCTTGATGATTTCTGCGTGCGGTAACACCGAATGGCTATTTGTTTTCTTGCAGCCAGATTCAGAGGTTGCTGAGGCTGGAAGATGCTTAGATCTATTCTTTGAGAGCAAACTGAAGGAGATTTATCCAGATAGGCATTTTCCTTCGATGCAGCAAGAAGACTCTGATGCTGAAGAAGGGGAGAGTCAGAATAGCAAAATCTCACCCCAGGATTTTCAGTGGCCATCATATGGACAGGAGTGCATTCAGCCTAAAAGGAGGCGGCGCCATGCTGTACGATTGCAAAAGCAAAAGCATTTTGTTGCTAAGTGGCCACCCTGCTAATTCTGTTTACAGATACTGATGGGAAGTTTTGACAGGGTTTTACGGGAAAACTGTCATGCTTCTATCACAGAGATGTGATCACTTCTGCAATTTTACATCAAGATCCTCTGAGTGGAATAAAGTGTCAGTTGTGTATAAATGTGTGAGCGTGAACAAACGAAGTCTCTCAGGCCACACCGTTATCTTCCTAGCAGAAAACTGTCAAAAATTTTAGAAAGCCTAAGCCCCTCTAGCTGTTTGCTGTTTGTTTCCTTTGTGTGCAGGGAAGTGGCAAAGCTAAGAGAATGATGTTTCGAGACAGCCAACAGCCTTCCTCAGGTATGACTTCCTCAAGATATGAGATTTGCTATGAGGAATCCAGCAGCAGAGCTGACAAAGTTAAGGCGTGTGGGAGGAAAGCAAAGCACTTGGGCTGTTTGTTTAAACTCTCCTTATCTGCTGACCATATGCCTTATTTCTAGATCTCGTGGATAGATAACAGATCCAAAGCTTTTGAATCTGTCAATACTCAAGCTGTTAAATCATATGTATGTTTTGCAGTGTTTACGCTGATGTACTAATGTTTTGGTGATAGATAACAATGGTTAATAATAAAAGTGATATGCTAATAATATCTACTGCTGCAGCCGTTTTATAATCTGTTCAACGTGACGTCTCTATTTTATAGAGCACAGGTAACCGTGTAGTAATCTTGCAACTGAAATGTGAATGTTGACCATGCAATGTGTAGCCCTAAAAGCAGTAATCCTGTTTTCTTACTCAATGGTTTTTCTGGGAGCTTGGCTGCTCAAGGCCTACAAGATACTGTCTAATGTGATTATGTGATTAGCTGTTTCTTTTGAAGCAGAACATTTTCATTAAATCACAAAAGAACAAGTGCTAATAGTGCTAATACTAGGGCTTTGTGTGAGCTGTTTTGAAGTACATACTGGATGCTCTGTTTGCAAAGAATGATTCTTCAGGATCTAATTCATGCTTGGTAAAGCAGTGTGGGATTTCTTGGGCCTCAAAGGTAGCATTTTTATACAGTCCACATGCCAGTTGTTTTCCTTCAAAGCAGATACTGGAATTCAGTAAATTAACTATGAAGCAAATTACATGGTTATAGATGTGCCTATAAAATAATGTCGTATGTTCCTGATTTTTCTCTTTGTTTATTTCTCGTAGTTGTGATTACCAACAGTGCTAGAAGATGATGATGATAATGTGTATATGTAGAAGCTCAAACAGAATGAAAGGAAGTCTCAGTTGTTTCATTTTGTTTTTTTCTTTAAATTCTGCAATGTATTGGCAGAACACCACCAAGGCCTGTAGGAGCAATTTTAGACTTCACTTAAACAAAGGGTTGCATATATATATTGTAAAGACTGAAGGGTGGTATAGGTTACAAGACATGAAACCTGATCAGAGAGCGATGCTTTGCAAGCTGCTTCGCACCTCTTCCAGAAGCAGGTGGGCCAGAGCTTTGTGTGGCCAATACTTTCTTCACGTGTCTGAGGGGCATCTTCCTCTTTAGAGCTCTGCCTAGCAGTGTAAAGCTGGGCTGTGGTCTGGTTTGAAAGAGGAGGGTCATTGCAGATCTCAAACACAGTTAAAGTTCATTTTAATAAGGTTCCTATAAATAAATATGATATTTTCAGCATAGTTTATATGGGCTATTTGGGCTGGTAACCATGTATGTTATTTTAGATAACACTTTAAAGTAAAGGTTTATATATATATATATAAAAAGATGTGAATGTTACTTTCTAGTATCAGTGTGACTTACGGTTTGCCAATAACTTGGTAGTGAGATAATGTTTGAAGAAACGAAAATCTGGATATTATAAGCTGACTGGAAAACTGTGAGATGAAGGGACAGCCTTTACATTTTCTGGATGTGAATTCCTATGTGTTTGCTTTCTGTCAAATTCCTGTTCTCACAAAAGACCAAGCCTCTTGGCACAGGGAAATGCACGTGGGTTTGTAACTGTCTGAATCACTCTTACCTGTGCTACACCTTTTCTTAGTTGGTGACTAATTCCTCAACCAAAGACCTGTCTCTTACCATTAACAGCACAAACATGATACCGTGTATAGCCTTCATATGGGGGTAAAGGTAGAAATGCGAGAGACTACCAATGGCTTCCTCTTTTCCTGGAAGAGCAGAGTCAACAAGAACCTGCTTCTGTTTCTTAAAGGCTGTAACCTTAACTGTACCGTTAATTTTGGAGAACATCTGCTTTAATAAAGCAGTCTATTGTACCTTTATGAAAAATAAAGTGTACCAGGTGGTCATCATGCATGAGATACCCTTTGGATGTATGCTGGCAGGAGTCTATGGCCCGAGCATTCTTAAGGCGACCTTTGTCTGTGATTACTTCTCTAAGACATTAGTAACCACTGAAAAAAACCACACTCGTAAACTTTGTGTCAAGTGGGTAAGCAGAACAAAAACAGAACTCGTATCTATGACTTCACATACTTTCAAACACAAATCTAAGGGTCAGCAACTTCACAACGCATTGCATGTTGTAACAACAATATTACCTGTCTTGGATGTTGCCTTGAAATAGCTGGCTTGTGATGTTCCTTCTGCCAGACACTGTGCAACCAGGGCCTGCAAGTTCTTGGGGCTTTTACTCTGTTAAGTCCCATTGCACACAAGTAACAGCACTGACAGGTGTGAAAGGGTCTCTCTTCTCAAATTAAACAGCCCACATGGCCCAGAAGAGAAGCGATAGGTTATGTAGTTACGTAGCTCTTGTATCGCACAGCCTGGTTCACAATCCAGAATGTGTACGAAAGGCAGCGAGGCGGAAGGCCTGGGGCTTTCCACTGGAAGTGAGCATGGCAGGGAACCCCAGAGAATGCACTGGGCACAATTTTTCCTTTTGTCTTTAGGGTGCACGTAGAATAGAAAAATCCTCTTTGTGCTTAAGCAGTTGGGAAAGAGATTAATTACACTTCAGTAATAGGTCTGTTGAAGAAGAAACGGCAGCTGCAAGCTTGACTTTCATTCCCCTACAGACAATTTCAAAGACTCACTTCTGGTATCGTTACAGTAGAACGGCATTAGAGTCCCTACGAACGGGTGTTTAACAATTCAGCTTATCAAATGACTGCATGTTTATGTGTGTAACGTGCTTTGCTGAACAATAAAATAAGTGAACTGTATTTTTGCACATCAATCTGAAATTTTTGCTCTGAGTACATCTGCTTTCGACTAATATCTAGATTTTATAATATAAATTAGCACTTATTAGCTAAGTTCTTGATTACAACTGGTGTCAAAGCAGAATAGTTACAAAAGCAGCTATGCTTCAACTTTTTTGAGCTGTAGTTTTCAATGCCAAGAAGATATCTTGCCTTTTCAATTGGTGTCACCTAATGAGAACCAAGCATGCCGTGAACAAGTAGAAAAATAAATTCGTAGTTTAAATGTATGTATACATTAAAGTGCCAACAGACATACCACTTGCTACTGAGGTGAAAACCTATTGTAGTGTATTTAATCGGAATTAGAAAAGATATTCTACCTTAAAAATGCTAGAAATTGAATTATGGAATAGTTTATTAAAAATAGAACAAAAACTTTTGATTGGTAAAAAGCCAAGCAGAGGCTGTGAGTGTTTTTTCTGTCACTGTTGGCTCCTCTCAGTTTGGTTTATGTGGGAGTATAAAACTGTCAGCAGCATCTTGCTGACCTGGAGGTGTTCTGGCTTGGGGTTATAGCTGTGGTGCTCTTCCAGCATAGTTACAAGAGAGTTTGTAGATAGAGGGGTTTGGGGTTCTTGTTTTGTTTTGTTTCTTTTATGAGAATGTAGAAAAACTTAGGGGCATGCAATTCCTTCAAATGTGAAATGCAGGCAGTAGGCTTCAAAGCTCCGTACCAGCTGAGTTCCTCTGGCTTTAATTAGGTACTATGGAGAGAATCTGAGCAGAAATACGGATAGGTGGAAGGCGTGGGTTAAGGAGGATGCACATCTTTCAAAGCTGTCTCTGTGGATCAGGAGCAAGAAGTGAGCGATGAAGTGATAGGTTTTTGAAAAACATTACCCCCCCCTTTCTGTTCCTGTCCTGTAGTAAACTGTGTATGAAAGTCCATTTTAGTGCGTAGTTATGTGTGCTTTCGTGAGAGCGTTGAGGAGATGGGTAGTATTTCACCTAATAAGAAGGCTGTTGTAGAAGTTTATATTAGGATGTGTAACAGCAGGAACATGGTATTTGGACGCCTTTGTTGTGAAAAGCATTTGCTGTGGTGGGAATGCTTCCCATACAGATGAGAGGTTGCAATGTCCAAATCCGCTGTCTGGTTCTGCTTGCTCCGGTTTCATCCCAAGTGCCTGAGAAGGGAATCTTTAAAGATACTTTTCAGATAACTTCTTACTGCATGGGATGTAATTTGTAACTTTCCCTGTAAATTGTATCTCATGGTATATTTTAGCTGTAGAAAAGTCCTTTGTAGGTTAAGGAGATGAGACATCCCAGTGCTTTCCAGAGCAAATAGGGTCGTGTCTGAAGGTCAGGGAGTGTTTTACTGCATTTGGAGAGTGTTAGAGACGGTTACCGATTTTATAGAAGTAGCAGCACTGATTTACGGTTGTGCTGTGGATGTTTGTAAGTTACTATTCTTGATCTTGACTGTAGCGCCGAGGACAATTACGTCAGTAGGGAAGGGTCCAGAGGCAGTCAGATACTGAGGCAATGCTTATTAAATCTGTCGTGAAAGCCAGTGAGGGAATCCAGCTTTCCATTACAGATGAGAGAGTTGTCAGCTCTCTTGGGAACAATATAGATGCTGTGTTCCTTGGTGGTCTGTGCTGAGAGGATGTAGCTGCCCTTTATTCCAACACCTCCTCCCTTACCTGATGCCCCTGATTGCTTGTCACACTAGAGTGACTTTTTGAGAGCATGTGTCTCGTTAACAGGTGTGAGCTCACTTTGGATTTAAAAAAAAAAAAAATATCTATTTTTATACACTGATGTTTGGGCAGGAAATGAAACATATTTGAGTATTTTTTTCTTATTTGCGTATTAGCTACCTCTGGCTTCTGATGATGTCAGTAAGAGCAGGAACAGTTCTTACATCTCTTGTAAATTCAGTACTTGCTCATTATTTCCTGCTCTAGGAAAATGTGTTGGTGCTATTTCATTTTTTACCAACAAGGATGGACTCACTGGGGAAGTGAAGGTCAGGGGCAGCTTGGGACATAGTGACCATGAAATGGTAGAGTTCAAGATCCTGAGTGGAAGAAGCAAGCCAAAAAGCAGGATAGCTACCCTGAATTTTAGAAGAGCAAACTTTGATCTCTTCCGCAACCTAATGGGAGCTATCCTGTGGGCTACGCTGTTAGAAGGTAAGGGAGCCTGTGAGAGCTGGGTAGCATTCAAACAGCGCTTCTTCCAAGCACAGGACCGGTGCATCCCTTTGAGTAAGAAATTGGGAAAGAGGCAGAAGACCTGTGTGAATGAGCAGGGAGCTAATGAGTAAACTCAAAGGGAAGCAGAAGGTCTATCAATTGTGGAAGAAGGGTCTGAGCACCTGGGAAGAATATAGGAATATTGTCAGGGCCTGTAGGGGTGTGACTAGGAAGGCTAAAGCCCACTTGGAATGTAACTGGCAAGGATAATAAAAAGGGTTTTTTTTAGACATGTGAATAACAAGAGGATGACCAGGGATAAGGTGGGTCCCTTGCTGAACGAGGTGGGTGTCCTGGTAACGGGGGATGCTGAGAAGGTGGAGATACTGAATGCTGCCTTTGCTTCGGTCTTCACTTCAAAGGCCCCTTAGGACCCACAGACACTGGAAGAAAGTAAGAGAGTTTGGGAAATTAAGAGCTTCCCTCTGGTTGAGGTGAGGCTGGTCCAGGAGCATCTCAAAGGGATTAATACACATGGGCGTGGATAGGATGCATCCACGTGTCCTGAGGGAGCTGGAGGAGGTGATTGCTGAGCTGCTGCTCGCCATCATCTTTGATAGGTCTTGGAGAACAGGAGAAGTGCCTGAAGACAGCTAATGTCACCCCGGTCTTCAAAAAGGGCAAGAAGGAGGACCCCAGCAACTATAGACCAGTCAGCCTCACTTCTGTCCCTGGAAAGGTGATGGAACAGCTTGTTTTGGATGCATCTCCAAGCAATTGGAAGAGTAGAAGGTCATGAGGAGTGGTCAGCGTGGATTCACCAAGGGGAGCTCATGCTCGACCAATCTCATAGCCTTCTATGATCTCATGACAGGCTGGATAGATGGAGGGAGAGCAGTGGTTGTCATCTACCTTGACTTCAGCAAGGCTTTCGATACTGTCTCCCATGACATCCTGATAGCAAAGCTGAGAGAGCATGGGATAGATGAGTGGACAGTGAGGTGGGTTGAGAATTGGCTGTCAGACTGAACCCAGAGGGTTGTGATTCATGGAGCAGAATCTGACTGGAGACCTGTGACTAGCGGTGTTCCCCAGGGCTCGGTGTTGGGTCCAGTCCTGTTCAATATCTTCATTGATGACCTTGATGAGGGAATTGTATCAACCTTCAGCAAGTACACCGATGATACAAAGCTGGGAGCAGTGGCTGACACGCAGGAACACTGCGCTGCCATCCAGTGAGACCTGGACAGGCTGGAGAGCTGGGCAGGGAGAAACCAGATGAGATTCAAAGAAAGCAAGTGTAGAGTCTTGCATCTGGGGAGGAATAACTGCTTGTATCAGTACAGGCTGGGGGATGATGGAGCACATGTTGGAGCACATGAGGGAAGAGCATGTGATCCAGGACAGCCAGCACGGCTTCACCAAGGGAAGGTCGTGCCTTACTAATCTGGTGACCTTCTAGATGGAGTGACAGCATCGGTAGATAAAGGGAAGGCGACCGATGTCATCTACCTGGATTTGTGCAAGGCCTTTGGCACAGTCCCCCACCACATTCTTATCTCTAAATTGGAGAGATGTGGATTTAGATGGGTGGACCATCCAGTGGATAAGAAACTGGTTATCAGACCGTAGCCAAAGGGTGGTGGTCAATGGGTCTATGTCCAGGTGGAGGCCGGTGACAAGTGGTGTCCCCCAGGGGTCTGTCTTGGGACCGGTTCTCTTTAACATCTTTATCAATGACATCAATGATGGAATTGAGTGCACCCTCAGCAAGTTTGCTGATGACACCAAGCTGAGTGGTGTGGTTGACACAATAGAAGGAAAGGAAGCCATCCAGAGGGATCTTGACAGGCTGGAAAGGTGGGCCCAGGTGAACCTAATGAGGTTCAATACTGCCAAGTGTAAGGTCTTGCACTTGGGCCAGAAGAAGCCCAGACACAGAAACAGACTGGGAGAAGAGCTTCTTGAGAGTAGCCCTGCTGAGAAAGACTTGGGGGTTCTGGTGGATGAGAAACTGAACATGAGCCAGCAGTGTGCTCTTGCAGCTCGCAAGGCCAATGGTATCCTGGGCTCCATTAGAAGAGGGGTGGCCAGCAGGGACAGGGAGGTGATTGTCCCTCTCTACTCTGCCCTCCTGAGGCCCCATCTGGAGTACTGTGTCCAGATCTGGGGCCCCCAATACAAGAAGGATGTGGAACTGTTGGAGAGGGTTCAGAGGAGGGCACCTGCCCTAAAAAGAGGGGCTGGGGGAGCTGGACTTGTTCAGCCAGGAGAAGAGAAGGCTGGGGGGGGGGGGGGGGGGGGGGGAACCTCGTTGCAGCCTTCCAGTACCTGAAGGGAGCAGAGAAACAGGAGGGGATTCAACTTTTTAAAAGGATAGACAATGGCAGGACAAGGGGGAGTGGATTAAAACTAAAGGAAGGAAGCTTTAGATTAGATATTAGGGGGAAGTTTTTTACAGAAAGAGTGGTGAGGTGCTGGAACTGGCTGCCCAGAGAGGTAGTGGATGCCCCATCCCTGGAAGTGTTCAAGGCCAGGTTGGATGGGGCCCTGGGCAGCCTTGTGTAGATCCAGGCCTGGAGGTTGGTGGCCCTGCCTGTGGCAGGGGGGGTTGGAGCTCTATGATCCTTGGGGTCCCTTCCAACTCATGCCATTCTATGATTCTATGACCTGCTGGAGAAGAGCTCTGTGGAGAAGGACCTGGGGGTCCTGGTGGATGACAGGTTGGCCATGAGCCAGCAGTGTGGCCTGGTGGGTAACAGAGCCAATGGGATCCTGGGGTGCATCAGGAGGAGTGTGGCCAGCAGGTCAAAGGAGGTGATCCTCCCCCTCTACTCTGCCCTGGTCAGGCTCCACCTGGAGTATTGTGTCCAGTACTGGGCTCTCTGGTATAAAAAAGACAGGGACCTCTTTGAGAGTGTCCAAAGAAGGGCTACAAAGATGATTAAGGGCCTGGAGCATCTCCCCTATGAGGAAAGGCTGAGTGAGCTGGGACTGTTCAGTCTAGAGAAAAGAAGACTAAGAGGGGACCTTATTAATGTTTATAAATATCTTAAGCATGGGATGCAGGGGGAAATGGCCAGCCCCTTTTCAGTGGTCTGTGGAGACAGGACAAGGGGCAATGGCTGCAAGTTGGAGCACAGGAAGTTCCGCAACAACATGCGGAAGAACTTTTACACAGTGAGGGTGGCAGAGCCCTGGGACAGGCTGCCCAGGGAGGTGGCGGAGTCGCCATCTCTGGAGATATTCAAGACTCGTCTGGACATCTGTCTGTGCAATATGAGCTGGGGAGCTGCTTTGGCGGGGGGTGGGGGGGGGTGGGGGGGTGTGGACCCAATGATCTCTCGAGGTTCCTTCCAACCCCTATGATTCTATGATTCCATGATTTACAGTACACTTCCTTTGATTTCTTGGTGTGGTGCAGATGTGGGATAAACAGGGGAGTCATGAGGCATCTGGTGGGAAATTTATGGTGAAAATATTGTGAAATACTCAAATCAGAGCTAATGTTTGTATTGTATCTCTGAAATGGTGGGATCTGCTCCTGTGTATAGCTATTACAGACCTTGCTGGTTGCCAGGTCTTGTGCCAACTGCCTGCACCAGGCTGAACGTCTCTCCTGGCTGAATGAAGAAACACAGCACCCTAGCAGTGTTTCACATGTTGAGTTATGCCCATGGAAACTCAGAGAATTTAAGATGGTTTTATATCTGGCCCAGCAAATGTCAGTGTAGAGCGATGATGAAAAAGCAGCGGAACAGTGCTACCTTCAGTCATTGAAAATAAACCAGATAAACTGCTGGGGGAGGGAAGTTGGGCTATCGGAGCAGTAGGGTAATTTATGTACTCATTTCTGGGTCGCACGGTAATGTACAAGCCACTGTGTTCATTCTATAAATAATCACACTTTTGCTATTTACCACACTGCTAATGTTTCTTAGAACAGCATTAAAACAGTCCTAAATTTAAGGCAAGGAAATGGCTATACCATGTTGTATAGCCTGTGGTGCACAGTGCAACACTTCTGAACGTGCAGATGGCTGGGCCAAGCTCAGCAGTTCTCTCCTGCAGCCAAACAGCAAATGGAAAAGACTCTTAATCTCTAGTAATGCAAATATTAGGAGAGTGGGATGATAACTATATGACCAGCAGACTATGCAAAGGTGTTCTGTAAATCACAGAAATGAAACAAAAAAACCTTATAGGATATTTTATTCCGTAGTATAAATAAACAATACAGAGCTCAGATAAGGTGAAAATCCATTCAGAATTCATCCTTACATCATACCCAAACTGGGTGCTGCATCTCACATGTAGCTGTAAACACCTCAGCATCTGTGGTTTACAATCTGCGGTGTTTCATCAACACATACAGGTGGGCTTCAGTTGAGGAGAAATAACAACATAAAATTGAGAGCTTTAGGCAAACGTTGGACATTCCTCTGTTTCTTTTGTCCCATGGTCTCTGAGGGCTTTAGAAATTGGCAAACTGGCTCTCATCCATGTTTGAGATACACTTACAGATATTTCCCATCTCTAACTGAAAATGAGCATGATAAGCTACTGGAACAAGTGAACAGCAGAGATGGAAACTGGATATAGCCCTTGGTCCTGGTTGTAGGATTATCATCTAGCAGTGTTAAATGAAAGTACTATGAGACACCTCAGGTTTGGGATGCACAGCTGAAACCACTGGTCCTTGTGGAGGGGAATTTGGCTCTGGCAGTGTGCTGCAAAGGGGGCTTGAGTTTAGCATCTCCCATCCTGGAGCAGTGCTGGGAATCACACAAACCTTTCACCTAGAGAGAAGGTGTATCCAGTGAAGGGGAATGGGGCAATGCTCAGCCCACCGCGGCAAACCTATCATTGCCTTACAGCATGGCAGCGGCTGCAGTGGCCTGGGCAATGTGCATACTAGAATCAGGATCTCTGGTTGGGTGAGGTTATCTCAGAGATATTACCAAAAGCGTGGATTTTCTACAGAGAACAAACCTCATAAAAGCTCCCCCAAAGCATTACTCTGTACCATTTGAGAAAAATGAGTCTTCATCTTTATTTCTGGTGTTTTAAGTACTATAGAAACCACTGCAGTGCCAGCACTATTAATTGTTGTGAGTCTGCTGGGCAATGAAATAATCACAAGGATCTTTAGAGGTGAGTGTCTCACTGCTTGGTTGTAGCACTTGCATCATGTTCAAAGCTCTTTCCAGACCTCTAGCACTGTGCTATGCTGTGGTGTTGCATCATGCCAGCCCGAGCCTTTCATCCTGGGGCCTGCAATCCCCTGCACAGGGGGGAGCAGCCTGCTGTGGACACGTGCTGAAGAGATGGGAGCACCCTGGAGACATCCAGCTCCCGAGCTGGGTAAAGCATCTTCGTCTGCTAGATGGAGGAGTTGTGCAGCAGAAGGATATTTAATGGAGGTAGAATGTAATTTCGTTTCTTTCACTGGTCCTAATTAGGAAATATCTTAAGTATCTGAGTATATTTATAGCCACAGAAGTCAGCTTTCTGCTCCTCTGGCTAGAGAAAGGAAGGTACCTGCAGAAGTGATCTGATTCTGCACTCATCGGGTATTACTGCTTTCAAGTAACAGATGCTCACTTTAGAAATAAATTTACATCAGTTTACCTCACCTCTTCCCAGCTGTCAGCCTTGTAATGCCCTTCTCATTTTGACTTAAGTTCTCCTGCATTATTAATTCAGCAGTTTGTAATTAAATGATTAGCTAATCAGATTGTTCCCTCAAGAGCACCCGTGTGACTACATTGAAGACTGATTGATTTAGCAGGTCATTCAGAGACAGCTTAGCCTCCAAACTCACTGTTCTGAAGGATGAGAAAAGGGGAGGAACAGCTCTCACGAGGAAAAGGCCCTCTGAGTTGGGGACAGGAGGGCTGTGTCTTTTAATCTTCTACCTGTTTTCTTGTAATTCCCTGGCAAGAAAGATTTTGGAAGTAGAGACCCAAAGATCACACAGAGACTTTGGTGCTCATATTACTTTACCTGCTCAAACTGCAGTTCAGATTTTGAAATGCATCATGATATATAATTGCCCGATTTCTCCTCAGTTCTGCGCTGTCCTCTCACATGGGAACAAGAGGAGAATTCCTTTAAAGGCATTAAAGGTAAGCACAGGCAGGTGATTCTACAGGGGTGGCACTGCAGTGGTGTTAATGGCTGGTTTTGCCAGAGAAGTTCTGTGTATAGCTGTCCCCGTGGGTTTGAGCAAGACTGCTTCTGCAGCTTGTACGAAGAGACAACATGCTTACCCAAATCCCAAATGCTTACACAGTAGCAATGGGGTGGGGAGAGATGAAGGTAACTTTAAAAATTTCTCCCTCAGTTAGCTTTTGCAACCAAAGGGGTATTTTCATAGAACCACAGGATGGTTTGGGTTGGTAAGATGCTTCAAAGATCATCTAGTTCACCCTTCCCTACCCCTGCGCCCTGCCATAAGCAGGGACACCCTTCACTAGACCAGGTTGCCCAAGGCCCCGTCCAACCTGGCCTTGAATCCCTCCAGGGATGGAGGTTCCACAGCTTCTCCAGGCAGCCTGTTCCAGTGCCTCACCATCCTCACAGTAAAGAATTTCTTCCTAACATCTGACCTAGACCTACCCTCTTTCAGCTTGAAGCCATTCCCCTGTCCTACTGCTACACTCCCTGGTGAACAGTCCCTCTCCCACTTTCCTGTAAGACCCCTTTGAAGTTCCACAAGTATGACCCCTCCCAGGTTCCTCAAAATCACTGAGATCCTGGCCTCTTCCGGAGGTGGTGGCACAGCCAGGGTGGGTCAGTAAACTTTAATGGTGCAGGGAAACTCCGGTATTCCCAGTATTCCCTCTCGACCATGCGAGCATCCTGCTCCTGGCCGGCACCAGGCTGTCAGGCAGGTATGAGAGGAGCTGGGATTTGTAAACCAAGGGAGCTGGCTCCCTCTGCTGATTTGCAGCTCGGCTTCACCTGGTTTAAGCCATGGGCACCCCATTCTGCTCCCGGAGGTCTGGTATCATCCCGCCTTCTGGTCCGGACGGGTTTCTGTCCCCGTGAGGCAGCTGTGTGTTCTCCCGAGCTTAACATGGCTACGGAGAATTACAAAGACCGGTATTTGCTGTTATCACCGAGAACCGAACCGGAGAGTGGCAGATCAGTATCAGCATTTTAGGTAGGGCCTCCCTAAACCCATAATTGTGCCCATGTGTTTCCCTTAAGTATCCAGTGGAAACAGTCAGCGCTTACACCTGCCTCCTGCAGTGCTCAGTCTGGTGTTACAGGGAGACAGGGGAATTAATTTCCCTCTTCATTTTCTTTCTAGAAAGAAACGCTTACATTCAAATGCATGAGAAAACCGAGCCGAAGCTGTTTGTTAGGGTAGCTTTATATGTACACGGGTGTTCCAGAAGGCTTGCTACCCCTCATGCAGCGATTAGGCCAGAGCCCCATTTCTAATAAAGCTGTGGCCATATAAATAGGCACCAGCAATAACCAAGCACTGTTCCTTAGTAGTATCTCCAGTTGCATCAAGGCTGGTGGCTATGGAAAGGGCTTTGTAAGTATCTGTGAGCCGCAGTCCCGGTGAGACGCACAAAGTAGGCCTTACTGTTATGTCACCTGGTTCTCCCCTGGACTAAGCCGGTGAGCTCATCGGTGGAGGGCTGGGAATGGCCAGGTTCTGCTGATGTGCTGACCTGGAAATGGGCATGTTTCTGCAGTCGAAAGAAGGAACCGATTTGAGATGCTCAAAAAAAAAAAAAAGGGAAAAAAAAAGAAAATTGGGCCAAGAGAAGTTGCCTGCTGGTGGGGCTTCTGCACTCCCTGGTAACCATCTTGGGGACGCTGGTGTTAGGATATCCCATGCTGCACACTAGTAAAAAGGGTCACCTGTGAGAATTTGATGATATGGGTGTGACCGAGTTACCTAAGCCCAACCTCCTTGTGCTTTTTGCTGTCTCCTCATTGTACCACATCGCTTGGAAGGTGCTGTGGAATCTCGGGGATTTTCCAAGCTTGTTTGAAGTTACTCGAGACTTCCCACAGCCAAGTGGAGACAAAACGCTCCTTCTCCCCTCTGGATATCTACCCGAGTCTCTTTCAACGAGCCTTCCACGTGTCCCTGCCCGGGCCTCCCATGTGTCGCAGGCCCGTCGTGCCGGGTAAGGGGACGCTCCGGGGGTCAGAGGGTCGCACACCGTGACCAGGCGCTATTGCCACTCCGCGGGGCACCGTCCGAGTTTGCAGCAGCTTCCCAGGGAGGCCCGCGTTAAGCTCGGCCCTCCGCCCGCCCGCTGCGCGGTGAGCCCGGGCGCGTTGCCCCGCCGCCGGCGCCCCGCGGGCTGCTGCGGGAACCGGCACCGGCAGGTGGAGCTGCAGGACCCCATCACCAGAGGCATGGATGGAGAAGTCGGCGTCGAGGGTGCAGGGCACGGTGCTGCCATTTACCTGTGCTGCTAATATCTGCCCTTTGCTATGGCATTTCTCCCCGCCCCATACCCCAAATGAGCCTGCAGTGAGAAATTGACACAAGCGGGGCGCTCAAGGGGTTTGAGAAGTCAGACCCTCTAAAATATATGTATATTAGATAGGTGTTTACTGCTGTGCATGCCTGTCCAAGCAGTGCTTCCCGAATTTCACCTGTTGTCAGTGACACAACGTCATGTTGCCACTGGCATGGCTATCAGTTAAAGGTACCAGCACTGGATTGTTATGCTCTGCACTGCAAAAGAGGTAAACCCCCTGTGCACCTCTAGATGAGCTCTTCCTGGAATCACAGTGCTGAGTGATGAATGACAGCATGTTCCCTCTCTGGTAACTGTTTCCTCCGGTGTTGCTATGGATGGAGGGGGTTGGGGTTGGTGGTACTTTCTCTACTGCATATTTAGTGCCATGCCTACCCGAGACACAAACAGCGTTCTGCAGACCCTAAAGGGAGAGGCAGGTGTACTCACACATCACAAGATAAACATTTAGATAAGTTGAGAGGATATCATCTAAAGCTTTCCCATGGACTTTCCCTAAGTACGCACTTAGGCTGGATTCTGTTCAAAGCACAGCGAAGTAGCACAGAGGAGTGAAAGCTTTCTAAATGTCTCCTTTTAGATAAAGAAGTTTAGATGTCACATGTCAAATATAACGTGACCTCCAGGGTTTCAACCCTGTCCTTAACAGGCATTTCTTACCCGTCAAAAAGCAGCTGGCTTTTGAAACAATGCTTCCTTTCAAGAACTTTGGCTTAATATTATGGCATGAGGGTCAAGATTGTCTTGTACTGACTGAGAGAAGCACAGCAGCTCTCGCAGTGCTTCCTTTCTTCGTATGTAGCTCTTACTTGTAGTTAACATTTTGAACTGAAAAATGAATTGTGGCATGAGAAAGGATCATTTTCTGAGTGAGGCTTTGATGCGTTTTGTCTTTTAGCCTCGTTATTGTTGTCGCATCGTCGTAATACTGAATGCTTATTCTCTTATTATCTGATGACCTGTATTTGACAGGACTATTTACTTAAAGATTCCTGGCAAGGAACGCAGACAGTTTCAAACTTGAACCTTTCAGTGGCAGGAACACAGAGACAATTCAGCATCCCCTGGTGCAGGTTACAGGTGGGACAAACAAATGGCAGAGCTGCGTGGGGCTGTGCATGAGCCAGGTCAGTTCGACCCAGGCACAACCCAGGCAAATTACAGCACAGACAGGCTGGAGCAATCAGAAGGCCTGGAAAAGCTGATATTAAAACCTCTCAGATCTGAATAGAGGGATTACTTCTGGTTATTCGAAGGGCCCGCACGTTCTATGTGCGCAATAACCTCAGAGGAGCAATCCTGCTCTAATTGACCCAAAAAGGCCTGCAACACATGGCCACTCTTCCAGTGGCCTTCCTCAGACATACCAAAGTCAGTCACTGTTACTTTGGGCTCTGCTTGCTGTGATGTTTTTTTTTTCCTCAGATTGAAATTCAAGTAATCTGAAAAGGATGCTTGAAACTATGGGAGTGAGAGAGGCAGATGAAGTCATATGGCTCTTCCCAAATTCATACAGATAGAAAATACTGAGGAATTTAAAAATACTTATAATCCATTCCTCTTTTTAATTTTTTTAAGATGCTTTTCTTTCCTTTTTGTCTGGAAGGCCTTGCTTTTTATCTGTGAGGCCTTTGAGAAAGCGCTCTCAGCATTGGTACTCCTGGTTGCAGCTAGCGACCTCAGTAGGACCAGAACTGGATGTTCTGTGCCCATGGTAAAGCCAGATCACAACTGGGGTCTCCACCCTGAGCCTCATTCCTTGCAAGGAAAAAATCGATGCCACTAAAGAAAGGACAGCACAAGCGTTCAAATTTTAGTGAGAATGCCATGAAATCATGGCCAAAGCAGGGAGAGTCACAATTTGTCCCTAAATCGTGACTGTAGCCAGCATAATTTCCTTTCAGATTTTTCCAGAGCTGACAAATACATACCTGTGTCTTTATGCATAGGAGATTAATAATTTTTTTTTCAGGGAAAAAATAATGACAGCTCCACTGGCTTACAAGGAATGCATAAAAATTTACCTGGAGTAAATGGTTTATCTATTACTTGAGTCCTTACAACCTCAGTTACTAAACAGGCAAATACCTGAGATCTAATACTAAACTCCGGCGATGTGGCCTATCTATTTGAATAATACTGGTTTCAAAGACTTGTTTAATACTGAGATAGCAATGTTTGTGGAGAATGTTTTGAAGCATGGCTTTTCAAATTTCCCATCTTTAGGAACAATTCTTACTGAAGTAAATCAGGGGAGTCAGGGCTAGTTTTGGTAGAAGATGTCGGACTTTTAAAAATGTGCCAGAAGTCGGGGCAAGGGGAGGCGCTGGTGAGGGGGAAAGGGCATCTCAAGGATCCTCATTGACTCCATGAGGTTTGACTTGCCTTCAGATACCTTTTAAGTTTATGATTCCATTTCAGTCCAATAAGTTAATGTACGTTTTCCTCTTTTGCTGTATCAAATCAGTGTTCTTTCCCTTGCCCCTTCGTTTTGTCTCGTGCCCAGCTAAGACATTCCGTGATTAAAATGATGTGTTGCTTGTGCCAAGAACCTCATGAAGCCATTGCTTAGCAGTGTGGGAATTTGCTTTGGGTTTTGTTTTGTGTTTGTTTTTCTTTAGTGGCCTTTTAACATTGTGTTTGTTTGCCTGCCATCCGAAAGGCGAGCAGGCATGCGTGCCACCTCCCTGGGTTGGCATGGCTCCTCCTTGCGCACAGTGGCTAAGGGAGAGGATGCTTCTGCTCAGCACAAGAACCATGCACTTCTTGGTGGGCACTGCAGCAACTTCAGATTTATATTTTATAATGGAAAATGAGCAGAATAAGGGCAAATTAAAAAAAAAAGAAACTTTTTGCTTTGGGTTTGTTTGGTTTTTATTTACTGGAAAGTCAAATATATTTCAGTCGGGTATTTCAGGCTTTTGTATCGATGAATGTGGAATGTCAATATTTTTGGCATAGAAAGAATATTGGAAAATACAGAAAAGAAAAGTTATAATTACTGCTCAAACATGGCTTTTAATGCTGAAATCCCCAAAGATGCTGTCTCTAGAGCTGTTAGCTGGCTGCACAATGTTGGTTTACTTCCTGAGATGAACCTCTCTGGGCCTGAGTTACTCCAATGCCAAGGATTGTGCTCTTTGTTACAGGCAGGCCAGGCAGCACCTGTTCGACTTCTCCCATGGAATTTTATGATCGGACCAGAATTCCCAAGTATGTGGCACTGGGCCTGGATTCACCTGCAGGGTAATGGCTTTGGCATTGTCTCATAGGTAAAAGTATGCCTGCTTTCCTTATGAACTGAATTTGCGATGAAGTGTGGGATTTAATTTTTAAATACAAAGTATTTTTAGGTAATGTGCATTGTTACCTTTCTCTCTTTGTCCATCTTAATACAGTTTGTGCAGTGATTACAGAAAAGATCATCTAAGAACTACCTTCCCAAAATACAATATATTAGTGATACAAAATGCCAATTTACTAAATTGACCCATAGCCATGTTCTTCAGCTTTACTGCTACTCTTTTCCCCAATAATGTAGCTGTGTCCTGGTTACACTGCAGCACAAACATTCAAATGCTTTACTCCAATCTACTTCCTAACTGTGCAGACCCTGATCATATAGAGCCCTTGCATTCTTTATATAGAACTCCTGGTTTGTATTATTTGCTAAAACACAGAGGCAATGCTTTGCAGCCAGTTTGTTTTGACATTCTAAAACTGGCAAAGAGCATCCCCACCAGGGCTAAGGCACAAAGGTTAGCTGTGGAGTCTTGCCTCTGGTGCCATAGCTGCTTTATAATTAAGATGCGTATTTAATTTTCCAGAACTCTGATATTAATCATAATTCTAAGGGGGGGAGGGGAAAGTAATCTAATTAAAAGCCAAAATTTCGATTTACCTAATAATATCATGTACAAAACCTACAGTGAGAAGGTAGGATTGCACTTGGGTGTTTTCCAACATTGAAAATGTGGCAGAAACATCTTCCAAAAATACCTTATCATCAGAAATGTGGAAGATATGGGGACTTTTGCTGGTACAGCAGTGATTTTGAACCTCCATCTGCCTCCCCTAGACCCTAGTAGCCATTATTTCATGTTCAGCAGGGCTTAGAAAATGGTGAGAGTGTTTAAAATATGAGGCGGCTTAAAGAGAACTGGATAAAAGACAGGGTAGTTATTAGGTATAGAAAAAACTACAGGAAACATTTTCTGAGTGCTTTCTAGGAGGATGCACAAGCTCAGACTTGCCTGATCTATTTCCACCCATGTCCCTTCACAGTCTGTTTTCGTGATTCATTTGGGAAGGTTCCTTATCTGTGCATTGCTCAGTAAGGGGCTTGCCATCTGCGTATTACTGTAAATTAGAGGATTCTTCCATCTACTGTCTTTGCTGAGTATGGCTTTCCTGACGGAATTTGTTAAACTCTGTAAATTCAATTCTCATATCCCTTCTGGAATATGGAAGAAAACTCATTTTTTGACTGCAGGGTTTTAAAGCAGAAGGGGCAGTAAACTAATATGATTAATCATTGTGTCATTGCTGCAGAATAACAGACTAATTCTCATCCTAATTTCCCATTACTTATCATTTGGAATCTCCCAGGGAAAGCAGCACTGTATGGAAAGCAACAAGGAACACCCAATTAAAAGAAGTGTTTTGTTTCATCATCTGGAGCAAGTGTAACAGAGCTGAGGAAACTCTGGCTGTGATTTATTAGTTGCATGTGTTCTTTGAGTTTTCATGTACAGTTAGATATTTCACTGAACTCCTCCACTTGGAAAAAATAATGAATTTCCCAGGATTTACATATAGTGTGCATCAAATTTGTCTTTTTAAATAAAACCTCAAGTATATAGGATTAAATTATATAGGCTTTAATTAAAATGAACAAAACACACCATATAAAACTCCCTATTAATAATTATTTCTTTAACATCACCTGCAAAAAGATTAAAAACTCCTGCAATTAAAAAAAAATCAATTGTAATTGAATCTGCCCTGATCTGGGCCACCCAAACTAAATACTGCTGGTTTTACTTAGGAGGCTGCCTCAAATCTTTGTTCACAGCTGAGTTCAGCTCTGCCATTGCAGGTTGGTGAGTGCATCCTTTGCCAGCTGGTCCTTTAAATGTATCTATGCCCGTCACCAGCTTGGGTGTATGACTGTGGGCTGTACTAAATATTTGCAGCTTCAAGTTTAGACTGGAGAAATAAAGGTAACCAGTACCTCTGATGTCTCCCACTGGGGTGGGAATTTGGATGCTTTTTGAGAGATTCAGGCCTTTCCTGCCAGAGGGAAGGGGCGGGTGGGGGAGGGGGTGGAATATCAGGAAGGTGAGAGAGAATGGAAAGGAATTAAGCTGCAGGAAAAACTGGTTCAGAGATAGCTATGGAAAGAGCTGGGGAAAAAAACATGGCTGATGAGACTGACCAGTGTGTGTGGAGATGTAGCTGAGTGCTAGGTGAGATGGAGAAAAGCAGAGTGAGAACACAGGAGGGAACAGGAGTGCTTGGTTGGAATGGAGACGTGAGTTTTGGCACGTGTGAGAGAAGGCTCCATGGGACAGGCAGGACAGAAGAAGAGAGGGCTAGTGATATCTGGTGGGAGTGAACTGAGGAGGAAGATAAATTGGCAGTTCCTGTCGCTGTACAGGGCTCAGCATTGTTTCTGGCAGCAAGCTGGAAAGCACTGAAAGGCCGAGCTTTCAAGTAAAAACTCTCATTAAATAGAGGCCCAGTAACCCTATCTGAAAGGTTAGAAGAGAAACAGTAAACAAGGCAGCATTTTTTCCCTTGGCTTTTATGTAAGTACAGCTAATTGAGCTGAACCGAGAGGAAGTACTGACTTGAACCTACCCCCTTCCCCCTTCCCCCCCTAACCCCCCCCCATTTTATCTTGAACACGAATACAGCATGAACTGCTTGTTATTTTCAAGTTTTGTTAATCTGGAAAAACTTTAGTCACTGCTGAACCCAAATTAGAATAATTAGCATGTTTGACCCTCTACTTAAATGTAATAAATTGATATCAGTTTTGGGCAATGCGGTTTTCTACACTCACTCCCTCTTTCAATCCCACTTCTCATTTATCCTGTGCACGTTCTTTCCAGCCTCCTGAATTGAATCCGGCGATGCTATAAGCTGTGGAAGACCTAGGGGGATGAGTTGGAGAAAATTGGTAGGGTTTGGACTGTGTGAGTTCTCTTTTTTTTTTTTTTTTTGGTGTTTCTCTGTTACTGCTTCCATCCTCATGACAAACTTCGTGCAGGGTGCAGAGGAATGACACACCTGCCTGTGAGAAGCCAGGGACAATATTTCTCCGTGTTCTGCTGTGCTGGACTGCTAAGCCAACTGGCCTCCATGCCTGGTCGTTAGAGGAGCTCTGCTGTGACAAGTCATCTGGGGAAAAAGGAACAGGGATTGTGTGGGTTTTCATCAAGAATTGACATCAGGAGTTTAAAACATTTTACAGAAAGTGCTGGGAAGTTCATATAGAAATTGCCATGCAACAGTTCATGCCAGTTATGCTGTTAGCAAACTGGCATACTGTACAAGGGAGCTTTTTGAGTTTGATTTTTATTTCACTCTGTCGGGAGAACATGGCACCAGGTGCCCATTTTTTACTTTAAGAGTAGTCTTAAAGGCTTGATTGCTCTTTGTTCCTAATGCTGTGTTGAAGGTAGTTCAAAGTTATAAGGAGTTATGTATGCTGTATCTTAATGAAATGCTTGTCTGAAATTGTGCTGATAGCCTGCTGTGAAAAAAATCAATTTGCCATCAGGAAACTGAATGTACTTGATGCTCAATTTAGTTCACCCAACTATTTCACGTTCTTTCCCTACAGTAAAACAAAAGGGTCTTGAGAATTAATTACAGTGTTAGCATCTGCTCATGGCAGCTTTGCTGATATACCGACTAGAATGACTAGAATAAGATAGTTAGGGCAGGAGTGAGATGGAATGTCAAGTTTTTCCCCACTATTGTTTGTTATGCAAATATCTTTTAAAGGACAGGCCTCTCTTAATTCCAACATACATACTACTTCTTTTTTTTTGCAGTAGAATACCTAGTTGTGTGTAAAACCAGAAAATACCGATCACTTCCAAATGATTTATGTTACTTTCTCAGGGTTCGTATTTCTATAAATATTATAGAAATATTATAGTATTTCTATACTGTATAGAAATACTATACAGTATAGAAATACTATACAGTATATAAATACTGGTGGCTGCACGTTAGTGTATTGTTTATCTGAATGCTGGTAATAATGTTTCCTCCTTTAAAGCAGATCTCAAACTCTGTTGGTGTCAGCAGATGGATGGCTCCTGAGACGCCTGATGTTGAATCTCGTGTAATTCCAGCCTGCTGTGGCCAAGTACACTGTGGAGCAGCCTTGAATGCTGGGCAGGCATTCTTCTGTTCTGTGCAAAATCTCCTTTGGTGGCTTCATCTTTATTAACATTAAAAAATGTCAGTGTGCTAACATGCCAATGTAAACTGAGGTTTTGTTGTGCTAGACCTACTGTGCTGCCCCAGAAGCCCACAAAATACTTTAGAATTTTAGTATTGTATATTTTAAAAAAATGTAATCATATTCAGGTAAATAAATCCCTCTCACTTGACTCTGAAGGAAGATCAGGAGCTGCACTTTTTGTCTAGGCTCTTTCTTTATGCTGAAATATTTGAAGGTATAAATTACCTTTATTGGAATGCCTGATAAAACATCATCTCTCAAACCCAAGAGATTTTAATTATTTGTAAATTCTCTGAAACTTCTGTCATGTTGTTCATATCACTACATTTTGGAGAGGATCGTAAATTTCTGTGGGAAGGTGCCTCAAATTGGTCTTGTCATGAACAATTACGATGCCAGTAAGGGTAGAAGAGTTAGTCGTGTTTGCATTTGAGAACGTTTTCTGTTGACGTCATTGCAATAACAAACCTAAGTGAAATAAGAACAGCTTCATTCTCTTCAGCAATTTGAAAGAGGAAAATTATGACCAGAGCTAGTGGGAATTCTAAATAGTTTAAATATTCATTGCTTGATATTTTCTGACAAGCTACAAGCACAAATGGGAAAATTGTGTTTGCATGTCTGAAGGTGTAATGTGTCCTCTAAGTCTTCTGGAATTTGCATGTGGACCATTAGCTGCTTGTGAATTTTGAATGATAAGTTATTATACAAAGAAATACAGCCCAGACTACCATTAGATTAAGCTTTTTCTTTAAGATATTTGAATATTCTGTGTGATATTATTTGTTACTTTTATTCTTTTTATTTATATAGACAACATTATCATTAGTGCTTCAGCTTTTATATTGGATACAATTCTTTTTATGTCCACTAGGTTGCCACATACCAAATGCTTTTACCTTCTTAATTCATAAAAAAAAAAAAAGAAGTGTTGAAGCAGTGCCTGTCACTGGTCTGATGCAGTGATAACTAACACTGAAATGAAGAGAAAAACATCTAAATTATATATTTCATAAATCAATACTCTTCTAAACCTGTAGTACCATAATGTGATGCTTAATGTGCATGCCTGTGTGTCTTGTTTCTTCCATCAACTAAACTTTTAACTAAGGGCCAAAAGAGCAAGTCTTTGCTGTGATCTCCAGGCCTAGCTATTGAAAAGCAGTAGTGTGTGGTGTAGCTATGCTTTATTAGAACATCACATGGCTTGAAAGTGAAGCTCTAACAGTTTTTTGAGAGAACTTGTTGTTTGCCACTCTTCCAGAGCAAACACATCCTCTAAATGATATCCACTTTGGTAAATACTTCGAATGATTCCAGAGTATGTCTCGAGAAACCCCTGAAAATAAAAGGTGGTCAAAGTGAAAGGAACAAAGAGCTGAGCTATCAATAACTCTGGTAATAAAAGAACAGCCAATCTGGACCTCAGAACCAGGCTGTGCGCTACCGTCAGGAATGTACCGCAGTTACGCAAACAGGGATTTACATCAGGTAATGAATTGTAATCAGATTGAAGTTATGATTTATGATGTTATAGGGAGCTGCTGATATTTTTTGTCCTCCTGCACCTGCTACCATGAACTTTTCCTTCATTTTTCTGTTTGTTTGCTTGTGCTTTTCCTGCATTTTGCTGAAACAATGTGTTTTCATCTGCTTCCTTATCCAAGGCTGAAAAGTCTTCATTTGAACTGAATTTTCAAATGTTTTTAGCATGGAGGTGTAGAAAAGGTTGCAGGTTTTACTTATGATGCTTTATCTTTTAATCTGCTGTTGGGGAAACCAGAAGTTTAGAGGGAAGCTGGGAAATTCTATTATAACAAGTCTTTAATAAACCATCACAACAGGTGCATACAGTTTATTGGGGGCTATTTCATTGCCACAGGTGAATGCCTAAGATAATTATTTATGACACAGAACAACTTCTTCCTTGCACATCTTATTTTACCTATCCTTGTTTTTTTGACAATGGAAACCATTGCATATTAATTATACAGCAGTCTGCGCAAAATTTCTGAAATAACTTTTGTTATTGGAAAACTTGGGGGTCTTCAGGGTGAAGAAGTTTGGAACAAGTGCATTAAATTGAGTGGCAAGCAGTCTTTAAGAAGGAATTTAAAAAGTTGTGCTGGATGGGCGAAGTAAAGTAGCCGTAAGAATTAACTTTTACTCCTGACATGTCTATTAAGTAAATACGATCTTGCAACAGTGCATATAATTCACATTCCCCTGTTTGTATTCTTAAATTTTGATAGATTTCTGGGTTTTACGACTGTTCAAATTGCATGTCGATGGAAGTATAAAACTGAATGACATTTAATTTAGTACCACTGAGTTTTCATCTTCAAGAAAGATCTAAGTAAAATGCATGAATGTGATATACTTGGGAATATCCTAGGAACGGTTTTCTGTACCCTTTTCCCCTCTCCCAACCTTTGAGAGTCGATCTTTGAAATGATATTTCATATTTAAATTTTTTTGCATAAAGCAGCTAGCTTGGCATGTGTTTGTGTGCATGCAACCATGTGTGCTCCTGGGAACTTTTGTATTTAATGTAAAAAGTCGGTACTTTCCCAGGCTGTGATAACAAAGTATGGGATTGGGGAATACATACATTTGATTATGGCAGAAAAGCAAACAGAAAGGAACAGCGATGAAAACAAGACAGCAGGGTTAGCATAACTTCTAAAGAGAAAGGCGTGTTTGATTGCTTGGCTTTTTCCTGTTCTTAATATAATGACTTTCTCTATGACCTAAGTCTGCCTTACCATAATCTAAAAAATCTTTCTGCAATTTGCAACTAATTTTTAATCGGCACTATCTTCAGTGTGTTTTCACAGACATAGTAAAATATGGAATTACTAGTAACTTTAGAGTTTATTTTAAATACATACTGCTATAGCTGCTTACCTGTGTAATGTATGTACTAGCATGTAACTTCCTGTGTCAAATGCTTTTTTTTGGCAGGCATGTATTCAGCTGATGTTTGATTTTATTTTTTTAATGATAAACTTTTATATAACTGGTTAAATTCAGATCTTTGGGTGTAAATATCGAGTGACTGAACTGTTTAGATTATCAGTAAGGCTATCTTTACAGCTTGAGCTAGTTTTATATGTTTTTATAGGGTTTTCATTTTTAAAGCTTTAATACTGCAAGTACCAAGTATTAGTACACAGAATACCAAGAGATTTTTCTGCAATCATTTCTAAGGCAATTTATGTTTTATATTTAGAAGATAAATTGAATTGGAAAAATGTTGAACTAGATTCCACGACTTGCAAATTGATTCCCGTCTCAGTGGTAAAATAAGTAAATGTTTGATCTTAAAAGAAGAAACATTGATGATTTCTGGATATAAATTCTAACATGCCTTTTACAGGGGCCTCCACTTTTCATCTGAGGTTACAGTACTTAAAGGATAGGTTGGACCTATCTAGGCTATTAAAGAAGGAAAACGTAGAATAAAGATGCCACCTTGTGGGTGAAATAAACGATGCAGTAGACATGATTCAAAAGAACTTTCCCAAATACATTCGATGCATTTGTGACCCGTTGATAGATTTTGAGCTTCTATTTTCTTAAATGTTTACAATTATTTTTGGGGTTTACGATTGGTATTTTTGTATGAAGTATCTAAGTAACCCAGCTGGACCATTCTGGTCGTCAGTGTTAAGTGACTGCTAAAACTCACATGGTGTGATTTCATTCATGCCTCTAAAAACGCTATGGCATTTTGGTATCAAATTCTATGTACTGTTCTTAATGTATCAAGGCAGTTTTAATGCAGTCATCCTAACCTGAGCGAGTAGCCAGAATTTAATATTGTTGTAGATATCTGCTGTATGAAAACGGAATGCTGGTGCATTCCTGTGCCAGAATTCTTCTCACTAAGTACCCAGATTAGCATGTTCCATGTATTAATTTGTCTTTCTTAGCTGCACATCATGGATTTGTTAAAGCTGTCAGTGAAATACTGGGTGTCTACAGACCTTGGTGTCATTGTTTTGAATCATATGTGTTTGGACAGGTTTATATATGGTGTTCTGAATTTTAAGGATATTGTTTCAGGGTTTTTTTTCCTCATCCAGTGGTAATGGCCTCTCATAACTGCAGTATATGGGGAATATAAGTGAGAAAAATAATATCAATACTTAAAAAATATGGACCTCTGGACTATGAATAAGTCAGCTCAGGAGAGCTCTCAGATGAAGGCAGAAGTGATGCTTGGTATCCATGCCACAGTCCAGCCAGGTACCAGAAACTCCCCAGACAGTCACAGATAAAAGTGTGATTTCTGTTCCTGTCATGAAGTGCTGTGTGGTGTTCATGTATTCTGTACGTAGAGCTTCCACAGAATGAGAGAGGTCTGTGAAGTGCTTCAGGTGAAAGTCTCCAGTTAAAACCTATGTTGTTCTATTTCTGGCCATTTTATGTGAACTATCTTGTCCTCTACTCTTCCATGGGTTCTTGGAGACTCATTCATTTTACTCATGTACTTTGGAAAAGCTGTTTGCTGTTCAGCCCAGGTTTACAGTGTAAGAGGATCAGATAAGCTTGTTGTGGTGTTGTGAATCTTTGATGTGGCACTGGTGTGGGGAACGCTTCCCAGTGACAGTAGAATTTTTTACAAGGTACTCCTGTGACTACATGCTGCACAAGATCTTTTTTTCATAGGTCACGTTGGGGAGCTCAGAGTTATGTGACACACACAACTCCCAGTTTTTGCCAGCATCACATGAGTCGTGTTGCTGGTTGAGGTAGCATTCATGGGGAAGACTGAGTTACTTGAGTCTCCAGTGTGGCAAGAAATAAGCTAACAGGGATTACCAAGACACCCAAGTTTGGGTAGGTGCTGGGAATCTGCATTCCTCTGCTTCCAGTCAAGTATTTACCTCCCTCATGACAATGTCTAAGTTGGAGTTGGAGAAGTCTGCTTCAGAGTTCTTGCCTTCTGTTTTGCCTTTTTACACATGTGCAGACCCAGTCCCTGCAGAAGCCTCTATTTCCATAAAAGCCTGATGTGTGTACTGGGAAGCAGTCCGGTTCCTGATGTGGATTACCACAGAATCAGGGCTCCATGGTGCACGTCAGAAAGTACCTGCCCCTCAGTTTGGCCACAGTCTCCATGCCCTCAGTCATATAACTCGTAAATTGCTTCTGCATTGTAGTAGTTGTTCTTCATGTTTTTCTGTTGTCCAAATTTCAGAGATAGCCAGAAACATACAGTACAATTCTTTTCGACTTAGTCAAATAAATCAAGTACTTGATGTAACAGACTTGTGTCAAACAGGCAGCAGGTCCTTAGTGCGATGTGTTTGTCACCTCAGTGCACAAAGGAAAAAATCAACTTCTCCATGAACACAGGAGGTGATAAAGCAGGGTCTTGTGACAGCACAGAGATGGCAAATCACACGTTTCCTGGAAAGAGGCTGCAATGTTTTGATATTATTTTTGATCTTACGGCCTTCAAATGAGATCTTATTGGTGGCATTCTTTTAAAGCTTAGTAGATTTTTTTTCTTTTACTTTAGAGATTTTATGCCTAAAACTGTACTCTGTTTAAAATGTATCTTATACACCTCACTATCTATCGGAAGCCAGGTTGAAGCCAAACTCAGCTTGCTGAGCCTCTAAAGGAAGGGTTAAAAAATTCCAGGCTCTTTCAGGCAGGGAAAAAAGCAAGTTGTTCAAAGCTGTTTTCTTTAGCACAGCTTCAAAGAAAACCAAGGTAGTGCTTGGTCTTTCTACTTAGTTGATGTATCTATGAGTAGCATAATGTTCCTTTGGCTTTGGATTCAGTTCTTGCTGACTTCTCTGTAGGTTTAAGGATGATTGTTAAGGTAACCTGTATAAGTACCTAGGTAGAGTACTTCTTTTCCATGACCACCTTTGATTTGGATTAGGCAAAGGCAATTTCACAGAATCACTAGGTTGGAAAAGACCCTTAAGATCATAGAGTCCAACCATACCTATCCTCTACTAAACCATATCCAATTTCTGCCCATTTCCTTTTGTACAGATGACTGGAGTGATGCAGATGGGAGTTCTGCTGTGCAGTTGGACAAGTCACGGCAGGCAATTACTTTCTCCATGTCTGGCATCTCAGATTATTTTATAAAGGACCGGCTTTACTTTGAGGCAAGAGATAGAGTTAGGCCTTTGCTATTTAGTATCTGGAAAGGTAGAAGTATTCCTGACACCAGGCTGCAGCTCTGAAATCTGCTGCTTGCTCACTTGCTACCATGATGAGCTGCTGAGCTGGCTGGGGGGGGTGGGGTGGGGGGGTGTTGGAGTAGCACAGGCTCTTCCCAGCACTGAGTGGGACTCAGGCTGTCTCTGGTGTCTTCTGAGGGCTGAACAGTAAGTAGTGTGTTGGCTATCCTTGGCTGATGGTGACCATAAAGAATCAGGCATTAAACCCCCACATCTTTATTGTAAAATAACCCCCCTCAGAAAACCTACTTTGAAGATGGTTTTGGCTGTTATCTGTTATGCTTTGACTTAACATGGTTTGTGTGCCCTTAGGAAGTAACTGATGATACCGGGGTCATCCAAAAAGCCAGGTAAATGCTGCATGATAATATCTGTTAGATGCAGCTTTTTTGTATCTCTTGACATCTTGTAAGCACGTCAAGCTCTGCTTTATCCCCCCTTGACCTATGATCACTACAATGCTTTTATGTGCATTTAAACACTTAGGTGATGCGAGAAATTAACATTGGATTTACTGGTTCAAAATACGTTCCTGCAGCTATCTGTCTATTCCCGTTGTGTAAGAGTGCCTCTGCTTTGAAAGATCTGATTTCCAATAGCAGCTCAGTGTTCTGAACTTCATACTTCTTTGCACCCTGCTCAGAAATTACAGGGTTTGCAAAACATACTCTGAAATTCATTCAAACTTTTAAAACTTATTACATCTAGGAGAGACAGATTTAAGATGACTGAGGTTTCTGGTTGAAGTACTCCAAGCAGAAATCCATACTCCATTAGGTTTTGTAACATTATGTGACCTTAATTTTCCAGGTATTTTGCCCTTCAAATTGAAGATAGTATTTTAATACTATTTAAGTCTCCTGAAGAGCCTTGTAATATGATAGGCTTAAGTTGTGAAACATTCGAACAAAATGAAAGATAGAAAAGTAATTTAGGGTTTTGTGGTTTTTTTTATGTAGAGCAACATAAAGATATGCATCAAAAATACATTGAAGTAGGTGCTAAAAGGGTTTTTTTGGGTATATTTATCAGTCAAATTATGTATACGTGCATCAGCCATGTTTCTTGTATGAAGGTCTTTCTTTGCATTTGATTAACTATTCCAAGTGATTTGAACTTTAGGGATTTGTCTTGTAAATCATGGTGTATTTCAATGAAATTCTACCTAAACAACAGCTATATAATCCCACTTTGGGAACTGAAATAGAATTACAGAGCTATACCAACTTGTTCGGGAAAAAAAAAAAAGAATTTTTTTTTTTTGAATCTTGAAGAAAAATATAGGCAAGAAACTTTTGTTTTCTTACTAATAAAAGTGATGTAGACGTTCAGTAATGTAAGATATGAGGAAATTAAAATTACTATCAGCAGCTGGTGTTGTGCGTAGCTCCATCATATGTTAGAACTGGACCTAATAGATTACAAGAGTAGCGTCTGATGTTTCACCCTCTATAATGTCATCCTTGAGCAGCCAAGTAGTTATACAGTGACAGGTGAAAACACATCACTTTTGAAAAACCTCAGAAAAAGTAAGAACAGAATGTAATTGAAGTGCAATGGCACTTATACTGAATGTGCAATTATCTATATGTTCATATGTATATTTGTGCATTTTGTAAGTGTGTATCTTGATGGTTACCCTAGTTGGTGGGGTTTTTTGGTCAAAAAAACATGTTTTATTCATAGAAACCAAAAGCAATTGCGAGTTTTTTCCAGTCTACAAGACTGGTTCTTACTATATACTGTAACGATTACCATAGATTGTTTTATGTAAAGATTTTAATTATTTTGCTGGTAAAACCAAAATATTACTTAAGGAAATGTCCATTTTCCAGGCTTGCAGGCTGATGACTGCCTGGCAGATTATATGAGTGTTGCAGTGTCACACAGAATCACCTGAGATGTGGGTATTAAGAGTGAGACCTTTTTTTGCAGTCACAGCTTCAGGTTGGGTATTCCAGTTACTGAGTACAGGAAGAAATTTAAACCACAACTCAGCAGGCAACAATTAATTGCATTTTGCTTGTCTGAACTGTTGTTTTCTTGTTTTTGGCTGCCAAATGTTGAGATTTTCCCATGTATTTCATTAGCACTTTATCGGGCCCTTGGGCTTAGCTGTCTATTTATATAATTCTCTGATCGTTTCATTGTAGTGGTTGGTAGTGGCTACTAAATTTGGCCTTACAGGCTGGTGGAGTCAGAACAATGTCCTTTTGCTGACAAGACTTCCAGCTCTGAATTTTAAGCGTTGCAGGCTGCCTTGGCGCTTGGTGAGTGTGAACATTCACCCTGTATTCCTGCCAAACTCGGAGGAGGACAACTGTGAGCACAGAGAGGCAGCCAGAAAGCTTGAATCAGAGCTGTGAAAAATTAAGTCCCATTTTGTCTGTGCTTCTGGACTCTGTTTTGCTGAAAGCTACCTGCTTGGCCTCTGCTTTGCTAACTTTTACTAGCTAGTAAGCAGAAGCAATTGAAAAAAGGTTGTTCCAAGTTAATAGGGATTGCGTGTTTGCTGGTTTTCTTAATTCAGCTAGAAAGCTGTGAAGTTTCATGTTTAGCTTGCTAATTCAGAGTCATTAACAGAGCATCCTAGAACTCTGAAATGCAGAGAGCAAGTGTCAAGAAGATTGTGGAAAGGAAATTGCAGTCAAAATACATAAAGGTTAAAAATATAAACAAGTTTTCAGTGTAGGTGCAGTTAAGGAAAGCTTTAGTACTGCCTGCACTCAGGGGAAGGGAAAGACAGAAGTGACTTTGCATCCTGGAAGTTTGTATTAATAGTTTTGTGGTACTCATGTTACAATGTGAATGTTACAACAACTTCCTAGTTCGTGTAGTGAAAGCATCGGTGTACATCCTATAGCGTGGGTGTTTGACACCTGAAAGGTCTTTGATGGGTAACTGGAAGTACTGAGTTCATACTGTAACATGTCAGCTTACCTTATCTCTTAGAAGTTTCCTGAGCCAGAATTTTTGTAGTCCCATTAGCCTTGATTGAGGCAAGCTTTGTCCAAGTTTGGAAGGGTGTGTTTTTACATCTTGCCATCAGTAAGAAGTAAATACCTTTGTGGCCACTGTTTCTGCTGCTTGCAGGATGACTTCACAGTGTTATGTCAACTGTAATGGTGGGATCAACAGTTTTGTGGTCTCTGGTAGCGCTGCATGGTAAGCCCTGTATGGCATTCCAAAGTGAAATCAAACTTTCAGGTTCTTCACATCCAGTCACAGAGAAAAAATAATTTTTGCTGGTAAAATACAGGGCAAGAGTGTTTCTGTCTAGAATTTTACAAGTGATGAACAAAACTTAGTTTTAACTTTAAAGAAATGCCATGCCCGTGTCCTTCTAATTGAAAAAAAAAAAAAAAGAAAAAAAAAGATCCTTTGCCTGTGAAAATTAAATCTTCCACAGCTGGTAGCTGCTTTTCAACTCATCAACCTGACAGTGAAATCGTGTAATCTGGCAGTAACATGCCTGAGGCTTATTGCAGTTTTTTGGGCAGTGATACCAGCAGATGATTCTGATCCCACTGACCTGTGTGTAAATGCAGAGTAACTTCACGGCTTTGCTGGAATTAGCATTGACATCTTGGTGTAAATGAAGTCCGAATTTATTGCATTGCCTTGTTACGATCCTGCTATACGATCATCAGAAGTCACCAAAGAAAGAAATGTATGGATGACTTTTCCCTTCTGGTGGCGGCAGCTTGCTTATTCAAATAGCATTCCTCCCTCACCAGTTGTTAAAATTGTCATGTATCTGTTGGTGTGTTTGTACTGACAACTCAAGGTCGTTATGCTAAATGCACACGCTGGTTGACTTTTCATTGTCTTACAGTCAGTTTGAGTTGCTTTAAGGTTCCTCTGGCTTGTCACTAGAATTTCTCTTTATTCATGAGCTTTCGCACTGACTTTATAGTCAGTTTGAAACTGGTATGAATATGTTTTAGTGTATCTGGATGGATGGAGTAATTGGACGTGTTCTGGAATGCTTTCTGGTAAGTGGCCATAAATAAAATGCACTATTAAAACGTAGGATCTAATCCTGCAGTCGTGTTTTCACCTCTGATACTGTCAATGGGAGATCCGTCTTCAGAGCAGGGCTTAAGGCATTTGACTTGCACCAAACAGAAATGTAGCTTGTTCTCAGCAGATTTTAAAGCATGGATGTCTTCAGTGGCTCAGATGTGAATGCTAGCTGTTTAGTGAAGATGTTTTCTTAACACTGGAAGCTTGCTTTGCAGACTTGTAAGCCATACTCGCCACAGAAGACCCTTTGGTGGTTTTGGGGAGGTTTTTTTTAATGTGATAAGACCACTTAATTTGGTGCATTTTTCCTCCTGTATTTTGCTGACTGATGAAAATTAATGGAAATCCTGTGTCAGTTTATAGCTGCACTACTCAAAATCTCCAATTTCAGTCATATAAAATTTTGAATAAAAGATGCTAATTGATGAAGGTTAGTGATATTGGTGTTAATAACTACTGGCTGTTCCTTGTAACTAGTAATTTAGTAGTAATTAGTTTCTGTTATCTCTGGTAATAAATTGGTCTGTTGCAACTTTTATGCATCCTCAGTGTAATTTGTGTAATTTAGTGATAATATAGAGATGTTAAACCAAACCAACTAGACAAGAAAGGAAGAACATGAAAAAAGTGAGTATGGGCAGTATTTTTATACTGAAAAATTCCTGTTTATTGTAATATGGTATAATTGAACACCTGTCCTAGTTTTGACTAATGTATGGATATGGAGAAATAATTATCTGGAAGTATTTCTAAAGCCCTGAAACAGTTCAGTGGAATATTTGAAGTATATTCACGGTCAGTACTACATTACAGTACCTATAGGTGTTCAAGTTATGGAGGAGCGTAAGATCTCAGCCTGTTTTTTATGGGGAGCCATATCTGCCTTAGAGTAGTGGTTTTTCTGCAGGAAGGAATGTGGGTTTTGTCCTTTTTGTTCCCAGGGCTTCAGCTGCAGGACAGCCCTGAACCATTCCTCCTCAAAGAACTGAGGAAATCTTCACCTTCTTTCAACATGTGGCCAAATGAGGAGCTGTGGTACGCACTCTGTACAGCCACGACAGAAGAGCTGGTGGAATCTGTCCTGATCCCTGATGAACCTTTCATGGAGAGTGCAAGACATATGGCTGGGCCTGTCAGCATTAAGGCAGCTCGTTCTGCCCATAGCCCACCTGTGTGGCTGCGTGTTCTCCTGAGGGCAAAAGCCCTCCCTCCTGCGGAAATGCTTTGGGTGCTCTCTGAGCATCAGCAGCTGAGTGGCCGCCAGAGCAGGCCCGATTTGGAACCCTGCTTTGGATTGAGATGCAGGGAAACTTTTTCTTCCATGACACAAGTGGAGCTGGTGGTGACATGTGAAAGCAGAATATTAGGTGTGCTCAGACTTAGAGCACTTGTAACCCGCAGCGGGGAAGGCCGCTCCCACCTTCCGCCTCATTTCCTCTGTGTGTCTGACCCTTAGGAGCTGCAGAGGAAAACAGAACGGTCTGGGACAGAAAGCCTCTAGAAGCGCTCAACCCGAACGATGGCTTTATTGTCATTTGCACTGCTGTTATTTTTCTTACTTTGTCATGGAGGGCAGGGGTGATGCTGTGTCCTAGTGCTCCCGGTCTCTGTACAGACAAAAACTGATGCAATTGTTGAAGTTAGACTGTAGCGCTGCGTGGGACACCTGACTCTCTGAGTCTCCAGGAAAGTATCCATCTGCTTCTTAGGAATTCCTGGCTTGCTTTCTTGGGATTTGCCCCTTGGCTTTCTGGGACTTTACACTGTACTTTCTAGGAAACTCCACCTTCTGCTTCCTAGGTATATTTCCTCACCACTTTCCAACATTATTTCCCAATCTGCTTTTTAGGAATTTTCCATATGTTAGCCAGTAGTTTCCACTCCCAGTTTCCAGGAACGGTTAATGTACCTTCTAGAAATTTCCTCTTTTATTTCCAGGAATTTCCCTCTGCTTTCCAGGAATCCTATCTGCTTCCTAGGAATTTTGCCTCCTGAGCATGCTTTCTGAGAATCTCCCCTTCATGGATTTCTCCATGGGCCTTGTAGATTTTCTCTCTGTCCCTTATAATAATTTACCTTGTGCATTTTAGAGACTTTTCCTGTGCTTTCTAGGATTTCCCTTCTGACTTACAGGAATTTTCTCTGTGCTGCCCAGATACTATTTTTTTTCTATAAATTCAAGGATTTCCCCTCTGCTTTCTCAGATGTTTTCCACGTGTTTTGTAGAAATTTCCCACTGTTTTTTTTTTGTTTTATTTGAAGAACTATCCCTCTTCTTTCTAGGAATTTATTACAGACTTTCTTGGAATTCACCTTTCTGGGAATTACATTCTCTTCCTTTGAACATAAAAAACATCCTTATAATTTTTCATGTATTAATTAATAGGATCGAGTCTTTTTATAGTTTATATTTGAGGCCTTTTTTGTTCACCCTTTTTGCAAAAGGGCTATCTAGCTTTTCTTTCTAACGAATGGTTGGCTGTCAGACTTTTGGGAAAACCTACATAGCATGAAAGGATATTTACTACTTTATTGGAGCAGTCTGTGGTAAGCTATGTGTAGGCAGACTGTCATCTTGCTTTTTGTATGCACAGACTGCCAGCTCAGGTTCTGGCCCTGCCTTTGCGTGTTCTAGGTGTTGCTTTTTATAAGTAAAATTGCAGGAGAAGGCCACAGTATTAATTCATAGCTCTTGCAGTACTTATCTTCCTGTAAAAATTATTTTTCATTGATACTTGACAACATTAGTTGTGATAAGTAGCATTATCTTAATTTAACAGATAAGGAAAATCATACCAGGTAGGTGATGTAACATCTCAGCTCCCAAAGGAGCTGCTACATCTGAAAGAAGATTTAATTTCTGACTCTGTTTAGAAGCAGATACATCAAAAGTAGAAATGAACAGTCAGTAAGGCTGGGAGTTCCTAGAGCATGCCCATTCTTTATTCATGATGAATACCTTCCTATCAGTGTGCCCGCCTTGACCAATAGCAACTAAATATATCCATGCGAGCTTGTGTTCCCTTCGGATCCCACACTGTTGTAACTTTGGTCAAAACCACCTAAAAATACTTTTGGGTTGGGAAGGAAAAATAACTTCAAATTGCTTTTTGATCACAATGTCAATTCATAATGGAAAAGAAGGGAAGCTACCAGTATGACAGGGAAGCATTTCTAGGGGCCTACAGCTGTGCTGCAATATTTCCTCCTCTGCTATTTCCCTGTTCATATAACATGCATATGATATTGTCCCTGTTATTTAAAACAAAGCTCCTCCTGTACAGCTTTGAATTGTATAAATTGTACATATGTCATAGTTACTTAGAGTGGTTCAGGCAGATAATTCATTGCTGGAGCATTTGAGCTTTTGTCTATTTGTTACTGAAGGGTATCTAGCAGCCAAAGTGTGCGTTCCAGAGCACTCTCTTGCTCTTTGCTGGATTCCTCTCAGCCACTCTCATCCTTATCTACCCACAGCGCTGTTCACTGTGCTGTCTGTTTGCTCTTAAAATGGTTAACTAAAGCTGTTGTTATAGTTTCTTGTTTAAGGGATTAATAAAACATTGCAAAATAATCTGTTAGGTGTACATAGACGTAGTAGACTTTGCCTGATGTCTTGTCCTATGGTACTGACACCCGTAAGGGTCTGACAAAGGCTAAATGACTCTCAAAAGGCAATTAAAGAATTGAGAACAGGAAGTGTCAACCAAAAGGTAATGTAGAATCAGAGGTTTTATTGCTTTTTTTTTTTCTGTTGGCAGTGGTTTGATGTGAAGCAGCTGTAGGTCCCTTTATTTATTTATTTAGAACTAGTAACACTTGTGACTAGATGAAGGGTTCACAAAGATTTTGTGGAAAAGTAATCCCTCCTTGCATAGTCTTATTGATAATGTTAAAAAAATATATCCTTTGGTTTATTGATTTTTTCAGCAGAAGACTTTATTCAGTTCAGAATTTTTTAATGAAGAAATTTTGTCCAGAAGCAAAATGTAAAATAATATTTTAGCCTTTTTTCATATTTTTCAAATACCTTCAAGACAACAAAAATATTTCTATGTATCATTAAGCTTATCTCTTCTTTGTGCTAGTTATCACACTTTTTTCCCTTGGTAAGTTTCAGAGAATCAAAGATTATAATAGTTTTTTATTATAGTTAAAAATTTCTTAGATGGTAGGAATAGGAGTGCTAATATTGTCAGAGACTTAAATATGGAAATAGGACATTAATCACATTTAATGTAAATTGCAGACTGTAGGCTATCGAGTGAGATTAGAAGCTATCTCTTGTTATAAAAGCACTATATCAGAAAAGAACATTCTTTTAAGTAGTTTTTTTGCCTGGATGTAAGGGTTTTGTACTATTGTTTTCTAATAAGCCATCTGTCATTCAAAAAGCAAAGTCCTAGATCTGGGAAGTGGGGGGATAGGGAGGAACCAAAGGGCTTAAGGATGTTCAGATGACATCCTTGTTATCTCTGAGGTGCATCAGAGGTATAGGAACAGAGGAGATTTTGCAGATTGCCTGCTGAAAATTTTGTCCTTGGTATCTGCAAAAATGGGAGTTTTAAACTCTCAGGTTAAGCCAATGTTTTCTATTTTATTGAAATTTGGATCCTTCTTTTAGCTCGTCTCTCTCTCTCTAAAGTGCCATCACCCTTGTGGTCTCTGTAGACTGAACCCAAATTGCCCAAGATGAGGGATGTTGCCCTTCACAGCTGGACATGGCAGTAGTTTCCCCAGCGTGGGGGAGTAGGTGCTTGGTGAGGGATGAACGCAAGTTTAGGTGCTCTGATCCCTGTCCTGCAGGATGTGAACCAGTATCAGCAGTTAAAGGTAGTTCTCAGTGCCTTACTCCACCAGCCATCCGGAATGTAAGAATACCTCTTTTCGGTGTAGTTTGGCATCTACAACTTGGTGGTTTTCCAAGAGTTAAACGAGGTTAAGAGTTCCCTAGTTAATCCTCTAATACTTTCAGGTATTGCCTCTTAGTTTTTCACTGTGGAGGAACAGACCTCTAGCATTCTTGGCTGACAAGGTTTAGGTAAGCATGGCTTCTGTAGTGCCTTTTAACTTCCCCTGAGCCTCTTTGTGTAGCTTATTTTTTGAGAAAAATAGACTTTGAGGAATCCTGCGCACTCCAGGGGAATTACAGGTGTACCCAGAGATACTTGCTTTCATTATCAGTGTCTTGGCAGTACTGCTGAAGTATGTCCTCACACAGTGCCTGTTAAAAGTTCATTATTATTTGACTCCTCAGATCAAGAACCTCTCAGATTTAATGAAGTATTTTGAATCCTCTAAAAAATGTGTTGCAAGCCATTTGTTTTGAAGGAAAAATCTATTGTAGTTTTGTACTGTCTGGTGGGAAAAACTGTGGTGTTTTTCCATCTCTGAATGCAAGCATTGTTCTGTAGATAGACCAGCTGAAGTATCATCTTTTACTATACTTTTTTTGTTTTTTTGTTTTTGCAGGTTTGCTGCCCAAACCAGTATTCTGTGTTATGCCAATCTACTTCCTCGTCAGTGTGGCAGACAGCTGTAGCTGGAATACAAGGCTTTGTGTTCCACCAGCCCCCCTATTTCAGGCTTTATTCCATTTCTTCAAGCAGTGGCCACTTTTCTGCCAGTCTCTGTGTTTTATTTAATTTGGGCAGAGCCTGTGTAAGACCAAACAGATGGCTGAAAGCAGTGAATGGAAGACCATTAATTGTACCATGTATTTAGCCTCATCTGAACCAAGCAATGTTGTATTTTTTTGCTCTCATTGCAACAAAGATCACATGTGCTTTGGAAGTGTGTTAGCAAAAGCATCCAGCCAAGCAGACACTGGAAGAGAGAATAACAAGTATCCTCATCTTTTGAAGGATCCAGAATGTGTAGAAGAGGTAAGCAAACTGGATTTGGACCTGCATGAGCCCTGTATTGGACCTTTGCTACGCATTTTTGAGGTGCGTTTTGAAGAGTAGGCATTTCTTCATATTCTACAGTTACTCGTGCTCATTTCTATGAAGTAATGAAAAGATTGTATTTCCCAATGAATTCTATAAAGTCTTATAATACAAATTGTCTTCTACTAAGAATATTTTTGAACTCTTTGCACCTAATGACAACTTGACACTTCTTTCACTGGCCGTAGAAAGTGCTGGTTTCCAGGAAATAAATGGAAACACAGAGTAGTAGTTAGGCTAAGTAGGCATGACAAGAATTCCAGCACAGAAATTTTCACCGTTTAAAAGAACCTATTCATCGGAAGACATGTGAACTTTAGAACACTCTTTATTTTTCTTTTTAGAGACATTTAGCATTGCTGTTTTACCACAAGGTAATGCAATAAACAGGATGAAATAGGTAATGTTTTGAAATAGTGTAGTGGCTTGTAGTGATATTCATCTGGTGGTATCATGCCTTAATTCTTAAGATTGAGTCAATTCATGCAGAAGGTTCGTCTGCACACCCAGTAGATATATTTCGTTACCACTGTAGAAACTGATGAACAAACACGTGCTCTAGAGGACTTATTAAACGTACAAGTAGCCTGACACACATTACCTTTATAGGTTTTAAAGTTAAAAATTATTCCACGGATTTAGATCTGGGTAACTATGTAGGGAAACTAATGAAGTTAAAGAAGCTAAACTCTGTTCAATCCATAGAAGCAATAACCAGGTAATACACAGTTAGTCAATCTGCCTTGTGGTCAGTGAATACCTGCTCATTCTTTAATGAATTTGGATTACTTGTTGACTCAGGCTCTGAGGAATTGTCCTCTGAAGTCAGATGCTTTACATGCTTTTACAGCTCTCTTGAATAGTATTCCAAGTACAACTAACTTAATAGAAATACTGGGAATGCACACATTCAGTTGAAGTTAATGAAATTTGCATGTTCATCATATTTTTGAAATCAAGCTTTTGTTTTAGGAGTCAGTTTGCATGTGGTGGGCAATTTGCTGTTTTCCTACCACCCACTTGTACCCCGATGTCTGTCAAATATGGTGCTTTTCGGCAATATAATAGTTTGTAAATGGTAATATTACACTAAAGATAGCAGGTGAAAAAAAATTAGACAGAATTTGGATTTGAAGTTGATTGTCTTTAATTTCTCTGTAGTACATTCTTATCCATGTACGAAGTGTCTTTTCTTATCATTCCTGCAGTAGTTAACACACTGATGGAGACATATTTATCTTGTATCATAATCCCTTCTTTACTATTGTAGGCTTTAAAATTGTTCAGCTGAAAACTTTAAAAGCTTTTGTTGGAGGAGTTTGTATTATATGTATATCTGAAAAGAAAATTGAAAAAAGCACTGAAATGGAAATTTCAGAATAAAATCCATCATTTTGGATATTAACATAAATGGGTCCCCTTTCAAGTAGCATTTTTACGTATACATTTCTTTATATTCATATACACAGGTATAAAGTAACTAACCATCCTAAATTAGTCATCTCTGAAGATATAACCAGTTATTTTCTTTTATGAATTATGTGGAAAATATGGCTAGTAGGAGGACACACACAGTCTCAAGATATGTAGCCTCAGATGTTTGTGATCCTGTAAGAGGAGTAGCAGATTATATTGGATAGTCACTCTTCTTACCCCTAGCAATTGAACTTGCAGTAGCTCTCTGGTTCCCTCTTTCGTTGTTGGTATCTAAACACTATCCAATTTTATACCTCATAGGAATTTTATGAAAATGCATGAGAGAGTTTAAGTGATGCTTTTTTTTTTTTAATGTGAAACATGCTTGTTTTTCTGCAGTGTTGCATCCAGGGACTACCACTTCATTAAGAATAGTTTTTAATATGTAAAGTCTCAGCTGCAGACAGCTTTTGCAGTCCCCAAGCCACAGGCATCACAGAAGGCAGGCTGTTTGTTGTTGTTTTACTTACCTCTAGCAATTACACAGCGACTGTCTCCTCACTGTCCCAGCAGCTGAATTGCTATTGGAGTCCCAGGCTGACCAGAGAAGTCAGTGGCGGGGGTGTTTGGCAGTGGATGAGGCAAGCCAGACCTTTGCCTGTGTTTGATTTCTGTCCTCTTCTGCTGCAACTTAAGAATTTGCTTCCTGGTCCTGTTCTCTTTAGAAGCTTCATAGTACCTGTGGCAAAGACAAAGTGGTCCCACTCAGCAAGCTATTTAGGCACTAACATAGTTTCAGATACCAGTGATAAATACGAAAAATAAAGGGGACAAATCCTAAGAAACAACAGGGAAACTTCCTTGAAATCCTGTGGAAAAGTTTCCTAGAAAGAAAAAGGTAAATTGCTGGAAAACTGAAGAGAGATTTTCTAGAAAATGGAGGGGACAGGGAAAGTAGGAATGCCTAGAAAGCAGAGAGTGTATTCCTGGAAAGCACATTGAGGATTCAAGGTGGACCAAGGAGAAGAGCAAGGTGGTGTGTGGGGGAACCCCTGTGAAGGCAGAAAGCACCTAGAGAACTCCTAGAGAGCCAAAGAGGCTCAAAAGCACACTTGAAATTCCTAGAAAGCTGAGGTGTGAATTCCCAGGAATCACATGAGGAAGTCCTATAAGGCAAAGGGGGAATTCCTGGAAATCATGCACGAAATTAGACATGTGGAAAATTTCCCACAAAGCTGAAGGTTCAAACTTTGGAAGCAGAGGGATATTCCTGGAAAGCAGTGCAGTGCGTTCCTGGAAAGAATGAGGTCAATTCCTACAAAGCTCATTTTGGGGTGGGGATGGGCACTCCTAGAAAGCAGTGTGAACTGTGAGCACCTAATACACTCAGAAGGGATATCTGAGATGCCAAAGGTAAGATGTCACACTAGTGCTAGTAGACTGAACACCAATCCAACATGTGAAGTGTGCCTCCTTCGAGGTATCTTGTCATATATCTTTTTTAACAGGTTTGTATTGACACGAATCTCGTAACTCTGGTCTCTGATAGGCAGAGACCACTGCTACAGCCTAGGATTTAATTTCTTCGTTCTTCCAATTCTCATTTCTCATTTATATTTTTTTTTCTCTCTCCCCTAATCTATTTGGAACTCTTGCAACAATAAATAAATAAATACACTCATAATGAAAATCACGGGGTTGTTTCTCTCCTCTGCTTCTTTGCTGTAGTTGTCTCTAAGGAAAGCCATCCTCTTGGTGTGGTGGTTTAGCCCTGGCTGGAGGCCAGGTGCCCACCAAATTCAGTCTATTACTCCCCTTCTTAGTCAGACAGGGGAGAAAAATATATATATTAAGAGGCTCAGGAGTCAAAATAAGGACAGGGAGAGATCTTTCTGTCATCAATGATGGGTAAACAGACTCAACACAAAGTGAAGAAGAGAGAAACTTATCTATTACACTACAACTACAAAGAACAGTGAAGAAAACCCAGATTTGGGAGTGTGACCAGATCTTAAAACAAACGTAACCAGATCTTAAAACACTTTCCCCCCACCACTCCCTTCTTAGCAGACTTTAGTCAGGATTATGCTCCCTTCTTCCCCCCCGCATGCAGTACAGGGGGCTCAGGGACTGGGGAAGATGGAGTTCTGGGTAGCACCTTCCCCTCACCCCTCCATTCTAAGCAGACTTCCCTTTAGCCATGATCTTGCTCCCTTCGTCCCCCTGCTTGCAGTACAGGGGGGCAGGGACTGGGGAAAAAATGGGGTTCTCGGTTACTTCTTCATGAGCTGTTTTCCTCTTTCAGATCTTAAAACACCTCTAACCAACCTCCCTGCTCCCTTCTTAGCAGACCTCACTCTAGTCATGATTTCACTCCCTTCTTCACCCGATTGCAGCACAAGGGGGCAGGGACTGGGAGATGGGGGCTTTGGTCAGTCCCTTGCAAGTTGGTTTCCTTCTTGGCCAGGGGTGGGGGGGGCATTCATTCCACACCCTCCCCCTGCTGCACAGTAGGGTTTCACCCACAGGAGATAGTCCTCCATGAACTTCTCCAACATGAATCCTTTCCCCAGGGCTTTATCTATTCACCAGCTGCCCTGGCATGGGTCACTGCTATGGTGGGCAGTCATAAATCACAATGTCTCTCAGTCCCAGTCCTCTGCGGGGTCACCAGCCTCCCCCAGCAAACCTGTTCCGGTGCAAATCTCTCTCTCACTCATCTCTCTGTCTCTGATTCTCCTCATGGCTGCACGTGCTGGCAGGGGTTTGTTCCAACGTAGGAACAAACAGCGTCTTCTCTATGTCTCTGTTTCTCCTCATGGCTGCAGCGGCTTGTTCCAACATAGGATCACAGCATCTCCTCTGTGTCTCCACCTGTTCTATCCAGCGTGGAGCCCCTCCATGGGCTGCAGGTGGGGTCTCTGCCTTTTCCACGGGTTTCTCCACGGGCTGCAAGGGGCATCTTTCTCTCCGGCACCTGGGCCTCCTCCTCCCCCGCCCTTTCCTGGTCTTGGTGTCTGCACAGCTCGTTACATCTTCTCGCTCCCTTCTCCAGTGGCAAAATACAGCTGCCTCCGGGTTGTTTTCTCCTATATGTGATTCTCAGAGGTGCTTCACTATCTCTTGGGCCATGACTTTGGCCTTGAATTACTCATTGCTTATAGTTTAGGCTGGCAGAAAACTCTAACTGCTGCTTAAAGAAACAGTCTCAGCAGCACAGCCTCACAAAACTGCAACACTTGGTTGTCCATAGCATTTCTAATAAGGGAAAACAGCAGCCGACAAGCAGTCTTTCCAATTTTTTTATGAGTTCATTTTTTTTTCCATAAATATAAAGCCAAAGATGGGCAAAAATCTCATATTTGAGGTTAAATTATGACTATTCAATTTTTAATTTACTGTATTACTTGTTGGAAAAGTGTTATTGCTGAGCTGAACAGAAAAGATCTCAGGACTGTACAATGACAGCACCGTATTATAAATATTGCAGTAACGCATGTAAAATAGTATTTGCCGTTAGCTGTAAGCATAGGTTGTTTTTTTCTCTCTTTCTTAAGGTATTGAATTGGTCAGAAGTCTCATTTGAGTAATGTATTATAGTTTTCATTCCTACTTGCTGAAAAGTTGTATTTTCTGGTTTTTTTCAAACATTGGTACTTCGTTAGGTTTTCTGTAAAATCCATTAATAATACATTGAATTGAAAAGGCTTTAAGCTAAATCCATACTTAGTCCTTGTTTTCAAATCATGGTATTTTAATACATATTTTTAAATGTATATCTTTTGAAAGCTTGGGAGTTTCTTGTACTAAACACTGGTGATATTTATGGCAGATCAATTTTCTTCTGTCTTCTGTTCCTAAAATATTAAGTGTATTGGGGTTCTAGGTTATCACTGCAGCTGGAGCACAGCTATTAATTATATATATTGTTATTACATTAATATAAACTAAGAAGTAAAATATTACATTCTCTCTTTATTAATATTAGCAGATGTATCTTGTAACAGAGCTGTGTGAGGATGGGGAATTAAAAAAAAATAATCCCTTGTAGTAAAGGACATTTTACAGAAAATGAGACAAGGCACATCGTTCAGAGTCTTGCTTCAGTGACAGCTTATCTTTGCAAAAATGGTAATTAAGTTGTTCTGTCTCTCCCATATGCTCATTGATTTTGAGTGTTCATACATCTAACAAGCATTACTGATTCCTATTCTTATCTATTATTTCTCTTGTAGTGTCCGGTAAAAAAAAGTAAAATATCCTATATGACTGTTTTGCTTTTTTGTTCGTTTCTTGTTTTTTTTTTTTTTTAAATAACTTTATTTTTCTTACAGATGCAATAACTGCTGCCATTTCTCTTTTATTTCTCTTACTGTACCAGCTTTGGATGATACCATGTATTATTATTTCCTAACTTGTGACTGCTTTGGATTATAGTGTTGACTTAATTTAGTTGTTAAGTCTGTAGACTGTTACAGGAGGTGAAAAAGCAGAAGTGGATTGTCTCTGATGCTACTTAACGGTATGCATTGCGTTTAGGATTGAGCAAACATCAGCCTTTCCACCTGCAGCGCAGCAGCATTACCATTTGGCACAGTCCATAACGGAACTGGCAGATAATGTAGGATTGTGAATGCTTCTGGAGTTTTTTTACACAGAAATTATTCATCGGTCCGTTACAACGTACTACTTCTGGGAATCCTTCATTTACCCTTTTCTCCACAGAGATGTCTAGGGCTATGGAATGGTGCCTTGCTTAAAGCTTTGGTTCTTCCATGTACTCATTGAAAGGGCAAAAACATCTACTGGCTGTGGATGAGAAAATGAACTCCAGGCATGAAAATACGTGCCAATTTGATAATTATACAATATAACCCCACTGCTTTTATTGTAAGTTGTCAGGCGATCTACTGATATTAAAGGCTGAACCAATATGAACTTTTTCCTTTAGTACAGGATTCTGTGGGGAATGAGATTTTGAAATACTTGCTTGACTCCCTTGACAAAATGGGAAAGATACTTTTGGTTAGGCTTCCAGTAGTTCAGAGTAAAATGCACTGGAATTGCTCAAAGAAATTACTCAGTCGAAAGAGTTTAAAACATTTCTGTCAGAATATCTTCACTGCAACTGATAACATTTTATTTCTTACTCTCTCCTGGCAGATATTGTTCACAGAGGTCTAAAACTGGAAAACATTTTAGTTAAAAGCAGTGACATCAATGAAGGAAATGAAATGAAATTAAACGTAAAGGTAAGATGACAATTGCAGCAGTTCTGCTTCAAGAGCTGGTTTTAATATCCAGGTATTACTAGGAGACCTGACTTTGATACATATTAGCAGCTTTTGAAATGAGCTACTAAACGGTGTTATTAGGGAAAAAAATAATTTTGGAAGCTAAGTGCCACTGCTCAAAAAGGCTGCTTTTTTTTTTTTTTAATGATAAGCATATTTCCAGGTCAATTAAAAAAAAAAAAAAAACCCTTAAAAAAAACCATACCTTGTTCATTTACATCAGCATAGTTCCAAGCCACTAAACACAGCATGCCAGGAGGTGCTGAGAGATGTAATTAATTTTAAAATTATGAGTATTGTCAATCTATTGTAAATGTGTTAGTAATTTAGAAAAACACGACTAGTTAGAAAGTGCCCTGGATTGAAATAAAAAATATATTATAGGATTCTTTTGATCTTAATACATGTTTACCACATAAACACAATGTGCCATAGGCTTACATCTTTTTATTGAAAAAAACCCAACCAACTCCAATCTTTGCTTAACAAATCATATGTTAATTATCCATTTCTGATGATTTGCTGTTTTGGTAGTAGTTGCAGTAAAAAAGGAGATATCTTCTACAATAATCTTGTAGACCTGAAGTATTGGATCACAAACTGTACTATCTGGGTAGAAAAGTCCATGTTGAGAGTTGTTTCAGACATTGAAGAATTCCTGGTGGAAGAAATCAAAGGTACAGAGCTCTGTTTGCTATGTTTCTTAGAGCCTAGATATTTTTATGTAACACTATACTTGTTTTAAGAAGCGTAATTTTAGATTTTTCTATATCCTTCAGTTTGGGACAGTTCGTACTTTTCCTCCTTAAGTCCTGGAGGCAGGTAAAGTATTGATATAAATCTTCTAGTTTGTCAACAGGCTTTCCATCCTTGTAGTCAGTTCACCACTTTCATCTGTAGAAACCATCATGTCTGGCTATTTTTGTTTCATGACCTTGCTTTATATATCCACTCGGAACAGCAATGATCATACTCTATCATCTTTCCTTCAAGGTGCAAGCATTTTTCTTCGCCTCTGTCCTGTGAATGAGAAAAGATATTACCCTGTTTTCCTTGTTCTCCTAATTTTAAAGTTACTCTCCTGAACAACTTTTAAAGGAAGAGGCTAAAAACCAGCAAGCAAGAAGCTGGTCCATCATACAGCATGAAATAGATAAGCAGCTAAGAACCAACCTTTATCTGCTTCAGAGGTGAGGCTCTGGTTTTTGGCCATGAAAAATAGTCTTCCTCAAGCTTTATGATTTTTCTATTATTGGGCAGGGCACTCCCAGAGAATTATGGGAGAAATCCGGACATGGATTCTTCCAGATGAAAGCGGTTCTTCTATACAAAACACCAGTGTGTGGCACAGGTGTGTACTGGCATGGCGTTCAGATGAAATGTTGTTTCTCAGTATAGACAGACCTTCAGTTTCAGCCCACTTGTAGGTATCAGGAGGCTTCTTCCCAAACTCAGAGGTACTGACAACTTCAGGTATATGTGTTGCCTCACAGACTTAGGGACAAAAGATGTAAAAATACACTGAAGAACTGGGCTTACCTACTGTTTAAAATGTGCTTACTACTTGTTACACACATTTAGGGGGGTTGTGGGAGAAGTGAATTCGTGTGGCTTCTTCAAATGCTTGTCCATGTGTGCTGCACTCTACATGACTTCTGGTTAGTGATGTCTAGTTGGAGTGACCTCTTATGGTCTTTATTCATCTGAAATGTCAACACTTCTTTCTAAAAATATATAGACTGTCTGTGAGATCTTCAAGGGTCAGGTCCCTGAAATCTAGTTCCAACCCTCCTGCACTGGCAGGGACACCCTCCACTAGACCAGGTTGCCCAAACCCTCATCGAACCTGGCCTTGAACACTGTCAGGGATGGCAGCCTCTAAGCACCCTGTTTCAGGGCCTTGCCACCCCCATAGTGAAGAATTTCTTCCTAATGCCTAATCTAAACCTACCTTCTTTTAGCTTGAAACCATCGCCCCTGTCCTATCACTACACTCCCTGGTGAACAGTTCCTCTCCCACTTCCCTGTAGGACCACTTTCAGTATTGGTAGGCCACAATTAGGTCTCCCTGGAGCCTTCTCTTCTCCAGACTGAACAAGCTCAACTCTCACAGCTTGTCTTCATAGGAGAGGTGCTCCAGCCCCTTTGTGTCCTCCTCTGGACTCACTCCAACAGCTCTATGTGTAGCTTTTGTTGAACGGGTATGGAATCACCATTGTAGTTTGGATGCTACCTCTATCAAAAAACGTTAGGGATGACCTAAGATCTCTTGAAAACAATTGTACTTAACTGGGCTGTTATTCAATCAGCCTTCACAGGTCTTCTGCCTACCTGACCAGAAACAGATACTTCAGAACATCTACCAGCTTCTTTCCATTGCCTTTTCAGGGCAAGATGATGAGTAATATTTTTTACCTGTCTTTAATTGTCTTGATCATTGTTGTCTGCCTCTACAGGCTTGGAAATATGGAATAGAGATAAACAGGGCTCTGAAGGATACAAACAATTATTTATTTTAGATCATCTCTGTGGTTGATTTAACTACAAATTAGTAAGTTCCTTTTTTCTTTTGCTATTCTGGAAGCTTGAAACCTCTGAAATTCTTAAAGGATGGTACAACCTTAAATACTATTCAATTAAGACCCCTTGAAAGGTTCATAGATGCTTAAAACCTAGACAGAGTTGACAGGTGACATTACTGACCAAGTAATTTGAGATCATATGCATGTGATTTTTGCAAATGTGCCATTGGTGGCCAGAGGCAGAGATTCAAAGAGCCAGTTTTAATGTGAGGTAACTTGTTCTTTTCAAGAACTCCATATTTCTCAACTACTCATGGGAAAAGAGGTATGACAGTTGCACACCAGCTGAGGACTGCTGCCAGTCATCCTTTAGGTAAGCTGACTGAGAGGATGCTTTCACTCCACTCACTGTTCAGTTCTCAAAGGAGATGAGCATGTGGGTTCCTACAGTGAGGATGAACAGCTATTCCAGCTGCTTGTACCTCTTCAGTGCAAGCAGTGACGTGCTGTGTCATGCAGGGAGTGACTTTGTAATCAATATCTACAGGCTGCATGACATTATGTCTACTAAAACAAAGGCAGGTGGCAATTAAGCAACATTTTGGTCAGATGTTAGATGTTGAAGGCTCCTGAAGAGAAATCCAGGTTCTTGTCTCATGGTACTCCCTGGTTATGCTGTACTGCTCATTGTCAGGCACTTCTCTGCTGGTTTTCTTTTGGCGTCTTCTCCCATAGCCCATCAGCCATGCATTATAACCTCTTGGGTGATATGTAGAACTAATTTATTCTTATTTTCACATGACCTTTAGCATGCCCTCCATGTAGACAACACCCACTTTCTGCACTTCTGTTCTGCAGGTTGTCATCAAACTGCTTTAGTCTACCTTATATTACTGCTAAGTTAATTTCAGTGCAAGTAACATGTTCCTTTGTTATGAGGTCAGCTATTTCCTCTGTTGCTGGGTGTTTTTGAGGGCAGCAGTGCTACCTAGATCACAGTATGTCCCTCTGGTTATCTAAAGCTCATTTGTAATGTCTGATGTGCTGCAGAAACTTTTAGGAACCTCCAGCTAAATGATGGGATTACATTCTGAACCAGTTTTTTTCTTAGAAAATTTCCATCTAAGCAATGTGTCTATTCCATATATATGTATTCTATATACTTTGATGTTATTATTTGATGTTTAAGTGGCAGTTGAAAAAACCCCATGAAAGCAGGTAATTATGGCATAGCCTGTCCAATGGGCATGTTTCCCAGGGATTTTTCTGTCTATTTAGGCAATGAATGAATGATTTGCACTCCATAACATATAAAGGTTTTTATCCCTTTCTGACTTCTACTGCATGCTATAATATAATTCACTTCATTATCCAATATAATATTATATGTTATTTCAATTCTATGAAGGTCGTCTTCATAACGTTATACCAGCAATGTATTTCACAGTTAGCTTATAACAAACTGAAGGAAAAAAAATCCCTTTTGGAGGAACATAATTAGCCCTTCTGACATTTTGATTGATGAAATACTAGTAGTATTAAATACTTCTTTAAGAGAGGGGGCTGCCTGGGATGAAATTACTTTCCGATTTACTAATCATGACAGAAACATGGTGCCTCAACACTGGAAGGGACCTCAAGTCATTTGATTTATTTCTCTGCCCAAAGAAAGAAGCAGCTACACTTAAGCAATTTCTGATGAACATTTGTGTAAAGCGTACCCAAAGACCTCCAGTAATGGGAACTCTCTAATCTTCTCAGGCACTCTATTCCGATGCTTCATTATCCTCCTGGAAATTTTTCCTCCTGTCTGCCCTGAACCTTCAGTTTGACAATCAGCTTAAACTTATACCTGCAGGCCATGATCTAATAACTTTTCTCATTATAAATTTTCAGTTAACTCACCTGCAGCCACATAATTGCTAGAGCTGACCTAAGGGAGGTGGTGGGAGCCTGTGCATGAGGCTAAGGAACAGGGTGGAACTGTGCTTTGTGTTTTCAGGCTATTCTTTCTTGCCCTATCCATCATAGATGTGAAGAGCAGGTAGCCACCTTCCTATTTCCAGCAATCTGACATCGCACTTCTCACGTGTTCTTTAGGCTAAGCAAGATGAATTTTCTCAGTTGTGTCCCACGTTTCTAATCTTTCTGACTGGCGGACTCTGCTCCAGTTGATACCTAGTATGTTACAATGGGAGTATCCTAAACTGAGCTCAGTATCGAGTTGAAACCTCACTGGCTGAGTAGAAGGATTGTTTTGTATGTCCTGCAGAATTTAGGCTTATATATGAAACACGGGTGATGACTGCCTTTTTGTAATTTATTTCAGAACTCTGAAATCCACGTAAAAAACCACAGAAGAAGATAAAAGGTGAGTGCCGGAAATCGGGCTGTTTTTCACCTGGCATATCAAAAAAGGTTTCTAATTCCACCAAGGGGCCAAGCACTGGCTTCAGCCTTTCAAAGGGCAGGTGTGCACAGCAAGGTTTTGTACTTGTTTTGTACCTGCCTTGTGAAGCATTGTCCATGACATGGGAAGTGTTAGCGGATGTTCAGCTCATGGTTTGCAGCAGTCCTTGAGCTGCTGCCTGACCAGCTCTTCCCCATGTGTTTGCATTCTGAGCTCATCTTTCAATACACTTACATTCATTCCTGGCTTCAGATTTAATAAGCATGTTCTCTCTTGGATCATCCAGGTCATCAATTATAACAGTACCATGCCTAGGACAGACACCTACAAAACATCCCTTGGCGCAGCCCTCCACTTTGACAATGAACAAGTTACAACTACTTTCTGAGAAGTATTTTTTATGAGCAAGTCTGCTTTGTGCCTGTGATATTTTAATGCAGACAGTATTATGAAAAAAGTTACACGAAACAGTGTCAAAAGCCTTACTACTAGAGAGATACATGATATTTAGTGTTCCTCCTCTAACCCCAAAGCCTGTCAACCTGTGCTATGTGGAGATTTGTTCCTGACAGGTGCATAATGGCTGTTACTTACCTCTTTGTTTTCTTCTAGGTGCTTATTATTTCCAGTATCTTCCTGGGAATTAAAATTAATGGGACAACACATCGGTAATTCTTTGATGCCAGCTTTTCCACCCTCTCACAGAGAGATACCATGATTGCCTTTTTCAGTTTTCAAGTATTTTACCTGCCTTTCACTAATAGTTCTTGAACCACTAATAGCTCTGAAAAGTCTTGTCAGTTGCTGAAGTACTCTAGAATAAATTTCATCGGTTATGGCTGATTTTAAAATTCCCAACCTAAGTACTTGCTAACCTTTTGCTTCTCTGTAGAAAAAGCTGAGGTCTTGCCCCTTTGTCACTGATATTGATTGTGCTATCCGCTTCTTGCAGTTGACATTTTGGTTAAGATTGATGTAAGAAGACATTAAATACATTTGCCTTCTGAGCATCATCTATCAATTGCATTCTTGGTTAAATACATTACCAGCCTCTTTATTCATTGTCTTTTTATTACTCACATATTTAGACATTATTTCATTTTTAGTTACATCCCTTGTAAGCTCCTTCTCATTTTGACTTTCTGATTTTGCCCCTCTGTGCTTACATGTTCCTTTTGTTCTTCTTTCCATTTGTTGTATGTTCCCATCGTGTGTGAGACTTGTGGAAATTTGTGATTTAACCAGACTGGATAATTAATTAAAAAAATAAATTGTAAAAGTAATACCAGTGTTGAGATTCAGGCATTCTAGTATCTGTAGGATATTAATATAAGGATATAAACTTATTTGCATTTGTAAGTGTTTCTAGGATGTTAATAGCATGAATTACCACTGGTTAAAAAAGTTCTCAAAGCGATCAATTAAAAAGGAGATGATACTGTAATTTGGCAATATTAACAGTAATAAGAGTCTCTTGATTTACCATTGTGGTATTATCAGACCATTAAGTTAACCATTTAAAGCGTCTTGAGATAATCATTAGGTATCTGAAGCCTGGTACCTACCCAAAGTGTAAAAACCTGAGATTACAGTTAGCCAAGGGTTTTGATTTGGAGGGACCACACCAAATTAAATAGTCTCTGTCAATCTCTTCTTCTATTGCATGAAAGATTGTATCTTCTGTTCATTACTAAGACTGTGTCATCTCCATTGATTCTGGAAGTGAAGACCCTAGATTTTGTTGTGAACTTAAAACCACGTTTCTCATTATGTAGTAGATAAAATGTCACTAAGATGGCCCCAAAGCAGCATCTTTTTGCCACTTGACTGAAATGATATTGAGCTAGTGAACAGATTATAATATATGAAATTTTAATCTAGGATATAAACAAATAGGTTTGCAAATATTTATTTTATTTTTTATTTTATTTTGGCATTGAGTTTGTCCACCACGTGCTGTATTCAAGCCAATATGAACAAGCAGAGTTTTTTGCAAAGAGCCTGTGTTCTTAGGTACCATGCTTACGTCTGGGAGGAAAATAAAAGGTCCCGTGGTGTTGAGCAGTACTTAAAGTCAGTGTGTCATGAATACTGCTTTAATAAGTTATTGTGGGGAAAAAGAATACTAAGTTTAATTGCACAGCTAATGTCATGATGTCACCACCCCCTTAACAGCTAAATGATAAAAGTGAGGACACATCAGCATGAATTGTTAAGGTCTGTACATTATTCATTTAAACATCTGCTGTTGGTTCCTCTTTACATATGGGAATAAATTATACCACATCAGCACATTCTTCATGCTTTGTGTTTAAGCATTTAAAAGTTTTTTTTTGTATTATTAATACTATTTTTTCTGCTTGGTTGGCAGCCCCTGAAGTTATCAGTGCCTATGACTACAGCCAACAGTGTGACATTTGGAGCATAGGTGTCATTATGTACATGCTGTAAGTAGCTTGTAAAAGTAATATAAAATGTACAGACCCATTTATAATACAAGTACTTACAATTTTGCACTGAAATAAAAAGTAAACCTGCATGCTAAAGCTTCACAAGACTTAAATCTTGCAATTGCTTGTATGTAAACACTACAAATTTCTGAGCAAAATATACAGTTTGGTGTTAAAAGTTGAGTATTTGATTTATGAATCACTTGAATTTTCTGTTATATCAGGATTATACAGAACATTGCAGTGTAACACCGTAAAACTAAACAGAGAGTTTAGGTCGCTCTCTTTCTCATATGTTGGCTGGATCTATACATGAAAGCTAAGTTATTGACTGAAAGGTTTTTGGCCAAAGCCTCAAATGGATTGCACAAGTCAGGGTAAGGGCTTTTCTTTTCCTGACCCAGTAACTTTGTAAGTGAGATCTTCCAGGGCTGCCAGTTGCCCTGTACAGGTTACCCGTGTCCTCTGAAGGTTTATTAGTCTGACGTTATTAGAGGAAGAAATGAAATTTTGCATTTTTAAGAGTACATGCATATTTTATTGAAGTTTTTCATCATTTATAACATTTGTCTTAGTTACAAAATGATACTTTCTCCCTGATAAATCGTATCCCACCTATGCCAGATAATATAAAAAGGCACTCTAGTAATTAAAAAAATAAATTGTAGCAAAGTACATAAATCACCACTCATATGATGCAACTCAAGTGTCACATGGAATGCAGGGGCCTTTCTTCTTTCATAGTGTGTTTGCGTGTATGTTCCCCGAGTTTGTCTTTTTCTTCTCTCACTTGCCCCTAGACAATGTCTTAATGCCAGGGTTTTAGAGTGCTGCCCGTTTTGCTTGTTTCTGCCCCGTGACCGTTCTGCTTTTGCTGCGTGCAGCCGAGCTGCTCTGCAACTTCAGGCGCTGCCCGTGAGCGTGCAGGCACGGGTGCGCAGCTTTGGCACCCTCTCTTCCCTGCCTTTGGTTTGCTTTGCCTCCTCAGTTTGTTTTCTATACAATTAGCTCACTTTTCTCCCTGTGTCAGCGTGATGAGGTGTGTGCAGCTTTAGTGCCTTTATTATTTTCATTTTTTAATTATTATTCCTGAAATCCAGCTGTACTTTTTGCGCTGATAGAGACCAAGGTTTATTGTTGTACTTCCCGATGTTAATGCTTGCGTCGCGGCAGCAGGGTTTGCACGAGATAATACGATAGAATATATTATGAAATGGTTAGCAGAAATTGGGTGGTTTGACTGGCTAATCAGAATCCAGAGCAGCGCCTGCAATCAGCACAACTCACAGCTCAGAACTTGTAAAATTCAGAGCAGTGAACTGTGGTGATTGCAGCCGGAGAGTAGAACTTCTGACCTTCCTCCTTAATTACCAATATAAATATTTTTTTAAATTAGCATTTTGTAATCACAACAGAGTCAGAACACAGTAACATTAATTCACCCCTTGTTGTGTTGACTACGTACAATACTGTGTATGAATTAATAGAATACAATCCACACACCTTTTTATTGCTTAATTTTGAAAATAGTAATACAAAAGCCATAAGATCATCTTCTGATCTTAATTCTGCTTGTGCAAATTACTTTTTCTTCCCACCCTGAATAATAGCTTGTGCTCCTGGAGCTCCTTTAATGGGCTAAAAGATACCGTTACAGCCATTATTGCTGCCGTCGCAACTTTGACCCTTCCAGGCTTCAGCTAATGCCTCCCTGGTAATTTGCTGGCTGCCAGAGCTCTCTTTGCAGTGCAGATGGCATGCTCCATCTTGGTACCAAGGGTATTATTGCCACGACAGGCACAGTCTCTACCTATACGGGGAGCGTAAGCCCCGAGGTGACTCATGAACTCTGTTTTCATGAATGTTAATGCACAGGGTTGCTTCTGCATAATGGGGTAATGCCAGCGTGATGGATTTTTATATGTAATTTAAACTGAGGTGTACTTCATGCTTTCCATTTCACCTCTATTTTAACATATACTAATAGGAGCACACACAATAGTAACCAACAAAAAGAAAATCCATTAAAATACAGAAGTATGTCAGCACATTGAAGGAGGAGGCTAGCAAGAGTCCTGCTGTCTGCCGCACTGGGGGACCGTGGCCCACATGCTGCTCTCTAATAGGAAAGGGTCAGGGGCTGCTTTTTCCCATGCAGTCTGGGCTATTGGATTTCTTGCTCGTTCTCCCAAGTGCGCTCAGAGACTCCGGCCCTGCAATAGCGCTCAAAAACCTCTGTGCAACTAAAGAGTTTGAAGATGCCTAATAAATTACTTCCTGCATTGCAGAAATAAGAAACTTATTCGGAAAACGTGGTGCTTTTCATTCCTTTCTAAAGGCATGGAAAATGTCTTCACTGATTTTTCAAGGTTCCATGTGATACATTTCACGCACTTAACTTGATTTCTTTTGCTGAAGTTATCTGTTGGGTGTTGCTGCCTTAGTCTGGAGAGAATTTAGTCCTACCTGTGCATAACGGAATAACAGGCATTGTCACCAGCCAGTACTTAGAGTATTGCGTCCTGAAATGAACACGCTATTCCCATTTTCTGCTCTTTAAATGGAGTTCCATGTGGATTTAAGTCCTGGGGGAGATTGGGAAGGAGAATCGGAGGATAAAAGAAAACAGCAATTTTTGTTGAAGACACTTTGAGATTAAAAGTTTAGGGGAAAATGCAATAAAATATTAGTTTTATGTTCTACCTTAAAATTAAAAATTAAATCCATGTGAATGAAACTCCAGAATATTTTACTTTGATACCAAGTGACAGGCATCCTTCACTCAGATTTACCAATTACATTTTCAGTAGCTAATTCTGTGTTACGGGAGGAGAACTAAAACCATAATTTGATGCAAATAATTTACTTGATGAAGTTACCTTCTTTTTTGTTTCAAATGGCCATAAGTAGGTTTCTTAATTTCATGAAAATATTCGCCATGTAATTTTTGTGTGTCAGTTGTGAATAGTATGATGTAAAATCTGTTAGAAATTTAATATGGCTTTATTAGTTTTGATTGAAAACTCAGATCACATGGTACAGCTTTTCATTTGTTATGTGATTAGTAGAACAGATCAATATTTACTTTCAAAGAATATTATCTAATAAACATTTACAGTTGATGTTTGTGGTTAATACTGTTGGTAAACAGTCACTGAAACCAAGTATAAAGCAAGTTTAAACAATAGGTTTGACACTAACAACTTTTTTAAGAATGAATTTGTTTTAGCTTCATTTATATTACCTTTTTATTGTTAATATAATTAACAATACAACTGGCATAAAGGAAGCAGATGAGTAAATTGAATTTGCAGGCATTCAGATACCACATTTACTCAAATATTTTACTCAAAATAGCAAGAAATAAGAAATATCAGGGCAAGAATGCAGCTGTGGTATATTTTTGTGAACCTAAGTACTCTTTAATATATATGCTTATGGGTAGGTCTTCAAATTTTTCTGGCATTTCCAATATCTTTCCTTTTTTTATTATCCTATTTCTACTGACAGTTTAGCTTAGATGAGGCTAGATAAGGCAATGCTCACACTGTGTAATTAAAGCAGGTACAGCTTGATACCAGAAAGAAGAGTGAAAAATTAAAAATGATGGTTTGTTTTGCCATAATATTTATGTTTTTCTTCTGAAAAAATACGTCTTCTGTATCAGTAAGAGGATATTACACAATTCTATATTTTTCAGTGAATCACACTTGCTTTAATTTACTGCTATTCAGTGAAAAATAGGACCTTAGACTGAGAGTTGAACATACTTTATAGATTTGAGAGAATTTGGAACTAAGTTTATCATGTTTTGAACAGCAGTGCACTTGGCTTAGGCACATGAGCAACTGCCATGTATGACTAAGCTGACATATAAAGTAAGGCTACAGACTAAAGCGCATCTAGTAGCCCTTATACGAATACTTATACTGAGTCAGTGACCTGTGTTTGATCCAAACTGTTTTTTAGAAAGACAGATGGTTGGGACTTACGTGTTTAAACTGAGACAAGTCTGTTTTCTCTTGTTGCTGTTGTTGTTTCAGTTCTTGTGATTCGTATTAACTCAGCGGAGTTTTAGCTCACTAGTGTAAAAACAGCAGGACATGAAGTAATGATGGTTCTGATTACTGAAATGTGGTGGTTGCTAGGACAGAACTGATGAATTGTTCAATGGGAAATACTACTTTGCCATGAAATCAAAAGAAATGGTAAGTATAAGGTGCTTGTGGTAAGCAAAATATCTGTGGGGGAAATTTCCTGCGCGTGGTGGCAACAGGTGAGCTTCCAGCTAGCCAGGTGGTCTGGATGAATGAGTTACAGAACAGCCAAATATCGTACTTTCAGCTTATTGTTTTTCAAGCTTCTACCTTCAGTTGTATCTTGTTAAACCTTTGTCTCCTACTTCAAAAATCCATATAATAACAATTAGCTTTTCCTTATGTGGAGACCTAGTGACCAAGATTAAATCACCTCTTAACCTTGTAACCTTTTTCCTTTAAATCTCTGAGAGACATTTTTCAGAACTTGAGTCACTTCTGTAGAGTTCTTCTGAAGTTTTCCCAGTCCTGCAAACTTTCTGAATTCACAGTGGTTTCATAATATATAGTTTTTCCTCACCGGTGAAAAATAGTTGGTATCTATTTGCTGACCCTAATTTTCTTATTCCTTTTATAGCAAGCTTAGAAGAAAAGCTTTTTGAACTAATAAGAAAAGTGAGACCTATGCTTTAAAAATCTGGTCTGGGAAAGAGAGGCTGGTAAGTACACAGAGCTTTTACAGAATAAATGCTGACAGTATTGCAATGAATTCCACAGATGTAATAGTTCTGGGTTTTTTGGTGGCTTTTTTTTTTTTTTTTTTACTTTTAAGTAGTATGCATTTTCTGAAAAACAAAAAATTGACATAAATGATATTATGAACTAATTTCATAGCCTTGTAAGTAAAATATTCTCTGCTGAATTAAAGCACTCAGTTGAAAATGTGTCGAGTTGTTGTTAGCAGAAATGAGATGTATCACTTTGTGGGTTGTTTTTTTTTCCTAGCAAAACAAGGATTGAGACAACTTCTGAAAGTTGATGCTGCTCACCAAATCACAGCTAATGAATTACTGGATAACCAGTGGATAACAATGAGTTTTGAGGAGGTATCTTTTCTTCACCTCGTGTTATATACCTCTTTCTTAGTTGATACGTAAAGATGCTGTGTTGCCTCAGTGGAACTCAGTAGGGTGGAAAATTTAAAAAAACTACAGCCTAAGCAGCAGAACACTTGTAGGGGCCTTATCCAAAGCTCCCAAATCCATTAACATGTTTTGCTTGTATCCCATGGGGTTCTGATAAGCCCATTAACTAGGAGAAGCTTTACACTGTGTTCCTTACTCAAGACAACTTTACCTGATTTCCCATATGCTTTGACATATTATGGAAGTATGGGTTCAGGTCAAGTTTAATTAATCCTCACAACATTCCTGTTACTATAATAAAAATTTGGTGGGGTTTTTTTTCTGATTTTAAAAACACAAGATTGAACTACAGGGAAATCTGGCTGTTCTGAAGGCAAGTGAGCTCTAGCGCAGGGCAGGGAAGCTGTGAGCTTCCAGCTTCCTGGCAGGGCTGCAGACCACGCTGCTGTGAGAATACCTAACTTTCAGCTAGCTGTGTGATTAAACAGTTGCATCATTTTGGTGCTGAAATTAAAGCAGAGGGATTGTATATATCTGCCACTTAAAGATAACTGTGGCAATTGAAGACCCTAATTTCTTCTATAGCTGGCTTCAACGCCATATAGAAACAGAAATGCCTGTGAATCATTGAAAAATACTCTGGTATCTGGGAGGATCAATAGAGCTTTCTAGTCAAAAAGGACCACTGGTTTTGCCTCACACCTTTCCAGAAGAACCATTCTGGACTAACATACATCTTTCTTCTCTCCTGCTAGTTGAGTAGAGCTAAAGGAGAAGTTTTTCTTCCCAAGTTTTTCTGTGCATTCTTGTGTGGGGGAGAATAGTCACAAACAAATATGTAACTGCAGTGGCCTGAAAAATGAGACCATTTTCATCTGGTTCTGCCCTGCTCTGAGGGCCATACTGTGGTTGCTTCATGAAACCAAAGATACCGGCAACTACCACCCATGTGATTTTATGACTTTTTACCATGTGTATTCATGAAGTTTGAGACTAAATTCCTTATGATAACATAATTGCGTGTAGTAAGACCTTCCTATAGTTCATAGCAAACCATTCTTTCTCTCTGTACCATACAACATTTCAGGCACAATAGATTTTAACTTACTATGTGTTTCTTCATTTGAGGAGTAGGTAGCAGACTTGATTAGTTTCAATACAGAATGTTCAAATGTTTCTGAATGTTGAGTGATAACCATTGTAGATGGCCAACAGAATTCCCTCATGCCCAAGGAGATTGCTCTGAAGTGTTTTATGGACACCTTTTGTGGAAGTTGTTTGGTCAGAAATACACACCATCAGAAATGAGCTCTGGAATGATGCTGAATCCACTTGTCCCTCCAGCTGAGCTACTCCTAACACTCTTAAGCTGCTTCCTTAAGGAAAAAATTTCTGGATGAGACAGTGCTTCAGACTGCGATCTTGCCTCCATGCTGCAACCCTTCCTGTATGCGACCAGCTGGTGTTTTCTATTAGAGTAGAATTGCAAAGAGGCAGTTTGGTATTGTAAATATCTCTATGTTAGCATGAGCTGACTTTCACTGCCATTGTAAGGCTTGGGTTGTTGTGTCTCCAGCTCTAAAGGAGATGGCTTTGGCAGTCCTCTGCCTGTGAGCAGTAGCTCCAACATTAGATGCTTTGGATCCACTGTGCAGGAACACAGTGTGCAGCTGCTCTACTCCCAGATGGTGCTTAGTTGAATTTGCTCCATGGGCTCAGTACTGTGCGTGTGTGGTGCCCAGTGTCCTCGTGCCGTTCTGCTGAATTTAGTGAAAAATGGTTTCAAATAATATGGCTGTTTGCTTGAATACTGATGGACCTGTTTAGTATTTTTACTACTAAATACATCCCCACCTCTGTCCAGTACTGACAATTAAATTTTATTTATTTAATAATGTTTTTGTTTAATTGACACAAATGATCCATTTTCTATAAAGAGGTAAAACCACCAGAATGGTCATATGAGGTAACATTAAAGGTCTTTCTCATGCAATTGTCAGTGTTCAAGGGCAGATACTTAGGGAACAAAAACAGGAAAAGCACTCAGTCCTGGAATATTATGCCTGCCTTCAGTTGTTTATTGCTCAGGGTTTCCTGAACCAAAAGAGAGTGGTGGTAACAAAGCTCAGATCACTTTTTCCCACTGACTTGTCTAAATATTTTTGAACACCTGTAAAGATTTCCTTGTGGCTAAGAATTTCCCAGCTACAGTGGGCACACTGTGAAGGAGAGCCTCCCTTGTTCTGTACCCTCCACCTTCCATCTGCATGCTTAATTTGAAGCCTCAGTTGTCTTACTTGTGTTCCTGTATGCTTCTTATGGTTTTCATGTGTGTTATGCATGTGCTACATGTTCAAAGTGCTAGTTATGTTTTTCCATTTGTAAAGACGCTGTGTTTTTATATGAACATATAAAGAAGAAACAGGGACTTAAAGTGCTAAGTGAGACTATGCAGAATTCTTTAATGAATGCTCATTAAGATGTCTGAATACAGCCTGGTTTTGAGAACTACTGAGCACCTGTGGCTCCCACCTTACTTCAGTGGGAGTTGCAGATACTCTGTACTATTGAAAATCAGGACACCGTTTTCTACTCATGCTTGTGCCTTCACAGCCTTTGTGATATTACAATAGCCAGATGGGGAACATGAAAGTGCATTATCATGTAGAGAATTCTGCTGTAAAAAAATTAACCCCTTGGTGCCATGTGACACATGAGCTTCTGCGTAGGAGTAAATGCATTTGGCACCACAGTCTCCCACCAGGAAACCCCTACCATCTGTACCAAAAATTTATGAAGTCACAAGTCATTCTGTATGATTAAACCTGGCGTTTCAAACATAGGTGCGGCCAATTTTCTATTCCAGAACAATACTTTAGCAATAAAATTTTTAATTTAAAAGTTACCATGTACTTATAGCTAAACAAATGACCTCAAGCTCAACTGAAATTAGTGGATACCTCTGGAGGTTTATGTGTTGTCAGTTTGAGACCATACATAGTTTTGGCCGGGGGCTATGCAAAGGGTTAGTGATTAATTATTTACCAGAAATACTAATTAATGCAGTTCTGTTACTAGTTTTGATTACTCTGATCTTTATGGCAGTTAAAACTTTTCTAGATACGTTTAACTTTTTATATCTGCTACAAAGTAAGAGCAAAAGCATGACAGGACAGCAGAATATTTTTGAATTCCTAGGAAACACAAAGACTGCATCACCACTACCTTGTGTTTCTGCATAATCTGCAGGAGTATGTTACTTATATACTGAGGATAATATTAATGAAATGTAGTGTAAATCTTCTTTTGCAATAAATACATATTTTGGTTTGATGTTGTAATTCCCAATTACTTGAAGTTAGATTTAAAAAATTAGAAATATTTTTAAAATAATCGTTAAATAATCGTTTTCTAATTAATATTATATATTGTATGGATTATGATAAATTTTAACTGTAAGAATGCTTTACTTTGTTTTCTTCACTTCCCACTAGGAAAACTTTATATTTTCTCAGGTCTGATTTAAGAGAAGGTAGTGTTTCCTTTCAGGTGGCAAGGTTTGTCTTTTTTTCTTCTTTCCTCTCTGCTGATTTTTTTGTTCTCAGGAAAGCTTTTGAACATATTGAAGGTGAGCTCTGTCTTAGAATTTTGTGCTATTTCTGTGCTTTTTGGTGAAATTTACTGGTATGCTTGACTGAAGAGTAAAAACAAGACCCTAAATATAGAATTTATGCATACAGCATGAGATTTCTTGGGGGCAGATTGACTTTTACAAGCAAATGAAATGCCTAAAGGCCAAATCTTCTCTTGTCTGACTTATAACCCCAGTTCACCAAAAAGCATTCCTGTCCTGCAACTTACTTACAAACATATTTCTAAAGTTATGTGAGGACTTGAAAAATTTGGTCCAATGAAGGACTGAGGTGCCTAAGGACCCCTAGTGATTCTGAGAAGAAATCTGCTTACAGCTGTTGCTTTAGCAAAGCAGCCTCTCAATTTCCCATTTTAAATTTTCTCAGCTATTTGGAGTTGAATCTTTTGGCACACCTGGAACTCCCTCCCTTGGCAATGCTGGGCAATTTGGAGGTGAGTTACAGCCAAAACCGTGTGGTTTCCTGACAGAATGTGGTTGAAAATCACAGTTTGGGTTTTTTTTTCATAATTGGCAGAGACACAACTTTTTTGTCTGGTGGCCTACTGGTCAGCAACCTTGCTGAAGATGTAGGGGACCCAGGCTTGCCATACAGTATAAATTTGCCTAGGGGCTAAAGGCTTGTGATGGGAGAGAGCACAGCATTACTTTTTCTTCCCTTAAGTGAAGTAATGACATTGGCGCTGGACAGCTTATGAGTGGATCAGTTTCCGTGATTCTGTAGAGCAGGCGTTTGACAAGAATGATAAGGGCTAAAATATGTACTACACAAGTGCATTTAATACACATACACCTTCACTCTGCACAATATATGGAGCTAGAAACCACTTCAACATTTTTTGCTACCAGCAAAATACTGCATTCTTTTATCATGTCTCATTAAAATAAATAGCAGTTGCTGTGATATTTTTCTAATGCACAAGTTCCCCTCTGTTTATATTATCTGTAATTACTTGTGGGTTTATCACTGTCCTTGTAAGTTTATTCCATCTTAGTTATCTTATGTTTAGATTTTTCCATTTCTGGGGCCAGTCTCCTTATTTAATTGATGGTTGTACCTAAGATTACTCTGAATTAAATCAAAAGCATTGTCTCTAGCTTTCTTCTGCAGAGAAAACCCAAGAAAACAGACAATAACCAGTTGCTCTTTTTTTGCCTTGTCTGTAGTTACATTGGGTTTGTTTTTAAAATCTAAAACCTTTCTGTATGCATCACGGATTTTCTCCAGCTTTGTTAACTTTCCCCATGGTTTCAGAAGTGGTTAACTTTCCCCATGGTTTCAGTATATCCAGACATCTTATTTTTCCATTTACTGTGTATCATACCTAATTTGAAGGTTCTTCTGTTTACCCCTACAATATATTTTTTCAGAGGAATGCTTATTTGATTCTGAATATCTGATAATGAATCAAGAATTTATCAGTTCTCTTTTCTGCTCTCAGTTTGCTCATGTTACCTAAAATCTTGTTTTTTCCCCAGTATGCAACTGAATTTTTGTCCCCTAAAATATAAATCTAAAATACTCAAGACTAATGCTTTGAACAGCTCTTGAAAATTTATCACTTCAATCTGTCCTGCTCCTTGGTGTTTTCAAACCCATGTATATGCTACTGAGATTAACAGAATAAATGTGCTCATCAAGCTTGAAATTTTGTAAATTAGACACATTCATGGAGAAAACACTATTTTCTCTTCCACAAGCAGTTGGGTATCTCCACATTTTTGTTCTGAATTCTGCTAAAGTTTGCTTCCTAAAAATTGAGCAGAAAAAAAGTTGAAGAGGAAACAAAAGAAACAGAAACAACAGAGTCTGCCAATTAGTAAACCTCTACTCCTTTTACTCCTAGTTTGCACCAGGTGCTGGTGAATTAAACCCAACAGGTGTTCAAAGCAGCTAACACAGATAATTAACTTAAATGGCCCTATTTCCTTAAAAACTGTCAGGAAATAAATTCCCTCTTCTCTTTTATGTGGTGTACAATTATCTGGCAATCTGTAAGGCCCAGATATTTTTAAAAGGCCTAAACTCAGCCTCTGCTTTTGTGGGTGCAATTCACTGCATGCTGTGTACTTAACTACATAATTGGTCATGCAAAAAAGGTAGTTAAAATGTACATTATCAGTTATGCCCACAGTTGTCATAATTGAAGATGTAAATCTGCATCCACAACAGATGAGGCTGGTTTATAAAACCAAAGCTTACCTTTCTAATGCGTATGAGCGTTTATGCCTTGAACATTCGGTACACCTGTGTACGTGGCTATCTGTTTCCAACAAAGGAAATACTTTCTAAATGCCAGTCCTCCAGTAAAAGAAAACAAGTAAGAGCATGAAATAAGAATTGTTAGGCTAATAAGATTAGGTAAAAGAGCTTTAGAAAAAAGTCTCGTCTGTGACCAATATTGGTTCTACAATGTGACCTCAGAAAAAGCTGTTATAATAGTATTTTCTGTGTTGCACTTAGCACTCTGTACAGTGCAGATGACACACTACCTAGTAGCCATAAATTATTAATTTTTATTAAACAAAAGTTCTAGAAATTCTGCTTCATGTCACAGTAGCTGGAGTTAGGTAAACTGCTATCCTTACTTCCAGGCTCCATAGACACAAAAGACTTTTCTTTGCTCAGAAATGTCTGGTCTTTGGCCTAATCCCTTTTGAAGAGGTAGGTCAGGGAGTGTTTACAGAGTGGCATAAGGCAGGATTTACAAAAAAACATTAAAAACTGCTCTTTCTCAGAAATGGGGCCTGAGGAGCTAGAGGTGGCACTGGTAGTGTTACTGCTCTTTTTTGTACTAGCCTAGGTATGGAGTACAAGTACAGGAGACTTCAGTTTCCTCTTCCTTCAGAGCTGCTTGCATGTAGTTCCTCTCTCAGGGAGGACATTTCTTATAATTTTATGTCTCCTTTCACATCATTCATTACTTATTGCTCAAAGAACCCTAGCGTTTCTTCCACAGATAGAGGACAAATATCGCATTTTGGATTCCACTGCCCAGACCATATATGCTCAAATTAGTTGTGGCAATGTCTATGCTTATTTTTCCCTTCTCCTCCCCCTCCTTTCCCACACAAGATACAAACTGGAATGTGGCACAAATATTTTAAATAGTGATGGGAATAATCCCCAGCCTTTCTGTGCCCAAAGTGCAGCACTACTGTATGGACAAGATTGCTCCTGCTTATAACTTGGTGCTTGATCACTGTGCCTAGGAGACTGATACAGGATGCCTCCCCAAGAGATGTCTTTCCTTCCAAATCAACTAGAAAGTCACAGACAAATAGACAAAATCCTAGAATATAAGAAATGAATTGCTGGGTTAGATATTCTAGCTTGCTCTGACAGTGACAGCAGGAAATGCTATTTAGGGAATATATACAGACCTGTCTGTTTCCTCCCATGTAGTATCATTGCATCCAGAATTGTCCTTAGGGTTGTTAGAAGATACATCCCAACATAATTCTTTTAGTATTCATTATGGACCTGTTGTCAATGAACATGTCTGATTCCTTTTTGAACATGCTGATACCATCTGCCTCTGCAGTTGCCCATGGCTGCAAGATCCAGAAATGCACTATTTACCAAGTAAGGAAATGTTTTTTTTTCTGTTTCAAATTTATCTGCTACTCAGTTCATCAGGTAGCCCTTATTTCTAGAAGTGCAGGATGTGGCAAATAGCTCACAATTATTATTAAGTAAAATCTCCGTCATATCCCTCCTCAGTCACCCTCTCACCAAACTGAAGGTCCCCAAATGTTTTGGTCTCTTCTCATATACTCACTTTGATTAATTTAATTGCCATTTTCTGTACCTTTTGTAACTCCATTATGTTGTCTTTGAGATGTGGAGACCAGAACTGTGTACAATGTAAAGCACCAAGGTTTTATATACTAGGAAAATTGTATGTATAGCTATCTCAGAAAGGTCAAATGCATTTGGCCTTCTGGATACCACTGTTTGTCTAGACATAGGTGCCAGGCAGCCCTCATGATGGTTGAAAGATTGCTTTCCTGCATTATGATGAACAGCCTCTTTGAGCTGAGCATCTTGTAGACCTGCTTTGGATTATTTTCCCCTCTCTTTTTTTTTTTCTTTCTTTTTATTCTTCTTTCTTTTTTACTCTCCCTTCTTTTTTTCCTGAAGACTCTTTCATTGTGTTCTGCAAGGGAAAAGAACTATGGCTTCATGCAAGGGTAAAAATGTGTGTAGAACACTTCCAGGAGTTTATCTGTGTAAGAATTTTACTAATAATAAACCTGCAGATGTTGTCACTTATGTGGGCTGCTCTTTTCCCACAGCTAGAGTCATGTTGAGAATTACTTCATTGATGTTAGTTCTCTAGGGCCTTTTAAATCCTCCAAAGGGTATCAGCTGCCTCCAGCCCCTTCAGTCTTCTTTCATGGAGTGGCAAGACAAAAGGATAGTACACCTGTTTTACCAAATGCAACACTTGGAAAGAAGAATTCAACTTTCAATACTTGGAGTGTTCTGAGTACCTTCTCAAGTGCTCTTATTAATACTTTCTTGAAAGTTTGTTTAAATTGAGACATAAAGTAATGTGTAATTATTAAAGACAGGTTGGTTTTGTATTTCCCTGGTAGAACACTAGTTTGCATTCCATGCAGGAGAACCAATATTTCCCTTTGAGATGACCAGGGTTTAGACATTTGGGTTTCTACCTGTATATTTAGGAGTGTGGTTTTAACTTTACAAATATTGGAATACTTCATCTGTTAGTACTGGATATTATTTGTATTAGCAGGAGCATTTAGAGAATGATATTTTTGAAAGTCAAGAAATTGTTGTCATTAGACTGAAGTGAAAGGCGTAGTTTTTCATTAGGTGTACATAATTGTTACTAAAATCACTGATTTTAACCAATTAAAGATGTGTACCAAAGAATATTCAGTTGTTTTGCTAGCTTTGTTGTGTTTCCTCAAGAGATAAATCTTAAAGTAGAAGTTGGACTTTGTCCATTGAAGACCATTGATCCTATCATGATCCTATCACGGCTGAATTGTGATGGTGAAGGAGACTAGAGAAAGAGATCTCAAAGAGCCATAGTTGGGGTTTTTTTATAATATGAAGATACCATTTTAAATTGTGTTTGAATATTATTATGAGTTAATATTTGTGATGTTGATGCAGATGCCTAGTTACTGAAGATTAAAATAAAGAAAATAGTTGTATACAGTGGTTAAAGCAAGGAAGTTCTGTCTCAAAAAAGACTGGATTTAAAATTGAAAGGTAAGAAGCTCGTCTCTGTGTACTGTGGGAGAGATTAAAGATTATCTGTAATAATGCAGCTTTTTTTTCTGTATGATCTTGTTTTTACATATTTTATGATGTATAGTACAGTAGAGTTACACTAGAATAGTACTTTGTAACTGTCCTCTGTTGCACTACTATGTTCATATGCAAGTTCTTCCCACCTTTTTAGCGCATTTATGAAATTGTAGGCTTTATTTTTATTTTATTAAATTGTAGTCTCCTGCAGGTAGTTCAGTATACCCAGTATCAAATTCAACGTGGAATTGGTATTGCCAAGAAAAGAAGGGAGAATTAGACAAGGCCTTCATGTCTTCTTACCAGGAACTGGGAAATAAAATCTTACTGAAGTCAGACACTGTTTCACTCAGAGCCAAAAAAGGAATCATAGGAAGACCATCACCTCTGAACAACTTTAGAGTAAACAACTATTACTTGTAGCAAAGTAAGCAGACTATATAAAGATGGACAAATACATCCTGAAGTGTTTGCCTCTTTATTCTCCTGAACCCTTTAATCAGGGAGCTTTAGCTTTCCTTTAGCACCGAAGAAAACCTAACAGCAGTGTGAACTCCTAACCTGTAAGAGGACATCCACTGATAGAATTTTTGTCAGCATACACATTATAGAATTGTCTAAAAATGTAGGTAATTGATTTTTTTCTATACTAATAGGCACCATGCCTGGTATTTTGCTATATTTTATATACATTTACTTTCTTTACTTTTGTCATAAACATTTAAGGGGGAAAGAAGAAAGGTGGGAAACGAGGCCAGAGTCTGTAACTGCATGCTTTACACTCTGAGAATATTCTAGGAAATTGCTTATAAATTTGCTTGAGGCATTATAGCACAAGTGCTTTAGTCTATGGAATTGTTACTGCTATTTTAGGTTGCTGTCAATTGCTTATTTTTAAGCAGAACTTAGTTTGAGCTTGACGAATGGGAAATGTATTTTTAACTACAATGGAATCACTATGGCTCTCACTACTCAATTTCTGGTGTGTTGATTAAATTCTTTATATAAAACAGGTGTTACAGTAATGGCCTTTACAAGTTAATTAATCCTCATTTTCAAAAGGATGAGCTATCATTAAGCTTAGGTTTATTATATATATGTGTAAATTGCAGCGTGATTTACTGTTGCAGAGACAAAGCCATTCTCTAAGGACAGGCCTTTCCAGAAGACTGGCATTGCAGTACATGATGTGAGGAAAACATACACAGGCCTTTTTGGTTGAAAACATTCTATTAAATATATGTACATACTATGTTATGGCTTATTCAAGCAATTCTGCTGAGCTTACCAGTCTGAGGAGACAGCATCTCCTTAAATATGTTCTGTCTCCGTAATAATATTGAAATTATTTTTACAGTCATGACAGCCTTGATTTTATTTAGGTGTGAGGTATTGCTGTTACAGGATAAAAATTTTTCCCTGTACGTATGAGGGAACTTGGAAAGATCTTCTTTAGAGTAAACTAAGTAAGAGCTTTTTGACATATAGTATTAAAAGGATAACATATCACTCATTCTCACTGAAGTACATAGCTGTCTGTATAATCAGGCACCTTTCCAGAGTATTAATCTTCTACTTTCTGTTTTTCAGACAAGATCAAAGCCAAGTCTGTTGAGGAGCTCAGCACAAAAGTTGTGTTCTAAAAGATGCAGTGAGTGTAAGAAAGTCACAGGTTTCCATACTTTTGTGACAGAATTCGGTGAGAATTTCACTTTAAACAGGACATTGTCCTTTCTTTCTCTTTTTGTTGGGCAGTCACACTGTAGCAAAGTCTACTTCACACATGGGCTCTAATAGTCACACTGTTTTTATTTCATGTGTTTCAAACCTTTAACAGAGTCTAGACTGCTTTCTGGTTCTCATGACACCAAAATGTTAGGTCAGACTGTGGCCCGAATTACTGTCTCCTCAGCTATTACCCCACACTGCTCGTTCTTTTCATTTAGTGAGGCAGTCACTTGAAGGGCACGTCTGGGCTCACTATTACAGCAGTGCCTGCATCATTAACCAACCTCGCGGCAGTCCTACCTCATCACCGTAGTTGCACAGTGGTAAACTTCTTTCCCAGACAGGGCACATTACTGAGGGTGCTGGCAAATTTTCAGAAGCCTGGCAAACTTGCTGACATTTTTTACCACCCCTGTTCTTTTGAACCAAGGAAGCTTGAAAATGCACTACACATCTAAGCCTTATGTCATTTTTACAGCACTAGCAGAATACAGTAAGTATAATTTGGCTTTAGATAGTGAGCTATTTACTTGTCGTGGATGCATTCTCCTACACTAAGTTGTTAAATAATTTCCCAGCTCTGTTGATCTTAAGATACTTTGGTTAGAGCACACCTTTTGTGGCTGGCTCCTCAAGAGACCTGAGTTTTTCTCACCTGTTCTGACTTCAGTCTCCTTTCCTCTGCATTCCTAGATCTATTTGGTATGTTCTATTTTACCTAGGTACATTTCTGTTTCCACAGTGCCTCAGGCCTTTTGCCACAGAGAAGATACATATAGGCATGCAAGTCTCACGTGTGCCTAGTGTTGCCCTGATGTATCAGTGCTTTTTGATGACAGAGGAGGGCTGTGGGGCTCACAGGGAAGAGGGCAGCATCCTGTCAGATTCATGGCTTGTAATCTGCCTCCTGCCCAAAGCTGTGCCAGGGAAAGAAGAGGGTAAGGAGTTAGGATACAGGCTGGATGTATCTTGAAGGTGAAGTTGACAAACTGTTGTGGATGGAAACAGCTGGGAGGCTCAAAGCAGTTGAGCTTGCATTGCAATTGCAGAAGTGTAGAGCACTGTCTTCCCAAAGGCTGGAGAAGAAACTTTCATTATGTCAGTGACTCCTAGCGTTAAACCTCTTGTTAAACAAAACAGAGCTCTTACAATAAGCTCCGTAGAGTTTTCATTTTTCTTCCTTATCCTCTTTTTCTTCTTTATGTCTTTTTTCACTCCTTTTCAATACCTACATTTCCACTGTTGATTTTTTCATTTGTCAAAAGATTTCTTTTCTTCTTCCACAAATCTCTTTCTTGTTTCTTCTTTTGATGTGGCTTTTCTCTGTGTTTCTCTTTCAACCCTCAGAGCTTACTTTAGTCTCTTCACTGTATTTGCTACATGGAGGAGCACTATTGAAAAATTAAAAGTAGATTGCATGGGAATTTCTTCTCAATTTTCTCTAGAGGCCTGTTTTCCTTCCCTCCTATTTCTATGAAGTTTACCATCCTCAAGTGCTTCCTTCCACAACTTCCAAGCCATTTTCCTCATCTTTGCCTCTCTTGCTTTGTCCTTCAATTTAACTTCCCCTTCACTTACTGTTGCTTGATAGTTAACTTCTCAGGTAGGGTAAGAATTCACGGTAGCATTCAGATCACAATGTTGTGGATAAATATTCCGCTCTGCATCGCCACTCCACTGGCAAACACTAAATTTCCAACTGCATATGCATTGGCTTTTTGCTCCTTTCTTTTCTTTCTTCTATTACACACTCAGTAATATAGCTGGGTTGGCAGTAGTAACTGTTACCACCACATTATAACCACAGTCTTGTATAACCCATTACAGATCGGGTCTGTATGACATTGTAATTTAAATAGCAGTTGCTGGCAGCCTATCTCTGCTTGTCCTCTTATTATTACAACCACCAGTAGAGCTGTTCTACTGGGAAATTTCAAATGTAGATAAAGCTTTAATCAACAGTAATCTGATCCTTTAAAAATGCAACACCAATTCATTTATTTCTCATTTCACATATGAAATTTTAATAGGTACAATCACCCTTAAGGATGTTTCAAATATTAACATTATGCACAATTACAAAACAGAATCTTTTTTCTGTATGAAACTACCAGCATCTTTGAACCAAGTAAGTAGTTTTCTGTGCAGACATCAGGTTTACTATCAATCAGAAACCTATTAACAGCTGTGTTAGCCCTAATTAAGTGCAGAGCAATGGCAGACTTTTTAATTAAGCCTTATTTTCCTAAGAGAAGACTGTTGGTTCTTTCCCCTCTCTCCCACCCCTTTCTGTTCCCCACCTCTATCTTTATTTGTTGTGTAGAGCCTGCTTTAAAAATAACTGGGACACAAGATGGGGTCACTGACATGGGGCCAAGACACTGGGAAATATTTCCTTTGCAGAATACTGGCCATATTTTTTTGCTTTGGCTTTGCAAATCAATTCCATATTTTTTAACTTTTCATTTTGAAGTGTTTTTCATTTATATTTCTTGTTTAGTTCTCTTCTTGTCTGAAGTGTGTTTCCTGCATAGTCAGTGTCAGCAGAAGTATTATTGAAATTAATTTTAGTGTATAAATTCATATGAGAGAAAGTGGAGACACACATCATATGCACTAAAAAGAGGTGCTTGTTGCCTAAGTAGACCTCTGGGTGTGTACTACAATGTATAAAGTACTTAGCTGTTTTGAGAGCGAATGGCCTTGCAGGTAAGTTGAAAACTAAAAGTTTCTGTGAGTGTTTGGTTTTCTTAGTCCTGAGTGGTGTTGAGTGGTATTTCGTTACTCATGAAGGAGGGAGAGAAGTACCCTGAAAAGTCTCTTGATCTGCACTTTCTACCTGGCACTGTTTAAACTGGAGGTCTTCTGTAATGACAAACAACCGCTGGATTGTTGCTTTGCTCAGAGGATAAGCCGTCTGTACATGTAAGAGGGCAGACTAATCTCTTACTGCCTCTGACAGAATATTGTCAAGCACTAATATTTTTATTTACCATTACAGATATAAAAGTGCCTTTGCCTGAGCTGTACTCAGTTTATATTTTAATCTGAGAGACAAGATAACCTGACCTTGATGTGCTGACAGTTTTACACCAAGGGCTCCAGTGAAATGCTGACAGTATACATGGGGTAAGGAACTGTCCCTTACAGTTTAAAGGGAGGGTGGATCACCACATGAGATGAATTCAAGGGTTCACTTCTCAAACCAAACACAACTCTTGGGTTTGCTTTTGCAGTTTTTAGGGACCAGACTGGTTTCCTTTGAGCAATACCTTCAGGTCGAAGAATGCAACGCATCTCTGGAAAAAAAAGTGCTCCAAAGGTGTTTTAAGAAAAACAAAACCAAAAAAAAAAGGGGAGAGGGGAAAGTGGTAAGTCAAGACATTGAGCGACAAGCAAGTTTATAAGGGGCAGTATATCGCTAGAGCTTAAAAAATTCCTCCTGGTGTTGCCTGGCTAGCCTTAACACTGTGAGCACTGGGCAGCTGGGCTTGTCATTTTCTAAGGGCTTGCAGAGCACTTCTTGCAGACTGAGCTGGCTTGTGCGTAAGGCACTGGTGTAGTAATGTAAGCACTGAGGTCAGTAAAATCACACTAACAGTTGTGGTAGCCAGCATAGGTTTTAAAATGCTGTGTCTCAATTATGGCAGGAAATCCAAGTCTAGATAGAGCAGCTCTTCATTTGTGATCACGAAGGCATGGCCCAATTGTCTGTAACACAGTATGATGGGAAATAAAAGAGCAACACTGCTTGACTCCTGCTTGGTGAAGCAAACTGGTGTGTTGTTTGGGATTTTTTTTTTTCAGATACACTTATTGTGGGGTTTCTGTGTTATTTCCACTGTGGGTTCTGGTATATTTAGATGTTTCTGATTAATCTGTAAGTGGTACAGTGGTTTATTGCAGTCCTGGTGCTTAATGAATGACTATTGTTTTTAAATTCTCTGGCTATTGAAACTTAATCCAGATTTTAGTCTAACCCCAGGTTTGTTTCCAGGGAGAAAGCAACTGAGATAATACTCAGCCATATTAAAAAAGATAATATATTTTTATAATGGTTACAGATCATTTTTATACTGATGTTATCTTGAATACATTGGACCTATATGCTTCAAAAGTGTCCAAGTTTAGTTGCTTGTATTCTCTTACTTTAATAAAAAATAGAATAAGATCATTAATCTCTTCTGCTTCTGCTCTCTGTTCCTCATCGACTTTTATTAGGTTCATATTGTAAGAAATCTTTATGTCCTCTGAAGAGGACACATTAAAAAATGCCATTTTCTGATGGTAATAGTGTGAAGGTGAGATCCTTGACATCCAAACAGGCTGCTCTAAGGTGCTCTGGAAAAGGCAGCTGGAGGGAAGGGATGCCAACTGGAGGGACAGGCTTGAGAAGTGGTCCCATCCAAACCACATGAAGTTCAACAAGGCCAAGTGCCAAGTCCAACACATGGGTATGGGCAACCCCAAGCACAGATATAGGCTGGGTAGAAAATGGTTTGAGAGCACCCCTGAGGAGAAGAGCTTGGGAGTATTGGTGGATGAGAAGCTCAACACAAACCAGAAATGTGTGCTTGCAACTGAGAAAGCCAACAGAATCCTGGGCTGCTTTAGAAGATGTGCGACCAGCAGGTTGAGGGAGGGGATTCTTCCCCTCTACTCCACTTTCTTGAGGTCCCACCTGGAAAAGATTTGGATGCGCCCTCCCTGGCAGTGTTCAAGGCCAGACTGAACAGGGCTTCGGGCAACCTGGTCTAGTGGAGGGTATCTCTGCACATGGCAGAGGTGTAGGATCTTTAAAGTCCCTTCCAACACAAACTATTCTGTGATACCCATGATTCTATGACCAAACCTGTGCTAGCAGCTGCTGCTTGGTAAGGAGTGCTGGAGTAACCAGTGTGATACAATTGACTTTCTTGGAAGTCAATTGGTTATGGCTTTGGTTACATGAGTTTAAGTTCTTAGGATTAGTTAATATCCCAGTGCTGCATGAATGGTTTGGTTTTCCTAGTGCAATGAAGTTAACTACTTTAAATTCAGCACTTGAGTGATTCATTCTCTGATCTAAAAAAAACCCCCACAAAACCAAGCCCTAAACCATAGTAAAAGTAGCTTTGTACTCAAATTTTTAGCTTTGTTGGAAGTGAGTTCAAAGTAGCACTCTCTTCCTGAGTTTGTCCCCTATTCGGTTTAACTAAGGCCTTGGAAAGGACTTTTTAAAAACAGATAGTACATTAAGATTTCTGGAGCTTCTGCCCTTTTCCATCTAGAATACCTGCTTTCCAAAGGTGAACATTTGTTGTGGTATCTCCTAGACTGCTAAGAGCTCTATTACATTCAGCTAGGGCTACTCTCATATATCCAGTGAGAACTTTTAGCTGCTGGAGGTACTTTGCTTTTCTGTCCCAATTAAACATTAAGGAGTTCTATAAATGATGCAGTGCTTACCTGAACAACTACTGTTTTCTGGCAACATTTGAATCCAGTGTAGAATTAAGGTTTAATTAAAATATGTGCTAAAACTGAATTTATCTTTCTTGTTGATACTGTGAAGAAGTGCATCATAGTTTATCACTCCTGCATTTAAGATTTGCATGAAAAACAGGAAGATATTGTGCAAACATTACTGTATCCCAATTTAGAGTCAGCAAATAAAAGATGGTGATTAAAAAAACCCACAATTACTCCCTGAAAGTAAGTGGTTTGCTAATTATCTATAAAGATACAAAGATAGGGCAGTCGTAATCTAAGATTGACTATTGAAGAATGGAGTTGTTGGAGGCTTCTTAACATTAACTAGGAAACATTTTAGAAGAGATGATGCATCGCTACATACTATCAAAGAGAAGGAGACACTGGGGCGAACAAGCAGAAAGAGAAAACAGCTGCACAAGGGTGACCATTGTTACAGGTATGTGATAAGGAATGAAGGCCACACCTATCAGCAATGAGGAAAGTCAGCAAGAACATCTTTGAAAGAGATAAAAGGACTCATCTCCCTTTTCTCCCTTTATTTATTCAGTGAATTTCAGTGCTTGCAGAAAGCACCTGGTTGACAGCTCTGTACCTTGTAGCCCTTGGTTTATTCCCAGCAGGGTATACAGTACAGACATCTACAGCACTGCTTTCCCCTGTTTGATCTCCTGACAGGTAATGTGGGGTATGCTTTTATTTCCAAGGTGTGTTTAGTCCTGAGCCTGTCTGTCCACTTCTGCAGCACTGTGAGCGCAGGCTGGGCTGTCTGGCACACTTGGAGGCTGGACTACAATGAGGTAGCTAATGCTGTTACTGCCCCAGCCATCGTCCCCACCCTTTGGTGCATGTTGCCACCCCTGAGGCAGTGATGTCTAATCCACTCATGAATCAATTATTGAACTGTCGCATTTTTCAGCCTGGCCTATTAAATTAAACTGACATCAGTCTCATCTCACAAAGACATTAGATAGTGATGAATTTCAGGTACTGTTAACCTGGTTTTGAATTGGCCAGCTAGAGACAGACAGATTCATTTTTCATTTCAGCTGCCAGCTCCACTGTCAGGTTCTATCTTGCTGTTGTTGTTATGACTTGTTGATCAATGGGTGGCCTTCCTTGCTAACTCTTGAGAGGGAGCGGTTTCATAAGGAGAAAGGGAGCGTAAGAAAGCAAGAAAGGCCAAAACCTGGTGGGTTTTTTTCTGTCTGTGTTAGGATTGTGAGGAAGGGAGTGCACATGTAAACAGTGAGATTGGCTGGCTAGTTGAAAAAGCTTCACTGGAAGAAAAAGCATAATACTGACTACATGGGCTTTAAAGGGCACAGTGTGGAATTAATGCAGCTCATGTCAGGGGAGCTTACATCTATGGAAAAACGGAAATGAAATATTCCATATTGCCAACAGCATTGCTTTATAGCATCAGGTACCTGAAACATACCTACTGTGTAAAAGGCCCAGCTTGCTCATTGCTGTACTTTCATTCACTGGGTGCATCTGCTAACGACGCTGTGGAAACCTTTTTACTGCGGCTTGTTGAAAGGTAGAAGGTCCTCAGACTGCTCTGAGCTGCACCTGCATGTGTTTGGCTTTGTGCTCATTACCTTCACAAATTCTGTGCTTATTGGTAACAGAAATAAAACAAAGAGGTGTTCAAGTGGAGGTGGACTGCTACTACAGTTTATTCAGTTTTCTCTACCCAGGACTTAATAAGAATTGGTAAGTGTCTGTGTGCTTCATTTTGACTCCTCATGGCAAGATGAAGCTATGGGATATGTGGGATATGAATGACCTGAAGGGCAGCACCCTGGTTAACAAAGCAGGATGCTGACCTGTGCCTATGTCCCATAAAGCCTGTGTCTGTGAGTGCATTTCTCTTTGAATGTGCTGCTCTTTTTCACAGTGAAAACAAAAAAGTTCAACAAAGAAATCCTGCCACGTATTTCTTGCCTTCTGGAGCTGTGGATTCATTCCTATTAATAGAAGTCTTAATTGACTACTCTAGAACAACTATAAAAATTGATTAGATGCATATGAGGAAATAAACAAGGGTCAGGCTGTAGTGAGGCAGTAAAATGAGTCTGATGACCTATTAGGACATTTTTATGTCTAACAAAGGATTTTTAAAAAATAAACATTCAGCACTTCATTCAAATTCTGCCCTCCAGTATTTCTGTCAGTCTAATGAATACATAGTGAAAGCAAATATTTGGTATAGCAAAAGAATCATAGAGAGTTTTGGGTTGGAAAGGACATTAAAGATCACCTAATTTCAACCCTCCAGCCATGGGCAGGGACACTCTCCACTAAATCAGGTTGCTCAAAGCCACATCAAACCTGGCCTTGTACAGTTCCAGGGAAGGGGCAGCCCCTCACCACCCTCACAGTGAAGATTTTTTCCCTTATATCTAAATCTACCATCTTTTAGTTTAAAGCCATTACCCCTTGTCCTGCCACTACATGTTCTTGTAAACAGCCCCTCTCCAGCTTTCTTGTAGGCCCCCTTCAGGTACTGGAAACCTGCTATAAGGTCTCCCCAGAGCATTGCTGAAGAAGCTCAACTCTCTCATCCTCTCTTTGTAGGAGAGCTGCTCCAGCCCCCTGGCCCTGTGGCCTCACTCCGAAAGCTCCATGTCTGTCTTGTGCTGTCAGCCCCAGAGCTGGATGCAGTATTCAAGGTGGGGTCTCACCAGAGCAGAGTAGAGGGGGAAAATCTTCCCTCCAGTGTGCTGACCGTGCCACTGCACTTGGTGTTGCCTGCAAGCTTGCTGAGGTTGCACTCAATCCCACATGGTGTTCGTGTCACCAATATAGATGTTAAACAGCCCTGGTCCCATACCAACACCTAAGGAATGACACTGTTCTCCACTTGGACATCCCATTTTTAAAATTTTACTCTATATTTTTGGAAGTTTAGGTTACTTGACATGTAAAGCGTCTATAAATTTAAAGTGAGGTCAAATTAGTAAAGCTCAATAGTTGTTCTTTCATCTTAATGTGACCAAGAATGTCCTCTAGCTCATTCTATTTACTAACACATTTAAAAAAGAACAATTTGCACATCATCACATGCCATATGTCCATTCCTCTCCTGGTCGCTGCTCTACAGCAATGTTAATTGTCTTGCCTAAACCCTCTTCTCCTGAGTTGTGACCACTCCTGATGAAACAATCAGAAACACTGTTGAGCAGATTAGGGAATGATAAAGCATAATATTGAGCCACATTAAGAATAATTTCACTTCTGCAAAATGAAGATAAACCTGAAATATTGGCATATAACCTATGATTTCAAAGATAGAATCTACAGCTTTCAGTACTTACTCGAAAAGCTGGGTTTTCAGGCTCAGCATTGCATGAAATTCAGAGCTTTTAAAGGCATTTTGCATTGAAGAAACAAAATCATTAATGTGTAGAAAACATAGGCTGTTGCCTAAAATTGTTTTGTTTTAGTAGACTTTGAATAAGGCATACAAAATTTTAAAAAACCTCACAGTCCATTAAATAAAGACCATATATTCTTCTACTGGGCAAATGAGTTATTTAATAAATCTGTGTGTAATAGGTAAACTGGATTAGGTGATATTGAACAAAAAAACCCCATAAGCCTGCAGTACAGTAATGAGCTTACTCGTTACCTTTTCACCCTGGTATTCAGAGAACCTACATAAAATCACAAGCTTTGTCTTTTATGCTAATAAATAGTATTTAGATGAGGATGCATTATGCCAGTTCCATGCCTGGTAGCAGAGCACCTGGCATGCAAAAGGACACACCTGAGCTGGGAGCCAGCTGAAGCCAGTTTCCAGCACACGTACTAATGGGTGGGGGTGCCAGGAGCAACCTGGTTTGCTGGGGCTCCTTGACCATCCCATAAAGAGGTGTGAGAGGGCTCTCACTCTCTTTTGGTGGCCAAGCCCAGGCATAAGTACCTGAGGATAGTGGCTTACTTAACAAAGCTAAGTATGTCTCGGGGAAGAAGAAAAGTTTCCAGAAGAAGGGTCCAAGCATTGCAAGAGCCAAGGCTGCAGGCCTGGAGGTGCCTGGGCAGCTTTAACTGCCTGTGGCCCCCAGCATCTGCAGAGTGCCCAGTGGCCCACTAGCTGGAAGAGCACCTTCAAGGGTGTCTGTGTTGCTGCTTCTCAGGCCACTTCATCAAATCTGATGCTGACCACAGGTATTTCTCATTTCTCTGTAGCTTTCCTGTGTTGGTGCCACTGTTAAGCTTTATGTAGGTTACTTGGTGTAACGATGTTAGCAGTCTCTGATAGAGGTGCTCTGTCCCTTCTCTGTTTTGAAGACTGCCAAGGCACGCTAAAGAGGGAAAGAAAAGCTTGCTCTATGTGCTTGCTGATTTTTAGAACCTGTTATGTGTACGTACCCCCTGGTGCTGTAGCACCTGGGAGCACTCACCATGCACAGTTGAAATGGCTGATGAACAAATGTTATCAGCTGAGGGAGTGAAAATGAAAGGCAGCCAACTCTCAACTCCTGCCAAACTTTCATCTTTCTTTTTATCTCAGGTAATATGGTTAGGTTGGAATTCTGTCCTTTTTTTTTTTATACAGATATTTTTTTAAAACAAAATACTAGGTCCTGTGGATGCAGAGAAAATACTGCAAATATGAGATCTGAAAAGAGTCAGACATTGAAAAGAAAATATTATGAGTCTTATTATTATTAGTGTTTTGATAATTTTCTCTAGTATTTTCATGATTTTTGACCCCTTAAAGCTGTCAGTGCATGAAAATGGAGCACAGCTATGACAGGCTTATTTCAGACGTCCTTCCTAGTGTTTATTCAGTGATTCTAGAAAATAGCTATGAAGTTAGCATCTTAATTTTAATAGCACTTTTTTCTATGTATGGTCAATCTATCTTTTTATTATGACAAGTTATTTTAAACTATTTAGTATTCAGGATATTTGCAGTTGCAATGAACAGGTTCATTTAAACACCAAATCAATCAGTATTTTCACTAGAGAGAAAATTTTAAGTACCAATTAAGAATGAAGAAGTAATCTACATCCTCTAATACAATATTAATGTGCTGAGAGGGGTGATCCCAACTGCATGAGAAAAAAATGTAGCTGTGCATATGCTTGTCTTAAGAAAGGGGTTTTTTCTGTCACTTAAAATAATTTAATGAATAAAAGTGGTTCTTTTATTACTACTAATGAACAGAAATCCTATCAAATTGCAAGGCATCAACACATGACATTACTCTGAAACTAAAAGTGCAGTAGATTATCCCAGTGATAATGGAGGCTGTGAGTACTTAGTAGGATGGATGGACTGCACTTGCCTTGCTATGGTATACTCTTATCTTTCAGAAGTGCATAGATCACAGTTAAGAGTTATGCTGGGTGCTTACTTCTGTTACTGTCTGTTGGAACATCAACCTCTCTGCTCATAATGAGACAGTTTAAAAAAACCTAAAAATTACAGAGGCACAGGGGAAGTCATGTCCTATAGTAGATGAGGACATGCAATGATCTGCTGGGAGGAGTGCTGGCAGTCTTGCTGATGAGGTAACTTTAACCCACACTGATCAAGTACTTGGACACCATAAGGGCACAAAGTATCTTACCCTGATGCTGTAGACTTGTGGCCATATTCTCCTCTTGTATCTCCAGTTTGGATTTTGTTTGCTTTGAAATAAGGGGAGAAGCATGTGAACTGGTCTTGTGTGAGGGGAGCCAAGTTCTTTACAGAAATAAGCCTTGTATAGGGGTGTCCTGTTTAGGTGGGGATTAGGTTGTGTGGAAAAAATGATTTTAAAAGCCTCCAGGAACTGCAGGGCCAGGTCAGGACACATTTATTGAAAAAGAAGGAACTGGTGCTTTAACTGAAAGGGGGTTTATCACCTTGACTTAGATAGCTTTGTTTCAGTTTAACACCTGCTTGGTTCTTTAGTGGTTGATCTGCCTGGTATGTCACAGAACAGTAAGGTGACAACCTCACCCTATCAAAATGACATAAAATACATTTTCTTTTAAGTTGTGTTTGAACTCATCTTACCATAAAAGTATTTTTGGAGCACAGGCACCTTGGGGAACATCTGTAAAGAACATGTGAAAAGGAAAAAAAAAAAAGAACCTGAAGTTGAATTGTTGAACTAAAGATTGCCTAGTCTCTCCAAGGATTTCATTAGTGACTTTCCTGTGAAACAGTCTCAGAAGCCTATTTACAACAATTTTGGTTTTCTTATTCTAGTGACTTTCTTGCATTAATTTCTATAAATGCTTTTTTCCTGTGATATTTCTGTAAGTGTTATTTAAATGTGCAATTTAAAGGACTGTTGGTTTAACTATTTTAAGACAGCATCCTGATGAAATAGGTTATTTATTTTTTTCAGGACAGCAAAAGATATGTAATCTTATTCTAATTATCTTGGGAGGGAAAAAAGTATTTATTATTCATAAACACAGAAGAATTTATGCATATAAAACTAGAGCCAGTGAAGTTAGCTTGATTTACACAAGTTGGAAATCAATCCAGCTTGTTCTTAAAATACTTGTTTTGTAGTTTTTTGCATGGAGAGTCTTAAAACAGTACAGCTTCTGGTCCCTTGCTGGGTTATAAATAGTTTATAAATTAGGCATTTAGTATGCATTTTTAATAAATCATCACTTGTCCTGAAATTCAGGATGCTTTGATCTGTGCGTGTTTTTGCAGATACATAGCACCTTTATGATGACCCCATCGCTAATAGCAAGCTTCATAGAGGGCTTTTCATAAGAATAGTGAAACTTTTTGCTGTTTAGTTGGCAGTGGCCTTGGTTGTACACCACATCACTCTCTCCCTGTACACCACAGAGTAAGCATTGTTGGCGGTACCACAAAACTAAGCTCAAAGTTACCATGTACAGGGTAAAAACACCTCTGTGGGATATTGTCATGAGAATTCCAGCCTCAGAAGGTAAAAAGCTTTTCAAGAGAGGACAGGGAATATAGTAATTGGGGAAGTGATTTGAGTTACGTGGGAAAATATTTGTACCAGATGACTCTTTACCCAGCACTGTGGATGTTACATTAAAGAGCTAATGTGTCAGTTAATGCTGCCTGAGGCAGGATTAACTTCTAATGTGTAGGGTTTGAAGGTTGCTAATGGCTTAGCTAACGTGAAAACCAGCTTGTGTGGGAAGGTGACTTGCTGTACTTGTATCTGAAATCTGGATGTTGCTAGGTTTGTGCGGAGCACCCTCTGGTTGGCTTCTGAGCAGGCATGAGGTCTGCCACAGGATCAAAGAGATCCAAGGCAGGGCAGAGTGGCACTACTGGTGGTTACTATTAGTGTATGAGGCCCTAGCAATGCATACGGCTGCCTGCCTGATTTCTTGTTCCGAGCTGCTGGTGCTGGCACAAAAGCTTGTGCTACTGTCCTGGACCTGACCTGTAGCTATTGTCAGTGAATCCCAATCGAAATGGGAAGGCTTTGCACCCACTGGGAATGTGGTGCTTCGGCTAGGAGTCTGCTTTTGCTGTGCTGTAGCTTTTCAGTATGAGAGAAGGTGTGTGTTTGCATTGGTTGAAAGCACCTGTCAGGGTGGTAAGTGTATAGAAATAAGAATGTCCTCTTCCAGGTCTGGCCACAGCTTTTCGTCCTCTCCTCTGTTGTGGTGGGGATATCTGTGGTGCACCTCAAGTATTGGGTGAGGTAGATGCCATGTTAATTGTTGGTCAAAGGATGCAGTTGCTTGACTCCTCCTGATGAAGTATTTGTATAGTCTCAGGGTTGTGGGGTTTTTCTCCTCAAAAAGAATTTTTCCAAATGTGTACCTTTTTTTAATATGCCTCTCTTATTTGAGTATACTGCCACTCAGCTCTTGCAGAGGCAACAAGACCCACCAATATCTATCAGTTCATCTGCAGGTACCTTTTTGACTGCCATATGGAAACTTCTACCTGTAATGCAGCTCTCAGGCTGAGTGCAGGATGCAAATATTTCTCTAGAATGTGTGTGCACAGCAGCTCTGTGAGGAAGCAGAGTGGGTAAGTGCTGTTGGTGAGGATTTCCTTTAGCAGCACCAGGCCATGTTCTCCTCCCAGTGAACATGGATAACTCAAATTAACACTAATGGGTGTTATGCACACGGGAGACTATCTACCCCACTGCATGCACTGGGAAGTGCAATTTAAAGCTTTCCTAAGGCATCTTTAAATTAGATTTCTTGAAGCATCTGTCTTTGAGTTGTCTCACATGCAGAACTCCCACTGACTCAACAGGGCTTGCTGCACACAGATCAGCGGTAGGGGATGTCTCCTTTGGTGAATCTTTTCAAGAGGTGTAAAACAGACAGAGGTAAATTGCTCTTATTGGTATGATATGCAGATGCTGGCTTGAAGACATGGTAGGAATTCACTTCAAGGCATACACTTTCAGGTTATGTGAATGCCAAAATGCTGGCAAAATAAGCCTAGTTAGAAATGAGTGAGGAATTTTCTTTTCTTCAATGCAGAGCAGTCTACTCTGTGACCCTGTTTCATGACAGGAGTTGAAGGAGGATAGATTGGTCAGATCAACTGTAAAGACTGGATGTTTAAATGGATAGCAAGGACAATCAGATTTGCTGTGAGAAGTTATACAATCCAAAACAAAATCCCCAAGGCCATAGGACCTGGTTGACAAAGGGATGTTTGCTGTGAGAAGTTATACAATCCAAAACAAAATCCCCAAGGCCATAGGACCTGGTTGACAAAGGGATGTACCCATAAAAAGGGAGCTCTGTACTGGCTACATCAGGGGTTTTAGCATCTTCCTTGAAAACATCTGATATTATCTGTGGTTAGTGTGGGATTCAGCTGACCTCTGAATTTGACCGGTTCTTATGTTCTGGCTTTATCCACTGGGAATCGGAGTTGGATGCTTCTAATGCTGTAGAAGATGGGCTCACATTATGACAGTTACGCAGTGTTTGGCCAGAACTCTGCATTTTGCTTGTTAAGTCAAATAGGAAGTATGTGAATTGTTCTGTTGAAACTGGGTCCTAAACCAAGCTAAGCGGAGAAGAAATAACATCCTTATATGATGGCGGTGTCTGCAATGCCAAACTCCCATTTTATGGTCTTACCTTATTTCTTTTTCCTTTTTCAAACTCAATGAAAATTTTGAAAGGATATCTTTTTCTTAAACAGATTTTTGAAACCAGTGGGGGTTAATTAAAAATTAAATATGGAATCTACAAACATCCAGAAATTATTTACACTGTTGTTAATTTCTTCTTTAATATTCATAACTGTTTTCTGTTAATTAAGAAGAGAGGGAGAACATGAAGAAAAGCTCAGAACAAAAGCAGTCTGCATACAGATAAGGGGCTGAGTTCTCAAAGAACTGGACTAAATGCATACTGCCTGCACTGAGTAAAGAATTTATATGCAGTAATTGTCTATTGCAGCTAAAAATTGGGTAGATTTATGTATGAATCTTACTGCATCAGCATTTGGTGTGATCCTCTTACTACCATGGTTGCCACTTTCCCATTTCCTGGCATTAGACATTCTGCAGTCCTAGAGCAGTTTAATTAGCTCTTAGAAAGTAGAGCTTGTAGTTGGGAAATATTTCCAGCTTTTGAAGTAGTATTATAGAAAGCATTTGTAGGAAAAAAGGCTGTATAGCTTAGAATAGGTTGCTGCATTTTCTTTATAGTGAGGAAATCATGAGCCTGCTGCTAATCCTTTCAGAGGCATTAGCCATTATCTTAGCAGGATCTAGAAGCTGTGGCCCAGATCAGGGTTTCACTGTGCAAGTCATTTCACATAAGTATATAGACAGCCAGTTTCCTGATGTCACACAGTTTTGGCCAGCAGACATAGACACTATAACCTCTGCATATTGCTTCCATTTCTCCTATATGGAGGGATTTGTGGACTTCCACATTCAGGGCCTTCACCAGCTTTGCTCTTTTCAGTTTTTAGTAGCACTTGTTTAGCTTTATCCCTACGGTGTCTTTACCTTCAGTCTTGAAACAACCCCCTAACGGAAATCCCTTGAGCTGTTTTAAATAGTGGCCTATTTGTGAACTGTGCTGGTATCTCTAATCAATTTTACACTACTGTGTGCAATTTGTCGTCTCCATGGGGTGAGTTTTAAGTAATGTATTTTAGAATATAGTAATAACCGTACTATATTGCCCTGTAAGGTTTGGGGGACTGTGTTGTGAATAGCAGACTAAAGCTGCTCAATAAATTCTTTTAAACAGAAGGGTTCCATGAATGTTAGTCCATCAGCTTAGTATGGCCCAGGTCCCTTTCCAAATGGACAAGAAAAGATACTGCTTTTTGTTGCAGCTTTTTACTCACTTCTAAGCCTTTTGAAAATCCATATTAAATGATTTTGCAATAGTTTGCTTAAAATGTTCAACTTGATCAAAAAAGATGCAAGAACAGTTGTTCAGCATAGGTAACCAAATTACATACTTGTGAGCAGAATGTGGCTGAGTCTTCCTCTTCAGAGGCTGGAAATTTAAATACTTGCAAAGAATAGATTGCTTCAAGAACAGTAAGGGTTAAAGTGGCTTGAAGAGAAACCACTGTATTCCCCTTTTACTGCTGTTTAGCTATACTCCCAGTTCCTTGTAATATTAAATATATTTCCTAATACATCAAATGCATTATAATATCTATTGACTTAAATGTGAGGTTAATTGAGATGGTGCATTTCATGTCCATCAGTAGCAGTAAAACACACAGCACCTTTCAGCCAGTCACCAGACTTCCTGTTGAATTGAACTTGGAAGAGACTCCCTTGTATATAAAATCTATAGCACAATATGCCTGCCATATGAAGAAATGACAAGGTGAGGTGAGGCGCTTGGTGCAATGTGCTTAGCAAAAGACAACCTTATTTCATTGCCTTTCCCTTTCTTTCACCTCTGTATCTCAGCAGGCAGTGTTTGAAAGACTTTGTGATTGTGAAACTAGATGGATTGTATCCAGATGAGGCAGGTGAGAGAAGACTAGGGAAAATGACTTGAGATAATTAGAACAAGCCAAGGTCATTGTAGTTTATGCATCACGACAATTCAAAGATAAATGATCTCTTGAAATAACTAATGAAATGTTCTAGCTTTGTTAATAAAAACTTGCCTTCAGTAGCCTGAATGCTACTGAAGTTCATTTATGCAGAAAGTTTATGGTAGACTTGATGACTCTGTTGGTTTTCAGTATAGAGATGAGGTAGTTGGAAGACTGTTTGACTTCATCTTGGATCTTGGGATCTGTTCCACAAGTGGTAAACAGAGAAAAATGTTGGGCTTTTGTGAAGCCCCCTGTGTAAACTAGGCTGCATGACCAGCGTTCTTGCACTGATGCTAGCCATCTTGCAGTCTTACCAAGACAGGTCCATCTTCAGGTGTCAGACTCCCCCATTTCCAGCATCGTTGTAATCTTCTAAGAATGAGTGGTGGGGATAATAGGAAATTGGAAGGAAGGAGATGGCACTTTTAAATGTTGGTTTGTTTTTTTCCTTCAGGGTTGGAGGACTGGGAATGGAGGGAAGAAACAGAATTAAAACAGAATCTGAGTTCCCCTGTGCTCCAGGGATGATGTTGCATGCTCTGAGCTCATTGAATTCAAGATTTTTCAGCTGTGACAATAAGGCTAAAGCTGCAGAAAAATTATTTTAGCAAGGATTTATGGAAGAAATGCAGCATATAGAGGAGTCTGAACATTAGAAGCAGATGTCAGACTCTAGCTGCCTGAACACAAGTTAGAGACCTGAATTAAAATGAGTGAGCTGTATGGACAAATACATGCCTGTGATCTTTTTGATGTGAAAAAATGATATCCGAAAACACAGGGTCAACAGTAGTAAGAACACCTCAAGAGAAACAGGAGTTACTGTAATATCAGAAGACAGCTGGTAATGGGGCAACAACAGATTCCTGCCCTGTCTGGGGACAGTGATGGAACAGTAATTACTGAGAAAGCCAGGAACCTGCAGTGTGTAGGAGTGTCTTGCTTTTAAAGATGCTGAAATACAGCATATATAGGAATCAAAATTTGATCTCTGAATAAACTGCAGATGGTGGACAGGTATGAAGGCAGATGGGGTGGGGAAGGGGGAGAAGGAAATGAATACTGCCATACCGCGTCTTCCTTGAAGATCTAACACGTGTTAGTTATGTCCCTTCAAGGGTTCATCTGCTGGTGAAACTGCATCTCTCTGACAAAGAAGCCCTTAAATTGAATCCATGAAAAGGAATAGTCCTGCTTTAAATGAATGCAGTTGCATCAGTCCACTATGTCACCCAAATAAAGCAGTGTGGCTGTGCTTTCTGATCTCCCCTGTTCTTCCCCCATTTTCTTTACAACAATGTTGTGCTGATTTAATCAGTGATCTCCAACCCTTGATGCTGACATCATTTGCATCAAATGCAGACAGCATCTGCATGGATCATTGGTGTGAAGATGAAATGGGTTAAGTCTGCTACAAGTAATAAGCAGCAATGTAAAAGGAATGGGTATGTGTTGTTTGAAGTGACAGTGATTTAAGGTGCTTGGAGACCAGCATGAGAAACCTGAAAAGGGACTGAGGTCTGGGAACTGCTCAGATGCTTCTAAAAATCAGCCCTGTCTACACTACCCTAAGGAGGTCACCTAAAACCTGGATGAGCCATCAGTCTCCTCTGCAAATGTGGCCTGGCTTGTTCCAAAAATCTCTCAGCAAGACATTTGAAAGTGGATGCCTGGGAAATAGCTTTCCAGTGTTTTATACCGATTTCTGTGCCTGGAATGTACTGATGTTTGTCTCTGTCCTTGCCAATATTTCTGCTTCCCTTACAGAAGTACGTGTAGTTTCTTTGGGGATCTTGTTTTGTTATTATCCGTGTCTGTGAACTCCAGGGCAATCTGCAGTGTCAGATGAAAAGCAAACCTGAAGTTTGAGACTTCAGTGGGAAATTGTCTACTTCCTTTGCCCCCACAGGTGCCCCTGGAGTTGCTCCCACCTGCGTAAGTTGCTCCATTTCTTGTAAAAAAAAAAAAAAAGCTTCATTTCTGCTTTATGCTAATGGAGTCCTGTGTGACTTTTCTAAGTTGTTATACTGTATTTATATGTAAGCATGAAGCATTCTTCTCTTTGAATGAGAGATGAAAGAAGTGGCAATGAAAATGCAATTGAAAACAAAATCCTACACAGCTGAATAAATAGTGTCCTTTGCATATTAATGAAGATCAGATGGGATCAACAGAACATACAGTGGTAGAAGTGTTTGTGTCCAACCCTGTTGTGAGTATCTCAAAGGAGATGGGACATAAATGCATTTACTGTAGCACAATGTTTAAATGCCACTGACTTAAATCATAGCTAGTTTTGGTGCTTCTTTTAAAGAGAAATAGAGCAACTGATAATGCTTTTCATTTTTTAGCTATGGCTAGAAAAAATACCTACATTTGTCGGTCAAGAGATCACTGCTGCCTTGTGTATGTAGTTGAAACCTACAAATACAATAAAGCTTATTTGTTTCTAAGTGTTAAAAGATTGAGTAGCTTTGAAATGTGTGGGGTTTTTTTAACTAAGATCTTTCAAGAAGTAAAATTAACTGCACATCAGCATTTAATGCGTGAAACCATGACTCACTGTCCTGAGAACTAATTTTGGTTTGCTGCAGATGTAAACTCACCCTCAATTAATGTGCTATTGGGCCTGATTCAGAGATGGGTGAAGTCGGCAGGTCTTTCCAATTACTTTCGTGAGTATCAGATGAAGTTTTTAATTAATGCATCACTGAGTGTTCAGACTCATTTGAAAAATTCTCATTTCTAGATATAATGCAGATCTTTCAAAATGTCATTGTACTTTAAGGCTGTCTGCTCTCTTGGATGAGAAGTTATTTACACTTGTGTGAACACATCTGATATATTCCTCCTTTCCTCACACCATAATATGCCTACAGTATGTGTTTTGATATATTATGTGTATCTTTGAATACATAATATATTACCAGATGGCATGTGATTAGCAGGGTACACTAAAGTAGAAAGATGTCTTCTGCCCTGGGTACATGTACACAGTCTGGTAGTGTACGTATTTAAAGAGAATATTTCAGAATGTATTTTTAGGAGAGAAAATAATCAGATACATGCAAAAGTTCTGTGTGTGCAGTAGATGAGCTACCCAGGAAAGTTTCATATCTAACATGTTACTTGAAGTACTGAAAAACTACCTGTGGTTCTTGAGCTAGCCTGGCGCCATTTTGACTGAGAACACTTATTGTTGCCTTTGGCATGTTTTCAATTCCAGTAACTTAATAGCTTGGATTTGGTATATGGGATACCCAATATCCATATGACTATTTCCCCCCCCCCCCCCCCCCATATCTCAGTGGCTCCTAATTTATAGAGGAGACAAAAAAAGTTTGACAGGTCACTTCCTGCCTGCTGGAGTGGGAGCATGTGAAAACCACTGTTATAGCAAGTAAGCAAAATGCCAGCCTTGAGCTTGTAAACACAGCTCTGCTGTCAAGGAAAACTTACACACAAGTTTCAGATTCATGAAAATTCAACATTTAAATCAGAAGTATTGATACAGCCTTGCCTGAAATCATGTAATTTGCTGTTATAATTAAGGCTACTGTGGTGAAGTGACCTGAAGTTATGGCCACCTGTTTCCAGCATGGATTTTAGTCTTCAGAAATTGAATGTCATGGGCCAAACTTTCAGCTCTTAGTAATAAAAAATACACAGTGAAGAGAAATTATAGACATTCCAGAAGTGTACTGTTTATGGGTCGATTCAGGTCTGGAAGTAGCTTTAGGTTGGTAACTGATAGAAAATTCATCTAAGAGCCTTAGCTCATGTAAATCAATAAGGCTTCCTTGATTGTAATGGGCTAATGCCAATTTATACCACCTGAAGAGCTATTGCCTAGATTTACAGTGTAAATATAATTACTATGACATAGATTTGCTTTGGTTCACTGAGCTGGCAACCAGCAAGGTTTATAGCATTGTCTCTTTTTGTTCTTGCTTAAATTGTCTTTCTAGAGGGTGGCTGGAGTTAGAACCCAGACTACAGTTTCTCTCCCAATGTGCTGTTTTGACAGTATTAGCATATAAAGTAGATATCATTGCAGAGTGGGGGGCTCATTCCTACCAGCCCTGTGTACTGTGAGCGCAGCAGGGAAGGTCCATTTCAGTGTGCTGTTTGGCACAGCAGGGATCTGCTGAGTTGGCAGTACCTGCAGGAGACTCGGTGCTTTTCTGTGGTGGCTGCTGTAAGTGGTTGCAATCAGGTTTGACATTAACATCCTACCCTGTGTCAGGCTGACTGGGAGAGCAGAGCAACTTGCTAGATATGATAGTTTTCCTGGGCCCTGCCAGCAGACTCAGACAGTAGGGTATTGATTTAAAGAAGTGAGGCTAGCTTTGCAATCAGATGAGCTAGAAACGCTTTTTTGAAACTAAATATTAAAATGCTGAGGAATGCAGTGAGCTCTCTGAATAGAGGTGAGGAAGTATCTGAGCTTAGGTTACTCCTTCAGACCTGTAAGCTATGCAGAATGGAGGACGCTTACTGCAATAGAAATAGAGAAGACAAAAGTATCACCTTGGTTTTTTTCATTAAGTCATGTATTGTGTAATATGAAAGACATTTCATGTCTTTGGCCACGAGCCTTCGGGGACTCCAAAGTATAATGTCGGCACAGGTCTCTCTTTGCCTGGTTGCAGGCTATCATTTAACTTCCATTACTTTTCCCCTTCTCCTTTCATGCTGTGATGTCCCTGCTGACAGCTAATAGCAGTAAAAGAATCAATAGAGAATTATTAATAATAATTAAAGCATGGGCAGCCCATTATATTGAGAGGACTTAGTCCTTCCGAGTATAGATTCTGCACTCAGTTTTGAAAGCGCAGCTGAAGAGACTCGGTGCAACTTCAGCGATCTCTGGATGTAACTGAGAGCAGGATGTGGCCCCTGGCTCTAGCAGCTCTTTTAAATTATTGTTGAAAGCAGGAAATCATGACTTGTGCTTCTAAGTGGATGAAATGCCATGTAACTCAGGGGAAATTGTGAGGGGAGGAAAGGTTCTGAAGCAAGTCTGTAAGCAAGCTTTTTGTGCTTGGAAACGAGAGAAACCTGTTCTCAAGTGCTCTTTCTGTCACAAATAAGAGCACAATAGTTTCAACACCAGCATCTAGCAGTCATTTTCCACAGCATAAATGCACCATAACTTAGCATGATTTCTGTGCTCCTGGGAGCCCGTAGACTTAAATAACAAGGGTGCTCCAGGTCATAGCTGAGATGCAATTAACCCTGAGATTGAAGAAATACCTTCCCACCTGCAGGAAGGATTCTCATTTTGAATAGCTTTCCATTAGTTTTCCTCTGGGAATGACACAATATTGGCAGTATTTCTGGAACTAATATGACACTGCTAGCCAGGGAGTGGTTTAGCTGTTAGGTCCTTAACACTTCTGTGGTCACTAGAGGTTTTGCAGGCTCTTGGTCAGGCTTTGACCATCCTCTGGCTACTGGGGGAAATTTTTTTTGTCCTTCTGCAATTGAGGTAATTTCATATGGCAAAAGAAATGCCATGCCTGTATTTTAGCAAAGGGTGCATTTGTGTGCATCCAAGTTGAGATTTTTGTGGTTTGTTAACTCCTTGTTCTCCTTCAGTAGGCATGTAAAACTAATAATGATTGTTTTCAGCTGACCCAAAATATTCAGATGTTTTTGAAATTCTCTAAAACAAATTCATTTGTATGTGAGGAATAACCTGATAGATAAACCATTGAGTATTAGAATCAGAATTTCTGATTAGTCAGTCATATAGCTATTGTTGTTAGGAAAACTTAAAGAATTTGAAAATTGACATTTATGGTGGAAAATAATTTAACTGTGTGTTTTTGTTGAATTTACTGTATAATTATCACCCATCTGTAATTTGATATGTGTCAGAAAACCATTTGCATTCTCTAGATTCCTTTGCCTCTGTTTCAGGGATTGGCTGGGTGCTGTCTCTGCTATTGAATTTTTAGAGAAATTGGTATATCAAAACTCTAATCCTGTTCACTAAATTACTTAAATATTGTCTCATCTTTTTTAGTTTTAACTCTTAATTCACTGCAAACCCACTTTTGCAGAGGGAGACAAAATAAAAGTAAAAAAACCCAGCAAAAATTACTGTGGAAGGGATTTAGGACTGAACACAGTGAAATTTGGAAGATACCTTTAAATCTGAGGAAGTGTGGATACTTCCAGCATAAGCTGATCCCAGAGAGGACTGTTAATCTAGAGAATGGGTTTATGATGATTAATGGTTCCTTTTTAGTTATCCTTACAAAATTTCTTATCTGGGACACATAACACTCAAAGTCACTGGCTAAAGGAAGAGACTGACTTGAGTTGGTGCCTGTGAAATCTTTAGAAGACGTGGCCAGTGGACTGTGTCACTGATACATGAGAACAGGACTGCAGTGAGTTCAAAGTGCTTGTGATATAGAGGTAAAACAGCCTTTCTGAAATCAAGTGTTATGTATGTGCTGGCTGCTTGCCTCCCCCCACCTGTGGAGTCTGACCTGCTTGGCTATCCAGGACTGTCTCTTGTTAAGCGTTAGTGTCATGTACAGTGAGATTATAGGCAGTGTTATCTTTGTAAAGTATAACCTGCAGGATCCTGTAGAACAAAACAGGACAATATTGAAAGCAGTGAGATGTGGCTGTAGTGATGAGGAGGAAAATAACTGTAAAAGTGTTCCAGAGGCACTCTGGCTCATCAGGTGCTGTATGCTGTCATGTATGTGTTTAGGAAGGGATTATTCCTAGTGATCATTTCCCACTTTAAGTATCAGTTCAGTCAGAAAGTGAGAGTACTCAGAGGCATAAAAAAGGATAGAGGACAAATATTTGAATCACATGAAGCTGAAAACAGGTTTAGTTTCCTTAAGGGCACATGAGAGAGGTATATAAAATTAGGAACACATTTACTTTTATAGTTATGATTGAATGAACATTAAGTATGTCTTTGTTTTGGGAAGTTGGGGCATTTGGACTGGATGATTTCTTATGTTCCTTTCTGACTTAATTCTTTGATTATCATTTTTGATGAAACTAAGAGGCAATAAACTTTTAAAGGATGTTTTGGCCTGCGGAACTCATTGGCATACCTTACTGCTGATTCCATGATCTTAAGTAAGAAAAAGTGGAGTGGAAATCAGTATATATGAACAAAGATCCATAGTTGAGTTGGATGGGATAACATTTCCTGAGAGCTGGAGGCTTTCAGGCCAGCACAGCTTGCAAGGCATTGTAAGAGAATTTCCTGATAGGTAAAAAGAAGTCTTCTTTCCTTTCTCTACTATATTTGGTGTGGGTTGTGGACAGAGACAGCTCTTCTGGTTTGTCAGAACATGCTACATTCATGGTGAGGTACAGCTTTTTGTTACAAGAGGATAGATCTAGTAACTTCAGCAGTTTGTAAGGCAGTTTGAATTTATTTTTTCCTAATGATTTTCTATGAAGGTATAGATTGGCCCTGGATTTAAAACATTTTGTACAGACACTAGATCCTGTTGCACAGGTGGAGAGATGGTCCAATTCATAAGTATTTATCAAGGTAGCTATGCTAGGCTGAGAAGTGTTTGAAGGACTTACCTAGTGAAATTCTGAAGTCCCTGCCTTGCAGAGGATACAGCCAACTGTTACACTGGTCTGTGACCCTTAGAGTAATGTTACTCCAAATGAAGCCAACAATTCCTGATCTTATGCAAGCTAGGCCAACAGTTTCTTGAAGTGTTAAAAAAAAATCATCTCACTTTGAGTAAAAGCAGATTAAAAGAAGCTGGCTGACAGTTTTCTACAATAAAAACACACCAACCTGTCCTTGTCCAGAATTTTTCAATAACATGCTCACTTCAAGAGTGGGTAATAAGAAGATTATTTTTGAAAAGTAAGAGGAAAAGAATATAAGCTTGAAAACCACTTTTGTTAGAGCTGTAGTATGCATCTGTGACAAAGTTAATAATAGAGTTATCTCTGACAAAGGAAGGAGCCTCAGAAGAGGGAAGAAATCCAAATGGGTTTGGGTTCCTTGCCGAATTATTTTAATTGCCATGTTTGTAAAGGGTTTCATAGGTTCCCAAAATCCTGCTCATCTCCAGATGAGATTTACTGGTGCACCGCTTGCAAGCTTTCTTTTGAAAAGTCACTTTCTTGCTTTATCATGTTTACAAAACCTGAAGTGAGAGTTAGTTATGAATCTTCTGTTATTTGAGTTGATGGCAGATGCTAGGAAGGCTTTGCTGTGTGTTAGAGTTAAACTCTCTGGGACTGATTACAAAGAAATTCCATTAGCAATATTTAAATGCCACCTTTGAAAGGCACTCAATAATATGTGTGTTGGCGCTGATCAAGAATAGTACCTTTTAAAAATGAAAAAGTAATGTGACTGTTAGTTTAACATAAAAATGTCAAACTGTGGGCAGTCTCTTGTCAATTAAAGAATCTGGGCTATTCCTAATGGGAATAAGGATGAAGGGCGGTGGGGGGAAGTGGGTACTAAAAATTGCAGATGTGCAGAACTACTCAGAGATAATTTGTGCTGGCAAATAACACCGTCAGCCAGTTTGGGAGTAATACAGGCAGCTTGATACCTGTTCTTCCTGAGCCACCTTAGTGATTTCTTTTTCTTAGTGTCTTTAATAGCCGGCAGCAAGGCTTTACAGAAAGCAGGGCTATGTTAATGGTGTGCTGAGTGGAGGTGGATTTGTGCAGATTATAAGAATGTGCTTTAGCAAGTTTATAAAATGTATTAAACCAGCAAACCTGCTTGTTGCTGAATTCAGGTACATGCCTGTGAGAGGGGAAGGAGGGTCCTTTAAACTTTAGAGGCCTTATGGGGCTGATGCTTAGCTTGGAATAAAGGGATGGAGATGTGCATCTCTGTTACTTGTCAGGTCCTGTTATGTTTCAGTATAAATAAAACACTGCAATCAAGCATCAACCCTTGCCTCATCTAAAAGTAGCTTCTGAGGAAACAAGTGTATGGCAGAAGTTCACTCGGAGGAATGTCATATAACTCTCTTTAATTGCTGATATATGGGTCTGCTGCTTGCTTTTGGGAGGTCAGTGCCTGTTTTGTTTGGTTTTAAGTAATTTTATTTCCATTGCATCTTTCACACTCCCACAAAACTTTTTTCCTTTTTTTTTTCTTTTCCTCAGCAGGCTTTTAAACTAGGCCATGCATCTAGTGTTTCTAATCTCCTCTGTCTAGGTAGCTACTAACCATTTGGCCCAAGAATTTCCCACCTAAAACAAGCCCTGTGTAACAGCTGCTGCTGTGATAGTATGTGGATGTACATCAACAGCTGTTTTGGGGATTCAAATGTAAGCTAGAAAGGAAGCATTAACATCTCCATTTTGCAAGACAGGAGCTGAATGCTAGAGTATGACTTGACCAAGGTCAAAAACGGTACTTTCCAGTTCATTTTGTAAACTCTGAGGTACTATTTAGATCTCTATATTTTAATGACAAATTCTGATCTGTTCATCTAACCAATTGCAACAGTGTTCTTAGTTTTCCCCTGCAGTCCTTTTAGTCTTCTTTCACTTTTTCAAATACCTCCAAATGCTACTTACAAAGCTACCTACAGTAGTTTTTCTTTTCAACCCAACAGCTTGAATCTTCCTCTTAATCTGTTGCCCTTTGCACCTTAATGTCTTGTTTGAATGCCTCTTATATCTCAACTTCTTAAAATAATTTCATCCCTAGATTTGATGCTTTTTCATGTTAGTTTAATATTTTTCCTCACTCAAGGACACCAATTGTTGACTCAGTTTTTGTCATTGCTAATTGCTATACTTTGTTTTATTGCTGTGTCCTTCTGCTATCCTTTCACAATACTTTCCTCAAAAGTGCTATATAAATAACTAAAATATACTGTAATGGGACAACTGTGAAGTAAATCAATGGACAGCCTTGCTGTGAGGCCAAAATCTGGAGTCTGTTGGAACTATGCTGCAGAAAGCCAGCTGAAAGTTGAGCACTGCTACTATCAGAATTTCAGTGTTTTAATATTAACATTTTAAAATAATTATTCTCTAACACAAAGGATAATTAGATTTGACAGAGCAGGAGCAATAGTCAGACTGCATCACAAAGGCTGGTCTTGTCATATGACTGAAAAAGGAAATCAAGTCATAAAAATGCTGAGGATCAAATTCAAGGGGGTTCTGGGTGACCACCTATCACTTCAGTTAATTAAGGGAGGAGTTGTTTAAGATGTTTGTAAGGGCTCAGACTGCTAAAGCTGTGGCTGTAGAAAGTGGCAGCAGTGGCTGTGGACCAGTTCACTGGGAGGTACCTAGTCTAAGATAATGGAGACATGGGTTTCTTCTCCTCATTTATGATGGGGTTTCAAGCCACATCTTCTGTGAAAAAAATCCTAGTTCTCGTGTTATACCATGGGCTACCTGAGTCAGTGGGACCCAGGAACTCCCTGCTGATGAAGATTTTTCATGCCATATGGTATAATTAGATGTAGCTGGCTCTGTGGGTTGCTATGTAGTGGTGTTTGCAGATGATTCACTTACCAGCTGCTAGAGAGTAAAGGTTCCTTCAGACAAAGTGGAAGGAGTTGGGGTCAAGAGCCTGTGAGGGCTCTAGGAAATGACCAGTATGAAGGCAATGAAATTGAGAGAAATATATAATTGCTCTTGCTGAATGGATAAGCAAGATGTGGACTGGGGAGTGTCAGCCGTGCCTGAAAGGTAGGTGAGGAGATGCCAAGCAGACCATCCTGAGAGAAATTCGCTATTGTATGTGAGCACTTAAGGGATGTTTAGGAAGAAAGAAACCAATGTGACTGGGAGCAAAGCCAGAAGTCTGTATACCCCCAGAGTAGTCCTAAGGCCTGTATTTGGCCACAGTGGGTGAAAGTACTCTGCTTTGGCAAAGAAGGGAAGCTTGAAGCTCTAGAGAAGACACCCTGAGGTTACTGGATTAGTCAACCTAGGTGGCCTGGGGCAGGCATCTTTGATTTGGAATCCTACAGATGTTGGTATGTTCCTGGAGGCCAGAAGGTGAAATAAGGATTTCAACAAATAATGAGTTTTTAGCATTTCTGCTGTGCTTCAAGGTCAGTGCAGCATAGTTTCACGGAACAGATTTGTTAAGATTTTGTTAGTGTAATTGGATGATCTAGTGACTTATTCAACACTTTAGGTGGAAAATGTCTGGAAACAGAGGTATCTTAACACTATTTAGATCCTGTTTTTTAAGATTAAAACAAGTCTTACCTAGAACTAGACAGATTAGAAATAGACCAGACCATTTAGATGGACAGTTCTACCTTTAGCTGGACAGTTTCTCAGGCATGTGCTCTCAAATAGTGCAATCTTAATCTACAATGTAATACTAGAAAAGCCTGTACTCTGACTGTAAGTAACTAATGAAGTGTCAGCTCTTGCCTTTGTAGGTTTGCAAGCACAGTACTGCAGAAAGTTAAAATGTGGGCTTTCTCACACTACAAAAAGGTTGAAGTACTGAGAGACCAAATTTTAAGAAACTGAAGTTATACAGTATTATCTTTACTTGTTTAGAGTAGGGAAAGCTGTCCTCTAATGGCTGGAGATACTTTTTGCAGAGCAAAACTGACCAGAACAAAGCAACTGGGTGCCATGATATAGGTGATGGGTTCTAAAAGATCTTTGGCACATCAAGAAATATAATATGCAATTGTAGCAAAAATATGAGCTTAAATGAGTAAGAATTTGGAGGGAAGGAAAGAGAGTTTAGCTCTTTGTATTTAATATAATCTATCTAAAAGTAATTTGCCCAAACCAGCAGTTTTCTTATGGTTTTGGCTCTTACTTTTAAAAATCCCAACACAATCCATTGTATGAAAGGATTATTTTTTTTATCTGGCTAAAAACTGAAAATGCAGAGAATAGCACAAATTACAGGGGGGAGAAAAAATAATTATTTTGCTATAGTTGTTGGCATACTATGGGAGTATGTCAGGGGAGATCAAAAAGCTTGTTCTGTTGTGTGAGGCAAAGGCGGGTCCAAGAAACATCAGTGCATAATAGTCTGAGGTGAAACTGCTTCTGATACCAAGGTCAAGCAGAGCTGTTTTCAAGTGCAGTTGCAAAGAGACTTGTTCACAAGTAGTGTTTCTGTGGAACACAAGATTTATTATGTATCATAATATTGATACATTTGATAATGGCTCTTAGGCTGCTCCTCCTGAAGGGTGTCAATAATGCTAGAGCTGTTGATAAGACATGAGAGATGGCTATGATAGGATAGCGCAGTGTTTTGGAAGTGTATGGAAGAATTTAGAGCAAGCAGCCACAGGGAGAGGTATACTGAAAGGCCAGCAGTACAAAGAAATGTCCAGAAACAAGGAGAGAGAGAGACCCAAATCCATTTCTTTAACTTACAGCATGTCCTGCTGGGACCGCCAGAGGTTGTGATGGGAATTTGAAAACTAGATATAAGCTCCCAGGTTCATAAGAGGCATATGAGTATGTACATTTCCCTAAAAAATTAGCAGGTGGCACAAATTTTTCTTTGTAGGAGCATTGAATGTGGATGCTCAAGTGCAAATTAAGTTCTTAGAGTTTTTGGAGCTTGTTAGGGAAGACATTGTAAAGCAATGTGAGCAGACACAGGGCAGGCAGAGGGTAGTGTAGACCACTGGCAGATTCGACTTCTATTGAAGCCTAAGATAATTTTGCAACTTTTTCACACAGCTGAAACTTTGGGCAGCTTTTAGGAGAAGCAAAATGTACCTTGTTAATTTGATGCAGGAATGCATGAGCCTTAATTAGGGACACTCTAATAAGAGCAACAGCAGACTTCCCCTCAGGTAATTGCTGTGGTGGAAACTTCTCCTGAATTTTAGATCTGTGCATCTTTTTATTATTGTATTTTGTCTTTAAAGAGGAAATAAGCGTGTTTATTAAGGTGGTTGTATTTACCCTTAATGCAATGCATTAAGCAGCTATTTATTACTAAGAAGTCTGCTTTAGCAGAGTGTGTGCGCTTGTAGAAAGGCAGCACTATTGATTAGACTTCTTCTGAGGCACTTTACTCTCATTACAGTTGGAGAAGGCTTGGTGTGGTGTACTCTGGTTTCTACAAGCAGTGTACTATGCATGTGTGTTTTGTCTGCTGGATGCTTAATGGCTGCTGTTGGAAGTGATTTTCTGTCTTATATGGCATTAGTATTGTTTGAACAGTGGAGTTTTCTTCTACTTTCCATCTGTTCTATTAATGGTAATAATTAACCAGCTCTCTGTTTTCACTTTTATTAATATATTGATCCCTCAAGTATCATAAATGGGGTCTTGGTATATGTACCTTTGCATGAAACAACACTCTCGATAGCTCTAATGTTTATCTCAAACAGCTTTTTAAAATAACAAAAGAATATTGAAGCACAAATGTCCAAAAATAATTTAGGAAAAAGAGTTCAGAAATATGGATGCCAAACTATGACTGTGTTGTTTTGTAATTCTTTTATTTTTGATGTTGAAAATATATAAAGGCCTCATTATGATTTGTATAATTATTGCTTTCACAGATTGCAGTCAGAGTAAGGGCTGAGCAAGCTCACTTAGTTTTGTTAATTTTGTTGGTATTTTTAAGATAGGGGAAAATATGCTAGAAAACTAGTTTACTCTTACCAGTATATATTGCTTCAGTTTAAGACTCGGATCTATAATAACTTTGATTTTAATTTTAGGAAGACTGTGAAAAAACCTCTGTCCAGATATTTTCCCTCTTGAGGTCAACAAAATTAAGTTTTCTTAAGGAAGCTGAAACAGTCTGTTTTGTTTTCTTTCCCATTTAAAGCCTGTTTTTTTCAGATACAAACTCTTGGTTTACTCCATATGCTACCCCAGGTAGCTACCAGTACTTGAACAGATGCAGCTTCACAACTGCTACAACAGGACTGTGGCTTGTTGCACCCTCAAAGCCGATCATAAAATCAGGGTTGTTCTGGAAAAGCCTTCAGGTTTCTGGTGTAGAAAGCTACACACATTTTTTGATTCTCTGGTGAAAGAGAAAGGATTTTTTTTTTAAGGACAAGAACATTTTAATTAGCAGAAAAAGTAGGTTTCCAGTAGAGGTACTGGTATAGGTAGGTATATTTTTCTTCTAAGTAGTTCCTGGAAACTTTTAGCTGAGGAGCCTAAGATTTTTGGTAGGAATTTCACTGTGCAATTCTGTCACATGAGTTACTGATTAGGTTTCAAACAGTTGAATGAAAGTAGTAGTGTGCAAAAAGAGTTAGAAAATAAAACAATAAAAGCAGAATTTAGGGAAATGTAAACCCTGCCTTGCTGTTTGTGTACACAGTGACATACATTGAAGCAGTGGGCATTGATGCTGCTGTTCAGTAAGCCTAGCTACAGGGTTGGTACTTGCTTTTCCTCTTCTGAGATGCATTATTTAACCATGTAGAACTGCTTGTCTTGGACTAAATGTTATGTTAAACCAAACTCTGACTATCTCAGCATGTCTGGGGAACTCAGTAATTGAAGCAGATTGTAACAATTGCAAATAGCTATTCCCAGCATTCGTTTGCCTGTCGTAGTTGGGATCATCATAGTCCTAAAAAAGCTGGTTAACAAAGAAACTATGTGCGCCTGAGACAGGACGATAAAAAGTAGTCTTATCTCTGGGATATCCTTTTGATGGTTACTATAGCTTATTCTGTCTCCTACTTCAGAGATGCTATTTATTAGAAATATTTGATAATGATTCCTTCTGCCCCATCAGCTTCAAGAAATAGGGTAATGCCAGGCAACTGTGCTGGTGCCACGGTGAAAATAGCAGGTACACCTGTCTCCTCCAACAAAGTGTGGCTCTTTTCTTGGAAAATATGTGGGATTCCCCAATTCCAGACAATTACCTTGCAAGGCTTGCCGTCTTTCTCATAAGGAACCCTCCTGAAATCATTTTACAGACACATTCCTAGATTTAGCCAACTTGCCATCATCACAGGGACCAGAACAAGCATAAAAGTGTTTTCTATGTAAACTTTCTTTCCTTGATTTAAAGACCCTTAAGGACTTTGTTTTTCCTTGCTGCACAGGCAGATCCATACCTGTGTGTGGTTTTGCATAAAAGGACACCTCTTATGAGTGGGGTTTATGTAGCATGGTGATGAAGCCTTGTCCTGGGAAGGTACATAAGGTCAGATCTATGACAGTGCTTATGTGTATAGCTCACATAATAATGTTGAGAGTGCTTATGCACGTATTTACTCTAATGTGCTGTAGTTTAACACCAGCCAGCCACTAAGCACCGCACAGCTGCTCACTCATTTGCCCTGCAACAGCAGGAGAAGGGAGCAAAGCAGAAGAATAAAATTGAGAACTCATGGGTTAAGATAAAGGCAATTTAATAGGTAAAGTTGTGTGTGCAAGCAAAACTAGGAATTAATTCACCAGGAATGGCTGAACACCTGCCTGATGAAAGTGGTGACTGTTAGCTACCTGCTAACTTCGTGGGAATAAAGCAAGGTGACAGGCCAAGCAGTGCCAGGTGGTAGGAAGAGTTGGGTTTGGGAGCTAAAAACCACTGTTCCCTGCCTATGGTCTGGTGGTGCTGGAGGTGCTGTGAGATGCTTGGTGATCCAAGGGCTGTGGGGCTTTTGATGGCCAGAAAGAGGAGAAACCTCCTGAGAACAGTCCCACAACAATGCTGCATGCACAGCAAGATGAAGGCATATTCCATTTCACTGAACCAGGCTAGTGCCACATCACTAGCTATCCTGTCCTTGCTGATTCTTAAAAGGTTTTTTTCCCTTACAGATTTTTTAAGAGTTAGATTCCTGCTTTTTTTTTCCCTTTTGCAATTATGTTTTTGATCTGCAGCTATGGAGCTGTGCTCCTCTCCCCTGGGCTGAGGGGCTCAGGTAATGGCAGCAAGTGTTGCACCATGGGTCAGGGAACAGGCAAGGGAAAGACTTCCTCCTGGCAGAATCGTATTTTATTCCATGGGGAGACAACATTTCTTTGCAAAACACTCCTCTGACTTTAAAATAATACATAATAACTATAAAATTACCAAATGTCAGGTAAACAAAAAGTTATTACGGATGACCTTATTAGTTCTATCTGCAATTCGCAGAGCGAGGTAATTGTCAAGTCTCACTGTTATTAGGTTGAAATAATAGTTAGGGGACCATCAACATTAAAATTTCATTATGATGGGACAAAAAGGCTCATGTATAATCAATAGTAAGAATCTATTATTATTGACTTGGAATGAATGAAGCATGAATGCATTTGTGCAGATATGAACAGTTAGCAATCTTTTGAATAATAAAGAATTAACACTACGCAGATAATGTCATTCTGGGAATTGGACACAAACTCAAATTGGTACATGTCTCTGTTATAAAGCTGGTTTCACATCCCTTGGCAACTTCCATTAAGCTGTTTCTCAAAATACTTGGTGTCTACAACTTTGTATTCCTCAGCTCTGGCTTGTGAGGGAGGTGGATGAGTGGGTCAGGGTGGTGAAGCATTCACCATTGCTTGCCATGTTTGGTGGCAGAGCTGGGAACAGTACTGTATTGGGACGCAATGCAGTGGGCGTGGGTGGGAGCAGGCTGGGAGGGTGTTGTTTCTTTCTGCCATCCTGTGCTTGGCTGCAGTGTTTCAGTGAGGTAGTGTGGTGTTGCTTGTCATCATAGGTGCCAGGCTGAAATAGGTAAGGGCCAGTGAATGCCAAATGGAGGGGAGAAGCACAGAGCCTGCGGAGCATGCTGGTTCCTGGGGATGTAGCCAAAGCCATGAATGTGGTATACAACATTAGCTTGTCTACTGTACATGATGTGCTAAGACAAGTTGTTCCCAGCACGTTCTTTTCTGTCGCTGTGGGATATGTCACATTCACAGTATCGTTAATCTCATTTTCTACTGAGGAGGTGGACCCAAAATGCACTTAAAAAATAGCACAAGTCATTATGTGCTAAATCTGATGCATTTAAAATTTTTTCAACCTCACTTTGAGTTTCTATATACTAAGTGCCTTTGAAAGGTGTTATTTAAGGGTATTTTAACCCTGCTTCCAGATTAACTGCTGCTTCTTAGAATTATCTTCTGGCTGTGGTTTACCTGCTCCCATATGTTGGCTCCCAGCTTCTACAATACCCACAGTACTTTGAGTCTGAGTTAGCTGTTGATGTATGACTGTGGTTTTACAGGGAAGAAGGTTTGGGTTGTTCTAATGCTGCCTTTGCTATTACAGTGAAGAGCCTTGGACATGTAGGCTCCTATTGCCATGTCTTTCAAATTCCCAGTCATGGAGCACTGCAAGAGACTTGTCTGTCTGCTATGAGGTATGCTGCCCCAGGTATCAGATGTGTGAACTTTTAAGCCTTCCCTATGTCCGTTAGCCCAGCCAGAGAGCACACCTGAGAACAGCCTCTTCCAGAAACTCACCCTGTTTTCTTCAGTGTCTTCCTCCTGTAGCATGCCCTGTTTCTTGAAGGAATTGAGAAAGTCAGCCAGTATCTTAAAAACAAGTAAAGAGATCTTGTGCCTGCAGCACTTAACAGGCTTGATGAGACTTTCTGGGAAATCTGGGAAGTAATTTTTTTTTTTTAAACTGAAATGGGAACAATCATTTTCTTAGTGGATGGGGAATAATTATTTATTACTTGCATTACAATAGTAGTAAGGACTGGTTGGGCTAAATGCCCAGAAACTGAAAAAGTTATTTAAGGAATTAAGTTTATCTTTTTTCTTTTTTCCTTTTTTTTTTGAAAGGCACCAATAATACTTTAGATGGAAACCCTACAGGGGAATGAGTGGTGTGTTACAGTGGCACCTGCTTTAATCCATTAGAATGGGTATAATTATGAAAGAGAGTGTTATTTCCTTTCAACTTTTACCAACGGTGCATTTCTCCCCTATACTTAACTTTCAAGCTGCTTTTCAGGGGTAAGAGAGGAAAATAACTCTGAGACAAAAGGCAGTAACCCAGCTAGGCAGCCTGTGTGTCGCAGTGAGGGGTGTGGAAAGGAAGGAAGGTAAGGGCCTTCAGATTCTGTTCTCTCTGCTTCACTGTTGGGAAAGAGGCAGATTTTTCTCCCTTGGAGAGAGGGAGGATTATACTGGCTTATTTCCACAGTACCCTGAGAAAGGGAGTTAGAAGAGAGGGAAACTCTTAACCTTTCCAGCAATGAAGGCCAGATATGGAAACAGTTTTAGAGCACACATTTAATTTGGCTTAGTACCCAAAGCCTGTTTGATGTGTGCACTTCCTCTTTCCTCATTTGCACCTGTGAGAGCAGATGTAATGGACAACCTGACATGTCTTCAGTGTGAGGGACAGAGGAAAAGCATGCAGAATTGGGAGAGGTACTGAAAACTTTTGGCTTGCTGGAGGCATGAGTCACTTTCACACTTGCTTTTCTACAAAAACTTTTTTGTTGCTTTTGTTTAGTTGACCCATGTTGTAAGGCATTGGCATTTTCATTACCTGCCTGAGGGTGAGGAATAAGGAATAAATAGGTGGTTTAAATTTATGAAAGAGGCAATTTATGTGACTTTTTTGGACTAAACCTAATTTCTGAAACTGTTCTTCAATCTTTTGGTGTTTTTTATAAAAAGAGAGATACATGCAGGGCACATAAAAACATAAAAGGTTTTATAGAGCACATGCCATAAATCAATGAGTAAGTTGTTCAGAGCAGCACTAACAATGAGTATAACTGAGCATATATAAATCTAGGGAGGAGGAAACTTTTTTCTCATCTTTTCAAGCCTCCTGCTGATTTATAAAACAGGTGAGTTGCCAGAAAAATCATCAAAGTATGCCCAGGAATTATACAGTAGTTTAAAAATACAATACTATTGTATTCACAACACATCACTGATACAGTTCTGTAATTACAATTTTTAACATAAGTTCCCCAAACCAAATCTGCTGTATTATTACATCGAATGATCACTGTGGAGTTCATCTAAAAAAAAAATTCTATTTTTCTCCCACTGAGTTACATCAACCTGTCTTCCTTTCAGTGCTAAAACTAATTTCAAGCAACCCATTTCAAAGCAGATTTTTTAGTATAACTAAGTTTTCAGTGAAGTTGTAATTTTAAACCCCAGGTCTTTCAAATTATTTTTCACATCTAAAACTAGGAAACACAAATCTATTAAAACCTTCAGATCTTGTCTTCTGCTTCTGGGTGTCTGCTTCCCTGCTGTGCTGTTTGATCCCTTGTTGACTTCTGTGTGAGTGTTTGTTTCCATTTCTATGCAAAAGTTCTTCTTGTACCATTATCAAGAACAGGTAAGAGATATACTTGAATTCTCTTCATGGGCAAAATATTTCAGTTCTGCCTTTCTTGTATCTATTTCTGAAACTTTGAGGCAAATGATAAAGGTATAACGCCTGCTGTAAAAAGTAACATTTCAAGTAAAAGCATTTACTTATAGGTCATAATTGTTTTTAAGTAGTATTTATAAGGGGTAAATGCAGTGCAATTTACAGTAGTTTAAACCAACCATGAGAATACTTCATGCTCATAAACTGCATTTCACTTCTAAACTGTTATGAATACCCGGGAGACAATGAATTTGCACACATACATTTTAAAACCTGGGTTTTCTTTCCTTTTTTTCTTGTGCATGGAAACTTTTTCTTTGCTGAATTGCTACCTCATATCTCTGGCCTTTTCATTGCTGTAGCATACCTGCCCGAAAATAATTGCATGTATAGGCAAGGTCTAATTTTATTCCTCCTTATTTTTACCAGTTGGAGAGCGTGTAATATTGCTGAAGAGACATAAAGAGAAGTTTCAGTTCTATTAAGGGAAGAGCATGTCTGAACTCAATAGAAGCACTTTTTGTATGACCCTTCCACTAATGCAGCCCTCTGGATTAGAGGGAAGGATTTCTTTTTCCTTAGCAATAAAGTAACCTACTCACAGAGCTGTCGGTACTGCTATTTCTACTTCTGGATAGAAGCCAGTATAATGACAGGAACTGCAAGTTGTTACTTTCAGTGGTTTATTTTTATTAAGTGAGAGAGGTTTACCAGTTCCATGTGATCTAGCATACTTAAAATTTAAGACAAATGCCCTTCCTTACTTCTCTTTCAGCCAAGTGTCCAAGCTCAGACAAAACTAATTGGTTTTCCAAGTTGGTCTTCAAGAGTCATTCACAGAAATTGACTGTTTTTATTTAAAAGAGATGGGGCAGTAGTATTGATTCAGTCTGAGTCTATGCAAACAGTTCTAAAGGTTTTGTAGTCACTCCAAGTTGGCAAGAGATGCCATGTTTAATGCCCATCAAATGAAAAAGAGGTGTGAGCCATTGAGAAATGAAAGTCTAGTCTTCAAAAACAAATCTGTTCTATTTTCTTGAGTGCAAAAAGCATCTTAAAAAATTTAACTTCTATTTCTTTGTCACTTTTATAACTCAAATTGTAGACAAGTGTTCTTGAACTTCAGAAAACCTTTGTGAATTTTACAGTATTTTGAGTGGTGGCATATTCTGGAGAGAAATGTTTCTGCTCGCATCAGCGTCTAAAAGTTTGGGTCCTCATTTAAACTTGTTCCAGTCTTTGATCTGGCAGATGGACTGGAAGTCTCTTGGCATCTGATATTTTAATTTTTTTAATTTCTGCCACTGCAAAAATTCTATGAGAAACCTGTATCTCACTTGGCTGATTTCCCTTCTACTATCAGAGAAAGCAGGTGATGGAGAGACTTTGACTTTAGTGGGACCTAGATCTGGACTTTGAAAACATGTGGGATGGAGTAATGGCAAATTCCAAAACTGAGTTTTTCAGAGCATTTTGATCAAAGAGTCTTGTTAGCCAAACCAGAGGATTTTTTGATACAGGCTTGTTTTGCTTAAACTATGTAGAATTCTGTAGTAACTTCATAGAACAGTGGAATCTCACAAATAACTTCAGTTGTTTATATGTCTTGGTTATAATTCAATGAAAAATGATTCTGCCTGTCATAAGTAACTGTTTTCCCTGTGATGTTTGAGCTTTCATTATGGTATTCATTATATCATGCAATATAAAGACTTATTTGTAATTACATTTTGACAAATACACATTTCATTTTCATAACATTATAGAAAATAACTTGCCTTTGAATCTCCAGCTTTTGCCCTGTCTTTATTTCACTATGCAGTATGATTTTTACTATTCCTGGGCAGCTTTCTTTTTAGGGAATGTACTTATGCCACATATAAAAAGTGTATTTTTGTACCTTATGTGTGTTCATATTTGTCATCCACGGGCCAGAGCCTTAATTCCTTATGTTCTTCACCAAAACTTAGCCTGGAAAAAGAAAAACCTCAATGTCTATGTCATCCCAAATCAGTTTAGTTAACAAAACATTTGGTCTTTAATTTCCAGGTTTTTTCACCACAACAGAAAACTTTTAGAATGGGTTTAGTCTCATTTAACACACCTATCAAGAAGTCGTGTGCAGGCTAAACTACTCTCTTGGGCTCTCTATCAGCAATCCTGGCAGACTGGGGAAGTTCCACTCGACTGGAGGCTGGCAGATGTGACACCCATATATAAGAACGTCCGGAAGGAGGATCCGGGGAACTACAGGCCTGTCAGTCTGACCTCAGTCCTGGGGAAGATCATGGAGAGGGTCATCTTGGGACCTATCATGCAGCACATGCATGATGGCCAGGGGATCAGGCCTAGTCAACATGGGTTTACAAAAGGTAGATCCTGTCAAACTAACCTGATCACCTTCTATGACAAGGTGACCCGCTTAATGGACAAGGGGAAGGCTGTGGATGTGGTCTACCTGGACTTGAGTAAAGCCTTGACACGGTTTCTCACAGCATTCTGACTGAGAAACTGGCTGCCACTGGCCTTGACAGGTGGACCCTCAGCTGGGTTAAAAACTGGCTGGATGGATGGGCCCAAAGGGTGGTGGTGAATGGAACAAAATCCAGCTGGAGGCCGGTCACGAGTGGCGTCCCCCAGGGCTCAGTCCTGGGTCCGGTCTTGTTCAACATCTTTATCAATGACCTCGATGAAGGGATTGAATGCTCCCTCAGGAAGTTTGCAGATGACACTAAACTAGGAGGAAGTGTTGATCTGTCTGAGGGTAGGGAGGCTCTTCAGAGGGATCTGAACAGACTGGACTGATGGGCTGAGACCAACGGGATGAAGTTTAACATGGCCAAGTGTAGAGTGCTGCACATGGGACATAACAACCCCATGCAGCACTACAGGCTTGGGGGAGACTGGCTGGAGAGCTGTCAGGCAGAGAAGGACCTGGGTGTGTTGGTTGACTGCAGGCTGAATATGAGCCAGCAGTGTGCCCAGGCAGCCAGGAAAGCCAACGGCATCCTGGCTTGTATCAAAACCAGTGTGGTCAGTAGGTCTAGGGAAGTAATTGTGCCCCTGTACTCGGCATTGGTGAGGCCACACCTTGAATACTGTGTGCAGTTCTGGGCTCCCCACCATAAGAAGGACATTGAGGTGCTTGAGTGAGTGCAGAGAAGGGCAACCAGGTTGGTGAAGGGGCTGGAGGCAAATCTTATGAGGAACGGCGGAGGATGCTGGGGCTGTTTAGCTTGGAGAAGAGGAGGCTGAGGGGAGACCTTATCACCACCTACAAATACCTGAAGGGAGGTTGTAGAGAGGTGGGCAATGGTCTCTTCAGCCAAGTAACAGGTGAAAGGACAAGGGGAAACAGCAAGAAGCTGCACCAGGGCAGGTTTAGATTGGATATTAGAAAAAAAAATTTTACTGAAAGAGTTGTTAGGGCCTGGAACAGGCTGCCCAGGGAGGTGGTTGAGTCACCTTCCCTGGATGTGTTCAAAAAAAGGGTTGATGAGGTACTTAAGGATATAGTTTAGCATAGGATGGGAATGGTTGGACTTGATGATCTTCACAACCTTGTGATTCTGTGTGATTCTGTAAATATCAAAAAAAGCTTCTGAAATTGTTCCACTTGCCTTGTAAACATTGCCCTACTGACTCCTCTCCAGTGTTCATTGAATGATGATGCTTATATTAATAGAATAGAATAACTATGTGCAGTTCTGGACTTCAACACATCCAGAGGAGAGCAAGAAAGCTGGTGAAAGAGCTGCCTAATTTGGAGAACAGAAGGCTAAGAGGTGACCTCATGAGACTCTACAGCTTTCATGGCAAGAGAGGTGCTGATGTCTTCTCCCTGGTATTCAGCTCTAGGATGTGTGGGAATAGTTCAAAGCTGTCCTGGGAGAGGTTCAGACTGGACATTAGGGAGCCTTTCTTTGTAGAGAGGATGGTCAAACACTGGAACAGGCTTTGTACAGAGGTAATTGATGTCGCACGTCTGCTCCTGTTTGAGGCATTTGGACAGCCCCCTTAATGCCATGCTTTAGCTTTTTGTCAGCCCTGAAGTGGTCAGGCAGTTGGACTAGATTATTGTAGGTCCCTTCCAACTGAAATATTTATTCTCTTCTGAAAGATGCTAAAAGGGACTCTCCTGCTTTAGCCCCAGATGGCAACTAAGCACCACGCAGCCGCTTGCCGACGACTCCTCTTTGCATATTGATTCTATTCAAGCCTAACCAGTGTGAGCAGAGTTTGTATTTTAAGCAAGAAAGATTCCCATTGACTGAGATGAAGCTGATTCTAGATGACACCTGACTTTGTGATTGCTGGACAACAAAGGGTGTATTCTGTATTTATTCTTTGGAGAATTAAAAGGAGTTAATCCCTCAGTTGAGGGCAAGGATAAAGCCATGTATCAGCAGAATCCCTTAAATCCCTCTAAAAGAAGAGGTGGCATTCTTTAAATTGCCTCTAGTATTCAGCGTTGTTTCTCAGCACTTTCTGTTCACCCAGATCTGTTGGACTGCTCTGACGGGTGGGGATTTACATTGTGTTTCAACCCCCTTTATTTTGCTGGAAAACATTCTTTCAGTTTTTCCACTTCTAGGTTTACACTTGTCACTTTACTTTTGCTGACTGCCTTCCACTCTGCAGATCATTCATGAATGAGGCCTGATAAGGCTTTTAGGACTGATACATCTGTGCTGACAATGAGTGAGCAGTTCTTGTGTTCAATACCATGTATTTGGTTTTTAAATCTCTCTCTGTTCCTATAGAACCAAGTGTTTCACTCAGCACTGTCCATTAACAGTAGACCACATTGTATCATATTTGTTTAAAAAACCATGGGAATATTGTTAACCAAAATAGTAAAATTGGAATACATTCAATCCAAAGAGATTTTTCCTCTCCGCATTCAAGGCATTAAAATTATTCTTCCATCAAAACATAACAATTGTTATGAATGATATCATAATACTGTGAACTGCTTAAGAGCTTCCACTTTAAAACTGTAATGGGCCATGCAGACAGAAGGGGAAAAAAAGGCTAAAAGCATAAATTGAAGATAATCAATGTGAATAGACCTTACCCATTGTGCAGTTTGAATAGGATAAGCACACATTATCTGGCATAATTGGTTCATGTGATTTTCTAATTGAAGAGAAGAAGTAATTAGAGCCTAATTGAAGCAAAGTAACACAATGTCTGTCAGCATTTCTCCTTCTACCACACATTATATTATTACCTGTCATCTTTTTCTTTACTGGGACTGGAAAAATGAGGAAAAAAAAAAACAGTACAAAACCTTTGGCGTTTACCTAGCCAAAGCAAAGGTACAGATAAAAGACACTAAATGAAAGCAAATAGGGCTGAGATTAATTGTGTAGGCTCATGGGTGCTTCCAAAATAGGACTGTTCAGTTTGCCTAATTGAGAAATGAATTGGGTTTTGTAAAATGATGTTACAAACTCAGTCTTATTAAATCTTAGGAAGAGGCATACTTAAAATGCATTTGACTTGACTCAGGGTTTTGTACTTTCTACTTTACGTTTCTAGGTGAAGAATTTTGCAGTTGAAAAGAAAACATTTGCAGGTTTTAGCAAAATGGTGGAGAATAGCTTTGCAGCCTTCTCTGAATTTTTTATGGAACAATTTTATTCCAAAATATGTCTAACATGAAAAGACAAATTGCTGCCAGTGCAGAAAGGAGGTTCCCCTTGGAAGTGATCTGGGAGATGATCTTTGAATAAAGAATGAGAGGATGTTGCAGGATATTCTCCATTGATTAGGAACAGACATACATTTTAAGGCATTTTATTTCCTGGGGGAGAGAATGGAGCCTGAGTGATGGAATAATTGTTATCTCTATATACACAAAAATTTGTGTGCAACTAAAACCAAGTTTCTTGGACAATATACAGTTATTCATATTAAGGGGAGGTGATACTTAATGTAATAAAAGGCTACATTAAGTAAAGATAGAAGAATTTTTTTTGATAAAGGAGTTGTAACTCATCCCCACTTCCCTTGTTACTGTCATGTGTTTAGTATTGTGCCATTTCCAGTTGAGCAATCATCTTTGTGTTGTAAGGCTTGTCAGATTTCCTGCTGGTCAACCTGACATCAGTTATTAACCCATACTGTTAGTAAAAGAAACTGTATCTTGGTACCCTCTCAGTACATTTGTAGTTGCTGCTATCGCTTGTCTCCAGTGTTGAATTTTAAAACTGGGGTTACGATGTCATTTGTAAGACTTCCAGATGAAAAGGTGTGTTATAATCTTGACTTTTATTCTTTGCCATGTGTAATAATACTTGTTGCTAGTGCAAAGAAAATTAGTGTTTTCTTCCTCTTATCTGTAGGAGAAAATAAAACATCTGTTTTGGAAATAGTGACTCAATCTTTAAAACCTACAGTATGCTTGGCTCATTGGTGTATTACATATATACCATCAGTCTTCAACCTAAGTATCTGAATTGATACCAGGTAAGTGGCTAGCTCACACACTAAAATTGGCCACAGGCAGCTTGGCTTTCATTTCTGTTTAGTAGTGTTCAAAGTATGATAAACTCTTATTAGTATTCTGTTCCAATGAATTGCACAGATCTGAGGTCCTTTGGCAATAGATGATGCACCCCATCTTCAAACAAAAGCTCCTCTCTGTTTTGATGTTGAGTTGCTCTGAAGGTCATAAATAACTTGTGTTGGTGGAACTGGCAGCTGTTTGTTTTCTTTGTTTTCTAACACTGAAATGTGTTCTGTAGGGTGTTTTCCAAGTTGTCTGTTTGGGAATATCCTTTTTCTGAAATGCTTTTCCTTTGTAGATGAAAATGCAAATGGTGAGGGTTGAGACATTGGGAAGGTCTGGTAAGCAGCAGCTTACTAGATCTGAACTTTTGTTTTGCTGGAAGCAGTGAGAACAGCACTGAGACAAACTGGTAAACCATAACTATAGCAAAGCAGTCAGGTCTTAGCCAGCAAGTTCAGGAAGGGTTACTTGGGCATCTTCCTAAACTTGAGTGAATACAGAACAGCTAGAGACCAGAAAGACAGGGGGATTGCTAAAGGAATTTTTTTAAGCTTTTATATTTGAAGGACCTGAAGAATTAAATTGAACTGAGAGAAGTGTGTTTTTTATCCTAGTGCTGTTTGAGAATAACTGTGTCACTGTTTGGTGAAGACCCTGCTGTTCTGTGTTGATGCTTGGTAGGGTTGTACCACCCAGCAGAATGTGAATTTTATTGAGAACAGAGGAAAACTGTGTAGCAAAGAGTTTGAGTACCAAATATGCGTGAAGACATGCAGGCTTATATACCAGTCAAGAACGTACAGAATGGGGTGGTTTTGCTTGGAGCTAGGCAGGCAAATAGAACTGAGTGAGGTGCAAAAAAGAAACAAAACTGCTGGAAAATAACTCAATGTATTTCTCCATTAAATCTGAGGCAATTCTTAGCTCTGCTGATGCCCTTGAAGAAATAATTTTGATGGAAAGGCTTTGTCGAATCCCTTCAATTTTTATTCTCTGCTCACATCTTGCCACACAGCCGCTTAAGGTGTCCTGGAAAGGTTAGAAAGACGTTGCCTATAAACCTTGTCCTCACTTTAGTGCTTTCTGTAATTTATTTTAATGGCATTACTGATGTTAAAACAAAGAAATCACAGACAATGAAGGGGAAAAAGAGTCTGCTGATGAGTAAAAATTTAGAGAGGCATAAATTGACTATACCTGAGGATTTGCCTGCCAAATTCCTTAAAAGATGCTTTCATTTGGAAAAGCTAATATTTTGCTTTTTCTTGTGACGGGATTTATTTTGTTTCCCACAAGGGGCAAGATTTAAATTAGGCACTCTCAACTCTTAGTCAAACCTTGAGTTTAACTTTGGAACTGAAACTTCAAGAGCCTTGTGGCCCATAGTATTTCTTTTGCATGTCAATGATAGAAGGTTCTGGATGTTATCACAGCTACCTTCTAGCTTCCACATGTATTGACTTTCCCATTTTATGTTATGATATTGTAGGTAGAATCTGTTACTCTCCCATCTGTTGCTGACCAGCACTGGGGGTAGGTTCATTTCTGAATGTCATTTACTATTCTGCAATACATGCTTAGCAGTGAATAAAAAAATTGCTACATCATGCTGCTTTTTTTTATAAAGGTGAGGAACTGAGGAGTTGCAAACATCTCTGACAGCCAGTGTGCAGGAGAGACATGAATGGCAGTGGCATAGGTTCTACAAGCTTTCTGGATATCCTGATGGCTTCTGTGTTATCCTAAGCTTGTATTAAGACTGTTTGACTATGTCTTCCCTTCTTCTGTTGATTAAATTAGCTTGATTAAGACTAGCACATATATGACTGTACACTCCCGTCATATATTCTGGCTGATTGCAATGTCAATATGTATGTAGTAAACCCCCTTTTGCTTTGCTGAAGCAGTGTGAAACTTTGACTGAGTTCTATCTTTAATAGCTCTGTGATTTATGTTCATTAACAATGGATGCAAAACAAAATGAAATTCAGATTGTAGTGAACAGCCTCTCTCAATCTCTGTTTAATTAAATGGCTCTCTTCAGGAACACTAAATATGAAAAACTTGTTAGCAGCAGAGACAAGGCTACCAATGTATTATGTAGGCTGTGCATGCTGCAAGTGAGGTTCTGATCTTTGTGTATATTTGTCTTTTTGTTTGACAATACATCTCAATAAGGTTTTACCACCACTGCCTTCAGTTCTCCTTGAAGCATACCGTGCTGATGTTTGAATGTGTACCTACTTTAAATGCTTCTCTGCCTCGTTGGCCTTAAGTGTGGGCAGAAATGTGTAAAGATCAAACAGATATCATGTGTGTATTGTCTGAATGCTTTTCATCTAATTCTTCCAAAGCTTGCAAGAAACATCATTGAGGATATTAACGTGGAAGAGTAATCTCAAACGAAGTCAAAGGCCAAGCTGTTTTTATTTTTCAATACAATGAGCCTCATTCATTCGGAAATTGATGGAAAAATTAAATTAAGCATTTGCATGTACTGTAGCTTGATGGAGGTCATACTTCCAGCTTGCTTTACAATTACATTGCAGACTTCCTTACAAAGCAAGAAAATATTGTAGGTGATTGCTTAGGGCAGATGTGGCAAGGATAGTTGTTTGCACATGCCCATAATAATTAAATTGCATATTTTTAGGAATGCCAAGTGCCAAACCTGGGTCCTAGGGCTACCCTCTTACCCCACAAACAGCTACGTCAAAAGTTATGTCTCTTATGGCTAAAGAAGGTTGGAGGTATTTTGTGCTTACTCAATTACAGGTTGTTATAGTTTGACCCTGTTCTTTTTGTTAATAATTAAAAGGGCAGGGGGGCAGAACCCAATAACAATGTCTGGATTGTAAAGACCTCCTTTATTAGTCTTCCACATCTGCCTCTCTCAGGGTAAAAATTAAAAGTAATCAAAATTGCCAGGAAGCAGACTGGAGGGAAACACAGATCATCAATAGCAGTGTTTCTTTGCATTGCTAAAGATGGTGGAGGTGTGAAGAGGTGGGGAGAGCAAAAGTTTCCTGATCTCTTCCTTTGATTAAATGAGAATTCTCAACTTCCAAGGCTTTTTTAATGGTTGTGTTAAATAGGGGAAAATGAGGGGATCTTGATAAAGAATGAAGACTGACATTACATCAGTAATGTGTCCTTCTGTAGCTTGAGAATGATGAACTTTGATAATATTGCATATTGTTTGTCTTGTACTACTTAATCATAGTAAGCCACACAAAGTGTACTATTTCTAAACATCCTGGGGTTTTGATGTTCAGGTTAGACCTTAAGGGCTACAATTTCAAACTAGCTTCTAATGTTCCTCTGAAAATTACAGCAAGGTACAATCATATATTTAGCCATCTGTGTATGATAGATGTGTGCCAGCAAATCATTGCATGTGCAAAAATGAAAGCCAATGTTTGAAAACCTGGTGCTCTTTTATTCTGAATAATTTTCCATTTGTGATATAGTATAGTAACAAGTTAAAGTGCCTGTGAACAATTGTATGGACAAAGTATCTCAATTTTGCTGAAGGTACCAATGTGAAGAATTATATAATAGTGACGTGAGAGAGAAAGAGCAAAATGCTAAATTTGGTCACTTCTCAGCAAAGACTCAATGTAAAAGAGAGTCTTAAGTAAGATTCTGTATAAGCATGTTAAATATGTTAAAAACAACCAGTGGGAAAAATGTTTAGGGGCAATAAACTGAAACTGGGAATATGCATTAGTGAGAACAGTATTGCATTAGTCCTGTCTAGAGAAGCATTTAACTTTTTTTTTTTTTTAAAAAAAGCCTTGAAAACATGAGCCCACTATATGGCTGCAGTAAACCCAAGGCAAACATGCCAACGTGCTTGTATGCAAGGTACAGGTTGGAACTCATTTAGATCCCTGTTGTACAGGAAAGCTGTTAGAAAATATGTTTCAAAATGGTTAGTGCTGAGGGAACCCCCAAAGATACTTTTATGACCCAATATCTGGTTATCTTAACCTTCAGGTTCAAGTGCAGATTCAGATGTACATTAGTGATGATGGAGCATCTCCCAAACTTTCATTATTCTTGAGGCTTATCTCCAATTTATTAATAGCATTTCTGGTCTGTCTTATGAAGCAAAAGTCTGTATTCCAACAGTAATTACCCTAATGCCAAGCAAAGCAACTTGATTGCCTCTTGCTATTTGACCTTTTCAAGCATCTTAGGATCAAACGAGCACTTTGGCAGCAGCATTCATACTCAGCTATTGATGATGATTCTGAAGTCCCAGTCCAAATTTGTGCCGCACAAGAGAAGCCCAAAGCCTGCAAGTCTACATGCTGTTCCCAGGTTAATAGCTTTTATAGTGACACAAAAATATGCTCAATGGGAGGCTGGTTGTTCAGATTCTCTGCAGCTCCAGTACTAATTAGGGGTAAATATTTCAGCACTAGACAATATTACGTGAGATGATGGAGACCTTAAACTAAAAGCTGAAATTTTCTGTGCTCTAAGTCAAGGTGCTATGTTGCTTCTGTGCCAGTAACGACATAATTCCTACATGTAGTTATTGCTAATGATTCCCCTTCTCCATTTCTGGCCCATTCAGCAGCCATACTGGTGCCTCACAACACCATGAGGGAACTCTTAAACTGAATGTCCCACCCGCAAACACTTCTGAGATACCATCTGTTTCATAAATGAAGGAATAAAATGCTGCTTAATAAAATAAAATAACACAACACAGCAGTCTAGATGATGTTATGCAAATTGTCTTAAGCCTCTCTAGACAGTCCTCCAAGCTGCGTCTGCTCCTAAGTGTTTCTTGGTTGGCTTTCCAAAGCTGAAGCAGATGCTTCCTGTGAATGTGTTTCCCATCCTTACTTTTTGTGAAGTGGAGCCTTAGCTTTAAATAGCGAAATAAGGATGATAAACAACTGTGCCACACTTCACATGTGTAGGAAGATTTAGTTCTTAAGAAACATCTTACACCCTGGCTAACTGCTGCCATTACTGTAACCTGTAACTTGTCTCCTGTACCCCATATCTTGAAAGTTTTTAAAGAGGGAGGCTAAAGACTTTCCCAAAAGGTCATGTGTTTTCTGCAGTGAGGATCTGAATAAACTACAGAAGATTACAAGTTCAGGAACAGGTGTGATGAAATGCATTTGGACTGCTTTGGGGCCAGTTTATCTACTTTCCTCCCTATCTATGACAAGCTTCCAACCCTGCAGAGGGGCATGTTTTCAGTTGCCCTGTATAAACCATTGACAAAACAGACTAAAAGCTCCTCAAACTCCTTGATATCTAGCCCATGCCTTTTGGATATTTTTACTTCAATAGTGACTCAAATAAGAATGTAAGCACCTATTGTCTTTGTGGTCTCTCTGGATGTGAAGTCTTGCTGTAGAACTCTCCTGCAAGCAGACATCCCTTACACCCTTCTTATCCTGAATTAAATTAACAGGTACATCTTTCTAAGAAAATACAACAGGAATTGTCCAAATTGTGTTTTTTTCAAAGTCTATTTTCCTGCCATGAATTTGTATTAGCCGAACCACTTTGGTACTGTTTTTAAAAATATGACATTGCTTATGGGAAAACAGGAAGTCGAACAGAACCATCTCTAAACCTATCCTCAGTTTGTGGCTTTTTTATTATATAAACATACAAGCTAGACGATTAAAAGCAATATGTGTTATTTGCTATTTGGTATTTGGCAGTGGCTCAGAACAAATAGAGCATAGCTTGAAAATACAGTTTTACGGGTTTCTTATTTCCATAAATTGATAAAACTTGCATCTCAGAAGTTCTGTCTGTAGTAATGGATGCCTTAAAAATAAGGATAACTGTGTGATCTTTCAGGAACCCTAAAAAGGTGGAAGGAACTGATAAGGCATGGCGAGTATACTCAAGGTATATAACTAATCAGTTCCAAAATGGACAAATTCCAACAAAAATACACTGGCAAACACAAATTCTAAAAATTCAAGGAAAAAATTTAGTTTAGGTAGATGTTAATGAAGAATCAAAGCCACTGTATTTGGATTTAATGCACTTGATTTAATTGTTCCTAACATGCTGGAAAGCTAGAGTAAAATATGTAGCTATTGCCAGTATTCTTGGGCCTTTTCCAGAAACAAGTCTAGGCAGCACTGATCTTTAGTCTCCTTTGAAAGAATGTAACACTGGAGTCAATTACTCAAAATTTAGATCTAAACTAATGTAGAAGAGAACAAAATGTGTGTCCCAATGAGAGCCAAATGATACTTAAAAGGAGTCTAAATCTGGTAAAGTCATTTTGTCTTTCATCTTCCGCATTATTAGCGTTACGATCATAGGGATTTCTCATATGCTATCAGACACTTTACATAGTTTTACTGGACCTGGCATTGATTTATTACTATTTAGCTTACCTATGTCTACAGCTGGCTATGAATTTAAACATTCTTTTATTGTTGCTACTGATTCAATAGGTTTTTTTGTTTTTTGCTTTATTTTTAAGCAGGACCCCCCTCTGCATCCCCCCCACCCAAAAAAAAATCCAAGCTTCCTACTTACCACTTTAAAGTCTCAAATTCTCTTCCTTTTCTTCTGTGTTACTGGAGTTTTTCAAATCATTGGAGCTTCTCTCTCCATCTTGATCACTTCATTGCCTTGAAATACAGAAGAGCTAGTGATCTTTTTTCCCTTTGACTCAGAGGTGAAGACTCTGGGGACAACAGAGGAAATTATGCTCACAGCATAATACGGGTCCATCAGTAAGGCTTGGTATTGATAGTATGCATGGAATGAATCTATTAAAAAGTGAAAGAATAGCATTTATGAAAATACAGCTTTTACAGCAATATTTTGCCTTAGCATCAACCAAGAAATATATTCATGTAGAGCGACATAACATTCAGTGGAGTGGAAAATAGTTTATGTAAAATTGTCCTCACTATGAAATTGTATCAGTACACAGGGAAAAAGGAGATTTTTTTTTTTAAAGGTAAGAAGCAAAGCTGTTCTGTTTCTTCATGAAAGGGCTCTTACATGTGATAAAAATTAGTTTAGACAGCTAAGCAAAAAAGCTAATTCATAGGAATTACCAAAGAAAACAAGTCAGGCACAGTAAAGAGGGGTTACATTAAGGTCAGGACCTCATAAATGATCATGACAGAAAATCGTATGCTCTTTTGTCTGACCTGCATGAAAATCCACATCTGCCCTAGCTCATAAATGATATTAGGTCTGTAGTCTGACTCATTCATAAACTAGACTTTGATAATCCTCTGATGGATGGTCATGACTTCCAGTGCTGAGAAGATATTAATAGTCTGGTGTTTTGCTCCTTGCGCAGATAATCTTTTCCCAGAGAAATGAGGGAATGTAACAAGACAAAACCCTTCAGTGAATAGGTTTGATTCCTGCCCAAATCTTTCAGCCCTTGGGGATGTGCGGGAGACCAGAGATGTGCCTTTCAAGCTCGAGTTCTTACTGTTCTTCTCCAATGCCATTGGAGTTGTGGCCCTCAGGTTCTCATCAGCTGCTGCTATTGGTCTTCAAGGAAATATAAAAGGAGGTATGGTTAATACAGCCCTGGGCTTTGGCTGTGGTGTTGTCAGCTCTATTCACTTTCTTTTCCCCTTTCGACTGGGCCTACAGCCAGAAGCCCAGACATTCATCTTAAAGAAATGGTGCTGGAAGGGCATGGATGCAAGTGCAAAGGATTATATGCTTAATTACTTTTAGCCAGACAGTTTCTGTGAGCCACAAAATCACTTCCAAAGGAATGGAGAGAAAGGTGGATGTGTTTTTTTAAAAGCTGTCTTTTAATTTTTTAAAGAGCATTGCCTGTAATTATAATCCAGTGGTCTCCAAACAGATTTTTAGCATTTAAAAAAAAAAATAAAATTAAGCAATTGCACCTTTACTTTTCCAGCTGTTAAAATACAGCAATCTACAGCAAAGCTACAACTGTCAGGAATTTGAGTTCTGGTATTACGCAGTTTGCACGCCCTGGTTTTTATTGACCTTTGCCATGAGTAGCTTACAGTTGCTAATTTTACTTGTAAATGCTGGTTAGCTTCCCAAAGTTTAGCAGAGAACTCTGATTTTATACAAAAGACTCTACTAATATGTTTCTGGGTTTAAAAACTAAACAAAAAATCTCTTTGAACTTGAAAGCTGTAGAAACAGTTTTTCCTGTTGTATCGATCATATTAACTAGAGGGTTTTTCTACTGATGTGTTGCCTATTTCATTCTAAATATTTTCATTCTGTGAACTTTTACGTGTATTCCCTTATTACAAAACTTTGTCAGATACTTGATCTATGACTTAAGTTATGCAAGGACAAATTCCATCCAAACTGTTCTCCAGCAGAGTTAATATTACAATGCTCCGATTATGTCAGAAGGGTATAATAACCTCCAGAAGTGTCTTTCACTGGTGTTTTCTTTGACCGACATGTGCGAATTCAGAAGAGCTCAGTCTGTGCTTAGGTAAGTTACTTGTCTAGCTCAGAACATCTTCAGTGGCTGCCTTTCATTTCAGTGGTTTACTCTGAAACTTTACTGCTTTTTATTCTGCCCAAGAGAGGGGATTTACCTGTGAAAATGGGTTGAGAGATCAGTAATGCATCTTGCTAAAACAGCGACAAATACTTAGGTTTTTGGTGGAGAAACAGCAAGCTCAGTGAAACTAAGCTTTGTATTCTGAATTCTGCAATCCTGATACATGGAAATTATCCTCTATGAGCTGATCTCCAAGTACATTATAAAGGTGGCTGCCACATTACATTGAAGTGATTTTCCTATTCAGGTAGTGGTAAAGTCTTAAAACACCTGGGTATATCACCATTCCAAACCAAGCACTGGTGCAATCAAGACTTCAGGAATCAGCCTACTGTGTTAATTTGAGGCAATGACATAACTCTAAACAGAGCGGTATAATACTTCCTTAAATATTGCACACTAAGTATTGTGATCCAAAAAATATTTTGTCAAAAGGTGATTTCTTTTACTGGCAGTTTGAGAAAAGGGATAGAAAAGTGGATTCATTGTCTGTGCCCACATGGCACCAACTTTCATGTCATAAGAAGAACTATTGTAACTTTAAATCTGTCTCCAGTGAATGCACATTCTTTGCATGCTGCCCCTGGATAGGACTGTATAGTGCAAAGTACTTCTTTTTCCTAAGGATTGAATAGGGTTTTTTATATATAATTTCCTTCTTTCCATGTACTCTGTGGTTCTGATGCTATTAAATTAATGTTACCTTCTTTGTACCTAACAGTGGAATGAAAAGGCAAAATTTCCTCTTCCTGCTTGTCCTTATCCATACAGTCAATGGCAAGCAACGGATAGGTTATATATCTACAGGTTATATTGTCTTTCTCCTAAAAGATCTCAAGCCAAAGGCAGTTTTAATGATGTGTATGTACCAGTGAGTAGAGAAAGGTGTTTGTTTTACTTGCCTTTAGGTTTTTTTGATAGTTAAGGGGGAAACCAAATTGCTTGGACAGTCAGAGGAAGATGAAAAGGCTCAGGTGAAAATAGGAAAATAGGAAATGAGAGGGAGAGGGCTGCGAACTCCCTTAAAAATTACATAATGGGGTTGGGTTGAAGTATTTAGAGTGAAACTGATACAGCCATCCTTGGGAGCAGAAACAGGAATCAAGGTGTCTTCACAAAGTGATAGAATTAAATTTTCTGCAGAAGGGGAAGTGGGGAATAGAACCAGATCAGTAACACTGCAGGATCTGATGTTCCAGAGCTGCTCAGCGCTCTGAGTTAGTACCAGCCTCACAGAATTGCTCCTTCCATCTGGTAGCTGGGGCACATTGGAACACTTTCTTGTTCTGTGTCATTTACAAAACTACAGATTAATTGTAATGATTGTAAAGAACCTGCTTGGTGACGAGGAGGCCAAGGGTTTGTTATTCTGGTGTGATATTTGAAAATCATATAGGGAGTTATGACTCAAAGCTGGGAAAAAGCCTGGCCATACAGAAAAATTGCTATTTACAGGATCAGAGTCCTCAATGTATAAAAAGTTGTCCCCAGAGAGAAAGCCAAGACTGATTCACTCTTGCTTTAACCTTCTGTGCTGAAAGCAACAAGCTTAAGGTATAAACAGATTGGGAATTAATTGGTGTAATTAACATTTTGTGATTATAATGATTTCTAATCAATACTTTATGCAAATAGCTGTATTGATGTGTTGAACAAAGGGTGCTAGTTGTATTTGGATGGGGGAAGGAAACTTACTTTAAAACCCTAATGAAATTCAAACCTTTCAGCTCAGATAAAGTCCTGACCACATCTTTTTCAAGGTAAAAAGATCCTTTAGTGACCTATTTAATTAAAATTACTCTGATACAGCTGCTGACTAAACTTCATAAAATGAGGTGACTGGAGGATGAAGCACATTCCTTTGCTGACAGTTCCCTCTGTTAAATGACTGTGTTTCATCAGGGTAAAAAAGCAAATCAGAGAAACTGGCTGATCCAAGCTCACAGAAGAGACACCCCTTCTTGTGGCAAGAGTAGCCTGGGAGTTGTTTCAGATGTCAAAGCAGCGAAGGGGGCTATCAAGAAGCTTTCAAGGCCAGGAGGAAAGGGTCAGAAGCCTCTTTCTTTTTAGGTGGGCAAATGAGGTCTGACTTATTTCTCTGACTCTGAAAATCAGCTTCAAATTGTTCCTCAGTTCTTTGTGGAGTATTTACAATGGGCAGGTTAGTGATCAGAAAAGGTTAAATAGGAGTTGCCAGTTTTCTCACTCTCCAAACTTCATGTGGTAAATGGCACCTTTAGTAACACTTGCCAGTGGTTCCAGATTTTTCCTTTTACAAGTAAGAACTGGAAATTAGCAGTGATTACATTTTTATACTGCCCAAATATTAAATACTTCCTGAATTGTCTATTTAGGTATATAATGGAATAAAAAATACTTTGCTTTGAATTTTTATGTTCAGGAGTGGGTTTTGAAGAGTGGTGTGTAAATCTTCAGACATAAGGAGGAATTAGTCCTTTGCAATTAGAGATCAGCATACATTTCTGGTTGGACCTGATGGTCTTAATGGTCTCTTCCAACCTAAGTGCTTCTATGAAATATTCTTCAGGCCTTCAGTTTTAGTGCTGATGGATATCAGACAGAAGACAATGAGTGACAGGCCTTCCTCTTGGAAGTCTGAAGGCTATGACAAGTCAGGATTGACAGATGCTGGAAATACGATGTTGAGAAGACTGTATAATTGTCTCTTTGTGATAATCCTACACTGGACCAACACTTTTCAAGAAAGAAAACAGTGATGAAGTAAATGAACAAGGGTTTTGCATGTATATAGTGTTGATCTTGTTTGAGATGGAATAGGAATGCATTTGTTGTTTTGTTACCCCTCAAGGGAAAAGCCATCTTGATGCCTTACTGCTAGGAATGCTTAAAAGCTCACTGGAGTTTGTTGGTCATTAGTTTTGTAAAACTTGCAAGTCTTTTGGTGAGTAATGATGAAGCATTAAACTTTTCAAGACAGCCTGATAAGCAAACTTCCGTAGTCCTCAGAGGAGGCAGTTCATGCCAGGTATTGGCCAAAAATAGCTGCTGGGATTTCACTCAGTAAGTGTGTGTCTCATCAGCATTCCGCAGTGCTGCCAAAGTTTGCTATGGCATGAAGGAGAAAGAAACAAAGAAACATAAGGAGAAGGGGGGGAGGAAGCTAATGAGAAGAAAAATTGCTTTTTAGCTGTTCATTGGAACTATTTTGGCTTCCTTGTGAACCTGAACAGCATCTTAGGTGATAATGTGGGGAAGTTAGCATTTTTGGCACCTGAAAAGGAAACATTTGCAGTTTGGGCGCTCTGAAGGGATGGAAAGAGCTAGTCTGAGCACTTTGCTGAACAGTGCTAGAATGGAGTTTTCGTACATCCCCAGTGCCTTGCTGAATTGAGACCTTTAGTCTGTGTCCGGTGGTAAAAGTGCCCAAAACAAATCATGGGTCTTAAATTAACAAAGGGGTCACATTTCCTATGTACATAAATGTTTAACTGCCCTGGAAGTATAAAGCGGTCTTGAAATGGCTGTAAATGCCACATGGTATAAGACTTTATTCTTAATTGACAACCAAACAATAGTCAGTTCTGATTGTACAGGGTTTTTTAAGACAAAGTAGACTGCAGTTACCTAGAGAGAAGAAATATTCAAAGGAAATTTCAGAAGAGTCCTGCTTGAATCTACTTTCATCTGACATTACTTTCACTATATCGCTTGGAATAGCAGATAGTGACTTTCCCTCTGAAGAGCTCCTGTCTTGTTTGCAACTGATAAACACTATCACCATTTTGGTGGGGCTGGCAAAGACCATTGAAGTCAATATGTTACATGCCAATCATCAGAAAGATGCCGAAGTGTGTCACACCTTTTAAAGGTGTGAAGCCGAGAAATTCAGAGTCACTTAGCAGGACATCTCTTCTCCTTTTAATCCCGGTGAATCTTTCTCTCTGCAGACATGGACTCTTCTGTGTCTCTCCTTTTATACCTTGGCTCCTGCCAATACATTTCTAGTGAAGGGGTTGGTTGGAAGCACAGTGGTCTCAAAAATATGAAGCTATTAGATACTTCATGAAAACAGACATTCCTAGTACCTTAACATGCATGCAGGCTGCTGTGCACCTATCGTCACATACTGAAGAGTCCTTCTAGCCAGAGTCCCTATGAACCACAGGAGAAATGTTTGGCACATGAGCTACCAGGTGCATGGGATGTAAGTGTCTGACAACTTTATTTCACCTTCTGTTCCCAGAATAGCTCTTGTGGAGTAAGGGGAAGTGTTTTGCTGCTTATTGCAGGAAGAAGAAATTAATTTTCTGACTTCCTAGTGTTATAAAGGTCCTTCACAGCTGTACCTATGATGATTTTTATCATACTGTAGCCTTCCTTGATAGTAATAAAAGTTCTAAAGTTTTTCTGTACTTATGGTATAAGAAAGATTTGACTGATAGTAAAATTTATGGCCTCTAAAGTATGTATGCAAAAAGTCAGTTGCTCAAGGGGATTTTCTGCTTTGTCCTCAGCACAGCATAAATTGTCAGGAAAGATGGGATCCAACTGAAGGCTCTAATGTTTCAGCTTTGTTGAAAAAGAAAGTACAAAAAGTCTTTTCTGGGGGTGCCTTTGATTTGGCTAAGGAAGTGGAGACTGCTCTGTATCAACTTGAATTTTACTTCTGAAAAAGATAAGAGAAAATATTTTTACCCTTTGTACCTGTAAAAGATACAAAACTAAAATCTGAGGAGTCCCTATAGAATTCAGGAGTATTCTTCGGTCCATTTACTGGCTTAGCCTCTTACTTGCTTTGAGATTCATTTTATATTTGGCTCAAATAACAGTGGCTTAAAATCAAAATACTTTAAATGCTCTCAGTAACTCGCTGTGTGCATCTTGTGTGATACTTGTCTTCCAGAGGATTATAGCCACATGAAGACAGATTCTTGTTTCCACTGGCTTGTGTCATGAAATATCTTCACTTTGAGTAATACTTGTGACTGTTGACAAGTGACATTTGTTTCTGGCATGCCTCCTGCTTTACTGCTGAAGCACATTGTAAGTATTCTGTATATGCTTCTGAAAGGCAGGACTGGGAGTGGAGTATCTAAGCCACTTTAATAATTAAATATTACTTTGTTCATATTTATTTCTGTAGCAATGATCTGTGCTATTGTCAGAGCCATACTAGAAGTACTAGCTACATTAATAACACCAACACCTTTTCAAATCAATTAATCCCTTTGAATTCTCTTGAGATGAGGGAAGAAAGGCAGGGGATGGGGGGGGAGTGAGAACAGCAAACCCAAAAATAGTCCTATGGAAGGAATTAGATTGAGACTATAAGAAATTAAAAGAAAAACCTGACAAACTGTCCTAGGCAAGTACAAATGTACTGTATTCTGCAACCTGTTGAGAGCTATCAGGAAGGAACATGGTGCTTATGGTGCAGAAGTGGGATTCTGAGTGGACACTTAGACAGAATGGTTTCTTGTGATCTGGTGCAGGGCTCATATAGAAGCACACCAAAGCAGCTGGCCAGAACAAGGTCTTTTATAGAGATTGTGCACGTGTGTTCTGTGAACCGTTGTCTCACTGAACTGTGTAGATGGGAAGGGCCACCAGGCATTGTGGTGGAGACAAAAGTGCAGGAGATGGCCTTTGGGAATCCTAAAAGCTGATCTGGATTCTAGATTCCTTAAAACTTCTAACCAGGTAAATCATTATTTCTAATTTGTCATTCCTTGAACTTAATTTGGAATAATAATCACAAAACCTTCATGGTTCACTTTGTTCAGCTATAGGCTTTTTTATTTGCCTGTAGGTCAGTTCCGGGAAACAACTGAGGTTAAACCACTTTTATCCCATTGTGAGTCTGTGCCTCAAACTATTTCTAAGAAATCCTCCTTGTGCCTGTCTGCCAATACCAGTACAGCAGGAATGAGTGCATTTTTTTACCTTCCTCCCTTTCTGGGTGAGTATGAGAATAGGCAGTTGACTGAGCTGGTGCAATACTTGGTGAGAGTCCTGTTGCTGTGGTATTCTCCTGCTCCTATTAGGTGTCAACCTGACACACTCAGACCCAGCCCTCTCTTCTCCATGTAAGAGTGGTCTGTTGGGATTGTGTCCGTGGGATTGTGTCTGTTGCTTTGTTCTACAGTCACAATTGAAGCTTTGAAGTATCTGAGTTTAAAAAGACTTTTTTTTTTCCCTTTCTTTTTAAGTGCTTAGTAAACTGTGTCCTTTTTTGGTGACAAACATACGAACAAATCATAGATGACTAAATAGTAAGGTCTTCAAAGAAAGAGAAGAACATTTATATGGTGGACTGTTTAGAGATCTGTATCTTCTGATTGCTAATGAAATGAGACAATGCAAATCAAGTGAAAATGAATTAGAGCTGATGCCTGGCAGAGTAGTTGTTTACAAGGTTCTTCTGTGTGCTCTAATGTGTGGGGTAATTTTGCCAAGACTTACCAAATGATGAAATGATACTGCAACTAGAATTAAGACTGGCAGAGATGTTTGTTAAAATTCTGCTATTTGTTCTTCAAAACATAATCAATTTTAAAAAAGGCCCTTGAAAATAATGAGAACAAATCAGAAATCAGGAAGTAGCCAAATAATCACTTGACTGCTGCTGTTTAGAGAAACCAGAAAATTCTTCCTGGTCACACTTAAAAATTAAATTACACAAATGTCTTCTGTCCTGCAAGTTCATGGGGTGTATGTGACTGCAAGAGGGAATAACCCCCAGAACTTCCCACTTGTCTGCAGGAGACAAGATAGTAAAGGTCAGTTTTAACCTTAACATGTTCTAAATGAATGACTAAAAGCCCCATTTACTGCTCTATGTATTCGCTATCACCAAGCAAGATCCTTTGAGCTCGCTGGCGATTCTAAAATTAATCAAATTTCCAATTACATGCTTATAAATATTATTAACAAATTATTGATTTGCATAGCCTGAGCATACAAAGCATCAACCTGAATTAATGTCATCTTGTTCCAGGGTTTATACAAATAAAACTAGAGAGGCATAGACCAGAGTAAATATTAGAGTCTGAGAAGTGAAATGTGATACCTTAGGTAAATATAGCAAAACTTTGAAACAAGAAGGCTGAAGAGAACATAGATGGGTAGTTGTCTTTTAGGTTTTTCCTGTGTAATTGGATACTGAGGTCCACTTGGTAAATCACTGCCTGCTTCCAGACCGTACAGCTGCACTTAAGAACTGAGCAGCCTAGCTGCCAGTAGTGGACTTTCGAGATGTCCTGCTCAAGAAGTTCTTGTGAGCTTTTGTGTGAAAAATGGGTAAAAGTAAAGTTTCTGGGAAAGTTAAAGGTTTTAGTAATTAGACCAAAATTTGATGTAATGTTTTGGAAAGAAAAAACCAATTTGCCTTCCCCTCCAATTCCTATGTTTAGACACCAAAAAATGGAGAAAATTTCAACTAACTTTGGAAATCCAGATTGAACCAAATTGTCCATTGAAAAAATGTGACTCTAGAGCAATTTAAGATGAGCTCTTTAAAAGTTCTTTAATTTCATTGCCACTAAACTTAAATGCAAAGCTTTTGGAGCTGAAAGGTTTGGCAAAAAGATAGATTATTCCATTCACACAGGATAATAGTAATTAAATGTACAGTGAAAGCCTTTACAAGATTCTGCCAAAATTACTGAAATCACATTGAGCCAAATTCATCCCTAGTGCAACTCCATCTGTGTCAGTAGTCCTGCTACATCTAAGCACAGAGATGATGAGTCATGAGGAAGTGTGTATTTCAGAGGAAATGGAGGGCAAATAAGTTATTGTAGTAAAAATATGAAGCAAGTTTCTAAAATTTTGACAAAATACAGTATTTTTCATATTTTTCCAGCTGATTAAAATTTAACTGAGTGATTTCAGTTTCAGGAGAGGGCATACAGGGTTGGGTCACAACTGGTATAGGGAGGGAAAACCTTTCATAAAGAATTGCTAACAAATGGGATTCAACACTCCAGAGGCTCAGATGGCCTATTAATTCTGGTTCTGGCTTTCTTCCAAAACAACTGTGCTTCTCTTTTAATTCATGGCTAATTTCTATCAGAGATACCAAGAGACCATTTCTTTTTTAGACAGGAAGCATCCACGTTGCTTAAATGGATTCATGTGAGGGGCTTTAGTGAGCAGACATTGATTGGCTTGTCTCTGGGGCCTGGCAAAGGCCTGACGGGTACTGGTTTGACATAAGCAGCAAATGAAATACGACCTCCTGTAAACAGGCCTGAGCTTTTGGGCCTTTGTGGAATCCGGCAGCTAAGGACCTTTTCAATCCCTTTTAATTAATGAAGTGATTTGACTTGACTGAGATTACACTTACAATAATGAATTTAAAAAGTAATAAAAAGAAATCTCTTAACAAATATGCAACAGAGAACAAGGACCAAATTCAGAACATATCTGATTCCCACTATATATCTTCTGTATGCACTTCAGATTGATGATTTTAAAATGGAGGCTTTTATTTTCCAAGCTCTAACATCTGCATACTTCATATTTTCAAATGCTTTTGTATAGAAGACTAAAAGTCTGATGATCTCATATGTCTAGATGATTAGTTTAGTTCGTTCTTATCTTGGTTGAGTTAAATTTCTCTGTTCCTTGGGATTCTTGACCTCTTATCCTAGCAACTTCCGCATGGTATTTTCTCCTCTGGTATGACATGGTTTTAGCTGCATTTTCCTGGATAGTAGTGAGCAACGGTCACTGCATATATTTTTGTAATAGGAATGCAATCATCCAGTGTCACTTCCTGATGGGTGCATAGTGAGTGCGAATGTGGGCCTACCCCAGTTTCAATGATTCCTCTTTTGTATTATGTCTGAAAGCAACCCCCCCTTTTTTCACACCTCACATTGTACTTTGAGGTGACATGCAGTAGAAATGATCTTAAACTTACTCAGAATAAAATCACATTATGAAACTGATGGGTGCATTATAAATTTGGAGATACAACGTACAGTCACTAACTCTTCTTCCGGTGCTTTGAGTTCAGGCATGATTTAAATTGGAGCCATTCTGATATAAGGGAAGAACCATGGGTAGCTTATACTTCTTGTTCTTATGTCTCAGTGTCAGGAGTGTCTTCCTAGTTGTCAGTGTGTTTCACTGTCCTGGTTCTGGCCAGTCCAGAGTTACCTTACCCAAGCAGTTGGCACAGGTGAGCTGAGTCAGCTCAGGCTGTTTTCCACACCACCTGACATCACTCTCCCATAAAAGGGACTGTTGGGGAGGGATGCTTCTGTGTGGCTCAAGAGCAGTCTGAATGCAGATGGTGCTCAGGTTGGCCCTTGTGCTGTGCAGTACTCTGTGTTATCATCTGGTCAATAAGGTACTTTGGGTTATCACTGTGTGTAAGTGAAATATGCTGAGGGCTGTTATTGTTCCCCTTTCATAGTTGTTTTCAGTAAACTGTCTTTATCCCAACACACAGAGACTCTGTTTCCCTTCCAGGAGTGAGCCCCACTGCCTGGGGCTGAACCACCACAAAAATACTCAAAACACAGCAGCTGCTGAAATTCAAGGAAAATATGGATTGATGGAATAAATGGATTAAAGTCTCTGTATTCTTGGCTAAAATAACATAGCATCTAGAGACTTCCAAGAACATAAAGTATTAAGTGCATAGATGAGGTTAGCTATGCAAAACCATGGAGAAAAGTTCAATACTGAGTTACATTTGCCCACAGTATTGTGTATTTGGTTATGGATGCTCACAAAATACTGTGTGTGAACATGGTGTAGTGAAATGTGACACACAGAGGTGTCTTAGATTTCCACACACTTGTGACTTCCAGTAGGTCTGAACTGTAAGACCACTATGGGAGTCAATCTGCTTTCTGTATCATAGCATGTGCTTCACTTTTCACTTAATCCAGTTTCTTTCCCTTTATTGCAACAAATCGTCTTCCTCTACAGCATAGATGTGTACTGTTTGACAGAACCTGAAATTGTTCTTTCATGTATTGGCCATGGAAGTGACTCTTCTGCTCTAATAAAGGAACACAATCAATGTAAGTTTGAAGCAGAAAAGTTACAATTATTTGTCATATTTTTGGTTAATATTTCATCATTTGAGACACTAGAGCAAAAGTAGTGTAGAGATGTTATAAAGACATGGTATATGATCCACTGGGATCTCATTAAAAAGCAGTTATACTTAGATACTATTAGGATTTTAGGATGAGAAGTATCTTAATCATGTACAAGATGATGATTTAGAGTGGTAAACAATGAGCAGTAGTGTGGCAGTTAGTTAAATAACAAAGCATAGCTTCTATTAAAACTATAGTCCTTGGCACTTACAGCTTGGTTAAGATGCCGCTTAATTACACAAGTCTGTACGACATCTCTTTAATTGCTAAAGGTAGTGGGAGAATTCAGAGAGAAGTGGTTATCTTATACTTCAATTTGTTCTGTGGTGCTTAAAAGTAAGTGACCTAAACCTAAGAACCCCTCCTGCTCTCTTGAGAAGCTGTATGGCAGATTAGAGCTTGGAACTGCAATGATTTTATATGTACAGTTAGACTTTTAGACGAACTTGAAATTAGGAGGGATCAGTGAATGAACAGCAACACTCAATATACGTGACTGTTACTGGCCAGGGATACTTATCAATACTTTGGAAGGAACAGTGGCACCCGGGCTATAAGGATTTAAAACACACCCACAACTCAGTAAGTTTAACTGTTCTCCTTTGAAACTTAGCGTCAGTGCATTTAAGCTAACACTACCCCTTTGGCAAGCAAATCCCTGACGGCTTATGAACTCTTTAATTTTCATCGCTACTCTACAGTAGCTGTCGGTAGTTCGGGACTTGCACCGCTGCCCACACGTGTCCGGCGCCGCGGCCGCAGCGTGCGCTCTGGCCGCCGCGTTAGCGCCCGGGGGCGGGTCCCGCGCACCTGCCCGCCCGGCGCCTGGGAGCACCGCCGGGAGCCGGCACCTGAAACGCACTCGGGGGCCAGTCTGCTGCTCCGCAACCCGCGGGAGCCGGGGCAGGGCGGTGCGGTGGCCGCTCCCAGGAGCGGGAGGGGCCGGCGGCGCGGCAGCAGGTGGCAGCACCGCACCGGGGATGGGGAGCGGCAGAGCGGCCGGACTGCCCCGCGGGGAGTGACCGGCCGCTGCGCCTCCGGTCGCCGCTGGCGATGGAAGGATCAAAACGACCGCGGGGCCCGGGCCTTGGAGGTTCGGGTTGGGTCGGCACCTCGCAGAGATGCCGTTGCTGAAGGTGGTTTGAGTTGTCATGTTCAGGTGGGAAGCCCATAGTGCAGGGAAGGCAGGCAAACGAGACGACGTGCCCATGCCTTGGCAGTTGGAGTCAGAAGGCATTGCTAAGGTGCTGCCTCCAGCTAAGCGGTTACTATGTTGGTAGGTGACTAAAAGAGGAAAAAAAAATGAAGTCACGAAAGACAGATCTTTGGAGATAGCAAGTTGACTCAAGCATGAGTAGAAGTTGCCCATCAGTTACAGAGTGTTGTACGTGTGCACATGTTTACGCTTGTATGGGATTGTGGTAACTCAGTCTGTCTAAATACTTCTCCATGAAATAGACACATACTCCATATTCCTTTTTTCTGGATGACTCTGCTGGATTTAGCGTTTAGAAATAGTTTGAATTAACTTGGAAAATATGCTTAAGAACAGGAGGAACAAGCTGATCCAATGAAGTGAAAGGATGAAAGAAGGGATGTATGTGTTTGGCAAATTGGTAGAAGAGCATCGTGGTTGGATGTCCACCCAAGAAGGCAGTGATGACAAGAAGTTTTTCTAAATTTTAAACACAAGTGGAGAAATGATGCTAAGGAAGGGGAAGACATGTGAGTGAGGCTATATCTGAGTGCCTTATCAGTAGCATTTTAGACATCTCAGAGTTAAGGATATAACTGTTTAAAATAGTGTAGAAGAAAAGATGCAGGAATGACAAAACAAGTGAGTAAAACTATTGAAGGATTATGCTGAGAATGAGGAAGGACCAAGAGACAACTGGAACCGCACTTGCCATTCTTTTGGAAGAGGAGCAGGAAGAATTGGAGAGCACCACTCTCAAATGTACATCCTTATTGTACGTTAGCAGGTGAATTGCAGAGGGTTCAGAGTTTGGTATTGTAAAATTGAGATCCTTGTTGGAAGCGTATGTATTTAAGTGGGCTCTGTAACCCATTTACCTTCAGTTTCCCTTAAATCAACTCTTCAGGTGTTGATAGTTTGATAGTTTGTGAGATTTATTGATGAGATTTGTGCTGTGCTGCCATATTCCAGTTCCAATGTGCACTGCATTTCCTGGCAGTATGTGTTTCTCTGATCCCTCTGAAGTCCTATGGGAAGATGATGACAATATTTCACGAGTTTCTCTCCGTGGATCTAATAGTGCTTTATGATAGTAGTCAGCATTCTTATTCTCACTGTACAAACAGAGAGTCCATGCCAAGGATTAAAGAGAGCCATGAAAGATAGGTCCATTAGTCACTATTCAGCCTGACAGTCTGGATGTACGATAATCCTGCCCGGAAAATTTCTGACTTGGTATTTGCCAGAAGGTACACTCATGGAAAGATGTCAACACTATCTATACTCTTTTAAAAGTCTGCTCCTCTTCACTGAAGACAGCTTGCTGGGCTATGTAGGCTGTGATCTGACCTGGCACATCCATTTTTGTCACTTCTGTGGATTTACATTATGCACATTTGCTTTTTATGATAAAACAGATGATTTAAAAATTAAAAAGGAGTAGCACTTCAGAACAAGCATAACTTCGGGGAACTGCATATCATTCTAAATGCACTATGAGGTCGTGGTTGTTTAACACAGAGCTTACCTGTGGCCATACTTACATTATGTTATGTGTTCCCTGCTTTGTGCCATGTGATTGTGTCTTAGCACGTTGCCCTCTAGTATTGTCTAAATAAATACAAGAAGAGTCATCTATAAAAATTGAGTTATTTTTACTATTTTCATGTAATAACTGTGAGCCCTGCAGGCCTAGTGCTGGCAAAATACCATAGATTTGTCATTTAGAAGCAGGAATTTTTGTATAATTTCCCAAATAGAATTTTGGTCCCCTCTGCTGCACTGGATTTGTTATTGTCACATGTTTTTCCTGGTGTTTCTAATGAGCTGTTAATGAGCTGCTAACTATGTATGTAAATTAAATGGGGTTAGACATTGAAAGGTTATCAAGAAATAAAATGCTATATAATACTTCAAAGCATTATAAAATAAATTAGTGTCTTTAATTTTGCTGGCACAAAGTTGATATTTAATAACCTATAGCCTCAATTCTTCTAAATGATGTTAATTTAAGACGTTTTCAATCTGTACCCCGAGTGACATAGAAAACAAGTGCTTTCATTCACCCTTCATTACTAAGATATATTTGTAGCGTGTGTGTAGGTTCCTGTGTGCTTCAACTGAACAATCAAGTTATTAAAGACAGTTCAGGGCCAGCAGAGATTATGGTAAATATTTTTGTTATGATTTAATGTGGCAGGTAAGAATGTGGTGATGGCGAATGATGGGCACTTTGGTTATGGTGACCTCTTAGAAACTATGATGCTGGCAGCTCCAGTTACCTTGGTTCTCAGTGGTGGTTATGTTTTAGCACGGCAATAAGAAAGCATTGTGGAACCGGCTTTACACAACGTGAGGGTGCTGAAGTGAAACTGCTTACTGTGGGCCTTCATCACCTTTTCAGTGAAGGGGCAGCATGGCCATTCCTCTAATGTCACGGCAGACTGCTCTTGAAGAGCTAGTGAGGCAGAGCTCTGGAGGTTCACTGCTGAAACCAAGATATATTTTGTAAATATTAATATTTATTTTAGGTGTTTTGGTATTGCAGGAAAAGGAGCTCCTTGTTCTCTCTGTGCTGACCCCAGGGCTTGCTACTGAGAGCTCAAAAGCCTCCTCACCTGTGGAAAGCTGCCCTTCTCTGCAGGTCAGACCGGGCAAGCATTAGTTGAGCTGAACTGCCCATGTTGTAGTGCAGTTTCCGCCTGGACATTGTGGTGTACAAGGCTACTACAGAACAAGCAGGTGTCAGCCCAGGGATGTACTGCTTTCAGTGTGGTATGTATAAAACCTGTTCAGACTAACATGTAGTTTGGACAATTAGGAAGCTGGGAAGTCTGTGATCTGCATCACAAAATGTAATTTAGTCATTTGCTTGACAAGTGTAGTTTAGCTTAAATAATTTACAACAATACTTCAGAGTATGCTAGCAAATGTTCTGCAGTATGTTTTGTGAAATTAATGAGATTGCGGCAATACGAGAACTCAGTACCACACTTTGCCAATAACTGTTTGCTAAGAAGTAGGACAGGGCACATTTCTCTGTGGTGGGTGACTCATGAAGAAGTGTGGCTAGTCTACTAGGAGTCTGCTGGCCTTCAACATAGGTGGGTAATTGCTGTCTCATGTTGAGTACTACAAAGCTTTGTACAAGATTTTTAAATCTGGCTTTTCTTTGTCATGATTTGAATGCTTACAAGTTTTGTGGAATGTTATGGTTAGACTAGTAGTAGCATTTAAATTGTTTTGAAAAAATAAAATGAGTGAATAAAGAAAGCATATATGAGTATGCTCTGTTTGCTTGTCTTAGAGTAGCTAAAGGAATGTCACCATATTCAGTGATGTCTTATGTCGTACCATATTTTACTGCCCTACCTAGCCCAACAAGGATTGACTTGTTCTGAATTTCACTCAATTTGGGGGTCTGGGATTAGATCCTTACTAATATTTTTCAGTGCTTTCATGGAAACATCCCATGTGTCACTATGTGACACTGAAGCAAAGTGTAATTTTGGTGTGGTTTTGTACTGTGCTGTCCTTGTTCCTTCCAGAAAATAAGACATATAACTTATGTTCATTTCCCAGAAGATTGACAATTTTGTCCGAAAAGCCTGTAGGGACTCTAGTACTCCAAAGTCAGCACCCCAAAGGCTAGTAACGTAAAGCAGCACTCCACTGCAGACAAACTAATCCTCCAACAATGTTTCATTCAATCAAAAAATGCTGCATATTGAAGGTGTCATTGTATTGCCTGTGTTTTCAAGAGATTATTGTGAATGAACCATATTTTCCATTGAATAGTAACAGCAAAACAGCCCACCCGTCTGAATGTTTCCCATGGTAATTTTGCTGTAAATGAGCAAAGATTGGGAAACAGGTAATTTTTTTGTTTTAACCTTTTCCCCTTTGAGTGTGTGAATAAAACCTATTGTGAAAAAAGGAATTAACAGTTGTAGTTTAAACTTCTAAAGTAAAATTATTTTATAATATGTGGTGCTAATCAGTTCTCAAGCTGATAGATCCTGAAAAATGGTTTTGTCTTGGTCTAGGTCTGAAAAAGATTGCTGAGAAATCTTGTTATGACATATTTGAATTTATTTTGCAACGCTAATCTCTAGAAAGCAGCCACTTCTCCCTGTGTACATGTTTTCCTCTTCAAAATCAATACCTGATTGATCTTTTCCAGTGCATACAGTTTTCTTCAAAAATTTGCATTAACAAAACATACTGCTTTGGACAAAATCTTGTTTCTGATGATGTTGGAGTGCCCATATCCTGTTTAGATGCTCGGCTATGCGCTCTTTTGAGTCTGAAAGCATTCACGTATATTGTGATGATAGACCTGAGAATTAAAAAAAACCCACAAGATTTGTCTGCAGAAAGAGATAGTGTGGCTAATGCCTCCATGGGTGAGATGATGGGCCAATTCCTGAATCTGCCGTTCCCCTAGTTAAAGGCTTGAGGCTGATTTGAAGGGGCTCACTTAAAATATAAGGGGCATAGCCTTGTGCCAATTTCCGGATGGGGTGAAAGCTACTGCAAGTTCTCCTCAAAAAGTTCTTTAGTGAAATGCACAAGTATAAGTGATGGTCTTTTTGCAAAAATCTCAAAAGACCTGCAAAATTATCAAATGCGGAGGGGACCTGTAGAGTTGGCTCGTGGGGTTGATCGTGTCACCCTGTCCAGACCTTTTTGGGGAGAATGGCTTTTCATGTTGGGGATAAACAGGCCTGATTAGGTGAATAGTGGGAAGTCAGGCTGGGTAGCTCAGCTGGGTGCTCTTCCTCAGACCCATAATTCATTTTTAAAAAAACCCAAACACAATAATGAAAATGGCCAAATGGCTAATCCAAAGCCAGGGGTGCGTTGGTACCTTGTGAAATCCACATTACCAAGTGAACTAACAACACTGTGACTACTTTAGCTATGGCCTGCTCTTTATTTCTATTCATGTCTTGTGGCTTCTTAGCAATTAAATGTTTTGTTTCTAAGGTTCAGAGCCCAGCTGCACAGAGCAGAGGTGAAGTTTCTGTCTAGATTAAAAAGGTTTTTACTGTGAGGTACCATCAAGTACTGCAACACCACAAATGGACACTTAGAGCTTATTAAACTGGAACACCATCCCATTTGGCATTTTATACAGCTGAGATTGAATATGAGGGGATATAGGTGTGATAATAACGAAAGCAGTGGGGGTAGGGAAGTGGTGCGATGATGAAATGTTTGCACTGGTAATTGTTTTATGAAGAAAACAAAATGAAAAGAAGGGGGAAGGAAGAAAAGAAAAATTAGTGTAATGGGTGGTGTATTTATGAACTGAAGCTGCCTTTCCATAAAGTGAGGGTGAAAAGGGTCTTTTAGCCAAAGGAGGTCATTCCATGCAAACCTCTAAAGGAAAGAGGATTTTGTAATGATAAAAGAAGGGGAGAGTATGCTTCTTACACTTTAATGATTTCTTTGCTGCTCACAGATAGGAACTGGAACTCCACACTATTAGCCACAAATGGCATTTTGAAATGACTTTTTTTTTTGGGCAAACCCAAAAGACATTGCTAAGATTTACATTTTCAAATATATGCTGACCTTTTTTTCCTCTTTCTTTTAGTTCATTTGTCATCAGTATGTAATTGAATCAATATATTTCCTGATCAACCCAAAGATTGAATAAGGTCATGGGAAGCCATGTGTGGACATTAAAAATCATTATTTTACTCAAAATGAGCAGAGATGGCATAGACCATTCAGAGTTCCAAATGAAATTCTATTAGATTCTATTACACTTTTACAATTATAGAGACGTTCCAATATTACAAGGGGAAATGAAGTCATAATAAAAAAGCCCAGAGGTGTATTACAAAGAAATGGGCATACTATTTTTCTAGTTAAAAACTTGATGAAAGGAGCTCTGGTACTTTTCAGTTGCTGAGATGTGACCTTGTTCTTAAAAAAAAAAAAATACTAGGCCCCAGCTTCCTCCTTTACTCACCCTTTCTACTTCTTTCACAGCATGTTTTTTAAGGAGGATATGATAGTTAAGCTGATTTTTATTCTAAAAATAGAGATGCCCAGTAATAAGTTTGATATATTTACACATGTATCATTTTAGTATCTCTCTCTGGAAAAGTAGTTTTGAGGAGCTGCTTGCCTGTATAGCGAAGTTGAAAAGACAGGTTTTGACATCTGAGACAAAGGTTTGCTTGTTTCCTAAGCCCTCTCTGACTGGTTCTCCTTACTTCATCTCTCCACTGTCATTAAAATGTTTGGTCAAGGTACAAATCTTGGATCTAAGGGAAGCTACTTTTGATTAGAATGTCTTGGGAAATCCAGAATCAGTGTCTGTAACAGAACCTATTCCTACCTCCAGGAGCAAATGGTAGTGTATTGACCTGCAGCTGAAGATGAGGTTACTGGAGAGTTTTAAAGGCACAGCCATTATCTGACCAAGGGTCATCTCACCTTGGCATTGCATGGAGAAGAGTGGAAGAAACCAGTTGGAGAGTTTTTACTTGTTTCCAGATCTGCAGGAATGGAGGAGGATTTGGGTGTAACCTTTTTCCAAAAATCAAACACACTGTTTGCATTATTTCTATATTTAGATGTTGGCTGACATGTTAGTGAACTGTTTCACTACTATTGCATTCAAAGAAATAAGGCAAAGTGTTGAGACAGTTCAGAGGCAAGTTAAATGAAAAATGAAGCCATGAGATGTCTGAGATTCACAGGAAGCAGAAAAGTGGTACAGTCAATTCCTATCTATGTTAATTCTAATCTCCTATCTACATAAGAAAAAATTACCGATACTAAGGAAATACAACACTGAGAAATGGCAATACAGAAATACCATAGACCAAGAATAAAACTGAAGTCCTACTCCTTATGCAAGGTTCCTGGATATCTCTTGAGAAAGATGGTAATCTCAAAGGTCATCTATTAAACCCTAAAATAATGCCTATTACCCACCACAATAAATTATAGACATTTCCAGAAATAAACACTTCAGAGATCACTAAATGGAGCAAGTGAAAGGGGTAGGATGAGAAATGTAATACCTTCTTTCCCAAGTTTGGGACACTAGCAGAGCTGTTCTGGAAGTATTTGTAGTTAATTAGGTCACCACTTGTCTCCTTCCTGCATGGTTAAAGGCAGAAGCTGTGATTCAAGACAAAGTAGTACTGGAAGAGCTCCATGATAATGTCAATGAGCGTTAGAGTGTTAATTTCCCTAATGTTTCCAATGTTACCTTTTACAATATTCCCTGGGTACCTGAGCTTGTTTCTGCAAGGTATAAAGTCATCAAGGGACCCTCCTGATACTTGGAGCACTACTGAAGTGTTACTACTGTGTTTCCAAAGGCAACCGAGCTGTGCAGCTGCTTGGGTGTTTTCTGAACATGGTTATGATGTGGCCTTTTTTCTTAATCACCGCATAAATGGAATGAATTCTTAATTTCAGGATACAGATCAGAGGTTTACCCTTGTCTTCTCTTTGATGCTACCAAGAAGTCTATTTAAATGTGCAGTGAAGGATAAGATCTCTAATGTGTTTCATTGGTGCCATTAGTGGTGGGTTTTTTCAGGTACTTGTTATGTATGCATAGGAGTAAATATCCTTTGGCTGCTCTTAACTGACTTCCTTTCAGAGCAGTAGCTGGTTTTGGTTTTGCTACCCAGCATCTGACATTTTGACCTCACAAAAAGCAAGTCTGTTTTTCTTCATTTTTTTTCCATTGAGTGGTGGTCTTTTTGTCACCTGGGGGATAGACTCCCTAATAGCTTGGGGTTTTTTGGTGCCTCCTCAGGACTTAGGCAACTTCACAGCTTTCAGTGGAATAGTTGCAGAATATGTTGTACCAGTATGGGTGGCCACTGCAAATGAACACAAACCTACATTTGTTCACTTCTCTAATGGATTACCGTTGTTAACCACTTCCTGATAATGTATCTTCACTTTTCTTCTTAGAGTATCATACTTGGATAAATGCATTTTGAACTGGCACGGGTTACCTATACCTTACAAAATCCTGTGCAAAGCCTGTCAGAAGGGGTTAGTACAGAATGTGATGAGGGGGAAGTAAAAATCTCTTAATGAAATGTGCAGTCTGTATTAAATTAGGCTGAAGTCACCTCCAAAGCAAGATGCTGATATTGAATCTAGACCATAGATTTCTATGTGCTACCTCAAATTTGGGCAGCGAGGTTTGTTTTAAGTTGGTTGTGTAATGAAAATATATGCAAGTGTCATAGCAACTTTTAAATGGGTAAGTAATAATTGATGAAACAGTCAATTGCTAGAATGACCTCCCCAAACCCTCCCAGCAGTTACTGAGACATTAAAGTGACAGAGATGGGATGAAGCTAGCAAATGAGATGTGCAATGATGTCTTCTCTGAATGATTTCCAGTCTAAGAGACTATTTTGAGCCCAGGATCTTGCACAATAGGTTTGAAAGCCAATGTCTAATGAAAGCTTGCATTTAAATATCGTGACTGCTTAGGGGGATTTTTCACCTAAAAATATTTGTATTTTGCTATTATCCTTACCCTCTTTATTCCCCTGTCTAAGGTGTTCTTTCTAGATGGATAAAATGGAGAAAACAATAGGAAAACCTAGAGGGGGAAATAATATGTTTACAAAAACTATTATTATTGTACTGGTTATCAAAAGGTTTGTTTTTTTTATCCTAAAACTTGCAAAGTACTACTTTTACACCAAAAACTTTGTCCAACTTTATTTAATATTTTTCAACCTTTGCAAAATTTAACTACCATAATTAATTTTGGCAACAATGTTGCAAGAAAATAGATGAGTATTTCATGTTATTTTCATAGAAGCCAAGTGACTTGAAGGGCAAATTTTGCTTTCCTCTCTTGTACTGTGTACTACCTGCCCTCCTTCATGAGGAGAGCTATTCAAGTCTGACCTTAAATGATTTGTTGGAAGCCAGAAAAGGAGTCGGTGTTAGAGAGGAGGAATTTTGGCTTCTAATCCAGAGTTCAAATGACTAAACTATACATCTGATAAAATGAAACTTAAACCTGTGATACTGCATACTGTACAGCACATTTAAAATGCATTTACTTCCCCACCCCAGGAGCTTCAATAGCTCCGAAATAACTTTTAAAAATAAATTGTTTATTGAAAGATTAAGAGCATTTTATTGACTTTGCAGTTATGGCCAATTTCAGTGCATTTTTGTGACAGTATCTAGTCACAGATAGTCTCTTTCCTACGTGTGATGGTTTTATTATGTGAAAGAAGCCTACCTACTGTTTATCCTTCCCTTGCTCTCATCCTCAGTCTCCCATGTTCCCCCAATGCTTTGTATGTCAAACGATCTCCTTGTCTCAATTCAAATCCCTCCTTAAGAGACGACTTCTGTGCAGATTTCCTATAATGATTCCCCCAAGATATCCATACTGATTTGAGACAGGACTTTCATCTATTGTAGCACGCGTGGCTGATGACACAATTTCTGAACCATCTACTGCTGTGTTCAGAACGGTTTTGAGAAAAATCCTTAAGAAGGAAAAGAGTGTTTGATTTTTTTTCTTGTCTTTTTCACTGTGCCTCTGTGACAAAAAAGCTTATTTTAAAAGCAAGGTAAATGAACAGATCAACTTCTAAATATTCAGAATAAATGATAATTAGTTTGGAAATAATTTGAACATGAGCATCGTTCTTTATTAAAATCTTGTAGCACCCTTCACATACAAGTGTGTGTAGAGCTGCGGTGGAATCAAATGCCCTCATAAACCTTGGTACTTTGCTGACTCTTGCAGCCCTCTTGAACTTTCCTTTCCTGCTTTTGCAGCATATATCCCTCTAAGATCAGGTTCAGGGCTGAGTAGGGAGCTGGGATGCTTTTGCAGGCAGTGTATACTCATAAAGAGCCAGGGGGAGTCTGTCCTCTGTGGGAGGTTCCTGACTTGAGTTTGCTTTTGCTGTTTTTTAAAGCCAGGGTTTAGCATTCTGGAGTGTGGTGACAGCTTGACCTTTCAAGCCACACCTGTGCCAAACGTTAAAAGTATTACTTTCCTTTCTTACTTTTTACTTAGTGGATTAATTTATTCTTTCCCTACTCTACTGAATTCTGTATTATCACAGATAGACTTTTTTTTTTAAACTAATATGGGCTGCTCCCCTTTTTGGGATTATGGGTGCACAAGAAGCTGTGAAAATAAAGGGGAGAATAATTTGGTAGTTTCACATATGACTCTGTTGCACAGTCTTCAGAAACACCTGTACGCTGCTAATTTCCTCAAAGGAGACAGAATTAGTTGAACTTTGGTCTGCTCTGGTATGGCAATTACAGTGTTTGAGGTACCTTCTGGTAATGTGCTACATGAAATCACAGAAAATGAAGTGTGGGGGGAAAAGCCTTGCAAATGTTTTTATTTTGTTATTTTCTAAACTGACACATTGCTTTTAAAATGCTTGTTCCATTGTGGAAAAAAATAGTGACCAATAATAGTAGTGCTGCAAACAGCACCTTGTCCTAACATGGTCTGGATGGATATTAAATCCCCAGCATCCCAGGAAACTTGAGAGGTCTGTAAAACAGCTTGTTACTGCATGTGGGTTTGTCACTGATGACCACTGTGAACAAACAAGCGCATATAAATACAGACTTTGTGGAACAGTGATAATTTTTAATCATAAGACTAAAATGTTTCAGTCCACTCTTGTTGAACTCTGGACTTCTGTCTGTCCTGTGGTTTCTCTTTGGAATAATGGGCGAGGTGCAGTACATGTTTTTCAATTGCAGTCCAAGAAGAGTTGCCTTTTGGCAGGTCATCTGAAAACAGGCAAACTGCAACACTCTTTCAGAAACAGGATTCTACACACATACTCCCCCCTATTCCAACCCCCAGTTTGTTTTGGATCCTTTGAACTGGAACCTCTGAGATAATAGGTGTATCATGGATATAGATCTATAAACCGTGACCTTATTACAAGTGATAAATTAATATTTGCAAACCTAATTGCCTCACTAATGTGCACCCACACCTGTCCTAACTTATTTCTTCAATTTTTCAAGCTGCCAGTGAAAGCAGCTGATCACCATTCTCTACTGAAACAATCTATGTCTAGTAGGCAGAGGGAAAAATAATATCCTACTCACACAAAAAAAGTACCAGACGAAATGTAGACTGAAATAGTTTGGAAGACAAGTTGTTTAACCTAAAAGCTTTAAACAGAAAGCTATTTAACTTAAACTTCACAGAGGTACCACCTTCAAGCTAATGGACCAGGACCAGTATAAATGACAGAAGAATCTGGTCACTTGAATCAAAATACTCAGGCCAGCTTTTCTTTTGTGTACTCGTTTCCACAATACTGCTGGTGCTGGAGAGAAGGATGCTAAGCTACTGTTCCATTAGGCTACAGCCCCTCTGATCCTCACCTTATGCCTTACTTGGACAAGCCCATGTTGTAAGTCAGCAGGAACCTGACCAAGTACAGTTTGAAACAATAAATGTCCCTCCGATGTGCAGCACAGCATGTCTCTGCAGGACCTGGTCCTATTAGGTTTCCTGAGTAAAACTGAATTAAATCACCATGTGGCCTCTGTGTAACCTTTCTGTGATGCAGCAGGTTTCATGGTAGTCGTATCTCTAGGTTTCTTTTTTGGATATGGAGTTCTGTAGTACTGTGGTTAAAGGAAACAAATACTTTCCCCTCTGCTTCTCCCTCCACCTTCCTCTCATGGATTCTAGTCCAGAAATCCAAAATGCATTTCAGTTTATTTGCATATGATCTATATAGCTTCTCATACACACAATGTTTCTGTTTCTTTGGTCAACGTTGCAAACCAAGTGGTAATCCCTTTTTTGCAATGTTTTCTGTAGTGCTTTTTATTCCCCTAAGAATTGTCTAGTATGTACATGGGTCCCAGTGCAAGTGGTGCTTGAAACAAAGTGATAAATGGGAATATATTGATTAGGGAAATCACTTAGGTCTAATTTCTCAAGTGTCACTGAATAAGAGATCACTCTCATATGAAACAGGGCTGTCTAGTTCAAATACTTTTAGGTTTCTTCTGTAGTCCCAGTCTTCCGTCTCATAAATTAGCAGTCTGTTGTTAATAATAGAGCCAGGTAGTACCAGTGTCTTCAGACACCCTTCTCACACTTAGAGAAAAACAAAAACCCCAAACCACCATACATAATATTTCAACTTAATACTGCAGCCCCTAAAAATGGGAAGATCCTGAAAAGTCACAATATAAATGAAATTAGAGTTGTGTTGGAAATGAAGTAGAGGATCACAGTGAGGAGGGGTAGGGAATCGAATGATAATTTTGACAAAGAAGGTTGGTACACTTCCAGAGGTGCACAATGGGTATATTACATACTGACATTGAGAGAACAAGATATGGAAAATCAGAGCAAGATAGCTAGAATCCTGTATGTAAAAGCCACAGGTGATTCTTAATAGGCAGTAAATTAGCTGAAGGATAGAGAAGACTACTTATTTTTGTGGCGATAGCAATGCTTTCATTTTCTGGCAAGTTTTTAACTGAAAAAATTAACTGAAAAGTAATGCAAAGAATGGGAGGATAATTGTGAATTAGGAGCCAAATTATGCCAGGCACAATTGAATAAGTTCTGACTTTTTTTTACTGACAGACATGTATATTAATAGTTGGCACTTATTGAACCAAATATGAATATTCATCTTCATTTATATTTCAAGGCCTTTCATTCCTCAAGGACCACAGTGCTTTTAACCAATTTTCATCCACATTACTAAAATGACAGCTTTCACTCCTGGGCCCTGACAGAGGTCTGCAGAATTCATTGGAGGTCCTGGGAGGAGGGAACCAGCTCCTGCTCCCAGCTGTCCACAAACACTCATTAAGAGAGGCAAATATCCAGCAGAATCTCTGTGAGAATTTTTAATCACGCAAAGGCTCTGCTAATTAGGTAGCTGATGGGGCATAGAGAGCACAAGGACGAATTCTTTAAACAAAGGACTAGAAACTTTAAGAGCTTTAATTACTTGGGCACAGAGTTCATTTCAGAACTTGGGAGCAAATTATTCTAATAACAATAAAACCAAGTAGCAGGCCATACTAGTGAGGATTGTGTAGAAAAGTTCAATTTTCTTGGGCTGTCGCAACCTTGATTGGAGCATAGTAGAAACTGAGGGGGGTATAAAGGTATTAATAATAAATTTATTGTGAAATGGATTTGATGCAGAAGGTTTCCTATCAATGTGCATTCTCTTCCTCCTCTTGTGAATACCGCTTTGCCAGGGAGCATTTGCACTGTGTCCTATGTCTCAAAATACTCATGTAGCTCAAGAGGTGGATACTTTTACCCAAATGAAGAACAATGGCGATTTTCAAAACAAAATCCCCCCTGTTGTTTAGTGTAGCAGACAGTCTCTCAAACCTAGAAATACACTGCTTTCTCATAGGCTGGAAAAAAAATCCATTTAGCTGACTGAAAATTATGGGTTTGGTGTTTTTGCTTGCTTTTTAAGTGCATAAATAGCATGGTTGTGTTGTATGGTTTCTTCCAGGACATCATAATTTCTAGGATCATTTTCTCCTAGGTGGAATGGAGACAAAAAGTGCTAAGGAAAAGGAAATGGCAGATAAACTGAAGGATTCAAATGAGGAAACTGTGCTTTCCTACCCATCAGGAAAAGAATATAGAAAGTACATAGCTCTTTTCCACTTGGAAAATGGAAAATGGCTGATGTGTTGTGCTTGAAAAGCTCATTTCCTTTGGCAGAAACCAGGGTGACCAGGCAGGAAGGGAAGGAGGCATCTGATGTCTACTGCAAAAGGCTTGCTGGCCTTGGATAGTTGCATGATTACGGTTGGAGGAACCCCTGTATGATATGCATGCTGTATATTAGAAATCTGTGAAGATATATACTGAATTTTCTTTCTTTTTTAAGGACGGATGGTACAGCTTCTCTTGAGGGTCAGTTTCTGACAAAGAGGATGCTGGTAGCTTTTACCATATGTTTATATACCTTTAGAAAAGCCCTAGGTTCTAAGGAAGATCTTGTTTTTCAGTAGATTTTGGTGCAAATCACCTGCAGTGATTTAATTAGCATTTAACATATGAGTAAAGTTTAGCGTCTGAGAACAAAGTGTTGATTTTATAGCTAAGGGACTCTTACTGCTGCTGGGGAGATGGGCTTGAACATGTCAGGTGAACGTGCAAGAAGTTCCAGGGAAGTGGGAAGGGACCGGTGAAAAACTGGTGTGTGATAATTGAGGGGTAATTATGCTCCATGAGCAAGAGGTGCGGAACAAAAAAATAGAGAAGAATGAACAGTGTATTTGCTCAGAGAATTGGTCTAAGATAGTTTCAAGACTAATCTTGAAACTTGAACAGATCTTATGCTTGTGTTATACCACGTTTACTTCGTGTTTTATCTACTGCAGAGGAAAGGCATTGCTAAAGAGAAGCTGCTGCAGTCTGTGGCTCCAGAAAAAACCCTTTCATTTTCTGTGGACTTTCCCCACGTGAATAAAACAGAGGTCTGAGTGCAATGAACAGAGCTGAGTAGCTCCATTAGGAAGTCATGCTGCCCACTGTGGTCCCTCTGCCATTTATGAGAGCAGCTAGAGTAACAGAATGCAGTACTGACAGAAGAGCATTTTAGTCATTGTTGCTTTTTGGGTTTGTTTTAATTCCCAAGGAAGCTCGCTAAGCTGACATGCAGGAATAATTCTGTCACCTTAGTTCCTAATATTTCTGACAGCAGTTACAACAGAATAAACAAATAGGTGAGGCAGAAATTGTGAGCCAAAGAAGGGGAGAGCCCCATATAGTATCCTATCTTAAAAAAATTCCTTTAGTAGCTTTGAAAAGCACTTAAACTCTCTCTTCTGGATCCTTTGAGGGAGTGGGACTAAGTGTAACTTGACACTCACTTCTTGCGCTGATCTGTTCTTCTGGCTGTTGCTCTTACCTCCTTGCAAGTCTGCTGTTGGATGTGCAGCGCACAAGCACTACTCTCCCTGGTTTGATCACATTGCATTGATTAAAAATACCACCCAAAGCATGCTTTTATGGGATATAACTTTTAAATGCCTGTGATTTAGGAGTTCTGCAGGCCTTAAAGACCAGAATCCAGGAACCTAGCTGATCGTGAGATATTTCTTCTCACATAAAAATATATGCCATCTACTTCAAAAATAACTACTGCTATAAATATTACTTTAACCTGAGTGTCAAAAAGTGATACAGGATAAAGGCTGCAAACTTATGCTTAAAATTTTGGGTTTGTTTATTTTTGAATACAGTTAGTGACAAAGGTGTGTGGCCCTGCTACATCAGCCTGGCTGTTATGACTCGGATCAGAAAGTAAGTTCCAGGTTTTCAACAGTTCTGTAAATCAGATCTCATAATTTCGTTTCCTTATATGTGTAAACAGCATCTTTTTTCTGCCTTTGTTTAGCATAGATAGTAGTTGCCCATTTTCTCAGTGTATTCTGAAACTCTGTTCTTTTAACATATACAGCAGAAAGACATACAAAGCAGTGGTTTATCAGCGCAGCACCAAAGTTTTAAGTGGATCCATTTTAGACAGATTGTCGATACCAAGATACCAAAATATGAACGTTTTTTGCATGGAAAGGTAGCTGTCCATGTGCATTTGTCAACTGTTACGTTCAATTCTCTATAGGAAAAAGAATCGTTCATCTTGTTACAATCACTGTCCAGTGCAAAGCTGATCAAAAGGCATAACCATTAATTCATATCTGTCCATAGAGGTCAACTCTAAAGATGCATGTGGCTTGTATGAAAATAATAATGATATTCAAATACTTGAATGCAAGAGTCTTTAGAACCACCCTCATGTAATTTTGAGGGAATTTATCCTGAAATGGGAATGTGAAGACGCCAGTGTTGAGAATTGCTACATGCTGGGGAAAATAATCTTGGAACTGCAGAAACTGCAAATGGCTTCTGAGTGTGGGCTCTTAACTGGAAAGGGAAATAGAAGAGAGATTTCTCCTGATATTTTAATGTGTTTTGCTGGGTTTATGTCAAGAGCAGCTCTGAGAATCTTTCAAGATGCAAAAAGGTTGGAATTTCTACTGCCGAAAGACCTGCCTTCGTATTCATAACCTGGGGGTAAGTAAAAAAAAAAAAAATCCTCCATTTTAGCAGTTAAGATAGTTAAATTCTCTTCAGGAAAAAAAGTTGAAATTATGACTATCAGCAAATTCATTGCTTGATAACAGCGCTAATAAACATCAGCAGGTTTCTGTGGACAAAGCGGACCTAATAGATCCCATACTGATTACATGTTTAAGATGCTGATTGAGAAGAACTTTCACCCTCACTGATGGGACAGTCCTATTCTTCTCCTCAGTAGGATTTCCCTCTCTCCATTTGGAACTGTGACTGGGCCTTTGACAAATGCTCAATTTGGAGTACTCAGGCTTAAAATGGAGACTTTTAAAAATCTTTAATTGGGGCTAAGCACTAGTTCCTCATGCAGTTCATTGTTTTGAACAAGGAAGCAGGACTAAAGAGTTAACTGCTTCCAATTGTAAATACATCAGTGGCAGGCACACTACAAAGCTCTATACAATCCTGTAGAGTAAATGGTGGACAGCTCATCACAATTAGGCATGGTCATAATGAAGAGCCAGAAGAGAGGAAAGAGGGCATGGGGAAAAACAGACCTTTTACAAATGTTTTATATGAAGAGAAATTATAGCTAAAAGGGATAGTTAATTAGTTTAAAGAATAGGTGGTAATGCCTTCTCTTAGCAGAAAAAGAAAACTTTGAAAGCATGGAAAATGGGTGAGTTTCTGGCTGCTGATCTGGAAAAGGAGAAAACAATTCAAAGCAATACTGTACGTGGGTGTTTCTCAAAAGAGACTGTGGTGGAAAGTGTGTGATCTGAGTAATTTACTCTTAGCAGAGACAGTAGGCACTGTTGTGTTCAACAGAGACCCTGCATGTAGCCTTGTTTTTGCTGGAATGCATCTGTATTATTGCAGGTGCTTATCTTAGACATGGATGCTTATGGTTTGCTTTCCAGCTTTGCATACCTTTTAGGAAGGGGAGAACCCTTCTTGCTTGTGCTGAGAAGATTGCCTGGAAGAGGCAAGGTTATAGTGAGGTTTGCTCTCTAGCCTTGCTGCAGTGTGCTGGCTAACCAGTCACCTGTAAAAATGACCTGCATTCTACAATATGTTATTTGGGGAAGAGAAAAAGAATAGCAGTAATCTGTATCGGATTATTGAACAGCAGCATTTTTAATCTGAAGTATTGTGGTGCTTATGAGAGACAGCCTGTGAAACACTCCCTGGAGATGAAGCTTTTCTGGCATCAATGAAGTTTGCAAGTATTGCTTCCTATCACAAGTCCCATTGCACGTATCTTGTATTAGATGGATCTGTGTGTCATTAATAGAAACATACACTCCACACAGACTGTCATTTGGGTATGTGTGTACTGCAGTCATTTCCCACTGAAGTCCGTTTCTTGCTGCTGGGATAAAGTCACTTCTGCAACTGGCTTTAGTATTTCTGTGGTACGCTGCAAGTGTTTGAGAACTGCAGAGTAGGTGCAACCTTTATTTTGTAGCCTGAGATTTTGGAACTATGGTAGGCACTCCCTATGACAACTATGGGAGCAATGCTGTTGGTTAGCACTATGCCATGTGGCACAAAATAGATTGTTATGGAATTGAGTGGGATAAGGTTATTATTTCCCAACTGTTGCATAGGGCAGTGTGTGTAGCATGCCTTGTGCTCACAAAGAAACATATTCGTAGTAAGAGCCTGATTCTCTATTGCTAAGTGTGACTAATAGGTGACTCTTATGGGACTGCTTCAGTCTCTGCTCTCAGGGAAAGAAAATTGTCATGTAGGGGAGTAAGGAGGAGATGGGTATTGCAGCTGCATTTAATCTGTCTCCTGGCATAGTACCCCCACAGCCTTGCTTTGGCAAGCTGCCTGCTTCAGCCATCTCCCTCAGTCTTCAAGGGTAAATACTACTGAACTGTGCAAGTCAGGAGTTGTGGTATTGCCTCAACAGCGCATCGTTTCTGTTGTGGTTTTTATGGTTAAAGCTGGAATACATAAAACAAACTTAAAAAGAACCTGGTATTAGTCTAGCTTTACTGCTATTGAAATCAGCAGTGAGACTTGCATGGGAGCAAAGTTAGGGCTGATTTTGTCACTTCCAAAAATCCTTACTATAAAATATTTTATTCTTTTCTTTCACTCTACATATTTGCTTGTCCTGGCTTCATGGACAATGCTGTAGCAAAAAGATTGTCTTTCAAGGTTTTTTCTCTTGCAAGCCCAAAATCAACATTTCATCTGACTTTTTTTTTCTTTTTTTTTTTTAAATCCCTCCAATAAGGTCTGCTTTAGCATTTGAATATGTGCAAATAAAATGGATTCATGCCCCCAATTAAATTTGTCTTGTACATGAATAAACAGTAGGATTAGAAATTTAAAGGATAAAACTTGTGTCGGTGGCTTTACCAGGAGTTCTGTGAATACAAGCCCTTTAAAAGCTACACCTTTGTTGGTACAAATGAATGTAGAAGGGAAACCAGAGCCGCAGAAGACAGGGTACTGCTGCATGCTTGGGAGGGCAACTGCAAGACTGTAAAGTTGTAAGTAGTATAGAAATTAGATTCTTCAGGTCTTTCCAAACACTTCCTAAATGGTATTTTGGAGGAGGAAAGGATATATTCTTACTGCGTATTTTAAAAATTAAGCAAAACAACCCTTCCTGGGGTTTTGAAGATTTAATAGAGAGCTGATGTAGGCTGTGGGATGCCAAAAGGGGGAGTGGAGGATGCTGCTAGAAGGATAACAGACACACAGTGTTATTCTGAAGGAGGCTGGTGTCCCTAAAATAATATTACGCAGATAAGACATTGGAAAAAAGGTCCTGTGTGAAAGTCTGGAAAGAATGAATAGGGTTTTGTACCATATTAATACACATACAATCCTAGGGTAAAATAGGGAGTTGAAAGAAAATGTATTTTTCCACTCAGCCTTCGAAAAGTAAATTATTATTGCTTTCGTATCTATGGTTATGCAGAGACTATGATTTCAATAATTTATTCAGCTTCTCTGCAGAAAGCTATCCTCAAGCTGTAAAAAAAAAATCTCTAACTCTGGTCTTTAGGTGGGTAGTGCATCCGTACCAGATCAGTCCACTTCTGTCATTTTACAGAAATATCCATCTCAGAACAGGAAGACTCTGAACTTCGACATAACAGAAGGAAAGCTCTTTCCTACAGTACCCAAGAGCTGGGATGGAGAACTAAACATCTTTAGAAGATTGTTTCTGTGAATTTTTTTAACCGTATGGTTAAGCAGGGAGACAAAGTTGGAGGTGATCCAAACCCAAGAATATGTAACACAAGTTACCAAGGCATATGGAGAACATATTTGGAAGAGCAAGAGATGGGAGCAAATAATGAGAAAAATCTAAATTTTTTAAAGGTCATAGTGACAAGGAAAGGTAGCAAGTAAAGAAGTCCAGGCCTATAATACTTCCTTGAATTTTTCTGTAAGCAAGTTTCAGTGTGTTCTTCTAGCAGTCTGTGCAATATACGCAAGGTGTTTTGAGAAAACTCCTGGTCACTCATCTGGTAGAATCCCAATGTAGAGACCCTAGAGACCAACAGACCAACAAAACCACAAGGTCTGCAGGTAATGGAGTCTCTACCGAATTGCACTTTGGCTACGGGCAACAGAAATGCAGAAATCTCTTTTATAAAATGTTTGGTTCTGCTAGTAAGATTGAACCCAAAGCTTGACCACCCTGCCTCTGTTGTGATGGTTAGTGTGTTCACGTTGTTTGTGACATCAGACTGTAAGCCGAGCTCTTTTATGGGCTGCCATTTACAAAAATGGTAGCGTTCATGTTAAGCTTTGGTGTCTGAAAATGCTAGCCTTGCTTGCTAGCCTTTAAATGCCAGTGTTTAGCCAGAAAATGTCCTTTGTGACCACGTATTTTTGTTGCATCAAAACCTACAAAAGTAACGGTAAGATTTATTCATAGCTGAAAATTTGTTATTAAATCTAGAGCTTAAATGTAGTTACATATGCCAACTTAATGCCACAAAATAGGCTAAGAATATTCTTAAGCAGTATGTCAGCTAAATTTTATTGCAGGTCCATTAGTATTACCATTAAGCAGCTGACTAAAGGTCATAATGAATACTTACTATTTTATATCACCCAGGAGGTACTAAGCACAGCTGGAGTCTATTTCACTACTTGAACACATATAATACTCGACAAATTGTCGATCAGTGGATATGTCCATCTTATCAAACTACTTTGCCCAACTACGTAGCAATTCTTCTAGTGTGCGTTGCATAATAGACTCTGGGAATTTTTTTTAAAAAAAGAAAGTTCTTACTAAATGGCCATTTGTTACAGTTCTATTTTAGATATTGCCTATAATTTTGTGGTTGCACCGATATTTGAGAAAGCAGTCAGGTTTTGTGTGGTTCTTGCTGACCAGTTTAACAAGTGTGGGGAAAAAATATAGAGATTTCTGATGATCAAGTTGATGAAAAATTATTCTGATGCTTTGCTGATACTGTTTTTCATACTTTTTGAACTGATTTTCCTGATGTCAAGTAACAGCAAGAAGATTATGCCCTTACTGTACTTTTTTTAACAGCTGTTGCAAAATAGCCCTTAACACTTCACACATCAGTTCTGTGCATTTAGAATAATTTTTTTACAATAGATTTTGTAAATATTTACCAATACAGATAGCTTCCTTTATATAATGACTTGAATTCACGTACCTATTTTTTATTATTAGAAGATAAATATGATCATGCAAAATTATCCGAGCAGGACGGATTTAGGTTCTGTTCAGCTGTTGTTATCCATCTTATAGGTCCTCTGTAGTTTGATTAACGTGCCATGGAAAACCCCTGAGTTTAAACTACTTGATCTTTTCAAGTATTAGTTTCTGCTGTTTCTAGTGGATTTTATTGGTACACACAGGACAAAGGGACAACTTTTCTATGAAAAAATATTCCACAGTCCTCTTGGTCCTATTTCTTTTTAAAACAGAAAGTCTATGAAATTTCAGCCTACATTTGGTTTCACATTCATTTCAGCAGCAATGACACTGTAAACCTACTCCTTTCCTACAGGGCTTTTGCAATATGTGTTCTAGACTGACTTTTTATCTAAAATGAACTAAAAATACTTTATTATCAAAAATGGTGTCTGCATATGTGAGTGAAGGAGAAAGGTTAGGCCTCCACTGTGTTTTGCTTGAGTATCTTTTGACATGAACGTGTTCAAAAGGGAATAATTTACACTCAAATATGGTTATATTAACAAGCAAAAATGGGATTCTGATTTAGAAGTTTATGCTGTAAGACCCTTAAGTGAATATATTTCTTTCCTTTTCTTCCTAAACACAAATTGTCTTCTCTTTCTTTTAAGTCACAACTCTTTCCTCTTTAGTTCTTCAGCACTAGGCAATCTCTTACTATTAATAGCAAATTGCAAGGCAAGAAAGAAGGTTTTTTTTATGGAAGAATACCAGTCTAAGCAATTGGGTAATTCAGCAGCTGCAGTTCAATGGGACTTGGGGTTTGAATGTGTTACTGTTCTCTACACCTCATCCTGGCTGAAGCTGGGAATGTAACTGAGGTCACAGAAGAAAAAGGAAGCCTCAGAGGCGTCCTAAATATCGTAGTTAATGCAAAAGTAAGTGCTTATCAAGTTGTTGACATCTCTGGTGGTGCACAGCAGAGCTACAAGTTGAAATGTTGCTTTCCCATAGAGGGACAAAATAGATGTCTGAAACTTACACCTTGCTTCCTCTAAACCAGAATATCTTAATTTGGGGAGAATGGTGAAGCTACATTGAGATTCAGAGGAAATTGAAAAATGCAAGCAACAAAATGCAAATGAAAATTGAGAGTTATTTTAAGAGTATCAGGGACTGAAAATGCCAAAAGTTCCATTCTGTATCAGAGAGAAATAGAAGCTGCCTTTGTAATAAATTACTATTATGCTACATACACACTCACATATCAATTGATATCTCTATAAAGTTCTTATGAACTAGAAGTAATGAAGTATAAAAACTGAAAAGAGAAGCTAAGACAGGATCAAGGGCAATAGATTTTTGTGGCATATTTAAGGAAAAAAAATCCCCAAACTACCTAAAAACCCAAAGAACTGTATAGGTTGTTAAATAGATGGAAACCCTTAATACCACAGGAAAAAACCCAGATACGATTAAAAAAAATACTTAAACTGCATTTTGAAAGAAACTTGGAATCATGTCCCACTACCATATTAATGCAATGAATTGCTTGAAAACTTGTTAGAAGCTTAGTTAGAGAAGGTTATCTAAAAATAAACATTTTTTTTTGTTTGGTGTTTTTTAGTTCAAGCAGGCTTAGGTGACCTCAGTGCAAGAGTCATAAAGGACTTTGCAGAGATGATTTCTGTGCTACCTGTTTATTTTTATTAAAGCATGTGATTTAGTGCATATTTTGAAACACAAGGGGTAATATTGTGCTTAGTGCTCAGAACTGCAAGCAGAAGGGTTTTGATTTGGAGAGGTTAGTCAGTTTGCTGTTGATTGCAGGTAGACTAACAGGAAAGCTGATAGTGAATTCCATAGATGGAGAATTATGGGATGGAAGCCTAGTTAATCGCGATCAACATAGTCTTATGATGACAAGACCTTGTCAAAGAAGCTTTCATTTTTCTTGTGTGATTACAAGTCTAATGGATGCACTGTGTAGTCTTCTGGTGCCTGGTTGGAATTAAGAGGAACACTAGTACTTCAGATGGTCACTGCCGTATGGAACAAACAGACTGAAAATGGCCTCACTGGCAGGTGCCAAAGATCAGTTTTCAGTGAAGAGTCCCACTGTGTTGGCTGTTTCCAATGGCATCCAGCTGGGACTGATTCTCAGTCTGGTGTCATCTTCAGTGACTGTACACCAAGGCACAACAGCTTGGGCAAGAACACTTTTGGATGAAGATTGGTGGCAAGTTATGTGGGACGGTATCCTCAATTTTTTGTCACTTCATATGACATGGACTTCACCCTCTTGGAGTAAAAGGCATTTTGACACACTCAAGTATAAGGGTGTACAAAGGAGGCAAGTGTCAGTAGAAATGGCAATGGAACAGTTGTTGCCTTCAAAGATTTTGAGGTCACAGTGGCAAGAGTGCTGAGCTGGAGCTCCTAGAGTGCTCAGAAAGGCCAGTGGGATCCCTGCATGTAGCAGTAGTGGGCTGGGAAGTGGGTTTCTTACCTCCTACAACCATTTCCCAATTAATACTTTGCTAACTGTTCTCTTACAGATCCTTCATACTATCTGCAGAGGCATCCTGTCTGTCACTGTCTTTCATGTTGCTTTAGCTCAGTGCCATAGGCAGAGTGTTATGAACCAGAAAAACTAAAGCTCACAAGCAATTTCTTTGCGGAGCAGGCAGGGGTGGGAACATGGAAGCATTCCCCCGGCATGGTCTGTGTTGAAGGCAGTGAAGGAAGACTTGTGTGTCCTGGAGCTGTTACTGGTTTCACGCAGCTTCTCTGTGCAACTTTTGAGTAGTCTTTAACATCCTGGAAGGTGCAGTTGTGGTGAGGGAGTAGAGGTTCTCATCTCAACTCTTGAGGTGGATTTCCTTGGGGACATTGTAGAAATCATAATCTGTGTTAATCATAATCATAATCTGTGTTTCCTGTTAGGACAGTAAGTCCTGGAGTTCTGAAGGGCCATATGTTAATGGCAGTGTAAGAATACTGCAGCAGCGAGCACCTTGGGGAAACCTTTCGAGTAAATGAGGCAAATGTGTTATGTAGGGGGATATAAATGAATTTGCAAAGAGGAATCTCTTCCTCACAAGTGTTGCAAACACCAGCCTGTCTACCTGAAACCTGACTGCAAATTTGTTTTAAATATATTTTTAAATGCTTAAGACTCAATTTTGAATGTGTTTGCATTGTATTCTTAGAGGTGCTTCAGACCTCTTTTAGTGTTGGATATCCATCTACATTCAAGAATATATCACTCCTTTATTAAATATATACTCTAAGGTACTAATGTACTGGGTCCAAGTAGTAGTTCTACATTCATGTATACTTTATCCCTGCTAAAACATTTAGTTCTGTGTAAAACATTTAAGTCCCTTGCTATCTGTAAGTACCATGGTACCTACGTGCATGGCCAGGGAAGACAAAGATTAGATGTTTATTAACATGTTAATTAATGTTTTAAAATGCAGCAAGTCTTTTTAAGGAGCACAGATGCAAAGACATCTTCATATGAAGCCATTTTTGGACTAAATTTAATTTTGAAAGACAGTAAGCTTACATATGTTGTAAAAGCAGAATAATGGTCAAACTGATCAAAACAAGGTATATATTTTTCTTCAAAGTTGTTTACTTATAAATATTCAAATCTTTCTTCCTTGCTTCTAGGTAGCCAGTATCTCCTTATTAACATTTTTCCCAAATTCTTTGCAAGGTGTAGTAGCTAAGTTATTCGATAGCTGACTGACAATAATTAGCCTATTATGATGATTAATGCTTATTCAGGACATTTAATTTGCATGCTATAAGCACAGTGAGACAGCTAATTTGAAGTTATGCCAAATGCAGTATTTAGTTTTTATATACAACGTTTGTTTGACTTTCGAAATGTAAAATAATTGACAAGAATAATCATAGCCATGGATGTTAGGTCAGCAAGTTTTCATTTCTCCTTTTAATAACAATGATGTGTTACTTAGTGAACCAATTAGCAAGGTAAACTTTACTTGCATTAAAAAATGCGTAAGGAAGAATTTCTAAATTGTGGTTAATGGAATGTCAACCAAGATGCATATTCTGTCATTTTCGCCCAGGTGAAAACCATCTGTCCTATACAGATAGCATTTCTCCAACTTTTCACAAGGAAGGAGGATACAAGGTCATTTTTATGTACCTTGTGATCAGGATTGACTTTTTATATTTATTTTTTTGACTTATGAAAGTCAATTAAACTGCTAGGCCTGTGCCATAGGTTCAAATAAATATACAGTGAAAAAATAAATTTCTTTACTCATGGCTACAACAAGCCCTCATGTTTTTCCCTCAGGTTCTTGCATCTTGTTTAGCATATCTGGAGGGGCAAAATTTCATTGCTGCCTCCAATTGCACGGGTCCTTTGGCTCAGATAGCAGAGCATGTTTCAGAAGATGATGCTCTTCACCAAACACTTCAGTGTCTCTGGGTGTGGAACTGAAGTTTCCTTAAGTGTGCTCCAGAAGAATAAGCTGATAAGGGAAGCATGTAGGGGCAAGAAGATGCCCCCAGTTGTGTCTGGAAAGCAATCTGATGCCTTTGGAAGATAAGGGAAAGACATGTTTCTTTTCCATAGCTCTTGGCATTTTCTTTAAAGCTGTTCTTAGGTTTCAACCTTTGCGACAGAATACATTGCGAAAATCTTTCATGGACATCATAGAAAAGTAGATAACACATCTTAAATCCATGTAACAGTTAAACCTCTATTATTAAGCACCTCTGCTTAATAAACATTTCTGCTTGTTTTCTCCAAAAGGTGTTTCTGGCTGTTCTCTCCAGCTAAGCAAGTGGCAGTGGCTAGGCTGGGGGTCACTGATTGGAAACAAAGAGTCTAAAATTTGCGAGGTGCCCTAATTATTTTTCTTTTTCCCTTTCAACCTCAAATTTGAAATACATGCAATGTGTTGTAGGATATTTGTTCTTGTTAACACAATTGTTTCCTCAAACTGCTGAGAAAGCAAAGTGTCTGGATGCTTTCTGACTCAGGAATAAGAGGAGGAAGAGGCAATTGTTCTAGAGGTGATGACAAAATCCAAAGTCTGTCACTTGTCAAGGGTCCTTTTGACCTGCATTAATTTGTGTAAAAATAGCAGACCTGTTTCTGTCCACTTGATCTCCCCTACCCTGAAATGATCACAATCCAGTAGTGCAGGTTATAGCCTGCATTTATTTATCCCAGCACTCCCACTTCCTTGATGAAGCACAGTCACAGTGTTTACCACTCCCTTGTGAGGAGGCCATTAGTGTGTCCTGAAGCCAGTTAAAGTAGAATGGAGTGGCTGTGTCTGAACAAGTAGAATAAGCAGGGCCATACACGGACTTCAGTACAGCACCGTGAGAGTTCATAGGGCTGTACTGCTGCCACATCCATGGCATGTTTTTGTTGATGCCAACTAACCATCTCGATGGTGTTCAGGTGCGGGCAGGGCTTTGCCTGGGCCACAGACTGTTTCTAATAAGCAGGGTGAATGAGGGCTGCCCCATGTTGGGAGTGGGAAGAATTTGGCCCACTGATGGGAGCCATGCCACACCACTTAGGCCTTTGTCCCTTTTTGTTTACAATTGCAGCCATAGACAAATGAGAAACTGTTCACTCTTTTTTTTCAGTAAAAACACAGGGATCGCTGGTTATCCACCACCTACTTAAATCCTCTATTTTATTTTTCTGTTAGCATCTCCCAATACTTCATTACCACCTTTGTGACTTAGAGGAGTGGCAGGGACCAATTTAAAATCTGTTGAAAGAGACTTTGGCTTTCTGTAGTGGATCCTGGATCAAGGCCAGGGGGGATAAACTGCTAGTGGGAAGCTCACAACAGTGTTCCCATTGTGGGTGCTACTGCTGGGGCTTACTGAGGCGGCTGAAGATCTTAACAAAAGTGATTTTACTTTGTCATCCTGTGACAAGCTGTGTGTTCTCAGTGGGAACTGTTCCAAATTTTTAAAAACAGTTATAGTTCCCTATCCAGGTCTGCTGACTACGTATACTTCCAACATAGGGAAGCTTGAGAGATTTTTTTTTTGCTATGCTGAAGCTCTCTCTGCCTCTGTACTCTAGCTAATCTAATCGGAGATTAATTCTTCTCTGTATTAGCGCTGTGTTCAAACACAAATAATGTAGCTATTTTGTGAGATCACTTCTGAAATAGATTATAGTAAGGTTAAAATAATTAGCCTTCTAGTAGTGCGTATATATCCACTAAGTACTATGCCAGTCCTGCATTAGAAATACTTCTGGTCTGGTACTACCATGAAATATTTTCTGTAGACTGAAAGGAAAAGTGACGCATCACGCTTCAGTCTCAATCTTACTCTTTGTCTTGTATTTATTCAGATCTACTGGCTGAGTAATTTAAGTACATTAGTCAGTAATTTGGCTCTTATTTATTCACAGGCAGAACCCATCGTTTTCTTAGTTTGATAAAAACAGTTCTAATGGAAATGCAAACCTTCAGGAAAAACAATGATATGGCTTAAATAGTCCATCGAATGTTTCTGATTGCTTACCAAGCGGGGCCAAGGACTACCCCAGTTTGAGGCAAAGCTCTGGGTAAAACTGAAACAGTGAAACGTGCTCCTATGGGAGCAGTTGGCTAAGAAAAGTCAGCATTATATTAAATTCCACCTATGCTGGTAGTTGGAAAGCAGTAAGACTGAATCACTAATGGATAAATCAAACTGATGAATTACTGCAACAAATTAATTTCTTAAAAATTGATAAAGTTCATGTTTGAAGCATGTTGAACCCTACCAAGTAGCGATCACAGGAGGCTTTCCAAAGAAGGAATTTTATTGTTTTTGTTAGATATTATTTATAGTTAGGTTCATTGTTGCTGTTGAAAACTTTGCTTAAACTTGCCCTTGTGCAACTCGAAAAGCGTTTGATGCAGTTCTGTAGCCTAGAATTCACCATGTATGAGCTAAAAATCCAGAGATATGAAAGTTGCAGGGGTGGCTTGCCAGCAACCAGAGGCTTGTGGTTGAAAAACATTTTTTTCACTATTTCAGCCATGATTTGATACGTTCTTCAGCTTCCCTCTTTTTAAATACCACATAAAGGTCCCTTGTTGTTTGCGTATCACTGATACAATTCTTTTGCAACAGAAAAACAAAAGAAGGCACTAGTGCTTTGAATAGAGGGTGCCTGATTGATAAGCTAGTTGCAGCCAAACCTGCTCTGGCTAATTGTCTTTCAAATGCCCTCATTAATCAAACAGAGGAGTAACTCTGACAGGAGGGCTGTCACTGTTTTCATGATTTCCTAGCACTCACCTCACAGTGTGAGACCTGGCTGTGTACCCAAATCATGGCCTTTAAAGCAGTTTTAATGCCTGCTCGCTGCAGAGCACACCTGGCTTTGGTGGGATGGGGGCCTGCCCAACTCTGAGGCATGATCTATCCCAGGAGACCAATTTAGCGGTTATTTAATGATTCATAGCTTGATGTCTGGAAATGAGTGCTCCACATGATAACATACATAAACAAATTTAATTAGTTTTTGCCTTTTTTGCATAAGTAGCCACCAGTGTATTAAAGCTGCAAACAAACCAGGTAGGCTGCCTGGAAAGTCATTGAAGCTGGTTAACAGCTGATCTTTGAAAAAGACTGTGGCCATTTCTTTCATCTGCTGATAGTCACTGATGCCTGTTTGGTCAGGTCCTAAAGTTGCCGTGTTTGCTTATTAAGAAAGAGGCAAGCAGCTACTGTGATTGTCTTCTGCCTTGATGGTAGAATTACTCTACAGGAGTACCCATCAGTCTCTTTTCAGTTTCCGTCCAAAAGCTACAGAATATAGCATTAATTTTAAAAAAGATGTCCTTCATGTATTTCCTGTTTGCAGTCTATTCCAAGTATTATTCAGTAACTCAACCTAAGTTGTTGTTCAGATATAGAGATTTAATATTTTTGCATTTTTATTGAACTTACAGGAAAATATTATAAAATCATTTCTAGTTGTGCATGATAAAAAATAGGGCAAAGTACTTAATGTTTAAGTAAGCAAACTTAAACCTTAAGGGACAGAAAGATGTTTGGGTTTTTTACCTTCTTTTGCAGCATTGCATGATTAACATTAGTGATGTATGGATTCTATGGAGGGTTTGTTTCTGTGCTGTTTTGTGAAGCAGAATTCTAGACTTGATAGTCCAGAATAATATATTGTCATTCTCCTAAGCCATCTAAGTGAATATATTTTGCATTAAAGAATGTTGCATTTTGCATATATTCATATTAATTGAAATTCTGACTTGAATAATGTTTTACAGCACTGAAAGTTATACAGTGAAAAGCAGAAAATTTTATACTGGAGCAATTTTATGTATTCTAGACAGTAGAACAATGTAGATGGTCTTTGTTTCAGAACAGCTTCCACCCGCCAAGTGCAATATTTACTCCTCTGGGAGGTGCCTTTTGAATAGGTCAGGCTGGTCATGAATGTTTGCAGATCTTGGTTTTAGATTTCAAACAGCATAAAAACAGACACCTTGCTTTCCTGAACATGTACAGGAAAGCCAGAGCATGGAGTGTGTCAGTTCAGGTATTCTGCAGTTATCACTTTTCATAATGTGCCTGATCTTCCACTTGAGCAAGGAGCAACAAACCTTGATTAAAGATATTTTACTCTCCGCAAGTGAAATCATGGCTCCAGCAAGTTCAGTGAAAACTTCATTGTTGATCTCAGTGGGGCCAAATTTTATTCCATGTCTTTACTTTTATTGAGGCATCGCCAATGTGAAAACAATTTGGACCTGAAGAGAAGGTAGAGTGTGGAGACAAATTGCTTTTGAGCTTGTGGATTTTTTTTGTTAGTCTTTGGTTTCGTTTTTTTTCTGAAAGTCTATGAGAGACCATAATCTCATTTGTGCCACTATCTCCCAACACCCATCAGAAGTATTTTCTCTGACTCACAACTAATTTTGTATCAAGGTATTTTATTTTACTATAAAAGACTCTTCTTTTCTTTCCTTGGTAACCTAAAAGGAGCTTTACAGGGGTTTATGAAGGACTAGGTACCATCTCTGAAAATCTGACTGACTTTCACCAGAGTAGCACATGGGTAAATGTTTCGAAATGGCCATGATTAATTCTATGGGCTTTTTCAATGCCTTTAAGTTGTGCTCTATGGATGCTCATAAGGCTTTCTAGTCAGTGTTACTGTGCCCCCTATAAATACACTTTCTAAGGATTTTATATCTTGGTAATGCAAAACTTTTTCTACTGTGAAAAGTCTCAGCATAATAGCAGAATTATTATTATTATTATTTTTACTGTGTTTGAAAAACAATTGCTCTATGTTGCCCACATCCTCCAGACACATGGTCTTTTTTGTTTATTTTCTGAGTATAATACAAATACATTTACATTTCTGTGTATAATACAAATGCAAATGTGGGTCCCTTGCTGAACGAAGCGGGTGTCCTGGTAACGGGGGATGCTGAGAAGGTGGAGATACTGAATGCTGCCTTTGCTTCGGTCTTCACTTCAAATGCCCCTCAGGACCCACGGACACTGGAAGAAAGTAAGAGAGCTTGGGAAATGAAGAGCCTCCCTCTGGTTGTGGTGGGGGTGGTCCAGGAGTGTCTCAAAGGGATTAACACACATAAATCCATGGGCCCGGATGGGATGCATCCACGTGTCCTGAGGGAGCTGGTGGAGGTGATTGCTGAGCCGCTCGCTATCATCTTCAATAGGTCTTGGAGAACAGGAGAAGTGCCTGAAGACTGGAGGATAGCCAATGTCACCCCGGTCTTTAAAAAGGGCAAGAAGGAGGATCCCAGCAACTATAGGCCAGTCAGCCTCACTGCTGTCCCTGGAAAGGTGATGGAACAGCTTGTTCTGGATGCCATCTCCAAGCAGTTGGAAGAGAAGGTGGTCATGAGGAGTAGTCAGCGTGGATTCACCAAGGGGAGATTGTGCTCAACCAATCTCATAGCCTTCTATGATCTCGTCACCAGCTGGGTAGATGGAGGGAAATCAGTCGTTGTCATCTACCTTGACTTCAGCAAGGCTTTCGATACTGTCTCCCATGACATCCTGGTAGCAAAGCTGAGAGAGCATGGGATAGATGAGGGGACAGTGAGGTGGGTTGAGAACTGGCTGTTGGACCGAGCTCGGAGAGTGGTGATCAGTGGAGCAGAATCTGACTGTAGACCTGTGACTAGCGGTGTTCCCCAGGGCTCAATGTTGGGTCCAGTCCTGTTTAATATCTTCACTGACGACCTTGATGAGGGAATAGCATCCATCCTCAGCAAGTACCCGATGATACAAAGCTGGGAGGGGTGGCTGACACGCAGGAACACTGCGCTGCCATCCAGCGAGACCTGGACAGGCTGGAGAGCTGGGCAGGGAGAAACCAGATGAAATTTAACAAAAGCAAGTTGAGTCTTGCACCTGGGAAGGAATTGTATCGGTACAGGCTGGTGGATGACCTGCTGGAGAGGAGCTCTGTGGAGAAGGACCTGGTTGATGACAGGTTGGTCACGAGCCAGCAGTGTGCCCTGGTGGCTGAGAGCCAGTGGGATCCTGGGGTGCATCAAGAGGTGTGTGGCCAGCAGGTTGAAGGAGGTGATCCTCCCCCTCTACTCTGCCCTGGTCAGGCCCCACCTGGAGTATTGTGTCCAGTTCTGGGCTCCCTGCTGTAAAAAAGACAGGGGTCTCTTTGAGAGAGTCCAAAGAAGGGTTAAGAAGATGATTAAGGGCCTGGAGCATCTTCCCTATGAGGAAAGGCTGAGTGAGCTGTGACTGTTCAGCCTAGAGAAAAGACGACTAAGGGGGGATCTTATTAATGTTTATAAATATCTTAAGTATGGGATGCAGGGGGAAATGGCCAGCCCCTTTTCAGTGCTCTGTGGAGACAGGACAAGGGGCAATGGCTGCGAGTTGGAGCACAGGAAATTCCGCAACAACATGCGGAAGAACTTTTTGACAGTGAGTGTGACAGAGCCCTGGGACAGGCTGCCCAGGGAGGTGGTGGAGTCTCCTTCTCTGGAGAGATTCATTACCCGCCTGGACACCTATCTGTGCAATATGAGCTAGGGAGCTGCTTTGGCAGGGGGGTTGGACCCGATGATCTCTCGAGGTCTCTTCCAACCCCTATGATTCTATGATTTATGGGGTTTTAAAATGTGTAGGCCATTAGGTACTGTTTTATATAGAGTATGAAACAAAATCAAACCTAACCTCATTGATTAAAAATGAAGTGATGAACAATTTTGTCAAGTTCCGTTGCTAACTTTAATTAGGTAATCTTAATCAGTACGCACGGCCTTTCTAGTATAGTTTATTGTGGGCTGTACAGTTACAGCCTGGATGCTTGTGCTGACCCCTGGCAGGTGTAGCCTATAGGGGCCTTGCTGGGGAAAAGCTGTCAGTTTCTGCCCCTAGTCTTGTTGGCTCTTTCACACTTCAGTTCCCCAAATCAGGATGGCTCTTAATACATTGTGAGGCATCAAATTTTGTGTTTAAGCGTTCTGGTTTTTTAGAGCTATGAGAGTTCATGCCATTTTAAGACTTCAGGTGTAGGCTCTTCAGACTTTAAGAGAAGAGGAGTCCTTTCAGCCTCGGTGATCTGAAATTTTTTATATGTTGCATTCAGCTGATAGATCTGTGAAGGAGCACAGAAATTATTATTATATAGGATCTGCTTAATAGTCAGTACAATGTCTAATTGCTTCTAAGACTGCCCAAAGGCCGGTGCCCAGAGTCAGCACAGGTACTACCTTGACAGTCAGAGGTTGCTATACCAGATCCTCAGGGAGATTTCTGACTGCTTTGAAGGCTATGCTAAGGCATAGTGCTTGGCAGTGCTGCCTTCTACCCAATAGGTCATGTGCTCACTATCCCGGTAAACGAAGAGGGGTTTTTTTTTGTTCTGTCCAGTCTCCTAATTTCCACGTGCTGTGGAGTGCTCCCTGTGATAACTATGTAGTCAGCTAAATAAAACATTTGCTTGGGAAAGAAATTGTTAGTGATTCATGTTTTAGATCTGTCTGTAGAGTGTTCACTGTGTCTGTTGAGAGAAACACACTGTCATTCCCATTTGAGGTCAAACATGGGCTTTCAGATAAGCCTGTGCTTAAATAAATTCCTTTGTGGGCCCGTTAGTATGAATCGTGGTGAAAAAGTCGCAGTGTCTTCCCTAAAAAGTACTGTTAAGTGCAGCATCTGATTGCAGGTAGCTAGGCACAATAGTGTTTCAAATGCCCTAAGATTCAGGAAGTGAATAGGAATTGGTAGGCAACAGTTCCAATTTCAGCTGGGCTTCTAGAGCTACCAGTGCTCACAGATTTGCACGTGCCAGGATTGGAGTTCTGTCTTTGCGTGAGCAGGAGAGGAGAATCTGCCACAGGGAGACCACGAGATGGGTAATCGGGTACCTAATAACATCACTGACTGCTGTAGGTGCGTGTTTGGCAAATAGATTCCACTGTAGTAGTGCAGGTATAGAGCTATACTATAGGTTAGGCAGGCTGAAATAAATGGATATTGTTGAATGAAACTGATTAATCTCTTTATTCTTGTAGCTGGTCATGCGGCAAAACTTTTTTTATTTAGTGGTAATAGTTATATTAAAAATTTAAAAGACTATAAAGGAGCTCTTGTTAGTAGTAGAGCATTTCATCTTACTTTTCCTTTTTTTTCATGTTTTTTTTCTTGTATATAATTTTAAACTACTGTTCTAACAGTTATCTCATTAGCTACAACATCTTTTTTGAAAAAACTATCCAAAACACATGCAAGGTAAATGAGATGGTAGTAAAATAGTTAAAGAACATTTTATGTTTACATATTACAGAAACAATGCTGCTGGTTCAGTTCTGGTGAGATGGGCGTACATCAATGGAAAAAAGACACATATGGCAAGAATATGTCATTAAAGAAAAAACATATAGGACTGTCATTTAAGTTAAATGCTGATGGATCAGAGATTAGATTCTGAGGTCTCATTTAGCCTTAAGGTATGGAGTGTATCCGTGAGTACAGTGATAATGGTTAATATTGTTCTAATGGATCATCTGTCCAAAAATAATAATTGAAAGGACCTTTCTGAATTTGTAATATCAGCTTATCCCATGGGAGAAAAGCATAGCTGTAAGACCTATGTTATGAAAGAGACCATGGAACAGTTTCTTTCTTTTGATGGTGTTCTGTACTTAATTTGTATGCTGTTATGAGGGCTTAAAACTGAAAATTGAAATTTCATGTCAGACTGTTAGGCAAAAAAATATAGTTACTGATCAAAGATGCTTGGTGCATTTTGGTTTATAACAACAGAAGTATTTGTGCTGAAAGTGCTTCACTGGTGGATTCAGAAAAGTCTTGTGGAAGTCAGCTCTGAATAGGAAAAAGCAAACCAAAGCATTATTACTGCAGCAGAGTCAAACTAATTTTTGCTTTTTAATTGTTTTCTTTTATTACGTCAACTTACTGGCTTGAAACTAATGCTGATTAAAACAAAGGCAGAGTCTGTTAGAGACCAGACAGAATTGTAAAAGTAATCTGAAATATAACCCTGACATTTGGTCTGAAAATTTCAGTTTCAAGGAGCAGGTAATTAACATCAATAATTTCTCAGACGTGCTGGGTTTGAGCTCTGAAAATTGTGGGTGAAATTCAGACATCTTCACCAAAACATCAGAGATGTGGTACTGAAGTTTAGGGAAGTCACCCTAGATTCACTTTACGGTCAATTAAGGAAAAATGGGCACCTTCAGAGAGTGATTCATCTCATCCTAAAATAGGCAGGTCAGACGAATTGCCCCCTAGAGATGCCTGTTTCCCTCTGTTGACTGTAGAAAAGCCTGCAGTGACAAAGTCAGAATTAAATGTCTAATCTTTTGATGTCTAAAGCTAGGTTAGATGAATCTCACCATGTGTTAATAAGGACCGGCTCTTCCTGCAGTATTGGTATTGAATAACATCTACCTCAGGGGCACTCCAGCAGGACTGTTTCTGGAAGGAACTGAGAAATTTTGACTGAGAAATTCTGGGGGTACCCAAGCAGAATGACCCCAACGTTGATTTTGGGTTTTTGTTACCTTTTTAGATTCATTGGTAATAGTTGGGTTTATTTTAATTGGAAAAATAAAACACTGATTATTTTTGGTTTTCATCTTTTTTTGTGGAACCTTAAAAATTAAGATTTATTTTATTCTCTTGAGTGTTAAAAGATGCTGTGGGACTTTTCCAAAAGCCGATGACTGTCTATGATGTGTTGCACAAATTTCCTTTCCCCATTCATTGTGTTGATAGATAGTGGCTACCCTGTTAGTCTGGTAAGTGTAGCAAAGCTGAGTGGGAGAAAAGGGAGTTTTATAAAGGCTGGCAAAGTATGCTGCTCTTGGAAAACATCTGTGAAATTGAACACCTAGATACACTTGTAATCAAAACCCTTGGCATATATCAGAAAACACATCTGTTTTAAATAGAAAAAAGAAAATGGTGAAGGATATGAGAATGAATGGTAGTCTTGTTTTCTGTAACACTTGCTATTGTATTGACAGGGTTGATCCAGAAGACCTACACTCTTATGAAAATATTTAGAGAAAAGTTGTGGGTGTGTGTACTCTACAAATTAGAAAAATAAGAACAATCAGAAGACCTTTGCTTAAAAAGGTAATGTCCTGAGCATTCAGCTGTACTGTGATAGAATATTTTCAACCTTTTGGGTCACATGATACTTTTCATGCTTAACTACTGTAAATACAAACTAATTTGAACATAACAGGAGCCAGAGGAATTTTTGGTTCCACTAGAAATCTCCAGAAGTAGCAGGATGGAAAATGTCCCAGTAGTATCTACAACTTCTTTTATATTTTTTTGTTCAGATGACCTGCCAAGCATGTAATAATTAGAACTTTGTGCTTGAGGTCATACTGGTTCAGTGAATTCATACCTGAATTTTTTTCAGTTACAGATTGTTCAGAATTTTCTGACAGTCATGGATGGGACAGAGTGGCTCAATTGTTCAACCTGCTTGTAATCCTTCATCTGTTTTTTGTTATGTTTTGACAAATCCTAAAACTAGAACATAGATTGTCTCAGTATCTCAAATGTACCAGGGAAATCCCTCCCCCCACCCTGAAAAGAATGTCTAAACATTGCTTGATATTACCTACCATGCTGAATAGCCTTCTATGGAGAAATATGAGTTTAGCACCTGGTAATTTACTAAGACAACAAGAAGAAAATCCATAGAAGGCAAGCTTTGATCTTTGAACTGGATTTGTGCACTGATTTAATAGTGATAGCACTATTATAATAGCGATAGGATCTCTCAACAGGCATCATCAATAAATTTTGTATAGTTTAAATTTAACCAAGTATGTTGTATGATACCCTGTATCCCTCTTTGAACCATTCAGAAATGAGGCAGTTTTGAGTATGTGCCAGGAGTTGCATGCATGTTGCTAATTGATCTTGTGTGTACAACCATGTTGACGAAGGAGGTCACAGGCTTCAATGATGAAATCTTATATTGGTAAAAGTGTTTAGCACAGTCATATCTATAATGCTTCACCTATGTTAACTTTTCAATTAGCCCTGTGTTAAATGCTCAGAAATAAGCTTTGAAGACTCTTCCTCATCCCTGTCATCTCTCATCATTGAAAATGAGAGGCCAAAAAGAGAAATAAATAGAATTCAGCCTCTTCTGTGTAAGAGCTATAAGAACTGATAAAAGGTTGACTTTAATGCAAGTATGTGATAATATCCTGTTAAAAGGCAACTTTTGACTACATAGGAAAACACATGAAATATAGCCTCTCTAATTTTTGTTGTTGAATCTATTTCTTACCATGCAAGGCCTTTGTAATTGATGAGGGAAATCCTTGATCAGAAAGATGACTAAAACTCAATAAAATTAGCTCTATGTTAATCTTATTAAATGGCAAACTTCCCTATACCTTTGTGGTCTTTGCTAGGTGCAAATCAGAATCAGGTAAGACTACTGAAATAGAAACATTACTTTTAATGCAAGTGAAAACTGTGAGCTGGGGGTGTGGGGGTGTGATATAATTCTTTCAAAAGTCAAGCAAAGCATTTTACCCTAACTAAAAATTAGAAACTGTCTTGCCTAAATTGCGATTGTTGGCAAGGAATTTTATATAACTATTATTTACTTTAGTTCCCTTGGAGTGTAACTTATTTACTTGGAAAATATTTCTGTGGAAATATATAGTGGAGCCTTTCTAACTGCTCTGAATTCTAACACATTAGCAATCTTGGTTGCCTTCTTCCAAGACTGTCATGATCAGAAAAGGTCTATATTTTGAGTTTTACTGAGCATCTTCCTGAATTCAATTCCAGAATAATGACAGCGCTGTTATGCTTTGAGAATAGTATGTATTTGCATGGGGTTTGAGAGGTAATTCAGGCCCTGACTTCGAGTGAAGTTTTTCAGACTGTTGAAAGGATAGTTTGACTATTTTAGAAGCTTACTTAATGCAAGGGCACAACATTTTTTGCCCTCACAGGTATGATGACATGATTAGCCTGTTAAGGATGCTATGACATCACTGGGCAGATGTTTCTTTGTTGTGGGCCCTCCAAGAGTTAGAATGTTTGTCATTTTGAGAAAACACTCATCTCTGGATTTACCAAGGGACCTGTTCTCTTTTTATGGGTGTCACCCCAATATTCTGTTGGTGGAATTTTTTTCTAATTCTTCTGTATTAATTCAATGACTGCATGTGATTATTTTCCCATAAACTCCTTTTTAAATTCCTTATTTTTTTTCCTCTATCACTTATAGCAAAGAATAATGCCATATATTTAAGAGTATTCTGGGTGTAGAAATGGAATGCTCAGACTTGACAAGGTTACCCTGGAAAAATTGGATATGACATGGCTGCTGGCCTAATTACGTTGTTCTTGTGGAATTCAAATACTATGTCTAGTAGCAGACAGCAACTTGAGCAAACACAGTGGAAATTTTCTTGAAGAAAGAGGACAATATATGAAATGGAAGAACATACAGCTACTTATATTAGTTGTTCTAGTGAAGGCAGTATTTAAATTATGGCAGTCTTCCTTCAAAGTCTTATAATTTTCTCTAAGAGTACATTTACATTAGTGTTTTACTTCAGGTGAAAAGTGTGTTTCATTCTTGCTTGCCCTATCTTGGTGACAGTAAGGAAGTGAAAGGCCTGAGACATCAGTGTGGGCATCAGAGCTTTCAAAAAAAGCCTAGGAGTTGGAGTTGAATTCATAAGAACTAGCAAAAGTCACCTTTCTGCATGGGAACTAAGTGCAGTATTCCAGTCTCTCTGAGCTTAGCAAATAACCTCTTTGAAAGACAGACAGACATACATCTTCATCGCTACATCTGGTTATCTTTATGGAAATGCTCTTCAAAACTCATATTGCCAATTGCAATGGATTGATGTTCTCAATAGTATTTCCTTTCATGCCTCATAAAGGGAATGCAATACAAAGTGAGCTTCTAGTGTTACTAACTTAGCAAACACATTTTGTTTTACTTCAAACACCACCTACTTTGTTTTTTTCACTTTCTTTACTTCTCCCCATCTTACTGGATTAGTCTTTCATTAACTTGTGTTTAAAATGTATTTATGAGTGAGCTTTGAAAAAAAAAAAACAAACCAAAAAAACCCCACAAAATCCCAACAAACCACCAACATATTATGAGAAAAACTTTGAATGTAAAGTTGAATTATTGCAATGTTTTTCTTGAATATCATTCCCCAATTCCTGTATAAGCTTGCTGGAGGTACTGCAAAATTTTGCTGTATATAGCCATGATGTTAAACGAAGACCTCAGTAGCTGAATTGTAGTATAACTGCCTGTAATGAGCGAGATGGAAATGGGCAAGCCCTAGGTGATGCGGAACAGAACCAAGTTTTTGGCTAGGAAGAGCAGTAATTACTTTAAAAGTAGATGTTTTAGGCATTTAATGACCACTAATTGCTTTCTACCTGACAAATATAATCTAGTGCTGGCTAGAGCTCTTAACCACCTTGGCTATTTGCAATAAGAGAGGATCAATTCCCTCATCCTTAGGCATGGGGTGAGTTTGAAACATGTCAGTGCCATTCAGGAAGGCCTTGCCATAAACACTTTGACTAGTAACTGGTGTGGTGTACAGAATCTTAGAGCTGAAATGTGCCTAATGCCCTTTTTTTCAGAGCAAAAATGTTTGCTTGCTTTACCTGAGAGATAAAAGTATTTCACATTTGTTTGTCTTTACTGAGAACAATGGTGAGAAGTGAGCAGGATCGGTGTGTTCTCTAGGAAAATGGTGTCTCTTTTTCTGTCTGACAGTGCCAAAGGGGGGAAAACTTAGGTGTTTCTTACTAGAGTGGTCTTAGAATCATAGAATAATTTAGGCTAGAAACGACCCTTCAGATGGAGTCCAAACACTTACCCCAGTCTTCCTGTTCTTCCTCCTGTTCCTTCTCCTACTCCTTTTTCCTCTTTTTCCCCTCTTCCTATTTTTTCTTACAGCTTTTGTTTCTTCTTTTGCTAAATGCTTCCTCCTCATTTTGTTAATCTTTATTCATTTTTTCATCTTTCACCTTCAGCAAACACAAGTCAACATAAGACCAAGTGCTGAGTCCTTTAAGACAGAAACATTTTGTAGGACCTCTCTGCATATTTCAGAATGTCTAAGTATGCATTTATATAGTCATGTATACAATTTTGTATATGCAACATTTCACCTTCAGATGGAGAAAACAAGCCTAAAGCCTCATGTAGTATAATCAGGACAGATTTTAAGAGCAAAACTTTGTTCAAATTACAGTATCCTTGTCAGGTTGGAATTGCAACAGGGAGAAATGCCTACCTTTGCTTTAGTTAGGGCCTTTGATGTCTATCATCTTAAAAATACCACAGCTGGGCATGGGAAATAACCTGTCTGAAACAGTTATTTATCAGCTAATGTATTAGAATAGCTGAAAAATAGTGTTGGTGAATTTTTTTAGGTTGTGCGGATTTGTGATAGGAAATGAGAAGCTAGTCAAGCCACGCCATTCAAGTTTGTATAATGCTTCTTTCCTGCCCGTATTGATCAATGAACTGACTGCACTGGCATTTAAGATACCAGTATTAGAATTCACGGCTAAGTCTCTGATGAGATCAAGAAGTCATGCCAGGCATTCATCTGTTTTTTGTGTGTGCAGACCAAGTTTGTTTAGGAGACTTTCTTCTTGAGCTGCTTGGGAAGTTCTTTGGAAAAGGCAAACACAATAATAATAATGATTATAGGTTGAAAGCATACAGACCAGACTCTCACAAAAATACCAAATTTAAAGGCTTGATAAATAATATTTAGACCTATTGAAGCCCGCAATGATTTTGTATTTTCAGAGTTGACAAACTAGTACTTTATTCAGGTTTGGGTTTGAAAATTCAGTTTGGTAATGAATTTTTTATTTTATTTAACGTTGCCATATTTAGCTGCAGTTCTAAATCACTGCATTCTCTGGGTTTGGCAGTGAAATGTTAAGCATCACATTTTGTTCCTAGTGAAACTCTTGTATGTGTTTCTGTGAAGCCTGCAGTTTAACATGCTGTCCAGAGATGGAAGCTGCTTGCTTTGACAAGGTCAGGTTGGAAAGGTGGCCACATTCCCTGAATAAGAAAGCCAGAAGGCCATAGCATTCTATTTCATTAGACAGCCCAGGACTCCCTTCTCACAGAAAAGGAGGGAGAATGAATGCTATGGAATTTAAAATAACTATTTCAGCTCTTCCACAGCCTGGAAAATGTTGCTCTTGGGCAATATTCTGTTAATGACCACTATTGGGCCAGATGTTCAGCACATGTAAATTAGTGTATTTCCATTGACTTCAGTGGAAGTAGGCCAGCTTACGCCATCTGAGGATCTGTCCCCTCAGCTTTCTTTCTAAACCAGTAGTGATTTTAGATAAGGTGATGCAGTATTATCTGTCATAGTTCCAGTTTCCAGTGGAGGGGAAAAAGAAAATTAATGTTTGTATTTACCTCATCGGTGTGAAAACAGATTAAACTGTGACAAAGAATCAATGTGATTCAAGCAATCACATTTAAAAATGCTGAATGTAACAGACTTGCTTTGTTTTTCAGTGGGTGTTTTCTTTGCTAGAACAAAACTTTATAATTTCTAGACAGCCAGCTAATTCTCAAAGCTTCTTATATCACTTAGGCCAATGGGGTGGAATAAATGGAATGTATTAACCTTAAAAAGATCCCAAATTTTTGTTGTTTGTTGAGGGGTTTTTAATTATTTTTTTGTAAATTAAGACAGACTCATGCAGGGGCTCTAAGAAACGGGACAAGCTCTGTGAACTGGGTGCATTCCTTCTGCCTTTCTATTCTGCTCCCATTCAGCACTTATAATGGTAATGAAGTCTAATTACAAATGCATGTGACTGCCTGTTGTAATCTGTCAGTGTGTTTCTGAAAAACCTTGTGCCAGTTCAGTATTGGTCATTAGATAATAAGGATTGATAAAACGTAAGGGGCAAAATGTTAAAAATGCTACTATCGATTAGAACGCACCTTAATAATGAAACCATGGGCCTGGGGACGAAAGCCATGGATCATTTTGACAATTCAGCCTTAGATTGTGGATGAGACAGAGTGGGGACAATTAATCCCTCAGAGCCACAAATCACAAATAAAGTAGTTGCAGCTCATTACAACCTGACCTTGCTAAACGGCCTTGAAAACATAAGTGACCTTCTAGTATTTGAAAAGATTACAAAGCTCTATTGAGAAATATCTATTTTTTTAAAAAATGTTTGGGAACCACATGACTTAATTTTAACAGAACTATCTTGATGAAAGAAGCTTTTAACTTCACCATCTTTCATGCACCAAATTGCTACCATCTCATGGAACTGATGGCAATACTGTAGGGGAATGTTTGGGAAAGATCTTAAAAGTCAAAAGTCTTGCTCTGTGCAATTAATCAGTGGAAGATTGTGCTACAATAGCTTTGAAGAGACAATAGTTTCAATGAGCGATCTAGTAATTCCAGTTAGGGCTTTTATAAATGATCTGGCATTATTGGAACACTGCATAATTACAGGAAAACATGCTTCTTCATGTATTGGAGCCAAGTCTAATCCCAAAACTTTGGAAGTTGTTCAGCAAAGTATTTCATGAACTCTCCTCATGTTTCCACCTTAAGTGGGAATAAGGAGAGGGCACATGTTTTGCATTTCTGTCCATTCACATGCACTGCAGATGTTCTTTGGCTAAGTGGAGTCATGACTTCAATGCCTTGTCATGGGCTAGTGCATATGGAAATCAGAGTATTAAGCTAGTTGACTGCATGACTAATCAAAGATCCCATGATAAATAGCTAGATTCACATCCCTAAATATTCTGTTTAGAACTGTACGCAAAGAACAGAGTTTCTAATTAATTAGTCCACCTTAATTTGCTCTTTAACATTGAGTCAGGCTCAGCTCTTACATCTTCCTACTGACTTTGATAGATGTAAACATTCCTTCAGCAGATTCCTGGGAAGAAGGAATCACCATGATCCCCAGTATTGTCTTAACTGTGCAATACGTTTGCAGTACTGATTTCATTGTGCTTTGAGCTAGGCCAACATGTGACTCTTTAGTTATTACTCCTTCCTTTCAGTGGAACTGAAAGAGATGTTTCCAAATGTCCTCATTATACATGAAATTAAGCCTGTTCCTGCATACGGCACCCCCTTCACTAGATAAATGCAATTTCCCTTAAGGCCCCAATTCTCTAAATACAGGAGATGTGTACCTTTCCATGAGGATCAGCCAACTTTGCCTGTTCTAGACAAGAGATAAGGTCTTCTATAGGGCTGAGAACTGTTGATTAAGAATGTCCTACCCACACGCCTCATGGTTCTGGTAAGAGAGATGCAGCTAGTGTGACATCAGTGATGGTTGTGTGGCTGTGGGGAAGGGAGAGAACAGTTCCAAATTCTCCAGTCTTTGGTATTTAGGCAAAAGCATCAAGTATCTTATGGTAGTACACTACAATAGATAATAGATCTTCTGAAGCATGCTGAGTCTGAGAAATGCTGCTCGACAGATAGCAGTTTCCACAGAAGTAGAGTTTTCAAGAGAGTCCTGAAATGCAGCCCCATGTAGAGGACACTGCAAAAAAACTCTGCTGATGTAACATCAGCACAAAATGAGCGTTGTGCATGAAGTAAACCATTTCAGTCCACTGGCCATGGAAGGAGTGAGGTGAAGGAATCTCCATGCTGCTGCTAGAGGAACTGTGAGAGCCCACTCTCAGAGCAGCTGGATTTGATGACAGCTTCCAGGTTGTAATAACCTGGCATTACCAGGACTGAGCTTCTCAGCCATGGAGGAGCTCTCTCTTTGTCACCAGGCTTGGATGAGAATGCTTTCTGCACAGAGTGACAGAAGGCTATTGTGGCATTACCCTATGCAATACATAGAGATCACCTCTCTGCCTTTCTTACCGTACTGGAAGACAGATGAACAAAAGGGATTCCTCTGAAGCTTCATTTGGTACTTCTACATTGACAGCCAAGGAACAACTCAGCCTATCCCCTAGATGTAGCAGTTACTAGATCTGGTCAGAAAGCATTGTGGCACTTTCAATAGCTCAATGGCTGAGTAGCCTCCTCACTTTTTGAATTAATACCTCATCTGATCTTCTAGTGAGCGACCCAAACTGCTTCCCCCAAGGGACTTCTCCAGCACTTCAGCTGTAGTACAGGTCTCATAACAGTGATAGTCATGGTCATGTGCTTGTAGGTACACACAGCAGGGCATGGCACAGCTCAATTACTGGAATGAAATGATTCCTTGTAAGAGGAAAAAGAATTCAACCATTTAAGTACAGCAAGGTACTGCCTGCAGGCAATGTGGTAGCGACTCATGTGACCGGGACGCCTAGAGCTATTGCTCTGACACTTCAAACTTTTCCTTTTCGAGTGGGGATTTAAACAGGGTTTCTGGTAGTAGCGAAGGTGATTTAAGAATCAAAACAAAAGTTTCCTTTACCTTTCTTACTTAGTAGCTCCACTTAGTGGCTAACCAGATAAAACACCGTTTCCTTTAGGGTCTGTGATACCTGGTGCTATTTTGCACATTGCTTTTTACCTGCAACCCACCTGTCTTCTGCAGACACGCTGCGGCAGTGTTAAAGGCTGAGCAGTGCACTAACTGCAGAGCAGGGAAAAATCCCTGCTGATTCTCTGCTGAGCTGAGCTGTCCTTGTATCAAACCTCACGCCTGGGATTGTGTCTATCCAGTTCTTGTGTAGTTCTCGTTTCCTTTGCAATTTCCTAGCTCATACGGAGTGCTGAATCATAGCAGCTCAGCACGCAGCCTTCCACCTTCATGGACGACACTCTCTCTGCTCGGATTCAGTCCGGCCTCCCTCCACAGGCTTTCTGCTGTTTGAATCCTCCTTGTACTTCATCTGATTTCTGGCTTCCAGGGACAATTTGGGCTCCTTGTGTACTGTATTTACTGGGGAATCTGATTTTTAGGAGTTGTTAAGCATGCCCGAAGAATATTCTGGGGACCAAATTCTTCAGAAAGGCAGAGAGTTTCTGGCTTCAGTAAGGTGAGATGCCAATTTGTTCATCTTCATATAAAAGCCTGAAGTACTACTTCAAAGCTAAAAGCATAAATAATTGAAGCAGCTGAAGGAGTTTTGGTGTTTCCAACATGTGGAAGGAACAGAAAAATGATTTTCAGCTGCACAGATGTGGACATAAGTAAATACTGGTCTATCAAGGATGTGAAATCTAATTTCTCCAAGCAGGCAAACTCCTAATAGCTTTCCTTAAGAAGCAGTTGTTCTGGAGAATGGAGTTAGTGTCGTAGGTGTGCATTTGGCATTTGTATGTATGTTCTGCCTGTGCTCCAAACATAGCTGTGTATGGCTTGCTGTCTAAAAGAAAGCAGAATTCTGCATGTGTATTTTATGAAATATTTGGGCATTATGGAGGCTCCTAAGTATTCTGTAAGTTACTGTGATGAAAATAAATGACCTTTTCCTTTGTATTTAAGCACTTGGCTCACTTCTGGTATGATGAAGCAGCAAGAAGAAGTAGTAGTGGCTCCCAGGTCCCATTGTGTAACCATTTGACATACAGAAAACTTCCATTATTTACCTGCAGCTTTTTTGTCTTGTTTGGTGAAGACCACATCAGTGTGCTTGGCTGCTTTTCTAAATGCATACAGTCTGCTTCTGTACAGGAGCTCCATTGCTTCATTTGGTTTAGCTCCTTATATGGATCAACTTTATTAATCTTGCTGTCCTGTCACTATAGGATATTCCAGCAGTTGTGCAAATAGAGTCGTGATTTAGCACTGCTCTTTCACCATGAGTAGCAGCCTGAACGAGCTTGTGAATTCACAGCTTATTTTCTTCAGTTTTTCCCTCTTTTCTCCACTCAGCACTGTCCCACCAACGTGCAGCTACTCTGGCCATCCCATCTGAGCAGCTGATATCCTGGCTTTTCCTGTCCCAGAAAGCTGCTGCAGCTGTGGCCTCGCTCAGAGACAGAGGTACACAGCTTGTACTTGCTGCGTGCCTCTGTCCATCACTACAATAGCTGTCATTTTCATACTCAGAAGTGGGGCCACATGTGGCCTCTCTGGTGGGTATCCTGAACATCTCGGGTACATGCTTAAATACCAGTGATCATCTGGCTGTAGAGAAAGCACCTGCATATTCTGGGTCTTTATAGAAGTAACCATTTTTCTTGGTTTCCTCCATTTTTGATAACTGAAATTCCTTCATATTTATACCATCAGTTTCCAAGTACCCATGCCCAGCATGCTTTACTACATAGAAGTCCAATAATGTTTTTCATAGTGCAAAGGTAGGGCTTGAACTTCCTTTAAGTTGGTATATTGAGCATTGATCTGAATAGTGAATTGATGAGGTGAACCACATGGATCTCAGGCTCGGTCTAAGTCATGTCAAAAGTGAGTTCCTGGGTCTCATATAAGAAAAAAACCCAATGTACATAACCTAAGTCTATAAAAGCATATGCAAGCTCTTCCTACCCCCCTGTTTATATGTACAATGAAAGAAGCTAATGGCTTAACAGTTCATGTCATTAGTGACCTATTTTAAAACCTTACTCTGAAATTCTGATTTCAGCATTATCTGTGCTGAAATTTTCTATTCTGGATGCCTGCATCAGCCCACTTCCATCTGTTCAAAATAAAAAAGTCCCTATTCTCTCCAGGGAAGAAAAAGAAGACAAAGTACATTTTGTGTGTTCTTGTATAGGTTTGATAAGCTCCATCACACTGTTTTTTAGCCTCTGCTTAAAAATGTTGTGGGATCATTATTTTTCACTATTCCAGTGAAAATCTATTAGGAAAAGACTGAAAAATCTGTAATAGCTGTATTCCCTGAAAATATTGCCTGTACAGCGCACACCAAGAGCAATATTGTAGGGGTTGAGCAAAATCTTGTCAGGGATTACTTCTCATAGAGTTTTAGGCTACTGTGGTGTCAAGCCCTGGAAGATGAAGCCTATGCCTACCCATCACAGTGTAATGCACTGCTTGGGATGCTGGAGTTAGGGGTCAGCCCCTGCTCTGAGCACAGGGCAGGCCAGCAAAGCTGAGGGCAAGGAGATTCTTTTGGGGTTTCTGGGTTCTCTTTACTGTTGTTTGGACTGAGGAGGAGGAAGTTCTACTTAACTGCTAGAGCTGAGGAGCTGTGAAAGGACATGGCCATAAAAGTGAACAAGAAACAATTTGTGGAAATCAGGACAGGAAATGCTGCCACTGGTATAAGATGGCAAGAAAATTGTAGTAGTGTGGATATGGGTTGAGGTAGGGACAGGAAGAAAAGGTGTAGAATTAGGAACTGGAGGGTAATGTGTAGGGGAGAGACCAAAACTAGCAAACAGGAGTAAGAGGAGGAGTGAATTACTACTAGAGTGAATCTGAACAAGCCAGAGACTACAGTGCTTAATAGAAGAATGGGATAGGAAACTTGACTGGTGCAGTTTAGGGTTGCATTTGCAAAGTTATTGGTATAAGGATTGGAAGTAGGCAAGAACTGAGAAGTATTTGCAATGGAAAGTGGTGATGGCAACCAAAGGTCACTCATCTCTAGACCTGAGAGGTAAAGCCAAGATACAGTGTCCCATGGTCCTATGCTGCAGCACGTCCCTGGGAGACCTGTGTGCCTCTCAGCCCTCCCTTTGACCTAATCCATGTGCAGGGTACCATTGCTCTTACCGCTCACGTGGCCAAAGCCTCTGCTATAGGCCATGAAGTGCCAGCTCTGTATTTCAGCTTCAGTTCCTTCCATACAATAGATTTTTTCAGGCTTTTTTTTTTTTTCTCTCCTCTTCTGTATTTTCTTTAACAACCTATGAAATTACAGATAAAAGAGTACAAAACCATGAATGTTGCAATAAAACCAAGTGCTAAAAAAAAGGAAAATAAAAAAGAAAAAAGAATAATGCTGTCCATGAAGCCTTAATTGGGCCCCCTTGTGTGTATACATTTTGATACTGTCTCTAATTACATGGTCACACACTGCTTTTTCCCATGGACCCCTGCATCGTTCTATGCGCTAAGTAGAAGGTGTTTGCTGAATGAGTGCAGCTTTAAGTTGTTTTATTCTCGCTGTGGCATGGGTAGTCCCAGGCTTGCCTTACTGTATGCTGCTCAAGACCAAGACTGAGCACAGAATTACTAATTTCCTTGAGCTTTTTTCATTACTACCTGTTTTGCAAACAGTAACATTTATTTTTGAAACACAGCCCCTCTGAGACAAGGGGTAAGGCTCTCCTCCTCCTGCATGTGGAAGAAGGGATGCAGGGTGGTTTGGCATCCAAAGATAGCAGAGGGCTGATGTTCCCCTGGAGCTACACAGTGTATGTCATTCTATGCGTTCAAACCAGGCTGCCCACTGACTCCAGCCTGCAGCTGATAGGTGCAGCCTTCTATGGCACAGCCCTGTTTCTCAGGTACCCTTTCTCAGGACACAAAAAAGTGAAGATGCTGGAAAAAGTGAATGCTACGAGGTGAGCAGAAATGACGTGCCTGAGATTTTGTAGGAACCAGTGGTGAAGACTAGCTGTAATCTGCAAGGGCAGGACTCAAGAGAGTTAACCCTGCAGCCATTGATTCCCTGGCTTCATCCCTTCCCTTATTCATCTCTCGTTTCCTAGTCTCTGCAATGAGCAAACGAGGACCGTGCATACAGGCACGTGTCCTTCACTGCTCAGGACAAATTCAAAGTATTGGTTTGGGATGAATGATGCTGGGGTCATCTGTGGAAGAATTTGTTGTGTAGTCAAACACTGTATTGTTGTGGACATGCACAGAGTGGGGGCTGAATTAAGATTGTGCAGAGGCTCTTAATTTTGGAGCAATAAAACTTCTGAGTAGCTTTATTGTTCCTCTAATGTAGCTTGTGTGTACATGTGTTTAATATATTGTTTTTTCACTTATGAAAAGATACTAACAGGCTGCGCTCTTCAAATACTTCTATAAAAATTCTGAATTTAGCTTTCTGAACAGGTTTTTGAAATCAATACAGAGAGAGCCGCTAACAGGAGGTAAACTACAAACCACAAACACTTTCAATAGGATAGCTCTTTTTATATAACATTTGATATCATTTTCACAGCATGATCTCTACTTTCATACTGTGATAGCTTTTACCTGGAGTTTAGATGATTCATTTTTGTAGTGGATACTTAACTTTTATATGAGGAAAATGCAAGAGGAGCCAGCACAGCATTAAATGAACTATAGTCACAGCATTAAATGAACTACAGTACAGTAATGATGTAGAATGCTCAGATCCTTGCTGTTGCACAGGGTTGGATTCACAAACGGTCCATCGATCCATAAGTGAGGAGATATGGAGGTCTGGAATTTTTCTCAGTTTTTTTGTATATGTAATTCAATTTTTAAAAGTAGATTGGGGACTTGGCACTTGTTCAGTAAGTGAGGAGGGAGACTTTTTTTTTAAACTTCCATGCTAACGTGAGGTTTATACGGAGTGCATGGAATTATGTCTGTTATTTGGTTTTTCTGGGAAATTATTGTTGTGGTTGAGGTTTTTTGGGCTACTCTACCAAGCTTCTGTTATCATATGCTTGAAAATTCTTACAAACCATTTACTAACAATGGTGCTTCATATATTATGATTCTCAACCAGTTTTCATGTCTCTACCTACTTCTGAATAACACAAAAATGTAAAACCTAAAAACCATTGTTTTGATCCTGCTGAAAAACAGCTTAAAGATAGAAATAGAAAAATTTGCCCTATTTCCTCTGTTCAACCTATCAGCAACCTCCTCCCTTTCTTCAGGTTTCCATCCCAATAATTTTGCTTTTCCTTTTCAAGAAGTCTGCATGTATAAAATGGCCTGACATGCCACCAGAAAGCTGTTGAACTTGAGGCTCATCATAAGGAATCATCTCTTTGGACTTTGCGGAGAGAGAGAACAAACTGATTTATAACATAGGTCAGAGAAAGTTGAACTGGACTCACTTTTTTAAAGTCTAGTTAAGATTTGTGTCTCTAATTCGGTTCTTGCTTTGGAAACAAATAGTAAAGGAAACCTTTCCTGCTTGCTACAAACCATCAGACCTTGCTCATTTCAAAGCAAGCAAACAAACAAATCTCATAACTCCTATACTGCTTCTCTAAACTGAGGATTGACCTGATTTTTGTCAAACAGTATCTTGTAGGACTTGCATTGCACTTGACCAGGATGGTATTCGTCCCTTTCTACATTTGTCATAACTAAATATTGTAAAGCCATTTTAGAACGAATGAGACAATTGTCTGAGCACCACAAGCTTTGCTAATAGGTGCTGAAAGTCCTACCCCAGGGTTTCATGCACGTTCAAAAGCAGCTATCCTTGATTATCTCCTGTACTTTACTGTACTGAACAGCATACTGTGTTGAATCGATATTTCTTCTGCTCCCTGAGGTTCTTAATTCACATGTTCAGAAAACTTCATGTTTTGTATTCCTTGAGAGACACCAAATACACACAGAAATGCACGTTAAAGGGCCCCTGCTTGCACCCCATCTGTATGAGCTTATCACTGGGAATGACTGAGGTCTGCTTTACAACTCGAATCTCCGCGCGTACGCGCTCTGCTCCCAGCCTGGCTCTGTCTCAGGACTCTTCTGTTTCTCCCACTGGAACTCAGGAGGCAGGTTTTACCCATAGCATGTTTTACAGTGCACGTGTGACACTGCTGCCTGACTTCTACCCACTCTGCTGTTTAAGAATTGCAGATCTGAAGTAATTTCTGGGAGGTTAAATTATTCCTAACCTTAAGTGGAATAATGTTATTTCCAGAGCCTCGTAACATCGTTTTTATTTCTAATGATGTAGGGAACCTAGTCAAGGTCATAGCCTGGGTATGCTAGGTGCTGTACAAACATCTTATGATAGTTGCTGCCTAGAGAAGGAACCATAACTACTAAGAAGATGTCTGTCTGTCCTTTAGGGTTTCTGTCCTTTAATGGAAAGGTTTCAATGCAAATGCTGGTATTGGTGAAGCAGCAGGGCAGATTTACACCTGCTAAAATCTCTGTTCAAGAACTCAGTTAAATTTGAGACTCTTACATTTAGATTTGGTTGTTTAAAGCAACAAGAAATCTTTCAGGATCTTGCAGGTGATTTACACTATAAAGTTTCTTGAAGTGAAATTGAATCAATTTCCATCAATTTAGCTCTTTCCTAAGCTGTACAAATTCAATATGATTCTGGTACATAGATGGAGCCTGCCATATGTTTAAAACATTATGAAGCATGGTGCTGGGGTAGCAGAGATGGTGAACTTCTAGGACAAGCAAATACTGTTTTTTCTGACAACCTTTGGGGACATGAAGCCAGGTACACTTTTTTGCTTCAGTAAATTACTACATGTGGCGGACTTAACGTTACAGTCCTTTACCTTTCCCTTCACAGAATTTCCTTTCCAGTATAGCTTTCAATACCCTGCTTTTGAATCAGAAAAGCACAAAACCACATCCAAACTGAGTAGTGCAGGACAAGGATCTCTGCCCCCTTTCCTCACTGTGCTCTCATTATGGAGGGCCTGTGTACTGGAGGGGTGGATGTTAAGAGTTATTGCTCTGAATGGGAAATGCTCAGAGGGAGAACAGTGCATGAAGCAAAAGCTGCTACAAGTTACTGTGCTTGGAAACAAAAGGGTAGTAGTTCTCTGTGAGGTTCCTGCATCACAGCAAAAGCATGGGCTGATAGCAAGTAACTGCCACTGCCAGTGGAAGTCAGAGGGGAGCCTTGGCAGGGAAGAGGTGTAGATGATTGGGAGGTGGTCCTTAGAGGCTTTGTGCCTGGCAGGAGCTGCCTGACACCATTTCCTGTGCCCTCTGCTCCAGGCTGCTTTTTCTAAGTGGGCAACAGAGCAGCTTTGCAGCAAAGCTGTGGTCAGGCATGGCGGTTGGACATCTCCCTCCGTGATGTTTTTGTATGAGGTGGGGAATCCAGTATGGATCAAAGGTGGCTGGAGGGGAATCCCAAAGCTTTCAAATCCTCCAATCCCTGTAGTGAGATTTCAATCACCTGTTCAAACTTTGAACAAAAAGACACTCCCTGTGAAAACCTTTTCATTTAATTAGACTTCCTGATATGATTAAAACTGCTTTTGATATGGTTTATTAACAGTTTCAGTCCCAAATTAACATGTTACCAGTATAAATTTGGACACTGGTCTCCGACCCTTTTTTTGTTAGGAGAGCTTTCCACTGAATCCTTATTGAGCAACCTGGTCTCCTGGAGGGTGTCCCTGCACATGGCAGGGGGGTTGGAACTAGGTGATCTTTAAGGTCCATTCCAACCCAAGCCATTCTATGGTTCTGTGAAGGCAGGATGAACTAAGCAACTGCTACTCAGATGAAGGGTTATCATGTGCCTTTCCTTGCATGCAAAGGTTCTGCAAATGAGAAAACTGTTATAAACAGAAGGGTAGTTTGCCCGTGTTGTTAACTGAATAAGAACTGTGTCTATGCTTATAAAGACCCTAGTTATTAGGATTTTAATTGTCTTATTAACCTCTATTAAAAAAAAAAATAGGAAAAAGGCAATAGGTAAATATTGTGACAGGACCACAGAGGAAGTTGCCTAAAAGTCAGGTAGTTTAAGTCTTAGGATTAATGGTGATCCCTAGCACAAGACTTTGGGCCATGTTAGAATCTACATATTCTTAAAGTCCCAGGCATTCTGATGAGATGCTCTAAAGAGGGACAAGCACAAAGTCAGATTAATTTCTTTCATCTTCAAAAGTATGATGATATAAACTTTACCTTGAGCAGAAATTTGCCCTCTAATCCGATAAAATAATTATTTGCCAATAAAATATGGGACAATTCGCCTACCTGCTCCCTCTTCCCACTCCCCGTCTCCCATTTGCTGTGCACAGTGGCACTCTGTCTTCAGTGTCAGCTCATGTGAAGTTGCCCCTTGGTGTGAAGGGGGCTTTTGATTGCAAATGGAAGCTGCCATGTTACCCAGGGTGATACTTCTGATCAACCATCTTGTAGTTGTGGTCATAGAGGGCTTGACATCACAAATTAAAGGCAGTCTTTCACTCTTCATCTTGAATCTGCTGATGTTATCTGGCTGCATCCAAGAATTAAACTTTAGTTTTACTTATAGTAGTTGTCAATAAGAAGAATAACTATGCTTCTGTCATCAAGCAAGACTTAATAAAAACACACCAAGAAGTGACAGTCAGGCAGATTTTTCGATCAGAATTAGAGAAATGATTGTTATAGGTGTTCAGCCCCATAGCTCATCACACGGAAAATTCTCCCTTGAACAGAACAGCTGACAGTGACTCTTTAATCTGCTGATTCTGATCCCAACAGATTTCGGTGGGGAGTGGGGGGAAATGAATATATTTTAGCACTAGCAAACCAAGTTGCAGTATTTACCAGGATTTAAAATTATTGTCTTTCAAAAGATTTAAGTATGAGCAGGTGGTTATGTAAATGATGGTTCTTTAATTTGTCTAATAGTGTTCTTTTTTTTGTTCCTCCTATTATTCATTTCACTATTTTGCTTGTGGCATCCAGCTGTGATCCAGATGTACGAGACCATTGATTTTAGTCAAATTCATCAAAAGGTAACATTAGATGTAATGAAGTCCAATAATGATGTTTGTATCTTTCTGTATGTAAAACACTTGAAAGAGCTCTGCATGCGTGAGGTAAAATAGATGACAGAGGAAGGGAATGGTAAAGATGACTTGATGTATTCCATTTGTTCAATGAAATAAGCAGCATGACATATGATATATTGGAAAACATAGAAGACTTGGCTACTAGAAACTTCCGCTTAGAGAAATTGCCTGCCTTTGTTATTTTTACTACTTGCAGTGGGCCTGTATACAAAGATTTTGTGACTAAGCACATGTGCCTTAAGTTACACAGCAAACTGAATGTGTTCCCATATCCCTGATGGTATAGGTCGTACATAGACAGTATGCATCCAAAGTACAGTAGTAGGTCCCAAGCAGCTTATTTGTAGCTGCTGGTGGTGTTATAGGTAGCTGGGCTGTCGTCTTGTGTTTGTTTACCTGAACAGCAAGAATTTATGTGGTCTGGCTAAGCTCACCTCAGAGTCTCAGAAATGGCAGCTGAGGAGAAGGTCTGACAAGTGTGGCTTCAGAGTGACGTTTTATAGACAAGCAGTTCTGAGGCCTATCAAGGGCTTCGGTAATGCTGCTCATCGTCTCTGTCCAAGGACAGCCCCAAGCACTATCTGTTTGGGCAGCAGATGATGGATGTCAGTGAAATCTGATCACATTCTCATCCCCATTTCTGTCCTTGTTCTGCTAAGTGGCTGTCGTGGTTTTACCCCGGCTGAGAGCTGAGATCCACACAGCTGCCTGCTCCTTAAAGGAAAAGAGCAGGGAAAGAGGGAAGTGGGGGGGGGGGGGGGAGGGTGAGAGGCAAGGGAAGGGAAAAGGAAGGGGCAAATAACCCCAAAACCAAGAAACTAAGAGGCCTGTGGGTTGGGATAAGGATATTTTACTAAGATAACAGAAAGATAAAATATAACAATGCTAGCAGGACTTTAGAGCAAAAATATGTGAAGCTGTTGATACACAATGCAGTTTCTCACTGAACCCACAACTCAGGCCGTGCCACCCAGAGCCGTCCCAGAACCCAACCGTCCCCCAAGAACCGTGCGTCCCGGAGCCGCCCCTGGCCTTCCTCCCGTCAGCCCCCCGATATCCTGGGCAGGACATAATTGGCGTGGAATACTCTCTTTGGCCAGTTTGAGTCACCTGTCCTGGCTTCGCCCCTCCTTTCTCATGAAGAGCTGAGAAAGTCCTTGACTGTTTGACAGCAACTAGAAACATCAGGGTGTTATCAGCACTGCTTTCATTTTAACTCTCAAACACAGCATTCCATCCGCTGCTACTCCATCCTGACCAAAACCAGGACAGTGGCACAGAAAAAGCTCTGTAGGTCTCCAACATCACGAGACTTTAAAAAAAAAAAAAAAGGCGTTACTCCTTGCTATCTGTACAAATGCAAGTCAGCCACAGTCAGGGTGCATGGTTTTGTCCCCATTGCTCTAAATCTGATTTGACTTTCTACACCACTTAGCAGCTGGTGTGGGGAGCAAGGTGAGTGTGTGAGGCAGTGACTGTTCTGCTGTTCCAGGAGTCAGTTGCTGGGCTATTCCCATTACAGTACAAATCTAACAGTTATGCTGAGCTGGCCGGACACTCATTTCATAATCGTCCCTAGTCAACACGATTAACTTTTTGGCAAGGATTTTTGTTTTAATATCCAGCTTTGAGAAAGTAGCATGAACCTTAGTGGCAACTGATCGTCATTGTGCTAATGCAGCCAAACGGCTTTTTGCTCACTTTTACCAGGAATATTTTGAAACTTTAGTCTTCAGAAAAACCCAACTGCTGCTGCCCAGAGAGATAGGGAATACAACAGAGGATATGACCTTTCTGAATGTTTTCTTATCAGGCAGCATAAGTACTGTATGTCCCACTAAGCTGCTTCAATAGAACCTTGTCAAGTTATCACGTTACTCGACATGTTGCTGATAATGAATACATAAAAGCTTTAGATATTGAGGACTCGGAGGAAATAAATAAGATTTACTGAAAAACCTGCTCAACATATATCCCAGGGCCACTTTTATTTTTTTCCACGTGGGTTTTCTGCTGCCTTTGGTCCCTTAGATAAATGGGATGATGCAAGAGTTTCTGCTTCTTGAAATGTGAAGTGCAGATGTGGGTAGATAAATGAATAAAGTAAATGGTCATCTATCTCCATTGTGAAGAACTCAATCACATTGTAATCATATCAGCCTTATTCTCCAAAACTGGCTGATATTTTGCTTTTCTGCTACCACAGGCTTCTCTAGCCCTGGTTGATATCTGCAATATCTTCTCTTGCCCTGTATTCTTACGAGGGCTGAATGCTGGGGAGGAGTTCGTATTCATCTCTGTAATTGTGCCCTAACATAGATCAGTTCTTGTGGCTTTGAGGAATTAGCCAAAAAAACCCCAACAAAACCCCAGCAGACTGAACAACAGCATCAGTCCTTGTGACACTGTGGTACAAGGCAGCCTTTGGGACTGGGTATCTCAGCACTTTGAGATACTCCCTAGGGTTTCTCAGCAGATACCCACCGTGGCAGGTGGGAACATGGCCAGATGGGAAACTTCAGGATCTGTTCAGGAGGAATAGGGTGACTTACCCCTTCACTCCTTTTCTAAAATGATGCGTTGGCAGTCACGTAGCTTTGGAATGGTTTTGGTTAGTTGGTCTTATTTCTTATCTGGCTCTGAAAAGCTGTGTGTGTCTCTCATCTGTCCTGAAGACAGTTCTACTGGCTGAAGCTTCACTTTGGCTTTGTTAGTAGTCTCCCAGTATACCTAGGAAATAAGAGCTGGCAGTGTTGAGATTTGTTGCAAAGAAACATCTGAACTTTGGGTGCAGTTTCTGATAGCTATCAAGGTTTTATTCAAGCACTGTTTGTGTATCTGTGACTGCAGAAAGTAACTTAATATCTTCTGAATCTGATCTCAACCATTTTGGATTTGGAAGAGGAGTAAAATTAACGACAGTTAGCTTCTTAAATACCTAATGAAGTGTTTTTAGTAACCTCTCTGCATTCTGCTCCCTCTTTAATTCCTAGTTTTTCATGTTTAGATTAAATGGATTCCCTTCTTTAGTGAAGACAGCTTTGAGATTTCGGATTTACTCATTTAGTAGACTACTTTACACTTAAAGCAGAAAATAAGAAACTAATATTTTTACATTTTAAAATTACTTAAGCACCTATAAATTACTGACCTAAGAAAAGGCTCCTGTAGAAGTTATTTGTTTCTTTCCTGCTCCCTGAGAATCACCTTTCTCAAGAAGACCATGTTTTCATTTTGGGCTCCTGTTGTACGTAAAGAGATATTATATCTGGTATCTCAGCTGGTCGAGGTTGTTTCTTGTGTTTAAAGTCACCTCTTGTATTTGACTGATCAGGAGGAAGTGGGAAGTGCTATTACGGCTCAGTGGCTCGCAGTGGCTGTAAGCAATGATATCTAACAATGCCCTAAGGAGCTAGTTAAAAAGTGGCTCGCACACTCAGGAAAGCACTTTAATGTAACTGCATTAGAAAGCTGTCAGTTGCTTGTTGGGCAAAACAGACTTTTTTGCGCTGTAAGGATTATTGAAGCATTTGTTACACAGTAATTTGGAAATCATAATAAAACATTTCTAATTTTATTTCCCCCTGCAAACAACTAATGGATCTAGTGCATAGCAAGCCCAGACAGCATGCTATAGAGCCGTGAAATCTTGTTCATTCTCCTAATTGGGAGGGCACAGGATAGATGTTGCAGCTATTTCTTTTTTTAAAGTGTCCTTCCCAGAAATAGAATTTTCAAAGGCAGAGGTAGGAAATAACTTGGTATCTTTTCAACTTTCCCACTGTCTTAAACTCTTGGTATATTTGTGCAAATACATTTTAGTGTCGTTCAAATGATATGTTAAATGTTGATGAAGTGTGAGAACTCCAGAGGGTGACTTAAATGTTCTCAATATTCCTCCAAAATGGTGACACATGATTAAAGTTTAGATTTTACAAAATCCTAAAAGGCTGACTGGCAAAAAGTGCTTTGTAGAGGACATCCTTCAGCGCTCTCTACAGGTCAGTGTCTTACATGGTTGAAGAGAAACGAATGATACTTAATAGAAAAAAAATTATTCTTCTAAATAGTTTCTTTGGTCTGGCTAACTTGTCTCTTTATCGCAATTTACAATTTCCTTCACAAATTCTCTTTGGAAACAGGGAAGTAGAAATCTGGTCTAAAAATTGTGCACAAGCCTTTAGTAGCTATTATAACACTGATTGTTGGATATGCTTAGGTCTACATATCCAAAGATGCGTCTTGATATTCTTCAGTTAAACTTTAAATACAGATCTATAATAATAACAGTAAAATAGCTGCACATCAAGGAAGGGAGAAGAAAAGAGGGAAGTAATGAAGTGTGATGATTTGCTGAATTTCAACCTTAAACCTGATCACATACCACTGAAAAGTCAAATTTTATTGTTGTGTGAATAAGTTGTGTGTTTCTTTTTTTTTGCCAAAATGGCATTCCCATGCATCCAAAAAGTCACAGGCCTGAGGATATAGCAATCACAAAAGTGCATAAGGGAATTCATAAATCTGTTGAATGGGTTTGCAATCGGAAATCTAGAACACTCAGGTGCATCTGAGCAGAGACTGGTAATTTCAGGTAAAGTTCTCCTTTAAAAAAAATTCTCCCCAAACAAAAAAAGCACTCTGTCATGGGAAGTTTGTTAAAAATTAGTGATACACAAATCATCTTTTTGTCATCTAAGAAAAAAATCAGTTTATTACATCACATATTCCAAGCAATACTTTCATGCAAACTTTCTTTCTTGAATTCTGAGATCAAGATTGTCTTACATTGCCCATCAATCACACTTACTGCAACATCTTTTCATGAGCTGGGGCTTATATTATTCAAACCTGGATATTGGATGAGCTGTAGTAGAGTTTGAGTCATAGACCTTGGGTATGAAGAACTCTGGAGAGTGTGTATTTTAGCTAAAGGGGACATGAACCTTTAGCTGCAGAGGTTTAAGCATTGATACCTATCTTTAAATCTCTAAAAAACAGTCTTTGGCACAGGGGACAGAGTTAAAATCTGAGACTGGAAACCCTGCAATTCCTGAGTGATACATGACAGCTACCATAGAACAACCTTTTTCATTCTAAGTTCAGAGCTTTTTAGAAAACTTGTCATTCTGGTATCAGTCCATTTTTTTTCAGTATGGAATTCCAAGTAAGTTAGACTTGAAAAGCTTGGAAATAGTCTCTTTCACAGATTGCTTCTGTTTCATGTCAAATGCCGTGATGAAGCGTAGTGGTGAAAATGTTTGTTTGTCCCGGTATTTTCGGTAGGTGCTGTTACAAGGTGGCTGTTCAGCTGGCCATGTAACACACAATGCAGCACGCGACAGAATACAGGGGAATGGAGAGTGGGCTGGAAGTCTAGACAGAAAAGATCAAATACCTGATTTTATTTTTGAATAGCAGCACACATGAGAGATTTATTTAAGAGCGCATTGCGGCAGAGAGGAGGAGGAGGAGAGGAAGACAGAAGGCCCTGGAAGAAAGTGGAATCAAGTTTCTGAAAACTGCAGCCTTTACAAAGGAGGTCCTTTAGACACAAATAACGTGCAGGTTTATAAAAGAGAGAAGTGGATTTAGAATTAGGAACTCAGAATACCAGTGAGCGTCCAACAATGAATCTTAGCAAAGAAAAATACCTATTGCTGTAGGAGCTCCAGTTGTGCCTTGAAAGTACAATGGAGAAAGGACAGAAGTGAAAAGACGAGTCTATTCTTCTTTCCATTCAGGGAAGGACTGGCCTTCTCTTCTGACAACTGTCATCTCAGTTTGTGCAATGTAGCCCTTCATGAGACCTGGAAGGATGCTTGATGGTAAACTGTCTTGAAGAAAGAACAGTTCATTACAAAAAGCTTTAGAATTTGGGCCTCCTTAACAGCCTTTCAGATAAAAGGGACAGACCGGTCTTTCTTATATGATTTAAGTAAGAGTGTGATCACTGAATAGATCTGCAGGATGGCAACAAGGACAGAGATTTATATAAGAGCTTTAAGAACAGAGGTTTATAATTAATTAGTCAGTGGTGAATCGGTGGAGCGTTGGGAAGGAGAAGTAAAGGAGAGACCCACAGTGCTGCTTGCAGGTTAGTCTGAAGTGAAAGCTCTTGGGGTGTGGGCCAGACTGACAGAGTTCTGCTAAAAGGAAGGAAAAAGCATTAACCTGTGTTCATGCCTGGATTTAATTCCACAAGACACTGCAGGACCTAAAGCAAACCAGTTGGGACCTAAGGTACATCAAGTAACATTTAACCAGTTGTATGTTCTTTTTTTGACTTCTGTTTGTGAGGGAGATAAATGCATGTCTTAGGCAATAAAACATTTCCCCTGATTATAGCAAATGGTGTTTCTTTTCCCTCGCGGGATGTAATAGGAATATCAATGTTTTATATCTCATATTAAAAAAGCCCAAGTTTGATAAAAAATGAAACACATTTAGTAGAGTTGTTATCCCAGATAAGGTAAAGTACCATTATACTAAGTCATGAGCGCAGAACTGTAAGTGTGGCAGATTCACTTGCTGTGAGTCCAACCAAACTTGTGCACACTACATCCAAAATTCAGATAAGCTTGGAACGAAAGGCTAGTGGCCAGGCTGTAGTAAAGACAAAGACAACTAAATCTCTAAGCAAATCCAGGTGATGCCTTTTATCAAAGGTATCAAAGGTCTTGATAAATTAAGCAAATGGAATTTTAAATTGGGGCACAGAATTATATCCCGGGGGGTGGGGGATGGGCTGTGGGGAAGCAGTTGAGAAAGTGAGGAAACGGAAGACAACCAGCTCAGAAAAATAGTCCTGGCAAATGTGTCCAATTTTTCTAACATTTATCATCATTAATTTCTCCACAACTGTGTAAGTACCTCTCTGTCTTGGTCCCAGTAGGGATGGAGTTAGCTTTCTTCCTGGCAGCGGGTACAGTGCTGTGTTTAGGGTTTAGGATGAGAATAATGATGTTTTGGTTGCTGCCAAGCAACCAGGGCCTTCTCAGCTTCTCATGTCGGCCTGCCAATGAGAAGGTGAAGGGCAACCAAGAAGATGTGAGGGGAAACAGCCTGAGCAGCTGACCCAAACTGGCCAAAGGGATACTCCATACCATATGATGTCATGTTCAGTATATAACTGGGGGGGTTGGCCAGGAGGTAGCATGGGTCAGGAGCTAGCTGAGCATCAGCTTTAAGTGATGGGCAATTTTGCTGTGCATGACTTGTTTTGTATATTCTTTTATCATAGTCATTACTGTTCTGTTCCTTTTCTTTCCTTTTAAACTGTCTTTATCTCAACCCATGAGTTCTACCTTTTTCTTATTTTATTTTGCAATTCTCTCCCTTATCCCACTGTGTGTGGTGGGGGGCTGAGTGAATGGCTACATGGTTGCTTTAGCTGCCTGCCAGGTTAAACCACAACACTGTGAAAGTAGATTTTGTGCCCCGACAGGGTTTGAATAGTGGTTAAGCAGATGTTTGATTTCAGGAATGTAAATATATAAAATAGGTAGGCCAACATATTTTCTTTGAAGTGGAATAATAAAATCTGTTCTGGGCAAGGCCATCCTTTGGCAAACTCCTGTGTCAGACGGCACCAATAGGAGACCGTGTGCATGGGATGGGCAGCTGCAACCCGCTGGGGAGTGCACTTGTGGGAACCCAAGGTACCCTGGTCCCTTCTGCAATGAATGTTTAGTTCTGTCTGTGTGGTAGGATAATGCCAACAGCAGGAACTGAGAGACCATCGACACTGTTGGTTTTTTTCAGGCAAAGGACTAGAAGTTAAACATTTTATCTTGGGTTTTAACAAATGGATATTTTCAGAAAAAGGAAAAAGGTGACTAATGAAGAATTGGTGGTGAGTCTCCTGAAAGATACCTTTCTGTGTTTTCTTTCTGCAACCCTAGAGATACTGTGTCATTGCAGTACACAAGACATTATCTCTAGGGGAGCAACATATGTTTGACAAGTTCTGCATGTTCCTGTCTTTGCTGTTTTGCTACCAGACTAGTTCCTAATGGTTCTCAAAACACTGTTTCCCAAAATACCTGATTGCTTTCTGCAGCTATAAGCAGAGGTTTCATGTGTATCAAGGCAGTGTTTTCGTGGATCCATACTTCTGAATGGAAGTATTTACTGCTGTTTGAACTGGGATTTCAAGGCAGAATAGTTTTCAAAATTAGTTCTCGTGAAGGAGACTTGCTGTAGTGTGTTTTTTTGTTTGGTTGTTTAGCTTGGTGTTTTGGTTCTGGGTTTGTTTTGGTAAAAGAGAGTTTATAGCAGCCAAGACCTACCCGGTGTGGAAGAAGCTTTTAAAAAGATCATATTGTTGCAGTATTGAGAGAGAGGATGGTACAGTTTGGTTAGGGGCTGCCTCGGAAGAAGTACATGCAAAGTCTGTGAAAGACCTGAGAGATGGGCTAATGGCAGTCAGCTCAGGTTTGGCATTTCATGATGGTAGTGTCCTTCAGTCCTGCTTTGAGTGGAGTCCAGCAGGCTGTAACAGAGATCTCAGCCTGCCAATGTTGTCTCTGCATTGCTTTTAAGGTATAAAGGACAGTATAATTTAAAAAGAAAAAATTAGGTGTAATCCATATGTCATGAACTATACGTAAAATTCAAGTAACAGTTTTTTAGATTTCAGTGGAGTGATTTATTTTATTTCGTATTTTATCTAAGCCTTGAATTTGGTATACTGTAGCTTTACATTTGTGCTAGATTGTTAGCTGTAAACGTGACCCCAGAGTGTTTATGTGTAAGGTACTGAAGCTTCTCAAGTTGACAGTTACCAGGAAGCTTTTTGCACTGCACTACAATTGAGAATCACAGATCCTACAAGATAAATTTGTGTGGAATTTTATTATTTTTTTTAAAAAAACTAGATGTTGCAAAACCATCAAAAGAGTTAATTTAGCTTATCTCTTACCATCTTTTCTGTCCGGTTCAAAATTTTTCATTGATAAAAAAATGTTTCTTTTCAAAAAGTCTGCCTTGTGTTTTTGTGAAAGTGGATAATTGTTTCCTGAAGTTTAATCCCACAAATATTTATATTCGATAAAGTCACTTCTGACCTCTATGTTAATGGGATTTTGCCAGTAGAAAATGAAAATCTTACAAAAGAAGCCACAAGAATAAAGTTTGATATCAAAGGATGATACAGTTATGCAGAAGTATGAAGCCTGGCTTTTTTTAGTAACATTATTAGATGCTTTAAGTTTTTGCTCATCTACCTCCTTCCACTCCAAATGCTATAACTGAGCTGAACTAAGCATTGTCATATTTTTTGAAACATTGTGTTTTAACATATGTCTACTTTTCAGACAGTCTAACCTACTTTAGAAGTACTAGTCCCTGAAAACTGTGATAACCTGCACTCTTGGATAACACACACTAAATCGGATGGTGAATGCATTTTACTGTCCACAGCCAGCACTGCTGCTAACTTTAAGACCTTTATTTATATTTTAAAAGATAACCCATGTGTTAGCATTTTTGGACATGTAAATATTTGAGAAATTCTGGGCAATGAAAATTAGCTCTTTTAGCCATATTGATTTCTTATACTGTCATTGAAAATCCTCTGTAAAATATTTACAAGGAATGAAAGAGATGTGTAATAGTCTTCTTATGTGGTTACCAAACTGCCAGAATTCACCAGGATATCTTAAACTCTGAAACTACCTTCACATTGTGTGGGTATGTATAAATGCCAAAATAATGCAGACAACTGTATGTGACATCATAGCAATGCCACAGCAATAAAGTCACATCAAAGACTCCGAGCTTTGTGGTACCTTTGCAGTCACATCAGTGTCAAAACAGATAATAGTCAATCTGTAGTCACAGCGCACCACAGACACTTCACAGTCATAATGCACCACAGTCACATATTAGGACTATCATACACATGCTAGAGTATCATTACTTGCCCTCCCGTAAAATTTTAGTTGCATCCTGTTGTATTCATGTCAATCCAATAGATTAAAAGATTTTACTAAAATTCCCTTATTTTAGTACCTTTCTCTAAATAAGATCAAAGCCTGGGTAGGAATATCTTTTTGTATAAATCTGTACTATTACATGTCAGCTCTGTTTTTGTTTACAGAAGAGACATTTCTATCTCAAGAAGTTTACAGAATACAATAGTGTAGGGTTTTCCTACCTGTATACATTTAGATATTTTTTTGTTTAAAAGAGAAAAAAAAAAAAGAAAACTCACTGCAAAAGCTGTTATCGTAAATTACATATCTCGTATTATAATCATTGGTGTTGAAGGCCTGAGGTACAATATTTACATTTTGCAATTTTATTCAGAAATTCAAACCAGCAGTGTTGTATCTAAACACTTTGCATATTTATTAAAAATTAAAATATAGCATTGGTGGTTTTTCTTAATGATCTTTTAAAACATTTATCATTGGAAAATGCCCATCAGAATGTAGTTCTGTGTTTTAATGGTGCTATAAGTTTCATTGGCTACAAGTTCTTGGAATATCAGTATCACTAACATTTGAACCACACTCATGCAATGTAATTTAGGGTTGCATCATTCATTGCTTTTCAAGTATATGCAAAGATGAAATAGCTTTACACGAGATGTGTACAATGACTCTGCCTTGCAGTGTCTCATCTGTTTCAGGATACGTACTGTCTATGGATCAAGCTGCAACTGTGCTTTTTCCATCTGTTTTGGGATTTCTTTTTGCTTTGCAATAATTATTTGAATCTTTTGCTGAAATTTCATGAATTCAAATGTTTATTCAGAGATCAGGGTGAAACTGTGGTTCTGTGTTGTTCATTGTAAAATTTCTAGCGTGCAGAAACTTATTCACTTGGAGCAAGCATAAAAATTCAGAGCTTGGAGTGTATCAAAATATGGTACTAAGAGGTTGATAAGAAGAGATGAAAGGCATGTTGTCCTGCATTTTAATGTATGTTGAAAGTTGACGCTTGTGTAAGCTAAGGCTGCAATTGTACAATACCACGTATGACCCATCAGAGTTCCAGCAGGTATCGCAGCAACTCTTTGGACCACTTGTGCTAAGGATCAGAGCTCTACCTTATTGTATCTTGCAACAGGCCACATTCTCTGGCCAATGGCATCTTTAAATTTTTCTTTTTTTTGGTCTGCATATAATGGTGCTCGATTTCCTTGGTAAACCCATATACAGTTGAAAAAACCAAACCAAACCAAAACACAACCAGTTGTAGCTTTGTTATAAAGTTTTGAAATCTCCCTAAAAGTGCAAGCCAGAAACGTGTGTCTTAGTGCTCCGCAGGCCAGGAAAAAAAATTCCTAGAGAAAGATCATCCTTCTTTGTTAAATTGCACAGATCTTCTTGGAAGATGTTTTGTGGAAGCTCGTTTATTGTGTGGAACCCAATTTGTGGTGTTGCTCTTTAAATCCTGTAGTATTTTCCAAGAAGTTTGTTGTTGAGAGCAAAGAGAGCCTGGCTGTTGTTCACCCTGGGCACGAGGGTTGCTTCGCCCCACGCTCCGCTCCCCCGTTAATGACTGGGTTTTCACATCTCTTGCATCTGTCCCAAGGGAGGAGCTCGTGGGAACGAAGGGGCAGGTCATTCTCAGCGACAGGCTCCTGGCTCGGGATCTTGCTCCTGCCAGAAATCTGTCTGAGCCTGAGTCTGGCAAAGTTTAGGAAGCAGTGTTAAATGCGCCTCTTTGTTTGAGGCTTCCACTAACGGCAGGCACAGGAATTTCACTTGGCAATCGGTATCCTGGCTACCCTTTTCAGGGTGCTTCTATAGCTATTTCAATAGCTAGGAACAACGTGGAGCAGTTTTTGTGGCAATTTAGATTAGAGGTATATCATGTAAAATGCACCCAGGTACTGCGATTGTTTTCCTTGACAATTTAAATGTATGTGCATATGTATGATATTGGTTGATTAGTTTCTGATGGAAATTAAAAAAGAGAGACTTTAGTTGATATAATTTCAGAAAAGTATTAAGCCTGAAAAATAAGTAGAGAAATAAGATCTGTGTGTAGGAGCAGTTACAGACTTTCTATCACGGTGTGTTTTCCTTTATTACTTTGGATAAGTGCTGCAGCTCCGAAGTAAGGAGAGAGTAGGCATTGTTAAAAGCAAAATTTATTCTTTAGCCTTAGCAGCAAATGTGAGAATTGGACATTTCATGTCGATTCTCCTTTATTTTTCTTTATAGAATACACATCTGGATTTAGAAGCTGAATTCCATAGCCAAGATGTGTGAAAGTTTTTGCACAGGGCAGATTTTCCTACGGGTAGCAGCACAGTCGTGTTTCGATTCTGAACAATAGCTCTGAGGGCGTCAGAGCCTGCCTTGGGCATTAGCTAATTCCATTGCCAGGAGGACTGCTGGTTTCAGCCCTTTCAGAAATGAGCTGATGCCTATCTCAGCAGGCAGAAGAGCATTGCCTGTAGGAAACTCACTGCAGTGCCTGAGTGTGGTGGGGTCTAGACATTAAAATAGGCCCTCGTGGAGGAGTGCTGGCATGTGTTTTTTCCAAATCATGATTGACTTTGCCAATTATATTACTATTTTCTTGTATTTCACAACTGCTGGGCACTGTTATCTGGGCTTTCACCTAAACAGCTGCTGCTGAAGTTAATGTGAGAGTTCCTTTGGCATACTGTGTTTGCTTGCTTAATCTGTTGTCGCTTAGGTGCATTAAAAGGTGTTCATGCATGAGCGGCATTTGTTCTGTTGCTCTGCATGCATGTTTGTCAGGACAAGGCACTCTCACTAAACAACATGAGAACTGAGAATGATGTCTTGGTCCATGTCTGTGGCTAGATAAAAGTCCCCCCATTCCCCATCCCCCCAGCCTGTCTATACAATTACAACTGGATGATTCCTTACAACTCTCAGGGCAGAATAAGATCACAAAGAGAGATGTGGAGAAGAAGAGGAAAAAGGAGGAACAAGTAGAGGGACTTGAATATTGCTACCCTTGACAGAGAGGAAATGCCATGGGTAATGCTGTAAGACAGAGGTCAGACAAGCATCTGAGGCCTTTGAAATTTCTATGATGCTGAAGAGGACCTGCTTGAACTTTGCTGTAGGAGTAAAGGAAAAGGCAAGAAGGAAGGAATGTATGTGCGTTGCAGGCAGTTGGCCTATCTGAAGTGATAAGTGAGAAGCTGAATTAGTGGTTGGATCACCAAGGATGGGGAGAACCAAAATTTTTTTCCTAAAGTTACAGGGAAATGGTTTGGAAAATAACACATCTCAAGCTTGCATCTCCTGTAACTCTTTTTCCAGCTTGAATCACAAAAGAAAGTTCGGAAGTCAGAGAACAGGTTCTTGTACTGTACTATTTGCAACCTAACTTAAACTGGAGACTATTTGCATATGTGTCAAGTCCTCATGAGGACTGGGGCACACTTGTTCAGAATCAAGTATCTTTAGATGTCTTTAATCCTGGAGACATTCACCCCATCAGACACCAATGATGAAATCACAGTTGCTCACTGTTCTTACATCTGTTTCTAAAAAACATTTTTTCCCGTGCCGTATTGCTTTTTCACCACCTTGTGAATACTACCTTGCCCTCACATCTGAAGTGTTCTGCTGGACTCCCCAAATACGTCCCTTCTCAAAGCTGACTCCATCCCTACTGAGTCTAGGCACCCAAAGCATCCCAATGTGAGAAACTGCTTCTTTTTATCTGTGCCTGGTGAGGAGATCGTGCCTGGTACTGCCGAGTTATATTCTTGGTCATGCTTGCACACAAGCTTTGCTGTCATGTTTCTTTCTGAGGAAAGAAGCCTCCTATATAGGATACCAGGTTTGTTCAAAGGGCGCCAGTTTTTTAGGGACTGGCAGCTAGGACGCTTCCTATTGCATTACCTGCTGCTGACTCCCTCCTTGCTGAGGACAGAATATGGTTCAAAGTCTGCCAAGAGGTTTAGGGCTTGCCACAAACGTGTTTGCTATCTTGGGACCACGTCTTCCTGTGTGAATGTAATGTATAATCTTTTAGTCTCCACTCTGATGAAGAGAAAGGAATCAGCTTGGGAGACTTGTGATTCTAGGAGGGAAGAACCTGGTGACAGCAGCAGAATGCTTGGCTGGGATGGCACTGTCCCCTCCGCAAGGTGACTCACTGAAATGCCTGTCCAGCCCTTGCTGGGGAAAGGAAGATATAGTGTAAAAAGAAGATAGAGTGAGTGTAGTCAACCTGTTCACCTACTTGACTTAGCAAAATGCTGTGCAGTGACATTCCTAAATAGCAATACTACTGCGTCACTATATTTCAAACAACTTGGAGGATTTCTTCTTTTTAATTCATCAGTACCTATTTTAGGTTGCCTTTTTTACTAATTCTTATGCTGACTAGCTGCTAACAAAGCTTTTTACATAAAGCAGTCTGTCTTACAACTTGATGGTTTTTTCCCTGGAATTATACATTTTAATTAGTAATAAGTGTCATGAATGAAGATAATTGAAACATTTCATCACCATGTATTTAATCCTTAGGTTTGAGATAGACCCTAGGGAAAGACTTTGCACCTAGACTTAATGGCATAAACACATCCTTGCTTTAATTGTCAGAAAAAAATCTTGTTATTTGTTTTGGGGACTCTTCAGTTATAGACACGTTCTGAACCCTTTTTATGTGACCGAAGTTTGTATGTGTGACAATGCAATTGTCTTGTTGCATACGTTCTCATCCTGTTAAATTTATATCATTTTTATAGGATCTCAGTCTAAAGGATTTTTCTCTTATCATTCTTTGGGCTTAATTTTGCTTTGGAAAATCAAGCTCTGTGCTCTTTTTGTTTCATACCCTGTCATTTAGTGTCAGACAACAATAATTCTGGAATTGGAATGTGCTTTCTGTTATCTGGCTGATTTTGATGGATTGTCATGCGTCTGTTTGACTTTGCAGGGGTTGAATATAGCATTAAAATGTTTTGAGCAGTTAACTGAACAAACATGCCATGGAAACTAGAGAGAAAGGTCACTGGCACAGCGTTTGGCGAACAAAGCTTTGCAGGAATTTTTGTTTTGTTTTAAAACTTAAGGAAAGCTTTGAAACACTGTATTGTAACAGTTTGCAGATCACTGAATCATGTACTGTACACATGGTTAACAATTTATGGGGCCGTGTGTTACTTAATCGGGTAATGCAGATACTTGGTATGAGGAGAAAGTAGATTGAAAACTCTGAATGTAAGAAATTGTTCATCCTCTGAATGACATGCGTTATATATGCTGTTTTATCAGAAAATCATATGATTTTTTCTAGCCAAAAGTTGTTTCCAGTGGCCACTGCCTCATCTGAAAATATCAGTTAAGCAAAAATGTGTAATAAATAGTGCCATTCATTTGGGGTGTGTTAAACAAGTGCAAGGCAAACTAGTAATCTCTGATCTTGGGTGTTAGGCTCGCGTGTTATCGTCATAAATTTTACTGCTTTGCAGGAAGGACGCAGCCTGAAACAAAGCACTTGCTCTTAGTACTGGAATGGGGATGTGTTCTTACTGTATAAGAGATTTTATCCCTAATGAGTGGGAGGTGGTGGAGAGCTGTAACGATGTGTGGCAGCATAGGATATAAGGGTGAGGATCACCAAGGAAAAGCATTGTACCATTCACAACAGGGGTGGTTTTGTCACAGTGGTGACACAGTGCTTATCACACTGGAGCTCTTATTCGGGATTGGGTTTTGTTGGTTGCATAAAAATGAAAGGAAAAGAAAAAGAGGAGAGCGATGAGCATGATGAGGTCAGAAAATAAAGGAGCCAATTAGAGGGGAATGGAGGTAAGGTGCAGATGGGGGAAGCAAAGCAAGTCTCAGAAGAGATGTGATATGAGGAAGAACTTTTAATTTCTTACAGCTGGGGAAAAACCTTAATGTTCAAATCTGTGTGGGACAGAAAACTAGGAGTGGAAAGAGAAGATCTTTAAGGCCCCTTCCAGCCCTAATCATTCTCTGATCGGCTCTGACTCTGCTACAAAAGGCCCCATTTTTTGACATGAGTGTGATGGACGTGAAGGAGCAGGGTCTTGTCCCACTTACTACATCTCAGTGTCCATCCCAGCAACTAGAGCCACAGAACAGATCGGACAGGATGACAAAAAGTCCTTTAAGAATAAAAGCAGAGGCATTGTGCCAAAGAAGGCATCCCCAAAGGAAATAAAGCAGTATAAGACCCTTCTGTGTACCTTAGAAGAGTACTCTTGCAGAGGCTTGAGGGCTGATCACACTTGAGAGCTAAGGATGTAACTAGGCACTCAGCCTTCTGTAAACTGAGATGGCCTGAATGACATGTTCTAGATGTGAGTAGTGTAGCCAGAGCATCGCTGAGCACTTGTGTTCATCTAGAAGGATGCACTGAAGTGACTGACTGTCACATACAGCAGTGATGATATGCCTTCTCTTTAGATATGTGTTCTTTTCCTGTACGCAAAGCCTGAGGCCAGTGCATGGTTTGCTCTGGCATTGCTGCTCAAAAGCAGCCTGGGGAGAGCTGTAAGCCCCGCTGGGCAAGTAGAGATGTGATGGAGCAGTACAGACAAGCGTGGAGCCTCTTCTGTGCAGCGGTGTGCCCCTGTGCTCAGCAGAGCTGCCTGTGCTCTGTTGTGCTCTCCACACCTTGCTGTGAGCAGCTCTGGCTCATGGCAATCCTACCAGGTCAGGTTTTTCTCTGGAAGCTGGAACGCTCTCTGGGAAGACAAGGGAAGTACCCCAACCTGTCAGAATGGCATCGCTGCATGTTTACATCTGGATTGGATCGACTCTCTTCATAGAGTTAAGATTTATTTATTTATTTAAAACTCCTGAGAATGCATTCGGCTTTGGTATTTTCCCTGTACATGAAGATGCACAAGTCTTCCATCCTTCATATTTCCAGAACCTGAATTCAACAAAAATCCCTAAAGGTTTTCTAGTTTCAAATTGTACTTTTGTGAATAATGGTGACTCAAATATTCCAAAGTAATTTTAACATTCTCCAAATACCTCAAAATGCTGCAGCTAGGTCCATGCAACTAGCTTCAGAAAGCCACGTGAAAATGCAAATGTTTGCTTTCTCAACCAGAACTGAAAAATACCAAGCATTTCTAAAGGAGAAAGAGAACAGTATGTGCTACTTTCCTTATGTATTTTATAAAAAATGCATATATAAAAAATGAATATAAATTCTTTTAGGAGCAATTGTTTCATAAAAGAAACATGAGTTTGCTTTGGCAGAGATGCTTATGATTTATGGTTCATTCTGTAAACTTGGCCAAACAATTTCCTTCTCCTTTATGATTGGAGAGCAGAGCTGTCGGGGGCAGGGAGTTACAGGATGGCATCTGTTCTCAGAGCAACAGGATTATGTTTATTCATGATTAGTTTATGCAGAAAATGCATCAAAGAGTTTATTTGAATTTTTGATAAATTTGCCTTGTAGAAAAGAAATATTTTTCTTAATTGGACCTTGTAGGAAGAATCCCAGTAATGGTAAATGCAAATAAGAAATAATCTGAATTTAAAGAGCGCTTTTTTTGGAACCACTAGTGCTTAAAGTAGGGTATGAGGCCACTGTCTTTGCACTTTTTAATAAAATTGTGGGCTTTTCTTCCCCCCTTTAATTCCATTTGCATATTTCATGGTAGTACAGTAATGGTTTATCATGTAGCTCCTTCATGTATCTTTACTGAAAGCAGGAGATAAATTTATCTTTAGAGTGTTTGGTAGCCTTCTTCCCCTCCTTGCTTTTTTAATGTTGAATTAGGTTTTATGAAGTGCCACCAACCATGCCAGTTTTCCATATTTTTGACTCTATGTAAATTTTTGCAGAGAGGTAGGGAGACCAAATGAAAGATTGACACTGGTATCTCCTGAAATGTTTGCTGCTTTTTTTAAGCAGCTTGATTTTCCTTATAGCGTTGCCAAAAACCTAACAGATGATGTTTTCAGGATCAGAGACAGGAGATTGAAATGTTGCTAATGTCTGTAGCACTTAAGTCATAGAATTCTGTAAAGAAATGTGCCATGATTGATCTGATTAATCTTTTAGATGCGTGGCAAGAGAGAAAGAAACTTCTTCACCGTGCTAAATTTTTGTATTTATAGAACTGCTTTTTAGACACTGAGCTTAGGTGTCCTTGTTATATTCTGATGTGGGTGACTTGCACTCAGCAGTGTCAGTTGAATGGAGTGCTCTTCCTTTCTGCCACTATGTCTTCTACCCCGGCCAGGCTGTAGTAGAAATGTTTTTTTATGACACTACCATGAGCAAAGTTTTGTGGGATCCTTTGGGGAATGTAAAGCAACGTGGCAGACAGGCATGCTGTTTACCATGCAGAAGCTGTCCCCTTGCTGCAAGGAGGTTCTTGGCCTTTACTCAAATCGAGGCTTTGTTGCCAAAAAGCTTCAGGTAATGTCTCCTTGTTCTCAAGATTAGCTGTAACTGTGGTTGAACACAGCCACTGTAGCTGAGATGGGGAAGGTCTCATTTAACTGGCAGTTATCCCTCCCATTGTGACCTGCAGCAGACTTGTCAATCAGCCTTCATTCAGTATAACAAAGCGAGAAGGCCTGGAGCTTATGGATTCCAGTCCTTAGCATCTCACTACTGTTTGGAGGCAGAAGATCAGGTACATCGTGCTGGTGCCACTGGCCACAGCATGATTGTAACAGAAATTCTGGTCTCTTTTGGCAACTCAGGTGAACTATTACCTGGCGGGTATCTCATGTGGAATTTGGTCTTTCCAGTCTCCCTTTCAGCTTCAAAAGGCACAATATTTGATAAAGGGACCAAAAGATCTTACCCTTTTCACGTAAATTCTCTTAGGTTCTCAGTCTCTCCAAGCAGATATCAGATATGTATACCTAGATACATGTGCACACAATTAATTATTCCTTTATCAAGACCATGGAGATTTAGCAAGGATGTCAAAAAGCCAACAACATAAATACACTGCAGCCAAGGAGCAGAACAGGTCAGACAGGAGGAAACAAACTTAAAAATAAATTCAGTCATTTTGTAAACTAGTCAGAGCAATAAATGAGTTTGTTACCAAAATTTAGAAAATTCAGAATGTTTGATTAAGTCTACCTGGTTTTCTGTCATCAGAAACTTGCTAATTGAACATCCAGAACAACATCCATGAGTAGTAGGCTTCCATATAGTTTGAGTTCCAGCTTTATATGTTTTTTTGCCTGGTGCATAGAATGCCACACGGAACTTAAAGAATATATTACAATTAATTATATCATGTTGGAATAAATAATTTCCTAGATATACACTCTGTCATGGTGGCCACTGATAAGGAATTTAATTTGGAACTCAGCTCTTGGCTTCTGAAAATCAGCTTTAACTAAATTGTCGCAGTCATTACATGTTGTAAAGCCTCTATATTTCACACTTCATTTTCTATCCAAATGGATGGCAGCCTACTTCAAAGGGAAAGAAGTAAACCTGTGGTCAGAGTGTTCACCTGAACAGCGTGCTCTCCCTAGATCCCACATCTGGCAGTTGCACGCATTTTGAATTCCTGCGGGTTTACAATTTAATTGGTCAAAAATCAAAGGATGTCCAGTTGAACTGTACCCCCTTGCAACAGGGTCAGAGATTGCGGGATAACGTTTGATGCTCCACCTTTCCTGACATTTCACTGTTGCACAAAAATGGGAAAGATGTTTCAGTGATCTTTCCAGGCTAGAAATGTTAACCCCAAGCATTCAAAACTTGTGAATGTGAAGTTTACATGGAAGAAACATCATTTTAGAGCCCTACTTGTGTGCCTGCTAGAGGCTATAGCACAAGAAGTTAAAATAACAAGCTAATTTGTACTTTGTCAGAGTCTGTAATAGCAACCCAAGTCCTCAGATCCTCATCCAGACCCTGTGAATGGTCTTAGTGTGTCCAATAGATCATTGTCATGGAATGCAATAAAACAAAAATATAAATATTTCAAACTCCAGTGGCAGGATCTACATGACCTTGTCTTTTCTGTGTCTGTTCCAGGAGGACTGAGTGTTCTTTCTTACCCACACCTCTGTGGGCACTGGTCACATGGTACTTCCTTGGATTTCTTTGGTTATTTTGAGATATTCTCAGAGATGGAAGGTAGGAAGTGTTTGAAAGAAGACTGAAAATAGAGCTGGTATGAATCTGAATGGAAAATTAAGGTTGTCATGATGTCCAATGAATTCGGACAGTTTGCTTTCAGTCACAACTTTTAAAACAGTATCTTTTGGGTATATCCTGTTTGTGGATCCCTGGGTGAAGTACAGTTGGTGTGGCTGAGGGCAGGGTGTCCAAATTCTCTCATCTTTGCTCTCCTCTTTTTCCATGCTTATTTCCTTGGGCACTGGGAGACCAGAGCCTGGTCAAAAGTGAGCAGAAGGCAACCACAGTCATGCTGAGGTTTGGAGGTACATGGAGTTCTGCCCCACCTTCCTGCTGCCATTACTGGCCCTGTCTATCAATAGGGAAAACAGCAGATTTTTGCCAGTGGTGATGACGTAATTGAGGCTGCGCTGTCTGGGGCCATGATGTCTGAGTTGTGGGGGGTGATGTGTAAACAGTGACTTGGCAAGAGAAATGAGAGCTATGAAACTTTGCAGTGGTTGGCTGCATGCCGCTATTTTACCAAATGTCCCATTTTTAAGGATGATGTTGGCCTGTCTTCATTTCAGCTCATACATTATTTGTGTCAACTCACGTCGTGTGCAGCTCATGGAAAGGGAGATGCTGTCTTGCTGTGGGAAATACGTGTATAATAGGTATATAAATTGTATTTATATGGGAACACAAAACTACTCGTTTTTATGGGGCTTTTTCCCTCCTTTTCTTTCTTTCCCTGAGCCAAGCTTGCATTGTTTGGGGCTGTCTCACAACTGATAGCAGCATTCATTGGGGTTCTCAATGTTATGTGCAAGCAATGAGGATGTTGTTGCTGTTTATCTAATGAGAGATTAATAGTTCAATACCTTCCAACTTGGCTGGCCTGGTAAAGTGAAGGAATTTTTAAACTGGGTTTCCATTGCAGAACTGGTTTGGGCTGGTTATTTGCAACATTATTCATATGTGAATGCCTGATTTTAAATTCCACATGTTTATATAGGAACTGTTTGTTCCCCTTTCAGGGAGAAGAAAGAGGTTAATCTAGATAACCAAAAAAGGATGGTTACACTAGAAAATAGAAATACTTAAGACTGTTCATATGAAAAAAAACAGCAGTAAGATTTTTTTTTTTTTGGAGTATGTGCCACTGGAATTGGCTACCCAAGGCAGACTGGATAAGTGGAGCTGGCCTCTGGTGCTTTGACTGCATTCTCTGAAGCAGACCCCAAATGCAGGAGATGTGGCGTGTGCCGTTTGCAGCTGTACATGCCGGTGCCTGAGCTGTAGAAAGGAAGGAAAGCGTGCCCATCGAAGTGGAGAGCACTTTTAGGTACGGCCCAGAGGATGGAGAGGTCCAGAGCTCTTTTTGAGCTCTTGAACTGCTGAGCAGGATGCGACCTGGTCATATATCTGTGAGATTCATGAGAACTTCTATAAATTTTATTTTAAAAAAGCCCAATGTCTGTTACCAAGAGCTTCTCCTCCTATACCAACAACAAACTAAGAAGGTCTTAAATACTGTTTGATTGAATTAAGAGGGATATAATTAAAGACAAATAGTTTGGCTTAAGAAAGCCCAACTTTCAGGTTAAGGGACAAGGCACAACATAAGAGGTTCTCTGGAAAATAAATTTAACATGTGAGCTTTCAAAGATGTCATTCAAATAAAAAATTGTGAGTTTGAATATCACTCAATTATAGGAAAAACATACAGATTTGAAGAATTCTTATTTCCTACTCAGATTTATATTCCTTTCTCCTTTACTCCCTGTTCAGACTATTTATGCAAATTCTGAGGTGTTCCACAGCATCAGATGCTGGATATTCCTTTAAATTCTTTTTTGAGTTTGTACCCAGCACTTGGTGCTTTTCAAGTTCAAACTGTGCTACTTGGCATAGCTTTCCAAAATCTAACCAGACGTGGGGCATAAAGGACATCACTTAAAGTTACCCTCTCGTACCTCCCCCACCCCCTTTCTACTAGCTACCCCTTTCACAAACAGGTATTCAGATTTGGCTTGGCACAATATCATTATTCTGTAGCAGGTGTCAATTGGGAGTTTTTATGTCTCAGGATCCCTTGACCTTTCTTCTGGGCACACGTACAGTGTGTTAATGATGAACAATGTCCACACATCAGCACTAATTCAAACTTGAGCTCTTCCACAGTTTGAAATATGCATGGATAAAGTCTGTGCAGATGGTTCTGAATTTTAATATATAAAAGTCACAGTAAAACAAAGTTAACTTTTAAAATTCTGCAATAAATCACAAAAAGCTGAATATGATCCTCTGGATATCTTAATTAGATGAATTTCTTCCACTTAATCAGACATTCAAAGTCACAGGGACAAAAGACACTGCCTTTCTTAGACACTAAGGCCTGAATAATGTCTCAGTGGTCAGAAGAGTTGATCAAATTACTTGCTGTCACTCGTGTTTATATTTGATTGTACCCTTTTTCTGGATAACAACTTGAACATCACAGTTTCCTTTTTTTAATTAGTTGTAATCAAGAATATTAACAGCTTTATTTCTGGGCAAGGTTTTGGTGTCATGTACACCTGCACACAAATACTTAAAGGCGTGGTTAGTTTGCAAGACGAACTTCAAAGATGAGAAACAGCAGAATGAAGAATATCCACATAACCCACTTTTGTAGGTACCCAATAGGAATTGCCAGCAGTAGTAAGAAGAAGGGGAGAGGTGAGGATGTGGGGTGTCCTCTGGGTCTGGGAGGTGGGCTGCATCCCCTGCCAGTTGTTTGGAGCTCATGCCTGTGGGTGTCCAAGCTCATGCAGAGCCTTCAGACTTGAGCAACCCGGCTCTCAAGGGCTCCTATTTAGCGTGTGCAGATGGCACTTTAAGAAGCTTCACATATGGCTAGATTAAGAGGATTTTTTAATGAGGAGATTAATAAATGTCTGTCTGCTTCGGGGTTACCTCTATGCTGAATTCCCATGTTTCTTCTCCAAATCTTAAAAATGTTCCATTTTGTTTTTAAAACACAGTTTGTGTTGGCAATCTCCAGATTTTCTTGGCCTTATTGAAAGCAGCTGGGACTTTTTGCTGAAGTGAGATGTCTTTGGATTTTTGTGTTGGGTTTTTTTTTTTTCCAAAATTAAGCTGGAGGTAGAGTGGCAGCACAGAAACATCAGTGGCAGCCATAAACAAAGTTTTTAGAGAACAGGGGAGGAAGAGAGCCAGATAGCAAGGATTTCCAATGGGGGAGTATTAGGCAGGATTGACTCTAGGTGTCACTGTGAGCTGTGCCTATAATTCTGCAGCTCCGTTTCCACTTTTATTCAGTGACCCCCACTTTCCGGGCTTCTTCTCCTCTCTGTTACCCCCCATCTCTTTCTCTCTCTCTCTCTGACTCTAATACACGCATGCATGCAGAGAAGTGTATGACAAATAATAGCTGGAAGCAAGGAAATTACTGTGACCATTAGAGAATGTGGAATTGATATAAGTTAATAGATACTTAATAAAAATGCTGGTTAACTGAATAGTTACGATGTGTGATACCTCGCTTATATGAAGCCTTGGAAAGCAAATGATTAAAAAATAAAATAGCTAAGCTTTCTTTTGTCCATTTTTATATGGTACAGGTAAGAGCAGAAGCAAATGCCAGCAGATGGGATACCCTTCCAGTCTTGTCGACCTGGAATGGGCTAAATAATTTTACGGATTACAGGCTTCATTGTAGGCACGAGGAGTTGTGGCAAACTTCGAAGCTGTACTCACCTGTATAGATACCTGCGAAAGCAACCTCTATCTCTTCATGCTCTCTCTTCACTAATATTGAGTTAACTTCTCATTTTATAATTTAGAATACCTTCCTATAAGATCCACTTAGAGAATGCTAACTAACGACATACAACAGCAGCATTAAACACTTTGGAGCCTCAGGGTAACAGACTACAATGCATCCTGCGAAGCAGCACTGAGAGGCTGTACGAACATATTCTGTCACCTTGCAATCTTTTATAGCATAGCCCTGGGAATGTGCAAGGAGATAACGTGCAGCGGAACAGAACAAAGTCTGCTGGAGTCACACTCTCCTTAACGTGATGAATTATCAAGATGCCGTGCGCTTCCCGGTTAGGTCCCAAACAGATGAACTCTTGTAAATGAGCAAATTTAAATGCTTTCTTATCACACATAGGCAGAGCACTGTTTTCATGGTGTTACTGAGAGTCTGATGTTACTTTTAAGTGACTTTGTGTAGTGATCAGTACTTTGGCCCTAATTAGTAAAAGTAGCAAGAGCCTTAGATTTAAATCATAAACAGAAAAATAGGCCATCTAACATTTTAGTTCACCCCCTGCCAACCTTAAATTATTCTTTGCTGTATATACTCTAACTTTTTACCTGTGTCACTTTAAATTTTCTAAGCAACAGCTTCCATGACTTCATGCTTTTTTCTTTTGAGTTTGGCTTTTACTGGAATTTAGTAGGATTCTCCTGAAAGACAAGGGCAATTTTTAAAGCTGCTTTGTAAAACGCCATTTTCTTTTTGATTTGGGCTCCTCTGGCATTGCTGAATCTTGAATTTTTTTTCTAGCATCCTGTGGGAAAGAAAAGACAATCTGAAAAGTACAAATTCAGCCGGCAAATCTTGCTTGTTGCTCTATGCAACTTCTAAACCATCTCCCCTTGGTGTTCATCCTTGCCTGATGGCTGCATCGCATGCTGTATGTTCAATATGGTGATGACTCTGAGATGCACCCTGTCACTAATCTAGTCACTCATGGCTGCTGTGATTATCCACTGTCTCTATCAAATTACTCTTGGACAATGTCATCAGTGTAGTCTCACCTCTGAATGGAACAGCCCTTTTTTCTTTCTTTTTTTTTTTTTAAATCAGGATTAAGCAGTCAGATCTGATGACACTTCACACAAGTATAGTTGTTTGAAAACATACTGTCCTTTCAATCACAGTAAGTGACAGTGTGCACAGTGTGCACTCTGCCGATGCCACGGCTGCCTTTGATGCCTGCTCTGACATGCTTTAAGATAAATAGTTCAGAGAAAAATTCTTTACAGTAGCAAACTACTTTTGCCAAATGGTTAGCTCTATATAGTTCTCTCCCCCACCACCACCTTTTTTTTTTCTTTTTAAAAGAAAATATAACAGGGATTAAGTAGCTGTCTCCTAGAATGATTTTTTTTTTTTAACTGGGCATGGGCTTAAATTCCTGTGTATTTAAGGCAAAGATGTGGGTGAGGAAATGTCTAAGCTCCCTGCTCTGTTCTTTCTGCCCAGTTCCTCTCTCATGGATATTATAGAGGCTTGAGTGGGAGTTTGGGCTTTTTCAGTATGTGGGAGACAGCTAGTGGCAAAAGAAACCTGTGGAGCTGAGTAAACCTCATGACTGCATCTCTAATTTTTTATCACATGCTGTCCATGGGTAATGAGATGGGGGAGATGAGCCTTACGGGCTGAACAACAGGGAAGAAATGGCACGCTGAGCTGTGGTGAGGCCTTGTAGGTAGGGAGCATGGGGGCTGAGCACCACAGAGGGGAGCAGGGGTGCAGCACTAGGGAGCATCTGGCATTGGTCAGCTTATCACAGAATCATAAGTGTTGGAAGGGACCTCAAGAAATCATCAGGTCCAACCCCACTGCTAAAGCAGGCTCCATAGGATATATCGCACAGGTAGGCATCCAGACGGGTCTTGATTATCTCCAGAGACAGAGACTCCACTACCCCCCTGGGCAGCCTGTCCCAGGGCTCTGTCGCCCTCACTGTGAAAAAGTTCTTCCACATATTGGTGCAGAACTTCCTATGCACCAACTTGAAGCCATTGCCCCTTGTCCTGTCTCCACAGACCATAGAAAACAGGCTGGCTATTTCCCCTTGTGTTCCACACTTGAGATATTTATAAACATTAATAAGATCCCCTCTCAGTCGTCATTTCTCAAAGCTGAACAGCCCCAGTTCGTTCAGCCTTTCCGTGTAGAGGAGATGCTCCATTCCTTTAATCATCTTCATAGCCCTCCTCTGGACTCTTTCCAGGACATCCCTGTCTTTTTTTATACCAGGGAGCCCAGAACTGGACACAATACTCCAGATTGGGCCTGACCAGGGCAGAGTAGAGGGGGAGAATCACCTCTTTTGACCTGCTGGCCACATTCCTCTTGATGCACTCCAGGACCCCATTGGATCTCTTAGCCACCAGGGCAGACTGCTGGCTCATGGCCAACCTGTCATCTACCAGGACCCCCAGGTCCTACTCTGTAGAGCTACTATCCAGCAGGTCATCCCTCAGCCTGTACTGATTCAAGTGGTTATTCCTTCCCAGGTGCAAGACACTACACTTGTTTTTATTGAATCTCTTTTGGTTTCTTACTGCCCAGCTCTTCAGCCTGTTGAGGTCTCTCTGGATGGCAGCACAGTGTTCCTGTGTGTCAGCCACTCCTCCCAGCTTTGTATCATCGGTGTACTTGCTGAGGGTGGACACTATTCCCTCATCAAGGTCGTCGATGAAGATGTTATGGTACCAGCCTTCTCAGGGAGTGGGAGGGACACAAGAGAAGGACAGCCAGTGTGTCTCCTTGTGAGTCTCCTCAGGGGACCCACAGCATGCAAGGTATCTTAGGGGGGTCTAGAGGAGAAGATTGAGTTAAAGCCCCTTTTTGGTCATCCCATGTTCAAATGCACAGTCCCAAGTCACAGAAGTTTCTCTCATGTTGCCTGTGTCAAGAGGTAAGAAGGCCTGAGGTCACTCCTGATCCACCACTGGTGTCCGTGGTCACTGCACCAGAGATTGCAGGGATACCAGAGCTGAGCCTTCATTGACCTGGGGTGAGTGCCAGACTGAACACTTGCTGTCAGGCTGTGAGGAAAGATCCCTTCCAAGAGCTGCAAGTCCTAAAGTTTCTGGAAAGAGCTGTCATGTATTGTAGGAGAGATGTAAAGGTGTAGAAGATACTTCTCTCCAAGTCTGGTGAAATATTGTATGGCTTTTGTAGTACATACTTGCTCTTGCAGCAGAGTCTAGGCATGAGGAATATTTCCAGCAGGGGAGATGGAAAGGAGAAATCTTACTGGAAAATGTTCTTAATCATAACAGAAATTTTCAGTAAGTGTTTTTTTTTAATTTTTTTATGTAACATTTTCTGGTGCCGAGTGCAAGTAATGCAGCATTTAAATTCTCTTCATCTCAGATGATTCACTGAAGGTCAGGCCTCATGAAGTAATATTTTCTTTCTTATCTGCGCCTAATCAATCATGCTATATATAAAAAGTCCAAGCAGTTGTATCAATGCTTTAGTACAATGTAGCAATATTAGACCAATCAAAATAAACTAACCACATATTAGAAATTGTTTTAAAATGATACTGAGAAAAAAACCCAAACAAACATGCAGGCTGCCAAATCACACAGATAAAATAATGCTTGTTGGCCATTACAATGAAGGTAGTTGCAGGGTGGTTTATTTTTTTCTTCAAGGATATTTAACTGGCTGGCTTCTAATATTTCTTTTAATGTTTGCTTTTGCCTGGCAGGAATGTGATAAAATTATGCAAAGCTATGATTCACGTAGAACAAATACAGATTGCAAACTATATAATGTTATCCTGGCCTGCTGTTTATAAAGCAATGAATATGCCTGCTAACTCTGTACGCTGATGATTTTTTGCAGCCAGGTTTATATCTGGATGAATGACCTTTACTTTTTCTAATTATTATTTTACACAAGCAAATAATTTACCTTTATAATCATAAGCAATCATCAAGAAAGACTCTTGGCAGGTGCTGGCATATTGTACTGTTCATGTCACTCAGTAAATAGCCTTTTTCTGGTTTGAGTATGGTTTCTAGGCCTTATATGTTGCTCTGCACAGAAATAATGTGAATTAGAACTTAAATCAAGGCAAATTATTTTAATTGTTTGTATATGAGTTTGCGTAAAATCACAGGCGGTCCAGGCTGCTGACACAGGCCTGTTGGGTAAATGGCCTAACGGTTCTGACAGTTGCTATAGTCAAGGGCGAATGAAGAAATTACTCTTCTCACCAGAACAGGCAGTTGTCAGCCTCACTCAGAGTCTTAGGACCTGGAGAAAATCTGATAGTTTCTCAGTCAATGTGCCCAGAAGGGCATTGTAACCAAGTGGTCAGTTTGCTCAGGCATAGCCAGTTAAGCAGAAGCATGTGAAAAGGCTTGCTCAGTTTCTTCACTGTTCGAATGTTTCTGGGTGTCTTAAAGGTCAGCCTCTGTTTTAAAGCACTTAAAATAGAATAGCAGTGACTGAACTGCTGACAACATAGCATGCAATCTTGCTCAAGAAGGGTAGAGTTAGTCTGGAGACAACATGGGGTAGTTCAGAGACACCTGAGCCATTTCAGCAGTAACACTGAACTTTCATGCTTCAGCTCTTCTTGATACAGCTGCTTGTTTCACAGACAGGTGTCTGAAGCTGCTGTGGAAGTCACCTCAGCTGCAGGTTGAGCAAAAGTCTGCTGACTTTCCACGTGGTGGTATGATGTCAAGTTACAATGTGCATGTTACTGTCACTTGGGAACCGAAACTTGGGAACCTCTAATCTTTGGAAATGAGGAGAGACCCTTTTTCTGGGGGACCTGGGAAAGAAACCTGCCAGAGGGTACGCTTGGCTTCACTGTGTTTTCTCTCTCTGATCAGTTGTGCAGTTTACTAAGACTGCTAGCAGAGGGTGTTACAGGATGTTTCCCATTTCTCTCCGGTTTCAGGAACAATAATATAATTGGGTTTTTTCCAGTGGCTACATAAAAATGCTACAAAACTCATTCTTTCTATGGAATCTGCTGCTGCTCTGCATTTCTCCGTAGGAGTGACTATAATAGCCATGTGACATGTTGACAAGAGTAATTATACCCAGAGGGGGTGGTAATTTATGTTGGGTAGCAGGTGGTATCATTTCCTGGTTAGTCTGTACCCTAACTTGTTATTATCTGCGGCCATCAGCAGCTCGAGTGACACCTACAGAGGAGACCTTGGAGCTCACAGCAGGAGCTGGGGTTGTTCCATTTGACTGTAGATCGAAGGAATTTCTACCATCCTTCATACTGTGTGTAACATAACCTTTGATAACGTAGTAGGCAAGATATGAGCCATCTCATTGACTTTCACCTATTGTACATGACTTTTTAACTTATTATGCTTGAAAGAGAATGTGTTGCTACTTACTTTTGACTGCCATAATTATGCCACTGTCTCAGCCATATAGCACGCCATTTAAGTAGCTGCTGTGCCTAAGGAACTATTTTGTACCATAATATATTTTTGGTTTGGCAAGTTACTTCATTGCTGCTTTCTGAGATGAGCATTGCATTGTCTTGGGATAAAATAATTGGTGACAGAGTATTGCTCTGACAAGCTTATGCCCTTAAAAGAAGACAGAGAGAGGAAAAAGTTGCCTCCATTTTGTGAATTGAAAATGGATGTGATGAAGTGGTGAGGTTAAGCAAATTGCCAAAAAAGGTTGTTGCCAAGTTCACCACGAGGGTAAGATGTATCACATGGATATTCCTCTTCAATTGAGTGTTAGGAAATGGAATGTTCTTAAGTGAACTACCTAAGAGGAAGAGGATATAATTAGTGATCAGGCCTTATCCTGGTAAGTGGTATTGTATCTTCCTTTCATTCAGTACAGGTTCTTGCGGGGGTAACTGTTCTTCTAGACTGAGAGATAAGGAGGCTTGCCAGGGCATAGGGATATGTTTGACAGGCACAAGAGGGATTTCTGTGCAAAACCAAAATAAAATATGCAGAGGCTGTGCATTTGAGAAGCATCATTCGTACACAGAAAGACTGGGATATGATACATGTAGAACTGGACCATTTTCAGGACTGCAGAATTGGAAATGGGGTTAAATTTGTATGAAGTACACAAGATCAAATGGCAAATTTTTTTCCCATAGGCTCATTAATTGGCAATGCTAAAGGAAAAAGAAATGCACAAGTCTTTCACAGAACAGACATGCAAGAGACAAATGTCAATTTAAGATGGTTCAGATGAAATATTTCTGTTGATGATAAGTGTGAGTGTAATTGTGCAGGTCCCAAGTGTATAATTCAAGACATTTGTGCTTAAAACAGAAAGCAGAGATAAAGAGAAACCTGCTTTTGATCAGGAGAATGGAAAACTTTTCTTAGTAGAGGAAATAATGGAATCTGATTTGCTTAGCTTAGCAAAAAAAATCTCATAAAGATGTTAGTGATTAAAATCAAGGAAGCAGAAAAATAACTGGTAATCGCAGTGGCTGTGAGTATATGTGGACTCACATTGGAAGACCACTGAGCCATTAGATAATCATGTCTCTTGACTGTCTTGCCCCAAAGTTAAGTTTTCCCCAAGAAGATAGCAGTAGTAAACAGTGAGCCAATTTAGGATGTCGCAAAGTGGTTATACGAGTTTGCTGCTGCTAGTGGAAACTAAGCCCAGCATCTTGGGAGAAGCCGCTCACTTCTGCGTTCTAGTGCCATGAACACTCTTGGCTTAATTTAAGGAATCCATAATATTCCAGCAGCTTTTATTTTCCAGTGTCTCTTTTTGTGCACTGAATAATGATCTTGAATTTTAATGTTAATTTAAGAGTTTTCAAGCTAACTTCTCCCTTCTGAGATTCCCTAATTTACAAGCAATAGCTGAATGAGCCATTCAGGTTTGTCTCATATTCTGCTCTACTTTTCACATCAGGAGTACTAAATTCTGTACAAAAGTCAGTGAAGGCAGCCTGAGTCCTTCCTGATAGTACAGTTCCCCACAGGGACCTCTTGTACCCCATTTAGCTGAATTCACCTGCAACACGTTTTTCAGTATACATTTTCCAAAATTTGATAATACCTGAGGGAATTAGTTACCTAATTCTTATTGAATTACAATGCGAGTTGGATGAATAATTTCCTTAGACTTGTTTGAAAATCTCAGATTGTTAGTCAAATATTATTCATACTACTGTATGTGTTTTCGTAGCTAAAAATCTGCAGGAAGCTAGTTCCTGGAAACACATTAATTACAGGAATATTTGCTTAAGGAGTAATTTATAAACAAAACTCGTACCTGTGTTAGGTTGTATAGTTTTTAAAAAAAGTTAGACTGAATATTATGAATTTGCAGACACTGTTTTACATAACAGCTACAGATCATACAGTAGCTATTATTTTTATAGGACTCAACTTTAAATGAGGGAAGACAAAAAGAGTTGTGACAAAGGACATTCTTTGAAGTTTCAGTGCTTGATTCTATAAACCGGTCAAATAAAGGTGAATGGCATTTATCATAAAGCAGACTAATTTTCATCCAGGTCTTCCCAATTAATGGTTTCTTCAACATTATGGATGAGAATAGGAAGCATGTATGTCAAGGGAATCATACTCCCTTAGCAGAAAGAGAACAGATGCCTAACCTGTAAGCTTGCATATCCTTATTTTATTTCTGTGGGACTTGCCAGTTTTAGGGTCAAAGCAGCATGCTAATAGTGGAAACAGAATGGAAAAGGAAGGTAGAAAGATAAAAGAAAGAGATGAAATCAATAAGAAGGGTTTCAAAACATGTATCTGATGAGCTCCTTCTAGTAGGTAACATTGTCAAAGAATAAAACTGAGCTGGAGGGTAACATGCTAGCTTTCTGTCCAGTCAGTTCACTAGAAAAGACTGTATTTGATTGAAAGCTCTGTTGAGACATCTAAGAGATGCTGTTTTCCGCAATGTGCGAGAAATTCTGAAAGAATTAAAATACTTTTGGTGAACTAGATCACGTTGCATTCTTCTCATTAACAAGGGGACTGACAGAATTTGATGGTGTCTCAGTCTTTGACTTTTCTGAAGATTAAGGTATTTCACATCATTTGGTGTGAAAATAGTCCTGGTCTCTTCAAGGGAGGATAAAACAGTGGATAAATTACCACCACGTGCTAAGAAGCTTTGGGATAAACCCCTCTTCCCTGAAAGAGAATTGCTAACAGAGATTCCAGCAGGATTAGTACAGCTCTTTGCTTCCCACATTTCTTGGGTGATCAAATCTTTGTGATAGTTCACATAATTTGCAAGTGTTCAGAAAGACCTATCATAACATGTTTATCACATTTTGTGATATCTCTTGATAGCATTTTTGGGTTGGAACAGTACAAAAATTTTGTTCGGGATTTGCAAAGAGGGTGATGAGTTTTACAAACAGCAGTGGAACTCTTTCCACTGAATTTGAGGTACTTGTGGAAGTCAACTGCTTGAGGTCCGCTGTCATCACTGCACAGCCCAAGGCACTTGGAGAGCAAAAGTCACATTGCCTATTGTGATGGTTTAGCCCTGGCTGGAGTCCTGACACCCACTAAATTCAGTCTATTACTCCCCTTCTTAGTTGGACAGGGGAGAATATATATACTAAGAGGCTCAGGAGACAAAATAAGGACAGGGAGAGATCTTTCTGTCAACAATGACATGGGCAAAAGAGACTTAACACAGAATGAAAAAGAGAAAACTATCTAATTTATTACACTACACTACAAAGAACAGTGAAAACCGGAGTCAGAAGCGTGACCAGATCTTAAAACACTTTCCCCCCACCACTCCTTTCTTAGCAGACTTTAGTCAGAATTTTGCTCCCTTCTTCCCCCCGCTTGCAGCACAGGGGGGCAGGGACTGGGAAAAAATCGGTTTCTTGGTTACTTCTTCATGAGCTGTTTTCCTTTTCCAGATCTGAAAACACCTCTAACCTCCCCTCCCCCCGGCTCCTTTCTTAGCAGACTTCACTCTAGTCATGATTTCACTCCCTTCTTCCCCCCCCGATCGCAGCACAGGGGGGTGGGGACTGGGAGATGGGGGCTTCGGTCAGTCCCTTGCAAGTTGGTTTCCTTCTCAGTGGTGGGGTGGAGGGGGAGGAGGGGGCCGGGATTCATTCCACACCCTCCCCCTGCTGCACCGTGGGGTCTCACCCACGGGAGACAGTCCTCCATGAACTTCTCCAACGTGAGTCCTTTCCCACAGGGCTTTATCTCTTTATCACAGTGTCTCTCAGTCCCAGTCCCACAGGGTTATAAGTCTCCCCCAGCAAACCTGTTCCAATGCAAAACTCTCTCACTTGTCTCTGTGTCTCTGATTGTCTTCATGGCTGCAAGTGCTGGCAGCGGCTTATCCCAACGTAGGGTCACAGCATCTCCTCTATGTCTCCACCTGCTCCCTCCAGCGTGGAGCCCCTCCACGGGCTGCAGGTGGGGTCTTGGCCTTTTCCATGGGTTTCTCCATGGGCTGCAGGGGCATCTTTCTCTCTGGCACCTGGGGCGCCTCCTCCAGGGCGCCTCCTCCCCACGCCCTTCTCCGGCCTTGGTGTCTGCACAGCTCGTTACATCTTCTCACTCCCTTCTCTGGTGGCAAAATGCAGCTGCTTCCAGTTTTTTTTCTCCTATATGTGTTTCTCGGAGGCGCTATGATTATCTCTAGCCACGACTTTGGCCTTGAATTGTCCGAAGTTTACACTGAGGCTGGCAGAAAACTGCAACTGCTGCTTACAAAAACTGTCTCAGCAGCACAGCCTCGCAAAACTGCAACGCCTATATAAGCATTCTTTTATAAATGAATTACCTTTGGAGCTGTTCAGATGATTAGCTTTGGTTAGACACCTGCCTTTCAGAGGTGGGAGTTAGGCTGGAAGAATCCACCATTGCCAGCCAGTTCCTCTGAGGGCCTGGGAAAGAGGACTGGGCAGATTTACCACACGGTTCTACTTGCTGGATAGATCCTTACTGCATCTATCCTTTACTGAAGATAACGTATTATCCAGACTCTGATTGGCTCATGAATAAATCCAAGTCTTCTATATCCTTGGATATTTTTTTTTTTGTCTCAGTCCTTTATGCTGCACAGAGTGTACTTCTCGGAGCAAAAGGTTAATGATCTTTGGGCCTGGGCTGACCCAGGATCAGAGCAGCAGTTTTTTCCTCAAGTGCAGTGGGAGGTGAATGCGAGGCCTATTTGAGAACCTGGCTTTACATGCAGCTCAGGTTTAGATAGGGGAACCTTGTTTAGTGCAAGTCCTCTGTGAAATTAGGTGACTCTATGTTGAAAGAGGCAATTTTTTGATTAAAAGAAAAAAATCTGATAAAACCATGTGTTTGTTTTTGGAGAACAGCACGACAATGTGTATCGTTTTTATCTGTCAACAGCCATCACCTTGTCAGAGTTTGGCTGCTGTTGATTTATTACAACCTATGCGAATGTATAATTGGTAGGCTGGTCCTCAGATCTGCAGAAGAGAGGCACAAATTTGGAAGCCAGATGTCCCATGGTAATGCGCTAAAAGTGAGAGATAATCACCAAAGAGCTGAGGAGGCCTTCAACTCATTACTCTTACATACTCTTTTAGCCTTAAGATTTATCAGTGTTTGTAATGAAAGCATCTAAAATGAAAACAACTTATTAACTTCACTAAAGGCACCATCTTCCACTCCCCACAAATAAATCTTTTATCGTAATCTGCACTGCAGGAGTCCCAGCTTTTTAGTCAGAAGCATGAGGAAATTCACTGAGGCATACTTATTTAACATTGCTGCCCCAGCACCCAGGATGACCTTGACAAGGAGAAGTTGGAAATTTCCCGGCAAAATAATGCATACAAGAGAGTATTACACCTATTCTTAGAGGTCAGGAATTATTCTTGGAGCTATTTAATTGGGCCTTTCTGATATTTCTGTGCCAGTACTGAAGGCATGCAAACCACTCGCAGAACTATGGTCTGCCTGCAACATTTATATGGCCAAGCCTTGAAGTCTTGATATCAAAGACCATTGTATCTGCCAGAAGAAAGAGTAGTTGTGGCAGAGCTCTTCTCCAGCTGAGGTGAAGGAGCATTAACATTTTAAATATTGATCTGTACTTTTAATTCGCTATTAATCACAGTGGGTTTATAGAGTTTGTGTTTTGTGAGGAGGCTGTGACTTGTGAAAGGAACTTGTTCTGGTGTTAGAGGGAAGGTAGTGAAAATCATCAGGAGACTGCAGAGGACTTCTGTAGGAACTCCACTTGGACTGGAAAGTAGGGACAGGAAGGCAGAGCTATAAAGCCTGTGTGGAAATTATCATTTGTCTTTTCCTTCTAATTCAGTCCTGATCTGGAGAGAGGAGAAAGCTATATGTCATTAAACGAGTCTTAGTGGGTTCATAGACCAGGTGATGTACATCCTCTATTTGCCTCAGACAACTACATGTACATCTTTCTAATGTGATTAGGCCGTCATACAGGGCACAGAACAATTTATTATTCTGCCTGAGAGTGCCATGTTCCTCTTTAAAAAATTGTTACTCCTGGAGTCGGCAATTACTTTAAAATAAATTTACCAAAGACAAAATTGTGCCTCTTGGGTCAGTAAATGACTTCCCTGTGTTTTCTTGAAGAGACAAGGTGTTTATTAAAGACCTCCTTAGTTTACTGTGTTGGGTTTTTCACTTTGAATAATCGTCCAATTAAATATAATTTGGAAGTCCATGCAAACCTACTGCTTGCATTGTACAAGTAAGAATATCTCTGAAAGATGTGCATTAATAAATCCCACTGAGCCCTATCTCTTTTAAAAAATGGCTTCTTTTGTTTAATTTTTAGAATTTTTTAACAGGGCTCGAAGCATTACATTTGGAAATGCCGCTGTTTTCACACAAATAATTTATACAGTTCGTTCTTTCAAATTCTGCAGAAAACAGTTTTATCATTTATTGTTAGGTTAGCTTTTTTAATTTAACCTATTGTTTAGGTATGGGGTGTATTTTGCAAGCTACAACTTTTTTTGTCTAGGATTTTCTATTCCTGCTTTGCAAGGGGGACATAATATTAGATAAATTGGGTTTAGAACTATCGGTTCCTTACAAATAGGAAGAAAAAAAGTTGAAATTACTTTTATCAAAATGGTACTTAATTTGGGCTTTTCCTTCCTTTCTTTCTTTCTTTCTTTTTAATTTTTGTTTGTTTGTTTTCTTCCTAGAGGATCAGGATTGTTTAACAATTCATCTTTCCAAACAGGTCAGATAGTTTCTATGCTGAAGAACTAAGAAATTTAAGTCAGCAAAAGGATAGAAGAAAAATAATTGAAAGTAGCAATTAGATGCAGTTCTAGAAATCCAAGATGGAATTAGTCAGTAAGAGATACATAGAAAGAGAGAGAAAAATTATGTTGCCTGATAGCACCTGTTCCATAGAGAGATATAAGCATGCATGGCCTAGCAATGTGAGCATGAGGCTGGCAGCAGATTTTGACTCAAACACAAGGAAAACTGATGTTCCTTTATCTACTAGAGTCCAAGTTGCTCCAAGTCTTATTCTCCTGTGGATATAATTTTCCTAACAGGAATATAATGTATATTGATTAGCTAGCTAATCTAATTAATATTTTTTAGAACAGGGGAAATAACAAAATACATGGGGCAAATTTTCTCTCATTGACCTATTAAAAAGGAATAGCAATAACTGCCATAAAATCCCTAAAAATATTTTCTGCATTTGTCGTTACACTTTTAATTGTAGTTACTGTTGCTCTTATTGTTTTAAAAATGTCACCTCATTTTGACATAGATAGGAACAGTTACAACATTAAATTGATGTTAAGATTGACATCTGCCTACTGTATGTCCTTTATATTCTGTCTGTCTTCACATCTAGTGAAACATAAGGAGCTGGAAAGCTTATTTGCCTTTCCTAGTCTATCAATGCACAGGGCACCTAATTAATATTGAGGTCAGTAATACAGTCTGCTCTTCCTGGAGACTTAAGATCCAACAGCCATCCACACACAAGCATAAACCCCAGCCAAGTATTTTCCATCTGTGGTATCCAGAATAAAACAGAAGTTAATCAGTACTGCCCTCTTCAATGTAAGACAATGCATGGGCAGGAGGGTACGTATAGCTGTATATGCATATAAATAACTGTAGAGATCTGAACTACCTCATGCTTAACTTTGTTCAAGATTGACTGAAATAGAAGTGGACTTTTGGTTTCTCTAACTTTGAGGAAATAATTCTTCAGGGAAAAGTCCTTACAGATAGGAGAGCTTGGTTGCATCACAGAATCAGGAAGATTTGGAATATCATGCCTGGCTTTGAGACAAGGGGACAGTAATTAGATGCTGCTGTTTTCTGAGAAATAGACACACATGTGTTGTTGAAATTTCAGGAATGAGCACTAGGATAAAGAGTAGATTTTGAAAAATATCAGCAGTCCTGGCTAACCTGGGAGGTCCCAGATCACTGAAAGTTAGCAAATGTGGTACCCATCTAAAAGAAGGAATGGAAGGAGGATCTGGGGAAGTACAGTTTGTCTGACCTTGGTGCCAAGGTTATGGAGCAGATCATCTTGAGTGTCATCACATGGCATGTACAAGACAACCAGGTCATCAGCCTCAATCAGCATGGGTTCATAAAATGCAAGTACTGCTTGACTAACCCAATTTCCTCCTATGATAAGGTGACTCAGAGGATGAGGGAAAGGCTGTGAATGTCATCTCCCTGAACTTTAGTAAAGCCTTTGACACCGTTTTCTGCAGCATTCTTCTGGAGAAAACTGGCTGCTCATGACATGGAGAGGTGTACTCTTTGCTAGGTTAAAAAAAATAGCTGGATGGCTGGGCCCAAAGATTTCTGGTGAATGGTGTTCCCCATGGCTCTGTACTGGGGCCAATTCTCTTTAATATCTTTATCAATGATTTGGATGAGGGGGTTGAGCACACCTTGAGTAAGTTTGCAGATGATACCAAGTTGGGCAGGAGTGTTGATCTGCTTGAAGGTACAAAAGCTTTACAGAGTGATGTGGATAGGCTGGATCAAAGTTCTGAGCCAAATTATAATAATTCCAAGAGGGTTCAGTGCTGGGACTTGTGTTTGGGTCAAAACAACCTCATGCAATGCTACAGGCTTGGGGAGAAGTGACTGGAAAGATGCTCAGTGGAAAAGGACCTGGAGGTGTTTGTCAACAACCACATGAATACAAGCCAGCAGTGTGCCCAGATGGCCAAAGAGACCAACAGCATCCCGGCTGGTATCAGAAATAGTGTGGCCAGCAGGACTAGGGCAGTGATTATCCTGCTGTACTCTGCACTGGTGAGGCTGCTCCTTGAATGCTGTGTTTGGTTTTGGGCCCCTCACTAGGACGAGGACATTGAGGTGCTGGAACATATCCAACAAAGGGCAACAAAGCTGGTGAAGGGTGTAGAGCACAGGTTTTATGAGGGACAGCCAAGGAAACTGGAGTGGTTTAGCCTGGAGAAAAGGAGGCTGAGTGGAGACGTTTTTGCTCTCTACATGAAAGGAGGTTGTAGCCAGGTGGGTGTCAATCTCTATCCCAAGGAAGTGATAGGACAAGTGAAAATGGTCTCAAGTTGCACCAGGGTGGGTTTAGATCAGATGTAAGGAAAAATTTCTTCACTGAAAGGGTTGTCAGGCATTTGAATGGACTGAACAGAGAAGTGGTTGAATCTCTGTTCTTAGAGGTATTTAAAAAGATGTGTAGATGTGGCACTTGGGGACATGGTTTAGTGCTTGGACTGGGCAGTGCTAGGTTAATGGCTTGATGATATTATAGGTCTTTTCCAACCTAAATGATTCTATGATTCTATATCTGTTTGGGAAGGATCTACTCCTAAGGAGAAATCACAGAGAAGTAAAACAATCTCAAAGAACAAAGATGAAAAAATTTCAATTGGTAAAAAAATTCACCTTTATTTTTAAAGAGAGAAAAGGGCTGGTTGTGCCTGGTTCACATCCTTGACTGAGTGCTTACCTATACAGAATCCAAATCATCTGTATTCTGCTTTGGAAGGATGTATTGATTGCACTAACTGCACTTGCACTGCAGCTCGCCACTAAGGACACTCATTTTTACTTCTGCAAGAGTTGTTCTACTTTCCAGAAATACTTTTCATGCTGATTTAGAAGAAAGTAAGCCAAACAAAATCCTTCCACCCAGTTTTGGGGGGTTTGGCTTATACCACTGATTCCTTTTGGAATGATGGGAGAATTGCACTTTTGGAACAAAATGCTTTCTGGCTTCTTAGTTGTCTGCCTGACAGACATGAGCAGCACCCCTTAAAAACATCCATATCAAACAGCACCTGCAAGGTTTTCAGACATCCCTGCTGTGCTTTGCATCCCAAAGGTCTGGTTGCCTGCTGGGGAAAAAGTGGAAGCCAAAAGTTTGTTGAAACTGTGCCATTTTGTGAAATAGTACTGTGGTGATAAATCAGAAAATTCAGTCCACTTTTTAGCAATATTTTCCAGCCAGCTGTTATTTGCTCTCTCTTGAGCAACTTGACAAAACGCAGTGCTTGGTCCATGCCGTGGTTACTCAGTTCATCGTTAAAACCTGCCTTTCTTCTCCATCTTCTCCAGAAGCATCTACCTCACAGACATTTATCTAAGTGATTATAGTCTGAGGTTTGTGAGAGTACATAAGCAAGATGTATCTCTGTTTGTACTGGAAAAGTCCTGCATGAGCTGTCTTATACTAATAAGCTTATCCAGGTTCTCCAAGTAAGGTTAGGTGGATTCTAACAGTACTTCTCTGAAGCAAGCTGCAAAGTTCTTATTTGGAGTAGTAAGAACTCGCTGGTGTCTCACATCAATGATATGCACTAAGTACTGCCTGAAGAGTGGAGCAGATTCTTATAAAGGATTTTTGTAGGGTTGGAGGCTGGGCAATGGAAATTAAGTAGGTCTTCACTGTCCATCACTGTGTGGGGTATTGCAGAGGTGTGTGGGAACTAATACTGCCTAGCAGAACTTCTATCAGTGCTGGGAAGAAAGGAACTGGAGTCTGGTTTAATGTGCCACTTAGATCTCTCAAAGTGCATGTCAGTGTGTATCAACTCTTCAGAACCACTGTTGTGCCAAACAGGTAAACAGTATGTTCCTGTAGATGAGCCCGGTGCTTGATAATTATTTTTTTTAATGGCCGGGCCACTTTTAAATCTTGTAAAATTTTTCACTTTTCAACTTAGCACAGCCTGAATGAGGCTAGGGTAGCTTTGTGGGTGAGTGGATGGAGACAAAAGCCCTCCCTTGTTGTTCTTGCCTCGTGTTGTGTTTAGATCCATTTATAGAAGGTACTAATGTAATGTTATATTTTATTATAAATCAATTGATTTTATACTAATTTTAATTTCAAGCACTGCCCATGATCACGAGCCAAGAGAGGCAGCAATTTGCATAGCAAAGGGCCACATGGGGGATTAAGGAATAGGAGCATCTGATGTGAGGAAGAGCTGGGGTTACCTAGCCTGGAGAAAAGAAGGGTCAAGAGTATCATATCGATGCCTGTAGGTACCTGATGTGAGGGTATAAAGAAGAGAGAGATGACATCTCAGTGACGCCAAATGATATGACAAGAAACAATGTCCACAAATAGAAATACAGGAAAATCTATTTTCAAATAAAAAGAAAGCTTTTTACTACGAGGTGGTCAAACACTGGCACAGGCTGTCCAGTCAGGGGGCTGAGTCTCCATCCTTGGAGATATTCAGAACCCAGCTGGACACAGCCCTGAATAATGTGCTCTAGTTGTCTCTGCTCTGAGCAAAGCAGGAGCGGACTAGACAGTCTTTAGAAGTGGCTTCCAACCTCAACTGTCCTGTGATTTGTTTTGTGTTAAAGGACAAGTTTCTGGTGTGTGATTCAGTACTCGCTGAAGCTGACCGGCCTATACACATCAGCTTCAGTGAACATGATTTGGGTCAAGCATGAGGGGAACAAGAAACAATATTACTGGAGGGAAAAAGTGAGATGAGATCTGGGTGTGGGAGCAGAAGGATCAGAGGTACAGATATAAGTGAGTGAATAGCTGGTAAAGATACATGCAAAAAAGGTCCAGAAACAGATACCAGAAGAGTTGCCACAGGGGAGTAGTGCTAACATTTCTGCTCAGAGTGCTCCTCTTAACAGAAAGGCTGGATTCTAGATCTCTACTCATGCAATCTTCTTGATCTCCTGGCTCTCTTCAATACCAGCTTCTGTGCTAAACAGCACTTCAACTTTTCAGCTGATCAGGTGCATGAATTTTAAAAAAGGGGGTGGCAGAGACATTTCCTAGGCAACAACTATGTCTGATGGTATGCTTTTAATAGTTGCTCAGTTTTCAGTCCAGTCTCCATTTAAAGTTCTTAAATTACAGGTCAAATAAAAGAGGGAGCTGAAGTTATTTAATGCAAACTTACACTCATTCAACAAAGCAGCTTTATATGCATTTACCATTAACCTCATGCTTAGCTATAGACACATTTTAAAATTGAGGACAACAAATTCTGACTGGGTGCTAGAGTCTAATCACGGTTCTTAAGCATTTTCTGAGGACAAAGATTGTTTTAAACATCTCTCAAAGCTTTCAGGGAAGTATTTGACTTCATTTGTTTCCTTGCCATGAATGTGCCGGTTGGTATGTGGGTGGCTTTATGCATTTTCTTCCTTACAAAGTAACATGTTATCTATTTATAGAAGAAATGTGCAAGTCAGTGGTCCGTCTTCTAAATAGTGTTGATTTTAAAGTATGGTTGATGACAGCATGGTAAAAAGGTCAGTGTTTTGTATGGATTTCTACTCTTGGACAAGTGTACTTCTCAGATGTACCTACAAAGGTGGTCTGATTTACCTTTAGTTTATGTATCAAGTGCCATAGCATTATTAATTACTTGCTCACAAAGGTAATTCTGAGAGAGTTATACTTCATTGGGGCAGCAGAAGCTGTGGATTACTGTTCTTTAAGAAAAGTTGCAAGACTTGGGTAGTACATTGTCATGATGGTAATTCAGCTTGTTGAATGGTTTAGGAAGTGAAAAGGGTCAGCCAAAAGCAGTACTCAGGAGGCAGTCAGCACCTCTAAGTTCTCTGCCTTACTATGCCGCCAAGCTGGCACTAATAATAAGATTTCTGCTGTAAGCTTATGGGCTAGAAATAAGACAGAGATGTCAATGGTTAAAGAACTGTCAACACGATATGGCAGTGGAAATGGTTGAAATGGCTCTAGGGTACATAAGATGAAGCCCTGCCAGTAGAAATTAAGGAAGTATTGAATGATCTTGTAAAGCATGGAGCAGGAACACAGTCGTGGCTTCGTGTGTTTAAGGGTTTAACTGGGTTTGGAAGAACTGCAGAGAGAGCTTAACCTTAAAGAGGACACCATACACTATGTCTTGTTTAGTTCTATAGAACAAAAGCTTGGAGCAGATAGATGATGTGGCTGGTTTGGTTGGGTTTTTTTGCTTTGGTTTGGTTTTTTATAAAATGCAGAGGGCAAAAGCTGGAAGCTGGTAAAAGCACTTTAAATTACAGGTCAGTGCCGGTACAGGAATGAACAGGTATGAATTGAGCTTGACAAAATGGTCTGTAAATAGAGATTTTTTTAATCCTCAGAACAGCCTTAGTGAGAGTGATTGGTACAAATGAACAAAGTAATTTAAAAATGGAATTGTTAAATCTAAGAAAGGGATTTTACTGTCAAAGCAGTGAGAGGACTCCCTAGACCAGGAGGTCACTCACAGTCCTGTGTTCCCACATCCTGGGTTTTTGGGTGGGTTTCCTTTGAAATCAGTTCCTTATGTGCTGTTCCAAACTGGTGGTCTCTTGCTACCATCTGTCACCTGCATCAGGACTAAATTGTGTCTTACTTTGTGAGACATAGAACGTGTGATTTGAAAGTTAATGCAGTATTTGTTCACTGTATTTGCATTTTTGTGCTTGATGCTAGTAGAAGATACAACCCTAGATTCCTCCTCTGTGGGCTATGATTCACCTTCATTATAAATATTTCACATCAGCCTCATGTTTAATGATGCTGTTGGAATGGGGAACATCTGGATCCTTCTACCAGGTGCTGTAGCTGGATCTTACAAGTTGTATGCATTGCTTTTACTGTGTCTATTAAAAATTAAAACAGGGAAAAATATGCCTAAATCCTTCTGAACAGCCAATCTTGAAATTACTGTATAGATTATTGTATAATTCCCACTACTGTGATATTTGAATACTGCCCTACTCTGTTCATGTGTACTTAGAGGAGCTGATGTACTGAAGAGATAAAGGATGTGCTCAAGGTTACACAAGAAGTCTGAGGTCACAGAAAGTCTGAATATGTCTTTAGGCATGTCTGACTAGTGCTCTGTCTACTGGGCTATTAGAAAGGATGCCATCTTTCTGGAAAGGATGCTATTTAAACCTCAGTCACCGCTCATTTGACTCCTTTTATGGAATCATCTATAATTTTGATTCTTGAGGAGATTTCTCAGTTTCCAGCACAGGACATTCCTTTTGGTATTTTTGTACATCCAGAAGACATGGTTTCCTGCCTAATTACACTTTTGCTGTTCTTCATTCCTATGCTTTGTTCCTTTTTTCAAGCACTGTGCTACGAACAGCATGATACCGGTCATTGAAATATTTACATGTCCTGCTTGCAGTGTTTTGTCTTCCCTTGGTATGCCTGTGGACCTTCTGATCAGTGACTGTATTGAGTATTCACAGAAATAGAGAGCACACAGGTGATGAAGGGCTTGGTGCTAGCCTGCTGGGTGAATTCTAACAGCATCACTTACTTGGATGGATATTTGTGGCAAGAATTATTCTGAGATATCTCCCAAGCTCTATCCTTATTGATATCAGAATTACTTTGTGAAATGAGGTAACTAGAGGCCAATACAAAACCTGTATGTCAAAAAAGTTAGAATTCCTTCTGCATCTTCCAACATCACACTTTATGTTGCTCAAGCCTCATTTTAAATAACTGAAAATACAGTTACTGGTATCTAAACATGTCATTAAAAAGCATTAAAAGCCTGCTGATGATGATCTCCTTTTCTGGGATTCTGTGTAGTTGTACTACTAAGGACCTAGACCTCTCCCTTCACACTATAAAATGATGTTCATTTTATGTGTTAAAGACTGAACACAGAGCACTTTGCATGGGATGTTGAGAACCACTGGAGAAATTCAGCTCAATACAGCTGTGATGCTGTTGCTCAGGGGATGGTAATAAGACAGTGGTGGGTTTATTATGTTAGCATTAGTTTGCTGGTGCAGTCTGATAGGTGTAGTTCAAATCCTTTAACACAAAACAAAGTCTTTTAAACCCTGCTCTTTCAGCAATTCATTTAACAAGAAGGAGTGCTTTGAAATTAGTCCTTGGATATCTGTGTCTTCAATTTACGTCCTCGGTGCAGTTAGCACTTAATATATCCCTTTCAGAAGCAGATTGTCACTACAAAGTGTCTGTACACAGTCTGTCTAATTCATCCACAGAGGTCCCACTGCATTTCAATTGTGTCTTTTCTATTGCTTTTAGGAGCAAAGCTTGGGGTGCTGCACATTCTTGCCACCTTTTTCCACTTCACTGAAATCATTCACTTGATTTAAAAAACCCTACACAACTAAATTGATTCAGTAAATCCCTTTTTCATGTACAGTAAGTGGTTTGGTGTAAGGCACAAAAATCTTTCTACTTTTACACTTCCTTTCATTTCATACAATTGTCCTTAGAAAAGTAAGTCTATAAATGATAAAAAAAAAACCCCACAAAGTGGAGCCAAGTTAGAAGGAAAAAGTTTTAACTAGCTTTTTTGTCAAGCTTCAAACAATGCTTTCTCTGATTCTGACTTTCTCTTTTTGACCAGTGTCTGTTTACAGTCACTCATCATTAACTATACGCATTTATCAGGGTCTGCAGCCGTCGCTGGCCTATTTGATACTTCTCTTTTTAAACAAAAACACCCTCAGAAATTGATACGGTAACCAAAATGATATTCATAAAAAATTTAAGAAAGAGCTCTCAGCATTTAAAAAAAAATTTTTTTTGAAGGAGCTGAAAAGAAAAAGGTCTTGGAATTACAAGCAGTTAGACTTGGGTTTTTGCGTAATGACTCCTGGTATCCCACTGTGAGAAGACTTTCCCCAGCTTCTCGTCTGCATTCTTCCTCGTTCCCTGCGGGAGAATGAGTTGGATTTGTCTGCCATATTCACAGCAATCGAGGTGATCCAGGTTGAAAGAAAATCAATAAGATGTGTCCATTTATGCCTCACAAAGGAAGAAAGGTCTAAAGAACAGACATGGGACGTGATTCAAGCACTAGAGACTTAATAAGACTTCTACTTGTGTTTGAAGGGGATGGTAATTTATATTTTACTTTGAACTTTTTTTTATGCTTCATAACTATTGGGATTCAGGCTGACATGGGAAGCAAGGAAAAGAAGGTTTGATGCTGTCTTAGAAGACCTAACCCATTTGGGAAGGCCATGCTCAAAAGTTCAAAAAATTTTGTTTTAGAAAAGATTAAAGAGACATCATATCATCATACTGATTTATGGCTATTGATAAAACTGGTTTAAAGTATTTTGGATTGGGGTACAATAAAAAAAAGTCTTTCTTCGAGAACAGCTGCAAGTTTCTCATTATTGGCTGTCTTTTCTGTGTGTTTGATATCATTTTGCTTAGAAATAGAGGAGCAGTCATAATAGGTACCCTGGTGCCACTTGAAGCTTTGTCAGGGCAGCTCCCCAAAAGTGGTTGTTGTTCTGCTTGATGTCTGTCACGTTGGCCACCAGGGTTCTGCTGTCCCAAGGGTGTAATCTGTCAGCCCTCACCAAAAATGCTGTCTCTGCTTTAGCGTGCATCGGTTTTTTCAAGCCAATCTTGTGGTGTTCTTTTGCAAGTGAGATGTAAGTATGCTGTTATTCAGCAGGATTTAGGACCTGAGGGAGTTTTGGAAACAAAACCCAAAAAACTTGAAATAAACCAACATAGTCTGCAGGTGTGGGTCTAGTTATTGCAGTCTTGTTTTGTTGTAAAGGACAAAAATGAAAGGAAGCCTTCTGACCGAAGGAGTAAACGGCCTCAAGAATGATGTTTCAGCAAGGCATGAAATAAAAGCTTGCTGACCAATGAGGCAGCATAACAGTGTGGTGGAAGAGGAGATTTTCTTTTGCTTTTCTTCCAAATATTTAGGCTATCCATTCCCATCAAAAGTGCAGGCTGACACTGAACTGGCTCCAGATGAAGCATTTGAAATGGAGGTGGTGTACCCAAGGAAAAGGACTTCATGTTCCGAAATCTGACTGTTCTTGCTAGGTAGCTCCTTAAGAAAGTTTCCAAGAAGAAAATTTTGCTTAGTGCTTTAGGCAGGATAAAGTTAAAGGTGTAAAAAGGATAGAGACAGATTTAGAGCCCACTTTAAAGGTATGCAAGGTTTATCATTATTAAAACTAGCATTTGTTCCAAATCAGGCACTTCTCACTGAATCTTTGGCAGATTTTTGTAGCTTCATCCAACTTTGAGTCTTTTCAAAATAAATTGCAAAGTGAGTATGAGAAGCATTCAGACTATTAATGGATTTCTTTTTTTAAGGCTTAATTGGTATCAAACGAGATTTTAGTGAACACAGCCAAGTGTGCCCATTGCATCGTTAAATGAGCAAAGCTAGCATTTAACTGAGATTGACTTAGACCACTGTCCTTCACTTTCAGAACCGTACTTAAGTGGGATGAGATCAGAATATCAAAGCAGCCCATGTACTGTGCAGTCATATTTATTATTTTTTTAAGTTTCCTTCGTATGTGTTTCAACACTCCTGTTGTAGAATGACGGCTATTAAAGCAATTAATAAATAGAGATGCTAACAAAGCAATTGTGCAACAGTGAATGGAAATTGGTGCGGGCCAGACTGTATTGCCTAGAAAAGAAATGTAAAAATAAATCCCAGCATATTGGAAAGGGATTGGGTGGACCAGCTGACCAGCCTGCCACACAGAAGTGAGGTTTTGCAGTTTACAGACAGCCCATTTGCCTTAGAGGATCCGAGAGTGTTTTACATAACAAAGGGCAGACAAAATCAGCTTTGCATACAGGGGACTGCACAAGTCTGTGACTGAGTCCTGAAAAGTGGGAGAGACATTGAGAGTGATGACTGCTTGCCAGGCCCCTGTCAAAAGTTGCCAGCAAACGCTGTATCGGGTAGAGGTATTTCATGGCCGTTTAGGGCTTGTGGGCTGATGCCTCAATGGCTGCTGCCTCTTTGGCTTACACCAAACAAATGTAAATAGCTGTCCTGCTTCTCCATGAAAGTCCTACCAGAGAGAACCTAGTTTCTTGGCACCTTGTCCTACACTGCCTTTCATTTCCCAGGGGATGAAGTGGATTCCTCTCACACAAAGCCACAGTGACAGTAAGTGGGAGCCTGAGGTTATTTCTATTGATGGGTGTTTCTATTTGGCGCTTTCCAGAGCTCTTGACAAAAGTGCTGGTAGAGTTACTAGACCACCCTCACTACTGTGCTGCTTTTTTCACTCTTCTTCCTGTGGCTGTCCTCGATTTCCACACAGCTGTTCTTTACAAGGAGTTTCTGAACTTGAAGTTTAAATGTGTAACTGAAGAAACTGATGATTCAGGCTCTGCAAATTCTCCATTTCTGTAAGCTGTTAACAGGTAGGTGACATCTCAACAGTCCCACCCTAGAGACGTGCAGACGTTTTTATCTGTGTTTGTTCCTGGGAGTTGAGGAGGACTCCTGAAGCAGCAATAGAGGAGGTTGGCATCGGGCAGGGGAATGATACCACCATTTCATCGTTAATATATTGGTAGAAGCTGGGAGTCTGGAAGCCTTTGTGTAGTTTTATGGACAGTGCTAAGTGCATTGTTATTTCTGGGTATTTAATTTTTCAGTTAATACTATTGAAAGGAGAAAACGGGCAGCCCTCTGAAAAGACAAAGGGATCTGTGCTACAGCAAGGGCATGGGCCAGGCTGGTGCTTTACTCAAAATGGAAAAAGCACCTTCCCTCATCTGTGCGCAGCCACTGTAAAGAGCTGACCAGCAGTGGTCTTGGCACTCGTGGGTGCACCGCATTTTCTACCAAATGAGTCTCCTTTCCAAAAGCAATTTATCAGAGCGAATGGAGTAGGTTGGACAAAATCACTATTCCAGCCCCCCTGGGTGAGCTGCCAGCTCTAGCTGTGAGCGTACAAGCCTGTCAGGGGGAGCCTGTTTGTGTGCGCATGCCTGCTGGTGCCGGGGGTCTTCGGCTCCCCCTAAGGAGGTGTTGCAAATGCCTTCAGAGCATACGACATTATTTTATGTGATGCAGGGTTTGTCATGCTGAGGTCCTGGTCCACAGACAGAGCTCCCCACTGCCACCACAAATGCAGAAAGGAAGAATACTCAAAGAAGTGTGCGCATTAGGAAAAGCAGGTTCATTCACTGCCCATGCGGTCTCAGCTGCCACTGGAAGCAAGCGCCAGTTCCCAGAGGAAATCATTATGTCTCCATGGAATATTTGCCCAAGAAGGTAGTTGTAGGACTACGTATTGATGGAGATCCCTGATTGCTTCATTCATTTTGGGGAAAATTCTGGAAAAAATATGAAACGGTTGGGTTTTGCTGATGGGTTTCTTGATTTGGTGCAGTGTTTCTGTCCAAAAAACAGCAAAAACTTTACTAAGAATGATGAATGGCAAATATATAAAAAATCCTCAAAACAAAGCCGCACAGCCCAAACCCCTAAAACTTGAAGTAAAGTCAGCTCAGTTTTCCTTTACAGAACAAATGTGAGAATTATTCTTCTTTATTAAAAAGAAACTCTCATTGGAATGCAAATTTTGATTTTGATTATCTGTCACGGCCTGCTTTGAAGTTTTTCAGACAAAAATAAATATCTCCATAACAGAGAGGATTATAGTAGTCTTGTTTAGAATCATCTGACTAAGAGTGACATCTAATCTCAGAATATATAAGGTTTTATTGAGGCCACAGAGACTTTGAAAGAGCTTGACTCTCTTCTGTTTTGTAAATTCTCTATAAATGGTTTAATAAGGTTTTTAGTTCAGCTCAAAAAAAAAAAAAAACAAGGACTAAAACATTTCCATCAACCATATTGTTGAAGAAATATAAAAGAGGCATAATTCAATTTAAATAAAGCTGTAGCAAGGTTGTATCATCCTTATCTCAGTAAAAGTATTTTCTTTCACAATCCTAAATAAATAAATAAATATCTGTGACTTGGCTTTGAAGGCTTCACTTGGATAAATCAGGTTTTGGCAGCTCTGTAATTCATGAAACAATACCTCTAGCTCTACCGGAATGGGAGTGGGATGTTTCAAGCTTTATGATTCTGTTCAGTTCTGGAGCATTAATGGGGCTATTTGTAAAGAAAGAAATATAATGAGTTATCACAAAACACAGCAAGAACTCTAGAAAGGGGCAGCCTCCCATCCATCACCCATTCTAGCGTATTCACAAAAGAACAGGGCAAGAAATCTTGTGAGGACGGTGGGGAATTTTGCTTTTACTCTAACCTGACTTTCACAAATTGTGATGGGCCTGGAACATTATTTTCTCTACAAAATGACCCCAACCTGATCTTAAATTCAAAGTGGGAGGGTGCATAACACAGATTTTTGTGGCCTTTTTTCCTACCTTTCTCTACTTTATGTTGTGAGAAGACGTTATCTTAATTAAGATTTATTTATGAAAATAAAAGTATTAGATCATTTTTATCTGATATAGAGGCTAATTCAGGATGCTGACATTACCATATTTCTGTGGCACCCTCTGGTAGGGCTATAAGTAAAGTTGCCTGTCGTTTCCATTCTCTTCTCCTCTATTTTAGAAGATTATGACAAAGCCTTGAAAAGTTCTTGTGGGCTTGCACTTTGACATATGAGTTTGGAACCTGAGAGCAGTTTTATTTTGAACATTATTTAAAAAAGGCAAATTCATTCTGATCTGGTTTGTTGGGTTTTTTTTGGGGGGAGGGGGGCAGTGGGAGTTGGTCTTTTTTAAATTGTAGAAGCACAAACTGAAGCAAAACTTTAACTGGTGTCTGTCGTGATGTAGCTGCAATCCTGTCCTCTCTCATTACACTTGGAATCCCTAATAAAGAACAAATAAGGTTTTGAGTGAATATGTTTTTTAAGATGGACTTGAAGGTTTTGCCCCAAAGATAATGAGATAATTAATGTATTTTATAGTGCAGTTCAGGGACAGTGAAACAGCTTGGAGTAACGAAATGAAACAAGCATACCAAAACAAAGGGCACAGCAGGAAATAGTCTAAACTACATGATAATCAATTTTCACATTATAAGCTTTTACATCTCGCCTTCCATATATCCCATTATAACAGGGCCTGTTGCTTATTAAAAAGAAAATTGAGATGTCACTAACTGTGGAAGAGCAGATCCTCAGGCAGCATAAATCACTCTAGTTACACTGAAGTCAGCCATGCCAGCTATGGATCTAGCTTGGGATCCACTGGGTGTGATAGATCAGTTTTAATCTGCAATCCAGTCTTGCTCTTAAAACTTTCTGTGTTTTGAAGGCTGTAAGACCAAAGGAGGCTTTTTGGAGCAGACACAACAGTTGTGCATACAGCAGTAGAAGATTTAGGAAGAACGGAGAGAGCGTCCTGACCTTTCTTGATACTGGAGTAGGACCCTTCCAGAGGACAGTATTTCCATATGCAATACTCCTCGTTCTATGGGGTCATTTCCTTCAGTAATGTATTTCCAGTGTCTAGGAGTGTCTGGTTTGGTACCATCTGGCAAATATTGGCAGAGGAAAAAAATATCTTGTAGTTCTCTCAGCTTGCCTGTAGGAGAAATTGCCTTTGTTATGTACAATGAGATATATGAGAGACACCGTTTTTGCAACTGAAGTGCTTTTCCATCTGAACATGGTAAAACCTGTCCAGTTTTATGCACTGTACTAAGTATATGCACTAAGCCCTTTATAGAAAATGAAGCTCAAAGAATTTTACTGCAGCATCTCTCCATATGAGATTATCTGAGGTGATGCCCCTTCTACCTGGGTCAATAATTTTTCCTCAAGTTATACTAGGGAGCAGAGGGAGGCATTCAACCTCTTATCACAAGACCAATGCGTCCTGAAGAGTTTTAACATTTCAATAAGGCACATCTGAGACTTGGCCCTATGAAGTGGTATCTGGAGGGTGTACTTCTGACCTAGCTTGGTCATCCTCCCAGGATTCACATTGCCTTTGCCCTTCTTCTTCCTTAGTGCAACAGGCACAGATGAACCATTGGACAACTCCTCCTGTGACCCCAGTGCTTCTACGATAGTGCTGAGGCTTTTGCTGCGTGGGGTGTGATTAGGTGGCATGCTCATTGATCTCCTGTCTCTTGGAATTTCTGTAGATCTACTGTCCTGACCAGTATATTTTTTCAGTGATGAGTCCCTCATGTTTTCCAATGAGAGACTTATTTTTAAACCTGGGCTTTATGGGATTATGTTCTCTACAATATATGGGTATATCAAGGTATACATGAGAAACGATTCACGTGCTTCAACTCTTTAGCTGTCCTCTTAACACTAATGGAAATAGTCTCAGCTGCTATTTGTCAAGTGCTTGGCTCTGTAGAAGTGAGGGAAATTCACCATGTACCACAAGACCAAAGGCATGATAAAAAACCATGTGAAACACTCGATTTCATGGTATCGTGAAGCCAACTTGAAAGGCCAATGCACAGTGGGCTGTAGAGCTGGTGGCGGTAAAATGCTCTGAATGAGGTTGTGTTTGGAACTGTTTTTTGCAGAGGGATATAACCTGTCTTCCACAGCCATCAAGGCTGCCTGCTCTGTGTGGGTAAGATGAGTCAACCTGATTCTTCCTCCCCTGGAGCAGCAATCTGAGATCTCTGTTCCTTTCTCCCTAATGCCAAAAGGGTACCATTTGCAGAACAGTAAAATTATACAGGATTTTAGCCTTTCAAGTATTGAACTCTACATAGCTCATGCTGCCAGTCTTCATACAGCAGCATTTGCAAAGATTTTTATTTTTCCTTCAGGAAAAGCACAGTTAGTTGCTAATGGTCATCATTATGTTATTTACCTTCCATCTTTCCCTTCACAACTAAACAACGTGCCACAGTGGTTTTGCAGTTTTGCTACCATAGCTTAATATAGCTACCTGTGATTGAACAGAGCTCTTAAGCGAGTCTTTTCAGGGACTCTCTTGTCCATACCATCTCATTGACCATTTTCTCTATCAAGGCATAAGGCAAGAAGGAATAAATATCAGTATGGCATTGGAAGGGCCCAAGAGCAATCATGGACCCTCTACTGTGTCAGAGGAAATGGTGATGACTCTGTCTGCCAGCAAGCAACCTTTTAGAGATAAAGTTATATGAGTATAAAATGCTTCTAGCTTTAGTGTCAGGAAAGCAAGGCCATATGCTGAGCCACCTGGTTGTACGGAGGAGTTGCTTGTAAAGCCCCATGGCCAATGAAAGGAGATTGTTCAGGTGGCTTTGAGGAGGAGGCAGGCAGGATTGCTTTATACATTATAAATTTCTCAGCAGAGGAAGCATATTAAAACTACTGAAGAGAGATTTCCAAGTCAAAGTTATATCAGTCGTTTACATATATGGTGCAACCTCACTCCCTCCTCCCCCCACCCCACTTGCCGTTGGAGGAAGAAGGGTTTTCTTCTTCTGCAAGTTTTGAGAGACTTTTGGACCCACAGAGAAGAAACCCTGTGGGATGAGAAAGGATTTGGATATATTTAGAAACACTACAATATAAACATTAAATGTAGAGGATATCCTTTTCCTTTGATTTATGAGGACTGAAATGTAACTTCTGGCTGCAGCCAATATTTTGAAGCAATTACTTAACATAGAGAGGAATAGGGAAGTGCTCTAGCTCTTTGCCTGGATGCTAAAGAATTGAAGCTGCTTAGAGATGCTGTGTAGGAGTTGAGCCTAAGTTTTTTGTTTTTTTTCCTTTCAGACTTTGATTGTCAGGGGCTTGAGTATGGTCTCTGTTGTAACCCTTATGTTATCTCTGCAGAGATCATGGCAATGCTCCCAAAGCCAACTCAAACAGCCCTTTGGGGAGCATCCTGTTGTTTGGTGCTTTTCTAAACAATGTACAGCTGCTGAAATGGCTTTTTATTCCAGTTCCTTGTATCATGTCTCTTTCCTCTCTCACAGTATAACAGATGATATGGATGAGTGTGTTTGAAGTTGGGTTTTAGGTGAGGTGCAGGTGCCTTGCCATGCTCTGTTCTTACCTGCAAAGAATAGCCCTTGTATTTAGAGGTTGCACATTGGTCTACTTCATTAGAGACTATGTGAGTCCTGAGACATACCGAGGCTCCTCAGGGTGACATTGTTTCTCCTTCCCTGACACGCACAGGGCTCAGACATAGCTCTACATCAAGGCCTTGCCACTTACCCAAATCTCAATTCACCATCTAGAGAAGCAGCACTATATAAATTGCATATATATAGTCTGGGAAACATTTAATCTTACTCACTAGTGTGTTCCTTGCCTCCTGACTGCTCAAAAGGACAAAAACCGCTGAGAAAACCCTCTCAGCCTTGGAATGCCAACCATATGCTGCTTCTCTCCCGCTCTTATAACATTTGTGCCCCTGTTGCATGCATACACATGAAGCACGTGCACAGTTACCGTCGGTGAGGATACAGTGCGGCAAATGAAAAGAAGATTTTTAAGATACGGTTTTCAGTTGTGTGTGGACAAAAAGACAAATGGAGGAGCAATGCATGAAGCTGCTGCCTGAGATATGGACAGTTTGCACTGTTCAAGTTAGTGACCCGATTGTTCCTCCTGTATCATTAAGGGCTGCATCTTTCTCAAGGCTTGGGGAGAAGTGGTGGCACCACTTGGCCTTTGGAGGGAGGAGGTCAGCTAGAAAAAGTCTACTCTGGGCGCAGTAGTGAAGAAAATCCATCTGTCTGAGTAGCCTTAATAGGGTCCGGGGACCTGCCACTCTGTCAGACGAATTCTTGGCACAGGGATGGTGTTGCCAAGAGCTCCACTTTCCTTCTGTCTATTGTTGCTAGGGGGATAGAGGAGAGATAAGGGCTGAGCAAGGTTCTGTGTAAATGGTCCTTCCTTAGTGTCTTTCAGTTTAGCTTTCACTAACTGAGGCCCCCAAAGTATTTAGCATGAGTAAAGTTTTCAAAAGCATGAGTAATTTAGGAGATTAAAAGGCATTTTCAAAAGTGTGGACTTTTCAAAGTGCCTAATTTTCAGCGACTTTCAATGAGGTTTGGGAATCTTAAATCATCTTGTTGCTTCAGTGAATAGCACTGTTGATTGCAGCATAATGCATCATCGGTTGATATCCTGCTTATGTCAGAGGTCAATGCTGAGTGACTCTGAGGAGGGTGTACAAATCCTAATCACTGTGCAATGCTAGGGAAATTCTTCCTCTCTGTTCCTGGAGGTAGCACTGGGAGCTCTTCTGGGTTTCTGGGATACTTACGGATGCTGTAGGAGAGGAGTTCACTCCGTCTCCTTAAATTGCCTGTGATTTTTCATGTTATAATGACAGGTGCTGTATCGAGTTTTACTCTGACCAATTTGCCACCTGGTTTTGCTTTTTTTTATTCTGTTGTATATAACTTGCACTGATGCCTTTGTTCTGGTTTGTGGTAGGAGATTTTACCTACCTATGTATTTTTATTAACTTACCTAGATATAATTTAATATATGAAAACTCTCAGTGTAAGTATTGTAGGCTTCCTATGTGTGTCTTTGGTCTTTGAAAGAGTCATGTGAAGCACTAACTTAAATACCTTACTGAATCGTAGGCATACAGAGGGGAGGGATGCCTGTGTTTAGGAGGAGGAAGGGCTCAGCAGTTGCATTTGGATGCATGTCTTATGGCTTCAGAGCTCTTTAGACCCCTGAGTGGAGCAACTCCAAAGTTCAAAGCAGGGTGATTTTTGGCAGAGTTTTTTTTCCTAAGACTTCTTCAGGGCATAAAATATTCTGCCCTCAGTACATGTACATAACTCTCAAAGAAGTTACATGCCTACATCAAAGGAAGGATTTACCCCATAATGATTCATCGTGAACCTGACAGGCAAACACAACAGCAGAGAGCTCACAAGCCAAAGCTCCTGAGCTAGGGGGGTGGCAGAGTTCAGATCTCTGCTGATCAGCCACATTGCAGGTCTGATTTTCAGCAGGTTTTAATTTTTGTAATTGTTTAAGTATAGTAGGGATCAGACCACGTGTTCTCCACCTGGTAGGAGAAACAGCAGGCACCAAGCGGAGGAGATAGCCCTTTAACATCTCATGTGGGAGGTAAATCAGGGTCAGCTTAAATTGAGATTCTTTTTTCCTGCAAAGTGGATCTCCTTATCCCTGATGTTACGCTAGAGATACAGAGCCACAGTATTCTAAAGCAAATTAGAAATATCTTTTTATTAAATGTGGTTGCAGAAAGTCCTGGGAAGGAATGTGTTAATGACTGGTGATTGAATGCAGTGGTTTGCAAGCTTTAAGCAGCTTTAGTGTCTCCTACCACAGCCCTGATTTAAAATTCATAAATGCTAATCCTCCATAATTTACGGTTTAAAAAGCAGCCCCACTCACAGGCCCTGTGGCTACAGCTCTGTCAGAGTAATTATGCCGCCAAGCTGAAATTGGACTACTAACTGAGATATTAAACAGGGTAGGAAATCCTCTTCCCTGGCAGCCTACCCAATTATTCCAAATAAGCAAACAGATTAGTGAGTAATTTTCCAGTTAAATCTGGTGATTGGTGCCAGAATTGTATGTTAAATATTCAGAAGTAAATAGATTAAAGATGAAATGTCCCCTTTTCTCAAGCTTAATTTAGTGTGTATATTAAAACTTTTTAGGGGGAAAAAAATCTTCATTGAAGTGCAATACGCTTGCTTTGAAAACAGAACCTTTCCCGGCTTGTTTGCACTTGGGGCAGTGCTGTTCATTAGCTGGGGCGCGTTGTGCCGAGGGAACCTTGTGCCACATTAGACACAGTATCAGTCCTGCTGTTCCTTTATCCCTCACCTTGGAGGAGCCCTCCTGGGTGGCAGCGCTGCAAGACTGCACGCAGCTCTCCTTGGGACGGTCACGGACAGCTTTTCACCAGCGGCTGGGTGACAGACATGTGCCATAGGGTGCTGCCGATGCCGTGTCGGCAGGAGAGTAAGGATGGGCCTGCCCGCTGCCCCGGTCATCTTGGTGATCCGCTGGGTATTGTGATTTGTAAAAATCAGTCATAAAGATGGGCATTTCTTATTCATTCCGGTTCTTGGGGTGGGGAAGTATTATTGTTTCTAAATTCAGCTTGAATTTCCCCAGTGACCTGCCCTTTTACCTTTCCAAAGGCTCCTTATAATCCCCTTTGACTGGGATCAAAACAGGGAGAAAGAAGGGGTAAAAGAAGGGAACACGTGGACTGAATGCCCCACACACCCAACTTCTGTGTGTGGGGGCAAGTGGCAGAGGGACACAGGGTGGCTCAGCTGGAGCAGTCCAGAAGCACAAGCAGTAGGTCAGCTGCCCCTGCACACAGGCCGTGTGTGGTCACTCCGAAGAGCTGAGTCAGGAAGGGAGTCAAGGCGAGCGTGAAGTTCAGTGACTGTCCCTAACTGGAGAGCCCAGGCAGCCTTCAACAGCTGAGGGGTGCTGTCCTGGGAGAGGCCCAGCTCTGCTCTGAAGCTGCTGTGCGTCTGATGCCTGGGCCATTTCAGAAACAAGCTACTGCTTGTGGCACCTCTTGGGAAGCAGGACCAGCACCTCTCCCCATAAGGGCTGGGGTGGTACTTGCTGCACAGACCGGGGGCTGGTCATGTGCTGCAGGCACTGCAAAGGCAGCTCTGTGATGCCCAGGTGGTGCACACTGCATTTTAGGACTTCAAAATTCTTCCTAAAAGGAAGTCTAAGGGAAATGTTTTTGCCTTCATGGATTAAAGGACTTGTACCTATTTGCAGGAAATGTGTGTTTGTTTCAATATGCAACAGCAGCAAGGAGAGGGAAGCTGCCTTTGAGGAACTGGAATAGTTTTACCACCTGATGGAATATGCTTTGAAGTTGTTCCAAGGATCCAGAATACTACAAACAATGTTTTATGTTATTTTTAGTGATTTCTCACGGCATTATAAGAAAGTGTACAGTCCTCTCATTTGGAAAATGAAGTGCAAGGAGCAGCACCTGCTTATCATGAGGTTGAGGTTCAATAGCGCTGGGGCTTAGTGATGCATAGCACCTCCAGAAACGGCAGAGCTCTGGTCTCTGCTTCAGGAAAGAGTTAAGCTGAAGCAGGGTAAGGAGGTTAGTGTAATAGAGCTGCATAACGTTGCTCGATCATCCCACTACCCAATTAAATTGCACCAACCCCTGTTCCTTTTTCTGTCACCAGGGAAGGGGAGGGGTCAAAGAGCTTCATGACCTTCAGTGTTAGTTATGGCTTGGCCTGTTGGGCAGGTGAGAGGACCAGTTCATTCCTAGTTCTGAGGTTGATGTTTTCAATGTCTTAAGTCATGATGCTTTCAGTGGAGTGGGTAACTTTGGGTTTTTTAAAACAAATTGGCCAGTATTGGCTGCCTTGGGATACATGGGGTGCATGATCTCTGTCCTTGTTGAGAAAAAACAGGCTTTAGTGACGGAGTGGCTGTGAAAGGACTAGGTCCCTGACTTGAATAACTTGTTCACGAGAAACTCTGCAGCTGTTATGCCTGAAGGATGGTTTGGATCAGCCCCCTCTCAGAATTGGGTGCAGCATGCCGAAAGAGGCTGAAACTTCCCAGGCGTGGGCCCACAGGTTTGCTTTTGCACTGGGAAGTGCGAGAACTGCAAGTAGGTAATGCCAAACACATGCCTAGAAAGGATTAGCTCAACTCCTGCACATCCCAGAGGCTTTTTCTTCTGCTGCATCCTCCCTGGAGAGGCTTTTTCACCTCAGCCCTCTGCTGGAATGTGCCTTAAAGGCACAATCTAGCTCATAAAAATTAAGTGGTGTGCAATCATTAAAACAAAACAAAAAGACCTTAACTAAATTTTGTTCAATAAATTCTCTAGAATCAATCCAGTTATGTTTTTATTACTGTCAGAACTCCCAGTGCAGTTTCCATTTCTGTGTTTCACACGGCTGCAGGGGTTTTTGTTAGGTGTTTTTTCCCCACAACCACTACACATGGTGACATTTTACTTTTGTACAGAGAAGAGTTGAAGCCGAAACAAATGATTTTTTTTCCCCGGCAGCTTGCGAAGTTCTTTCAGATCATGTCTAAACACTTACCTGTTCAAAACTGGAATAGATTGATGGATGCAGAGGGATCCACAATGACTTATACTGCTGAGGATAGAACCCCATGAACACTAGGTAGTTTGTACATGGCCATAGAAATATAATACTACACAATTTCTGCCCCTCTGGTAGCTTCATCCAAAGATGAAGATAGGGCTAAAGACGTGTTTTCTTGCTTATTTTTGATGGTAACGGTAACAATGGGGGAAATGGTGGTGTCCTGTCTGCATAGATTCTTACCACACCTTCTTGCTGCCATAACCCTGATGGTTCAGCACAGGCTGCACATTTCAGACCTCCTCTTTCTTGAAGGAGAGTTGGGAATCTTACTGCTTCAAAGTACTCCAAATGTTAGCACATTCCAAGTATCTTGTCTCCTGTCTGCTGCCCTGTCCCTCTAACCCAGAGATTTTTACATTTTTTTCTAAATATGACAGAAGTCACTTAAAGGTTGTTATTCTCAGATAGGTTTGTCAGCTGGACTCTTCCTAGCAGAAGCCATCCAAGTCTCCTACACAGTAAAAGAAAGAATTTTCAAGTGGTTCTTGATTCTTTCAGTTTGAAGTCTTCTCTATAGCATATATTGAAAGCACATACTGTTTTCAACTTGTCTTTTAAATCTTTGTGGTAACCCTGGGTTTTATGTACTTTGGGCTAATCTTTCTAAGGTTGTGAAGGACCATCACTTGAGATCTAGCAAGTGGAGTGGACATGAATCAAAGTGCTAGACACAAAAATTGCCATAATGGAATAGGTAAAATATCCATTCACCAACTGTCATATCTATTCCTGCCTATGTGAGCATCTCTTTCTGAAGATTTTTACAATCTGTATTCATCTTAATGGTTTCATCCATCTTATGCACCTACCATTTGGTGAGTGAAGAATTTGTTGTTAGTCCCTGGTTTAGTTTGGTTTTTTTGATTCCCAGGAGCACAGTGCTTAGTGGCTGTTAGCCGTGAATTCTCTGTAGTAGAAACACTGATAACATTTGTTTGCGTCCTTAGAGCTACTTATATACAATCCCTTTTTAAAAATGAAAATCTCTCCTGTATGCTTCCTCAATGATATCCTGCTACAGTGAGTTCCAAAGGTTAATTATATGTTTTGCTCAAAGCTACTTCTCTAATAGGGTCCTCGGGATGAAGGTTGCTGACCCTTTTAAGCCAGTGAACTAAAGCAAACAACAAAACAACCCACTGAGGCTGTTATCCTATGGGTGGCTATTTGTCCCTCTCAGTTCCTTTTCATCAGGGCAGCCTTATCAAAAAAAGACAAGGAATCAAGCTTCCTTTCAAAAAGGTGACCAGACTGTCTTTGCTGGCATCATGGAAACAGAGATTGAGGCAATGGTTTCCGTGTTGTTCTCCTAAGTGTAATTATTTTTGTTTTGGGAAGAGGTGGGTGAGATCACCTTTCCTTGGTGCTGGGGAACCTACCAGTACCCTATGGAGGGGCCTGCTCAGTCCTACCCTGAGCAGACTCTGCTGCCCTCGGTGTTTCCTCTGTTGGCTTCTGAGGTTTGGGGGCAGCTGGGAGGCAGACCTGAGCCCTCAGTTGCCAGTTACATCCACAAACGCATTTCCCTTTTGCTGCATTTTAAATGCTTCTAGATGTGAATATAAGTAGAAATGATTTTGGAAACTTGGAACAGAATGCCATGAACAAGAGTTCCTTAAAGGGATAAAAAGCATATAATTTAATCTATGTTTATAGCATTTAATCTTGAAAACCTGCAATCGTATGTACTTTATGTATCTACTTCCCTTGAGGAAAGCAGATAAGGGCATCCAGTGCTTCAGCAGCTCATGCCAGTTAAAAGGAACCTGAAGTGGAAAACACAGTTGTAAATAAAATACGAGTGGCCAGGACCCACTCTCATTAGCTTATCTGTGCCAGTGGCACTGTGAGTATTTTAAGGGAACCTTGCTGGAGCTGGGATCAGCAAGGGTTTCCAGCCCTTCTGGTGACATTACCTGGATGCTGGGACAGTTCACGCCTTGTGGGCAGGTGGGGCGTGTGAAAGTGTGACCTTTCAGTGGTTCTGTGGTTAAAGGAGGAAGGGAGAAAGGCTTCTGGATTAGCTTTCTTGAACACATGGCTAGTCACAGCCAGGCCCTCTGTCACTACCATGATTTAAAAGACTGCTCAAGAGATTAACTGATGTTTGTCACACTTGGAGACCAGCTTTGTATTTCCCCTTGAAATAGTCCTCTGAAGCATTGTTGTGTGTGAAGGCTGATGAGGACAGGTTCCAGGCTCATGCCTCTCCTGCTGAGCACCTGTTTTGGGTTTTGTATGCAAGGTTTTAGTAGTGGGGGCAAGGGGCTACAGGGTTGCTTCTGTGAGAAGCTTCTAGAAGCTTCCTTTATGTCCGACAGAGCCAATGAGAGCTAGCTCCAAGAGGGAGCTGCTGCTGGGCTAACATATTTAAGAAAGGGGGACAGGGAACCAAACCCTACAGAACTGCAGCTGGAGAGAGGAGTGAGAATGTGAGGAACAACTCTGCAGACACCAAGGTCAGTAGAGAAGGAGGTGGTCCAGAGCACAATTCCCCTGTAGCCCACAAAGAAGACCACAGCAAGGCAGGCTATCTTCTTGCAGCCCAGGGAGGACCACAGTGGAGTGCATATCCACCTTCAGACCATGGAAGGACCCTTCATCAGAGCAAGTGGTTGCCCAGAGGAGTGTCTGACCCTGTGGGAAGCCTGTGCTGAAGCAAGCTCCAGTGGAGAGAGAAGCTCACATTGAAGCAGGTTTTCTTGGCAGGACTGGTGACCCCATGGAGGACTCATGTTGGAGCATTTCAGTGCAGCCCATTGGAAGGATTCACGTCAGAGTAATTAATGGAGGACTGTCTCCCATGGGAAGGACCCCACACTGAAGCAGAGGAAGAGTGTGAGGAGTTTTCGGCCTGAGGAGGAAGCAGCAGCAGAAACAGTGTGTGGTGAACTGACCACATTCCCCATAGACCTATGCCACTGGGGTTGTGGAGAAGGTGGGGAATTTGGGAGTAACGTTAAGCTCAGGAAGAAGGATGGGGTGGGGGGAAGGTGTTTTAAGATTTGGTTTTATTTCTCATTATCCTAAACTGATTTGATTGGTAATAAATTAAGCTGATTTCCAAGTTGAGTCTGTTTTGTCTGTGACAGTAATTGGTGAGTGATCTCTCCCTGTCCTTATCTCAACCCATGAGCCTCTTGGTATATTTTCTCTCCCCTGTTCAGATGAGGAGGGAAGTGATGGAGCATCCAGCCAGGGTCAGTCCACTACAACACCTCACTGTCCACCCAGAAAAAGAAAGCAAGAACAACTGGTCGTTCTGAATTACCCATAAGATTTATAAGGAGAGATGATATCTCTTAAGTAACTAGGTCCCAGGCCATTTAGGGCACTGCAGACTTCAATCAGTGCCTTGAAATGTATTTATAAGCAAATAGAGCCAGGAGTGTTTTGTGCTCTTAGGCCAGTTCAGCAAATCACTTAAGCATTACTTAAGACATGCTAAGTCCACTGCACCCAAGGCAAACTCTCGATATGATAAACTCTTTGTCCATAAAATGTCCCCCTCTGGATAACGTAGCATCGCTTTATTGCTAAGGGTGATTTTGCATCTATCTGTCTCAACAGCAAAAAACCTGGTGGTAGAGCCGTTATGCTGTACCTGTATTGTTTGTGTGATTGGTTTGCTAAGTGTATAAATCTTAACTGATAGAATTTTGTAATATACAGTATAACCATTGGCAAGTGTTGTACATTTATTTTCACAAGTTGAGGGAGTGACCCATAACTGACATCCATCACAGGATGTGAAAGCACAGCTCACTGTAGTATAGCAAGCTAAGGAATCACTCATACGCAGGATGTTATTCACTTCCACCTTTCCCCTCTCCTGAACATAGCCAGGATCTGTATGTCTGTTGCTGCATGCTCTGTGTGCTGGCATAGATGTATGATGGCATCACAAAAACTGGAAGGCGAAGAAATGAGATAGGAACAGAAAGGGGTGTGGGTAAATGTTGTCTGAGCTGTTAGAAATTTAAGTGGTCAAGCTTGTCAAGGAGAAGGAAAACTGCAGGGCTGGAGAGTGACTGAGATTAGAACTGACTTTTGGAGAAATGGGAGCTGAGATAATACCTTTCAGTTCAAAAAACATGGGTGATGGCATAGGATGAGCATGGAAATTAAAACAGTAAATAAAATGGAAATATGCTTGATGTAGAAGCAACAAAGTATGTGTCATCCTTTCAATTCTGCCCTGGTTCCCCTGTCATTTTTTCCAATTTTAATGCTGTATTTTTCTACAGGACCCCCCATTCTGTAACAGTTTCTCTGGAAAAACTCCTTTTCAAGATAGTCAGAGCAGCTGAGGAGGAGAAACATCAGTTTGGGGATGTCATTGGTCCTTCGTTCCTAGGTTTTTTGACTTGGCTTACAGACCCACTGTGTACTCTGCAGAAAGTCTCTATCTTTTCCTCTGTACCCTCTGAACAGTAAAATTAGTTTTAATTATCTGTATACCGAACCACTGAGCTACCTAGAGAGATCATGACAGGACAGTGCTTTGCTAGAAACTGTGCACAGCAAGATGAACCTTGTCCCAAATTTCTGAACAAGCAGGAGAGGCAAAGGAGGAGGTTATGGTTATTTCCCATGTGGAATGGTTTCAGATTTGCCAAGGGACATACAGGAATCATGTGTCAGAAGAAAGAAATGAGTTTGGATCTCCCAAACCCCAATTTAGCAGCATAACTCTAAGATACACTTCCTTCATTGTTGCATCCACTGGTAGCAGGGTTGCCAGTCTATACGTGGATAGATGATTTGGGAGATCTCCTGGGAGATGGAGGAGGAGGCCACAAGGATAGGCAGCTCCAACAGGAAAGGAGGCTTCTCACTAGGCAAGTTGAGAGCTGCTGGCTTGCTTTTAAGAGGATAATCATTTTGCAACTTTTGACAGGGTTTAGTCATAGGTTTTGCTCTCCCCTCTGGTCCTAGCCTGTGGCACACATTGCAGATAATAACCCAGCACGGCTCAGGCACAAGGCATCTTGTGTGTGCCATGGAGTGGGAGGAAGTAGCGCCCAGGCTTTTCTGACCTTGATGCTGAGGCAATCTCTTTTCCTCAGGACCAACTTCCTTTGCGGTGAGTGTAACCCTTTTGTCATCTGCACCGTGCTCCCCTTTGTCATTGCACTGCTGGACTCACATCCTTGAACTTAGAGCACAAAAAAACCCTCTGGTTTTTGAACTGATGGTTTGTTTGTTTTTCCTCTTTGGTCGATGCTGGGATCAGTGATGTCAACTTGTTCTATTTGCTTTGACAGGAAAATGTTTTCAGAGTTCATTAGGATGGCATCAATTCTAACATTTGGCACACAAACATTTGATGACCTTCATGTGTGGGAAGAAATATGTAGGCAAAACTTCCATTAGTTTGAAAAAATGCTTCCATTCAGCACCGTTCCAATTCCTGAACCACAGCTTCAACCTGAAGTTTTGAACAGTCAGTACTTGTGACCTGCCAGGGGACGCCAGACACAGACCTGCAACTGAAACTGTTGGGAACAGCTCCAGACTAAGTCTGGGCTAAGGTGGCAGATGGATTCAGCTCTCCACTTACCTGGAAAGAAGCTGCATCTATCTGCACTTCCTTTTGAACACTGACTGTGCGGCTCTGTGGTCCTGGTCAGATGAGCTGGTGGAGTTGGTCTGGTATAAACACAGTGGCGACTGCATCCTGTGCCTCCAGGTGCAGAATATTCCTAATGCTTTCCTGGATGTCCCCCTCAGTGAGATGATTTAATTTGGCAACTTTGGGCTCATTTGCATCAATTACAGGGCTCATTAAAAGAGCCAAACTGACTGGGCATTGCTAGCAGCTGAACCTCTGGGCTTATCCACAGTAAAGGAATTATGCCTCTTCAGTGCATCTGCCCTATGATAACAGAGTCACTGTCCCTTAAAGTGGAAGGGAAGGTGAATGTTCATAGTTTCCCATGGCCTCTAACAGCAAGGGGTCAAGAGCTGCTACAGTGAAGAAACCTCCTTAGTGGTAACGGGACCAAGCCCTCCAGGTTACTCTCACAGGGAGTGCTGTGTGAGTTGCCTGCGGCCTTGGTTACTACTGGCCTGTAGGATTAGAAAGGAGAAGGTGAAAATTGGACCCCAGGTCTTTGCTGCTGTTTGTCCTTTAGGCTCCTCTGTGCAGGTACCGCCTACCCAGTCTGGTTTTTCCAGTGCCCGTCTCCAGCCCTTTCCTCTGACCTATCTTAGCTCTTATTTACTTTCTTTTAGGATTCACCATGTTTTTATGTTTTTCTCTCATATCCTGTAATCAAGTGAAAGGTGTCTCTGTGGATAGAGGGGATTTGCACTCAGCTTTTGTTTGATGTCTGCTCTTTCCTAACGGTGCTGCCTGCTGTAAGAAAAGCCAAATGCTGCCCATGTGTTGCCGTGCTCCCTTAAATTACGGAGGGTGAACATTTATGGCTGCTCTCGCTGTTGCTCTTTCTCCATACTCTTCTAAATGATATGTTTTCACAAGCAATTACTGAGATAGGGAGTCAGGACTGGTTTTTGAGGTGTGCCACTTAGTGGCCTACACATAAAAATGGGAGATAGGAGGAGGAGGATGGCAGAGGCTTAATACCATGCCTTGCTTAAGAGAATGTCCTTCAAGTGAGCAGAATTCTGCACCTTGTAAAAGTATGACTTTAATTTTGCCTTTCAAATATGAACTAAGCAGGGCTGTCAACACATACTGTGTTCTTCCTTGTCAAACCATTTCACTTGGTCTGTCAGCTGTAAACAGCTTAAGAGGCATGTCATTCCGGCATTATTATAGCACTTTTAGATTTGTTTTTAGATTGGCTCTGTATCTGTCCCTGCAAAAGGTGTAGATACGGAGATGACATGGGTTATTTATTGTGTTACTGCAAAATGCTACTTGCTGTTTTGTGGTAAGCACAGAGTAACTCCATTTCAAATAATGGGCACTGCAGAGTAATAATCCTATAGTACCATGGTAATGCCATTGCCATACTTTGTCAAATCAGTTGTGTGAGTAGAGCAGTGCACTTACTTCACTGCGGGTGTATAGGGCCTCGCACTTCACATGAAGTTTTCTTTCCCAGGAGATCAGGGAAGCAGAATTAAGATGCCTGGAGAAAGAACTGATCAACAGACTCCGTACTTTTGGTTTTTCAGAAAGGTGCTTTACATATTCAAATAAACAGTGTTTAAGCTGTCGGTGACAGCTTAACTACTTCATCCCAGAACGTTTTGACAAGTGATTTTCAACGTTTTGGTTTCCCAGGATTTTGACAACCCCCAAAAAACATGAACGGATTTTACATGTCACATGTTTAATTTATTTAAGATGCATGTATTATGTTGCAAAAGCAATAAGTAGGGAGTTAAAGGACAGGGTGATACACTCCATATTTATGATCATCAGCTTCTTCACTGTGTCATTACAAGAGAAAAAGTGCTGAGAGATAGGGAGTATGCAAAGCAGCAAAACTTTTGTTGCCAACCCGTCTGGATTGTGATTTATACAAATTGTTGGTGTTATTTTTCTGGCTGCACTGATTCTGATGGAACTGAACCCATCCTCACTGCGGAGACCTTTAGCTGCTTCTCTTGTGCTTGGCTTCTGCCATGTGTGTGGTTTCCCCACATTGCTGACTGCGTGGCTGTGGGAGGGGGGCACAAAGTGTGTTTCATGTTGCCTGGGTTCAGAGCAATGGTGAAGGAGAAGGGTAGATGGTTTCTCACTGGAAATGTATGAATTTCTGTCTGTATATATTCCATAGGATTGCTGTCAGAAATAACACAAGTTTGTAAACTCATCTTCATTTTAACCTTGAACTCAAACGGGGTTCCTCGCTTTAAAGAAAATTTGTTTGAGCTCTGCTTTGGGACTTTTCTTAAGTGTTCTCCAATTTCGAATTGCTTCTTTTTCTATGCCTGCATTAAATCAGAGAATAGAAGGGGTACGTGCTGTGTCATCCTGGGTCTTGAGCAAGAAGTGGGGAAAAACCCAGGGAAAGAATAACCTTTGTGAGGCTCTTAGGCTATGTTAGATATTGAGTAATGTGAATGAGTTCACTCAAAAAACGTTCATATTACAACATCATACCTCAAAATCTTTCGGATAATACCCAGTGTTTGTTTATTGGTACTGCTCTTGTGAATGCTCGATATTGTGGAGCGAACAAAAATTCCTCGTTTATCCTATTAAAAACTTAGGGTATCATTTTTTTCTACACCAGAATGCCACTTTATTTCCATTGGTATTAAGCAGCACACGCACTTAAGAATTTTTAAAGGAGGAGGAGCTATTTTATTTTAACTAATTATTGATGTTAAGTTAAAGGTGTCAGTAGAAATTATTATTTTATGAGAATACTGCATATGCACAAAGGAAAAACTATGCATTCTAAATAAAATTTGAAACTTGAAGCTGATTTTTTTTCCCCATAAACAAGCACTATGTGGAGTTTTGGTTTTTTTTTTTCACAAAGAATATCTTGCAGGCTTGATCTAACTGTGAATTTGGGCTTTTTAAGTACAAAAATTTCCCATAAATTGAAAAAATCTAATTTCAGTTAATCAAGATGATAACAATAGAGATCGTAGGTGGCTTTTCAGACATTTGAGGGCCAAGGCACTGAGGCTGTCCAAGGCAGACATCCAGGTGTTTGAAGACAAAACTCATATAAATAACCTTCCCCGGAGACCTTGCAGCAGGACAGAGGACTGGTGTGATTTGCTTACTCCAGGGTTAGTTGCTGCAATTTTCTTCTGGTAACTGCTAAGTTGTTATCTTTCTGATAATTTGGGAGGTTTAGCAGATGCTTAATGTCTGACTAAATTTGCTCTGAATTAATTGGCTTAGCAGGCTACTGGCAGCCCAGTTCTTTTGGGAGGTGGGCGAAGTGTGGACTGGGGAGGGGATTCAGGACAGCAGTTTCAGGAACACCGAGGCTTGATGGAGAGGGCAAAGGGAGAAGGAATCAGCCAGTGACCTCCATTTGTTCTTTAAGAAGTGGTCTTTTGTATAATCTACCAGCAGTTAATATTTTCATTAACATGGCAGCAGGGCGTTGCTGAGGAGCACAATGATGCAAGGTGCATATTGTAGCACATTGGTTTTGGGTAAGAGGCTGGAAAGGTGTCTGTTTTAGTGTGCACGTTGCCAACATCCCCCTCCAACAAATGTTACCCTAATGGTTGTGTTGGACTGCTCGAGCGAGCACTCCCCACAACTCTTCGGCTCTGCAGCATAGCACGACTGGTGGTGGTCAGCCCTGCAATACCCACCAGAAATACAGTTGCCCACGGTTGCTGGCAGGCCAAAAGCTGGTACATTTTGTTTGGGTTTCCCCTAGGAGAGATGGGGAAATGGGAGGAGACATGACAGGGCTTGACAGTGAGAGGGAGATAGAGTTGTCTGCATCTGGAAAAAAATAGCCGCTTTTGCAGGAATGAGTGGTTAGAAAAACAAAAAATAAGCATTTTCAATATATTACAAACAAAATTATCTGCCAAAAGGGCAAGATAATTATCTTAATGTGATTTTTGACCAAGATAAATTTATCTTATTTTATAAACTGGGTAACAATTTGAATCTTATGCAAAACCTAGAAATAAATCTAAAAAATATGATAATGTAATAAAATTGAAATTATTAGCAGTCCAAGTGCCATACTGGAGGCAGTAAAACCTTTTAAGTTCCAATGGAAAATAGGCTAGTAAAACTGGAGTAAGTTACTCTACTTTAATCACTTGATAAATAGCTACAATGTTTGGAAGAATTGATAGTGTCATTATAGCAACATCCCTTTTTATAAACAGCCTGGTGCTGATTTGATTCTAATTGCTGCCAGAGGAACAGTATCAAAGTGGAGTTGCTCCGGCAGTGTAACCTGCGGGGTGAGCGGGAGGGGGATTAGCTGCCTGAAATGAAGAAAGTGCAGGTTTTTCGAAGGCATGGATTCTAATTCTGGGAGTGATGGAGGAGGCCGAATAAATTCAGTGGTGGGAGAGACTACAGGCCCAGTGCTAAAGCAATTCAAAGCATGAAGTAGGGAAATCATGAAGTAGACAAAACAGGCTCCTCTGAGCACATGAAATAGTGGAAAAAAACAGTGAAAGAAGCAAGATGTTTGAGCGTGAACACACACTTGTTTTTTCGCCAGGAATAATTATCCTGTTGCTCTGGTGTGGCCGCATCAGCAAACCGCAGCTCTCAGCATTGCTCTACCATGGACAGGATGGCTTCTTTTGCAGACCCCATTTCACAAATGCCTTTCCGTTATGGATGTCTTATTTTTTTGCAAGCCCAGTATCAGACAACAAGGGCCTAATTTTTAAAAACATTTATTAATTACAGCTTTTTCCTATACTCTTGTGCACTGTGTCCAACCTCTGGGGTCCATGAACACACCAAAAAATCAATATTAGTTTTGCAAATTGGATCATTAGCAATGCTTTGCTTCGGTTCTTCCTCTGCAAATCCTGGATTTGACCCTTCTTGGGCTGCAGAACTGTGGAGGAGGTAGCAGCATTATACTGATGACTGTTGGGACATTTGTGGACAATAAATTCACATTTATCTGGAAAAATATGTCTCTAGAATGCATGCTTCTAGAATGGCTCTTCTAAAAACTGCTAAGAAATTGTCTTATGTTGTGAATGGTAGCAATAAAAGCAGGGTTCCATAACAAGTGAAGAAGAGGAACACATTTAATAGTTCTGTCATGTTAACAACAAACCCAAGAATAAACAGAAATGCAAAGAGGAGAGGTACTTATCTTTTCACACAAATCATTTGATAAGCTTCTCCTGTAAAGATTGTGGGCTAAGTGAAATATGTAAAATAGCTTGTTGAAGAAAAATCGGTTCAAGTGGGACTGAATGGCTCAAGAGATTAGTGATGGGATAATAGCTTTTCTCCATTTAAGTGGTAGACCAGTTCAAATCAATTCTAGGTCTCTAGAGACTGAAAGGTGTTGCTATCCTGTGACTCCTTCGTAGTTATTTCAAATGATTTTTTGGTCTCAATCTCATCCTTAGTTGCCAGAAAATTATCCCCAACCCAATCAGCACTGAATTACTTTGAACTAACTGTGGTCTCCTCCCCCTAAAGATGCTCTACCTTCCTGGCTGGCTGTATGAATGGCAGGTTTTTTATTTAGTGCTATATTGCTCGTCATAAATATTTTCTTTTCTGTGGAATAGACAGATTCCAGAAAAGAAGAGAGATCCTGGAATATGAAGCAATGTAAAACTGCTCTGTTTAAAACTGTGATTGTTTGTCCTTTTACTGGGGATATCTTGGGAGAACAGAGCTACTTTTGGACACCCTCAGCTACCCTTCCCTTGTACCCAGAGTTGCACCTCTTCTACAGTGTGCATGCATGCCTGTCTGCCTGCTAGATGTGTCAGGACTTTGTGCTACATAAATGTAAATCACAAAGCAGGGACAGAACTTAGGAAACAGCTATTGGTCATAAGTAAAAAATTGAAAATTCAAATTGGTGACTTGGCCTCTGGGTTTGATTTGAAGCATCTATTTCATGTGTGAAGCTGGACCAGCAAAATGATGCTAGGGACATACCAACTTACAGCATCTCAGAATCTTGCCTATCAATTTTATTCTGAAAGATTATAACAGGTAAAATAGCAGACATTGATTATGCTGCCAGATGTAAAGCTTAAGCAAACAGTAAGAAGCAATGCTTACCAAGCTGAGCAGGATTTGGATCTTTTAGTGGCTATAGGAGTTAAGTCTCAAGCTAGTGAAGCACAGCAGAGTTCATATTATTCAATGTATCAAAATAAAAAAGAGACCTGGGGTTATTAGAGAAAAATCCCAGCATTTCTGCGTATGCGACAGCTGGGAAGAAAACAAACAGGACATTATGGCAATGTAAAGGTGTTGGAGACTTGAAATCACATGGCTAGAGTCATGTTTTCTATAGACCCAATGTGATATGGATTCGGTCACAGTTGCCTTGCAGAAGAAATATCATTTTTGTCTTAGCCCAGGCTGCTCCGTGTTTAAGAACGTTCATCGGAGTGGAATGCTAAAGGGGGTAAGGAAATAAGACACAATAGAGGTGACCTATGGGAACTTTCATTATTATATAGAGCCTTGATGAGTGAAATGAGACGAATTGCTCTCCGTCATGAAAGGCTGAAATGTCGAGGGAGCAATCGCAGATTAATCTATTAAGTAGGAGGTTGAACAGTGTGACTCAAAAGGATGGAAATATATGGAATAAACTGCAGTGTAGAGTCTCAATCTAAACACAGCCTTAAAGACACCCGCCTATGATTTTTTTACAGAAAAAGAGGATTTTCATATATATATGTATAGATGTAAGACAAAGTTTAAGCAGGCACAATGAGTCTCTTTCTGTTTAGCTACTCCCAATATTCATAATGGCTGGGTCTGAACGAGAAGTTCAGTTCCAATTTGTGTGGCTTAAGCCAGAACAATATGCCAGGAATTTTTATTTTCTAAGACACACCAATAAAACACCTTACAGGCAGTTTTCTCTGTGGTGATTTTCCCGTTTTGCTATGACATTTTTAACTTGAATTTACTGTTTGTAAAAGGTGCTATTTGACAGCATTGTGTAGCTGAAAGCCTCTTTTTATTGACAGATCATGCACACTCAAGGCTGGGGAAATTTCTCTATGTCAGCCTGGTGAGGGACACCCCTGCAGTCCAAAGGAACCAACTCCAGGAGGAAAAATGGTATGTCCAGATCAGTGAGTCCAGCCTTACATTAACTATCACCGCGTGATTATTTTTTAAAGACTTTACATCCAAAGGATTTGGAGAAAGGCATGAGAAGTTACTCAACTGAGAGGCCAGCTACGGGTTATATTTTCTGTTGTCCAACAGTGATTGCAGCTTTTTGCAGTGTTGATGCTTTGTCTGCTAGTGGCTGGAGTGAGACTTGATGCCAAGTAGTTGGCCGAGTACCTTTTGGCAGAGCTGATCCTGTAGGAAGTACCTATCCCTCACTGTGGTACTTGGGAAGAGAGGGTCTGTGGTTTGCTCAGTGCGTGTCCCCGATGCCAATCTTTAGGCCTCAATGTTAACAATTTCATGAAGCTCACGTAGTTTCAGACTTTTACTTTTGCCAGCTTATTATAGCCTAGGAAGATGAGACGTGACTATGCTGAGATACAACCCCCAGTGATGGCACTTTATAATACTGTATAACTGGAGGATTGCTATTGTAGGCAGAGAAAAAGGCAATAAAGCAGCATTGATATCCTGCCTGCCCTCTTATAGGAGTTATTGAATCAAACCTACCAGAACTGCCAGACAAACAATTTGCAGCTGCAGTCTGAAGCCTGACAATGACACAGAATCAAAAAGAAATAGTTGGAGTGCATGGGCTTGTGAACTCCTCTGCGACCCACCACAGCAGGCTCCCTAGGATTGTTCTCCTCTTTCTCGTCCTTTCCTTGTACAATTCCTTCTCTTTTCTCCCTTTTCTTCTCTCCCCCATTTTCTCTCCTATGTCTTGCCATTTTCAGCTCCTCACACCTTTCCCCCTCCCTTTTCTTTCTCTCTCATTGCCTTGGTATTTCCCGCTGTTGCCTCTTGTTTGTTTCTCCTTTGTGAGTTCTAGTGCCCTCCACTGTTTCTCACTGATTCTGTTTCCACAAATCTTTTCCTTATATTTGATTAATTTTCCTCAACGTTTCCCATACTCTCTCTCCTATCCCCCTTTCCCTGCTGCACCTTTTCTTTTTTTGTTTCACTTCTCTCTCCATTTTATTGCTCATTGTTTCTACTTTTTCTGCCAATTCTTCTACCTTCATTTTTCTTGAGCCATTTTTAGCCAGTAGCTAAGCTCCGTGTTACTCCTGCTCCTCAGATGTGAGGATTTAAACCTTTCCTGTGCACTAGGATTTCCAAAGTGCCAATCCAGCTCAACTAAGGGGAACTGATGTGGTTTTGCTCTAATGTCTATGAAGAGAGATACTGCAAAAGCCAGCGTAACAGTAGCACTCGCAAATACTCCGTGGCTCATGAACCAGGCCTACAGTCATAGTTGGATTCAAACCTTATAAAATTAATGGGATCTGGATTAGACCTGCAAGTACCGTCTTCCACACACTCAGGTCTTATCTGGCTTCTGTCCTTTATTTCAATAGAAATCTCAATGCTCTCAGTTTCTTACAGTATACAGTTTTGTTTTGGCTCAGGGAATTCTGTTTTTTTTTGTGGGGCTTTTTAATGACAATTATTATTCTAATACATATTAGAATTCTGCATGCAATTTATGTAGGATTCAATGGAAAGGGTCCATACTGTGAATAATGTTCAGGCTCATATCTATATATATCTATATATAAAACCTTCCCAGTTTTTGTATGCTCATAGCAATTATCTACTATTTTGGGGAAGATTTTCCCATTTCCTTTCTTCTCTTGTAACCACTGTCTAATCATTACCCTTCAAAACTTCTAAATGGCTGGCAGGAAGGTAGTACACAAGTCCTCTTTTTTTTTTCTTTCTTTCTTTCTTTAATCACGTTTCATAAGTGTCAGTCTCAGATTTTGTTTCAGGGTTTGGTTTTCAGTTTCTTGGGTGTTTAAGTTCCTTGGTCTACTTGCTTTGTCTGTTCCCTTTCCCCACCTGCTTGCACTTTAGAGAATTTTGAGTCTTTGTTCTTCATAACAATATTTCCCCACTTATTTTTAAAGAGTGGTCGCTGTTATTTGTCGGTTCTGCATTCTCTAGGAGCCCTACCACTAGGTGAGCTCTCACCAAGAGGCTGCTACCCAGACCAGCTGCCAGTGCTCTCCTCTAGGCCTGCTGGGGCAGCCTCATCCCTGGAGGGCTCTGGAGCTGTGTAAGTTGCCTGAGAAAGGGAGCAGGGTGCTCCCTGTCCTGTAGCTCACCTCTACCCAGAAACCGAGTCAAGCTCAGGTCTTGTTGACAGGATGCTGCCTCTCCTTGTGTAAAATTACGTACAAAATGAATGTGAAAGGAACTCTTCCTCTCCCGTTTTGCGTTCGTTCTGTCTCTCCAGCTACTGCTCCCATGGAGTTCGGTGCTGGTGAAAATGGAAAGAAAATCAGTTCCTCTGTAAGCCAACCCTTTCTCCTCTGATTGGATTTTTCTCCTTTTGTCTGCTTCTTTATTTGATTTAAAACCTTAAACCCCTTGAAGGTTTTCCATTAAGATGTTGAGCGCTATTTGGAATGGAGGGAGCAGTCAGAGCATTACCTAAGAAGTCCTAGTTTATTTTTAGCTAATGGAAGAGGAGGCCTGATTGGATTAGCGAGGCAACGTGAATACCTGATGCAGACTGCTATCAACAGAAGAAGGGTTAAATATTAGTTTCTTTCACTTTCTTTTACTCACCACTTTTACCCTTCCCTGGTTTGCCTTTCTTCACCAGTAACTGACACTTGCAACAGAAGTACAAATTCCTGGGCATGTTCTAGTACTGGTCAATACAGGAGTAAATCTCACAGTCCCTCCTGCTGTTTCGCATTTGCCACCTGGCAGCAGTAGATGCTCAGAAAGACTGAGGGGTAAGGTTTTAAAGCTTTAGACCGGGCTTTAGCTGTGTGACATCTATTAAAGCAATTGGGAGCCAGGTGGCTAAAACCCAGTGCAATTCTTTGTAATGGTACCCCTGAGAGCACCCATCTCCTTTTAGCACTACTATTGATTAGGCAATTCTTGACTTTGAGGAACAAAATTGGTGTGTGCATCAAGCTTCTTTTCCTCAATTTGGCCTGGTTTGAAATTAATCGTTCACCCTGAGCCATTTTTGTAAGCAGCTTTAAGCTTCAATAAATTTAAGCATGATTTGATTTTTCTATCACCTTTCTCTATGGAAGCCTGTTGTTTGCTAGTCTTCTCCAGGACATCTCCAGAGCTGTTTGGTCTTTATCCTCAACTCCCACATTGATCCTAGTACGTTGTCCGGTGTGATTGTCTAAGCTTAGTAAAAAGCTGGGAGCTTTATTTAATGGCTGCACACAGTGCACGGTCGTCAGTATTGAGGCCAGTGGGTACTTGGGTTTTTCAGTAGGAGTAATGCATTTGATGAGGTAAACTGTGTTATGCGTTAGAATATTGTCCAGACCCTACCTCCGTCTTGATTTGAAATGATGTGGTGTTCTCAGAGGGAGCACATAAACCATGAGTAAGTTCCTCCAAATTTCAGAAACTCTTTGGGAGAACATGATATTTTCCAGGGAGTGAAATGCCACACAAAGGTGCATGGTATACTTATGCTTGTGAGAAGGTGAAAATAAATATATAACACTGGGGAAGGCAGTTCCCCAATAATCTTAGCTTTTACACTTCCCTTCCAATATAGTCCCCATTCCTCTCTATTTCTCTGAAGAGTAGGAAGATTCTTTAGCACTTCATGTCATCATTTGCGGAGAGGCAGGACAGGGTCTGCATGTGAATGTGCCCTTTCTTTTGGGATCTTAGTGCCTCACAGGTTTTTTTATACGGGTTTTCCCATCTGTTTCTTTTTGGTGTTCTAGAGTACTCCTGTGAACTATTAGGTAACACTAAGTACTGCTAACCACAAATGACTTGCATTGAATAGCCTTTTCCTCCAATAAAACCCAAAATTAAAGCTGGGATGAGCCTAGATGGAAAAAACTATAAAGCTGGTCCAGTACTTCATCAGCTAGGTAAATCTGTGTGAAGGCTGTAGAGTCTGCTGCTACATCACTTCTCTGTGATGCTTCTTGATTCTTTGAAACTCTCTTGCTCATATGAGTAATCAGGCCAGAGAAGGTGGTGTTTAACAGTTCTGTGTTGCTGGAAGACCTTCTTTGGGCTGTTTGGGTGTGGGATGAGATGCAAACAAGAGAATTGGAGTTGGAAAGGAAATTCAGAAAGACTGGCTTCAGAAAAAAATGAGTGTTTCTTATTCCTGTTTCTGTTCAAATTGGGATAAACCAGCTCCTGAGGTGTCACAGGCAACCTAGGAAGTCCATCACCACCTTGTCCAAAAGTGTTGATTTAGAAGCCCCATAAGTAGCTCTATAAGATATCCCTGTCTTTGTTGAGTTTGGAGGTTGTTAAAGCCCAAAACATTCTGTTTGAACAAGCTGGAGTATTCCAATGAGAAGTTGTTTCATCTGAAAATTCACAGTCAGTTCTACTGTAAATTCAGCTCATCACAAGCTGAGTGTGAAATGAGATGCCAAGATTACAAGGAGAGCATTACTGTAGGACTTTGATGGAGCTCCAAAGAAAAGTATGTACTACCTCTCTCATTCCAGTCAGGTTCAATGGAAGTTTTTCTGGAATGATATTTTTAGAAATTTCAGCAGAATGACAAATTCCAAGTTCAGTTAAATATATTTTTTTTTGTGTGAAATGATGCAATTAGTGCAGAAACATGAATAGTGAAAAAGTCTGAGCCAGATTGCCCCAGCCCATGTAAAAATGCAGGAAACTTTGGTATTGAAGGCCTTGCCAAACTAATTAATGAAACATATACAAATATACTTTGTATTTCATTAGATCCTCTGAAATTGGTATGGGGAAATCTGATAGGAAATGTCATTTGATCTTTAAAATGTTGTTGTTGCAACAAATCACATCTATATGCTGTTTTACATTCACAGCTGATGTGTCATGAAGTCTGTATATTAAAACCTCCTCTATTTTAATTGGGGTTTGTCAGTCAGGCATCTGAAACTGGTGTTTTCCCACAAATATTTTATGCAAAAATAGCTTCTGTGCATAGAACTAAACCAGATATTCCCTGTGCAGGTAGCACCTGCCACGTGGGAGGTACTGCAGACATAAAAATGCTGAAGGCTAGAAGGGGAGCCCCTTCTTCCAGAGCTCACTGAGCGGGCTCGTGATCTGTTGTGACTCTCTCTCTCTCTTCTGCAATGATATTTCCATTTTACAGACCAAAACAGAGGGCCAAAGAGGTGGAGAGAACCGAGCCGTGCTTTGATGGTAAAAGAGGAGAATGTGCGCACAGCTCTCTTCAACCGGCTTTTGATTCTTGTGCCTTGTGCTCTCCTTTTGAGCCGAATTGTTAGTCAAGTGGCAGGGGGAGCAGCAAAGACCAACAGTGGAAGGATGAATTAATACCAGATTTGGTTCTACCTTTGGTACAGTCCTGTTTATTTGCAAAGAAGGCCCCATGACCTTTCCTGAGCACAGAAAAAATTCTGCAACGGTTAATGTATTTGCTATTAGGTCTAAAACATCCCTGAGTCCACACTCTTGTCTGTTCCTGTCCATCAGTTTTGGGTTTGTTTCCCTTACTCCCAGCTCATGCTTAAGTGTGTCTAAGATACTCTGTCCTGCCTGTTTGAGCATTGCAATGCCAGTTTTGAAGGTAACCATTTGGTTCTACTGTTGCTTCAAATGCTTTGCTATCTCTCCGTTTTGGATAATGACTCCAATGATTTCTCAAGGGACCTTTTTTTACCCTATACGCTACATAAAGTGCAGTAAATGTGACCATGGATCTAAGCATGGTTCCATTAAGACCTCCACAGGAAAATATTTAAGTATGTTAAAGTATTCATTATAATATAAAAGTGAAAAACAGTTGTGTCCACATACTCTTAGCTGAGCTAAAACATTTCTGCTTCCCCTGACCTCAATGAAGCAGCACCGTTTTGTGTCTACAGAAGCTGTTGTCTATTTTAATCAGCAGTTTTAATCTAGTCAATGATGCTGGCTCTCCATCATTGTTTTTCCTCCCCTTCATCTCTATCAGGGTGGTTTTGGTCCACACATTCCAATACAGGCTCAGGAGGAATTTTTAATGTTGTAAAACTTAACAAGAGGGCATCACCTACTTGAAGAAGAGCTAAAGTGATCTTCTGTGACCAAAGGGTTGCTGCCCTCAGTGCTACATTTACTCTCCATAAGTGCCAAAGTTTATTGGTGATCTCTTTGGTATGTTGCATTTCATAATATCAGAGAAGCAAGAGTCACAACTGTTCTACTCGGATTTTTTCCCTGTCTAATCTTGGATGTATCTCCCAGTAAAACAGGCAGAGGATGTTTCTTGATGGTTCTGTCAGTAGTTCTCCCCAGAAATTGCAAGATTGATCCCAGATCAATCTATAAAGCTCAAAAGAGCTTTCCTAGAAATGTTGAGCATGAACGCCTGGGACTTCACTCCCATTTTTCCTATGGAGATAAGGAGCAAATGTACCAAGCTGCATTAAACACTCATGGCTTGGTTTTGCAAGGGGAGAGTACAGGTGCTCTTGTGGTGCCTTCCCACACATTAGTGTCTCAAATCCTGGGAAGAGGGGTGATGAAGCAAGGTGACAAGGCCATTATACCAGACTAGTCCTGAGGCAGCCAGCTAAAACAATGGCTGGCAGTGACCAAGGAGGTAATGCAGTTAAGAGAACTCTAATATCTCATCGTCTTTGTGCCATGCTGTCTCTACCTTTCCCCTCGGGGTGCCTAGGAGCTTCAGCTTAGTGTAGCAGGGTGCTTTGGGAGGTATCCATGAACATGCCATCCCCGAGGCAGAGTGCCTTGCTGGGGGATGTGTTTGAATGACACATTGCGGTTCTTAGTGGGAAAGTTTTAGTTTGGTTTCCTGTGGAACAGAATACCCAAGAACAGAATAAAATCAGCATTTGGAAAACATTCTATCCCTCTCTGCACTGATTTTCCAAAGCTGCTTTTCACTGCATGCCTAGAAGGTCCCATTCAATTAGGAAATGTAGAAGTGCATGTACACGGTTTAAAGCAGTGCATAGGAAGCTGTTCTATTTTCTGGGCTCTTAAAGAATGTGACCACAGAGGATATCAACACATATTTGTGGGATCATCTTAGAAAAGGTTGAATATAAAATTTTGTTTGCAAATACATATGCCATCAAAACTTGATTTACCAATGCTGTTTACCATTTGATCAGATAAAAGAATATTAGCTCTTAAAAATGAGGCACAAACTGAATTCCCTTTTCAATGCAATATATAATAACACCATATTTCTCTGGGCTTGTGCAGCTCCTTTTGTCATCCAGACACATGCAGAAAGTAGCCTTTCAGCCCCTTCCCACTGTTTCAACATGACAGTTGTTTAAACCAGTGGATGACCGGGTGTAGCGGGGGTTAGGAAGCTTTGAGATGTCTGTCTTTGGTTTAAATGCTCCTGCCTGCAGCTATTCCCCTGCTCCACTGCTGGAATTAACTACCAGCAGCCAGCGAGCGACCCATGCAGTGCTCCCCCAGCACCTCTGACGCTGCACTCTGACGTGGAGAGGCAGAGGCACATGTTGCTCTGCGTGGCTGGTAGCGAGTAGCTGGGATGGCGGTGCTGGGGACCACGGCAGCAACATTCTCAAGGGACTGTCATCACCAGGATCACAGCTCCAGTTTCTTTCAGAGGCTCAGTCCAAATCAGAATAAATCCCTTGGTTCTGATCGTGTCACATATTGCAATGGAATAATGTCAAGCCTGATCTGGAGTTCATTCCACTGCTGCTTTGCCTTAGCTGCACTGTGCTCTGAAAGAAACCCAATAAATGGCCTATGAGTAAAATTGTATAGAATGATCAACATGCAACTGTCATGCTGCATTTGTCTCATGTCGTTAGTCATTATGAAAGCCTACATAATTCTGGAGCAGAACAACAATTTCCACACAGCAAATTGCAGATTGTGTTTGCCAACCCACAAAATATCATAATATTTATTTAGAAACTTTATAATGCTATCAAGGGCGAATTCACTTTACCCATACAAATAGCCCTGTCGAGACGCATGCGAGCAAAAGCGTGCAGATCTTGACTCTGGGCACAAGAAAAGCAAAGCTGTTTTCTTCCCATGGTGGAAACAGGGAATGCATAAGCACAGAGCTGAGCGGAGTTCCCTGCAGGCATTACCACCAGGGATGCAGGGAGAAACGTCAGGATACAGTTGAGATAATGGTACTCTGGCTACCCAAATTCATACCTTGTTTGCCTTCCTACCTCGGTCATTTGGAAAGGCTGCCTTTCTGTAGGTCTCGTGTGAAGCACAACAGCCCCCAGTCCACCCCTCTACTTCTATGGATCAAATTTGTCTGTGGTATGAAAGAGCTTACTGCTGTCAGAAAGAGCAGCCCCATTTTTTGGAGCTAGACCCACTGAAAAAGAAAGTTTGTATGTCCAACTTCTTCTTCGGGCTATCAAAGGATTTTTACAGTGGTTTTATTCTTTAGTACTGTGGATGTTGCTAGGTTTAGGCTCAGTTTTAGGTGGAAAGCGTTGTTTTTTTATGTTCCATCACCTATCTTGACAGATTCTGTGAGTGCCAGAGGCAGTCTTCTTAACCCCAGATCAAAACCTAATCTCTCCTGCTTTCGTAAACCCTTTTCCTCTAATTCTCTCTCTAGTAAATTATATTCTGTTCTTTGCCCTTGAATAATTTAAAAATGTATAGAATAAAGTGTGCGTGTGGGGGGGTCTGTTCCATTGAGCGATACCTGGTAATCAAAATACTGCATTCGTATCTTGCTGCAATGATCTCATTTCTATTGGGACAGCACTCCTGTGAGCACAGGCCCGTGTTGTGTTCATCCTGTTACAACCAGATAAACTCATAATGTAGACAGATAAGAGCTATGCTCATTAATCTATTAATTGCCTATTGTCAGTTGTCAATATGCTTCGCTTGATGAGAAGCCAGAAGATTAGTTTGTATTGTGAGGATGTAGATTTTTGTTCTGTATTACTATTATTTTATTTTGATGTGTGGAATACTACGAAATGACATTCAAGCTGGTAGCATCTCACCCGAACAGAGTAGAGCTGGCTGCTTTTTAAGTTTCTGAAACCAGAAAAATGTGATGCCCCAAATGGCGGTGAAATAAAAAGCGTATTTTCAATCAGAGGACCCCTCAAGAACTGTGACTGTGTTGAGTAACACGTTTTTACGATGGGCATTCAGGACATCCTTAAAGTCAACACAGCCTGAGATACCCTGATTTCCCGGGGAAGCTGAAGCTCTGTGGGGACTTATTGTTCGCTGGAAATTTGAGACTGATTTTGTCTGTGACTGGAGCTGCTGGAGCAAGATTTTATTATAATTGTGTGACCTTTAATACACCATGAAGAGATTTCAAGTTCTCTATTTTCCTAGCCTATAACAAATCAAATGTTTAACTATAATGTACAGTCACCGAGTTTACACCTTAAGAAGGGTGATTTTCAAGGGCTTATCTCTACAAAGAACAGTGGAGCAGAGACAGTTTCAAAAAAAAAAAAAGGAAAAAAGAAGGGAGAGGAACATCATAGAAGCACTTTATAGACCTATTTGAATCACAGCTTTAAGTCATTTATATCACGGCCAAAAAGCCCATCCATGTGTGCATTTAATAATGATGGCCAATTCTGAACGGAGACTGGAAATTTTCCTCTCCGTGGCAGGAAGCAAAAAATACCCCTCGCTGGTTCTGAGTTGGTAACTTGACCTGTTTGAATCGTTTTATTACTTGCTCAACTGTCAGCCAGGTGGCCAGCATTTAAACTCGGGACAGATCTGGGAATTGATTTCTGTGGAACTGCCCCAGCTAAGAGCAGCTGATGATTAGGCACCTCGGGCCTTTTCTGGGCATGCTTAGGCAGCTCGCCCTGACAAGTGGCAGCTCCTCCGTGGGGCAGTGAGATCTTCATGCCACCTATGTGCAGGTTTGAAGGATGCATACAGGCAGATCTTCCATACTGTCCAGGACATGTAATGGTGCTACGTGCCTGGGCATAAGAACCCGCCTTTCTTATTTTCTGCTGTAACAGAGGAAAGCAGTTAATTACCTCAAGGTAGACAAGATGTATTCCCCTCTGGCTGCAGTCACTCCAATGACCAGTGTAGGAATCCATCTGGGAGATCCAGAAGCCTTTGTTGTTATTATCAAGGATGGTTGGATAGAGCAAAATTTAATCGGATGCATTTTTCACATGTGTGTGAGGGAGGCAGGGGTTTATTTCAAATTTTCAAGGAAAAAAAAATGTTATTGAAATGTGTGTGGGTCTTTTAATATCCGGAGAAATTCTATTTTCGCTAGCTGTTTTACTCTTCTGGGCTTCTTTCTTTCTGCAAAAAGTTAAGGAGGGAAATATATTTAAATTAAATGAAATTACTTGAAAGAAGAAAGGATGAAAAAAATCTCCCTTTCCACTGAAAATGTGCCAAACCCTTTTAAAGTGAGGAAATTACTTTTCTCAAATATCGTTAATGTTTTAGCTTATTTTTCCTCCAGTTTTGGAAAGACACAGGCATTACAATTTCAGTCTTTCTCATCTCCTCTAACCTCTCCAGAAGAGGAGGGGTTTTGGAACACAACACAAGAGCAAAAGGTAAAATAGGAAACACAGCAGAGAAGGGAAAAATATCTGGCTAGCATTCAGATATCTGTATTCACTGGACACTGGTTGGATATTTGTATTCAGAGCCTCAAAGGTAGAAGATGATAGAAAGGTGTGATTGGAAGTTTAATGCTTTGAAAACTTACTTAAGAATAGACATGATCCATTTAAATGCCTGCAAAATAGGAAAATTTAAAATTTGGATTTTTTTCACATCTACCTGTTTCCAAAAACTTCTTCTCTTTGACATGAGTGAAGTATGGTTGAGCTCAGAGGACCTCACGCACAAGTACATGTCGTATCCTCTCCCTGGGTATTTATTCACTGAGTTGCAGAGAGATTAAGTGCCTCACTTCTGGTCCCATGGGGAATATACATGGTATTGCAGTGGGCCAACGTCTCCCAAATCCCAGATTAATGCCTTAACCAAAATCTCACTCTTCCTTATCATACTTTGTTTCTCTTTCTTTGCAACATCTTCTCTAAACACTTCTTTTGTTTGGTTCATTGAGGTCAGTGGTCTCAGCTTGCTGTGAGCACCGCAGAATTTCACCCTTTATGGTTTCTCTTCTCCTTTGTACATTGCCTATAGATTGAGTTGCTAGCTTTGCATTTCTTCTTGCTCTCAGATCCCTCCCTACTGTGCAGAAGGTGACAGCTTCAGGAGCACAATGTGTTGTCCTTTTTGACCTGTGGGATAGCACACACCCCTTTTTAGCCCATGTCCCATTGTCATTCAGCCCCTTTTGATCCAGTCTCCATCCCCTTTTATTGACCAGCTCCCCTATTTCCACTAAATGTTTCAATCCTGCTGCCTGCTCCCTTTGTGCTTTCTTTAATTCTCAATATTTCTGCAGCAGGACTGAGTCTGCCATCAGTTTGTTTAGTGGAGCAGAAGACAAAGCCAGGCTGATGCTGTTGCTGCTGAATAGGTCATCGGTGACAACAACCTGTGCTGCAGAAGTTAGCCCCCACTGACACTGTTTTCACTCCACTTGAATGGAAGCTCCTGGGAGTCTTTCTTTAAAGAGCCCGGGGTGGGAGAAACAGGAAAATGGAAAGAAAAGGAATAAAATAATTATAGCAATAACACTCCAACTTTCTCAGTTGTGCATGGACTTGGCTAATCGAAATGAGAAGTACCTTGGGTACCTGTAGATGAGGTAGGTTAAGATGATGTCCTTTTGTCCCACCATGGCCTCTGCTGTGGGAGGCAGTGACTTTTTGTGTCTCTAGATTTTCTCTCCCTTGTTAGGTTAGGTGCTGTCATCTTTAGAAACAAGATCTTTGTCATGAGCACTTGCCCTTATTGAATGAGGTGTAGCCATGACCAGGAAGGGAAATGATCATTGTCTGGTCCTTCAAAGGAAGATATCACCCAGTACTGCAGCTCTGACTTCTCTTGACTGAGCTAAATCTGTACCTCTGCGGTGACTAACTGCAGAGCTATGCCTACTGGGATAAGAGGGAGAGAGGTACCAGGCATGCATACAACAAACCTCATCTTCCAGTGCTTCTAGAATACCCATCCCTCATCTTGAGAAATTTTCTAATTAAACAAATAGGTTCTTTTAGTTATACCACAAGAGACAACAATGTATTCTTCATTATGACCTAAATTAAGTCCATTTTGCGTAGGCACAATAGGAAACAGCAGCTGTCTTTGCTAGAGGATGCTGAAGCTAAAGCTGCATTAGTCTCGTAGGGAAGAACCATTTGAATTGTAGATATAAGGAGTGATATGCATAAGTAAGGAAAACATTGGTAGTAATGGGCAGGATAGGGAAACAGCTCCCTCTTTATTAATCAGAAAGCCAGTTTCTTGAACGGTAGTAGGCAAGTGGTTTTAACAGATTCACAGCAGATACCCAGCCAGAAATTGAAACAGAAATTTGAAAGAAGAGGTAGATGCTGAAACATTTCATATTTTTTTTTTCTCCATGTATTTTTGGGGCATGTAATGGATTTCCTTGAAAGCCTCCAGGTAATTAAATCTTCGTTCACTGATTACATGACAAAAATATTTGGTGGAGATGGACTTTCTCCGTACAAATAGGAGATGCGTTTTATGAGAAAAACATAAATTTGTTTTTCCTCCTGAATTAAAATATAGAACATGAAACTGGTTAAATGTGCTGGAGAATACCACTGAATGTCATATATATATATCTTTTACCCACTGAGCGTGAGAAGAAAACCTAATCCCACAGAGTTAGAAGCTTATACGTGCATTTATTGTACATGCTGATCCAAGTTTTACACAGGCTGTTTACCTTAGGGTGCTGCTTCTCAAAACGTTTTTTTTGGTTCTGCAAAAACTTTGAGGTCTTGTCGTAAATTTAATGTAGCTGATCTGCACTGCAAAAAGCTCGTTACTTAGTATCACACTTTATATTTAAGTAGAATAATGTTTGTTTTATTCAGTAGAAGGCCATTTCTGTTATTGCAACCTTTAAGTGATTTGCTGATGGGGGTGCCAATAATCAGAAGAGGGAAGGCACCAAGCACTGGAATATGGCGTAGCTTCCAAATCCTGTAGTTCTTAGAAACTGTTAATATTTTCATGCTATGTCTTAGCAGCAAACAGAGTTTAAACGTGATCATCACCAGGATGGATTGATTTTTCTTTGGGGGAAGATGAAGCTGCATCATATTGCATTGGTTTTCATTGCGGTTATTACATGACTGTCTGCTAGCTGATTACGGTGTTGCTGTAGCACAGCTTCCTCACCTCCCTAAACAGATTTACATACTGTTCTTGTATGATTTGAGAATTATTGAAAAAATATATTTACTTCTTGGTCCTTACTCCTTAGTGTAGAGACTTGCCAGTGGTGACAAGCACCTGGAGTGTCTTTGTTGCCTAGCACTGGTGTGGGACGCAGACATCTCAGAGAGGCAGGTTTGAGGGCATTGCTATACTTTTGGGAAGCTCCACCTCTCCCAGGCCCCTCCAGATATCCTTCCTATAGGAGAGCTGGAGAGAAGTTAGTGCTGGATGAAGTTCCCTGTTGCATGGAACTCTCCCAGGCAGCTTCTTGGGATTTCTTGTTCCAGTAGTCAGGAGCTGTGGTTGTAGCTCCATAGGGGAGCTTTGTTGGGACAAATAAATTGAGGGAGAGCAGAATGGTACCCCTCCCCAGTGGAGGTGTCTGGGGATAGCCAGGCTGGCAGCAGGGAGCAGCAGGCAATGGCAAGAGTTCCAAAGCTGGAAGTCAGCACAACATTTGATAAAGCAACAAGAGCAGCAGGCTGGCTTAAGATATGGCCCTAGCAGTTTTCCCCACAGTTCAAATCGGCAGGATCATAAAGTTGTTTAAGTTGGAAAAGACCCTTAAGATCATCGAGTCCAACCATAAAATTAACAAGGCAAAATCCACCACTAAACCATGTCCTTAAGCACCAGATCTTTTGAATACCTCTAGGGATGGTGACTCAACCGTTTCCCTGGGCAACCTGTTCCAATACTTGACAAACCTTTGGTAAAGATATTTTTCCTAACATCCAATCTAAAACTCCCCTGATGCAGCTTGAGGCCAGTTCCTCTTGTCCTATCACTTGTTACTTAGAAGAGACCAACACCCACCTGGCTACCAGTTCCTTTCAAGTAGCTGTAGAGAGCGATGTATCCCATCAATCTCTTTTTCTATAGACTAAACAACCCAATTTTCCTCAGCTGCTCCTCATTTGACTTACTCTATAGACACTACTCCAGCTTCATTGCTCTTCTTTGGATGTGCTCCAGCACCTCAATATTGTCCTTGTAGTCAGGGGCCCAAAACAGAAAACATGCATGTTTATTTCCCAATAGCTTCATGGAATCTAACACAATTCTTAATTGTCATTTGTGATCTCCCGTTGCTATAGCTGACCTGGTGTGCTTTCCCAGGTTTCTCCTTGTGGTTTGTCCAAGCTGTTTTGTTTTTTTTTTTTGTGGGGTGGAATAATCTTTGACAAATTTTTCTACTTAAATGGCTTCAAGCTCTTGAAAATGTCGGGCATATGTTTACATATTTTGGGACACAATCTTCTGATGTTAGGTTCAGAAACAAATTAGAAAAGATTTAAAATTAAATGGCCAAGTGGAAGTGAAATTTCCCAATCTGGTTGAAACAATATATTTGACCCAAATGATCAAACTGAGTACTCTTCTGGTTTTAGTTAAGAACCATTTCAAGACTTTAAAGTGCTTTTTATCCAACTTTGGGACTGGAAAAACATAGAACCTCAAAAAGATTTCTGAAGCAGAGAAAAAATGTTTGTGTTTGAGTTCTCATTATTTGTACTACTACAAAGTGCTTACAAAATATTCCTGTTTTAATTTCTAGCATTTTACACCTACTTTGCGTAGCAATAAGGCAAACACAGCCTTATAAATAAAGAAAAGGATGTGGAACCTGTTTTGTTGAATTGGGACCCAAATTATTTCAGAGGGAATAAGGAAAAAGAAAATTAATGCTTTTATGTATTTTTCAGTAGTTGATAGTCTTCCGTTTTTATCAGAATGAGTAGGAGTCATAAGCTCATCTAGTTTGATATAAGAAATACTTTTTCATACGTCTGAATCCTTATAATTCATGTTTAAAAACAAGGAGTAATTCTGGATTGCTTTCAGAAATTGGCAACTAACCCAGAATTTTCATGACAAAACAAAATTAGCACTATTGAAGGATTTAAAGACAAAAAATGTTTATTTACATGTGAATTATAGAGACACATTGAAAGTCCGTCTTCTAGGAGCCCTTTTTGCTACTGGTGTATCCCTTATGCAGTGAAAATTACTGTTCTGCTGTCGGCAGGGATTAACATTCACTCCTTCCACTTTGAAATATGCTGTTTGAAGTACCCTACCAAATGCTGATACCTTACAAGAAAACTTGGAAAAATATTCTGTTGCAGATGGTGATTTTGAATTCTCAGCAAGTATCTTAAAATTCTTGATTTTGATTTCACAGTATAATGATTACAATCTTTTTCACCATCCCCTGGTTGCTCGTTGTGGCAATAATCATGTCACCACCAGTTTCAGTTCAGAGGAGTATGTGTAGCAAAATTTGTGGCTTCAGGAACTTCACAAGGCTCCGCTCTCCACAAATACCACAAATCACTGCCTAAAGGTTCCAATACCTTTACATGGTGCCCATTTGAAGCATAGTACTTTCAATTAAGATAATTTGCTTGGCTCACCAGGAAGAGTTCCCATGAATGTAGCAAGGATGGTGGCTACTTCTTCCCTTCAAGGATGTTCCTTTCTCTTTCAGGTTCTGGTCAGGGGTGGTACACAGCATTCATTTAGAGGCCTAAGCTCAATTGGTTTACCAATAGGTAAATTTAGCATTAAGAGAGGACAGGCACCCAACAGCTCTGTTTGCATTGACTGGATCTTAATTTGAAGGATGATATTACCTCATCCATCTTGGTCTCTTAATTTATATTCATAGTAGCCCCTTTTTCGTATTCTGGTGGTGTAAGGACTCTGAGACAGCAGTTACCTACCCAGTAAAACAGCTGAAGCCATTGCATCTGTGTTTAGAAGTAACTTGCCAGCTAGAAGTAAGGAGTTGGCAGTGCTCTGTCCTGCAGCACTAGGCACAGACCTCCCTTAAATGTTCTGCAGATAATCAGGGGTGCCTAAAAGCGAGAAAGTCCCATAAAGAAGCTGTTAGTAGCATGATGAGCAAAGCAGTCTGCTCTACCCACTGACCAAAAGGAGCAAAGATGTCGTTCTGATGAAACTTAAAATAATGAAGTAAGGTGAGAATTCCACTGCAAAACTGCATCTGCATTTAACAGTTGAAGGTAAGTGGTTAAAGCTCCACCATTGTAAAACTACCCAGATACTAAGAGCATGTTGTAAACCTATTTTGCTACACCAAAGCTACATTTCCAGGTATGCAGTAAAACCTAAGCCTTAAAACGATCTTGTATCAAGCTGCTTCACCAGAGCTCCAGAAAGGAGATAACCTTACACATTTCCTCCACCCATCAGCAGGGCAGTGGGCTTCTTCCACTAATTTATAAATTATGGCAATGTTTGTTCCATAAGAGCTGAGTTCTGAGGGCCTCCAGGTGACTGTAGCATTTTTGTGACTGAAAATAAAATATGTAGGAGTTAATTTTCTTAAATATAAGCCAATGTGAGTTCATTTCTGTTTCATAGCAGAAAGGGATTCAGGTGCAACACAGTTAAGAGAATTAATCACTTCTGCTGCCCTCTTGATTTTTCACTATCTGAAGCACAACTGTGCTGAATGTGACAGGTGGCATCTGATACCAAGAACTGGACATGTCGGAGCTGCCAGTTATGCACAATTTTTGCTAAAGTATAATAAATGTAGTATGACAGCTTATGGGGGATGTGTGTATATATATCACAGGACCAGCACTATTTTGTTAAAGACAAGAAATTGTTGATTTCCTTTATCACAGCAGTTCAGGTGTGTCTTGGTCATCCTTCGTCCTTGTCATCCTCTCCATTTGCTGACTCCATTTACTTTCATCATAAAATTTGAAGAGACTTGTACTTCTGTGTCACTCACAGGTACTTCTGAGGACCGTAGGAGTTTTCTTGCTGAATTTTCACTTCATTGAGCTGCAGATAGATGTTCTTTCGCATCTAAAACACATCACTTCTTTACCATGGGAGGGAAAAAAAAGACCCACACTTAGGAAATTAGTTTGTGGCTTTCTTCAATTTGTTCCACATACAACTGCTGATTAGCAGTACAGCATCAAGGAATTGGCACAGCTCTACAAGTGTGTGTTTGAAATAAAAGTGTATTCTACGCTTTTATTCCTGTGTTGTGCAGTGATTATGGAAAGAAAATATTTTTATCAAGCAACCAAAAGCACATTAACACCAAGGAAAGCTGTTGCCACCTCCTACCTTCTTTATAAGACAGTAAATGAGGAGAGGTGCCACAGTAAGGTTGCTGTGGGGAGTATGAGTACTCTTCCTCTCTGTAGTAACCAGTCCTGAATCCTTGGTGACATAAATGGCCACTGCTCTGGTGCTTCCACTCAACTTCCCTTGTTTTGTAAGGGCAGTGAAGAGCCATTCAAAATACACATCCGAGACAGTGTTTAAAGATAAGCATTGAGGTTTTTTCTTATGATGATGTTGAGGCACAGGAAACTGAGGAATGAAGACACCAAGTTAAAGCCTGACATTTCTCCCCCAGAACCAGCGTTGATGAGGGTTGTCTGTGGATCGGGCCTCCGTCCTGAGGCAAAGAGGAGTGATTTGAAGTTATCTAATGACAGCTAGAAATCAAAGGTGATCTCTGCTTTTATAAACAGTTTGCAAGTCTAAACGCTTTAACTTTATTTTAAAATTTGGGGGGTGGGGGAAGGTTTGAAGTGGTTATTTTCTCATTAAATTTGTACTCTAGGAAAGAGAAAAAGAGGGAAAAAATTGAACCCAACAAAATAATTTCACTTTGTTTATTTATAGGATTTTTTTTTCATTATGACTTTGCATTTCACCTAGTACTCTGAAATTTGAAAGGCATTTTTCACTTTTTTAAAAATACGGTGTGCTGTGTTTTCAAAAATGGCCATGCTTGGTTTTGTGCCACACAGTCCCAGAGTCTTTCAGAGAAGTGCTTTCTTTATAGAGTAAGTGCATTTTAATTTTTTTATTTTTTAAGAATACCCTTTAAGCCACAAAGTGAATCTCCTGCTGCTTTTCTTACACCCTCAAAAGTGGGGAGCTGTGAGTTACAGTATGGAAGCAGCCTATTGTGGCTCCATCGCTTATGCAAAGAGGTCACGGATGATGGAGTCTGGCATACAAAAGGTGTAGGGCACTCTGCATCTGCGAGTAGGGGATCAAAACAAATCTCCTTTATCTAATGCAGAACCTATTACTGAATCAAACGTAGGGACGTGAAGGGTCCAAGTGTGCTTTTAATAATCTGTGTTACAAACAGACCGTAATCTGCACAATTAAGCTTCTCGGAGTTGGCAGGATTTTGTGCAGTTGGCAGTTTTCCCCTTGAATAAAGGTCAAAAAGAGGGGAGTGAATTAACTGATGAATACCTTTTTAAAGGTATTCTATAATTCCATTGAACGTTAGAAATATTTTCTTGTGCTAGCAGCTCTAGGGAAGAGTTCTGTGTCCTAATTTAAAAGCCTGCCTATTTCAAGAGTAGAGACATGCTACACAATAAACGAAGGAGGAAAGGGGAATAGGAAACCTCCCTCTGTCACCGCGTAGGTGGGAGCCGGGTTGTCAGCGTGTGTCTGATTGTAGCACACTGTGGATCAGGCCCTGGGGAGCTCTGCTCATGTGAGTGTTACCTTAGAGTTGCCCTTAATAGCTATCCCTTACTGTTTTCTAGGTTACCATGAGTGCTTCCGAACCCCTGGGAGAAATGGTGGGGACCTCGTGTACTCCTTCCTGGGTGGACTGCTTGCTATCCAGAATATGATTTCTCCAATATAAAGGCATATTCCCTTTCTCACAGGGAGACAGAGAATGCAGTTTTACCCAAGTGGGTGGTGTATGGTTGCTCTCCTGGTAGGATGGCCTCTTTTCTTGATTACGATGATGAGAAAGTGTTTTCATTTAAACAGGAAAATGCTTGAATGGTTTTCTCATCCCTCGCCCCTCCTCTTGGCAAGCAAACACACTGTTGGGGCACTGGGTTTATCGCAGGCCAAAGGGGGAATTCTCTTAGGAGCCTCTTGTTGAAATGTTGGCAACACATCACTGAGCAGTTCTAAAGACCTCAGGAAGCCCCAAATTTCTCTGAATTTTCCCACCGCCAGCCTTGAATATAGTTGCCTCTTTTGGCCTTGCAAACTTTGGGAGAACATCAAGGAATGTGCTTGCAGCCGCCATAGTGTGCTCATCAGCACAGGGGCAGCCCCTCAGGATGGGAAGGAAAGTTGATTGGAGAAAGAAATCACCCACGTACTAATCTTTTTGTTTCCCTTAGTTTTTTGGGGTTTTTTTTCTTCACTTTTTCTCCTTCATGAAATACAGTTAAGGAAAAGGCGTTATTTGCCAGAATCTTTTCTGGGAGAGTGAGCTGGAGAAACTGTGCCGCCTTTACCGTACACAGATTCTCAGATCCTTCAAAAGCCTCTGTCCAGCTGTCTCGCTCTCGCTGCCGCTGTGTGGAGTGGTCTGACTTCCTTCATCTTTTGTGTGTTGCAGCCACAGTGTAAAATCAGGGAGAAATAATTTCCCTCCATTTACACTTGGCCATTTTGGGGCAAATTAATTCTATCACCACTTACTTGAAGAGAGGCTTGCAGAATTGTGGAGGGAAGCAGGGGATGAGAGGCAGGGGTTTTTTTGTACGCCTGGAAATCAAACGTGGTCTGACCAAAGTCTCCTTTTCTCTTTCTTTCCCACCCACAACCTCCCCCCTCACCTTTTCTTTTTGTCTTTTCTATTTTTCCTTAGGTACTGAAGTTAAGCGTTTACTGAATATAATTTCAAATGGCAGTTTAACTTACCATTTTGCCAAAACTGTAATAGAAAAATATTTTCCCTGCATTGTTAAAATGCAACTTGATTCCTGCTCAGCTACCCACACTCTGTAAACAAGAATGTGTATTTGCTGTTGCCGTGTGGAATATATATTTTTTTTTTCTAAAATCACAGAATGGATTAAGAATTAAACTAGAAATAAGATGAGGAAAAAAAACCCTCAGAGCTGTAATCAAACATCCATTCCAACAGCTGAAACATGTTATTACATCTTTCAGCTGATTTATCGTACCCAAAGAGATTTCATAATCATTCTCAGTATTAAAACAAGGGGAATAGAGGCACATTTCAATAACAATGATTGTTGTTTGGAGAATGCCAATCATGTCTAGGAGTGTTATTTACATCAGACAATATGTAGATATTGTGCCTCCAAGCCTGTTCCTGTTCGGTTTTGTTCTTTGACTTACACAAATGAATGTTAAGAAATGTTGACAACGAGGTTCAATAGCTAAATACAATAACTGGGGTCCTGCTGACTTCCTTTTGGGAGGAGAGAAATCTTTACCACATAAGTAATGCAATCTGATGTAGAGATAAATGCGGCTATAAATGGCTGAGCTATCTTTGGTAGGAAAGGTGGGGAGAAATTGAATCTGTGTACTAATTTTAATTTGTATTCGCACATTAGCTATAGCTAATTTGAAAACAATTAAAAGACGGGAATGAGAAAACCAGATGTGAAGCAGTGGAATGTATTACAGAGAAGCAGGCTTCACTTTGTGTTATTTTCTAACATGCCGTTTTATTTTTGCCGGTGTCTGTCACAAATCCTAAAATACCATTACAGAGTTAGCAGATGGTTCCCAAGTATTCATACCTGATAAAGCCTCCTGGGTGATCAAGCACTGAAAAATCAATATATTTTTCAACTTTCAATGGCTAGCTATTCAGTTTCATTACATCTCGCTATTCCTCCATGGCTACTGTGATATGGACACTTACTTCACCATTGCATTAAACTCTAATCTCCGGGCCGGCTGATACAGGCAGTTAATGAATAGCTAGAGTACCACCTCGGTATGCTTCACAATTCTTCTGATCTCAGTAGGATGTTTCGAGTACTGTGATCTTGTGTTTAGTAACACCCCACTTCTTTCCCCTCTTTTTTTTCCACACATGCACAGACACCCCTCTCCAGCTGTCACCTTGCTGAGCTCTGAAAGGAAAATTCAGTAAATACACATTTTAGCAGAAATATTTTGCTGTGACATTTGACTCTCTTAAATAAATAATATCAGCAAGTTGCAGTAAGTCAGATCTGTGCCCCCTGGGTGACCACATGAATCATGTTCTTAAATCTATCATTTTCAATAAAGCCACAACTAGAGATAGGTCTTTAAAATGTCCTGCTTTTGTCTCCAGATTATCTACATCCCCCACAAAATAGCTATGCTCTCTGACTGACTGTTAATGCTTTCTTTAAATCAAGTTCCTCTCCCCTTCTCCTAACTTAAACTCATAGTATGGGAAAGTTAGCTTGCGGTAAATGACGAAGCCTGTGTTGGCGTTCAAATTATTACCAGTACCTGATTATTGGTCTTTGCCATACATTTTAGCCTTGATCCTGGGGCTAGATTTCTCTTTATAGTCCAATTTGCATGACAAAATAAGCACAATGCTAGTGCACATGTAGAGTATGTGTGTGAACATGTGCCCCCTCGGAAACTGGAGTATCCTACATGTTTTAATTTCCCATTAGTGTTAAAGGTTTCGCTGAATTTTGCTATTACAGTTTATTTGATGTTGCAGTGGGAGTTTATTTTCATTGTTTTTACACATCAGGCAAAGTCCAATGACACAGACCAGGCTCATTTTACATGTACCCAGGCACCATGACATTGGTAAGCCTGGGGCACCCAGGAAACCTATGGAGTCTGATTAAGGCATAGCTTAAATTTCAGGCGTAGTCTTGATTCAGCCAGAAGTGCGGGAGATGAGAACCTTCTTGTTGAAAATGGAAACATAAATATAAACCAGGTGAATATTTCCCCTTTCTCAGCTGCGTGCAGAGCAAGAGCGAGTCTGGGCGTGTAGCATGCCTGTCTATGCAGAAGGTTGATGATAATTAATAAATAGGTCCTTTCTATCATCAGTTTCTCTACCTGGCAGCTCTCAGGGGGCTGGTACCGTCACTGCCACTCCTCCACCCCTGAGACCCCTTCCTCTCAGAGCAGTTAACACAGCAGCAGGAGGGTCCAGGGCTCCATGCTGTCAAATGACTGATGTGCCCAAACAGCCATGGCTCTGCTCTGCCAGGAGTAGCGCTCTCACCTGGCCTTGTCCTCTGTGATGGCTCGAAATAGGCACTTGTTGCACAGTGTTTCATGTGTTGATTCCTGTCTAGTGAAATGCCACGGAGCCAAACTCACCAGACTGTCCTCTGGCTTGATTCCTTGCTTTTGCTCTTGAAAAAGTGGCTTCACAAATTGCTAGGTTGGTGGGAATTCATCACTAAAGTAATGACAAGGTTTTGTCCACTGGAGTCCTTCCTTGACTTGGACTCTAGGTATTCAGCCCGTGCTGCCTGACCACAGGAACCAAATAACTTTGGAGGAAAAAGACCTGTGTCATCTGCAGGCAATTTTATTAACATCTGAGGCACACAATTGTGCCATGTAGGACCCGAGTCCACGCTGGAGCCCTTTCATTACCCTGCTACGCAGCTGGATTTATGCTGGTGGAAGTCCTAGCTAAAAAAGCTTTTGTACAGTGATTAATTGACCTTAACAAGTTTAAGGATGCTTATTTGCACACAGTTATGAAGTGTTGCAATATGTCACAAATGAGAGCGGCTTCTATTATAAACATAATGGCATAAACAGTGAAAGCTGGTTATATTTCCTTAAAAGTTCATTGCAGGGAAATGGGGAAGCTTGAGAAGCTAAACAAATCCAGGCAATAATGGAAATGTAGCATGAAATTACTTCTGTAAACAACAGCCATTCATTATTTGAACATTTTTCATAAGAGAGTAAGCAGACGAGTGTTGATGTTATAGGGTGTGTGTGGAGGGGGAGGAGGAAAGGGGGAGATTATGAATTTCAAAAGAAATCTTCCAGGGTTATACAGACAGACGTACATCTGTTTAAAAAAGGAGGTATGTAAAGCGCTGATTGATCCCTGAATATTAACAATCGATGCCATTTTCTTCATTAACTTCTGAGTGGAGCACAAAGAAAGGTATATTTGATTTAAGGCAAAGAGAAGGGAGCACTATTTAATGTTGATTTGGTGTAGTGAATAACCCCAGAGAGAAATGTAAATACCAGGCTGCAATAACATGACAGCACACTAATCATATTTACAAACGATATTAAATCTGTCCATTGTGCTTGCCTGGCTGCGGATTGGCCCGACTGTAATTGTCACTGTAACCAGCGCTGGCTTGTGGGAGAATTTAACTGCAGTGATATAAGGTGAGTGCTAGGCTTATTATTACTTTATTATTACCCGGTTTATGTTTATTAAAACAATTTGTCATGCAGAACAGGAATGGGAGAATGGGAACATTAAATCGTGCTGTACTCAACCTGAAGAAATGAGTTACAATAAAATTAATGGCAGGCAGGCCACAGCTGACACTTGTAGCCGTGTGGAGCAGCTACACACTGGTTCGTTTCATTTGCTGATCGTTTCTTGTTAGGGTCACGCCATTAAACTTACATATTGAGAACTACTGAAAATCTGAGGCAATGAAGGTAAAGTTTATGAAGCAAAAGTGAGGTTTTTTTTCTGCTGCTAATGCATTCCTTTCAATTATTACAGAAATCAGGAATGCAGATTGAAAGTTTAAATCATACTGAGTTATTAAAGACGTGTGTTGGAGTGAATGTCCTTCAATTTTACAGAGGCTTAGAGAGCTGAGAAAGAGCTGAGTTTAGGCTAAAGTGAGACCATTCTCTAAAGGCTTTGAGCAAAGAGAACAGCGAGAATAGTGGTCATGAAAGGTCTCATAACAAGTTTAATAAAAGCTGCTTTATTTTCTTTCCCTGGAACTCAAGGGGTCCTTATTTGATATCTTCAAATTTATTTCAGCCCAAATCTTCATTATTTTAAAGTAGAGGCAGGAGGCGATGACCATGGGAATAGCATTGAGCCTCTTGGAATTCAGCAAAGAGGCACAGTGACATAACCCCCTCTCGTGACACAATTACGGAAGAAATTAAAAGTGTCAGGCTCTATGTACTTTAGCTGCATAGAAGAAATCTGGCCTCCTGATGAAACATCTTTGTACATGAAAAAGTAATACCCTGCCCTTGTTTCCCATTATACAACAATGTTAAGGAGTCTTCTGGGGTGATTATTAGGGATTTGGTGAAGCACAGTAAATGCTGAAGATTAAATCTGAGCACTAGCAATTAGTATTGGGGGAGGAAGAGCCCCTTTTTCCCCCTTTTTTAAAAAAGTATTTATTAATGAAGCTATTTAAAGAAAACCGAGCCAACTGCTGAAGTTAGGAAATGTGAACCTTTCATTTCTAGCAGTTTTATACTTGTGTAAGACCTACAAAGTCCACAGGGTTATTCTTGATTTATACCAGTGTGAGCAAGTAGAAGATCAGGATGTCTCTGTGGGATTTTTTTTTCCTTCATTTTTCTTTTTTAAACTAAAGTGGGTTTTTAAGTCTTGGAGAAAGCCTTCAAAGGTGAGATTTAGACACGTTTTCTCTACCTGTGTCCCCAATCCCAAGGGCTGGACCAAGCATCCAGGAGCTCATCATCCAAGTGGGAGCTGAGCTCTCCGGAGAATCCAGATTGGTGGAGTGAAGATATTGAAAAGATCTTCTTTTAGAAAATAGTTTATTCCTTTTGTTTTTTCAGTACGGGGAGTGGCAGTTGTTTCTTGTGGAGAAGTAAATTCACATCCAGTCTCAGTGGTGAAGCCCCTGAAATTACAAAGGAAAACCTGAGAAAAACCTAGGGGAAAAAATAATCCCTGTCCTTACCTACCACTTGCTTGCAAGCTGCTCACCCCCTCAGAATAGCAGCCACCTCTCTGAGAGCACCAGAAGGTTTCTTTGCGAATATAGAAAGAGACCAAAGGCCTTGACTCGCAGATTATTTTCCTTGGTGAGGTCTAATGCAATAAGTGTAATCCACTGTGATGATGGCAAGCACTCACAGTGGACCTGTGTCCTGGAGCCTCAGGGACTTGTGGGGTGGTTCCTGGCTGCCTTTTTTACTTGGTGCTGTGGTTGCAAATAAGAGAGAAGTGCTTTAGAGAAACAGGAAAATCACTGAGGGAATGATTCCTCCAGGCTCTGTGGTTGGTAGCCCTCCTCTGAGGGATAAAGTGAACATGTGAAGAGGGGCAGGTTTGGGGGCTTGGATGGTCTAAGTATGGACAGCTCACTGCTGTAGTGGTGGGTACAGCGGAAAGGTAGCGGACAGCAGGTACCTGTATATTGCTGGCTTCCAGTCCTCTTCTGTGCCGTACTGTACATTCATTTAAAAGAAAATGCACTTTATTAATACACGTTGACCTGTGTGGCTTGCTAAATAGGCTTTTAAATGTTGCAGCAGAACTCTGACCCACCATTTTCAAAAGCAGGTTTTTAACGTAATATTCCATCTTCATTTGTATTTTTGTAACACTCAGTAGACTTGGGGAGTTAGTCCTTTATTCCCTTACATGTAAAACTCGTGAACTCCAAGTAGCGCATACACTGCAAGTGTCTTGTTGAATTGCAGTCCTTATTATACAGGCAAACATCCCTTTGACATGAAAGACAAGGATAGAGTATGGAATTTTGAGTCACATTTATCACTTGGATTATTAATAATAATAACATTTGGCATCTTTATAGCACTTTACATTTTCAAAATGCTGCATAAACATTAACTAAATGGTAGTTAAGTGTGCATAAATGATATTCAGAGCCATTACCCTCTACCATGCTATCGCAGTTGCTGTGGGTCTGTGCTGAATGCTGTTTGTTGGAAAATCTTTCATGCTCGTGTTGAAGTATCAGCTTTCCTGGAAGAACCAGAGTGACCATTTTTCATTTTGTTTCACATGCACCCAAAGGCTTTTGTCCATATTATGGATTAATGGTCTGCAAAATTTCAGTTTATTGGGGAAAAAGAAGTTGTTGATTTTACTTACAGGAGCATAAAAACAAATAAAAGAAAGGGCTCAGAAACCAAAACACTACTCTTTTTTTAAAATCACATTTTTGCTTGATTCTTACCACAGCCGTGCATTTTATGCTCCGTTTCCTGGCTGTGGGGTCCACTTCTGCTGCACCACATAGATTTTGAAGGCTGGATGTTCCCATGCCTGCATGCCCAGGGACCAGTCCAACCCTTCAGAGTCACCTGATGTGCTCCTGCATTCATCAGTATTGCCCAACAAGGTGCTACTCAATGTCTGTTGAATAGGGACTGCACTGGGTCCTTTCACAACCCATTGTTTTCGAGTGATGTGAGACTTCTCATGCATGGCTCTCAAAGAAAGCATCTGTACTTGCCTTATATTTATCCCTCACCCTCAATTTGCAACACACTTTTCTGTAGCCACACTAGCTTCTATTGCAGTAATGCCTTCTATTTCTGGCTTTATTGCCTTTCTGCCATTTCAGTAAAAGAGAGGGGGGTAGATTTTTAAGAAGTGTCTTGCATCTCCATCAGTAGCTATGGCAAGTTTGTATCTTAAAATAATTTAGTGTACACCCCTATCAAAGAGGAGCAGAAATGAAGGGAAATGTCAAATAGCGGTTTTCATGCTGGATTGCATCAATGTAATCCAGCGAATAATTCCACTGTCACTTAATTAAAAGTTTTAAGACCTTATGTCTTTGACCTTGTTCTTTAGCTGAACACATAAAAGCAAAATGGCTTGCTACCTTAATCTCACTTCGTGCCATTGCCCTCTGATGAGAGAATCCTCTTGGTACCTCTGATTTGTCATTGAAGCGAAGGGAAGGGCTATGCGCACTACTTGCTCCTATCTTCCGCAGTGAGTCTACCTCGACAAAGTTCTCTTGCTATCTTTAGTCTTCTCCCTGGAGAATCTAGCACATCAGGACAAGAGGGATCTCAGCCCCACGGCTTCATCTGGACCTGTTAACTGTAACTACTGATGTCGTTTACAAGGATAAACCCTTAAAGCCAGGCCAAGGTAGACAAAGAAAGAACACTGGAGTAATTCCCTTTGGACAGCAGAGATTGGTGTTCAAGTTATTGAAAATCTGTGTAACTCATTTTCTCTTTTGTCATACTTAAAAAATCCATGGAGTTTGGCTGAGTGCAAACAATAAGCTTTTATTGATGCTGCCCTTCTTCATAAATGTGTAATCTTCTGGGACCATCAGAAAAGCTTTGGTACAACAAATTAAAAGTCTCTAAACTTTCCTGTGTCTCCTTGGACATTTTGTAGACCTGCAAATATCAAGCAGTAATCAATATAATGCTGCTCTAATACTTTAAGGCAAACTGGCAGCTCCCGAGCCAGGGAACGTGGCGGAGCTCTCTCACAGCTAGACATGATTCCTGTGGGGGTCACAGAGGAACAGTGCCCCTCGGTTGGCACGGGGGAGACCGTGCATAGGAGCACCTGAATTGCAAACTGTGGGGCCGGTGGGATGCACCTACGTGCGCTAGTTATCAAGGCTCTCGAACATGCTTTCTGTCCCGTCATCACCTCTTGCACTTAGGCAGCGGTGCCTGTAAGCCGTGCCTGAAGTCCGTGCTGTTCTGCAGGTCACTGCCTTTTGTGATCTCCTGCTTCCTTCACACATGTGCACATTTCCCTAACAAGCCAATTATATCGTAGCCAACAGGGTGACTTGAATATTCTCCCTCTCCTCATTGTTTTTGCGTAGTAAGCTAGTTTAACAATACTCTCTTAGCGTATCTTTTATCTTGGAGAGAATGATGTTATTTTTCTTTGCGGTGAGGCACAAAGTATTCAATTACACAACATTTGCTCTTTCGCATCTTGTCAGTGGAACAACCTTGTCAGTTTAATGGCTTCACTGAGGAGCGTTCAGTATGGGCCAGAGAAGGGCGAGAATTATGGTTGTATTTTTGGTCTCCTCACTGAGGAGTAAACATTTGCATTCTCTCCCCTATTTAGCGACTATTATACCTGAGTCCAAAAATGCCTTTGCACCCGCTGGCAAAGAGTAGTTTGACATGGGGTGGGTGGGGGGTTAACACGCACTGTCACTGCCCAGCTCCGCTCTCATTTGAACCACAGCCACTCCCTGCTGAGCGGGGAAGGGGTTCCCGCACTCGCTCACGCAAAGCGGATGTGTAGAGTAATGCAGGTGGGCACTGTTGCTGACTCAGTGCCCAGCTGTGCTGATGAAGCACCTAAAGGTGCAGTGACTGCAGCTGGACCAGAGGGTCTGATGGTGTCTTAGCTGTGGAAACAGCTTGAGCAAACTGCACCCATGTGCTACTGTGAACTCCAGGTCCTGATGTGGGAACTGAGAGGTCTTCTGAACCTGTTAGCACCTGAACCTCTCAGTGCTCATGTGAGAGTAGGTGGCAAGCTGGTGCTTGCTCATTTACGGGACCAAATGGCCCAATCCTTTGCTGGGATGCTGGAAAAAAAAAAAAGGAAGTGAGTTTTGACTGAAAAAATCTCTTCTAACTGCTAGTCCCTTCCCAACAGCTGCTGATTTTTACAATGAGTGTTCTTTTCTCTAGCATGGCCAGTTCCAAAGCCCATTTACATCAACATTAAAGCTTGTCACTGACCTAATGGCCTTTGGATCAGGCCCATAGTCTCCTTATCTTCTTCCATATTACTGGCATACCTTTACCTTAGGTCTTGATTTCTGTGGAGCTCTTCAGGTCAAGCTCTATCTCATTGATGTGCTCAGGCTTAAATTGATTCACAGAGAAACTGACTGTTCTTCTAAAGAAGGTGGTCATTTTTCTTAAGCAGCTTCTATTTTTAGAAAAATCTCCTTGAGACGGGAGGCAGTATTGGTGCCCAGATGGCAGGAGTTACAGCATGTTTGGTGACAACCCCTTTGGGGCACACCACATGGGCAGGTGGAACCGTACCTGATGATACCCCACCACTTCATCAGCAGGTTGGTAACAGCAAAAACTTTAGACATTTTTGTTCTGCTAATGAAGAAACAAATAACAGGGTTCAAACTCAGTTTAAGTTCTCAGATGGTTAGGTGCTAAATAATGTTGCCTGTCTTCCTGAAAAGCTTGTAAGTGTACATCTTTTTTTCTGATGGAGACCTTGTTGCTTGAATGACAAATTTAGGGTGGTTGTCTTAAAAACTCTGTATGTAATTACAAGATTGGTTTAACTTTGGGCAAATTTCTTTAGCATCTTTTGAGGAGTTGGTGTGTCTAGTTTCTGGATGCCCAAGCAGTCTCTCTGCCAGATGAGCTCAGCAGGAAAGTCACTGCAATTCATTTCTTCCCTTCCACTTCTTTCTAGCTTCTCAGATGTTGGTGGGTGTGGAAGCACTGCATTGCATCCATCAGTTTAATGTAATAGACACACATGCGTTGGGAAAGGGAGTCATCTCTGTTATAAAAAAGTGTTTATAGTGCATAGCATAGACCTAATTCTCCTCACATGGGAGCCTTGATGTGCACAACCAGGCAGAGGTACTGTATGCACACAGGATTTGGGAAGCAGCAGCATCCAGATAGCTTTTGTGAGAGGTGGCTTGTGACCTGGGCACTCCTGTCAGATGCCTTGGTCCCCACGGGTGAGACAAGAGTGATATTTGGTCCTCAAAGGCCCATGCCTTTAAAACTGAGAAACAGTGGAGCTCATTGCTTATGGCAAAGTTACAATTTGCTTTGATTTTTCTGGAAACTAAGGTTTTCTCTAGGGTCTGGGAGGATTAAACCCCTGTATTCATAAGTATGTTTAAGAAATGCAGTATCTTATTCTTTGGCAAAACCCGGTGGACACTACTGGGGACTAAGGAGTGACATCTGCTCCAGCCCAATTCTTCCATAACTGTTCACAGCAACATTTCTTCTAAGCTCCTTCAAAACCTTGGCTGTTGGCAGAGAAAAGATACGTACCTATGTTCTGAGCTTTTGGGTTTAGTTACTTTTTGAAATAGTCTATCTAAAGAACCGAAGAAAAAACAGCAGAGTGGACAGCAATGCTGGTGACAGATTTATATTAGTGGCTGACCTTCTTATGAGATGGAGTTCTAGCTCGGAGTGCCTGTATGATACCAAAACGATTAGGCTGTTATGTTGGGCAGTGCCATCACTTGATTATTCTGTGAGAAATTTCAGAAATACAGTTGCTTTATGAGCCCAACTTCTATGATGATAAATTTCCAAAAGAAAAATGTGAATTTAAATTATTCGTATTCATGTGAGCATGGTAGAGATTTTTGGAATCGCTGCGGCAAGTTATGGATGATGCATGAAATGAAAAAATCCCTGCCCAGTGCACAAGGAATACAAAAAGGGTTGTGCAGCCAGCACTGCGCTGTGCTGTGCTACGGGATGTGTGCTCTCTGGGGAGAGGTGTTTGTATTTTTGAAAAGCGCCCAGCCATCAGCCTACGCACAAGAGTAAACAAAGGGCAGAATGAGAGAAGACAAACAGAAATGCTCCCTGCCACCCAGGAGCACAGTGTGAGGCCAAGGCACTGTTTCTTGCAGCCAGTTTCCCAGCGCCCCACAGCTGTGTGTGTCCTCTGCGCATGGGGCAGATTCTCCTCTCCTGCAGCATACCTGTAGCAGATTCTCAGCTCATGCATAGGTCTACTGAAGCCAGTTTCAGCTGCTTATGTCTTTGTGGTGCAAAAAAGGAATGGAGCCAATCTCTGCTGCATGGCAGTCTTGTATATCCTTCCCTGGATGGAGAGATAGCAAAATAGGCAATAGAAAAAAGTCAATGTGGGCTAAAGCGATCACATCCTCAGTGCCCATGTGTGATAATGTCTCATTTGCTTCTGGTTTGAAGCTGACCCTGTAAAAAGAGTGGATGTTCAGGAAAAAAAAATCCATAAAACATCTGAAAAAAATCTGTAGACTTTTTTTTTCTAAATGTAAGCCTAGCATTAGGATCTACCCAGTCATCTAGTCTGCAGCAAAACAGAGTGATTGTTTTTCTAGGATTGCACTCAGCATTACTGTCTTTCGGATCTGAACCTTGTACTTCTTCAATCACTTACTTAAATGACCACACTCTTAACTTAAATAGATGATGTATGCAAACACTGAATATTAGCTGAGTCTACCTTCCAGGAATGTTCAGATTTTACATCTTTTCTAATTGTCTAGTGAAATCTTATGCATGTGCATGCATATGTTTTTGGCTGAAAACTAATATGTATGATATATCCTTAATGCAACCTGTTAAGTATCTTCTGAAGTTCCTTAATATTTACTGCATTGTGTTTATTTGGTAAACTTTACACCACTTTAAGACGTCTGTATTTTCTGTCTCAGACCCTATATGGGTCTTCCTATCTACAACTTCATGCCTTACTGTGTTGTATAGGTTGTATAGACTGTTGTAGGTCCCTTCCAACTGAAGCTCTTCTGTCCAGCCACTATGACATCAAATAATAGGTTTTGCTTTTAGTGCTGAATACTTGTTACAAATGATGTGGGTTTGACCTGTGTTCCTGGAATTCAATGTGTGCTTTAAGAACTTGCTAATTCATTTCTAATCTTGCAATACAATTCGTTGAAAGTCTTCTGCTGTGTAAATAGATTAAGACATCTCTGTTTTATCAAAACCTTTACCTTAACTATACCTTTGCTCTCTCCATTATTGTGTTTATTAGGATATTTTTTGGTTGGTTTTTTTTCCCCCCCTTCATATATTGTGCATAGAATGACTCAGTAAAGGGTCAGCGCCACCTTATCATTTGTACCCCTTTGCTGAACATGGGAGCGTGAGTGGTTCCACACTTACTGCAAGCTGACATGATCATTTTTCATGAAGGAACAAAAAAGGTTAAACAGACCTCATCTGTGTTTTAAAAGGCATTAATGGAGATATTACCTTAGTCTTTCAAACCCAAAGTCCAGATTTCTCCAGAACTTGAGCCTAGAGGACTACCATTTAGATTTTAATGACCATTAAAAACAAAGTGAGGGTTAGAAGCTTGAGAGCACAGAGTTGGGCTGAAGTTTATGAGTAGTGGGCATTAGAAGGCACCTAACCTTGTATTACATTTCTGATTATCTGTGCTTCATTCTCTTACTGCTTGCTAATGTTTTCTTTTAGGAAAAAATAGATTTTACTAATTTTGCACATACCTGGGCCCATTCCCACGAATTTGCTTTGACCTGCTTTGTAGATCACAGTGTGTTCTGTCCACTTTAGCCTAGCTGCTCAAGCTTCCAATCTCTGTGGATCAAGTGCCACCTGACAAGCAGTTTTACCACCTGTTTTGGCATAGCATGTAGTAATGTTGTCATGTTAGTACATACAAAAAGTTTCTGAAACTTTTGCAACAAGGAAGCCAGAGCTTTAAGTCAAAAGCAGCATCTCATCCCTGTTGCACAGCTTCAGACTACTTTTCCCTTTTAACTGGAGACCCAGAGCATATGCTTTTTCAGTTGGCATTTCAGGATGATGCTTTCTAGCAGGGTCTGTTTCCTCATGCATTTCCTTGGGAAGCAACCTTCTTGGTATGGGTGTGTCATGGATGGAGAGATCTGCTTGCGACCACTAGAGCTTGAAGCACTTTGGAAGGTCTTGCACTCAGATGAGCTTGTCCTCGGTAGTTGGTAGCACTGGACACGCCTCTGGTGTCTGCAGAATGGGCTCAGGCAGTGCTGTGCGACACCTGTGGACTGACCAGCTCACCTTTGCTCCAATGCAGAGATTTTTGTCATTGCTCCATGTGTGGGGAGGTGGGCACCAACTCTGACACCCTACACACTGCCCCTGTTCTGGCTAGGTCCTACCAGCTGTGTCCAGATGCAGAGCGTTCAACAGGATTCACACGTTTCATGTTTGCCGATGGGCTGACCTGCCTAGTGCTGGCCCTGTGATGTCAGGCAGGCTTTATTGTGTGGCACAGCCAGTGTGTGCTGACTCTGTGGCTGCTCTAGTTTGTCATACAGTAGCCTTCCTTCACACCCCTATAAAAGCTATCTTTCCGCTCCTTAACACATCATACAGCATTGGCCCAGCACTGATGCTGGCAAAGGGGCTGCACCAGAGCACCTCTTGCTGCAGCACACCTAGTGTGGCAGTTCTGTTGGTACCTCCAATAAATGTGTCCCTGCAGCCATTAGCATCCGCGCCCTGTAACCCCTTCCTTAAAAAGTGAACAATTATCCCCAGGACCTGCTTTGCACCCACTTCGTGCAGCAGTAAATTGCCTGTACCTCTGCCCACGGCGTGTGTCTCTGCACAGTCAGCGCTGGCTGCATTCTTAGAGCGCTCAGAGCTCTTGAGGATTAGTTAGGAGAGCAATTCATTTTTATAGGGCTATGAAAACACAATCCATGAAATAGTTAATTAGAAAGTCTCCAATTACCAACTGAATTTATTTCGCAAAAAGTTACATTTGTTCTTCTCAGCGAGAGGGGAAAAAAGAAAAAGGCAATTCAAATAATTTTGAAGTTCCATTCCTTCATTCATTAGAAGACTTGGCTTGCAAAAGGCCTAATTAAAAAGAACATTTTGTGTTAATGAAAATGTTCTAATTTTTTACCTTATTAAGTTAGTTAAATTTTCTTCCAGAGCATTCGGCAAGAAGAGGTCTCCTTAGCAGCTTTGTTCATGTTTATATTCTTTGATTGCAAAATTTGTGAGACAAAAGAGAGCTAAACTCATTCTGTGGTGCCCTCCAGTTAACTGTTCAGTTGAAAAATGACCTTCATAACTAAGTCCCTTGCCTTTTCATCGATATCAAGGAGTTACAACTCTAACCTACAGTTGAGGAGGTGGCTTCAGTCTGGTAAACCATCAGAAATTGCATGAGCACCCTGTGGAGTGTAGATATTTATAGATATCTGAGAGGAGTACAGATAACTGAATAATTTGAATCTGAATCCTGAAACAGCCTAGGGCTTTTCTGCTGGCTTTCAAGTCCAGCATCCTCTTGCATGACATTTAGTCATTAAAAGCTGAAGTTTATTTCAGTACCTAATAATTCTGTGTCAGACACAATAATATTGCAAGCCAGAGATCACAGGAGGTGCACATAGGTTCCCACGATGGTACAACACTGAGAAAGACAGAACTTTTTGGATATCTTAAAAATAGCTGTACTATATCTGAGGTTATGTTAACTGTGAAACACATTCATTTATGCGGTCTTAAGATTCAGTGCAGGACTCTCTTGTGGTGTAAATCAGGGTGGCTGTTAAGTCGGTTGTGCTGAGCCAAGATATGCTCGCAGAGAACCCAACGCTTACGGTATTTTGCACCTTTGGTTTTGTTGCCATCATTTTGCCACTATTCTAGCTCTGGTAGGGTGGATTTTAACATTCAAAATCTCTCCATAGGTAGAATTTACTATAAAAATCTTTAAATTTTTACAGAAATACAGATTCAGGGACATAAAAATATTTTGGACTTGCTCCAAACACTGAAAAAATATTTACTGAAGTGTGAGGGAATCACAGAAATGCATAAGTTGGAAGGGACCTCCAAAGATTGTACAGTCCTGCCTCCTATTCTGGGCACATCTGGTGAGAGCTGGTCGCTTAGAGCCATGTCCAGGTGGATTTTCACTGTCTCCAAGTAGGGACAGTCCACAGCCTCTCTGTGTGACCTGCTCCTGTATTTTCCACCCTTACAGTGAAGAAACTTTTCCGAATACCCAACCATCCAGCCCAGATTTTCTCAAGTTGTAACTTGTGTCCACAACCTTTTGTTTCAGTACCATGCACCTCCAAGAAGAGTCTCACTCCATTTATTCATACCTTCTTACTAGGTTGCAGTAGGCAGCAGTACTATCCCTCTCTTACTGAACAAGCCCAACTGCTTCAGCTGCTCCTCATGTCACTTTTTTCCATCTCTCTAGTCGTATTAGTGGCCTCTGCAAACCCAAAGCATTTCTGTCCAGTACCTCAGTGACTTTATTGCCTGTGCAGGGGAACCCAGACCTGCGCATCGCCCTCCAGTTACAGCTTTACCGTTGCCAAACGAAGGGAGAGGCATCACCTGCCTTGTCCCACTGGCTATGCCCTTGTGAGCGCATCCCAGTGTGTGGCTGGCTGCAAGTGTACAGCCAGCTGCCTTGGCTGCAGGGGACACTGTGTGCTCGTCTTCTGCCTGGTGTCCACCAGCCCCTCGGCTACTTTTTCTGCAGAGCTGCTTTCTGGTCTGTCGGCCCCCACCCTATACTGGTCCATGGGCTCAGTCACTCCCAGCTGCAGAAATATTTGGGGGTTTGGTATTGATTCCAGTAAGACACCGTCCTCTATTTTGAGCTAATTAAGAGCTATTGCTGGAGGTGCTCGTAGCAAGGAGTGGTGGAAAGCCTTCCTCAGCCCTTTACGGTGGTGGTGAGGATTTGCTAGTATTTAGAAGCAAGCATCTTTCTGCAATGCTTTCTGCTTGTTACTTGCTTTTTCCTGATGCTTTAGCAATCAGCTTTCACCCACACAAGTGCTTGTAAAAACTAAGTGCTGAGCTGGCACGCTCCAACTTTCAAACAGGACTCACACATCAAGCTGTGGGTCAGAGCAACGCCCTGTCAGGTGGGCAGTGGCTCACAGCTAACATTTGCAAATCAAACTTCAGGTACCGAGTGTCAGGAAAGTACTGGAGACTCCTCACCACTCACCTATACATGGAAAGAATTACACCATAAAATTGAGACTCATTTAAAGTAATGATAAAATCTGAGGAAGTGGCAATCTGTATGCAGACACTCCACAAGCTGAGAAAGAAGCTAAATTCACCAGGTGAATTATTTGCTGCCAATTATTCTCTCAGCTCTAATAGTCAGTTTTAAATATTTAGTTAGATCCACTTTCAACCTGGAATTTCAGTTTCCATTTAACATCTCGAGTGGCTATATATATATAGATACACAGACACACACACACATATGTGTTTGCGACACTTCTTATTATCATTACATGTCATCTGAATGCTCTTGAACTGCCTGCTTCCATTTTGGTAGATTTTTGGGCAAGGTGTGAGCCTTCTCTCAGTGGATTTTGGTAGTTGTCTGAGTACCTCTTTGATCTGAAAGTGACCCTGCCGTGTTGAAATGTGGACTTGGCTAACTTCATGGCAGGACTCTTGGAGAATTACAAGATGGCTGTAAAGATGCACTAACCCTTTTCAGGACCTAAATTAAGCTTTAAATCAAAGCTAACTAGAATGCCACCAAAGCTTTTCCATTAAGACTGGCTTACACACCCTTGCACTGTGATGCACAGAAAACATCATAAATTTTGGACCTGGACTGAAACCCTGAAGCTCTCTCTTTACTTTCAAAGTTCACAAAATGCTTCTTCACTACCAGTGAGCCAATCCAGTATTTGTGTGAATTGGTTTTTGAGTGCGAAGGCAGATGCTGACCTAGAAGGCAGTTGGCACTAGACAATTATCACCAGAAACTGTATCTCAGCTCTCGTCCATCATTTTAGTTACTGGTGTGTAGGAAGTGCTGTGCAACCATTTTAAGGCAAAAAAAAATAAACAACAAACCAAGCTACAAGCATTCAAGGGGTCACTTTCTGTTAGAATAAACCCTTCTTTATAATTGGTGCACAGAGAGAACTGTAGCTTGAGGACACGCCATCGCTGCCTGCTTTTTTACTTATTGTACTTTAAAGCAAGGAGTTTTGTGGTTTGCAAAGCAAATGAGTGGGAAAAAAATAGAATTTTGGTTTGGGGTTTTTTTGGGGTTTTGTTTAGCCTGTTGTATCCTCACTGAAGGTAGTGGTGGGGAGCTACATAAGCTTGCCACAAGTAAGATGAATCTCTCCCCTGGAACGTAAGATTTGTTTAGTCATGAATGAGCGCTTGAGAAGGGTGTGAGAGGAACTTTCGAATGATTAGCAGCCTGGGGCAGTATCTGCATATGAACTTTGGCATCAGATCCCAGTGGCTGTTCAGAATGAAACTGGACAAGGAGCCAAGAAACGTCTGAGCTGGTGTTTGCTGGGGAAGGGAGAGAGACTCATCAAGGCCCTGCAGTGACATGGGAGGCCCATTGGGCCATTTACCTGAGCTCCCTGCCTTCAGAGGATTGGCGGCCTGACTCATTTGGGAAGATGCTTATCAATAACTGCTCAGGCAGAGCTTTAGTGAAGAATTTCCTGGAGCTCCATGCACTCCTGTTCAGAAATGTGGGTGTTATAACATCATTGTGAAATACCGTGATGAAATAGTCCATCATACTGCCAATGTTTGGCTTTAAAGCTAGGGCAGGAAAGAATTGCTAACGCTCCAAGGAACAGCTTGTCAGCTTGAGGGCCTCATGTGTGCCAGCTGGATTTGAGTTCAAGTCTGGATTTGATCCACTAATGAAACATCATCCTCCAAGAACTACTGGCTGAAGGTGACAGACCTCTGGAGACCTAGAGGGTTGATTGGAAAGTTGACTCTCTCTTAACCATATGCTTGTGTGTATGTCAGCTATGAAAATGAGTCAGATTTTCACGTTTTCAATTAAAAAAAAACCATTAGGAAAAGCATTGGCAAAATACCTGCAATTTCCCCTCCCCATTGCCATCCCCTTAGTGAAATGGAAACAGTTCTGTTGATTTAAACAGGGTCTGGGTTTTTAATCCTGTCTTGGCTTTGCCAAGGCCAACATTTTGCCCCCTGTGGCTCTTGCATTTAGTGAAATGTTTAGGAGTGGAAGAATGTGACATTTTAATAAAAAAGCTGATGGAATCTATGAATTTTCTGCAAAGTCTGGGGTCAGTTCCTATGTGATGACAGTTCTGGGCTGAAGCAGACATAATACTTTTGCCTTCCAGCTGGGGGGAAAGAAGGATTTCCATTGAAGAGACATAGTTCAAAATCCATTACTCTTTCCTTAATGTAATACAGAAGTGTGTCTCAGCAGCAAGCTGGTTTCTGAGCTGGGGAACAGAGGAAGAGTTTTCCCCTGGAACTCACAAGGCAGTGAGAGTGTGCATTAGGTAGCCTCCAGAAGAGCCCTTCTACAGCAGACTTACAAGTGCATCCCCACCTTTCTGGCCCCAGTTTTCCACTCATGTATAAATACTTAAATAATTGTTTTTTATTGCTCTGGGATAGCTCTATCAATTGCCTCTATCAGAACCTGTCTTATTAGCTGAGCAACTTTCTACCATTATAGCAGCTTTCCACCACTTTCTATTTCATTAACATTCATTTTCTTTAGACGTATGACACACTACCCACTGGAAATGTAAGCATCTGGGAACATGAAGCTAAAAGCTGAGGCTTGCTTCAGTGCTTGCCAGCCCACAGAATTTTATTGCCTAGCCTACCTTTACCTAAATCACAGAAAAATGACAAACCTTTTGATGCATGTAAAAAACCCCCTGAAACAGAGTTAAACTGCAAGCTTGACTGATGCAAACTGACATAAAGCATCACAATGGTGCACGTCAGAGACAGATGTTTTCTCCAAATCCAGTTTAGTTGCGTTTTTGCAGAGTGCACTGCTGATTTGCTAAACGTACTGCTTGTAAAAAGATTTGGGTCCGGAGTTCAAGCTCAAATCTCCATGAGTAATTGGCGAGCTGATGGTATTATTCTCACAGGTGGAAATGGGTAATGCAAATTTTAGAAGCAGCACATCTGTTCTTTCAGCTAATTGGATATGAGTTCTACAGGAATGACCACATTAGCAACCTCAGTGTCATAACTGGAGGGACACAAATCAACAGCACTATGGATGCTAATGTTGAGGAGTATGAAAATCTGAGCTGCAGATTTACACATACCTGGCTGGTGCTGGCTTCTGCTCACAGAAAGTCTGTTGCAATACCCTGGTGCCAAAGAGGTCACCAGCTGAAGGACTATGGTGGAAGGCAGTCCGGGTCTTGCTCCCAGAGAAATGTAAAAAGAAAAGAGCTTTTAGTGTTTTCAATAGGAAGTGGCCCTAGCAAGAGCGAGATGTTTTCGTACAGCTGAGTATCTCAAGCAGTTGTTGCTTTCCCTGTAATAAGTTATTGAAAGGAAATGATGTCACTAAGCCATTAGTTTGGGGGCAAATCACATGGGTTACTTTTGTTCACACTGTTCGCCAGAAAAAAAGGCAGTTTGAGGTCTCATTGTGCTAATGTGTCTTGTTGCGTAATTAGACAAGAAGAAACACAGCCCAAATCATTTGACCCAAATCACCATTAGTAAGGTTGAGATCCCAAGTCTGCTGGCTAGATGGGTGAAATGGCCTGTCCCTGAAACCATACTGCTCCCTTAGTGGAGATATATGGACATCCCTTGCGGTCAGTTGTCAGCTCCTTTGTTTTTCTCTCTCTTGCAAAGAGCCAGATGGGAAACAAAAGTCAAAGTTGAACAGTTTCATGTTCACCTTAAATCTTCTGTTTTGTGACATATTACAGGCTGTCAAGGGGGTTACGTTTGTCAACTGTGTACCCTGGACATTCCCTCTCATACATGGGTGGAAACTGTGTAGTCTGAACATAAACACTTCAGAAACCCTCTGAGATGTCAGTCTGAGGTTGTGCTTTGTTTTTCACATCTTGCCCTGGCAAAGGAAAGGGAAATTCAAAATATACTGCCCAGTATTAGCTCCTTAGGACAACCACCCAAGCCTCACACCCTGTATCTAAAACAAGCCTAGGCAAAGTTATTAACCAAAAAGCTGGCACTTTGGGCAGTTTGTCGATAGTTAAATATACCTGGAGTGATCTCCCAGGCATTTTTGTAGCACACAGCATGGTTGATAGTACAAAGTTCTTCTAATTATAACCTGGTTTTATTTCTCTAACAAATTTTGTCTTCTCCTCAGAACGTCATGCATAACGTATTCACTAACATGCACACACGCAGACCTCTATGGCATTACATTGCATGGAGTGTTTTAATTTTCCATTTGTTTGCATGTTCTTTTGTCCATAGCTCCCTACGTGTTCTTACCTCAAAGTATATCCATAAAAGTTATGAAATTAGTTTTTCCCGAGTGGCTTGTATGCTTCATCATCTGGAAAGCAGCATTTTTCTTCCTAAATGAAGGGTGCAGTGAAACAATTTTTGGGAAGAGTTCTTCCAAACCGATGGTGAAAGTTTTCTTTGTGTATTCAGAAATCTATCCCATATCAGTTCTAGAAAAGCTGACCTAATAATTAGGTGTGGTACTTCTGGTAGGACCTAAGCAATTTTTTATTGTAATAAAGCTCCATAGAACTCTACCTTTTTTTACCCAGCTCCACCCATGGCTGCCCAGCACCTTGTAGAGAGAGCTGGAAGCTTGCTAAAACTCTGCAAATACTAATGGATGTATTAGCTGGTGCTCTACTCAGCTTTCTGGTGGAAATTTGAGCCCATTTCCTGTTTAGTTTTGTGTGGTCTGTGAAAGGAAAAAGTATCCCCAAGTTCTTTTTCTCTTAATTACATCATAACAGAAGGCCAGCGTTTTATGCTGCAGATGCTCAAGCTGTCATTTATTGTATGCAAATGGATCAGTATCTTGTTTCAGGTAAGTAGCCTTAGACCCAATGAATTGAACTTAACTGGCATTAGAACTCCTCATTCAGGAGACTACATCAGACACTAATCTATTGCTATTCAGAAAAGCAGAGATGCTTTAGCAAGTGATAAAATGAAGCATGTACTCCTGTAACAAGAAACTCTTTCCTGAACTGGGCCTGACAAATTATCTTCTCGTGTGTTGTACCCTTCTGTCAAACCTTGAGTTTTGCTCACAGTGTTACATCATTTTCAGGATAAGAAGATGACTTTTTAATCTCTTTTTAATTCTGTATCTGGAAAATGGCTTTATTAACCTCAAGTTACTAAGCAATAATATATCTGATGTGCTCTGTGGTCCTGTTTACTTTCTGTTGCTCTTCTGCAAAAGTGTGATAACCTCGGAAGAAACTCAGTGTGCTAGACAGACTGATACAGCACTGGCTTTAACTACTTGATCTAATAGTTTTCAGGCACCTGTATTTAAACCACTGTTTATGTTGCATTCCCCATAAGGTAGCTCAGACGAGACGTGTTATTAAAAAAATGTGGCCACCTTTATCAAAATTTACATCTACCAAGAGTACCCTCCATCCAGAGAGCTGTATTTCTCTCGAGTCCTTAGCAATGAAGTGAAATCTAAACATCATGGCCATTCACGTCTATATAACATGATCATATAGCATAGTTGGTAACTTTTATTCAAGAGAGGCAAATATTAATTAGCCCGAAAGAAGCTGTAGAATTATTTCCCCTTACCTAATGACTGTGGCATTCCCATTACCAGGTAACTAAGCTGGCAGAGAAATTCAGTGGCAGTGGTCAAAGTAATGCCTACTGGAAAGTAAGAGTCCTGACAATACCTGCCCATCAAACTGGGTAAGATTAAGTAAGGGCAAGTAAGTTTTTAAAACTCAGAAGAAATATTGTGGAGTCACAATATTAGTAGGTCTCTAAAAATAGCTACTTATTGCTCAGCAGCATCCGGGAAAGCAGGGAGAATTTTACAAATTATTAAGCAAGGAGTAGAAAACAGAAAAGAAAACATTTGTTCCACCACGTAAATTGGTAGCATACCTATGTTTCAGGAGCTCTCTGTAGTTCTCATCTATCTCAAAGAGATGCAAGTAGGAGTCAGTGGAGCCCACGTGGCCTACCATGCTGCCTTTTCCTTATTTTCAGACAGGCTTATATGGACACGTTAATGGCAAATAGCTGCCTGGCAGTGTCTAATAACAGCAGTGAGCTCCACTGCTTTGAAATTGTGTGAGGTGCCTCAGTTGGCAGCTCAACAGGAACCAACTTAAATGTGCGGGTATTCTCTTTTGTGCAAGGACAAACTTCAAGCTCCCACAAGCTACCTCAGGGTCTCCCAGTGGGCTGGACTTGTGCCACTGGGCAGGGTAGGATCTCCCCTATCTGCAAGAATTCAGTGGGAAATGGAGAGGCACAGCCTTGCACATAAGCACGGTTACCTTCCAAGAGTTGCCTCCAGAGAGAGGGCATCAGTCTATTAGATGCTATAGATACTATAGAGGCAGCAGATACCCTCCCGTCAGCTGATGGGCAGTGCTCATTTCAGTGTAGGGCTGAGGCTCCATCTCTCTCAGGGAGCTGTGCCCCTGTTTCATTTCCTAACCCTCCATTTTGAGCAGAAATGTAGATAGACCAGGAAAGGCTGCAGGGTTGTTTAAAGGTACTTGGTATGGATACAAGGGCTGGCTCAGAAAGGTGTTTAAATTTTGGTTTTGAGAAGCTGAGATGGTGTAACATAATTCTTATATTCATTCTTAAGAGCTGGGCACTATGAGAGAGGAGATACTGTGTTAATTGGATTTGCTGTTTGATCTAGCATGGCAGTTCTTCTGCCTTCAGTGACAAAGGAGGAATCAGCTTCTTAGATTTCCAGGGCATGTTTATACAGCCCGTTGACATTTTCCACATTGTCTGCTGTCTCGTGATTTTGTTTCAAAAGAAGGCTAGGGCTGTGGATACGGAGACACAGGAATCTGCACATCTGGGATCTCTCAGAACGTTTACGATGCCGTGTGGTGGTGTGTGGCTTTGGTTCAGTCACCTGTGTCTGGACCAATTCCCTTGTAAATTGATGGGAGTCTTTCCTGTGATATGAAAAATCCTAGTTCTTTGGCCTGCTTCAAAACAGTGGGAGTTACTCCATCCATCTCAAATGGATTAGGCCTGCAACCGCAAACTGGGGAATGGTAGCTCTTAAACTCTTTGCGGTGCTGTTGTAAGGCTTAATTAATTGAAAGGAATTTAAATGGAAGGGGAGATGTAAGTGAATATTATGACTCTGTGAAAGAATCTTTTAGTTCAGTGTTGAACTAAAAGGGTCTGAAATGTATTCGTGCTCCTGAAAAAAGCTGAAGGGTTAAAATGACCTAATTCGACATCAACTAATACACTCCAATATGCATTAAAGCAGGTAGATTATTTTTTAAACAGTACTATCCTGCTAAGTGATGCACTTGTGCTCTATGATAGACTGGTTAAAGCTGTAAATGTCATTGTTAAAATGAGTACCTTTAACAGCTAATATCTATTAAAATGAAGCACTTAGACACCAGAAAAGACAGTTTTAAACGGATAGGTTCCTAAATTATTTTTGTACAATCAAAATGAGACTTCTAGGGATTAGGTGGCACAGTGGGTTAACACATTACTCTTCTGGATGGAAAATTTACCATTGTATCTTGTTTAAAAATACAAGTGAGCTCAGACTGCTGCTCTTCAGGTGATGCAGCATGTGTGTTTCTAAAACATATTTTAATACAGTTGACCATGATTTGCAAGGGAAGTAGATGAGGACATTACCTGGTGCTACCATGCTTTGAGTAAGGGTAGGTTGGGACTTGCATTCACAAATTCAATTGCTCCCAAGGTGAGCTGACAAGGGGCTAAGCCATCCCCTTTTGTAGCTCCATTTTCTTCCAACAGCATCTTGTGATACAGCTACACTAGGAATTTTAAAGGGTTAAACTCAGCAAGTGAGAATAAGGCTTTCCAAGATGAACATGATCAAAACCAAGGAATAGGTAGGTGCCTACCTGCACAGGTGGATTGAAAGGGAAAGTGAGCTATAAAGAAGCTTGATACAGTATATTTGAATAGAAAGTATCCAACTGTAACTCACCTGAAATTCTTGGTCTGGCAGGATGTAATGGAATTTATTTTGCTTGGTGAAGACCCAAAATCTCTTGATGCCCAAAATACAACATTTTGACGCAGCTGTACTTCTTTGTTCTGCTGGAATTGAAGAGGACACTCATTTTCTGAGGCCATTCTTATCCCTAATTCCTCCTATCATGTCCTTGCTTTGGTGCAACATGTCACCAATGAGAGTCACTTGCTTGCTGCTGCTTATTGTGTTTTTTCTGGAATCTGAGAAGTTGGCCTTGGCCTGAGCTTCTGAGTTGTCTGTGGATGGAGGGGAGTATAACACGTGGTGAGGGAATGTATGCGTTGATGTCTTCCTGAAGGGGTCTAAAGAATAATCTGCCTCAGTCTATTTCCAAGGTCTTCTTGGGATGAGATGTCATAATCATAGAATCATAGAATGACACAGGTTGGAAGGGACCCCAAGGATCATAGAGCTCCAACCCCCCTGCCACAGGCAGGACCACCAACCTCCAGGCCTGGATCTACACAAGGTTGCCCAGGGCCCCATCCAACCTGGCCTTGAACATTTCCAGGGATGGGGCATCCACCACTTCTCTGGGCAGCCTGTTCCCGCACCTTACCACTCTCTCTGTAAAGAACTTCCCCCTAATATCTAATCTAAACCTTCCTTCCTTTAGTTTTAATCCACTGCCCCTTGTCCTGCCATTATCTACCCTTTTAAAAAGTTGATTCTCCTCCTGTTTGTACGTTCCTTTCAGATACTGGGAGGCTGCAAAATGAGGTCCCCCCACAGCCTTCTCTTTTCCAGGCTGAACAAGCCCAGCTACCCCAGCCTCCCTTCGTAGGGGAGGTGCTTGTCGTGGTTTAGCCCTGGCTGGAGGCCAGATGCCCACCGAAGTCAGTCTATTACTCCCCTTCTTATTTGGACAGGGGAGAAAATACATATTAAGAGGCTCAGGAGTTAAAATAAGGACAGGGAGAGATCACTCTGTCAGCAATGACGTGGGCAAAACAGACTCAACACAAAGTGAAGAAGAGAAAAAATTACTCTATTACACTACACTACAAAGAACAGTGAAGAAACTGGAGTTGAGAGCACGACCAGATCTTAAAAGAAACGTAACCAGATCTTAAAACACTTTCCCCCCACCATTCCCTTCTTAGCAGACTTATGCTCCCTTCTTCCCCCCTGCATGCAATACAGGGAGGGGCAGGGACTGGGGAAGATGGGGTTCTCAGTAGCACCTTCCCCCCCACCCCTCCATTCTAAGCAGACTTCCCTTTAGGCATGATTTCACTCCCTTCTTCCCCCTGCTTGCAGTACAGGGGGGCAGGGACTGGGAGATGGGGACTTTGGTCAGTCCCTTACAAGTTGGTTTCCTTCTCAGCCGGGGGAGGATGGGATGGGATGGGACACATTCATTCCACACCCTTCCCCTGCTGCACAGTAGGGTCTCACCCACAGGAGATAGTCCTCCATGAACTTCTCCAGCATGAATCCTTTCCCCAGGGCTTTATCTATTCACCAGCTGCCCTGGCGTGGGTCACTGCTATGGTGGGCAGTCATAAATCACAATGTCTCTCAGTCCCAATCCTCTGTGGGGTCCCCAGCCTCCCCCAAGCAAACCTGTTCCAGTGCAAATCTCTCTCTCACTCTGTGTCTCTCTTTCTCTCCATGGCTGCAACTGCTGGCAGGGGTTTGTTCCAACGTAGGGTCATGGCATCTTCTCTATGTCTCTGTTTCTCCCCATGGCTGCAGCGGCTTGTTCCAACATAGGGTCACAGCATCTCCTCTGTGTCTCCACCTGCTCCCTCCAGCGTGGAGCCCCTCCACAGGCTGCAGGTGGGGTCTTGGCCTTTTCCATGGGTTTCTCCATGGACTGCAGGGGCATCTTTCTCTCCGACACCTGGGCCGCCTCCTCCCCCGCCCTGTTCCGGCCTTGGTGTCTGCACAGCTCGTTACATCTTCTCGCTCCCTTCTCCAGTGGCAAAATGCAGCTGCCTCCGGGTTGTTTTCTCATATATGTGATTCTCAGAGGCGCTTCTCTATCTCTCAGGCCTCGACTTTCGTCTTGAATTGCTCATTTTTTATAGTTTAGACTGGCAGAAAACTCTTAACTGCTGCTTAAAGAAACCGTCTCAGCAGCACAGCCTCACAAAACTGCAACAGTGCTCCAGCCCTGTAATCTTCTTCATGGCCCTCCTCTGAACCCTCTCCAACAGTTCCACATCTTTCTTGTATTGCAGGCCCCAGACTTGGACACAGTACTCCAGATGGGGCTTCACGAGGGCAGAGTAGAGAGAGACAATCACCTCCCTGTCCCTGCTGGCCACCCCTCTTCTGATGGAGCCCAGGATACCATTGGCCTTGCGAGCTGCAAGAGCACACTGCTGGCTCATGTCAAGCTTCTCATCCACCAGAATCCCCAAGTCCTTCTCAGCAGAGCTACTCTCAAGGAGCTCTTCTCCCAGTCTGTGTCTGTGTCTGGGATTCTTCTGGCCCAAGTGCAACACCTTACACTTGGCAGTGTTGAACCTCATTAGGTTCACCCAGGCCCATCTTTCCAGCCTGTCAAGATCCCTCGGGATGGCTTCCTTTCCTTCTGGGGTGTCGACCACACCACTCAGCTTGGTGTCATCTGCAAACTTGCTGAGGGTTCATCAATGTAATTAATAAAGATGTTAAAGAGAACCGGTCCCAAGACAGACCCCTGGGGGACACCGCTTGTCACCGGCCTCCACCTGGACATAGACCCATTGACCACCCTTTGTCTATGTTCTGTCAACCAGTTTCTTAAAAACTGGATGGTCCACCCATCAAATCCACCTCTCCAATTTAGAGATAAGGATGTGATGGGGGACTGTGTCAAAGGCCTTGCTCAAGTCCAAGTAGATGACATCAGTTGTCTTCCCTTTATCTACCGATGCTGTCACTCCATCATAGAAGGTCACCAGGTTGGTGAGGCACGACCTTCCCTTGGTGAAGCCACGCTGGCTGTCCGGGATCACTCGCTCATCCCTCATGTGCTTCACCATGTCATCCATTACAGGCCTGTAATTCCCTGGGTCTTCCTTGCTCCCTTTCTTATAAATAGGAGTGACGTGACCTTTTTTCCAGTCTCCAGGGACCTCGCCCGATAGCCATGTCTTTTCAAATATAAGGCAGCTACTAGATAAGATGTCGTATACATGTCATCCTATTGCTCTTGAAAATCTGTACATTTATCTTAAAATGCAAAGATGACACTTCTTTTTCCTTTCTTCTATAGTGTTAAACATCCATAGGTGAGGTACATAGTCCCCAACATTTGCTCTCCCACATCAGTGAGGGAATACTTTGTATATATTTCCTCCTCGAGCAATTCCTTGATTCTTAAGGCTCAAAAAAATGCTCACCCTGAGAAACATCAACTGCTAACGATTTTAGGGAAAGTTTTGCTGTCCCTTTTATGTATGGTTTGGTAATAAACAAACTGTTCAGTGCATGTGATGCCATACACTGCAGGACCCAGTGCACCCACTTTTTGTACCGCAACCTTCCCCGTTTGGTGCCTATGTCAGGCTGCTGCCATTTTGTCTTTCAGTAGAGATGGGAAAGCATTACAAAAAAACTACTTCTGCTTCACTTCATGAAGAATTTTTTGGTTTTATGAATTCTGCTTTTGAAGACAAGCAAAGCGGTACTTATTTTGTTGAGCAGAACCTTTGCAAAGGGTGAATGCCAGAAGACAACTTGTGTCCTGCATTTTCTAACAGCAGCTCACTCTGTCTCTCAGTGCTGCATGTGTGTTTGTGTGCTCGCACGTGCTAAGAAAGGTAGTTCTCATCTTGGCTTGAAGCGATCCAGAATTTTCTTTGGTTCCTCCTCCCCCAGGATTGTGTGTTGGTGACAGCAGTGTGATAAGTAGATAATATCTTGACATGCCTCATCAGATTTTAGAGACTAATAGCAGCAACTTCCCAAGCAATAGCGATGTTAGTTTGACTGAAGTTTGTTCAAACTCTCCTTTCCCATGAAAATCTCATTCCTAACCCTTTTTAGCAACGGTGCACGAGATGGCGGGTAACTTCCTGCATTTGCTGTGCTCTGCCACAGACCAGTGTAAAGTCTCTGCTGCTCTGTGAATGTAACTCTGTGAAGCAAAGGAATCATCCAACCTTCTGCAGTGACTGACTGTAGGAAAAAAATCTACACAGCCATACGCAAAACAGGAAATTCCTGCCATAGAGCCCTGAAATATATTCATTATTCTCCCAGATTGACTTAAAAATGAAATATCAGCTAAATGGTTACTATTGCACAGGAAAAATAAATTGTTTCAGGAAGAAGTGACAAAACATGGGGGCAGCTGATAGTGCTCTTGCCCTTTTTCGTGGCACAGGGAAGCTGGAGTGCCGAATATGGAAGGTTGTGTCTTTTCCACACACATAAAAAGACAAGTTTGAAGAATTAAGTTTAACTGTCAGCACAGCAGTGGCACTTCTGAGTGTCTTCATACAGATGAACAGAGTGACAGTGTATTACGCTAATTTAAATTGTAAGAATAAATTATTTTCCTATAAATACCGTGTCAAACGATACGTTTAGACACCACTTGGCAGTATTTTAGAGCTCTGAATAAGTGGCAGCCCACATCTCAGTTTCTTTTAAGCACCCGTTTTAGTATGTCAGAATAAGTTTTCTGGCTAATATAAAATTATTTGTATTTCACATTCTTAATTGATGCTTTTAATTACTCTTCATATACTTTAATAGTTTTCATATAGAAAACTGCTTTCTGTGCAGTAAGCTGAATCTCCAATCTGTAGCAAAACTTGCTTGAGTCAGGTTTTTGCCAGGCTTCGTGTACCAGCCCCAAATACTAAATTACATTGGCACTCTTACAGTAATCAGGGGAATAATTGTGAAAGCAAAGTTTGTTGTAAGGAAACCAAATTAGGAGGGGAAAACAACATCACTTAAGAGAAATATTTAGTATGAACTAATCTTTTTGGTCTTTGTCCTCCTACAGTAATGACTGTTTAACCATGTAGTATAATTATTTAAAGCATACTGTAGTGTATCCTGTGTACATTAGAATCCTGCTTTATTAGAACACTAAAAGGCCAGTCTTCAAAGAATAAGAAAATTAAAGCTCTGTCTTGCTGTTTACAATGCTGGGGTCAGATCACTGATATCTAGCTGCTTTAATGCGAAGGAGCCATAAACCCCATTTAGTTAGATAAACAGTTAATGGCTATTTAAATCGACAGGGGTCCTTCCACAGCATCTCATAGTCACTCATCAGGCTATTGCAGAGCTAGGCATCTCCCCTGCTCCAGCTCCCGCTAGTCACTAAGTAATCTGCCTTGATCTTCAGCAGGAACAGGCCTGGTCCTCCTGAAGCATTTCAGTACTGGATTGGTGTCCCATCATTTGTTCTAAAACTGCAGTTCCAATGAGAGTTCAGATTGCTTTATAGCTTCTGCATGGAGATGAGAATGCCACTACCCTCCAGAAAGAGTAAAGCAGAGGGCTGGTAGCGTTTGAGTGCTGTGGAGGGGCTTGACCAGCTGGAACCCATTGGTATTTGCAGGACTGACCTATCCTTTGTTTCTGCTTTCTCCACAAAGGTTCCCTACACCTCTGTTTCTCATGTACATTGCACATCTTTCTCTACCTCCTGTTACCTCTCAGCTCACTGACAAACAGATTTGACATAGTTATTTAAGGGACAAGAAGGTTTTTTTAAAGTGTGTTCTTCCAATGAAGCTAGGAATAACCTTAGGTCCTGCTGGTATCAGCGTGCATAAAAATCCCACCCCAGGTCACTAAGACCTGTGAGATCCTCTGGGCTGTCTCACATGGCATTTCTGCCAGCTGCAGGAGTTGATCCAAACTGGGTGGTTTCAGCATGCTTGGCAGAGGTCAGCCTTTTGTGATTTTATCCTGATCCATCCAGGGCCTGTGATGGAAACTGGGGAAGGATCCTACAGCTCCAGGTCTTAGAAAGAGGTTTTTTTCCATAAAAGCCTTTGCTTGAATATGTAAATAAATAAAAGTGACCAAGGAGCCCAGAAAACAGAAAATAGGGCAAATTAATGGTTGTGTTATTGTTGTTTTTAAATATAATAATTTTAAAGGCAATTTCATGGTTTTCTCTGGAATATTTAGTGGCTATTTTGGATCATGTGTAGTTGGTAATGCTCCATTCTGGAAAATCCACAAGTATTCAGATGATTGTGTGGACTCATTTCAGCTATTTTGGGAAAAAAAACACACAACCTGCCTGCTCAGGCTTTTTCACAATATTGGTATTACCTCTTAGTCTTGGCCAGGCCAAATATACAATGAAAATGGCCTTTGTTTCTATATTGCTATGCTTAAGCTTCCTGCCCAATCCAAAGAAGTACAGGAAAATAAACAAACAAAAAAGGGATCAAATTAAAATGCACAGCATGCTTGCAGCTTTGGGTCTGTTTTCTCTGTGTTGCACTTTTAAATGTAAAAAGCATGCTTCCCACCCAGATGGGGGTATGGCTGAGAGGGGAAGCAAAATGGGGATACTCTGCTTTCTATCTCTTGCACAGACTTCATTGCGTGTTTGTTCTTTCATTGTTGTTTTCTTTAGTCTAAAATAAAGATAAACTAGACAGAAAGCGAAGTGGCCAGGCGCCACTGCACAATTATAATTAATTCACTGTTAATGTTTCAGACATTGTTACAGCATACATTGGAATTGCTGGGGCAGGGTGAGATTAGTTGGAGCTATTCATGTACGTGCTACAGGAGAGTCACATTAAATACCCACTCTAATTAATGTTTTCAAAATGAGCACCAGAGGGAATAGTATGACTTACCACTTACAGAAAAAAGTTGGTTTGTACTTCTGCTTCCCAAGTTCATGCTGTGTTCTCACCTTGAAAGGTGGGGATTTGAGCACATATCCCACCACCACCTCAGAGTACAAATGGGCACAGCCCGTTCCTAGACACTGCATCACCAGATCATAGCCTCAGCTCAGAAGGAAGAGTGTCACTAAGCTGAGACTCAGCTCTGATTTAGGAAAATCCATCATCTGATCTGGTCTGCAGAAGCTGTGGAAGCCAAAGGCTTCATTTTGTCAAGACTGAAAGGGCTCAAGAACCCAAAAAAACAAGTTCTGCAGTGTTTTAAGCAAAACTGTAGACAGGAAAGCTGGTCTCTGCCCACAGCTTGGAAATAGCTGGGATATGTGAAATCCAAGAGCACTTAATGTAAAGAAGAGGTCTCAGCCTATAGACCAACAGCTAGAGGAATGAAGTCGTTTTTGTACCTCCAAAAATCTCTCTATTCATCATTTTTGTCTGCTGCCAGTATTTCCTGTGGGAGAGGAAAGCCATGAAAATTGTGATCAGATATGAAATGATATATGTTATTTATTACAAACCTTCTTAATTTTAACAAAATCTTCCTGTGAGTATTGAGTCAGGTGCTTCAGCCCGAGCCTCCAGCACTATAACTGTGGCTCTCTGACACTGTACATTTAAGCTGCATGTCTGAGGTGTAACATAGCCCTTCGGATGTTCCATCCGAAGGCAGCTGAAGGTGTGCCTCTGCTGGTAAGGTTTTATCAGCCAGATACTGAGCTGCTTAGTGAGGGAGAAGTGATCAATGAAACTCCTTTAAGCTGATTTTTAGGAGAATTTATAACCTGCAAAAATGTTCTCACTGAAAATCCTTTTTTGTCTTTTCTTATAATCTCCTTCAAGGAGTGACCTGACCACCATCAGTAAAAGGAAGAAGATTTGGTTTTTAAAGCCCAGCAGAGGTTCATGTGTTTTGGCAGATTTTGGGGTGGGGTGAGGGGCATTGTCATTAAATATATTTCATACTATATCATCATTTATGCGAGGTGACAAAATCCACGTTAAATTTCTAGTGAAACCTGGTCTGCTGTAGAACACTATTAGAGTACTTATTAGTGCTACATTTTTCATGGATGTAACCTGAATATCCTAATTTATGACCATCTGGTCTCCAGATAAGAACAGCCCATATGATCTAACTGCAGCTTCCCTAGATCAGCTAGTACATCCATGCGGTGGCTTTAAGAAGACGACACAGAAGTACTCTGTAAAAATCCTCAAACACCTCTGAGGGGAGCTTTCAGGAGTATGGGGAGGTTACCCTTACACAGCTCCTTGCACAATGCACCCAGCAGGACTAGTCATTGTATCTGTTTATTCATTGGTGTTTGTTAATGGTAACTTTCGTTTCATTTAGGATTTGATTTGTTTACGAACTAATAAATATGATTTATAAAAAGTGCCTGTGGTTCACTAATTACTGCACATATGGCGTTTTCATTTTGTAAAACTGGCATTTGCTTTCTATTATGATTATGTCTCCGTTCACCAGTGCTAATTAGTTTGATTAGACAGATAACTTTAACCATTATTAGGACTAGATTAGGGGAATTTTGCATGCAGGGGAATGTGGGGAAGAAGGATACATCACTGGTGAAGATAGGTCAGCAGCATGGAGTTTGTTCCTCATTAAATATTTTAAAATTGCTTCTTGTCTTGTTTTCCACATAGAAGAACTGAGAAGCATTCACATTTAGCTACTTAGAAAAAATCCAATTAAACACAGTTGTTTAGCATGAATTTGTTAATCAGAGTTAATCTTTCCAATGAATGCATAATTTGGAATCTGTGTCTAAAATGTTCATTTAAGGATAAGCATATTACAGACAAATAAAATAAAAAATAAAATTAGATTCTCTTCCTTGGAGTCGACTCTCAATATGGAGAAATATTGACTGTTTTGTGTTGATTGTCCTGCATGCTGAGGGACAGAAGTGAAATTGGATAAAGACTAAGAAATGCCACATGAAAACCAATGCCACCTGGGGTGAGCTATGTTTTTCCCAAGAGTCTCTGAAAATTGTTGAATAGTGTTATCTGAAACTCTTCAGAAAGAAATAAAAAGAAAGAAAAACTCATATTTATTATCCATTTTAGGATAAAAATAGTTATCCAGGGCAGCAGAAGTTTCATATTATTTTATTCCTTCAAATGGACTCTCTATCCTAAAAAAAGAGAGGCACTTTTTCATTAGCATTATCTTAGAAATTACCTTGGTGCACCAAGTAGGATGTGAAATGCCTGGGTTCAGGCGGTAAAGCACACAATAGTGATCTGCCACACAATGGTGTCAGACTTGATTTCATCCATTCCCTCAGAAAGGAGACTAACTGATGCCCAAATGAAGTAACTGTGGATACCTGTTCCATTAAGATGGCCACTCATTTGACTTTGGATGATCGTCCTGTATTCATGCAGTTGCTATGTAATTCCTGGGTTCGGTGTGAGAGGCAGAACGGTTCCCTGTTACGGATGCGCAGCCCTGTTGCAGGCTGCCGGGTCTCTCCTCGCTGTGTTAATGTGGCCGTGGCATTTGTGAGTGGCCCTTTTATTTTTTTGTCTTTCTCCATTTCCAAAGCAATTTATAAGAGAACAGCAAAGTTCTTTCCTGTCTAAAAAGAATTGTGGGAATATTGAAAAAGACATAAAACTGCTATTGAAGGGTGAACACATAGAGAAGCAGTAAACTAGATTGTTGCAGTGTTTACTCTCTCCTTGGCTCTTCTGGAGGATACCTCCTGCCATGCCTTTCAAAGAAAACCCCAGACAATTTAAATGTCAAAGTCTCAAATTTCAACATGCATCATTATTGTTGGAAGCATTTGCTCCAGGAAAAGTTTTGAAATTGCCATTTCTGTATCTTAGAAGAATGTGAACAGGATGGACAGATTCTGAGATGGTATAAATTGGCAGAGGTTCCTTATTTCAATGCAGTTTTCCTGTCTTACACCAACTTGAAAATCTGGCCCTGGAGAATGAATATTTATGCCATGCCAGAGAGGTTTGAAAATGCGCTTTTCTTGGGGTTTTTTTTAATGAGAATGAATAAAGAAAGGGCTGGGATATGCTCCGTGCTGATGAACCCAAAGCCAAATATGACCTCTCCTTGACCTTTTATGCATTTAAGTTGAAAAAGGCCATTCTGATACATTCCACTGGAGCTTAAAATGCCTATATTTCAATTCCAAAGGTCAAGCTCTCTTCTCAGTATACTGTATGACCTAGCCTTTGTCTGTTGCCCATTGATGTTCCCTGGCTATGCTTCTTATATCCCATTGACTGTTTACTGTTTTTCTTGCTAATGTAAGTGAAAGAGATAATTGAAATGATTTTGAGCTGTGTGTCAGTTCTGATTCTGATTATGTCTCCTGCGCTTAGTGCAGCTTTAGTGGCTCCAAACTCATTAAGTCTCCAGGAAATTTTAGATTGCTGTGTTAACTATATCTTCATTAATGTATTTATCTTAAATTCCACTCAAGCCTTTTTGAAGTTTTCTTTTATCACTGTGTCTATCTCTAATATCACTGAATTAAGTAATTTTTATTCAATGTTTTGTTCTACCTTTTGATGGGTTTTGATACTTTTTTTTTTTTCAAGGCAGAAAGTCAAGGGGAACTATTTCTAGGAAATAATGCTTCATGTATGTCTAAAAGTGAATCATCCATCTTCAGTGGATGTTGAGCATTGCCCCACTGGAGCCAGGAACTGGCACTTTGCAAAATCTGCATGAAACTTGGTATCAGTGGAACTATGTCAGTTTTACACCACTGACAGTTTGGTCCAAGAAAAAAAAAAAGGTTGTCAGGTCATTTTGTGGTTAGTGGGGCACATGTCTGCCTACCTTCCTCTGGAATTGAAACGGTGGTTCCCAAAAAAGGGAATAAATGCAGTCCTGTCAAACGGGCTGACAGACCTTGAGTATAATCTCTGTAGATAGAATCACAAAGTAATCACCATCTCTAATAATCTCTCCAATTACATTATAGAATAATAAATAATAATAAAATCTGTTTTGGCAGACTGTTGATTTTTACTCTCTCCTCTTGAAGATGAAGTCAAACCTATAGGAAGCATGGAACATTTTCTGAAACCTGGAAGAATGCTCCTACATAGTAACATAACCAATCACGAAGGTTTTTTACAGGTACATTGTCATTTCTGTTGATTAACACAGCTTAGTGAATCATTGGTGGTTAATAATTAACTAAGGCCCTTAAACTGACACCTCGTTCCAGCTGAGATCTGCCTTACTGCACAGTCCTCAACAAACCTGGACCAGATGTTCTTGTCCCGTCCAATGGCTGTGTTTAGGTTTCCCTCCAGTGATCAAATGAGAAGGAACCCAGCCCGACTGGAAAGATAAGAAAGACTCCTTCCAGTGTGAGGAGAATTGATAAGGAGCAGATCGATATGTGATCCCCTTCAGTGGGCAGCAAGACCCACAGTCCTAACAGTGGGACATCCCCTCCTTTTCTCCTTCTACTAAATTGCAAAATTTCTGTAGTGGAAAAAGTGAAGCGCCGCAATTAGGTGGTAGAAACCAAACAGAAACACACATTGGGGAAAAAAATAAGTATATACGCATTGAACAAGGGTAAAACAGTGTATTTTTCTCTAATTTCAACCTTGGAAAGGGCACCTCATTTTGGTGACAATTTCAAAAAAGTAGTACATATCCAGGATACTAATTCCAGCCTGAATTAGTAATATCTAGCAAATTTAAGAGCAACTGAAATCAGCGGGAAGTGTCAGGCAGCATTGAGAGGTGGCCATGCTACTAACTGTGGTTGTTATGAATGCCTAATAGACTCCTGACCATGGAAAACCATTTGGACAAGCACAGCTACACACAAAAGCTCATGTAAATAGGTAAAATTCTGTTTAAAACTGATGTGGCTGCAATAAGAAACACCATCCAAGCACTGTGACCCAGGTCTTGAGTACTTTTATCTGTTTCAACTATTTGTTCAGCTATGAAATAAAAGCTTTACATTTGTACCCACCAAGTAGGATTGAAAGGACTATTTGTAATGAAAGTTTATCCCCATCATTCATTTACTTGGAGAACAAGTATCACTGAATCAGTTTTATGTCTGGTTCTTGATGTCTCCTGAAGGTTGCACCTGTTGGTTACTCACTCTCTGTCCAGCCTCTGGGGCTCCAGAAGGCCTGATGGCAGCAAGCAGGCTGAACTTCCCATCTACTTTATTTCAAGTACTTCCCAGGACTCTTCTTCTAGGACAGTGACTTGACCTGCTTCAGTTCTTCTGAAAGGGATAGAAGGCAACATAAGTGCTGATTATCTCTTTTCTTTATAACTATGAGATGAATTTTGCTTGGTATCGTGGGAGAAACTTCAGCATAAGCACCAACCATTGAAGCTTGCTGGGAATCAGGTCAACCCTCTCTCTTACTGTTGCTGGTCCCAGTGCAGATATCTGGCACAGAAATTAGACTAAACAGTGCAAAGGTTTATTTCCCACAACTGTCCCTGAACTCCTGTTCATTGTGAAAGAAAAAGGTTCAATGATTGAGTTGATGGCATGAGTCAGGGAAGGAGTAAGTATTTTTTTGTGCCTTGGATGAAATGAGCTGCTTCTCTGAACTTTGCCTTGGGCTTGTCTGAAGGAAGCTGCTATGTGTTTTAGTCATTGTTTAATTGAGGGGAATTGCTTAACTTGCTATATTTTTCCCTTAAAAAGGCAAAAGACTCCTTGGATTAACTTGTTATTACTTTATAGCAGCAGTCATAGTGTGTGAGATGTTTCCCAATCAGAAAGTAAATTTATGAAAGGGATTACGTGATGTTAAGTCTGCAATACCCAGGCTGGACTCAGAAATCTAAAGCTGGCCTTCAAGGCCAAAGTCCAGCTCTTGCTCTTACAGTTTTGAGAAAGAGGAGCTCATAAGTCTGTGACAGGCAGTTGATTCTGATAAATGCAAAAAGAGGAAATATACTTTATGAGTGCAAGTAATTTCTCTGCAGGCAGCATGGCAAAAACGGGGCAAGCAAATTTGCATAAACAGGTAAAAATACAGATAAGAAAGTAGTTAAATCTGAATGTGAGGATGCAGCATCCATCCTTCCTCTGAATGACCTGTAATAAGAAAGTAGAGGATATATGGAGGGGGGCTAGCAAGTTTTTGCCTCTTGTACTCTTATCTTGCGTATTTTTCCTCTTCTACTTTGAAGTTATTTTCCAGGCAGTTTTCATTTTGCTCTTCACAAATTGTGTTGTGTGCACTGAGTCATGGGCTTGTGTTTTTAGAAAGGTTGTCAGTCACAGCTATTCTCATGCAGCAACGATATGATTAGCTGTTTTTCACTGTGAAGTATTAATTTAACCAAAGTTTAACACAGTGAAAAAAGAAGCATCAGTGGATGAACATGCCAGCTTAAAAGCAGAGATACTGTGTTGTATGAGTAGTTGCCTGCCTCTGGGATCATGGGACGGGAAAAGAAACCCCACATGCCAGAGATTCTGGGGTGGAAGGAACTGCCTGGGTCTCTAAGTGAGCCCTGGTCTCTTGATGTGTCTCATGGCTGCCTTTCTCTTCCCCTGTCTCTTCTGTACCTGAAATTTGACTTGTAATCGACCAATATGAGCTGAAAAAAATGGTGTCAGCCTGAGCTGTGAATTGACCTGCTTTTGTCAGTTTGTCAGTTTTATTGCTGCTTTAGCACAATGCGTGCACGTTAAAGCCCAGCACTTCTGTCACCCAGAGAAAAGCCTGGCAGGCTGGTGTCCTCACAGACAGCTTCCAGGGCAGAGAGGCCAGGGGTTCCCCTTCTCCGCATCAGCCAGTTGAAGCTTCAGATTTTCTTCCTAGGCAAAGAACAACCTAAAGCCAAAACGACCTGCCAGTGCCTTGCCTCAGTGATTCCCCGCATCGCCAACGCTTCCTGGCGTTCACTTTCAATGCTGCTCAATAAGATTTCCTGAAAATAAGATCAAAATTGTGTCCTTTAGAAAGGTGACCATATTAGGTTCATCTTTTTGTACGTGTTAAGTTTATTGTAGGAATGCTAGACTGGTGCACTCTTTAAAGCAAAACATTTCAAATGTAGGAGATGAGGAATATGAAAGAATTCCAAGACTTTTTATGAAAGACTCATCTTAAAAGCTAATTTAACTTTCTACGTAGCAGCAAGTGTATCAGTTCACCCAAAAAACTAGCTGAAAGAATGTATGTTTATACCTCTTATTTATACTGAGATTTCAAAGTAAGCTTTTTGAACAAGCTGTGATATTTTATTTGGTTTCCTTAAGCAAAGAGTATTGCAATGTCAGACTCTGTTTTCTTAATTGATTATAACTTTGCCACCCTCATATTGCAAAGCTTATGATGAATGAATAATATGTTGCCCGGCGCCTCTGCAGCTTGGCCTAAAATTTGGCTTAGAGTACCTTTTTCATATCTTTGTTTCTCACACAAATATCTTTGCTGTTGCTTCTGATAAATGAATAATTTCCAGCAGCTCAGGATGCTTGAAAATAGTCATGATCCAGCCAGCATGTCTGAGTGACCCTACAAATAGCAAACACGGGAATGCAGCTCAGCATGCATAAGCAACCCTACAATAATAACTTAGTGTGTGCAATCCAGCAGGTGCGAACAGTCCTAGGACTAGACTGCTAAATAAACTGTTGAGAGTGTCATGGAAGTAGCAGATCTGAGCACCTTCAGAGTTTGCTAATTTTACATGTCTAAATTCTTTTTCTTTTTTCTTTTGTTATTTATTGAGTAGATACCATTCCCTAGATTTGCAGACCTGTGTTAGTTTTCATCAACAGCATCCAATCTGTTGCTAAACTTGTTTTTCTGGAAGCTGTCCCTATCTCTCCAGCTCAGCTACCAACTCTTGCCCATGCCTAAGTCCTCTTGCACCTCACTGCTTCTCCAGCTGCTCAGCACAAATCATGAAATCTGTTTGCAAGCAATAGCCTCAACCCCTGAGTATCAGGAACAAGCCCTAGACATTATCAGCTTTGCTCTTGGAAAGGGGTAAAGCTCAGCGCCAAGTGAGAGAGACTCTAAAAATGATGAAAACGTTATTTATTGCTATTTCAAAATGCTATTCCCATATGTTTAGGAAACAGAACGATAATCAGGTTATGTAACTGACTTTGCAAGAAACACCTGCTTGAGTAGGGTGTAGGAAGGATCAGGTGAGGGGGTGGGAGGCATTTAGATTCAAAAACCAGTGTGGAGCTAATTTGATGGAATGCCTGACAAAAGAAGGGTGAATTTTTGAAGGGGGGTGTTTGGATGGCGGTGCGGTGCCGGGCATCATTGGCGGTGGGACAGACACCTAGTGATGGCAGTGCAGGTCTCAGGGGTTTGGGGACTACCTGGGGACAGGTCTTCTTCCAGGAAAAGGCCAGAGCCTCAGACAAGGTAGATGTGCACAGGCCTCTCCGCATCCTGATTTAAAGCCCTGTGAGCCAGCTGCAGCACACACCAACTTGTACAGCCTTCCCTCAAGAGGGAGGGCAGAGGCTCATTCCAACCAAGCTCAGGAAACTGCCAAGGAAAAATTCCAATTTAAACTGTTTATATTTTCCTGACCTGGCCCTCGGTTATTTCCCATCATTATTTCCTTCATGTTCACTGCACTATTGTCTGTCCTGTAGTGTTTGATTTCTTTTTAACAATCTTAAGCAGAGATTTAATTGCGCAACAGCTCATTTCCCAAAGTATGACATTTTGCCAGAGGGCTGCTGTCAATGGGGGTGTCACCTTCCTGAGAAATTATGCCTCTAACCACCCTCCCTGAAGGACTTCTCCAGCCTCCTAGATGAGCCACAGTCTCTTGAGGATGTATGTAAAAGGCGGCCGAGAATTAATATAAAATACTTAGTAATATAAAATACTGGGTACCCCTGTAAGCCTCACCTGAACAAATGCACTAGTCCAGGACAGGAAGGGGACTGAGCAGTAATTGCAGGCAGTGTGGCAATTGTGCTTTAGATTGTGCCCTGCTCCTATCAAATGTTTAATTTTAGTTGCAGGGAAAATACTCCAGAGATCTCTGGATTTCCACCCCCCTGTCACCCCTTGCAGTGATATTTAAGCCACCTCTCCTTGCATTTCTTTTTGTCTGTCTGTTCCTCTCTCAAAATAAACGGCAGGACTCATCCAGTCAAATGCAGCGAAACAAGAAAATGCTCGGATATTTTAATACCCTGGAGCAACCCCTTGGCAGATAAAATGTCTAAAATGAAATTTAAAGCACATCTGATTTACCTGTTGTTTGTGTGACTCAAATACCTATGTTTAATTTTGTCTATGGATTGGAAAAAGTTAATTTCAAGCCTTGTTTCTCTTGCTAGCAGCAACAACCTTTTAAACTGAGTATTACTGGTGAACCATATAGAGCTGGTTAAAAAAAATGCTTTTCAGTTCCACCATGCAGTTGTTCGGACGACAATTATGGCAGCTGAAGTTTAATCATAGTGTTTGATAGCTCATTTTCTCAATGTCAACATGAGGCAGTGTTAAAAAAAAATGAATTCTTTCATTTGATAAGCTGGCTCCAGAGCACTGGGCTCATTCAATAGGAAAACTCTTTCACAGGGCTGCAGCATGCATGGTTTTTCTCTTACCTTTTTTTTTTTTTCTTTTCCCTTTCCTTTTTTTTCTTTTTTCTTTCTTTTTTTTTTTTTTTTCTTTCTGAAAGCCACCCAAGAAGAGATTAATCACGAGGGGGAAACTCAGCTTCACCCTCTAGCTGCAGGTCGCAATTTTTATTTGTATGGAATTGGCTTTTGGAAAGCTGAAGGCTGCCTGAGGGCAGGGACCTGATATAAGAAGAACCTGAGAATGAAGCAGCAGGGATTGATTAGCCTACTTCATATCCCACACTCCATAAGCACACTCCAACCGCAATCTAACACACCGCTGAGCTGAATAGACAAGAGAAATTGGATTCCTTCCTAATATTTAACCTTCAAGTCAGCTCTAACAGTTGTTGATATGTTGTTCTACCAGCAAGTAACAGTAGCTTTTTTATTCCAGCACCCACCCACACACATATATATACAATTTTATAAGTTATATGCTATATATTTACATATTTTTCATTTTCAATCTGTTTCAGAGCATGGTTTACCTAATCCATTTCAGTAAAAGTTTCAGGGAAGAACAAACTGACCAAACAATTATGCATAAAATTGTAGTGAGGGTAGGGAGGGAAAGAGAAATAAAAAGTAGAAAAAGCTCATTGTCTGTTTCATGCCTTTCAAGGTCTTTTTCACACAGTCATTTTTCTTTTACCTGTAATTTTCCCAGTTCATTAATTGTAGGAATTGTCTGGATTGTATCTAGTGATACGGATGCTGCTGGCGCTGACGGTGTAGAGGTTTTATTTTAGATTTTTATATGTAAATCAGAGGAGCATGTTGGGAAATGTTTGCTTTTAGTGGAGTTTTCTAAATCAACAGAAGGTACTGCTGCATGAGGAGGGCTGGTTTGTGAAACAAGGACCACGCGATGGGACAAGAGAACCCACACTGCGGTTGCCCAGGACAGGGCATGTGTGAGTGAGTGAGGGGATGGGTAAAGCTACTGCCTCCACACAGTGGCGGGTGTGACTCCTTCCTGTGACCTCCAAAAAGTCCCCCTTTCAAGCACAAGAGAAAGGTCAGAACCTGACACAGAATGGGCAGAAAATGGTGGTTACAGCAGGGCGTTTGTAGGCCTGGGGCATCAGAGAAGGGCTCAGCCCTTGCTGCTTGCCAGTGGAGAGGGGTTTTGTTTAGGAAAGGCTGTTTCTGGGGAGCAAAATCCCTGGTTTGCAAACATGCCTGCCCCACTTTGCCCAGGCCTGACCTTGCAGTCAGCTGCTGGCAAACGCCTGGGATCACTGGCAAGTATGCTCAAGGCTTTCTGACCTGCCCAGGCTACCTGAGCAGCTAGTACTTTGTCCTAGGGAAAATTCACATTTCTCACTCTTCATTCCTGCTGGGAATGAGAAAAAAAAAATAGAATAAAAGAGAATTAGAGATCATTTTGAGGTCATTTTGATTCATGCTTAGCTACACAACTTTTGTCCTGTTTGAGAAACTGAAGTCCCTTTACAGTGACTGCTGAGGTTGCCACTGGGTCTGTTTGAACTGTGGGTCCCCCTGGGCTTCTGCCTGCCACCCCAAAGCCCAACTGTATGCCCCACCATCACACCACACTTCAGTCTTGCTACTATTTTTTCGTATTCTGCTATTTACTTCCATGGCAAGAGACTCTACCAAGTTGTTCTTTGCTTTTTGCAGAGAGCATCAGTGAGAAGTAATTGTGAAGCCTTCTCACGTGACACACTGTATAGCCAGCCTAGATCTTCTAGAATTGGGCGTTATCATTCTGCAACTTGCAGTGGAAAAAGGTTGCCTAAGTAGATATGGTCTATTGTGAGAATATGCTGCTGAAACAGCTACTGCTGCAAGCAAAGTGAAATTTTTGTGTAAATATCTTCAAATATTTTAATGACCCATCAGCTTGAGTTTTATAAGTCAATGTCTGAGTGAATACACAAAGTTTCCCTCTTTGTTTGCATATCATGCCTCTACTGAGTTTTAAATGTTCATGCTATGTGGACAAAATCCAACTCTACATCTGTTTATGGCATATGTAGGCAGCATCATCTCCAAGATTTTTTTTCATGTGTAGTTGAGCTCAATAGCTTTGTGAAAAGGAACTCATAAGACCTCAGCAAGCTTCCCTATACCCTATTTCTGACTTAATTTTCCATGCTTGGGGTCGTCTGGAATTTTTTGCCACTTCATGTTCAAATAGGACAGCTGAAAACCAAGATCTATCCCTTCCTCCCAAGTGAACTGACACACAGGACACCTCTCCCACCAGTGACAGCCCAGATGATAATTATGCCCATACACATCTGACCACAGTGATGTGAATTTCCATCCTATGGATCTGGAGACTGTAACTCAAAGAATAAAGGCATGTTGTGAAGAAACATAGTAGCAAAGTGCACTGTTAAGGGCTATTGATTAACATGTTGGCGTTAATGAGCCTACCAGTTCTCCACCAGCTTCATGAGTTTCTTAAGGGATCCTGTATAAATACTACAAGCCTGTTATAGGACAGCATTTCCTTCAGTGTGATTGCAGCATTTAGTCTAAAAAATCTATGGATCTGTCTGTCCCAGATGTCTGTCCTGGATCTTATCTCTCTGCAGTTAGAACTGATACTTTAACACAAAAATTTGCCCCGATTGCTTTTACCCCTGCTGTGGCCATAATGGAGCTATTACACAGGGCCAGGATTTGCTCACCAATTTGATTATTTCTGTTACTGATTAGGGAAGAAAAGGAGTGCAGGAAAGAGAAAATTATTTTTGTTTTAAAATATTTGAGTGACACAGCATTTGACAAGTGACAGAGCTCTGCAGCCTTTGTGGTGAGATTTAGCAGCCTCAAAAAAGTTGTGGGAACAAGCTGATTTTGATCAGGATGTTTGAAAAATGATCACAATGTTTCATTTTTATAAGGTTGAAGTGCTTTCATGGAATATAAGGAGTTTAGTTGAAAGGAAGCACTGGGACTGGATCCCAAAAAGTTACTTTGATATTGTTAGATATTTTAATTTGTTGGAATTTTTGCTTCACCTGAAATTTTGACCATTTTTTCTGATGTGGGACTTTCCCAAGGAATTAAAGCTGTGGCCTTTCATCTACTCCAATGATATGGGTCGTGATTCACAAGGGCACTGAAGGCAATAAACAAAGCAATTCTCTTTCCTATGCAATGGAAGAAGCTTTGCCATTGCATTGGCTTTTTAAAGGCACTCATTCTGTGTGTGTGTGTGTGTGTACATACACATTTTATGTGTTACTGTGTCTGTGACTTGATTCTGCACATTCACAACAATCTGCTGCTCTTAATGACTCCCTGTGCTGTGTTAGTGATACCTGCCAAGTAATTCAGGATCTTTCCCCTGTGAGCACACGTACCTGATGGCAAGTAGCTAAGACTGCAGGTTATAAAAAAAGCCAATTTACTTAGCTGAAATAAAAATAGGTATTTATGCGATGATCCCAGCCTATTCTAGTACACTGGCAACTGGGGGGAGTGAGAGTACTACATGGGGCAGCAGAAACAGAGTTCCTTCTGAAGTGCTTGAGAGACATTTTAAACATCTCCCCCTTGTGATTTATATTATTATTATTATTATTATTATTATTATTATTATTATTATTATTAAGGTGCTGGTTGCAAATTTTGTATCTGGTAGTCTCACCTGATATTTCTAACAACTTAATGAATACTATGACAAATGTAAATGGCATTTCCATAACACAAGTTTCAAGTTTGCATTAAAAGGGAAGAAGGCCCTCAGTAATACATAGCTCCTGCTAGGCCGCATGCTGTAAAAGCTCATTTGAGACCGTGCCTATACCCAGGAGCTTCGAGCCCAAACAGATGAGAAGGATTTCTATCTTCATTTTTACAAATGAGAAACTGAGGCAAGCGAGTCATGAAATGCCGTGTCCAGATTGCATGGAGACGGTGTAATAGAGCCAGAAAATGTATTGTGCTATCTTCCTGTCAAAGAGATGTGTTACTTCCCTGACCTTACTGTTATGGAAACCTTGTGTGAGGTGAGTAGCCTTTCAGGAGCGGGATGCCAGACTGTATTTCTTTTTCCCAAAATAAATTTGTCCGTGCCACTAGAAGCTCACCAGTAATAAGGAAATATTGCTTTCCAAAGAGACAAGGTGCTTATCAGGTGGCAGCGCCATGCGTCTGCGTGGGGTGGCCAGTGCTGGGGACAGAGCATGAGAGGGGAGGGTGGGCAGGCGGCAGCTCCTGCTCTTTGAGAGACCCTTTCCAGGCACTGCAAATCCCCTGTGCCATCACCCCTGAGCACCAGCCAAAACTCACCTGCCTGCCACTTCCAATGCTGATCGCGCCTGTTTTAAGCCATGCTGTCAGTGCTAGTAAGCAGGGAAAATGGTTGCATTCGTGGTATTGTTTGAATTAAGCACAGGTAACGATCTCTCTGAAAAAGATTAGAAAGGCAGACTTAAGTTGAATTTACCACAGGAAGAAATAAAACCCAAAAATGCTGGTAGAGGGGATATGAAAAATGCACAAGAAATAAAGTAGCAATAATTAGATAAAGTGACAAAAATGGGTATAGCTGAAGGAAGCCTTATCTGAAGAAATTTCCAGGCATTGGCCGTAATCTCATCAACACCTAGACCCTAATGCTTGCACCACCCTCATAGCTTGGCTGAACCTTGTCCAACACAGTTTGCAGCCTGGCCAGAGCAGCCTCTCTCTGCTGGCAATGAAATGTTCTGCAAGGTAACTCAGTCATTCTGAGGAGCTTAATTTATGATTTTGCAAAAATTGCCACTCTCTTCTGGGTTTGAAACTAACTTGAGAGGATTTAAGCTGAGTGTTAGTAATGCCACTTCTGTGGCAAAGCCATAACCATGAAGGAAAACAGAAATAGGAAATAATGAGGAAAATTCTGTGTAAAGCAGGAGAATTCTCCAGGTGCACTGGTAAGAGCATGTTTTATTAGACATGATTATTTTGTGCTGTGTATTCAATCGCAGCATCATCTCCATCCTCCTTTTCCTCAGTGCCTCTGCAGTCACCATTACTTCACATCATGCTCAATAGAAATAGATACATATTTATTCAGCCTGACCCAAAAAGTAAGCTTTATGGCATCTTTATTGATTTGTTGTTGTGCAGCGTGTTATTCTAAAATCCAGATTCAGCAAACCAGCTGTATACCAACTCCAGCAAACAGTGGTTTTGTTCAGTCACAGATGTGTCATTCCTGCTCACCCTGCCTTGCTGGCTGGCACCATGGCAGATACGGCCTTTTTTCGACAGACCTTACCAAAGAATATGACCTGGGTTGTTTTTTTTTTCCCTCCCTTACATCCACTGCTTCCTTCTTCCTTTTGGTGGGGTTTGTGCCTGGTTTTCTACCTCTTGATGGAATCCTTTCTTCAAAGGTTCTGCTTCCTTATGGGACTTTTGTTCACCTGTATCTTTGTCCATGCAGGATTCCTACGAATGTCTTTGTTTCTTGGTTCCTTTTACTTTTTTCCTATTTCAGCACTTACCTATTCATAGATGCTCCATTTCTGTCCTTTCCCTACAGATATATCTCAAAGATGATGCACAGTAAATGACCCACAACATTTTTATTTAGTTTAAATTCAAAAGTTCTTCCTAATGAAAGTAACTTCAAAACATTTGCTGCTTCCTTCACACTGATTTTTTTTATGTTCTCTTGCCAACACGTATCTTTTTGACTGACCCTATTTCTTTACACCTCTTTCCAACCAAACCAGTGCATTTTTTTTCCCCTTGAAATTACTAGTTTCTCTGTGTCCACTCATTCCACCTGAACTCTGGTTACTGAATAAATCTGCGAGAAAACTATGCTGGACTAGAGGGCATTCGTTTTATCACACCAGCATTCCAGATTGTGTTTCTTTGCATGTTGTACTTAAAAATGTAACCCCATTCTACTTAAGAGGTCGTTAGACACTGTGCCAAATAATGACTGCATTACATTACAATTACATACCCGCACTTTGAAGAAAATGCTGCTTCTGTTGTGACACTGTTTTCCTCCGCTCTAATGGTTTTTATTCCCCAGGAAAGTAAAAGATCAGAATGCTTCTATTAACCTTATTCTCCTAAATGTTTGAATAGTTAAATTTTAGGTCATTATATTGATTCACAAGGCAACAAGTAAATTCCTTGGTTGGTAAGTATCTGCCAGTTGACTAGGCTTTATCCAATTCCATCTTGTGCCTGCAGCAGCATAATATTTCCATTGCAGTCAGCTTATGGGTGCAAATGATCACATCTGCATCTTGATTTATTCCTTACTAGTTGGAAATATGCAGTGTCAAGTATTCAGTGAATTTTGCTGGTTCCTAATGAGGATTCAGTGTAACAGGATTTTCTCCAGCTTCAGTCTTGTAGAAAAGTTTTTCTGCATATCTGTCTTTTCAAATCAAAAAAAGATACAGTGTGCTGGTATAAAGTGTATTTTACTTCCAATAAAGTTTTAGGCTATGCTAAAGAAAAAGAGGAGAACTGTGCACTTCTACCGCTGGGGACAAGAAGTAGAAAAAGATGGTTGGGCAACTGAGGACTAACTCCTGGGTCTGGCTGAGAGGATGGGAAGGGGGGGGGGGGGGGGGGGGAGGGGGTAGGCTAAGGCCAGTTAACTCTCTTGGATCAAAAGATCAGTGAAAAATGAAGGGTCACTAGCAGAATTTAGGGCTCCAAAAGACTGTCCTGGATTGCTCACCGTATAAAACCCCATATATTTAAGTGGTTTGCTACTCTAGTGTTACTAGAACTTACTGTTTTCTTCCTAAAATCCTTTCTTTTCTGACTTACATGCGTTGGAGAGGAAGTGAATAGCACCCCGCTTGATGGCAATGAAAGGTGCTGTCTAGATTGATAGGAACCGCAGGAGCCTCCATGGATAACAGGGATTTTTTGATGGCAGTGTCTGTCTCTGACCACATTATTCACTCATCCAGGCGTTTGTCAGTCCAGGTGCTTCAGAACTGGTCCTGCTGCTTGTTTAAGAGTGAGGTGCCAAGAGGTGCAGTTGCTGTTATGAAAAGATATTCACTTGGTTGCTGAGCTAAAATCAGATTGTCACAGATTTAAAATTCTGATATTCCCTGTCCATCATACTAAAACCTGATAATAGTTCCTGTAAAGTTAGTAATCCTCGTGCTTATGCGGTGTTATGTAGTAATACTCCTGACCAGTGTAAGCACGGAGATTTGGTTATTATGTAGAAGAGTTATAATAAGAAATATGACTGCAAAAGCAAAGCAGTCAGTTGAAATTGGTCTATAATTAAATGCTTAGAAAATTCTGTGCTTAGCTCATTTTAAAATCAAGTGCTTCTTTGTAGCAATTTCCTTTCTTTAATTACAATTTCCTGTCTAGTTTGACATTTACAATGCAATCTTGGGGGACATGTTTGTGATTTATTATTCTTGCTCCTATCAGGATATCACTTGGCAGAAATGAGTTTATAAAATAAGAGCTCAAATTATTATGGCCTTTGACCAATAAAGCTGGCTCATAATTTCAGGCCTGAGAAAAGATTAACATTTTTGACAATCAAATGCAGAATTACCAGTGGGGGACAATTTTGAAAACTATTTCAATTTTCTGAAACACTGTACATTTTTAATAAGGAATATATGACTGGCTATATATTGGAGCACAGGCTTAAGAGTAGAAAGAGCAATAGTGAATTGTAAAGCAAACCTGAAAGGAAGACTTTAACATCTAACATTGTTTAGCCTCCACTGAATGAAATTGAAACCACTAAATCAACACTACTTGAAAATTACCTAATGGAAGAGATATAACAGCTCAGATAAGTTCACTGCAACGTACTCTTCCTTTTCTGCAGCTTTCCTGACTCCATAAACTACTTCCTGACTCCGTAGGCTAATTCACCCAGAGGAGCTGGGGGAAATTTTTCTGTTTGCTTTTTGTGGGTTTGTTTTTCTTTTTTCAAATCTTACTGAACAAATTTTCTTCTTGGTTGTTAATTTTCTGTTGGGGTCTCTCATTTACAGAAGCAGATGCCCCTGCTAAACTGCATATTACACGATCTATTCTGCTGTCACTGCTTTTCCAATGACTTTCTTTGTCCCTGATTCAGGAAAATGTCATTGTTCAGGACAACACAGAAGTCAAAACGAATTCTCCATGACTTAGGCACATGTTTGAAGTTAAACGTGAACTTGTCTGTAACGCAAAATAGGCATCCTGCCTTGTGCTTTGTGAAGAGCAGGTCCTTAAAATCTTTATTCAAAGTGGTACGTGTGTTTTTAGTGTTAATTTGATGTAATGTCAAAATGGATGGCCTATAAAATTATATTGAAGGAGAGAGAAATCATATTGGCAAGGAAGAAAAATCTGTATCTTTGGAGATCTTTAAAACAGCTCGTGTACACATTGCTGGGAGGTGCAAATGCTTAGCACCTCTCAAAGTCAGGCTGCTTTTATTTAGATGCCAGCATATAGAGTTAAGAGCCTATTTTTAAGTACTGTGAATTAAAATCATTATTTTAAAGAATCTGTCCTCCCTCATGCCCAAGGAGATGAGAAAACATGGTATTAGTTGCTTCACTTTAGAAAGGCAAAAGTGAGAAACAGTGGCATGACTCTGACCCCAAATAAAGTTCCCAGGTTAATGATAGAGCTAGGCGTCCTGCTGCAGCGTTCTAGAGCTCCTGGTCCTCAGCTCAGTTGCCTGCACCATGCTCTTTGGTTACTAGCACATAAAATTTCTGTCCTTTCAAAGCACTCTCAGAGCCAATAGCATTCCACAGGATGTATTTTACTTCAGTGATGGGTTAAAGTAAATGCCTAAACATCTCTGTCCCTAGGGCACCTGTCTCCAGTTTAATGTAATATTCAATGTGGAGAGGAAGTAAAATGGAAATCAGATATGCCCATGAACAGATGCTAATGAGCATCTATACTGCTGCTCTGGATAGGGGCTTTCCAAGCCCTCGCAGGAACAAGGGGCTGCCAGCTTCCTGGAAACATGGCCCAAGGCAAGTCCATGGGCCTGTTATATAGCTCTGAGGAGGAGAAGAAGGAAGGTAAGTTTATGGAAGTGCACTTATTTGCTTACAAAAACATCTGAGTGGGTCTAACAAGCAATGTGTTTCTGGAGCCAATTCTTGATAGAAAGGAGACAGAAGTTGAGCAAGTGATGAGACCAATGTCAAAACAGATTTGAGCTTTGGTGGCTGGTTATGTTTGACATCAAACTGTGACCACTAATGGTGACTAAACAGCCATTTTCTGCAACTTCTTCTATCGCTTAATTATTTTCCTTACAGAGTTACCTTTGGAGGGAGGAGTGTTTATTAACCTGCCACCCCTGCAGTTTGATCTTAAGATAGAAAATAATCAAGAATGCCATTATCATCTAGCCTGGAAAGGCACGCATTATGAACCCAAATATCTTCTAGCTATAAAAAGGCTTTATGCAACCACAGAACTGTGGACTTTGCATAGGTGCTGCACATGCCAGTACAAATCCACCATAACTCTCAATTCAGTCAAAATCTGAGACACAACAGCTCATGCTCTGTCACCTCTCATTAGACAATGGCTAGGACTCCAGTACCAGCAGTTCAGTCCAAAGGCTCTTAGTTCTTCTAAACTTTCCTAAACTTCCAGAAAAGTTTTCCCTATTGAGTAGGATCCAGTTCAGAAATCCCCAGTGCTGCTCCAGTTTGGCTTGAATTCCCAAATTGAAAGAATTAAATCACTTGTCAAAAACCTTCTCCTTTTTCTTTGAGGAGTGTGATATACTCTCTAATTCTGGGCTGAGTGAGCTCCTATACAGAAAGAAAAACACACTTACGAGACAAGGCTCCTCAGCTGCTGTGAATCAGTGGAGCTTCACCGGTGTCAATGAAACCATGCTAGTTCATACATGCTGATTATTTGACCCTTAACATAACAAGATTTTCCCAGAGCTTTGTGTTTTGACTCTGCTAAATCTTTCAATCCACATATGGATAATATATATATGTATTTTACTTATGCACAGATGTTTTAGTCCCTGGACAGAAACAGTCATTTTGGTGCTGGCAGAACTCCTGCATGCTAATGTTATTCTTCTAAAAGTCATAACCGGTTATAGATTCTGCAACAGCCAGTGACAAACACAGCAGCACAACTTTGCTTGGGAGCATACCACAGAGAGAAAGGAAGACCCTTTTGATGAATGACAATTTCCCCTTGGCATCACCACTGTAACAAGCCTGCCACAGATTAATGTGTAATAATTCTGTTGTCCTGATCCACAACCAGCAAATCTGTGGTCACAGCAAACTCTGTTACTTGACTTTGCTGCAGTTGTAGGTTTCCTGATAGACTGAATAGGTAAATATTTGTAGGTTTCTCTTCCATTGTTGCCAACCACCTCTTATCTAGAATTTCTGGTTCAGAAAAAGAAATAGTACAAATATCTCAAGGTATTGATTCCTTTTTGGTATCAATGTTCCCTTGTCTGTGAACAACAAATGTAAAAACAGCCTAGTGGGAAAACAGGCGCTCTGCTGTTGTTTTAATCTCAGCCTAGAATGCCTTTAGCAACTGTGACATATTAGAAGAGCAAGATTTTCAATACAAGGTACTTTAAAAATCCCCTCCTAAGTTCTTTATTTAGGTACTTATTTGTAAGTGGCCTTGTTTCCCAGAATACGAAGCAACCAGCACTCCTCACTGTTTTCATCTGGACATGCAGGATTAGACCCCCTCTCCCAAGCATTGCTTTATAAGCTCGTATGGAGGCACGCTCTGTGATGTGAAAAACCTGGGCTTTGTCTGTGTACTTAACAGTGGAGCAGGTCACAGTGTCTGGCCTGGACAAAACATTGCCTAATTTTAACTCCTGAAGAGAATCAAAGCATTATCAAGCATTACCCTTGGAGAGTGTCTTTTGGGTGTGAGCCTGAATACAGAGATCATCCTTTTCTCTTGTAGAACACACATGAAGTGTCTCTCGTCTGTCTCTCCTTGAAATCCATGGGGGTTCTGTCATTAGGTCAACAGCAAGCCCACAGTTTATTATTTGTATCGTTTTTCTTATTTGTTCAACCCGGGCACTGCTTTCAGTGTTTTCCGGGTAAGCAGAAAGCTCAAGAGGGAACCTGATTCCAGTCTCCAAAGTATTTTCCATGGATGCAATTCCTACAAGTTCCGATTGACACCACTTGGGGTTCAGATCTCGGCTCAGCATCCTTGCACCCGTGTTTCGATTCTGCTCAGCAATGAACAAATGCAGGAAAGAGACTGGTGTGCAATGAACAGCAGCATGACTGGTCTGTGAATTTTTGCACGTTTTGCTATTTCCTAATGTTTGTTTGGATTTCACATACTGCTCTGGCAAAATTAATTGCCTGCACATTTCTGAAAATTTAGTCCAATGATCTCTTTCTCTATTTCCTGGACTATGTATGCTTTCAGCTGCCAAAAATAACTCCAAGAGACACGTTACATGGAAGCTGGGGTTATTCAGGGAAAGTAATAGTAGTACTCTCATGCACGAAGAATGAGAAGGCTGCCGATTGTAATATGTTTAAAGGGTCATCAGAAATCTATAAGTGGTCAAGAAACAAGACAAATATCGGCCACCAGTCTGATGGGAAAAGCAACATCCATTAAGTCCATTAAATTTAACATTGAAATCAATGTTTAAACCACAAGAAGTAATTAGTGTAATTCATATTACAGACCTTTGGATTTTTGAAACCAGGTTTAATTATATTGAAAAATGACAGCTTCATTTTCTCTCTATGGGTAGGTCACTACCATGTTCCCGATACTTTTATTAGGGCTGGGTGCCGATATCAGGTTTTTAATGACATTAAGCAAAGTAGTGTTTCAGCCATTTGAGGAACAATAAATCAAGTTAGACTGTTTTTGAATGAAGACAACACAGATCAAGTGGCTTTTAAATCATTTTCCTTTATCACTGTGAAGTAGAGCTGTTCACTTGAAACAGCAGCCCATGGAAAAAGAAAAAAAAAGAAGAAAAAAAAGTTGTAGAGAGTGATATTTGGATTCTCTGGCTCCCTTTCCCTGCATCAATGGACAATTCATGAGCTACTGCTAAGCGCTGGAAAGGTATCTCTATAATCCTTTGCCAATACAAACTCCACATAACTTTTACAAGGTCTTTCATTAGCAGTCTCAGATTTGACGAAAGATCAAGTAATACCGCATCTTCTGAACTTAAAACCTTTTAGTGTTGTAGAAGGTGTTGACAAGGATTGTAAATGTGGTTCTGAGGATGCACGTGCAAAATGTTAATTTTCAGCAGAAAATTGCTGCTTTTGAGGAAGGTAAAATGTTTATCTTATTTCCATCTTCTTGATGTGCTTCCGCACTCTTGATTCTTCTTTCTTGAGGTACGTTCCTTCTGTTGCATTCCTTCTGTTGCATTCATTCTGTTTAATTTTGGATCTTTTCCTTACAGGCTAAATTTTTCAAACACTGTTGGTAAAGCTCCTGGAAAAACCATGATGGCTTCTCCTTCAGCTTCCATTACCACAAAAGTATTGTATGGGTATGCAAATAATTATGTTAAAATTAATACCTCTTGCTCTGAGACTGTTCCTGGTTCTGTGTTTATGGTAGAAGAGAAAGTCTCATATCACCAAGCAATGGGCCTCCTCCTCCATTATGCACATGCAGAGAAATAGGAATGTAGATGCTCAGTCTCAGCCTGAGTTTAGAACTGACTCTACGAACAGGCCCTGATTCTGCTTCTGCGCACCTGCTGAGCAAGCCAAAGTGTCTGAATACAGGAGACGACAACTGAAGATCGTGTAGAAACCCATCATGGAGTGAATAACTACTTGGATCATCTTGCTGTGTGGTCATTCATTTAAACCAATAACATAGGTAAAACCCACTAAGTTTAGGTAGCTTCAGATTGTTTGAAAATACGATATGAAAAGCCCAGCTTCTCCCTACATAAGAGAAAATAAATTTCAAGTAGCAATACTTGCTGTTTGTCTGTGAGACACCAGGTGGCCTTGGATCTCACTGTTCCCTTCCTGCTGTGAAGGCCCAGACTATTTACCATTGCAGTCATGGTGATATTTACAGGTTTGTCTGCACTCTGATGCAGGTCGAGGATAAGGTGGAGCAGCGAGATCCCAAGAGAATTCTCTGTCAGGTCTTCAAAAGCAAAAGATGAGGCTTCCAAGTAAGAACCCAGGAAATACAACAGGTATCACTGCAAAACTAGGTATGATGGGCCATACGCAGTAATGGCATGGTCAATGAGCCTTAGTGATGCTGATGCAGAAGACAAAGGAAAGTAGTGGAACAGTAGAAAGGAGAGTAGATGTTGTATGATTTGAATCATGGTATCGTTTTGTCAACTCTTTAGATGAAAAGCTTGTTTAAACTGGTAGAGAAGAAAGCCCAATATGTAGGACTGAATGCTTCTGAAGTGCTTTGTACCAACAAGTGACTGTTACGAAAACACTAATTCTCTGTACCACTCAGGAACTTTTCGCTGACTGTGGGGATTATGAATGCAGGTACAAGATCTCTTTATAAGGCATGGGAAAAAAGGTCTGTGAAAGTGAGAAGCAGAAGATTCCAGACATGTACAGAGATTCCCAGCATAGATTACTCTTGGGCATGTTGATACTGTATGGGTAGATGTACACTCATCCTGCCCATGCTATTCACTGAAAAAAATCCTTCTCAGGAGGGATTATTAGCTCAGGCTTGGTGCCAGTGCAATCACATGGCTTCTGTCAGCTTGGAGCGTGGGCAGAGCTTGCTCATGGCTGTTTGCAATATGTGGTGTAAACATACCCAAAGAGTAATAGCAGGTGGTAGCAGAGGAGGTAGATAGAAAGGAAGGCTTGGAACAAAAGATGTTAAGCTTCATTTGGTGTATGATGAGCCAAATTCATCATTGGTGTAACGCCCTGAAGTCAGTGGAGTTACAATAATAAAATTAGTCCAAGGAATCATATCCGTCCCTGGCACTCCATGCAATGCCTTTGATCTGATGAGGTATATGTCATGGCAGCATCTTGCCTGCTGAACTTGGAACATGATGCCTCCAGGATGAAAGATGGGGAAAAAACTGCACAAATGCAGTGGGAAGTCATGAGCTAAGTTTTAAACGTACATTTCAGTCTGAAATTCTGGCAGACTTTTCTTCCTGCATATTTGCCCCAAATGGTAGCAATATAATGAAACCTTTGGCCACGCACTCAGTGCTCAAAATAGGATTAATTTCTTTCTGTTTGGCGAGTAGAAATAACTGTGCATGAAAAGTTTGTGCAATAGCAGAGGGAGTTATGTTGTCTTGGCAATGTTTTGTCTGGAGCAATGGAAGAAACTGAGGTAACATGAATATTGTATTTAGCTTTCTCCATCCACAGAAGAAAAGCCAGTGTTTCATTTGGCACTCTCTATTTATTAAAGTGTTCTTTTGTATTGATTCCCAGCTTCAGGTCTGCAACTTATGAGCAGGCCAAAAATAATTCTTCTCACCTCACTCCTCCTTCCTTAAAGAAAAAAAAAAAAAAGACAAAACCCAACCCTAAGAAAAAGCCAGCAGAAAACCCAGAAACACAAACCCAATATCCCCAAGAAAAAAGTACATTCTTCTCTCTATTTTGTAATTCAGTAAATGCACTCAGAAGTCACATTGGTTAAACCAGATCCTCAGCTGGTTTAAGTTTACCTAGTTTGAGTGAGTTCACTGAAATTGTCTCAGTTTACAGCAGCTGAGAATCTGGCCTTCATTAGTAAAGGGTTTAAATAAGATAGGATCAGCCAGCCTTCAGGATTGTGCTTTATCTCAGCAGTTGGGATTAGTGGTCTAGAAGGCTGTAGTGGCTGACCATCAGAAGTGATAAATCACAAGGAATGGGTGCTCAGGCACTTCTCTGCTAAGCAGCTATGGCTCAAAAGAGGCTTTTACCCTTTGGGCTACCCGAAAGTATGGTTTTGGTATTGTTCCATAAGAAGTATAAGCTATCATCTTTTTCTGCTCCTCCCACCTCCTTACTTGTGCAGTGCGAGGAAAGGGAGCTGCAGAGCGTGGCTCTGCTGCGTGAAGCATTCTCTGGGCCTCACATCCTATACCTATGGGAGCAGAACTGTGCTTGGTGCCAGTGCTGCCCATGAGCCCTTGTCCAAACAGCGTCTGTGAGGCCAGAGCTTGAGCTCCTATGGAAATAAGGTATATATATATCTCTGTGGGTTACACTCTACTAATTCATGGACTTGTATAGCCTCAACAAAACTGGATGAATGAGAGGTCTCAATGTTATTTAACTCTTCCAGTTGTGTGAAAACCACAGAGCTAAAGAAGAAAGGAGGCAAATTTCATATTCAAACACAGTAACTCTTCTGCTTGGTAATGGCCTGTAGCTGAGGTGGGTAAGCAAGTAGATACCTCAGCCAACTACTCTATGTGCTGTCTTCTCTCTAGTAACCAAAAGCAGCCAGGGGACCTGGGAAGAGTTTGGATGTTCTGGAGAGGCCAGGGGCAAGAGCTTGGGTTAACATGGTGGAGCACATTAAGGGCTGATGGCAGAAGGCCCTAGGAAAGCAACGTGTACATGAGGTTTGTCATTCAATCAACAACCCGTTGTAGCTGAGGAAGCTAGAAGCCATATATGTGCCTGGTCCTGGAGAAATGAAAAAAAGCTTTTTATTATAATTTTTGTTTCTATTTATAAACCATTGGTTTACCGGGTATCCCAAGCAGGTTACCTAGCTTTGAAAAAGCACTGGGGTGCAACAGAACATATAATTCTCAAGTAATATATCAAATAAAAGTAGTCACTCTTTTCTGCTCTTGAAATTTCTCTGAGCAGATCAGAATTTGGTTCTGTGTTGGCTTTTAGTTCAACAACCCTTTAAAAGGGATTTTTTTTGATTCAAGTAGCCCACACTCACTGGTTGGCCAGATGGGTTACATGTTTGGATGAGCAAGAAATCAGGTGCATCTGGCTCAGATGTCACCCCTGAAATTCAAATTCCTTTCCCACTAACACCCACAATATATGAGACTTCAAAGTGCATTTTGCGTAAATTATTGTTATTCTGATTTATATTAGAGTTGTCTGGAGTGCTCCCAGTCAAGACAGGGCCCATTACGTTTAATTAAGGCATAGACTGTCATATAGGTCTTAACAGATGCAACCCTTTCCCCTTCGAGGTAACAACTGAGATAGGTGAGAGAGAAGAAGGAAAAGTGCAAAGGGGTAAAATGACTTCGTCAAGGTCACATCTGTGTTAGTAAAACTTGTTCTCTTGAATGTTCATGGCAAGTAAATTTGAAAGGAGAGCAGTCGGCCAAAGTAAATTCACTTTAAAACCTGAATGAAAATAATCAATAGTATTCACCCACTGTGTCCCAGATGCCTAAATCAATTTGATAACAGTTTGTTCACTTTTTTTAGTTATTTGTAAAGAAGTGGCTTGATTGCCAGTGTGCCTAATTCCAGACATATGCCAGCTCCCTAATGGCAATGGAGCTACACTATTGCATGCCAAGACTGAGGCAGATACTCAGCTCTTTCCTGCTAAATTTTTCCCAGAAGATCTGCAGTCAAATCCCTGTTCAACAACTATCAGACAAACATATGCGCTGCTTCATGGATCCACCTTCTATTCAGTGTGAGGATGTTAACAGGTAGCTTGTTTCCTGAGCCATGATTCTGGCCCTGTTTCTAGCACATGCTTTAGTCTCCTTGCATTTAGCATGTGAATTCAGTGGCACTTGGGTGTCCCCTAGGAGTCATTTATGCTGCAGCACCTGGGAGAGTGGTCTGTATTTAGTCCCTCTCCCAGATCTTGCTTCATCTGCTTATTACCTGCTGGAGGAGACTACAAGAGGCCTTGAGCCTAAAAGAAACTCTCTGAGCAAAAAAAATACAAGTCACTTGCTATGGAAACTAAGGGTTGTGTCTCCATTCTGCCAGCTCTGACTCCCCAGGAGCAGCAGCTGGGCAGATGTGAGAGGCACAGAGAATGTTTAGAAAGACACGGCACAGATTTTCTACTGGACACTGCCAGAGCCATCCTGCAAGTGGGTCTCACTGTAGCAGACACCGTGCTGTGGGGCTGAAGCCCAAAAGACTCCTTCAGCAACTGCACCATACCTCAGGCTGGCACTGATGTCACCTGAGTATGAGTACCTCAAAAACTGCGAGGCCTCTTTGCACTAGGTGATGATTTGGGCCATTCTACATAATCTATCCTTCTTTCTTTTAAATTTTTATTTATTTTTCTAAATGCTGCATATTACCTTTGGGTTAATAGATGCTGTGCATTTTTAAAATTTTATTTGTTTTGCATTCCTTTGATTACATTTACCTTTGAGACAATGAATTCTGTTTATAGTTTGACCAAAGTTTCCAAAATAAGCACTCTATTTCAGGGTTTGTTTGTTGTGGGGGGGTTTTCCAAAAAAGTCAAGAAAGTTAATGTGTTTTGGAATACTGAGTATTTGTGGGAGAAATACACCTTTTGGTGAGTTATCTGGCCTATATCCTGCCAGCTGAGTGCTGTCAAATTCTCCAGAAAGTACAATATTTTGAATTCATTATTCTACACCATTTGGTTCAAAACATTAGCCATCAGATATCTCCAACATTAGTCGCTCTCTGCAGAAGAGCTGCTCATTAGATCTTTGCAAATTCACGTTCTTTTGCCTATCTTGCTAGATTTACATCAAACTCATAGTGTTGCTTTTCAATCCTCTTCGAAAATTGAGTCACTGTGTGTGACATGTTGAAAATAACACATGCATTTTGTTCCCTTTTGGCTGGGTTGCTCAGGTAAATGACTGACCTTTGCTGAGCACAAACCAAATCATGAAGGTCTGGACTAATGTTATTGCAGAGAAGGGATGGGTTTCGTCCTGAAATTCCTGGGAAGGAGCCTGATACAGCCTCAACAGTATAGCACTTGCTGTGCTGTATATTTGGCTTGCATGGACATCTTTAGTAATTGAAAGTGCAAATATAACTGTTTCTTTCTATGCTCTGTCTTCTGCTCTGTGTGGGGCATGAATAACCCGTTCCTTGCTTCATTCCCTTTTGTAACTACCATGGCTATTGCTGTTTCCTTCAAGAAACCGTGGAATGGCGTTTTGAATATTTACCACATAATTAAAGAATATAAAATACTGTCAGTATAAGCATCTTCCCTGTTAAACATGCATGGTCATAAAATATTAAGGAAAGCTAGATCAATCTATTGAAGATGCTCACATACGAAAGTGTTTTTTGTAGGTCACGGGAATTTATAAAAGAACTTGCTGCATATTATAGAGCTCTGAGCTCTATGGTCATGTTATACCCCTGTGGGTATGACAAAATTAACCTCATCAAGTTACTGGCACACAACTGAATCTTTACACAGAAAAGTAAAACTTGGTGTTAAATAATGCCTAAAAGGAAATATAAAGCACCTTGTCTCCTTCAAATGGCGTCCTCCTAGGAAATACAAAAAAATCAATATATTATAGTAGCTTATGATCTCATTTGAGTGATTCAACACAACAAAATTTCAATGACAGTACTTCTTTTTTCTGTGCCTGCTGACTTCCTTTCTTGTCTCTCTGAATGGCAGTACTGGGCTTGGATTTATATTATTTTTTCTTCTTCTTTTCCGTAGGACCACATTGTGGAAGGCAGTCTGTCCTGAGGAAAAAACCCATATGGTATGTTAAACTATTAGAGATTAACAGAGGCCAAGAAATTAATGAATGCCGTGGACTATATAGCTCTTGTTTGGGGAGGGGAAAGACCTATGCCACGTTAAACCAGCTAATCTACCCCTGGGGCTCACGTGGGATTGCTTCCGACCATAGATGTCTGGGTTTTTTGTCTAGTCTATCTTTTGCTGATTTCTTCACAGAAAAAAAAAAAAAGGTTGCACCTTTCCTGTTAAATTACTTTATAGCTGCCTTATACAGGAAGTGTAGATGGCTTATACTTCCCAGTCACATACGTTTTTTGTCTGTCTAAATGGGATTATTGCTTTGGCCTCTGGAAGATGCTTTACTTATTTACATTTGAGTTAAGCACTGATAATCGCCTCCTTATGGCTTCCCTGCAGAAAGAAGGTGGTGGCAGCGAGCAGATAAATCACAAAAGACCCACTTCATCTGCCTGATCTCTGGTCTCACTTCTGCCCTTAGAAATAGTGCAATAGTTCAAGTTTATAGCCTTTGTGGATTAGAAAAGCACCCTTATGTTGTTGAAAAGAGAAAATGTCCATGAGCAGTGTTATTGACAGTTATTACTGTTGTATTACTGAAGACTGGGTCTCCTTGTGCTAAGTGCTGTGCAAATGTGTTTAAGAGGGCTTCCCTGCTATAAATGGCAATGTGTTTGTTAGAAGTAGAAGGTCTTGTTATTCCTATGGCCCTCTTTGCCATATTTCACAGCTAGCATGGGCACATGGGCAGTCACGCTTTAGTAGCAGTCCTAAGAACCAACTTTAAAGCCATTTTTGACATGTGGGTACTTCTTTGCATGTTCTGCCTCCATTGTGTTTGGAGTATTGCTATCCTTTCTACAGGGGCAATTAGCACACTCCACATTTTCAAAAAAGTAACCAAATGAAAATAGTGTGAAGAAACCTAAATAAATCAAAACAACAACAACAATAACAACAACAACAACAACAAAAGGTTGTCTTATTTTCAAAACAAATTATTTGGATCAATATTTTTTGATCTTTTAGAATAAGTACAAGGTCAGATTAGCCTGTGACTGATTTATTTAGAAGGCTCTACAGAAATACTGGAATCAGCAGTATTCTAATTGTATTCTAATCACAAAGCAAAGTTGGTTTTCTATAGTTTTAATCCAGTGACATAGAATTCCCCCAACCAGTACACTGCTGTGCGAATACCTAAGGGCAAGAAGGTGCTATAAGCCTTCTAGAAAGATGGTGCTGGGAAGACCTGAAAGATCAAGTGTACTTTCTGTCCTTGTTTGTTGTGTTTTTTACTGGAATAGATTTTTTTCTTCCCTTCCTTTCTTACATGATAAGGTTGTTATGCATTGCAAACTACTCTGTCTTTAGCTTTGGTAACAGCATTGCTCGTGCCTTGATCCATTCATGGTCCAGAGCTCCTTTCAGTCCTTTCCAGCAATACTGCAGCCTGGCCAATTATTTTATTGTGTTGATACATCTTTTTCTTTCCCCTTTGACCAACTCATATCTCTCAACAGGCTTCACATTTTCTTTGGTGCATCCCCTTCAAAACAGAGTGCGTAGCCAGGTCAGCGTCGATATGAAATGTGAGTCTGGAGTGAGTGGAGTGCTAGTCTGTGCTGAGGAGCCTCCTTGCCCTGCACAGAAAGAATCTGTCCCATTTGCTCAAGTTTAATCAGCTTTTAATGGCCTTGTTAGTTTCTAAGCTAGCTGTTTACTTCTGGAGAGACAGAAAAGGTAACTCACATAGTAAGATGTTAGTACTATGTGGTTAGGCACAACTTCATAATGTCTGAATTTGTATCTGCTCTTTACAATGGATTAGGACTGCACAAAGTTTATTCAGCAATATCTGAGTTGAAGTGGGAGTCTGGGTGAGACTTCCGGCTCTAGAGCAGATTTTCTGAATGCCCTTGGGTGACTCAGTTGCTTTGTTTCATCTCTCTCTCTCTGCCAGGCTGATGTAATATTACATGCCGAATATAGGTGCTGAGGAAATTAATTAATGGATGTGTGAAGCATGTAGGTCATTGATGTATGGGTTGGTACTTCTGAGATATGCTAGCAGAAAGCTTGTTGGGAACAGAGTTTGACTTGCCAGGTTGGAGAGTGAGGAAAGTGTCTAAGAAGTGGACAGGAGGCTGGTAAAAGGGAGCAGGAGAGAGCCTGGAAAAAATAGGGCTAATACAACAAAAGACATTCATGAGCTGTTGCAGAAACTATAAAGAAATCTGAACTTTGGGCGTTCCCTTCAAATTTGGACACTTAAAAGCTCTCAAATAATCCCACCAAAGCTCAGTAGAAGAAGTCTAAATGAAGACCTCCTGAAGGTCACTCAGGCACACAGAAAAACCTGTACGTATATATCCATATTAAATAAGCCCTGAAAAATGCACACAAACATAATCCATTGAAAAGCTATATTGTAATCCTTCTTGTATGAATTATACTGCATATACAATAACTGCAGTGAGTTCTGCAGGGAATGTGAGAATGTAGGTGCCTATTCAGATTGGAAGCCATAAAAAAGGAACCTCTAATAACAAGTGGATCCTAACATTTTTTGAAATAAGTAAAATAAGAAAGGGAGCAGAAGGAGTGAATTGCATAAGGAGCAGAAAATCCTGAACCCATGCTGGCCCAAAAGAAGTGTCAGAAAGAAAGAGCTCCTTTAAGTAAAAACACTCCCAAATTAGACCTTTGTCTGACCAATTCAATACGAAAGGAGCTGGGAATAAGGAAAGTCATTCAAACGTATTCATTAAGTTGCCAGAGAAATGCTTATTAAAGAAACCTTCATCTTGATTCCTTTTTTTGGGGGAGGAGGGAAAAGAAGAAGGGAGGGAAAGACTTTTTTTTTTATTTAACATTAATACTTCAGAGGCATTCTTCCTATTATTCCTTCTATTTTGACTTGCTGCATTTGAAAAAGATGTTGTCTTTTAAATAGATGTATTCCTTTTAACAGCATTTGACGTCTTTTGTCAGAAGTTCCTTCATTTTTCCAGTTTATTTCTTTAACATGTATTTGTTTAAGTGGCTTCCACTGTATTAATTGATGTGTTTGTGTCTGTTCAGAGCAAATGCATTCTCCTCACAGGGATTTTAACAGGCATTTGTTTAAGTGGGTTTTGCTTTTCTGTGTCTATTTCTGCTTGTTTTTCTGGTAGAGAAGGAGACATTACTAACATGCAGCCGACATAATGAGTCCCATTAACTCCCAATTCAGCTTGCTTTTTGACCACCTCTCTTTTAATGACTGTACTTTTCTTGACTGCAAAGTTTGGGGAATAGGAAAACTGTTCGCTCTGCTGGATTTTAATACATGTTTACATCCTTCTTTGCAGAACAGCACCACCTCTCAATTAATGTTACTCTTAACCTTAAAGGAGCTCTTGGTAATAAATAAATAAATGGGAGTGCGCGCGCGTGTGTATTGGAAAAGTGTGGTGTGAACCAGAATTTTTACCAAGGCTGCTGAGCATCTTTAGAGACTAAGCAGCATTTGTGTTCTAATATTTTAAAGCTTTTCCATTGATCTCCTGTTAACTGAGAAGCAAGAATTAACCTCAATGACAGTGCTAGTAGCTCTGCAGTCTATTTTGGCCTGTTCTTTAAGTAAAAAGAGCAACCTAGATGAGAATTTTGTGCTTCACTGGATATTGAAAGATGAGGCAATAAACTGCTAAACTTGAGTAATCACACACTCCCAGAGGAATGCCTCAAATGGGGTTGGTCAAAAACCTTGAAATTCTAGCCTTCTGCACACTGCCTGGGCTTTAACATTTGATGAGAGTCATTATAGTGGGGGACTGAATACAAGTGTCTTCTGATTACAGACCTTCCATTAAAAGTTCCCACCAGTGTGCCTTTCCATAGAGAAGCGTCAATGGGATTAAAATCTCAATTCACCCCAGTCAATTCTCCAGTAACACGATTTCATTAGAGGCAGGCAGGGAGGAAAATGGACTAGAAAGCACTGAAACAGCTGGTGTATAAATTATAAAGTGTACTTTCTACTAAGTGAACACACCTTCCGCTCAGCCACATTACTAATTAATGTGTAGGGTAGCCGATTTTATGTAAATTGTATTCTTCCTCTCTCCTGTGCTTTGGTTAACAACAGGTTCTTCTAAATCTTGGAAAAAGAAAGATTATGCAAAGCTATCATCATATGAAAATAACGTATTAACATACTGCCTGTGAACTGTATCCAATCAGTTCCTTTTCACTGGCGTGTGTACAAAACAATTAAAATCAAATTTATATTGCACTTCTTTAATATATTCTGGCATTAATATAATCAACAAACAAGTGTTAAAAAGTCTTACAGGCCTATTCTGCTTTAAAATGATATGTTTGTTCTCAGAGTTAGAGGGTATTTTCAGCTGCTTTAAAAGGACACTAGAAAGAAAAAAGTTCTAGCTCTACAAACATGACTCTGGCAGCCATCAGTTCACGTGGAGTCAACCTTGTTTTAATGGCAGCCTGTTGTCTTAATTTTTTTTTTTTTTTTTTTTTAGTGTGGTGCCTTTACTCCTAGATTCTGTCAGCTGTTCTCCATGTTACTTGCAGCACATTGCTTTTAATTATTGGTTGTTGCTCTTAAAGGTTACCAGACCACCGAATTATCTGGGTGACTCACAGGCTGGTGGTGCTACCAACTGTTGCAGTGTCAGGCAGACACACACCAGAATTTCACCTGGAGACTGAGGGATGGCTCCTGTGCCATCAGTATATCCTCATTTCCAGGTGTCACATTCTGAGGCTGGTTTCCTTGCTGCTCTTGCATACCCTCACATGAGATCAGATAGGAAAAACTGAGATATCTTGTCACTGCTCTCAATGGAGCAGACTAGATCATCTCAGTAATCAGCAAATCGGTGGGAGCAAAACGTTTTTGTCAGTCATGGGGCTGCAATGTCTACCAAGAGGTTATCTACTCTCTCCCCAACCATATCTGCATGTCCCTAGGATCAGTCTCCATTCAAGCACCTCTGCCAAGCGGGGCCCTGCACCTCCTCGGGCAGTCTTTCTTTCTCAGTGCTACTCTAGCTTTGCTTTTCCTTAACACTTCTAGCTGCAGGTAAGACCATTGCATGTCCTAGTCACTAATGACACAGATCACTCGATTCTTTGAATCTGCATTTTATTCAGGACCCTTTCCTCCTCAGACACATACACAAATAGACTAGCGCTAGCGCCTAGACAAGAAGATTCTTGAAACCTCAATCATGAATTCGCAAATGATTCCCCCCCCCGTCCCTCCCCAGCAGTGTTGACCCTGCCTACAAAGGCACGTCCCTCTGCAGAGACCAGAAGAGAACATATTTCTCAGGAGAAATGGATGAGTGAGGTCCTCATACCAGTTCTGAGTCTTTTTCTAAATCAGAACAGCTCTTTATGCCAAGAGGTAATTGAAATTAGAGACTTTGTGTGCATGTGTGGGTGACAGGGTAGTTTTGCCGAGTCTGAGAGTGTTACAGCCCTGTGACCTACTCTAGCTTTTATGATGAGAATTCTTTAAGTGTTGACTCTTAGGATTTTGTAAGAGGAAGGGCAAGGGTCTGTGCATACTGCCTTCTTGGCCATCACACTTGTACAGAATTAATTTCCGTGGTGCCTTTCCAGATGTGGGAAATGTGCCGTTGAAGCCAGCGCGGATGCTGCCAGGGTACGGGCTGTGGAACTGAGTCCATAAAATGCTTTCTGTGGTATACCGATTCTTTACAGTAGGGAGAGGGAAATTGTGACAGAGACAGTTTGTTCACTGAAAACTAGGCTGAGACCATAAGCTCACTTCAGTTTGGACCAGAGGATAGTAATAAACCATGGATGAAATGTCAGTGCCTTTCCATTAAGTGACCCCATGTCATCCTTATTTACGACTTCCTAACAACGATTTCAGCCAGATGGCCTACGTGATTGGCATAATTCCATTTTGAAACTGCGGATTTGAATCCTTGAAAGTGTAAGTGGTCATGCATTTAAATATCCAACCTGTGAGGGGAGAAACTGTGGGATACTTCTAGATTATGGTGTGTGTGATCAAAACAATTCACCTGGAAAAGCATGAATTGGGAATTTGGCACAAAAACTCATCACCAAAAACAAGGGTTTTTTTAGACTTGCACAGTTTTGTGTTCTGGTTTTTTTTTTCCCCCTTCCTCAGCCTTTGTCCACAAAGCTATGAAATGAAGGGGGTGGGGAATGAAGAGGAGAGGAAAAAATACTAGGATTCATTGCTAAGAATTTTCTGCCCTGCACTTCCCACTAAATGGTTGGGAGCACAACCAAGTCAAGCAGCCAACTGATGGTGTGCCTCCTACTAAGCACTAGGTCAGACCTGCTGCAACTTCTTCCTCTTCGATGTTGTTGATGGCATAAGTGGTATCTGCAGACTGGCCCTCAGCCATGAAGGTGAGGACAGGATCATCTGTCATTGTTTATAGGAAGAGGGAAGGTACAAGTTCTGCCCTTGTTCGAAGCAATGGAAGCCCATTAACTGGAGCCACTTTAGTATCAGAGGGAACTATACATAGCCAAGGAGGTCGCTATGCAGAGCCACAAATTACAGTAGTTATCTTCCCTGATTGCTCAGCACTTCAGGCAAATGTTCTGTATCTCACTCCACTTCTAAGTCACTGTCAGAGCCTTCTCTGCTGGCTGACAGACAGCTTGGTGCCACTCTCTCCAAGTCTGTCAGGACTTGGTAGGGCTGTCATGGTGTTCATGGCTACCCACTAAAGGGAAGAGGAAAGACACAGCATATAGGGTTTGTTTTTGCTCCTTATGGCATCAGAGCAAATACTCTGTTTTCCTGATGGCCAAATAGGGGCCGTCAGAGTACCAAAAGGGATGAGCTGTCCTGGGTTCTCTGCTTTCTGTCACTGATGACAAAAACTCTACAGACCTCAAGGGTGAATGAAAAAAATCTCAGGAACATCTGAAGGTGATCTGCCCTCAATGCCTGAACAGTGGCTTGTCTGGCCATTTGCTGTGTTGCTCTATTTGCAGACGACAACTGTATGAAAAGGTATGCTAAGATTTTTGAGGCAGCTCAAAATATGGTTAGGAAGGAGAAAAGAAGCTTCTTTTTCTTTGTGTAGCATTGTCAGGAAGGCTGAAAGCTGACGAGTAGGTTCTTCAGTAATTCAGGGGTGGCATGTCTTCAGTCAAGGAGATTCTTGCGTTCCTGTAATTTTCACAAGGGGTTTTCTACAAGTGCTTTTTTTTTGTTGCTGTATTTATTTCAATCAGTGTTTGCCGGATTCATTGGAAACTATCCCATTTGTCTCTGGTGGATACTGCATATGACTCAAATGAGAAACACGTACATAAAGTTTGTTAGGATTGAATATGTAATATTTTTTTATGGTAAGTAAAATGAAAAAGATGGCTGTAGCTACATTTAAATTCCATGAATTGAATATCCACTTTGTCTAGGACCTACAAAATCTCTAGCACGATAGAAGACAGCAAAAGAATGGAATTAGACCAGAAGTGAAGAAAAGATCTCAGGCCTAAATAGTGATACAGAGAGGATAACCAACCATAACAAAACCAAACTGAAATGGTTGAAGTTGTCTAGCTTTAGGGGATGTTGGGTTTCTTAGCACAAATTACCTGTAATAGATTTTAATTTCTGCATGCATTCTGTAATTATTTTTGTTTCAATGTAACTGTGAAATTGAGTGTTTTGCTTCTGTAGTTATCAGGTCACTTCCGAAAATAAAGTGTATCTGGGAGAACAGCAATATTATTATTATTCAAAGGCTACATGTTTGGGCAATTACGCAAACATAGTCTTACTGTCCATCAGTAAAAACCTTTCCCAGAATACCTGGGACTCTTGAATTAATTAGACTTCTCATCTTTTCCTTTGAATGCCACCTTGCAAGTGGGCCACTTCCTGCCCAAACCCATACAAAAAGTCCCTCACCACTGTACATCCAGGTCACTTTGCCAGGCAGCTGTCCTGCTGAGAGGTGCTCTGCAATGAGCAGTGTTGCTCCTCTAATTACTGAGTGCAAGCTTATACATGGATTCTGCAAACTTTATGTGCTGTTGCAGCAGGAGTCAACTGACTGACCTGGGTGTTGCAAAAGGTATAAAGTCTGCTTCCCTGAAGGAAGGAAGAACTTTCTGTGGTCAAACCTTAGAGCCATCAGAAGCTGATTGGCCATTTCTATCATGGCTGGAAGTTTAGGAGCATAGTTTATATGAAAGCAGCTGGAGAAAAAAGGTCTGTCGGGGGGGGGGGGGGGGAAACAACAAAAAACAACAAATCAAAATGTAATGATGCTAAATTTAAACACGACTGGCTTTGGTGGTTGGTTTTTTTTTTTTCCCCTAAGTATTCTTAATGGGAATAAATAGTTTATCTTTTCAGATCTGTGGATTTCTGAAGAAATATACTCTTGGGAAAAGGCTGCAAAAATTCTGGCCATCATGTAAATTGCACTGTAGACTCACTTGGGAAGAAGAAAAGGCACAAAATTTTGTGCTGACCCTCTAAGTGAAGGTGAGTGTTGGCCTACACATGCGCTAATGAGGAAAAAACTAAATGATGCCCAAATCTAGTTGCAGAAGCGAACAGGGTTCTGTCACCCAAAGTTTCCTTGATTTTTATGAAGGTGGAGACCTTTTCTCCCTTTGTCTGCTCTTACTTCTTCATAAACAGGCATGTATAAAAATGGAAGGGGTGGCATTAAAATCTTCTGTCTTTGTGGCCTCCCTGGCTACACCCTGTGTGTGTGGTACTCAAAAGGGCAAGTGTGTCCCACAGGGAGGAGGAATATTCAGCATTCTACAAATGGCTTTGAACCAGCTGCACACCATGCAACCACCCTGCTGAGCCACTGGATCTAGGTACTCTTGCTGGGACAAGTTCATCCATGACTGTATGGGGAGCTGCTTAATTGAGCCTCATTACTTCAATTTCCTACTGACACTGTGCACCCTGTGAGGTGCTGCTCAGGCATGCGTTGGGGGCAGGGGGTTGCGCAGCTGCCGTTTCTTACATGGAAGCTGTGAAGGACGAGAGACAACAGTGCCCTAACCCAGCGCTATTGCATCCACAGTTGGTGCCACTGATGAGGAGGAGCAAGCTGCTAATTTGACCCCCTTAGACAGGAGGATGCACCTGCATTAGCCATTATGGTCTTCTCGGCTTGGCCCTTTGCTGTCATACAATGGTGCACTCCTGACAAACTGCCACCAGCAGGTATTACCTTCATTCCTTTCAGATCCCTGGTAATATATATGTTTGTGACTGTTTTAAGAAGGTTTCATGCTTGGAAACATCTCAGCTAAAATCTCCCAAAGAGGAGTATTTATTTTAACAGGTAACATGAGCCATCTTTTTTCCCTTGTTCATGTTGTGAAACTTGCACCTTCAACCTCAGTCAAGCATCCCTCCAAAGCCTCCGGCTCCATTCTCTTTCCTCATGCACGCAAGCCCCAGCTCACAGGTAGATACAGCCTTCCTGTTCATACCTGGTCCTTTGGAAGTTCTGAATCCCTGCTGAGAGCTTTGTTTCTGTGATTAGTCTCATTTCCTTACATTCTTCTAGGTCTTTGATTGATGTATTGTCTTCAGGTTTTTGTTGTAAAAGGGGACCCATGACGGACTTTTGCTCCTATCAATAAATATCCAGTATCTGCCACTTAATGTCAATGTTTCTAGAGTACCACAAAAAATGTTAGAGGAATTAATCACCTTTTTATTTCCACAGGACAGTGGACAACATGTGAGAGAGAACTTAGGCAATGATATCCTTTATTATCACCCTTCTGAAACTCACCACTGCTGAGTGAAAATGAGCTTTGTGAAGGTAATCAATCACTGGTCACCACATGTGTTCCCTCAGTATAACATTAAGGGTAAAACTCACCACTTTGAACAGCATCAACGCAGTCTTGTATAACACCAATTCTCACTCACCCACTTCTGTAGGGGAGATGAAAGAGGTATCTGCTTACCCAGGGTACTCTGGATTTACATTTCACCCCTCCCAGTGCAAGTAATGACTTGCTGGACAACCATCAGGCTAGCCAGCCAGGGAATTTGTGCTGCAAGGTGGCACAGAGGTATCGTAGCTCTGCACGCTGGGGGAGAAGTCAGACAAATTGTAACACCCAGCATCACAGCAGTAAAAATGACAAAAATAAATACCATGCTATTACAGAGAGTTCTGTCCTTCGCTCCTGCCTTTAGTCAGGTAGTTTCCAGTCAATTCGCAGAATAAGAAATTATTTCAGAACACCAGAATGTTGTGTTCCCCACCAAAAAAGTCCGTCGTGCGTTCCACCAGAGGGCATTTTAGAATCAGTGAGGGAGAAATTTAGATAAATGTTGGTGTCCTCTGTGTTAGACCCTATACATCGAACATTTGGCAACCCAGAGACGAAAGATATGGAAGGGACATGTTTGTGAGCAGAGGTTTCTTGTCTGGCAGCACTGAAGAACGGAGCTGAGCCAGTCAGGGTGTTTCAATCTGGGTCCGTCTTCTCTGCTTATGTGTATGTGAAGGTGCCCAGGTGATTTTCATGGCACAGGCTTCACAGGCATGCAGTTGCTGCATCCTGTCACTGGAGACTAAGAACCAGTGGCAGGTTATCACAAAGAGAATTAGCTCATGTATTTTGACAGGTGGAGCTAAATAAAATGAAATAATTTGACAGGAATTGAAACCAAAATGCAACAAAGGAATAGTCTTGCAGGAATATCAGGTTACCAGAGGGGGGGAAAGTTACGAGGATGAGAAATGTATATACAAATAAATATAGATATTTTTATAAATCTGTTTCAACTTCAGTAGTTGGACTGGCTCAGAGTTCTTTGTCTCTTGGCCTATTTGGATAAGGTAGTGCTACTATCACAGTAAGCACTTCCACTTTCTAACACAAAGTAAGGGGACTCTTTGTGACTGCTCTTCCCTAAGGGAAGAAAGAGAAATGCTACGTGGGGCACAAAAGCAACAGTGGATTTCCTAGCATATGGTCTTTTCCACTATGAGCACAGACAGCTTTCTGCTCTAAGGAAACAAGGCAGAGCTTTGCAACTAGTATCACTGAGTGACTAGAGACTTTCTTGACACTGTGTTGCTGGAAAAAACAGAGACAAGTGAAGGAGAGGATTTCTCAACAATTACAGCTAGGAAATGCCTCATCCTTGCGTTAGGAATAAAAAAAAAAAATAATAGAACTACACAAGCAGTATGGAAAGTAACAGTGAGGTTTTCTCATTAAAGATGCTGACAACATCAAGGTGGAGAAGACAACGTGTCAATACAGCTATAGCGGTCACAGCCGTGACAAGCTGGCCTGTTTCCGAGGTCTACTGTTGTGATCCTTGGGAACAGCATAGGGATGCGTGGCAGTATCCAGACCGATTAGGTTGTACGAGCCTGCAAAGCCTCCAGCCAAACAGCCTGCCATTTAGTGGTACACGTCCCTTGGCTACACACAGCAAACAAGGGCCATCTGTGAGAAAACAGGATCCCCCTCCTGTGCCTGGGCAGCGGCAGTGACGCTGCCCAGGGACTCTGCCAGACCACCGGCTGGCACACAGTCAGCTCCAGGAGGGGCTGGGGTTATAGCACTAGAGGCAACTGTGAGATTTGGCTGCGATACCTTGATACCCAGAGCCCCAGGAGTTTGCCTGAAGAAGCAGAGTCTCGCATGTCAGCAGCACCGAGACATCCAGGAGATGGGCTCTCTGCTGTGAGAGTGGGTAGGCAGAGCACATGTCATCAAGGCAGCTGCAAAGATGATAGGGAAATGGAAGGAGAGTTTAATGTTGCATGTATTTGGATAGTCAGGAGCATGATTTGGAGACCTGTGTGGAGGACTTACAATATGAATAGGCTCGTTTTCTTGTGGAGGGTGTTTTTCAATCTGCGTATCAAGCACTTTGTTGTTATTTCTGTTGTTTAGACTCCGTTATGAATGCATATGAAAAAGTTCACTTGTTATCTACTTTACTTGGATGAATTGCTATCTGATGTTAACAGGAAGCGTAGGCAGAGTCCTGCAGGAGTCATGCTTTGCTGCAAGTGTGCAGTCTTATTCATCACTTTGAAATGTTTCATGGCTCTCAGAGTTGCCAAGATCTCTTTCAAATTTGAACTGAGTGTGAGGCAATGAAGTAAGAAGGTCCACTTGAGTTTGGAGAGAGTCTAAAGTAAGAGCTGCAGGAATTGTGAGCTGCTTTATTAGTCTCATCTCAGGCCTACAGACTGCATAGGTTTGTAGCCAAGAAACTGCCAAAATGCCACTGAAGGGACATTTCTCATTTGGAATTTGCCACAACAATGTGCCTGGGACCCAAAAATGGTGGTGTGATGGGAGGTGGGAAAAGTCCAAAGCTGTGACACCTTATCCCCCACAGATTATGGACATGTGGCTCTTCTGCCTGTGGTACTCACGCTGGTGGCCGTGCTTGCCATTCTTCATGCCTGGGCGTTGCCTGCAGCAGCCTCTTGCCCAGTAGTTTTTCCTGACAGCCTATTTCTAACAGTAGCATGGACTGCAGTGTTGGAGCTGTGGGCCGGTTTGCCAGTGGCAAGAGCTGAGACCTGTGGTAATGCAATACTGGTAGGAAAAGGAGTGGGTGCAAGTGAGGAGCTCCATCTTCCTCTGCAGCTTGTCAGGGGCAGGCATGTGGCTCTGACCCAAATTGAAGGCTTGCAGAACTGGGCCACCTCAAGGACACAGTAATGAGCCAGGTTTTGCTACCAGTTCACTAAATTTATACCTGTGTGCACTATCAAATTTGAGCTATCACTATTGTGTAGTAATGTGGAGATGGGAAAGGAGGGCATTTCTAGCAGCCAGGATAAACTAGTGTTAGAAGTTATTTTAAAAACAACGTTATTGTGGAATTTGTCTGTCACAAACCTGAGTCTCACCCTGACTTGACGACATGAGGTACTGCGTAGCTTCAGGGAAATAAACAACCAACTGCCCTTAAACCCATTCAACATGAAAGGACTTTGCTATTCTTCCTTGAACAACTAGACATCGAAAAAAAAGGATGATGACAAGATAAAGTATTATAAAAATATCCTCTTTCAGGACCTGTTGTCACAGCTTGACTCAGTAAGAGGGAAGTACCCTTGATATTATTTCTGTGTTCAAACGCTTTAGACATTTATCAGAGATATTGATGCGGAATACTTATGAGTCGGGCGGAAGATCCTGCTTAGCTTGTGTCCTGGTTTTGGCTGGGATAAAGTGAATTTTCTCTCTGGTAGCTGGTATAGGGCTGTGTTTTGGATTTAGGATGAGAGTAATGTTGATAACAAACCGATGGTTTTAGTTGTTTGGTTTAATGCCTAAGCTAAGTCAAGGACTTTTCAGCTTCTCCCACCCTGCCAGGTGCCTGAGAGGCTTGGGAGAGTACAGCCAGGACAGCTGACCCAGACTGGCCAGAGGTATATTCCCCACCATAGAGCATCACGCTCCAGATATAATCAAGAAGCTAGCTGCTCAGAAACATACTGGGCATCGGGTTTGGGGATTTTTCCACATGTGATACACAACTGCATTTATATATCACTACTACTATTATTATAATTATCAGTATCAATCTTCCTTTAAACTGTCTTTATCTCAACACATGAAGTTTTTTCCATTCTTGTCCCTATTCCACTGCAGAGAAGGGGTGATCAAGCAGCTGTGCGGTGCTCAGTTACTGGCTGAGATTGAACCACAACAACTTGCCTCAAACTTTAGGCCAATGGTCTTTGCAACTGCATTCTGCAGTCTAACCTGCACAGGTCCTGACATAGGGGTCTACCCATGTACGTAGATCAGTAAGCTAGAAAAGCAAATAGTGTAGGAATTTCAGATTTAATCTGACTTCTGCACTGTTATTTAGGGATCATTTTGCATTGTGTCCATCACATCCACTTGAGCAGAAAATTAATGGTTAATTTTGAAACCATTCTTTTAAAAGGCCTTTTTTTTTTAACAGAATCATAAATCTTGCAGAGAAATGAAAAGGAAGAAAATAAAGATATATTAGGTCCATATTTTCAGATACTCTAAGTGAGCTTTTGCTGTGTGGGAGCCATAGAAACACACAGGCTTTTCTTCCTCACCAGCAGAGCTATTCAGCCGGAAGCTAGGCTGATTTCAAACCAGTTTTTGCCAAAGACTGCTGGTACCTCCAACAGAGATCTGCTGGAGGGTGCAGGCTTAATTATAAAATATCTTCCCTACAGCTGCAGAACACTAATCCTGATTCACCAGAGCCCAGTGCCTTTGTTTGGTTATGGAAACTATTTTTTGGATATTTTGGAGTTAATCTCAGCCGGACCTAAGCTATATGATGGACATACAGTAGTCTTGGAAGACTCATTTTTATGCCCTTAATGTGGATAGTTGGGGCAGCTTTTGTTTTTGCCATACCTGTATACAACCTTGTCAGCCAGTGTAATAGATTTCAGCTCAATACTGTGTTGCTATTTCAGCAGGACACGAGGCCTTATTGAACCACGTGTGTAGATTGTGTAAAGCAGGAAGTGATTTTTCTTCCAAGGGAAGAACATCACATGGCAACAGCCACCTAGTACGCTCCTTCCAGTAGCATCCTGTTATCAACGTGGACATGCTTTGGTACTGTGTTGCATTTAAATCAATTACTTTGCTGAATGGCAGCTTCACCTAAGTCAGTCACTTCAGGGAACGTTGGACTGGCCCCTGGCAAAGAGTGGAAGGCAGATTGTACTCTGTGTTAGCCGGAATCCAACTATTTATTCTTCCATCTCTCATTCAGTCGATAGACCTTACCTGCAGACATTCCAGTTTTGTATGAACTATATGATCTGTGGCCCTGAAAGCATAATGCAACATTTGGAAAAGACTCGAGACAAAATTAGGCAGCACGGTGAAAGGACTTAGTTTTTCCAGAAATCCCTGTGACTTTTATAACATTCCTACCTTTACTGCTTAGACAAAAATAGCTTTTTTTAAGGTGAGGAACTTCTCAAGACTTAAATGTGACTGAACTGAGGAGAAAAAGAATGTTCTTTTTTTCAAGAAGTCTTACAGGAATCTTTCCTTGTTCTGTTAACATAAATGTTGAACAATATAAATTACAATATATATTGTAATATATATTTTGTTTAGTGCGGTATTGATGTTTCACAAGTCCAATTAAAATCTGAAACCACTGTATTTATATTATTTATAATACTTACTATAAAATAAGACAGTATCATAAATGAAAGTAAGTGATTTGAACTGAAAGTTCTTCAGGTCAAGCCCGGGCAAGGGGGTCCTGAGTCTTCTGGAAATTCTGAAAGAAAACAGAGGATAGTATTAATTATTTTTAAAAATTATAATCTTAGGCACTGTGGCCATTATAAAGGAGAATGAATTTTGGTATGCAAGTAGCAGAATGGACCACAGAACAAAGTGTTTTGCAAAACTACCCTAGAATGATAGTAAAAGCTTAAGTTCTGTCCACCAGAATTGCTTTCTCCTCCTCAATCCACACTGTAGTTTTCAAACTTAAGAAAGCTATGAGAAACTTCATTACTAGGTAGAAAACTCTTTTGGAAACCTAAGGCCTCTCTTGTATTTATATTAAAACCTTTTTACAGCAGTCTGCAATATAAAGAGGTTTTAAGTTTATCTAGTACAACCAAGAGGTTGATAGCTTCTTTCCTCCACTCATTTACATTTAGGGATGACTGTGGTTTTAATGAAGCAGAATATTCCAAAAACTAATGGATCTTAAATTGCTTATTCTTACCAAGAGGTACTCCAAGTAGAACATTTGCCTCAAGTGATATAAAGTGATGAGTTAATTCATGTACTTGTGTCAATTGCTTCAAGATACTGAGAATTAGCAGCATTAGTGATATGCTTTTTCTTTTCTTTTTTTTTTTTCTTTACATATGTACAGGAAAGTGGCTAGGAATGGATAGGAATGGAGATCGATTTAAACCTCTGCTATATAGATGAGACGAGAAATGTCACTAACAAGGTTGGTATGATCTTTCTCTTTGCTATGCCTTGTACTTATGCTTGAAGTACTTTAAGATTTCTAGAGTAGTCCCTGGCAGCAAAATTTCTGACCACAGTGAACTAGCCAAGACAGCCACATCACATGGAGCTTGAAAATTCCTCCTAGTGACCCACACAACAGCAGTGCTCAAGTTGCTCCAAGGACAGTTTCCCCATTTGGACTCCCAAACCCATCTGCATCGTGTCCTGCAAATGCAAGAAAAACCTGGGGACAAATGCACATCCCTGATATTTCTCCACCTTCCCTTGAGATCAAGGGCCAGAGCACAGTGTGATTCCCCAGCCTCGGGGTTCCTCTGAAGTAGCACAGAGCAACAGGTGGCGGCTGTTAATGTGCTGAATGTGGCTTCCCTCTGTGTCCGGCCACGGAAAACAAAGCGAACGAGCAGATCCATGCCAAACACTTTGCAAGCGTGGAGCTTACACAATTGGGCTCCACCCACATGCCTCACATGGGAATTTTCTCCCTCACCAGCTGGGTTAAGATCACAAGATGGAAAAAAAGAAGGGGCAGGGCGGGGGGAGGGGGGAAGAGCTGGAGTTGTTTTCTTTCCATTGTGGCTCCTGAGCTGAAAGTTCCTT